>NC_069674.1:85647550-86897550 GCF_023699985.2 Odocoileus virginianus | reverse complement strand
TGTTGTTTAGAAAGAGTTTATACTTTGTCTCTTTCAAGTTTCTCTAATATTTTAATTAAATTCTATGCTGGTACTTAATATTTTTGGCATTCTTTTCTAGTTCTTTATTTCCATAGCTTATATGCCCTACTTAAAGGCAGAGTCTGTCTAATGTCTAATTACATTGGCTGATATCTCCCATACAAGACCAGAAACAAGTAAGTTACTGAGATGAATGGCCTCTTTCATTTCTTATTCAGCTTCTCAGTGGTCCGGTAATGCTAGTGGGAACTGACATAGATTCTTTTGATTGAAAGTTAGTTTTAAAAGATTCCTGATAAAGTTTAGACATTTAAATTTGACACTATTCATATCTATTTTTAGGGTGACTTTGCTGCTTTCATAATATCAAGGTTTGGATTTTGTTTTCTTAATAACCAATCTCACCAATATTTGGTATAACCTTTTTGCCTTTTATTGTATTATTGGAGTATAATTGCTTTACAATGTTGTGCTAGCTTCTGCTGCACAGCAAAGTGAATCAGCCATAAGTATACATACACACCCTCTCTTCTGAGCCTCCCTGCACCTCACCCCCATCCCACCCTCTAGGTCATCCCAGAGCCACTGATGAGCTCCATGTGCAGTATGCCAGCTTCCCAGAAGCTAGCTATTTCACACACGGTAGTGTATATTTTGGGGGTCCTGGTGGCTCAGACAATAAAGAATCTGTCTGCAGTGTGGGAGACCTGGGTTCGATTCCTGGGTCAGGAAGATCCCCTGGAGAAGGGAATGGCAGCCCACTCCGGTATTCTTGCCTAGAGAAGTTCTGTCAGTGCTCCTCTCCTTCATGCTGGAGCTTTTGGAAAAGTAGGAGAGTGTAGTTAATCCTGACATTGTGAGGCTTTCACGGATTCCAGCAAATGCAGCCACTAGATAGCAAACAAGAGAACTTACAGGATATAAAGGGGAGAAACAGGATATAAAGGGGAGCAAAACCTTTCTGCCTTTACCTTTCAGTGAGAAGAGATTGAGCCTTTTCCTTTGGTCTTGGCGAACTGTTAGATCAGTTAGTTTACCTCAAACTGTGTTTTGGCCTAAGGAAATCTGTTCTGTGGCCTTTTGGAATTGTTATATTCAGAGGCCAGTGTTTTGGCCTCTTCTTTCAGAGACATGTTTTAAAAGTTCTGCAAAGGCCAGAACTTGGCATAAGGTTGAAATGTGACACATGCGTTGGTGATTTACCAGAAAATATACTTCAAACATTAAAATGTTTTATATGGAACGCTTTTCTCAAACTGACAGGAAATCTGGTTATTAATATTTAGTTTATCCCTGAGTCCAATTATCCTTAGCACATTAAAATTTAATGAAGTAAGAGATCTTAAAAAGAATGTCAAGGTTTTCACAGGTTACAAAAAGATCAGCAAAATAGAAAGATATCATAATAGTGTTTAAAGTCCATACTTTATAACAGGACAGTCCATAAGCTCTGGGAAGTACTGCTAATAATTAAAGCTACCATTTACTGAAGTAATATTGAGTTCCTCTGTGCTAGAAATAGCTCCTGCAGGGTGATTTTTAGTTTTCCCAATCACCATTTTACATAGCAGGAGACAGGCTCATTTAGGAAATGGCAGAGCTGAGATTTGAACTCAATTCTCTGTGATACCAATGTCCACATTTTTTAACTGAGAGGATATTTGACAGTGCTCAGGAAAATGCTAAATAAGTAAATGGTAGCTGTTTTTATTTCTGTTCAGCTGTGCTATCTCCCAGACTAAATGCGTGCACACACACACAGGAGAGAGATGGGAAGGTGGTGATACATGCTGCTTGAGAGCATGTGTCTCCTACTGTAAGCATCTCACCATCCTATCCACCTCTCCTTCACACATACAGTCCACAAGCAGTTAGCCAGTACTCTTGCCTGGAGAATCCCATGGATGGAGGAGCCTGGTAGGCTACAGTCCATGGGATTGCAAAGAGTTGGACACAACTGAATGACTTCACTTCACTTAATGAAAGAGAAGCCACGTTACAAGGTGTAATACCTAGGAACAGACATAAAAATACACGTGCAAATCTTTTTCTGTGGATGACTTCAAAGCATTCTAGTGGGACAAAAAATAGAGACTTGAACAAATGGAGAAACACACATGTTCTTGGACAGACTGATTCAACATCATAAAGATGTTAATTCTCCATGAGTTGATTTATATGTTTCATATGACGTTAATAACAATACTAAGAGTTTTCTTACCCTAGAACTAGAGGATCCTAACTTTAATGGACATACATCTCTTTAATAAGGGGTTTTGGTTGATTATCTTACCACCCCTAATTCACAGAAGTTAGATGAATATATAGAGAGATTAATTTTTTTTATAGATTAGGTTGTGAGGAACCTTATTATTCTAAATAGATGAGAACCAGAGGAGTGTGTATAGCAATGTCATGCAGTTCTTTGAATAATGATAACATGTGCTCAGTCGTGTCCAACTCTCTGCAACCCCAGGGACTATAGTCCACCAGGCTCCTCTGTCCATGGGCTTTTCCAAGAATACTGGAGTGGGTTGCCATTTCCTTCTCTAGGGCATCTTCCCAACCCAGGGGTCAAACCCGGGTCTTCTGCATTGGCAGGGGGATTCTTTACCAGTCATGCCACCTGGGAAACAGTTTATTTGAAACTTCTTAAGTAATATGCCAAAAATCATATAGTGAACTCATTAAAAATTGTCTTTAAGAATCTGTCAACTGACATTAGAAACCACCCTTGGCAAAGGATTATTTACTTAGTCATTGCAGTACCAGTAGATAGCAATTTTTCAAATTGTCTCTTTTTTCTGTGTACATAGGTTTTTTTCCTTAGAGCTCTTTGAAATTGCTTATTTTAAAAACTAACTAACTACTGTATCATTGTTCTTCCCTTTTTTTTTCCTAGTTGCATTAAAGTCCTCCCCAGCTGACAGAAATGGAGTCCAGGACAACTGTAGAACCAAATTCAGAGAAGGCCTGAACTTGCAGGAAGGAGAATTCTTACTGCAGGTAAATTGTAGTAAATATAGTTCTTTTTCATTAGAACCATTATAAATGGAAAATTAGTTAACAGCCTTTTAACTGTCCCTAGTTTCTTTAGGACTCAGTGATTCATACCACTTTCATCTGACCTACAGTAGTGGTATAATGCAGGTACATGAATAAATGGAATTTTATGAAGTAGATTTATTAGAAGTCAGTTATCACTTTCCCTGTTGCATTTCTTTAAATAGCAAGAAATTCTAGATCATTTTAAAGGTTCTCATTTAAGACATTGGTTTTAGGTATATGTTTTTAGGAATATAGCTCTATTAAAATAATTTTATTTAATAGTTCAAAATTGTTCTTAACCTGAACAGTGTTCTTGTAACTATATTTTCTTTTAGCAGCTGTTTATGACTTACCACCATGCTATAGATTTTTTTTTTAGCCTCTGTCAGCCCTATTGTCATGCATTAGAACTCTGAGAGTTTCTGGTAGATTTGTCTGTGAAAGTATTTTAAATCTTTTCCTATTTTTCTCTCTCTTGGATCCAATAAACTGCTCGATTCTCAGTTAAATTCTCAGGTATTTATTCTGTTAAAGAATGAAGATGTATACTATAAAGAATGTACACATGCATAACTGAATCACTTTGCTGTACACTTGAAACTAACTCAGTACTGCAAATTAACTATACTTCAATTTAAAAATATTAGAGAAGAAACCCAAAATTATCAGGTGGAGAGGGAGGTGGGAGGGGGGATTGGGATGGGGAATACATGTATATCCATGGCTGATTCATGTCAATGTATGATAAAAACCACTACAATATTGTAAAGTAATTAGCCTCCAACTAATTAAAAAAAATTAAAATTAAAAAAAATAGTAATAAAAAATAAAAAGATGTATGCTGTAATCTATACTATATTACAGATTTTTAATTCTACAGAATTTTTAATTCTACATAATGATTTTTAATTCTACCCAGTGAACTGAGATGTGAACTTAATTTGCAACTGTGATAAAAAGTAGCTGTAAGTTTCAGTAACTCCATTCATTCAGTAAATGCTTAAGTGTAACCTTACAATTTATAACATTTTATTATAATTTATAACAATTTATAAAATTGTATACAACAAATTATAATTTTATAATTGTGTTCAAATCCCTAATAGGGTAAATGAACTTTTGCTTCCATTATGTTAGAAGAAAGCTAAATATATTCAACCATGAGTCATCCTCCTGTCTCTGTCTGAGGATTTCTATGTATTGATATACTAGCTGAAACACAAAGACCCCTTAGGTCACAGTAAAACATTCTAATAATTGCTGCTTAATATGATTAAGCATAGCGGGCTTCCCAGGTTGTACAGTGGTAGAGAATCTGCCTGCCATTGCAGGAGGCACAGGAGATGCCAGTTTGATCCCTGGGTCAGGATGATCCTCTAGAGAAGGAAATGGGAACCCACTCCTGTATTCCTGCCTTGGAAATGCCATAGACAGAGGAGCCTGGCAGGCTACAGTCCATGGGGGTCAAAAAGAGTTGGACACAATTGAGCATGCGCATGCACACACACAATGTGATTAAACACATCTCGGTTTATGTAGTAACGTAATAAGGAAGTTCTTTATCTCAAGTGAAAATAGACAAATGTGGCATACTTCACACTTCTTATCTTAAACTAGCTTAAATTATGGGCCAGTGATTTTTATTTTCCCCCTTGAACATTTAGACAGATTGTCAACATATGCTCTGTCAAGGGCCCAGAATAAAAATATACTGCTGCAAGCTGTTGTTCACTTTTTAATTTTCTAAAAATTGGAAGCATTTAGATATTTAAAATGAATCGTCCGTCATTAATTCTGTTTTATGCCATTTGTAGATTATTCTCCAGCAGGAGGCATCACGTACTATATAATTTGCTTAGGGCGTGCTAAGTCACTTCAGCCATGTCTGACTCTTTCCGACCCAATGGACTGTAGCCCGCCATGCTCCTCTGTCCATGGGATTTTCCAGGCAAGAATACTAGAGTGTGTTGTCATTTCCTCCTCCAGGGGATCTTCCCAGGGTTTGAATCCCTGTCCGTTAGGTCTCCTGCATTGGCAGGTAGGTTCTTTAGCATGACCACAATCTGGGAAGCCCTTCTTAGAATAGAACCTGTTATCCCATATGAAGTAGATGACCAAAAGCATTGTAGACATGTGAAGATGGGATATTTCATTATGTACAGTTGCCATTATGTGTGGTTATCAACTAGTTACCGAAGAGGATATGTCCAGAGGTACAGCACACTATTTGGCTTACAACTTTGGTGACCTTTGGTTTTAAGAAAGGAGGCACTTGAAGAAAATATTTTTAAATATTTAACAAAAGTTTAAAATGTTTATTTTCTTGATTAAATTTATTACTGTTTTATAAGGAATAAAAATAAAACAATAAGTAACTTTTGTATCTTTTCATTATGTATTTATGTTCTGACTGTTGATACCTAACATTGTGCTTTTTAAAATCTATAGCTTCATTTTTGAAATAACAGCAGTTCAAATTATAAATAACAGTATTAATTGCAGTTTATTTCTCTTATTAAATAGAAAGTGTAGCTCAACATGATTTTCAGAAAGTTGTGACTGAGACTAACAATAATAATCTTATTAGTATATGATTACTAAATTTATTCCTTTCTTTAACTTGCTAAAATAATAATTCAATATAACTTCATTCCACAGGCTTTTTGGTTTATTTCTGACAGTTAACATTTGTCTAAAAGCTACTGGCATACCCTAAATTATCTTCGTGTCTCCTGGCATACACTAATGAGCTTATTAGAAAGTACTAAATTTCTTCCACTCTTCAGAAAACATGATATTCTACAAAATAATATGCATATATGATCAATGGATACTGTTGTCTAGAAGGAAGATATTTTCAAAACAAAAAAAATGCAGTAATGGACATAACCCTACTACAACCAAGTAAAATTTAAGAATGCTCAGTTTGGGGGGGTGTTTATCATTGGAAGGACTGATGCTGAAGCTGAAACTCCAATACTTTGGCCACCTCATGTGAAGAGTTGACTCATTGGAAAAGACCCTGATGCTGGGAAGGATTGGGGGCAGGAGGAGAAGGGGACGACAGAGGATGAGATGGCTGGATAGCATCACCAACTCAATGGACATGGGTTTGGGTAGACTCTGGGAGTTAGTGATGGACAGGAAGGCCTGGCGTGCTGTGATTCATGGGGTTGCAAAGTGTTGGACACGACTGAGCGACTGAACTGAACTGAACTGAATCATTAGACATTTTCGTTCTTGGTGGGTGCCACTGCCATTCTTCATCCTGGGGAAATTGCCAGGCATGATAAGGCATAATATGTGAAGTCAAGGATCTCAGATCCCAGTTGTAACGGTGCAGGTTATAGCCATGCAACAGTTGGTGATTAGTAACACTTAAAGGTAGCAGATCATGATGTGATGTATGATGTTAAGTGGGCAAACTTTAGAGCCAACCTCTCCCTCTGGTTCAGCTTGTTCCTAGCTCTTGGCTCTTCACTTCCGTGTCCTCGATTTACAAACTGGACTGTGACACCTACTTCTTTGGGTTGCTGAGGGAACTAAAAGTTACTTGAATACATAACAACCATTTAGAAAAGTGATTGTTAAAGAGTATAGGTGCTGTTTGTTGTCTGTATAATCAGGCTCTCAGAAGTATAGTGTAGACCAGGGATCCTGAAGGTGAAAGGGATGGAGTGAAAAGGGAGACAGTCGCTGTGTTTCTTTCACCCTGGCTGACAGTGTGGGTATTTACTAGCATGCGGGCATCATGGGCACGGCGGCGGCGGCTTGTTCGTTTGCGAATCTCGGTACTGAGCATGTGTCCTGTCTGCTGTGTAACATTTTGTTACGTGTTGAGTTAACAACTTGCCATCATTTATGTGTCCCTGTAGTTCACAAAGCATGATCTGGTAACACTTGATCTGCTCATTTCCACAGCAGCATATTATAACAATGGTCCTCACATGAGCTGAGTGCCAATCTGCACCAGGCGCTGCGTTAGGTGAGACACAGTCCTCCTATCCACCTGATAAAGAGCCTGGTTTTCACTAAAGCTCGAACGGGTAAAGAACAAAACCACACTGTTAGTAAGAGACAGAAGAATCCAGTCCAAATTCTGACTCCAAGCTATGTGACTCTTAAACTAAACCATTCCCTGTCTCGTTTTACACAGAAAAGAGTGTCTCAGGAGGGTTTAACAATCAGCACATATAGCATGAAGAAAAACAAGTACTGAGTTGAACTCAAGCAGGCAATAATGAGGGCTTGAGATTTAAAAGATGTGATCACAATTAATTCTTAAGGTGATCTAAATACTTTTATTACCATATAGAGATATTAACATAGGACTCGAACAACTACTAAAAGAATAGGAAAAGAGAGTATAATTTCTTAACTAAAGGAAAGGAAAAGGAGTAGTAAAAAATAATTGGCCCAAAGGAGGCAAAGTGGAAAAAGTAGCATAGTTTATAGGTTAACAGATAGAAATAACACCTATAAAATATGATAGCTTTAAACCTAAATATATTAGTAATTATATTAAATTTAAATGAAACATAATTTGCTGTATACTTGTCTTACATGTATATATTAGTTCTAATGTAGAGTCCATTTGTATTCCTTTTCTAAAATAAAAATGTTTTCAATGTTTTATAATACATTGAGAGTATCTAAATTTCAAACTGCATTAGTGCTTAAACTATCTTTACACAGAGATTTTCTGCTATCAAATTTCTTTAAGGCTCTAATCAACATCTTTACATGCTATCTTCCTTTAAAAGCAGTGTGACAGATTGCAGCAAATGATATGTATACAATTATGTTTAGAAAACATGTCCAGTATAATGAACACAAAATCTATAGAGCATGAGGAAGAAGAAATCAATATTCTATTCAAGTTATTGTGATTGAGTATTAAATGAGCTCTAAGATTTTCTTTGGCCAAATCAAAAGAATGGATTCTTTTCACCACTAGGGGTGTGGTGTCTCTGCATTTTGGGGGTGTAATCATTTTAATGATTTAAGAGATTTCTCATCAATAAAAGTAATAACCTTAACTGAAGTCAGTACTTAATGGATGATAATATTGTTAGTCAGTCACATTACTAATTTTCTAACTTTTCTCCTTGTAGGCACTCAATGGCTTTGTACTGGTTGTCACTACAGATGCTTTGGTTTTCTATGCTTCGTCTACCATACAAGATTACCTGGGGTTTCAGCAGGTAAATATAGTTTTCTTAGGTCATTAAAAAATTCTTTTTTGAAAATTAACTTACTACTTTTTATTTATCTTATACTTTAGGGACACAAGTGATAATTTTTAGATAAAAATATAATTGAAATACATATGTTATAGAATAAAAAAGTGTATGTTTGCAGCTAATATATTTTTATGCTTTTAATATTTTACTGCATTATGATTTCCTTAAAGGTACATATGATTCATTTGTTTTGTGTTTCTTCTTTCATTTATAAGGAATTCTTATGTATAAGAAAGAGCAGATGGGATTTGGATGGGGGCAGACAGGAGAACATTTGCCATCAAATTAGTTATGGAAATTGGAGGGCAAGTGGTAACTATGAAATGAATGAGGTGATATGTAAAGGTACAAGCAAAATACTGTGGCTTATCCCTTTAATTCTGACTTGTATGGATTATACAAGTTTTCCTGAAGGAAATGGTATTTAATCTGAAGAGAGTGTGGGGTCCAGATGAGTGGACAGTTGTGGAGGGAATGCAGAGAAGAAAAGCTAGCCATACTGTAGGCAGTAGGCTGGAAGGCCTTGAAGGAGGTGAGTGTGTCTGGTTTAATGTTACTAAGTATACAGTGAATATGGATTCGTAAGGTGTTCTGTGTATTTGAGGGGTGAAAACATCCAATACGATGTGGGAACAGTTTGTAAGTACATTTGAATGCTCGCTATTTTTACATATCAGTAGTTCTCAATTTCTAATGTTCTTAAGAATCACTGAAGAACTTGATAAAAACGTCATAAAATTGATGAGCCTCAGTCCCATATAATCTGATTCAGTATGTCATAGTGGAGCCCATGTATTTCATTTCTAACAGGCTCAACAGGTGATGCCAAGACTGATGGTTGAATAACACTGTCTGCACTGTTATACAGCCTGAAGTCTAAATTATGTCATACACACTATAGAGGCCACTAATTAATTTTGTTGAGGGGGAATGCATGTATTCCAGTCTATATTTCCCAAGATAACTCTGGCAGTTGTGTAATGGATGGCATAGAGATGACTTCATGTTAGAAGAAAAGGTTCATAGGAAGGTTCAAGTTCAGATACCTAAAGTGGTGGAATCTGGCTCCTGACACCAAACCTAAGTATTTTTGAATTTTAAAGGAAATATATTAATGTCCATGGAAAAACCTGTTAGAAATTTCATTACATAACCAGCTTAATTATTATTTGATTGATTCATGTCAGGTAAGAAATCAAAAAGACTAGCTATTTCCCAATGTGTTTTATTTTTTTCCCCTTCATATGTACACCTAACCTGGATATTCTTTAAGAAAACATTTATATCTAACATTGATGGTGGTTTATGGCACCATTTTTAAAACTGTAGGTCGTGACTCATGAGTGGGTGATGAAATTGATATAGAGGATCATTCTTTTTAGCTGCTTAAAATAAAATAGGAAACACGATATTGTCACACATAGAAGCACTCTGTGGAACATTTTTCCATGTCTGTATACACACACAAACACACACAATGGATGGAAAATATTTCTCGCCGTGAGTTGCAATAAAAATGTTAGAACACTAATGGTGGAAAGGCTAAGTCCTCAGCCCTGTAGTAAATGCTGAGAAGCAAGAGGTGGAGGAAAGACTCTGACCTTTGTAAAGGCATAATCCCTTAGCCTTATGGAATCTACTAGAAGTCAAAATTTCATGTCAGGAAAATTGTTAGAGAGCAGTGAAGGAAATACGTAATACTTCAGGCTGAGAGAAGTCAAATTTAAATGAATGTTCAGACAAGTTTTGTCAAAAGAGGATTTTTTAAAAAAAATTTTAATTGGTGGAAAATTGCCCTACAATGTTATGTGGTTTCTGCCATACAACAACGCAAATCAGCCATAATTTTATATATAAATGTATCCCCTTCCTCTTAAGCCTCCCTCCCCTCAGCCCACCCCTCTAGGTCATCACAGAGCCCCAGGCTGGGCTCCCTGTGGTATGTAGTAACTTCCCACTATTTGTTTTGCACATGATAGCATATATATGTCAGTGGTACTCTCTCGATTCATCCCTTCCTCATCTCAAGTCTATTCTCTCCTAGGTTCATCAGTACTGTTTTTCTAGATTCCATATATATGTGTTAATATATGATACTTGTGTTTCTCTTTCTGACTTACTTCACTCTGTATAAGAGGCTCTATTTTAAAAGATCAATAAATAAAAACCAGCAGACCCTAATGTGTTTCAGTTAAGGAACAGGAAGGTGGCTTATGTGACTAAAAAGTGGTTTACATAGGGAAGTGATGGCAAATAACCTTTGACTTGTCAACTATAGTGCTTGTGTCTTTCTGGCTTTTCTTGTCTTGAATTCTAGGAGAGCTTTGCACTTGTTTGATTTGCATACATCACCAATAAAAGGCACCTTGTAATCTAGCAGCTAGGTTTTGAAATTAATAAACCACATTTTTAAAGATCAGTGCATGCATGCCCCATGACTCAGTCACGTCCAGCTCTGCAACCCCATGGACCGTAGCCCGCTAGGCTCCTCTGTCCTTGGGATTCTCCAGGCAAGAATAGTGGAGTGGGTTGCTATTTCCTCCTCCAGGGGATCTTCCCAATCCAGGGACTGAACCCACATCTCCTGTGTCTCCTGCATTGGTAGGCAGATTCTTTACCACTGAGCCACCAAGGAAGTCCTTTTAAAAATCAGCACTACTTGTTAATTTCTTTGTTTCTTTTTTCTTTAGTCTGATGTCATCCATCAGAGTGTGTACGAACTGATCCATACCGAAGACCGAGCTGAATTTCAGCGCCAGCTGCACTGGGCATTAAACCCTCAGCAGTGTCCAGACTCTGGACAAAGAATTGATGGTAAGAATGTTTACCAAAAGGTAGTGTTGGGAATTGAATTCTCTGAAAGGAGGCAGAGAACCTTTAGGGGCATAGAACTCCACAGTGAAGATTAGGAAGAAGGGGGAAGACAGGACTATCTAGCTGTGGGCCAGAACCAGGTCACAAGAAGCCTGATAACCTAAGGAGGACTTCGAGAGATGACAGCCATTGATGGATTCCAAGTGATAAAGTATAGCCATATACTCAGTAATAGGGTGTATAAAAATAATTCTTACCCTATTGTGAAAGAGGGGGTGGAATGTATAAGGTTAATTCTGGAGTGTGTATATATTGTTCTGTGTTTAAAATGCACCAAATATAAAAGCAAACTGGCAGATGGAAGGATTAAAAAATACTTTTTTCAACAAAAGCTGTGTCTTCATACATCTGTAAAAATGTTAAAAAGGAGAAAAAAGGTGTTAGAAAATACAGAAATTGTTGACAGTGATAGCTCAATAGAAATAAAAACAGCTGCATAGGTAAAGTTCTATGTAGTAAAAGTATTCAATAAGTTTTAATTTCTTTTCACTAGCTTCTCTTCTGAAAGTGATTTTTTTTTATATAATTAGAATATAGCTTTGGTTTAGAAATGAACACAAATTTCAGCTCTTCAGACACTTGTGCGGTGCTGTGCTAAGTTGCTCAGTTGTGTCTGACTCTTTGTGACCCCATGGACTATAGCCTGCCTGGCTCTTCTGTCCATGGGATTCTCCAGGCAAGAATACTGGAGTGGGTTACCACGCCCTCTCTCAGGGAATCTTCCCAACTCAGGGGCCGAACATGTGTCTCTTATGTCTCTTTCACTGGCAGATGGGTTCTTTAGCCCTAGTACCACCTGAGAAGCCCATCCAAATACTTAATTTTTAGCAAAATGGAAAGTAACTTTGTGTTGCTGTTTATTTCTATAGAAGCTAATGGACTCTCCCAGCCAGCCATGTATTATAACCCAGACCAGATTCCTCCAGAGAACTCTTCGTTTATGGAGAGGTGCTTCGTTTGCCGACTCAGGTGTCTGCTAGATAATTCATCTGGTTTTCTGGTAAGGTGCAGCATCTCATACTGGCATTTACTATGAAGTTTTAGAAAATTAAAAAGAAAAATGAAACCAATTTGAATGTATTTGAGTTTAGATTATAAAAATCTATTTAATTCAATAGTTTTATAAAGGAAAGTAACTTTTTAAAAGTCTTTTTAGATTTTTGGAAATATCTTCCGTAACTCAGAGTCTCTATCCTTTAGGATGCAGTATAACAAAGACTGAGTGGAATAACACTGGCCTTTGTATTTTGCCCTTCTTTTGGACTTTGTAGGTATAAGGTAATTATGTAGCGCTTTTTTGGTGGCAGACTGCTTATTATCTTCTTTGGGTTTAACGCCTGCCAGATGGAAATATGATCATGGTCTTTTCCACATGGCTAGAGTAACTGCCATGTAGAAAAATGGTTGCATATTCATCACTGCAGGATCCTCATCTGGTGTGAGACACACTTGTGTAGTGTGAACTCGCGTGTTGGAGTGACCTTCATCACAACCACTGCACTCCATCACAACATCCTGTGTGAATTCCCAGGATGACCAGTAAAGGGAGAACTCTAGGAGTGGAGGTAGATCATCCAGGCTCTCATTTGTATCCTTAAGATAGTGCACTCCACCACAGATCTGTTAACAAAATGACTTTTGTTGGTGTGTTTATGTCTGAATTTTGCTTACCCAGAATTAGAACTGTGCTTTGAGATAGTTTTCCTTGTACTGATGAGCAATTAGTCTGTGTTTCTAGGTGAAGTTTCTTTGTGTAATTGGGTCTTCTCTCCTTTGTACTGGTGTCATATTGATGTCAGAGTCATCCCTTGGCCTGGTCAGTACTGTTTTAAGCTACCAAATTGATCATGGTTATGATTGTCTGTTTCCTCGGTCTTCTAAAATTATTCTTTATCTTAATAGAGGTCTGCATTCTTTATATGGCTTTAGGATTCATTTTAATGTTTTTGAACAGTTGTGTTTTCTCTCTACAGAAAAGATCCCCTTGAGTTTTGAAATAGACTCTGAGCTATGGAATCTAGCCCATGTATATTTTATAATTAATGTGTACTTGCTGACTTTATCACAATTCATTTGTTCAGGAAATAGATTTTGAGCATGCAGTGTGCACGGACCCATGCTAGACACAGATGCTTGGGCAGCTGCAAGCTCGGAAAACTATGTAGGTCTTCCTATTGTGACCTGTTAAAACAAAGAGTGGGTCACTTAGCAGTCCCTTGCGGACAGTCTCATACTATCTTTTAGGATATATTTAATGGGCTTCCTGGGAAGAAGGGAACGACAATAGCATTTGATAGCCTCGTGAACTTTTGTGGAATTATCAAAAACACTGAAAATGGCCTTGATTGAACCCTTTAAAAAGGAACCATATTACTTATCTTTCGAAGGTTTTAAAAAGCAAAACTTTTATTTAAAAAGGCTGAAACTGAAGTGATTGTATGCTAATTTAACAGGTAAGTTGTATCAGGAAATTCCATTTTTTATATTCTCCAAGAGCTGGATTCCATTATGTGTGCTTTGCTCTCTCTTCAGACCTCTTATCTTCAGACTGGAGTTGAACAGAAATGTGGCTTACTCCTTTCCCCTGGAAAAAATTGGGAACTAAGTCTCTCACCCATCCCCAGAGGACAGGCATATGCGATGAAGATCTAACAGACACTTTGTAGAAACAACCAGCCAGGCCCAAAAGCTTCCTATTGGCTATAGCCTGCTCAGCTTCCCACTATTGTCACTTTTCACCCCAGGGCAAACTCACAGCTCAGAAAGTATCTTTCTGTCATAGTGATCAGACTGGGGTGGTATGGAACCTTTATACAGCAATAATCTCAATGAACTTTTCGTTTCTTAAGGCGATGAATTTCCAAGGGAGATTGAAATATCTTCATGGACAGAACAAGAAAGGGAAAGATGGATCAGTACTTCCACCGCAGCTGGCTTTGTTTGCAATAGCTACGCCACTGCAGCCACCATCCATACTTGAAATTCGAACCAAAAATTTCATCTTTAGAACCAAACACAAACTCGACTTCACACCCACTGGTTGTGATGCCAAGTAAGTGAAACTTTTTCGGGTTTATTTTACCAAATGTATATTTTATTGCAGTAAGTCTGTCTTATGTATATATTTTCTATATGGTATAGTTTATAACTTTGTTTATTATTATAGTAGCTATTTTTAGTTCTTTGTAGCATAGCCTTTGAAAATAATTTCATCACATTCACAGATTGTTTATTTTATATCTTACAGTATTGTCACAATTTCTGTTTTATAGATGATGTGTTTATATTAATAAGACTCAGTATCCATTTATTGCTGGCTTGTTTTACATTCTATGAAGTTTGACTTTTAACCCTGGAAGTTCAGTAACTAAAGTATGTTAGGGCGTTTCTCCTCCCTAGTATGGGAATGCATACAGGTTTGAGAAACCCTGCCCCTCCAAATGGAGTAAAAGCATTCTAGAATATAATTAAAGACTTTGTATTTCATCTGTATAATCTACTCTGTTAGACTCATCTTTAGTGATTATTCTCCTGAATGAAGACCATGAAAATTATCTAAAACTGAAATTTGCAGACATATGCAAAAAAGCAATTACAGAAATGTGTTGATTTCTACCTGCTATTGGGAAATTCTGAGTGTCAACATAGTGCAGAAAATAAAGAATTTATGTCGGTGACTTCTTTTGTGTTAAGTTTTAATTTTGTTGTTATTTTCCCTTTAAACAGAGGAAAACTTGTTTTAGGCTATACCGAAGCAGAGCTGTGCATGAGAGGATCAGGATATCAGTTTATCCATGCTGCTGATATGCTCTATTGCGCTGAGTACCATATCCGGAGTAAGTTGTATTTTCTTATGAACTTGACTGAGAAAATACCTTATACTCTAGGACATGTTTCAGATTATTACTGATGTAAAAGTGTTTTAAGGGAACTCTCTGGATTAGCTTCTATTCAGTATCACACCACTGTGAGTAACTGGAGTTACACTCTTAATTCATTAGCTGCCACACAGGAGTAGAGTAGCTTAATTACTCTGAAAATGGCCATTTTGTCTCACCAGTTTATTTCATAACTTTGTTAATATAGTGAAAGTGTTAGTTGCTCAGTTGTGTTTGCCTCTTTGCAACCACACAGGCTGTAGCCCAGCAGGCTCCTCTTCATGGAATTCTCCAGGCAAGAATACTGGAGTGGGTTGCCATTCCCTTCTCCAGGGGGTCTTCCTGACCTAGAGATTGAACCTGCTTCTCTTGCATTGCAGGCCAATTCTTTACCATCTGAGCCACCATGGAAGCCCAGATTATACTTTAAAATTGTATAGTAAAATATTAGACTGTAGGACATGTTCCCTTTTAAAAATGAAAACAATTCCCCCCCCAACTATAGTTTCACATAGTACTTGAATTGTTTGACTTAATCTTTCCTTGAATCATTTAAATAATAAATTTAGTCTGAAAGAGGAAAAAACAGCAATGCTGAAGAACTATCTTGATGCATTTTAATATACTTTGCTTAGAAGTCATCAGTGTATTTATCATCTTTGGTGATACGTGAATTACATCCAGAAATATTACAGAGATTTTCTTTATTGTTTTGATTTTAGACTTGCTAATTTAATTTTTTTTTGTTTTAGTGATTAAGACTGGAGAGAGTGGCATGATAGTGTTCAGGCTTCTTACAAAAGACAATCGATGGACTTGGGTGCAGTCAAATGCACGCTTAGTTTATAAAAATGGAAGACCAGATTATATCATTGCAACTCAGAGACCTCTAACGTAAGTACAAAGACCTAGAATGTTTCATGTTTTGGTTTTTTATTTTTAACACTCTGGTTTAGAAATCCTCTTACATGAAAACCTTAAACACTTTCATGAAATAAACACTTTCATCAAGAGGCTCTTTTGTTCTTCATCACTTCACTTTCTGCCATAAGGGTGGTGTCATCTGCATATCTGAGGTTACTGATATTTCTCCCGGCAATCTTGAATCCAGCTTGTGCTTCATCCAGCCCAGTGTTTCTCTTGATGTACTCTGCATATAAGTTAAATAAGCAGGGTGACAATATACAGCCTTGACGTACTCCTTTTCCTATTTGGAACCAGTCTGTTGTTCCATGTCCAGTTCTAACTGTTGCTTCCTGACCTGCATACAGATTTCTCAAGAGGCAGGTCAGGTGGTCTGGTATGCCCATCTCTTTCAGAATTTTTCACAGTTTATTGTGATCCACACAAAGATTAGACAAGAGCCTGAAGGAATTCAGTCCTTTGAAATTTGTTGTGGCTTATTTTATAATCTAGTGTATGGTCAGTGTTGATAAAATATCCTACATACTCTTGTCAAGAATACATGTTTTTATTCAGTTGCTTTGTTTGCGTGTTCTATTAGTTATTGAGGTTGTTAGACCCATTTGGAGCTCTTTACCTAATACCAACATTAAATTTTACACATATACACACTACATAGTATATATGAAACTATGACATTTATTCCATGCCTTAACCTGACTTATGAATTCTTTTCCTATGCAAAAAAATTTTAATTTTCATATGTCAATCTTCCTTTAGAGTTTTATATTTCAGCATGCCTTACTTGTATATTTGGATCTATATTCCATTCAGAATTTATTTTTTCAGGTAGGGATGGAATCTGAGAGTGAAATTAAATTTTAGGACAAAAGAAATTAAATTTTGGGACAAATTCTATCTAAATTTATCTAAACAATTTTAAGTACTTGTCATCAGAAAGATTTCTCTCAAATTTATGTTCACCTCTAGCAAAGTTAACTACTGTGTATTTTGCATGCTATTTTTTCTTTTTAAAAATTTCTTATTTTGGAAATGTTTATGATACAGCTTTTCCTAATACATGCAAACTTTCTTGTGCCCAATTGTAGAGATGAAGAAGGAACAGAGCACTTAAACAAACGCAATATGAAGTTGCCATTTATGTTTACCACGGGAGACGCCGTTCTATATGAGATAAGCAGCCCTTTTCCTTCCATAATGGATCCCTTACCAATAAAGACTAAAAATGGTGCTGGTGGGAGAGAGTCAACTGCCACATCAACTCTAAGTAAGGAGTCCTTCAA
This sequence comes from Odocoileus virginianus, assembly GCF_023699985.2. Taxonomy (NCBI): domain Eukaryota; kingdom Metazoa; phylum Chordata; class Mammalia; order Artiodactyla; family Cervidae; genus Odocoileus; species Odocoileus virginianus. Next base: position 86,880,279 of record NC_069674.1, on the reverse strand, counting down.
CCCCAACTCCCTTCTGAATGCCATGATGCAACAAGACGAGGCTATTTATCTCTGTCCTGCTTCAACTAGCACACCTATCGAAAGGAATTTTTTCAGTGACTCTCTGAATGAGGGCAGTAACTGGCAAAACAGTGTTGTCCCTATGGGGAGTGACACTATCCTGAAACACGAGCAGATCAGCCAGGCTCAGGACATGAGCCCAACTCTCTCTGGAGATCATGCCGGGCTCTTTGCAGATAACAGAAACAGTGACTTGTACAGCATTATGAAACACCTAGGCATTGATTTTGAAGACATCCAACACATGCAACAGAATGAGGAATTTTTCAGAACTGACTTTTCCAGCGAAGATGACTTCAGAGATATTGACTTAACAGATGAAATTCTGACCTACGTTGAAGACTCTTTAAATAAGCCTACCTTCGGGTGTTCAGGGTACCCTCAGCAGCCATCCCTGGCTTTGAACCCTAGCTGTATGGTCCAGGAACAGCTCCCATTAGACCAGCAGCAGCTGCAGCCCCATCAGATGCACACGGCCATGGAGCCGCAGCAACAACTGTGTCAGAAAATGAAGCATATGCAAGTTAACAGCATGTTTGCAAACTGGAACTCTAACCAGTCCGTGCCTTTGAACTGTCCTCAGCAAGACCTGCAGCAGTACAATGTCTTTGCAGACTTACCTGGGACCAGTCAAGAGTTTCCCTACAAACCTGAGCTTGATCCTATGCCTTACCCCCAGAACCTGATTCCCTGTAGTCAGCCTGGGTTGCCACCGCAACCTCAGGGTACACAGTTAGACTTTCCCATGGGCAATTTTGAACCAGCCCCGTACCCTACTACTGCTTCTAATTTAGAAGATTTTGTCTCATGTTTACAAGTTCCTGAAAACCAACAGCATGGACTGAATCCACAGTCGGCCATGGTAGCTCCTCAGACGTGTTACGCCGGGGCTGTTTCAATGTACCAGTGCCAGCCCGACCCTCAGCACAGCCAGCTGGCGCAGATGCCCTACAACCCAACCACGCCGGGCTCGCAGGCGTATGTCAACAAGGTAAGAGTGTGCTCAAATGAAGTCCTTTCAAATGCCTCTTCATACATTATAAATAGATGTAAGTTATGAGTTTTCTGTCAGTGACTGATTTAAACCTCTATCTGTAGCATGAATGGGAGAACATTTCCAATTTTATTTGTGACTGTTTTGTGTAAGCTGGTACTTTCACGTTACTGATACAAGTATATCATATTTTAAAGAAATCAAGGATGAAAGCAGTATGAATATATCCAGAAGTTAAAAGTAAAATTACCAAGTAAAATTAATTAAAAGTACACTGTTTAGAATAATGTTGATTTTTTTAAAAATCTGACCTTTTAAACATGTTGACTTAGAAGGCTTTAAGGTTTTAAAAATAGTTTTTTCAAAGCTCTTTTTTTTTACTGACATTGTTGATTTACATTTTCAGGTATATAAACAGTGACTCAGTGTTTTTATAGATTATACTCATTATTATTAAATATTGACTCTCTTCCTGTTGAAATTGGGTTAAAATCAGTATCGATGTGTTTCCTTCAAATAGTTTTGTCCTAGGTGATATCTGGTAAAAGTCCTAGGCTCGGTGTTGTAACTTCATTTTATGCTTCAAGGTAAAATAGTTTTTTCCCCTGGTATCTTAAGAAAAATAAGAAAGGGAACTTATCTGGCTTTCTATCGCAAGACTCAAGCTGGATGTTTTATCTTTATCATTTAAATGTGTCTTTCAGACTCTTCTACCAACATGGTAACTTAAAGTGCTTCCTGATAATTGTTGCTGTTTGTGACCACCCAGGAATGTCTCATGCTTGCCTTTATGCTTTTCCACTAGAAAATATTGAGTTCATGTTGTATATTTTAGTTGTGAAGCAAATCCCAATAAGACTGTAATAATAGTTTATAAATGTCATTTGCAGCTTTCTCACTGTTTTTTTCCTGACCTTTTTTATACACTTGGTTTGTCTGATTACATATGAGTTTTTCCCTGGAAAAAGACTGTGAAAAATGTTCTTATCCTTACTCCTGACATTGCTCAGTTATGTTAAAATTTAACAATGAGTTAGTCTATCTCACAACATTGCTGCAGAATAAGCACAGATAGGTAACTTGTAAACTGTAGAAAAGTGAATTATGTAAAATTATATTCTGAAGAGGGCCTGCATTAGCACCAGCTCCTTACAGTGTTTTCTTTCCCACTGTTTTGTGTTACTTCCTTATGAATGGTAAGAATTCTGGACCTATATATTCCCCCAAGGAGTTACTGGACTTCCCTGGTGGTTCAGATGGTAAAGAATCTGCCTGCAATGCAGCAGACCTGAGTTTGATCCCTGGGTTGGGAAGGTCATCTGGAGAAGGGAATGGCTAGCCACTCCAGTATTCTGGCCTGGAGAATTCTATGAACAGAGGAGCCTAGAGGACTATAGTCCATGGGGTCGCAAAGACTTGGAAATGACTGAGCAACTTAAAAAAAAAAAAGTTATTAAATCTAAAAAAATCGGAACTCCATCTGTGGCTCACATTATATTTCTGTTGGCTAGCACTGCTCTAGACAGTCTTTTTTTGAGTGGCACTAGTGGTAAAGAACCCACCTGCCAATGCAGGAGACATAAGACACAGGTTCGATCCCTGGGTTGGGAATGTACCCTGGAGGAGGAAATGGCAGCCCACTCTGGTGTTCTTGCCTGGGAAATCCCATGGACAGAGGAGCCTGGCGGGCTACAGTCCATACCCAAAGGGTAGGACACGACTGAAGTGACTTAGCACACAGCCTCTTTAAAGACAGTTGCTGATGTGTGTCATATTGAGTGATGAAAGTAATTTATCCAAAACCTACCTTTTGCTGGACGATTATTACCTTCCCTTTGAAAACTTGACCAAATTTAGAAGGACTGAAACGTTACGTTACATAGGCTTTAGAAAGGTAAATTTCATTTGAAGCAATTAAAGGTATGATTATAATCCATTACTTTCACTAATTATACTAAGATTCAAAAAGTTCTATAATCTATAAAAACCTACAGAACTATTAGGAATTATTCAGGTCAGTCGCTCACTTGTGTCCGACTCTTTGCAACCCCATGGACTGCAGCACACCAGGATTCCCTGTCCATCACCAACTAATTATTAGTAACAGGAATTATTCCTGTAATTCCACAGAACTGTGTGTCTCAAGGTCCTGCCCTCCTTCCTTTTATTCCAGTAACACTTATGGAAATGAAACTAAATTTCATTGTTAAAAGGCAAGAGCAAGCACTTTACTTTGGTAATTTTTATTTACATACTTAGGACAATAATTTTAGTAGTATTTGAAAGCATATTATAAATAAAATTGGTTCTAGAAATCATACCCATGGTATATAGTATGTAAGAAATATTAAGAAACCTCTTGCAAATCATAACTTGCCTCTTTTCAGAAAGTTCTAGGTTATCTGTAGTCCAGTGTAGTGATCTTGAATGTAGTTAGTTTATTGCTACCTAAATCTTACTGAGATACAATCTGGTCAAAGCAGACTTACTTAGGACAGAATAGTACCTGTGGTTCATGACTGGACCTTTCTGATCCAGTGGTTCCTGCCCAAACCAAAGGCATTTCATTGATCAGATAGTCAATGTATGGAGTGCCACATCTAAAGTGAGACAATGATATCACTCACCTATACTATCTAATGGAGAAACTGAAAGATTGTAAATGCAATGTGTTCAATATGTCTTCACCGAATGAGTTAAAATGGCAGTAAAGCAGTTTTAATGATAACTTGGAGGGTAAAGATTTTAGAACTACATTTTCACATATCTAATGGTTTAATATATATGAAGGATCTGTTCTAATAAGTTGTGTTGCTGTTTGCAGTTTCAGAACGGAGCAATTTTAAATGAGACGTATCCAGCTGAATTAAATAGCATGAGTAACGCTCAGCCTGCCACCCATCTTCACCCATCAGAAGCCAGACCTTACCCTGATTTGACATCCAGTGGATTCCTGTAATTCCAAGCCCACTCCTCACCTTGATTTTCGAGTAGTTTGTGAAGCATCACAGAGTAATAAGACTGTCCTTGTTGGATGTCAGCAAGTTCACGTGGAGGCATTGATGTACGTGTTATTTTTACTGTTATAAAAACATTAAAATCTGGTTTTTAATAAGAGGAGTTAATCACCTATCCTACCATCATTAGAATAGTATGCTGTCACAGAGGAGTGAAATACCATCTACAGTTTACAGTATTCTGAAATAATACCACAGAATATACAGAACTTTTTCAGGGAGATGTTATGACACTTTTAAATAAGAAAAATTTTTCTCTGGTGGAATTACTTCCATCAGATTAAAATAAAATACTTTGAGTTTTGAACTTGTAGATTATTAGTGTACCAAATATAAACTATTTCCTTTTACTTTTAGCTTCTGCTTTTATCTCAGAGGTTAAAACAAGTGGTTTGGTGCTTGTATAAAAAGATAATCTCAATATGTTCCTCCCTCCTTGGTAACGTAAGTGCCTCACACTTTTTTCTACCTGTAACACTGTAGGGAGTATATTTTATGTAAAGTATATATTTTACATAAAATATACTTTTTCTTTATAAAATTAATAACATTCTGCACACAGATATTATTGGTATTTCTTAAATTCAGTCATTTTTATTAATCTAGGCATGTTTCAACTGCACTACTCACCCACTTTCTTCAGGTAAAGAGCAAATAATGGTTGAAAAGAGAAATATTTATTACTTACTCTAGTTGTTTCTAGATTTTAATGTTGCCGTGTGCCTTACGTTGAAAAATTTTGGAAGTGGAAATATCTTCCCAAATTTTTTTTTAGTTATTGTAAGAGAACAGCACTAAAATTTCAAGAGTTTTCAGAAGTAAGAGATATATCACCATTTAGCTTTACTAAAATCTCCACCTTAATAGTTGAATGTTGCCCTGTAAAGAATCTGCTGTTAAATGCAACCCTGTGTATTAACTTAAAATGAAGAGAAGCAGCTTTATTTTTAGCTCTTTAATAAGTAAAGCACCCATTTCAATATGTGTAAATTCTTTAAAAACTGTTTTAGAGCTGTAATCCTTTAAAATGTAGTATGTTGACTTTATAAATTTCACTTCTTAGTACAGTGGAAACTATTTGTTTTTCTCATATTTGAGGAGTGTTAAGATTGAATATAGCAATGTTTGGTGCAAAGTATTGGTATGAGTGAAAAAATGGTGCATTGTATAGTTTATAATGAACAACAATATTTGTAAAATGTTTTCAGTCTTTCATTTTAAAATAGTGCATACCATATATATGCACATAAATAACTTGTTTGGGTCTTAACATATTTTATCACTGTGTCTTTTTAAGAAAGCAAATTAATCAGACCACTAATAACTTTACCATCCTTGGGTGACTTAAAAGTGCCACCATCTGACTTTCTTTTACTTAAATAGTACAGCTGAAAGGCATAGATATGTTTTGCATGTATCATATAAAAACACAATGAAATCCCAAACTGAAATGTAGTATTAAAATATATTACTTTTCCTTTTTTAGTAAATCAATGTATATAAAAGTGACTTCAAACACAATAGCTAAGTCAGTTGTATGCATTTTCCGACAGAATTTTGAACCTGGACAATGAATTCAAGTGTTGAAAAAAATAAATTTGTCTAAAACATTTCATAATTTGTTTGTAGCAGGAGGAATCACTAAAGATTTAGACCAGACTAATATTAGTCCAGATTAATACTCCGTTTTTACATTGAAACCTTTCATGAAAAGTCTTCATCTAAATCATTTTTGTTAGTCTCTTCCACATGTTACTGAATGAACTGTTTAGTGGGGGGAAAAGCAGGCTTCTAAACTGTATGTGAATATGATGACGATCAAGTATACACTTAAAAAATTTAAAGCAATATTGTATATTTTTACCTATATAAAGTAACTAAAATTTACCTAGTAATAAAATCACATTAAACCCAATACACTTTTGTCTGTATTGCTAAGTGCCAAAGGAAGAATCTTTGTGTAATGCTATATTGAGGGATTTATTTTTAGATGACGTGCACTTCTAAGGATGTGGATGTTTCTACTCTGATCTTTTTCCTATGCCTGGTTATTCCTCCAGTACCTGAAGATTTACCAGTGTTCCAGTGTATTACATATAGCTTTTAATCATTACTCTGCACAATCTAGTGTTTTTCAGTATTACTAAATTTTAGGTAAATGTTTTCATGGGTGTTTTCTCCTTCAAGATGTTACTGCTTACATATGCCATGCATACATTTTTGTTTAAAATATGATTTATAACATCCTTATCAAAAACTGTATACAGTAATTTATGGTAATAAAATAATCACCAAGTATGAATAGTATGTTTTAACGCAGATTATTTTTGGTCCACATAAAGGAAATGAGCACTTATAGTATAGTATTATAATTATGTCAGATGAAGGCAATCTATAATATTTAAGGATAGGTTATGTCAGTAATTCCTAAACTTCTTACGAAGTTCTGCTCCCCTGGATATTTTGGGCTTTACTGGAATATAAAAAAAGACTTCAAGTAAACTCATGGATTAAAATGCTTCTGCAATGGACTGTTCTTTTAAATCTTGTACAATCAGTGTTACAGTTTAGTGGTGGTAGTATTAATTCCATTTTAATAGACAGTATTTTAAGAAAATTTATGAAAAAAATTTTAAACAACCCATGTTCTATTTTGTGCTTAGGTAAGAAAAGTTATTGCCCAAACTTATGTCTATATCAAATATAAATGGCATGTTAAGCCTTTGGTATTACATTCATAACTATTAAACACTCATCTTGAATTCTGCAGTTGGCATTATTTGAAGAAAAATTCCTGAGAAAAGTTTTCATTCTCAGTAACAATTGTTTACATTAATTTTACACTTAAATCATAACAACTTGATAGTAACATAGCAAATTCGTATTATACCTGAGTCTGAACATTTGAGAAAGACTAACACTATCTTTTGTCTAAAAAGTGCGTAATACATTCTGTTTCAAATATTTGATCTCAGAGAACCAAGAAAAAATCCAGATAATCATCTTCCTGATGCCGGTTTTCATTTAGTTAATTGGTTTCCATCAGCATGAATGACTTCAACTTGTCCTCCTGTTATCAAGCCTATCAGACACTGACCAGGGATGTTATTAGCTACTCACCAGACTAAGGAATATTGCTCCAAGTTTTTCCCCAATGTCTGCAGAGGACCATGCTTCCAATTCCGCTAATACAAGTGAAACTCTCAAAACCCGCAGCACATCCTAAGACTAGGCACTTTGACCCTGACAGTACCATTGGTCTCTGTTCTTAAGCCAACCTCCAATGGGGGAGAAGAAGCTCCCTTTCCTTCAAGATTAAACACCCTTCCTAACCCCAGATTCCACTGCATCCCTCCCTCAACCCTCGCCCACACCCTTGGGAATGACAAATGTATTCTCTTATGTCCATGAGAAGGGTTAGCAGATGTAAGCTAGTATACATGGAATGGATAAACAAGGTCCTACTGTATAGCACAGAGAACTATATTCAGTATGATAAACCAAAATGGAAAAGATTATTTTAAAAATGTATGTATATGGGCAACCGAATCACTTTGCACAACAGAAATTAACACAGCATTGTAAATCACTGTATTTTCCTCTTCCAGAATCTTTTCGCTCTCCTATAAGCTTACCTCTGTACAGGTCATCCTCTATCCTGGAAAAAATGTTCCTTAATTCTGCATCCCTTTCCTTATCACTTCTCTGCCTCCTTTCTCTAAAACAATGTCGAGCTCCTGAAATCTTGTTTTCCTCCCATTACGTTGCTTTGTTGAAGTTCACTTAACTTCCTTCTTACCAAAGGCTGGTTCTCTGTGGTCCTGCAGGCCACATATATTGTAGCCTCAATGAATTTCTTTCCCTCATTCACTCTGTGGTATTAGTTGCCCTGCATCCGATTATTCCTTCAACCACTCTCTCCTCCCACCTGGGAAGAGTCTCATTTCTGATCACTGTGTGCGGTTCATTCTCTTCATGCTGACCCTTTGGAAGCACATCCTCTCTGCACCTACTGCTATTGTGATGAATCCTCTCAAAAACAGATCTTACCTCTGCAATGGTGATAGAGACACCTTATCTCTGATCTGTATTCGTAGAGCATCCTTCCCTCCACGAGCAGCAGAGTAGAGCCAAGCACCCAGACACTGAAGTCAGACTCCTGGCTTCAGCACACATACGATGTGAATCACTGGGAAGGTTTCTTCTTCTCTCTGAGCCTGAGTTTCTGTTTCTACAAAATAAGGATAACAGTAATGCTCCACTGTATTGTTGAGGGATTCCACGGAGACTTTATGTAAAAACAGTTCTCAGGAGGCCAAAATGGGAACAATTTGAGCAGAACAATAATAGTATTGGATTAAAACCCAAGGAATGAAACACCCACGAAGTCCATGCTGGTATAAAGGGCTGCATAAGTAAATGGGGGAAAAGGGCAACTCTTCCTAATAGAAGAATCCTGAGTGTAGATAACTATGCCTTCTAATAGATAATTAAGCTTCCAAGGAGCTTAATACCCCCTCTTCCCTTGAGTGTGGGCTAAACTCAGCCTCTTGCTTGCAAAGAATGCAGTAGAGAAAGGGAAAAAGTTACAAGTTGGCATTGTAGAAATCTGCCAAGCACCACTTTAACCAAGCAGTCGAGTTTGACAATGATAAGTTACGGTGTTCCTCTCAGATATAATGGTATGATCAGTACACTTCTGCTCTGTGGCGTTTTTCTAAAAAACACGTAACCCTAGTCTAATCATGAGAAAGTGTCAGAGAAACCTCAAATTTAGAGAGATTCCACAAGATTTCTGGGAGGGTTCTTCAAAGTGTTACAGTCAAGAAAACTGGAGATTGAGACATTTTCACAGATTAGGAGGCTAAGGAGACATAACTGTTGATAAATACAAAATACAATAGAGTATGTTGGACTGCATTCTGCAATAGAAAAGAGGCTTTAGTGGAGCACTTGCAGAAAGCCAAATTAAAATTTAGGTGATAGTATTGGACCAGTATCATTTCCTAGTTTTACCAAAGTACCATGGTTATGTGAGAGGTTAAATTTAGAGGAAAATGAATGAAGAGAATAAAGGAATTCTGTATCTTTACAACTTTTATGTAAATCTAAAATTATTCCTAAATAGTTTATTTAAAAATCATTTTTGTATTAAAAACAGTTTGTTAACTGTCACATAGAAAGCACTGAATAAATGTCCGTGATTACTATTTCCCTGTGATTTCCAGTCAACCTCAGTTGTAGGTAAGTCTCTACATTGGGTACTGTTCCTTCTCATTCTGTTTCCTATTTATTTCATGAATATCTAGGTTTTTAGTCTCCAATGCTCCTTTCTACTTTAATCTCCTGATTATCATCCTTATCAATGATCCTTCTAGCCATGTTTCCAGAACTCTTATACATCAATATAATAATCTGTTTTTCCATTCCAGCTAAAAACAAGCACATCTCAAACTTTGAGCATTTCTAACTGCCTTATTTTTGCCAACTTCACATTTCCTTTTCTGACCAAACCATCTTCCACTTTCTTTCTTCTTGGCTCCACTAGCTCTTTGCCCTTCTTGTGATCTCCAGCCCTATGAGTACACATTGTTCTTTCTCAGTCCATCAGCCTGGACCTCAGTGTCAGGGTGTCAGCAATGTGTTTGCTTGTACCCTGAAACTTCTTACTTCCTTACTGGAAACTGACACTCCAATCCATAGCCCTGGCCAAAACCCATCAGCACAGCACATAGCCTGGCCACTTTTCCTGATAAACAGTGACAAGACTGGAAAAATGGCCTCACCACAAACTGGTGAGGAACTGGAAGGAAAGCTAAGACAAACCGAGACAGTGTGTTAAAAAGCAGAGACATTACTTTTGCTAACAAATGTCCATACAGTCAAAGCTATGGTTTTTCTAGTAGTCATGTATGGATGTGAGAGTTGAACGAGAAAGAAGGCTGAACGCCGAAGAATTGATGCATTCAAACAGTGGTGTTGGAGAAGACTCTTGAGAGTCTATTGGACTGCAAGGAGATCCAACCAGTCCATCCTAAAGGAAATCAGTCCTGAATATTCATTGGAAGGATTGATACTGAAGTTGAAACTCCAATACTTTGGCCACCTGATGCAAAGAATTGACTCATTGGAAAAGAGTCTGATGCTGGGAAAGATTAAAGGCAGGAGGAGGACACAGCAGAGGATGAGACGGTTGGATGGCATCACCGACTCTATGGACGTGAATCTGAGCAAACTCCCAGAGATAGTCAAGGATGGGGAGCCTGGTGTACGGTAGTCCGTGGGGTTGCAGAGTCAGACACGGCTGAGAAACTGAACAACACACAACCTTTTACCATGTCTATGGCGGAGACTGACAATTACCTAACACCAGTAATATCTCTCCTTTCTCTGTAAGAGATCCCTGACTTTTCTCTGATCACTGAGGGGGAAAGAAGGACTACTTTTTCCAGACTCCTTTATCGATAGGTACAGCTAACATAAGATCTGGCCAAGTATATGAAAGCAAAACTTTTGTGATACTTCCAAGAAGGATGCTGAAATAGACCTAATGCAGCTGCAACAAGTCTTTTGTGCTTTTTTGCTTTTCCTTTCTAGCCAGCACACATGGGTGTGATCAGTGGAGATTCAGCAGCTCTTCTGAACAGTGAAGACAGAAGCCATTAAACTAGGATGGTGAAGTGAAAACAGGACAAGCCAGGGTTCCTTGTGACTTGAAACCACAAAATAAACCCTGTCTGCCTACCTCGTGAATTCTTACATATAAGAGATAAAAAGATTTCTGCCTTGGTTAACCCATCATTTTATGATCTATCCCACCCCTATCCCCCATCCATGGTATCTCCATCTTCTCACACTCTCCAATGATATTATCTCTGACTTGACTCAAACAAAGTCTGATGTGATAATCAGTTTCCTCCTTTTTTACCTTTATGTTTTTATCGATCAGTTATCCTCTCAGACTTTCCCTAGTCCTTTTTCTTGCATTTTCAGACATTGAATGTGTTGGTTTCTCCAGCACACAAGCATCATCCATTTTCTTCTAAGGACAATAAATCACACTACTACTTCATTCTTTTTCCATCTGTCCATTCACTCATTCATTTTTATTGTTCTACATCTAAATGGAGCAGCTTGCTATGACTTACTTTCTCCATTACTGACCTCCTATTTCTTAAATCTTCACAGTGTGAATTTACTACCAATTTGTAGAAATGTTAAGTCAAGAAATCTTTCTTCCTTGATGCTTTCTTACTTTGGCTTCTGTAACATGATAATATTTTATTGCTCTTGGTCCCCCTCTCTCTCCTAAATAAAAGATCTAAGTAGACATTTCTCCAAAGAAGACATAGAGAGAGCAAGAGGCACATGAAAAGATATTCAACATCACTAATTATTAGAGAAATCTAAATTAAAACTACAATGAGATGCCACTTCACACCAGTCATAATAGCCATCGTGAAAAAGATCTACAAACAATTGTTGCTGGAGAGGGCGTGGTGAAAAGGGAACTCTATTGTACTATTGGTGGTAAGCAGTATGGAACTTCTTTAAAAAACTACCATATGATCCAGCAATCTCACTCCTGGGCATGTATCCTGAGAAAACCATGATTGGAGTGGGTACATGCACCCCAGTGTTCATTGTGGGGCTGTTTACAATAGCCAAGACATGGATGCAACCTAAATGTTTCATAGATAGATGAATGGATGAGGAAGGTGTGGTACATGTATATTGTGAAATATTACTCAGCTACTAAAAAGAATGAAATAATGTCATTTGCAGCAATGTAGGTGGGCCTGGAGATACCACACTAAGTGAAATCAGAGAAAATCAAACATCACATAATATCTCTTATATGTGGAATCTAAAAAAATGATACAAATTAATGTATTTACAAAACAGAAATAGACTCACAGACTTAGAGAATGAATCTATGGTTTCTGAGGGTTACCTTTTAACAAACTCCTCTGATGAGATGTATGTTACATTAAAATATGAAAACCATCAGGATAATCTTACAACATAAGTATTAGACTAGGGAGGCCTGTCCCAGGCTACACTGTAACTTGAGTGACCCCAATTGATCCTTTGGCTCCCAACTGAGAAAATCATGTTTATTAGTTTAACTGCCTTCTTCCCCTGGTATGTGCACATGCTTGATAGAATTTAATTTGGCCCCATTAGCTTTCCTGTGCTAATGAGTTTAGACTTTTAAATTCCACTAGGCAGAATCAGTCCTGGCTTCCTACCCAACCTCCAGCCCCACCATCACCACCTTGGACAGGATCCACTGCCCCTGGAGGTCATTTTCTGATACTATTTCTTCCACTTCTAGAAAAATTTTTCAGGAAGAGTGATGGACAGAATTCTGTTTGGTGTCTGAAGTATATGGGTCTGCATGAAACAGCTTACAATTTAAAGCCAGCCAGAATTTGAAGGAAGACAGACTTATATGTAGAAAAATTTATAGAAATCAGGGATTAATAGATTAGGTAAGAGAAGAGGTCTGTGATGTGATTTCCTACTTCAAATAACTAATAAGCTAGAATTTGGGAAAAGAGATTATTCCTGTCATTTATGGTCCAGAAGTTAATCCAGGATCAATGATAAAAGTTACAAGAGGAGCTAAAGAGCCTCTTGACAAGGTGAAAAGGAGAGTGAAAAGCTGGCTCAGAACTCAACATTCAAAAAACGAAGATCATGGCATTCGGTCCATTAACTTCATGGCAAATAGATGGGAAAACAATGGAAGCAGTGACAGATTTTATTTTATTGGTCTCCAAAATCACTGTGGATGGTGACAGTAGGCATGAAATTAAAAGATGCTTGCTCCTTGGAAGGAAAGCTATGACAAACCTAGACAGCATGTTAAAAAGCAGAGACATCACTTTGCTGACAAAGGTCCATCTGTCAGAGCTATGTTTTTTCCAGTAGTCATGTGTGGATGTGAGAGCTGGACCATAAAGAAGGCTGAGCGCTGAAGAATTGATGCTTTTGAACTGTGGTGTTGGAGAAGACTCTTGAGAGTCCCATGGACTACAAGGAGATCCAACCAGTCAATCTTAAAGGAAATCAACTCTGAATATTCACATTGGAAGGACTGTTGCTGAAGCTGAAGCTCCAATATTTCGGCCACCTGATGTGAAGCATCAACTCATCAGAAAAGACCCTGAGGCTGGGAAAGATTGAGAGCAAGAGGAGAAGGAAGCAACAGAGGATGAAATGGTTGGATGGCATCACTGGCTCAAGGAACATGAGTTTGAGCAAGCTCTGGGAAATAGTGAAGGACAGGGAGGTCTGGCATGCTGCAGTCCATGGGTTTGCAAAGAGACAGACATGACTTCATGACTGAATAACAACGACAGATTTTACTTTAATATAAAGAAGACCATTATTGAAATATCTCTAGAGATGAAATAAACTGATTCATTGAAATGTAATGATCTTCCTGTCTCTAGAAACACCACTTAGAATTTACGCTGGGAAAATAATTCAAAATTCTGCAACATTACACTTTATCACTACTGATTCCTTCTACTTCTGAGTCTAGGATTCCATTAACTTCCATGTTAGGTGTGAGCCTCACAGTGATGTATTTCATGACCCCTGTTTTATGCTTGAAGAAAGAACAAGGCCCAGATACTATCTTGTGGAAGTTGCACAATTAGTTGATAAAATGATCTCACCTATTTTGAGTTCTAAACCAGTAATTTTTCCCCAACACAAGAAATTGGTTTTATTCTCCAGTTAGGGAAATCAAAATATTCAAATAACATTATTTTTTAACCACTATGTATGAAATTTTTATTTTCTTTCTATTCAGAATTATAGTTTCACCCTCCTTTCAGGTAAAGTTGGACATCATAACCCTTGTGGAATGTCTAAAAATTTATCAACTTCATTTCTCCGTCATGCTGTATCTTCAAAACATTTTAGACTATATATTTGTTGACATTTGAAAGTACTGAAATCTAATTTTGGAACTTTGTCATGTGTTTTGGAATTGGGTTAACATGAATTCTGACTAAATGAATATCTATTTCAAGGGTGTTAATTTCCATTATCTTTAAAGACTTTTCTTTCTCCTTATTCAATCAACTGACAGGTAGAAAATCCAGACCAACTGCCTTTGAATACTGAGTGATTCATTGCAATTAAAAGGGAATAGAAAACTTACTTTACTGTCAAGAACTCTGAATAGTTTAAGACTCTCCCCTACATTCAAGCCAACACATTAACTAGCTGCAAAAAGACATATGATTTCTGAGTCAGAGGCAAAGGGTGGTTGATTACTTACAATAGTAATAGCAGCCAGCATACACATTTGTGTTGGTTCCCCAAAAGGCAAGACAAATATCCCTACACACAGTTACAAGAAAGGAACCCTGAACTTAGGGAACCCAAATCTTTTAAGATGGTGGTAGACATGCCTGACCCTTTGCTCTCAAGGGAAATACCTTCAATATCTTCTCAGGCTGTTCACTATACAAACTTCCTTGAAAAGATGGTTCAGAACAAAAGCAGCCAGTGCCTCTGCTTGCAAACACATGCAGAAACACAAGAGCCCCACGGAGAATGGTCTCCAGCACTTATCCTGATGGGTTCTGCTTGCCCTTTTAACTAAAATTCTCATCCTTCCTCTGTTGACTGCCTCACTGTTCTAACTTCACAGACAATTCAAATAATTTCAATTATTTTCAAGGGAGTGAAGTGAGTGAAAATCACTCAGTCATGTCTGACTCTTTGCAACCTGTGGTCTATATAGTCCATGGAATTCTCCAGGCCAGAATACTGGAGTGGGTAGCCCTTCCCCTCTCCAGGGCTTGCCAGGAGGTACATGGCAAACCTGAAACATTTTCTATCCTCAAGTTACATTGTTCTGACTCTCCATGGAAATAGAGAAACCCTGTCTTCAGTACTCTGCTCCAAGTCCTTGTAAAGGGCAAGACATCATGATGTTTAACAGTCAAGGCAGGGGACACTGCTGGAACTCTGACTCTGCTCCTTTGCTGTGTGTATAGTATAAGTTGCTTATTTGACCTTTCTGTGTCTTTGTTCCTTCCTCAAAAAAGAATGTAACAACTTTACCTTAGAGGATATTTCTGAGACTCAGGTGACATAACACACAGTGCAGTGCTCCACACAGATATTGGCACCTGATATTAAGTTTTAAAGAGGACTGATCACAAGTACTGAAATGGAAACTGACTTTAAACCTTCCAACAAACAAAATTCCAGGACCAGATGCCTTCATAGGCGAATTCTATCAAACATTTAGAGAAAAGTTAACTATTATCCTTCTGAAACTATTCCAAAAAATTGCAGAAGAAGGAATTTTTCCAGACTCACTCAAGGGGCCACCATCACCCTGATACCAAAACCAGACAAAGATACCACACACACAAAAAGGAGAAAATTACAGGCCAATATCACTGATGAACATAGATGCAAAAGTCCTCAGCAAAGTACTAGCAAATAGAATCCAACAGGATCATATAACATGATCAAGTGGGATTTATCCTAGGGATGCAGGGACATTTCATTATCTGCAAATCAACCAGTGTGATACACTGCATCAGTAAATTGAAGAAGAAAAAACCATATGATCATCTCAATAGATGCAGAAAAAGCTTTTGACAGAATTCAACACTCATTTATGATAAAAACTCTCCAGAACATGGGCATAGAGGGAACATACCTCAATGTAGTAAAGACCATATATGACAAACCTACAGCTAACATCATAATTATGAAAAGCTAAAAGTATTTATTTCTTCTAAGATTAGGAACAAGACAAGAATGTCCATTTTCACCACTTTGATTCAACATGATTTTCGAAGTCCTAGCCATGGTAATCAGAGAAGAAAAAGAAATAAAAGGAATCAAATTGGAAAAGAAGTAAAACTGTCCCCGTTTGCAGATGACATGATACCACACAGAGAAAATCTTAGAGCTGCCACCAGAAAACTACTAGAGTTCATCAATAAATTCAGTAAAATTGCAGGATACAAATTAATACATAGAAATCTGTTGCATTTCTATACAATAACAATGAAAGTTCAGAAAAAGAAATTAAAGAAATTCTCCCATTTCCTACTGCATCAAAAATAATCATATACCTAGGAAAAACCTACTTAAGGAGACAAAAGTCCTGTACTCCAAAAACTACAAGATACTGATGAAAGAAACAGAAGATGACACAAACAGATGCTCTTTGACACATAACTCATAGCAATATTTTTTGAGCCATCTCCTAAAGTTATGGCCATAAAACAAAACAAATGAGAACCAATTAAACTCCAAATCTTTTGCACAGCAAAGGAAACCAGAGAGCAAACAAAAAGACAACCACAAGAGGGGATAAAATATTTGCAAATGATGCAACTGACAAGGGATGTGTCTCCAAAATTTACAAACAGCTCATGAGGCTTAATAGCATCAAAACAAATAATACAACCAAAGAATGGACAGAAGACTAAATATACATTTCTCCAAAGAAGACATACAAATGGCCAACATGGAAAAAGGCTCAACATTGCTAATTATTAGAGAGGTCCAAATGAAAACTACAATGAGATATCACCTCACACCAATCACAATGGTCATCAAAAAATCTACAACTAATAAATGCTAGAGAGGGTGCAGAGAAATGGGAATGTAAACTGGTATGGCCACCATGGAAGTTTCTCAAAAGACTAAAATAGACCTACCATATGGTCCAGAGAAAAACATGGTTTAAAAGGATAATGCACCACAATGTGCATTACAAGGCTGTTTACAATAACCAAGCCATGGCAGCAACCTAAATGTCCATCGACAGATGAATGGATAAAGAAGATGTAGTGTATACATGCAATGGAATATTACTCAGCCATTAAAAAGAATGAAATAATGGATGGACCTGAAGATGATCATACTAAGTGAAGTAAGTCAGGCAAAGACAAATATCATATGATATCACTTATATGTGGAATGTAAGCAAAATGATACCAATGAACTTATTTACAAAACAGAAACAGACCTAGAGAATGAATTTATGGTTACCAGTGGGGAAGGGTGAGTGGGAGAGATAGACTGGGAGTTTAAGATTGATATGTACACACTGCTATATTTAAAATAGATAAGTGACAAGGAGTTACTGTTTAGCACAAAAAACTGCTCAATATTCTGTAATAACCTAAATGGGAAAAGGATTTGAAAAAGAACAGATACATGGATATGTATAACTGAATCACTTTGTTGTACACCTGAAACAAACACAACATTGTTAAACAACTACATGTTGATATAAAGCAATTTAAAAAAAAACTCCAAAAAAGTGTTAAAGAATTGTTAGTTCTTATTGGTTTTGGAGTCTGTACGAATGAGTTAGGTGAGCAGCTTGGTATAATGAAGAGATCAAAAAATGAGTTATTTGAAAACTGGGCTTTTTCTCATGTAAGTGCATGTGGGCTCTGCTCCAGAAGGCTGCCCAGGCTTCTGGGGCAACTCTTCCAGCCTCAGTGTGCTCCAGCCACTGCCTTTTCCTGCCAGGAGAAAGGAAAGGAAGGACCTTGTTCAGGCCAAGGATCTTTAAGAGCTAAAGTCACAACATGCATACATTTTTTTCTGCCCAACTTTGGTACCCATGACTTAGTCCTCATATTATACCTGGCTGCAACCATCTGCCCAGCAAAAATTCCATTTCGATGGAAAAAGAAGAAATAGATTTTTTTTGTGGGTAACCTAAAGGACCAAGACCAAAAATAACACTTTTCTATTCCATCTGAATTTTGATGCTATTGAGAAATAAGAAAAAAGTAACGGAGGAAAATGTCATCATTATCAGAAACTATAACTTAGAAGAGTCAAACGGGAATTGACTACCCCATTCCTCAGTCTTTAATCTAGACCCCTGTGTAGACTATTCTGGGATTATTTTCAGTGGGCAGAGCCAGCTGGCTTTCTCTGTCACTGTCTCTTACAGTTCCAGAGAGAGCAAGAAACGGGAAAAGGGACCAAATTCCTCATGCCCAGGACCATTGAGAGATTTGCCTCATATATTTGAGGAAATTGAACTGTGGCCATCTCCTACCCAGCCTTTCTCCAAGGGGAAAATTAAGGGATAAGACAAGAGGCTAGAAGTGTTCATCTTTTCTCATAGAAACCCAAGTAACAGAAAAGATTCTTCTGTCCAAACTTGACCATCACAACTATTATTATCATTATTATTATAAGGCAACCTAATTTGGTAAAAATTTCAGTTTAGGGCCCTTTCCACTGTCCATCATTTTGTTCAGTGGCGCTTTTGAGATGCAGAACTAAGTCAGAGTTCAGACTGAGAAAAAAGATTTCTCTTTAGGCAAAGTCCTGTCTAATTTATTTCATTTACCTCTTCATGCTGCCAGAAAGCACAGAATTCAGATTTGTACTCAGTGCAACAGCTTCCCTCGGCCTGTATTTCTGGCAAAGTTATTTGTACTTCTGCCTGACTGCTGTTGGGTGTCCCAGATGGCACTAGTGGTCAAGAACCCACCTGCCAGCGCAGGAGAAGGTAAGAGATGCAGGTGTGATTCCCTGGGCCAGGAAAATTCCCTGGAGGAGGGCATGGCAACCCACTCCAGCATTCTTGCCTGGAGAATCCCGTGGACTGAGGAGCCTGGTGGGCTACAGTCCATGGGGTCACAGAGAGTCAGACACGACTGAAGTGACTTAGCACGCACGCTCGCTGATTACTCTCCCTGCTTCATCCCTCACTTCCCTCTAGACAACACTTTTTAGGTTTTCATGTCAGCTGCCACAAATTCTTTTAAGGCAGGACATAAATTATCCTTATAAGATACAGTCAGTGAGTGCACTGATAGAGATAAATACGCTATCCACAAGTACTTTTAGAGAAAATATTAGCCAATTAAACTTGGGAGTGTTAACAGGAGACAGATTGGCTCAGCACAGAAGTAGCCTTCAAATGAGGGGATGATGACTGTAAATTACATTTTCAATTTCATCTGCCTTTCACAGAGGTGATGACATTTTATCATGATCACTCTCTCTGACACTGTGAATTTAAAATTATTTGCACTGTGCTTGAAATACTTGACTTTTGACTCATCTAATAGTCCCAATCATAGTTTCCCTGTATCTTCTACGAGTTCCTATTCTGCAGATTATCTGTTCTCTTTACTGGACTTGAGTGAACCACAAGGGCCCAGAGTAGAAAGGACTTGGGAGAACTGGTGTGTGGATATATGCAGGACAGTGCCTTAACTCTCCTATAAAGAAGTGGGTGAGACTGTGAGGAGGTTCAAAGTGCTTTCTTTCATAGGTGGGGTCAGACTGAAACTTGAGTCGTTATTCACAGGCTGATGAGAAAACTCAAGTTGTTGCTGAGTCTCTAAGTCACGTCTGACTCTTTTGTGACCCCCCCGACCCGACCCGTGGACTGTTCCTGCCAGGCTCCTCTGTCTATAGGATTTCCCAGGCAAGAATACTGGAGTGGGTTGCATTTCCTCCTCCAAGAGATCTTCCTGATCCAATAACTGAATCCACAGCTCCTGCATTGGTAGGTGGATTCTTCACCACTGAGCCACCTGGGAAGCCCCTTTCTTTTATAGGTGGGGTTATATTGAAACTTGAGTTATTACTCATAGGTTGATGTGAAAACTCAAGTTGTGCATTTAAAAAATGAGAAAACTGAGGGCAAAGTGGCCTCTTCAGGTAACAGGCAGCAGTAAGAGCAGAATCTCAACTCTGCATCTCTGAATTAAGAACACATAAAAAGTTAAATCTTCTAACAGCCACTATTTAAGTGTTTTGCTATGATGGCTGAAGCCAGGCTAGCTCACTGACTTTATATCCCCAGGGGGTGAATATCATTGTCCCAATTTTACACACAATGAAACTATTTTAAAAAGCAATCAAAACAACCAGGACGGTGGTGGTAGATAAAATCATGGTGCCCCCAAAGATGTGCACATCATAATCCCAGATTGGATGGCAAGCGGGTCTTCACAGATGTTATCAGGGAAGAACCTTGAGATGGGATGGTTGTCCTCTGTTACCTTGGTACACTCATGTGATCACAAGAGTCCTTATAAGAAGGAAGGAGGGTCAGAGTCAAAAGAGGAGAGGTGATGACAGAAGGACAGAGAAATTTGAATATACTCCGCTGTTGGCCTGAAAATAGACGACCACAGGCCAAGGAATACAGGCAACCTCTAGAAACTGGAAAAGGCAAGGAAACCAATTCTCCCCTTGTGCCTTCAGAAGGCAGGCAGCCCTGTCCACAGCTTGATTTTAGGGCTTCTGGCCTCCAGGACCTTAAGATAATTAATTTGTATTGTTTTAAACCACTAAGTTTGTAGTAATCTATAACAACATCAATAGGAAACTAACACAGTGGTTATGGATTTTAAGAAGGCAAAGAAGGCATTTGGGAAGAAAACAATTGCTCTCCCATTATTATCATGTCTGATCATAATTAGGGCTTCCCTGGGGGCTCAATTGGTAAAGAATCTGCCTGCAATGCAGGAGACCCAGGTGCGATCCCTGGGTTGGGAAGATCCCATGGAGAAGGGAATGGCAACCCACTCCAGTATTCTTGCCTGGAGAATACCATGGAGAGAGGAACCTAGTGGGCTACAGTCCATGGGGTGGCAAAGAGTCAGACACAACTGAATGACTAACACTACACTTATGATCATGTCTAGAAACAAACAGAAGATCCATTCTCTGCCTGTCTTCTGCCACTCTGCAGCAGTCCCCATCCCTCCACTCCACCTCAGCTACATCTGGGCCTGCAAAAGGACCTCCACTTTATGGATGATGGTGGTGCCTGGTAAGCTCCAGTCTTGCCCGGGCATGGCAAAGAAACATGGGAGAACACAGCCAGCACAGTTTCATTACAGCTTTGCCTTTTCAGATAGTTAGCTCATGTCAGAGGCCAGAAAATACGTTGCTTATAGCCTGCATTTGTTTCTAAAGAAGGGTCCTGATGAATGTGTCTGGCCTTTGCAAATAACCTGAAAAATTGGCCAGATTCCGAGGAGAAGAATGGCTTTACTCTAGTAATTTAGATGTTATATAAGCAATATCAGATAAACAGCTAAGTGTTGGCTCTTCTTCTAAAATTAATAAGGCCATTTTGAGAATGCAATTTTCAACTACGCATCTATGATTCTATGGGGGAGAAACACGTTTTTACCTAGACCATGATGTTATCACACAGATAGGTTAAAGAAAAGACCATTCAAAGAGAAAAAGTGACCCAGAACTGTCTGAAAGCTTTTCTTTGCTGAATGCAGGGCAGCGTATTTGGACACACAGTGCTGTATTTGGACACCAATTATCAGAATTGCCAATGACTATATAATAAGGTGTGCTGTTTTGGAAAAAGAAGAATTCAAGAAGATTATGTAACCTCACACTGCCAGTAACTGGTAGGATCAAAAACGGTGTGGAAGTCACCTTACCTCCAAGTTCAAAAAAATTTTTAAAGTAATTCAGGTTGGTCTTCAATAAGATACAACAGGAATTGAATCACTGGTTTAACTACATGCATCAAGCAGTTAAAATTTCTCTTGAAGTTGAGCTGCTACACTGTGGGTTAAACTTCAGATAGCAGGGGGGGAATATTTGTGTGGAATCTGCTAAGGAAAGACTAGTGAGGAATCCCTATAGTTGAGGAAACTGAAGCTAGAATGAGATAATTAATGCTAATGTGGGGGCACTAGTGGTAAAGAACCCACCTGCAAACACAGGAGGCATGAGATGCAGGTTTGATCCCTAGGTCAGGAAGATCCCATAGAGAAGAGCATGGCAACCCACTCCAGTATTTTGCCTGGAAAATCCCATGGATAGAGGAGGCTAGTGGGCTACAATCCATGGGGTCACAAAGAGTTGACAGGACTGAAGCACCTAGCATGCTCGCAGGCACTACCTAAAATGACCTTCTTCTGTCTTGTAAATGATTACAACCAGATTTAAGAATCATCTGGCCATCTGACTGACCAATCTTTCAAGAGGTCTCTCTGCTTGACTCTAGTGAGATATGAAACAAATGTCTCCCACTCAACAGTCACATCAGCTAGATATTCAAGATGGCTCTTTGCTCTTGACAGAACTTCCTGGTTCCTAGAAAATTAGCATGTGCCTCTGTACTAAGGCCATTGACAAAATGACATCTTGCATTTATTATATACATATATATATATATGCATTTATATATATATATCAAAGAAAAATCCTAAATTTCCAATTGGACTTAAAAATCTTGAGAATACTTCACTTTAAAAATATGACCACACTGAGAAAATAGATTCCCATATTTTCCCTGAATTCACTGACTACAGCATTTGAAAATTCATTTAAAAATCAAGTTACCAAAGAGATTTTATCGTACAGAAAGAATTTTGACTTCTCACTACCTTCCATGTTCTAAACATCCAGTATATAAATTTTCATTAGCCTTCTGGGGTTTTGAGGAAGCCCTATGTTCATTTGATACTTGTTTGAAGTAGATGTACTAGAATCCTGTTCTGGCTGCCGGTATGCAGAAGCTCTGCATACTCTTTTGTTTCCTAGAATGTTCTTCACAATGACTTTTTTTAAAGTAGTTTTAATCTTAATAACACATTGAGTTAATGTCATCAGAAACTACGAGATGTTTTTCAGGGTCTGTTTTATAGAATATTAGTCACACCAAATATTAACATGTGGATTTGATGATCAAATAAGTTTGGGAAACACTCACCAAAGAAAAGTTAATCAGATTCCTTCTTTATGGTTCTCTAATGTATTACTGTGCTGTGTAGTATTTTTTTGTGTGTGTAGTATTACCGGGTATTACTATACTACTTTTCCAAGAAATGGAACTGATGTGCAATATTTATCAAACTTATTTGACACTGGAACCATTTTCAGACCTCATTATTACATGATGTTAGTATGCCAAGGAAAGTACTTCGAGAAAAAAATGATCTATGGTAAAAGATCCCAGGTTCTTCTCTTGGATCGTACCTATGGCTCAGAGACCTTATTTTACAAATACGACTCAGAAGACCTATGACGCAGCCATCCACATTGAAATTATCTGTCATTTCTCTGTCTAAGCACACAGATTCATTGAATCCAGCTTTTTACTATGTGGAAAGTTGAATGGTATTTCTACATCTCAAGTACTCACTATAGGAGCTCTTCTCTATATTACCTATAAAAATACCACAAACTTTTCTTTTGATCCAACTTGACCATCGAAAAATTCTGTAGTTTAGCCTTATTACTTTGAACCATATGCAGAAAGAGTTTCACTGAGCTTATCTTGGGAGGTTTTGATTTTAGTTTTTTTTTGAGAGGTAGTAGGAGAAGCAGTCTTATGAGCTATATTATGGCAATCACAATAAAGATTGTATTTAAGTCCCTTCAAAAAAGATCCATTTGCCTTTTTTAGTATTACAACTAGGAAAACAGCATGTTTTCACCTCATCAAATTATAATGGAGTCTCTTTATTCTGAGCACCGAGAAGCATAAAGCCAAGTCAGGGCACAGCTAGATCAATGATTTATGCTCCTACAGACTGCACATTTGTGTTCTATTTTCATCTCTCCCTAACTTGTATTAACTTTTCACTCCAATTTATTTCTCTGCTGTCATTTTGCATTTAGTTTTCTGCTCATGCTATACTATTTTATGTGTTCTCATTTTAATCAAATTTATTTTCTTCTTTTTTAAGTAATTTGATAAAGTGACAAAGCATGTGAAAAATCAAGCAAAATAATTCTGGTTCTAATAATTCTTGATTACTAGAAGCTGTGGTGCCAGACTTAACTGATACTGGGTGAACAGTTAACATTCATAGTTCAATTTGGAATGCATGTCAGCAAAGTTCATGATAGCAGATTTTTTTCTAGTTTTATAATGGTGCCATCATACACAAGAGAGGAGTCAAATTCTTCAATCCTCCTTAATTGATTCAGTTAAAAAGTCATAAGTATCTAAAGGTCTGATATAAACCACTAAGATAATTATGAACAGGGAGGTTAGCCAAGATGGCAATAGAGGATCCTCTTGAATTCCCATCTTCCTATGTCCACACTGAATCTACGGCTACACAAAAAGCAATTACCTCTGAAAGAAATCTGAAGCTAGGGAACAACCCCTACGTATCAGGCTAATTAGAAAATAGTCTGCATCAGAATGGCTAGGAAAAGCCGAGATACATGCTTGCCATAACCTGACACAGCACCATACAATTGGAAGGGAACTCCTAACTTCCAGATTTTCCTTGAGGAGCAAAGAGTTTGTCCAACATTTAATACCCCAACTTTTAAAACTCTCAACTGAGGTATACACTCCCTAAAACTTCTAATTCTTAAGGCCAATAAGGCTTGGATCCACAAGACTATAGCAAATAAACAAATAGTTAACGGGTGTGCAAGTGCTTGCAATAGAGCTTTTCTCCCAGGTTTTGGTACTGAGAAAGCAGATAAGTTGTGCATTTCCTAGTCTTTCCCCCAAAGGAGTCCATCTGTATACTTCGAAAGCTGCTGCCTAAAATGTAGGCTTTTAATTTAGCACCTATAGGGGGTAGCTGAAAGTTCTCAGAAACCATGGAAACTAACAAACACCCCTCTCATTGTCTCCTGGTAGCCTGCTCCAAGTCACTGGTATCTCCCTGGCAGGAGCTTACACATATGTCTATGCCCCAGGGTTTGCAATTGCTGCCCAAGGGGCAAACCCCTGGTATGTCAGGTAATGGCATACCAGGGGCCTCCCTTCACATGTCCAACAAGACTGTGACAATCTCAGGTAAACCCCTGCAACTATATGCCTGGATCCAATACAGGGGAAGCAGGGGGAAAAATGCTCATCTCTGGTTTCTCCTTGAGAGGGACTTAACTCCATACACTCCCTTCCACCTGAGGGTCCACATTCTAGGCCCTGAGCGTGATCTTCCTTCTAGGGACACTGACAGGTTTTGGCATGCCCTCAACTCCTGGGAATCCCTAAGAACAAAGAGGGCTACTTGGTTAACTACAAAGTCTTGAGAGAAAACCAAGATGTCAGGCCAGACTGATTGATGAGTTTCATCTCTTACATGAGACCACTCGGTCAAGACTGGGAAAGGGGTTGCTTTATCTCATGCATAGAAACCAACACAGACAGTCAAGAAAAATGAAGAAACAGGAAAATGTTTTTCAAATAAAAGAGCAAGATAAACCTCCAGAAACAGATCTTAATGACACAGATCTTAGTAACTAACCTGATAGTTCAAAATATGCTCATAAAGATGCTCATCAAGTTTAGGACAGCAGTGCATGAACAAAGGAAAAATTTCAACAAAGAGACAGAAAATATTTTAAAATAGTGAAAAATCACAGAGCTGAGACTATAATTCAGCTGAAAAATTCAACAGAGGGGTTTAGCAGCAGACTAGATCAACTAAAAGAAAAGATAGGAAAACTCAAAAACAGGCAGTAGAATTCATCCAATCAAGGAGTAAAAGGAAAAAAATGAATGAAAAAAATGAAGATAGCTTAAGGAACTTATGCGACACCAATAGGCAGACCAATATTCAAACCATAAGGGATCCCAGAAGGAGAGAAAAAGGAGCAGAAAGCTTATTCAAAGAAATAATGAATGAAAACTTCCCTAACCTGCAGAAATGAACAGACTTTCAGATTCAGGAAGCCAGCAGAATTCCAAATAAAAGGAATCCAAAGAGACCATACCAAGATACATAATAATTAAATAGTCAAAAGTTAAAAACAAGAAGAAGAAAAAAAAGCAGCAAGACAAAACTAACTTTTTACATGTAAGGGAACCCTATGATCAGAATTTTCAGCAGAAACTTGCAAGGCAGAAGGGAGTGGCATGACTTAATTAGAATGGTGAAAAAAAAGCAACCTGCCAACAAGAATATTCTATTGCAAAACTGCCTTTCAAAATGGAAGGAAAAACAAAGAGTTTTCTAAACAAACACAAGCTAAAGGAGTTCAAACGTGACTAGACCAGCCTTACAAGAAAAGTTAGAGGATTTTACAAGCTGAAACAAAAGGATACTAATTAATAACATGAAAACAGATGATAGTATAAAACTCACTGGTAAAAAGTAAATATACAATTTACTCCAGAATACTTTAATATGGTAAAGGGGGTGGGAAAATCACTTATAACTTTAGTACAAAGATTAAAAGACAAATACATTAAAATAGCTATAATTTCAATAATTTGTTAACTTATATACAAAGGGCTGCTGTGCTGTGCTTAGTCGCTCGGCCGTGTCTGACTTTGTGCAACCCCATGGACTGTAGCCCGCCAGGCTCCTCTGTCCACTGGGGTTCTCTAGGCAAGAATACTGGAGTGAGCTGCCATGCCCTTCCCAACACAGGGGTCGAACCCAGGTCTCCTGCACTGCAGATGGATTCTTTACCAGCTGAGCCACCAGGAAAACCCATATATAAAGTTAAAATATGTGAATTTTGACATCAGAACACAAAATGCAGAGAGAGTTAAAATTTAGAGCTTTTGTATGGACTCGAAAATGTTATCAGCTTAAATCAGACTATGATAAATATAACAAATTTTATGTAAGACTCATGTTAACCACAAAGTAAAAACCTATGGTAGATACACAAAAGGTAAAGAAAAAGGAATCTAAGAATACCATTATAGAAAATTATCAAATCATAAAGGAAGAGAACGAGAGAGGAAGAAGGGAACAAAGAATTTATTAAACAACCAGAAAAAAATTTACAAAATGGTAATAAGTCCATATCTGTCAATAGTCAAATAAAAATGAACTAAAGTCTCCAATCAAAAGACATAGAGTTACAGAACGGATACAAAAAAACAAGAACCAACTATATGCTATCTACAAGAGGCTCATTTTAGATTTAAGGACACACATAGACTGAAACTCAAGGGATGGAAAAATATATCCCATGTAAATGGAAGCCAAGAGGAAGCAAGGGCACCTATACTTATATCAGAAAATATAGATTTTTAACCAAAAAACTTAAACAAGAGACAAAGAAAGCTATTACATAATGATAAAGGAGTCCATTCATCTGGAGGATATTATGTCAATAAATATGCATGCACCCTTTATAGGAACACTATATCTTTAAAGAAAATATTAATTTATCTGAAGAGAGAAATAAATTTCAATACAAAAGTACTAAGGGACTTCAATATCCCACTTTCAACAGTGAAAGCTTCTCACTGACAGAAGATCAGTAAGAAAATGAACCCAAGCATCTTTTCCAACCACAATAATAAGAAACAGGAAGTCAATTACAAGAAGAAAACTGGAAAAATTCACAAGTATGTGGAAATTAAACACTACACTTCTGAACAACCAATGGATCAAAGACAAAATCAAAGTGCAATAAAATATTTTGAAATAAGTGAAAATGAAAGCACAACATACAAAATTATGCTATGCAGAAAAAGCAGTTCTAAGAGAAATTTCATAGTGATAAATGTCTAGATTAAGAAACAAGAAAGATCTCAGATAAACAGCCTAACTTTACAATATAAGGAACTAGAAAAAAGAAGAACCAAGCCCAAAGTCAAAAGAAGGAAGGAAACACAAAGATGAAATTAATGAAATAGAGGCTAAAAAAAACATAGGAAAAAATCAGTGAAACTGAGCTGGTTCTTTGAAAGGATAAACAAAATTGCTGAACCTTTAGGCAGACTAACCCAGAAAAAGAGAGCGCGTGCAAATAAACAAAATTAGAAATGAAAGCGGGAGCACTGTAATTAATACCAAAGAATACAAAGAATCATAAGAGAGGACTATGAACCATTATTATGCTAACAAATTAGACAACCTGTAAGAAATGGATATATTCTTAGAAACATGCAAATTACCAAGACTGATTCATGAAAAAATAGAAAATCTTAATAGGCTAATTACTACTAAGGAGATTGAATCACAAATCAAAAACCTTCCAGCAAATAGCCACTTGTAAATTCAACCAAATATTTAAATAAGAATTAATACCAATCCTCCTCAAACTATTTAAAAAAAAAAAGATGAAAGAACACTTCTAAACTCATTTTTCAAAGGAAGGTAGCGTTAAAATCATACCAAAGCCAAAGACACTGAAATGAAAAGAAAATTACAGGACAATTTCTTCAATAAACATAGATGTGAAAACCATCAACAAAATGTTAGCAAACTGAATTCAACAATACATTAGAAGGATCATATACCATAATCAACTGGAATTTACTCCAGTAAAGCAAAGTTGGTTCAACATGCACAAATCAAATATTGTGATACACCACATTAACAAAATGGAGAATAAAAGATCATATAATCATCTCAGTCAACACAGAGGAAGCATTCCACAAAATTTCACATCTTTTCATGATAAAATCTTCCAAGCATCTTGCTGGAGAGAGGATGTACTGCAACATAAAAAAGGCCATATATGACAAGCCCACAGCTAATATCATACTCAATGGTGAAAAGCTGAAACTTTTCCTCTAAGATCTGGAACAATACAAGGATGCTCACTCTTGTTACTTCTATTCAGTATAGTACTGGAAATCCTAGTCAGAGAAATCAGGCCAAGTAAATAAAGGCCATCAAAATCAGAAAGGATAAAGTTGTCTCTGTTTGCAGATGCTGTACTATTATATAAAGAAAATTCAATCTGCCACAGACCAGCTGTGTCACAGTTTTGAAAACACAGAACACTCTTTGACATAAATCACAGCAAGACCTTTTTTGACCCACCTCCCTAGAGTAATGAAAATAAAAACAAAAATAAATAAATGGGATATAATTAAACTTAAAAGCTTTTGCACAGCAAAGGAAACCATAAACGAGATGAAAGGACAGCCCTCAGAATGGGAGAAAATATTTGCACATGAAGCAACTGACAGAGGATTAATCTCCAAAATATACAAATAACCCATGCAGCTCAATACCAAAAAAAAAAAAAGAAAAACAACCCAATCAAAAAATGGGTAGGAGACTTAAAGAGACATTTCTACAGAGACACAGAGATACATGACCAAGAGGTACATGAAAAGATCCTCAACATCACTAATCATTCAGTTCAGTCGCTCAATCATGTCTGACTCTTAGGGATGCCATGGACTGCAGCACGCTAGGCTCTTCCCTGTCCATCACCAACTCCCAGAGCTTGCTTAAACTCATGTCCATCGAATCAGTGATGCCATCCAACCATCTCATCATCCTCTGTTGTCCCCTTCTCCTCCTGCCTTCAATATTTCCCAGCATCAGGGTCTTTTCAAATGAGTCAGTTCTTCACATCAGGTAGTCAAAGTATTGGAGTTTCAGCTTCAGCATCAGTCCTTCCAATGAATATTCAGGACTGATTTCCTTTAGGATTGACTAGTTTGATCATCTTGCTATCTAAGGTACTCTGAAGAGTCTTCTCCAGCACCAGAGTTCAAAATCATCAATTCTTTGGTGCTCAGCTTTTTTTATGGTCCAACTCTCACACCCATACATGACTACTGGAAAAACCATAGCTTTGACTAGAGGACCTTTGTTAGCAAAGTAATATCTCTGTTTTTTAATATGCTATCTAGGTTTGTCATTGCTTTTCTTCCAAGGAGCAAGGGATCTTTTTATTTCATGGCTGTAGTCACCATCTGCAGTGAATTTGGAGCCCAAGCAAATAAAGTCTGTCACTGTTTCCACTGTTTTCCCATCTATTTTCCATGAAGTGATGGGACCCAATGCCATGATCTTAGTTTTTATAATGTTGAGTTTTAAGACAGCTTTTCCACTCTCCTCCTTCACTTTCATCAAGAGACTCTTTAGTTCCTCTTTGCTTTCTGCCTTAAGGGTGGTGTCATCTGTATATCTGAGGTTATTGATATTTCTCCTGGCAATCCTGATTCCAACCTGTGCTTCATCCAGACCAACATTTCTCATGATGTTCCCTGCATGCAAGTTAAATAGTCAGGCAGGGTGACAATATATAGCCTTGATGTACTCCTTTCCCAATTTGGAACCAGTCCACTGTCCCATGTTTGGTTCTAACTGTTGCTTCTTGACCTACATACAGATTTCTCAGGAGGCAGGTAAAGTGGTCTGGTATTCCCATCTCTTGAAGAATTTTCCACACTTTGTTGCGATCCACAGAGTTAAAGTCTTTAGCATAGTCAATGAAGCAGAAGAAGATGCTTTTCTGGAATTCTCGTTTATTCTATGATCCAACAGATATTGGCAATTTGACTCTGGTTCCTCTGCCTTTTCTAACTCCAGCTTGTACATCTGAAATTTCTTGGTTCACGTACTGTTGAAGCCTGGCTTGGAGAATTTTGAGCACTACTTTGCTAGCATGTGATATAAATGCAATTGTGCAGCAGTTTGGACATTCTTTGGTATTGCCTTTCTTTGGGATTGGAATGCAAACTGACCTTTTCCAGCCCTGTGGCCACTGCTGAGTTTTCCAAATTTGCTGGCATGCTGAGTGAAGCACTTTCACAGCATCATCTTTGGGGATTTTAAATAGTTTAGCTGGAATTCCATCACCTCCAATAGCTTTGCTTATAGTGATGCTTCTTCCTAAGTTCCACTTGACTTCACATTCCAGGATGTCTGTCTCTAGGTGAGTGATAACACCATGGTGGTTATCTGGGTCATTAAGATCTTTTTTGTATAGTTCATCTGTGTGTCCTTGCTACCTTTTCTTAATATCTTCTGCTTCTGTTAGGTCCATACTGTTTCTGTCCTTTATTGTATCCATCTTTGCATGAAATGTCCACTAATCATTAGAGAAATGCAACTCAAAACGACAATGAAATATTACATCACACCAGTCAGAATGGCCATCATCAAAAAATCTACTAACAATAAATGTTGGAGAGGGTGTGGAGAAAAGGGAACACTCTTGTACTGTTGATGGGAATGTAAATTGATACAGGTACTATGGAAAATAGTACGGAGATTCCTCAGAAAGCAAAGCTCAGGGCTACCACTGGCCCAGAAATCCCACTACTGGGCATACACTCTGATAGAACCATAACTCAAAGAGACACATGCACGCCAATGTTCACTGCAGCACTCTTTACAGTAGTCAGGACATGGAAGCAACCTAAATACTCATCAGTAGAGGAATGGATCAAGAAGATGTGGTACATATATATAATGGAATATTTCTCAACCATAAAAAGGAATGAAATTGGGTCAGTTGTAGAGACGTGGATGAATCTAGAGACTGTCATACAGAGTGAAGTCAGAAAAACAAATATCATATTAGCGCATATTGTAGAATCTGAAAAAATATTGGTATAGACTATCTTACATAGTAAGACTATCTTACTATTACAAATCAGAAATACAGAATACAGATACAGATGTAGAGAACAAATGTATGCATACCAAGGGGAAAGGTGGGTGAACTGGAGGATTAGGATTGAAATATATGCACTATTGATACTATGTATAAAATAGATAACTAATGAGAACCTACTGGATAGCACAGAAAATTCTACTCAGTACTCTGTGGTGACCTAAATGGGAAGAAAATCCAAAAAAGAGAAGATATATATGTATATGTGTGTGTGTGTGTATATATGTATATATGTGTGTGTATATATATGCATATATATGTATGTGTGTATATATGTATGTGTGTATGTGTGTGTGTATGTGTCTGTGTGTATATATGTGTGTGTATGTGTGTATATATGAGTGTGATTATGTGTGTGTGTGTATGAGTATGTATATGTGTGTGTATATGTGCGCATATGTGTGTATATATGTGTGTGTATATGTGTGTGTGTATATGTGTGTGTGTATATGTACGTGTATATATGTGTGTGTATATATGTATGTGTATGTGTATATGTGTATGTGTATATGTATGTGCGTATGTGTGTGCGTGTGTATGCGTGTGTATATGTGTATGTGTATATATATGTCTGTGTGTATATGTGTGTATATATGAGTGTGCATGTATATGTATGTGTGCGCATGCATATGTGTGCATATGTGTGTATATGTGTGTGTATATGTATTTGTATGTATATGTGTGTGTGCATATATATGTGTGTATATATGTGTGTGTGTGTATGAGTGTGTATATATGTATGTGTGTGTGTGTGTGCATATGTGTGTATATATGTGTGTGTATATGTGTGTGTGTATATATATGTGTGTATATATGTGTGTGTATATGAGTGTGTATATATGTATGTGTGCGTGTATGTGTGTGTACATATGTGTGTATATGTATGTGTGTGCATATGTGTGTATATGTGTGTGTATGTGTGTGTATATATGTATGTGTGTGTATATGTATGTGTATATGTGAGTGTGTGTGTATATATGTATGTGTGTATAAATGTATGTGTGCGTGTGTATGTATATATATATAGCAGATTCACTCTGCTGTACAGCAGAAACTAACACAACATTGTAAAGCAACCATAAAGCTATCATTTTTTTTAGAAAAAGAAAATTCAAAAGCGTCCACTAAATAATGGTTAGAACTAATAAACAAATTCAGTAAATTTGCAGGATACAAACACAATATACAAGAATCAGTTATATTTTTACATACTAACAATGAATTATCAGAGAAATTAACAGTCCCATTTATAATAGCATCAAAAAATAATACACTACTTAGGAATAAATTTAACCAAGATGGTGAATGCTCTATACACTGAAAACTATAAGATATTGATGACAAAAAATGAAGAAGACACAACAGAAAGATATTTTCTGCTCATGAATTAGAAGAATTTTGTTAAGAAGGCCATACTACCAAAAGCAATCTCTGGATTCAACACAATATCTATAACATTAAAATGTCATTTTTCACAGAAATAGAAAAAAAAAAAAAAGAAACCTTAAAATATGTATGGAACCACAAAGGACCCCAGATAGTCAAAGTCATCCTGAGATTAAATACAAAGTTTAAGATATCACAATCCCTGATTTTAAACTACATTACAAAGCTATTGTAACTAAAACAGTGTGGTATTGGTATAAAAACAGCCCTATTGATGAATGGTACAGGATAGAGAACCATGAAATAAACCCTTTCATAGATGGTCAACTAATATTTTTCAAGGGATCCAAAAATACTTGGTGGGAAAAGATAATCTCTTAAATAAGAGGTATTGAGAAAACTGGACAACTAAAGGAAATGAATGAAACTGGACCTCCATCTTACACCATACACAAGAATTAAAGACTTGAAAGTAATATCTGAAATTCTTAAAATCCTAAAAGAAAAAGGAAGTAGGTAAGGTCTTTGACTTTGGCCTTAGTAATGATTCTTTTTTAATTTGACACCAAAAGCAAAGGCAACAAATGTAAAAATCAGCAGGTGGGACTGCAGCAAACTACAGAGCTTCTGCTTAACAAAGGAAATAATCAAGAATCTAAAAGTCA
Organism: Odocoileus virginianus; assembly: GCF_023699985.2. NCBI lineage: Eukaryota > Metazoa > Chordata > Mammalia > Artiodactyla > Cervidae > Odocoileus > Odocoileus virginianus. The sequence continues at coordinate 86,846,830 of NC_069674.1, read as the reverse complement.
AACCCCACATCCAATAAAAAGTTAATATCCAAGCTATACATGGACTCATGTATAGTAACCCAATAGTGAAAAGTTTTTATGAAATTCATAAACTTTCATATATAGAAACCCAATAGTTAAAAAAAAACCCACAAACTCTCAATTAAAAAATGGAGTAAGGAACCAAAGAATTGTTTTTTTCCCCCAAGATGAAAGTATTCTTGCCTGGAGAATCCCATGGACAGAGAAGCCTGGAGGGCTACAGTCCACAGGGTCGCAAAGAATCAGACATGAACGACTGAGCACACCTAATTCCTGTATCTTTCTCTTTTTCAATAGCCCCTTGGAATAATTAAATAGTTCTTTGCTCTATGGAGCCTAGTTGTAAAAGATCACCAAGCAGATTGGTTCACTTAGAAAGGAGACAATTATTCACACAGAGACCAAGAAGAGAGGCCTTTGGCACAATAAATTATGCATAATGAGTAAGGGCTGATAGTATGCTCATTACAGAACAGTGGTGGGATTGGTAATACTATACAATGAAAAAATGTTCATCTTTATTATTTGTTTCAGATTATAGGTGTAATATATTTTCAATGTAAAGAGCCAAATATAAACCTATATTTGCAAATGTAGTTCCTGCTGTTGCAAAGTGTTTAGAGTAAAGAAATGCATAAAACAAAAAGTCAAAGTTTCATTTTTTTCAAACCATTTTCCAGAATTTACCATTTTTAAATTGTAAAAATTTAATGGCCTACTGCATTGATACTATGATACCATGATACTATCATACTCAATATGCAATCATTTCACTGTTTCATTTGTGTGTGGGTGTATGAAACTTTTTCACTTAACATATTTTCTATGGAATGATGGTGCCTGTAATTCAGTTTTTCCTTACTAGGAGTTTGGGTAGTGATTTACTGTACGCACATTCCACAAATTATCCAACTATCCCCTATTAATGGAAGCTTAGGTTGTTTACAAGTTTTTCTATTTTACAAAAAAGGAAGGAATAATTATATGTATATCTTTGTATACTTTGAGATATTTATTAAATTCTTCATATTGGAATATCCAACATAAAGTATATGTACATTTAAAATATTGAAAGATAACAGCCAAACTGCCCTCTGAAAAGATTGTAGCAATGTAAATCCTACTACAGTGTTCAAAGGTGCACCAAAACATTAATAATCATTTTATAATTCCTACCTATTATGATAGAAGGCAGATTGGGACATGTCAAGGAATGAAGGAAAGATACATTTTCTCCTGCTTGAGGTGTAGAAGAGCTCGACTTCTCTGAGGTCTGACGTCTTTCTAAGGGACAGTGGAAGTGAGTTATCCCATCTAAGGAGACCCCACAGGCCCGGGCAGAAAGCTGCACATGGATGCGACTGCAAGGCTAGGTGGAGTGTGTATGAGCAAAGCCCGGCGTGAGGACCACCACTAGGTCTGCAGGAGTCACAGTCCAGATGCCCACCCCTCCAAGCCTCCCACCTCACCTGCAAAGGCTCTCTGAGTTCTTAAACACCCTCAGGTAAGGACATTAATGTGGATGTTCTGCTCATCTAGTGGCTGGTGGCTGGGCCCAGTTCTAATCTGATTTGGGAAATGGAGAAATGTGACATTATTTCCAACTCTAGATCATGGAGCAGTTTGCACTGGCTACCTAGACAATAAAAAAACCATTATATTTTTCTATTCTCTGATTTATAGTAAGAAGAAATCTCACTTTTCCGCTTAATTATTCAATCTTTTCCAGAGGAAAAAACTCTGAGTGCCCTGCCTATGCTTCAGAGGTGTGGTGGTGTCTGTGGTTGGGCTGGTGTCTGTGATCTTGTGGTCTCTTGGATTGTGCAAAACCAAAAAGCCGAACTAACATCTCTGAAATCACACTCCAGGAGCAGCTCTTGAAAGAAGTCTGATTGCAAACACTTTTCTTCTTTGTGAGTTGTCTTGCAAGATCTTCCTAAACCCAGGCTTCCTGTTTTCAAGTGGGACAGGCTGGAAGAAAGCAGCTGGGTGACTTCTGCTTTGGGATTTAAGTGGGGTGACCAGGAACAAGTAGGAATTGCACAGGGAGCCTGCTTGTACAGACAAGGCTGCTACTTGAAGTAAAAGTGTTAGTCACTCAGTTGTGTCCAACTCTGTGACCCCATGGACTGTAGCCCGCCAGGCTCCGCTGTCCATGGAATTCTCCAGGCAAGAATATTACAGTGGGTAGCCATTCCCTTCTTCATGGGATCTTCCTGACCCAGGTATCAAACCTTGGTCTCCCACACTGCAGGCAGATTGTTTACTGTCCTAGCCCACCAAGGTGGGTGTTTGGTTATGGTCCATTTACACAGGATGCAGGTAACCAGGGAGGCAAGAAATGCTCCTACAGAGAGCAGGTCCAAGTGCCGGTCAAGAGGAGTGCCTGACTTCAATAGGTGGGAGGTAGAATATTTCACATAAAATATTACATAATATTTTACATAAAAATTCAGTGGCTATGAATTGACATGGGTCTCTTTCTATGTGCATTGATGGTATGTACTGGCCAGAGACCTTCTCTTTAAGTTTACATTCACCAAGATAACTCAAGCAGTTATAAATGATATTTATTTTGGATGAAAAGTTATATTTATTCCTACAATGTTAGAAGTGGAACAGAATTTAGAGATCCCTTAATTGTTACTCCCTCTTTTCAAAAAAATGAGACTACTAAAGCCCAAAAGGTGAACTGATTTGCCCAATACAACAGAAAGTGAAAATGTTAGTCTCAGCTGTGTCCAACTCTTTGTGACCCCATAGACTGTAGCCCACCAGGCTCTTCTGTCCATGGGATTTCCCAGGCAAGAATACTGGAGTGGATTGCCGTTTCCTTCTCCAGGTGATCTTCCTGACCCAGGGATCAAACCTGAGTCTCCTGTATTGCAGACAGATTCTTTACCATCTAAACCAACAGGGAAGCCCAGAACTGGTCATAAATAAATGCCTGCATATTTTGAGAGGAGTGAAAGGCATTTCATTCACAGGCTCAAAAATTAGGGCTTGATTACCATAGAATGAAGATCATCTAGCAGTGCATCCTGATCTTGAACATGCTTAGCCATCTACCTCCACCTCCCACCCACATCTTGGGACAATGCAGATTCTGATTCAGGAAATCAAGGCTGGGCCTGAGATTCTGCACTGCTAACAAGCTCCCAGGTGGCAATCATATAGGCCACCTACAGTTCCGAATATCAAGTGTGTATTAGGCAACACCCTGGTCTTGTGGGAATGGATCTCAGTCTGCAGCTGAAAGGTATGCAAGACTTCCCACTGAGAGTTCATTCTTTCCTGGTAATGGTAAGGAGTTCCCATCAGAAAATTATTTTGCTGTGCCTAAGGTAAGTGGAATTTCTTGTAAGTGCTCTTTTCAGAAAAAAAGTAAAATTAAGAGGATGGATACATTTAAATGTCTTCTATTTGTGTAAGCACCCAAATTGTACTTCTGAGTGTCCTTGGCAGAGGAACCTCGTAATTCAGAAAGTTCACGTCTGTCTCTCCCACTCAGTTGGAGCATGCTTTGCTTCCTCTTAAGTAATAATCAACATTGCAAAACTTGCAGCTACGCAACTAGCAAACTGTTCCCAGGAAATACACTGTGAGCTTTTGCTCATAACAAGTCGCATTCCCTAACCTCCTGCAGCCTCTCGTTCATGGGTTTCTAGGCTTCAGCACAACTGCCATTTGGGGATTGATTTTCTTGGTTGTGGGGAGCTGTCCTGTGCCCTGCAGAATTCTTCAGCAGCATCTCTGGGCTCTGGTCATGTCTTAGCTCAGGCTGCTAGAATAGAACACCCTATATTACATAATAGCCTATGTTATACCTTGGGGCTTCCCTAATAGCTCAGGTGGTAAAGCATTTGCCTGCAATGCAGGAGACCTGGGTTCAATACCTGGCTCAGGAAGATCCCCTGGAGAAAGAAATGGCAATCCATTCCAGTACTCTTGCCTGGAGAATTCCATGGACAGAGGAGCCTAGTGGGCTACAGTCCATGGGATTGTAGAGTCAGACACAACTGAGATACACACACACACATGCACACACACACATTATATTCTATACAACAGAGGGGGTGGCTGAAATACAGTGCATTTATTTCTCATAGTTCTGGGGGCTAGAAGATCACAACCAGGGTGCCAGCATGATTCAGTTCTTGGTAAAGGCTTTCTTCCTGGTTTATAGACAGCTATCTTTTCAGATCCTCACTTGGTAGAAAGAGATCAAGGGTTAACACTCTTTCTCTTTTTATAAGGACAGTCATTTCATCATAGGGGTTCATGACCTAATTACCTCCCAAAGGCTCCATCTCCAATACCATCACATCAGTTATGTGAATGAATAAATAAGGTATGCAAACATATGAATTGGGGGGGGGGGGACACTAACAGTCTGCTGCAACCCACTAGATGTCAGTAGCCCCACACTACCAGTCATGACAACAAGTGTCTCTAGAGATTTCCAAATGTTCCGTAGGAGGCAAAATCACCCCAAGCTGGAAACCTCTACTTTAAAAAGTAATAGTACTGTTAGAAAATACGACTAACATTTAAAACTCATTTAAAACATAAAACTATACACGTTTGGATCTAAAAGGAATCTTAGAGCTCTTCCTGCATTTTGAGGTCATACACTGAATTTAAGTCAGAAAGACCCTTTTAGTATTGGTCACATTTCTTTCTGTCCCAATAGTGAAGTACTATACTATCAATATTCCATTTTTCAATGGTTCTAACTTCAGCTAAGCAAAATCTCAGAATCCAGGTGAAGATGGAGTCTTCGCTGTGGGGAGTGGGGAGGAATCGGTACTTGTCTTCAACATCATCAGTACAAGCTTAGAAAAGGTAAGACCTGAGCTGTGTGGAGGCACCAACAGGTCCCCAGATCAGGAAGTATCCAGCTAGGGTGTGAAATGTCTTCAGTCTTCCATAAAGTGCAAATGTACAAACATCACTTCTAGATAAAATTCCTCACCCACTATGCACAGCTTCTCAACCCTCTAGTTAGCCAGCTAAGTTCTGGGACCGCTTGCACTTACATTCAGCGACAGTAGGTCAGCTTACAACAGACACCACAGGATTCTGAGAAAAGCTTTCTCACGGCAGTATTGGTGACAAATGTTTTTACTAATACTCTATTGACAAAAGAGACAGCAAGAGAGAAAGAGAGCAATTAATCAGACATTCGCCTTTTGGCAAATGCTGAACAACAATGGTCTACTAAAGGCATCGCTTGTTACTCCATTTGTCAGCTCACGATTAAGACAGCTCTGAAGTCAAACACATAGGTCAAGTACTTACAAACTCACTTCATGTTTGTGGATTCACTAACATTATGAAAACGGGATGGCTGAGAAGTGTGTTAGTGTCAACACAAATTATTTATGGTTGCTAATATTAATAGCTTAAGGCTCTGGCACAGGGCCAGATTAAAGGGGCCCTATTTCCCCTCTCCTCTACTGAAAAGGAAAAGCTGGTGTCTCTCTCTCTCTCTGCTCTAAGCTGGGGACGATGTCCATCACCTTCCAATAAATAGCCTGTTGCCCTGTAGCCACCACACCACCTCTGTTCACACTCTACTAATATTACTTACACACCCATCATGTGCCAGATGCTAAGCCCGGCATCACCACATCATTTATCTAAATTTTTACAACTCAGTATATCTCAGGAATATAAGGAAAGCATAAAGGTTAATAATGCCAAGCCTATTGTAGAGTTCTCTGTGCTCAAAAAGAAATTACATTCATTTTTAAAATTTTTCTACTTTTTATTTTTATCTTTGTTTATCATTTCCTTCCTTGCTTGATTTCTTTATGCAGTAGATACGCTCCCAAAATTGGGAAGCAAGTTGCAATTTTCTAAGCTGACTCACTTTAGAAAGTTTTAGTATGGCTCAATATTTAAGACTCATGCAATAAATCTGCCTTTGATTAAACAAAACATCCTTTGGTAAAAGGGCCAGCCTTTATCTGATTTTTTTAATCCTGGGTTTTGACTTTAAAGTTTTCTCCAAGATGGCCATATACAGTATTTTCTCAAGTAGTCAAAGAAATCTAAACCAACAAAAGCTGACGTTAATATTTTTACAGTGATGAAGTAGACGGTGTAGGAATCAATATTAACACCAGTATTTGGACCAATCTAATGGAAGGTACAGATGTCTATCCTGAATGTTTTTATTAGTTTCCTGTTGCTATTATAACCAATTGCCATAAATGTAATGGCTTAAAACAACACAAATTGATTATCTTATCGTTCCAGAGGTCAGAAGGCCAGAAATCAGCTCACTGGGCTAAAGCCAAGGTGTTAACGGGACTAGTTACTTCTGGAACTGGAGGAGAAATGATTTTCTTGCCTTTGTAAGTTTCTAGAAGTCATCTGCATTCTTTGGCTCATGACTTCTTCATATCATGCCAAGCTCTTACTTCTGTTTACTGCTACCCATCTAGTCTCCTGTCTGCTTCTATAAAGACTTTCATGATTACATTGGGCCCCCTAGGATAATCCAGACTAATCGCTCCCCAAATTCCTTCATTTAATCACATCTGCAAAGTCCCTTATCATGTAAAGTAACATATTCATGGGCTCTAGGGATTAGCATTTGGGGGGGGAGGGGTATTATTCACTGTATTGCAATGTTGAAACAAACTTCAAACTAAACTTAGTTAAAAATTGGTAGGAAGCCAACTGATTACCTAAACCAGTTGCAGTAAATAAGGAATAGGTCTGGAAAAAATTCATTGACTGATTAATTTTAATCCAATATACTGATACAAATCTGGGACTTTTCATTGTTATATTAAAACCAGGAGCCAGGCTTCCTGAAAAGATTATTGAGATGCCCTGTAATTGAAACTTGTTTCATAGAAATGAAAGGAAAACTAAAAAAATGATCCCTAAAAATCCTGAACTTTGCTCTGTGTTTTATCAAAGATATTGCTAAGTAACAATATAATAGAACCCTGGCTTTTAATCTGTCTTCTAGATTAGCCTGATTTGAACCATTCTTTTTATCTAGATCCCATTTATAATCGATGTTTCACAAGTACAAAAAAAAGGGTTTGAGATCATAGTGTAGCTATCTTTTCATTGATACTCTGACTACGTGGGAGAGCTCGCTTAGACAGTTTGCTTGCTAAGTAAAGTGCACTTGAAAGAATTCAGTTTTATTATTTTCCAGTAGGTGTAAAAAATCATTCTAAACTATGGTATAACAGCTGTACTAGCTCAACAAATATTTAGATACAGTTCCCATTAAGGTAGACATCATGTATTTTGCATGCTAGGTTACTCCAGTCATGTCCGACTCTGCAATCCATGGACTGTAGACTGCCAGGCTCCTCAGTACATGGGATTTCCCAGGCAAGAACACTGGAGTGGGTTGCCATTCCCTTCTCCAGGGTATCTTCCCGACCGAGGGATTGAACTCACATCTCCTGCATTGGGAGGTGGGTTCTTTACCACTGAGCCTTCTGGGATGCCCTATGTGCTTTGAGTGAGACATAAAGAGACTTTATTCTTAAGTCTAGAGCACCTGTGGGGTGTTGGTCTCCTCTGGGCTCCGAACAGGTCTGTGTGTGCTTCAGTCAATAGAGTTCACCAGATGGGAGGCAGAGTGACCGTCCACAGCTGGAAAGGCCACCGAATGTCAGGTAGAACCTTTGTTCTCAGAGCCTTAAGCTGCCATATAATCCAGAGCTGTGGGGTCACGCAGAGTACATGGAGAGTGCATGTGGAAGGCACCAGTAACAGTCTCAGCTGGCCAGCCTTCTTGTCATTCCAGCCCGGGCCCCAAAGACCTGAGGGAAGATAACTCTAGATGATTCCCACCCACTGCCAGTCAAGTCCCCTGCAGCTGTGTGAACCTACACCATGGACCAGAGATAAGCCACCCATGTCCAGATAGATCCCTGACCCATGGAATCTGAGGGGATTGTGAGATGGTGGTGTTTAACCACTAAGATTTTTGGGGGGGGGGAATTATAATAATAGCCTACATTTATTAAGCGTTCACAATGGAAATACATATATACATGTAGGTATGAATTAGAATCAAAATAGCTGTATTAGGATATGAGATTTGGATGATCTTTTTTATTTTCTTGAAAATTTTCTTTGATATTATCACAGCATTTATCAATGAATATAAATATAATTAAAGAATTAATTCTAGAGGTAAAACAAAGTGATAAATACCCAAATTACTGCTATTGATTTTGTTTTCATTCTCTTTACTTGTCCCTTCTGTTTTTTTTTTTTAATTCCACATATATGCATTAATATTTCCTCTCAGAGGACAATATAGGAAGAACAGTCTTTGACATAAATCACAGCAAGATTTTTTGACCCACCTCCTAGACTAATTAAAAAAAATAAATAAGTGGGACCTAATTAAATTTAAAAGCTTTTATACAGCAAAGGAAACCATAAACAAGATGAAAGGACAACCCTCATAATGGCAGAAAATATTTGCAAATAAAGCAACTGACAAAGGATTAATCTCCAAAATATACAGACAGCTCATGCAGCTCAATACCAAGAAAACAACAACCCAGTCAAAAAATGGGTGGAAGATCTAAACAGACACTTCTCCAAAGAAGACATACAGATGGCCAAAAGACACAGAAAAAGATGCTCAACATCACTAATTATTAGAGAAATGCAGATCAAAACTACAATGACGTATCACCTCACACTGGTCATAATGACCATCATGACAAAATCTACAAACAATAAATGCTGGAGAGTGTGTGCAGAGAAGAGAACACTGTTGCAGGGAATATGAATTGGTGCAGCCACAATGGAGAACAGTATGGAGGCTCTTTAAAAGACCATAAATAGAGCTGCCATATGACCCAGCCATCTCACTCCTGGGCATGTATCCCAAGAAAACCATAATTCAAAAAGATACGTGCACGCCAATGTTCACTGGAGCACTATTTACAACAGCCAGGACATGGAGGCAACAGAAATGTCCACTGACAGAGAACTGGATAAAGAAGATGTGGTACATATATACAATCGAATACTACTACTCAGTCATAAAAAGGCACAGAGGTGTTTGGGATGGGAATGAGGTAGGGAAAGGAGGAGAAAAAAGATTATGGCACATCCTGAGGGGACAGTAAACCCAGAAGATACAGATCAGGACCTTATTTTTCAAAGCATCATTTATCATTAAGAATAAAGAAATGTAGGGGGACCGGGATAGGGAATACATGTAAATCCATGGCTATTTCATTTCAATGTATGACAAAAACCACTGCAATGTTGTAAAGTAATTAGCCTCCAACTAATAAAAATAAATGGAAAAAAAAAAAGAAATGCTTATATCACCTCCAGAGGTCTCAATCTAGGGTGATTTAAAAAAATACTGATGCCAAGTCCCTCTCTAGACGATTGATCAGAATCTCTGGCTGGAGTGTAAAGCCCAAAAGTATATTTTAAAACTGCCCAGGTGATTCTAATAGGCCAGCAGTTTTGATTATAAATCTAAGCAAAAGCAATTCAGGAAAACTGTCCAAGGACTAGGTTCAGTGGAATGGAATAAAAATACTGGAGAAGGTAAGTGTCAGCCTAATGTTGGGCAGGGGTGTGGCATCCTGGGATTTGGTCTCCTGCTTGCTAACCCTCCAACGCTGGCCTCTGGCATCAGATTCTTATCTTTAAAATGGTACTATGATGCCACCCACACTCCGAGTGCAGTGACAAATACTGAGATAATCCATGTAAGTCATGAACTGTTTCTGGTAAATTTGAATACACAGAAATGACCTGGTATTCATATAAGCTTATCTTGGAAGTTTACATTGAAACACTGCCATGCCATAAACTCTTTTGGAGTTTTTTAATTGTATTTTATTTCAGCTCTATTTTAGAATTCAAACAACCATGTCAGATTGATATGCTATTTATCAGATTTTTCTCAATATTAGAAAAAGCTGCATTTTGCCTAAGCAACTCTTTTCCCCCTTTTCTCCTTAAAATCTCAGCTTTGACATTACACTTTTACATGATATTTTGTACATTTTATATATATATGTTTTATATAACTTTATAAAAACATCTGTGTTTTTGTAAGGTGATTCAAATACTTTGTGGAATGGGACGAGCATCAATTAATTACATTAAAAGCACTTTTCTATGATGAGATTCAGGCTAATAGGTAATTGATTAGTTAAAAAATACAATTAACTGCGAACTTTTCTGAAAACATGAGGTACACACATCTAAAAATTTTTATTTTAGCTAAAAACATAAAAATTATACATCTTTTAATTGATCTTTTGATATAAAGTCAAGCCCTTTTTCTTAGAAATAGATCAACTATAGAGCTTGTCACTGTCTTTCTTATATTTCTCATATCTGTAATTAACTATTAGCCCCATTTTTTTTTAAATGGAGTAAGAACTCAGAGACACTGCTAAAGAAAGCAGAGTGCAGAATGTCCATAAAATGTTAACATTCTATTCCCTGATCTCTTGTAACAAATTTTCTGCCCACAATTAATTCAAAAGCATTTTTTAATGATTCCCCTTCTTAAAACACATTAAAACTTTAAACTGAATTTTCATAGGCACAGAAAACTTCTTCCTGGTTACACTTACTTGTAATATTTATAATTACAGGTTTGAGACAAGTAAAAATGAACCTCAGTCAAGACACAACTCAACGCTTGGAAACAAAAATACATGAAGCCCATTAATTGTGAATGTTCTGTGCTCTAGAGGTTTGGTCTGGGTGTTACAGACAGAGTGAAATGCTTTGCATAAATTATTGACTTAGGTAAATAGCTAAATGAATAGGCCCATAGAAAATACATAGCTAAACTTAGCAATGAGAACATTCAGAGGCACAAATACACACATGTGTGAAGGAACATGAGTGGATTGTCACGGGTTACTGTGCACATGTCCATGTGTATGTAGATGTGCTTGTGATTTCCCAAAGAAGTTATTTTCCCTCCCTCCCTCTCATGGTGGTGTGCTTCCAAGGACCTGAAGATACCTTTCATTTGGTTATCATTTCCAGAATTGAGGCATTGTTAGTTTTTAAATTGGTGACATATAGTTCAAAGGGTGTTTCCTAAAATGATATTTGCTGTTCTCTAATATTTGTGGGAACACTTGATACATTTTCCAAAGTAAAAAAAAATTACAACAGGGCTGTGCTTAGTAGGGGACATTCTACCTCTTCGTGGTTCTGTTCTTAAATTATTGATCATGTGTCTCAAATGATAAAATAACTAATTATCCACTTGGGAATTTACATCACAAAACAATGGATCTCTTTAAACTGGAAGGTAGGTTCAACACTGAGCAATGAACACTGCTAAATATTAAGAGCTCAATTTCTATCCCCTCAGCAGCCAAGTATGACATGCAGTAACACGCCATCTGAGACTTTCCATGACTCTTACAGAAAGGGAAATTCATAATAGGAGTGTGTGTGTGTGTGTGTGTGGGTGATCTCTGCAATGGACTGAAATTCTCTGAGATGTACTCACAATCAAAATCACTCAAAATGACAAGCATTGAAGGCAAAAGATTTTATCTAATGGCTGTTAAATCACAGTTACATCTGCAGTAATGCATAATGTTACAGGTTTATTCAAAATATCATGAAATTTGGACCAAGAATATGCACCTAAAGGACTTTGAAATGCACATTAAAATTGTCAAGTTTAAAAAGGTAATTTAAAAGGAAGTTAGCCAGGGTTACCAAATAATGAAGTACTCTTACCTTCTCTCTACCAAACATGAGGCACATGAGCTCTCTAGATACTTACATGTATCCACCACTGGTTATCACTTTTTTTGGAGATAGTTTTTTTTTAATTAATTAATTTTTCATTGAAGGATAATTGCTTTACAGAATTTTGATGCTGCTGTGGCTGCTAAGTCGCCTCAGTCGTGTCCGACTCTGTGCGACCCCATAGATGGCAGCCCACCAATCTCCTCCGTCCCCGGGATCCTCGAGGCAAGAATACTGGAGTGGGTTGCCATTTCTTTTTCCATAGAATTGGCTGTTTTCTGTCAAACCTCAACATGAATCAGCCATAGGTATACATATATCCCTTCCCTTTTGAAACTCCCTCCCATCTCCCTCCCCATCCCACCCCTCTAGGTTGATACAGAGCCCCTGTTTGAGTTTCCTAAACCATACAGCAAGTTCCCACTGGCTATCTACTTTACATATGATAATATAAGTTTCCATGTCACTCTTTCCATACATCTCACCCTCTCCACCCCTCTCCCTATGTCCATAAATTTATTCTCTATGTCTGTTTCTCCATTGTTACCTGTAAATAAATTCTTCAGTATCATTTTTCTAGATTCCGTATACATGTGTTAGAATATGGTATTTCTCTTTCTGACTCACTTCACTCTGTATAATAGGTTCTAGGTTCATCCCCCTCATCAGAACTGGCTCAAATGCATTCCTTTTTATGGCTAAGTAAAAGAAAAGGCAGAGGAACCAGAGATCAAATTGCCAACATCTGCTGGATCATCAAAAAACCAAGAGAGTTCCAGAAAAACATCTATTTCTGCTTTATTGACTATGCCAAAGCCTTTGACTGTGTGAATCACAATAAACTGGAAAATTCTGAAAGAGATGGGAATACCAGACCACCTGACCTGCCTCTTGAGAAACCTATATGCAGGTCAGGAAGCAACAGTTAGAACTGGACATGGAGCAATAGACTGGTTCCAAATAGGAAAAAAAGAGTACGTCAAGGCTGTATATTGTCACCCTGCTTATTTAACTTATATGCAGAGTACATCATGAGAAACACTAGGCTGGAAGAAGCACAAGCTGGAATCAAGATTGCCGGAAGAAATACCAATAACCTCAGATATGCAGATGACACCACTCTTAAGGCAGAAAGCGAAGAGGAACTAAAGAGCCTCTTGATGAAAGTGAAAAAGGAGAGTGAAAAAGTTGGCTTAAAGCTTAACATTCAGAAAACGAAGATCATGTCATCTGGTCCCATCACTTCATGGGAAATAGATGGGTAAACAGTGGAAACAGTGTCAGACTTTATTTTTTTTGGCTCCAAAATCACTGCAGATGGTGATTGCAGCCATGAAATTAAAAGACGCTTACTCCTTGGAAGGAAAGTTATGACCAAACTAGACAGCATATTAAAAAGCAGAAACATTACTTTGGCAACAAAGGTCCTTCTAGTCAAGGCTATGGTTTTTCCAGTGGTCATGTATGGATGTGAGAGTTGGACTGTGAAGAAAGCTGAGTGCAGAAGAATTGATGCTTTTGAACTATGGTGTTGGAGAAGACTCTTGAGAGTCCCTTGGAATGCAAGGAGATCCAATCAGTCCGTCCTAAAGGAGATCAGTCCTGGGTGTTCATTGGAAGGACTGATGCTGAAGCTGAAACTCCAATCCTTTGGCCACCTCATGCAAAGAGTTGACTCATTGGAAAGGACCCTGATGCTGGGAGGGATTGTGGGCAGGAGAAGGGGGCGACAGAGGATGAGATGGCTGGATGGCATCACCAACTCTATGGACATGAGTCTGAGTAAACTCTGGGAGTTGGTGATGGACAGGGAGGCCTGGTGTGCTGCAACTCATGGGGTCACAAAGAGTCAGACACGACTGAGTGACTGAACTGAACTGAACTGAATATTCCATTGTGTATATATGTACCACAACTTCTTTATCCACTCATCTGTTGGTGGACATCTAGGTTGCTTCCATGTTCTAGCTATTAGAAATAGTGCTTTAATGAACAATGGGATACATGTGTCTCTTTCAATTTTGGTTTCCTCAGGGTATATGTCTAGGAGTGGGATTTTTGGGTAATATGGTGGTTTTATTCCTAGTTTTTTAAGGAATCTCCACACCATCTTCCATAGTGGCTGCATCAATTTACATTCCCACCAACAGTGCAAGAGTGTTCCCTTTCCTCCATATCCTTTCCAGCATTTATTGTTTGTACACTCTTTGATGAGGGCCATTCTGACCAGTGTGAGGTGATATCTCATTGTAGTTTTGACTTGCATTTCTCTAATAATGAGCAATGTTGAGCATCTTTTTATGTGTTTGTTAGCCGTCTGTATGTCTCCTTTGGAGAAATTTCTGTTTAGGTATTTTTCCCAATTTTTAATTGGGTTATTTGTTTTTCTGGGATTGAGTTGCATGTGATACTTGTATATTTTGGAAATTAATCCTTTGTCAGTTGTTTCATTTACTATTATTTTCTCCCATTCTGAGGATTGTCTTTTCACCTTGCTTAGAGTTTCCTTTGCTGTTGAAAAGCTTTTAAGTTTAATTAGGTCCTACTTGTTTACTTTTGTTTTTATTTCTATTACTCTAGGAGGTGGATCATAGAGGATCTTGCTTTGATTTATGTCATCGAGTGCTCTGCCTATGTTTTCCTCTATTTTTATCACTTCTAGTCTTATATTTAGGTCTTAAGTCCATTTTGAGTTTATCTTTGTGTATGGTGTTAGGAAGTGTTCTAACTTCATTGTTTTACATGTAGCTGTCCAGTTTTCAGTACCATTTATTGAAGAGACTGTCTTTGCCCCATTTTTATTCTTGCCTCCTTTGTCAAAAATAATATACTCATAGGGTATGGGTTTATTTCTGGGTTTTCTAATTTGTTCCATTAGTCTGTATTTCTGTTTTTGTGCCAGGACCATGCTGTCTTGATGACTGTAGCTTTGTAGTATAATCTGAAGTCAGAAAGTTGATCCCTCCAGCTCCATTCTTCTTTCTCAAGACTGCTTTGGCTATTCAGGGTCTTTTGTGTTTCCATATGAATTGTGAAATTGTTTTGTTCTAGTTCTGTGAAAAACGCCATTGGTAATTTGATAGGGATCACATTGAATCTCTAGATTGCATTCAGTAGTATAGTCATTTTCACAATATTGATTCTTTCTACCGAGGAACATGAAATGTCTCTCCACATGTTTATGTCATCTTTGATTTCTTTCATCTGTGTCTTATAATTTTCTGTGTACAGCTCTTTTGCTTCCTTAGGTAAGTTTATTCCTAGATATTTAATTCTTTTTGTTGCAGTGGTGAATGGGATTGATTCCTTAATTTCTCTTTTTGATTTTTCATTGTTAGTATAGAGAAATGCAAGTGATTTCTGTGCATTGATTTTGTATCCTGCAACTTTGCTAAAGTCACTGATTAGCTCTAGTCATTTTCTGATACTATCTTTAGGGTTTTCTATGTATAGTATCATGTCATCTGCAAACAGTGAGAGCTTTACTTCTTCTTTTCCAATCTGGATTCTTTTTCTTTTTTTTCTCTGATTGCTGTACCTACTACTTCTAGAACTATGTTGAATAATAGTGGCCAAAGTGGACACCCTTGTCTTGTTTCTGATCTTAGGGGAAATACCTTCAGCTTTTCACCATTGAGAATAATGTTTGCTGTAGGCTTATCATATATGGCCTTTACTATGTTGAGGTAGGTTCCTTCTATGCCCATTTTTTGAAGTGTTTGGTGCTGAATTTTGTCAAAGGCTTTTTTTACATCTATTGAGATTATCATATGGTTTTTACCTTTCAATTTGTTAATATGGTGTATTGCATTGATTGATTTGTATGTATTGAAGAATCCTTGCACCCTGTAATAAACCCAGCTTGATCATGGTGTATGAGCTTTTTGATGTGTTGCTGAATTCTGTTTGCTAAAATTTTGATGAGGATTTTTGCATCTATGTTCATCAGTGATATTCACCTGTAGTTTTCTCTCTTTATGTTTTCTTTGTCTGGTTTTGGTACCAGGGTGATGGTGGCCTTGTAGGATGAATTTGGAAGTGTTCCTTACTCTCCAATTTCTTGAAAGAGTTTTAGAAGAATGGGCATTAGCTCCTTTCTACATGCTTGACAGAATTCTCCTCTGAAGCCCTCTGGTCCTGGGCTTTTGTTCTTTGGGAGATTTTTAGTCACAGCTTCCATTTCAGTGCTTGTAATTGGGTTGTTCATAATTTCTACTTCTTCCTGGTTCAGTCTTAGAAGATTGAACTTTTCTAAGAATCTGTCCATTTCTTCAAGGTTATATATTTTATTACTATATAGTTGTTCATAGTAGTCTCTTATAATCCATTGTATTTCGGCATTGTCTGTTGTAAGCTTTTTTAAAAAATTTTGTTGATTTGATTCTTTTCTCTTTTGTTCTTGATGAGTATGGCTAAGGGTTTTTCAATTTTATCTTCTCAAAGAACAAGCTTTTAGTTTTATTAATCTTCACTATTGTTTCTTAGATTTCTTTTTTCATTTATTTCTGCTCAGATCTTTATGAGTTCTTTCCTTCTGTAAATTTTGGGTGGTTTTGTTCTTCTTTTTCCAGTTGCTTTAGATGCAAGGTCAGGTTGTCTGTTCAATGTTTTCCTTGTTTCTTGAGGTAGGATTGTATTTCTATAAACTTCCCTCTCAGAACTGCTTTTGCTGCATCCCACAGGTTTTGAGTTGTCATGTTTTCATTGTTGTTTTTTTCTAGAAATGTTTTGATTTCCCTTTTGATTTCTCCAGTAACCTGTTGCTTATGTAGAAACATGTTGTTTAATCTCCATGTGTTTGTATTTCTTACAGTTTTTGTCTGGTAATTGATATCTAGTCTCATAGCATTGTGGTTGGAGAAGATTCTTGATACGATTTCAACTTTATTAAATTTACTGAGGTTGGATTTGTGACCCAAGATGTCTATACTGGAGAACATTCCACGTGGACTTGAGAAGGTGTATTCTTCTGTATTTGGATGGAATGTCCTGAAGATATATGAGATCCATCTCATCTAATGTATCATTTAAGACTTGTATTTCCTTATTAATTTTCTGTTTTGATGATCTCTCCATTGGTGTCAGTGGGGTGTTAAAGTGTCCTACTATTATTGTTTTACTGTCAATTTCTCCTTTTTTGTCTAGTTGTGTTAATATTTTGTATTGAGGTGCTCCTATGTTGGGTGTATAGATATTTACAATTGTTATGTCTTCCTCTTGGATTGATCCCTTGATCAATAGTATTGTCCTTCCTTATCTTGTAATCTTCTTTATTTTAACATCTATTTTGTCTGATATGAGGATTTCTACTCCAGCTATCTTTTACTTCCCATTTGCAATGGAATATATTTTTCCATCCTCTCACTTTCAGTCTATATGTGTCTTTAGGTCTGAAGTGGGTTTCTTGTAGACAGCATATATATGGGTCTTGTTTTGTATCTATTCAGTCAGTCTGTGTCTTCTGGTTGGAGCATTTAATCCATTTGTACTTAAAGTAATTATTGATATATATGTTCCTATTGATATTTTCTTAATTAATTGGAGTTGATTTTGTAGATCTTTTTTCTGTTGTATTTCTTGACTATATAAGTCCCTTTAACATTTGTTGTAAAGCTGGTTTGGTGATATTGAATTCTCTTAACTTTTGCTTGTCTGAAAAGCTTTTTATTTCTCCATCAATTTTGCATGAGATCCTTGCCAGGTACAGTAATCTTGGTTGTAGATTTTTTTCCCTTTCAGAACTTTAAATATATCCTGTTATTCTCTTCTGGCTTGCAGAATTTCTGCTAAAAGATCAGCTATTAAGCATATGGGCTTTCCCTTGTATGTTACTTGTTGTTTTTCCCTTGCTGCTTTTAATATTCTTTCTGTGTGTTTAGTCTTTGTTAGTTTGATTACTATGTGCCTTGGGATGTTTCTCCCTGGGTTTACCCTGTATGGGACTCTTTGTGCCTTTTGGACTTAACTGACTATTTCCTTTTCCATGTTGGGGAAATTTTCAACTATAATCTCTTTAAAATTTTTTTCATTCCCTTTCTTTTTCCCTTCTTCTTCTGGGACCCCTATAATTCTAATGTTGGTGCATTTGATATTGTCCCAGAGGTCTCTGAGACTCTCCTCAGCTCTTTTCATTCTTTTTACTTTATTCTGCTCTTCAGCTGTTTCCACTATTTTATCTTCCAGCTCACTGATTTGTTTTTCTGCTTCAGATATTCTGCTATTGATTTCTTCTAGAGTATTTTTTATTTCAGTAATTGTGTTGTTTGTCTCTGTATGTCTATTCTTTAATTCTTCTAGATATTTGTTAATTGATTCTTGCATTTTCTCCATTTTGTTTTCAAGGTTTTTGATCATCTTTACTATCATTATTCTGAATTCTTTCTCAGGTAATTTTCCTATTTCCTCTTCATTTATTTGGACCTCTGTTTTTCTAGCTTGTTCCTTCATTTGTGTAGTATTTCTTTGCCTTTTTTTTTTTTTATAAAGTTATTGTGTTTGAGGTCTCCTTTTCCCAGGCTTCAAAGAATGTTGAATTCTTTCCTTGAAGAAGGTTGAATTCTTTCTTCCCCTTGGTTTTCGCACCTCTAAGGTTGGTCCAGTGGTTTTGTTTATGTGAGCTTCCTATAGTGTGAGATTCGTGCTGAGTTTTTGTTTGTTTTTCCTCTGATGGGCAAGGCTGAGTGAGGTGGTAATCCTGTCTGCTGATGACTGGGTTTGTATTTTTGTTTTGTTTGTTGTTCAAATGAGGCGTCCTGCACAGGGTGATGCTGGATCTTTTTTTTTTTTTTCCATTTATTTTTATTAGTTGGAGGCTAATTACTTTACATTATTGCAGTGGTTTTTGTCATACATTGAAATGAATTAGCCATGGATTTACATGTATTCCCCATCCCGGTCCCCCCTCCCACCTCCCTCTCCACCCGATCCCTCTGGGTCTTCCCAGTGCACCAGGCCCGAGCACTTGTCTCATGCATCCAACCTGGGCTGGTGATCTGTTTCACCCTAGATATACATGTTTCGATGCTGTTCTCTTGAAACATCCCACCCTCGCCTTCTCCCACAGAGTCCACAAGTCTGTTCTATACATCTGAGTCTCTTTTTCTTTTTTAGCATAGAGAGTTATCGTTACCATCTTTCTAAATTCCATATATATGTGTTAGTATACTGTAATGGTCTTTATCTTTCTGGCTTACTTCACTCTGTATAATGGGCTCCAGTTTCATCCATCTCATTAGAACTGATTCAAATGAATTCTTTTTAATGGCTGAGTAATATTCCATGGTGTATATGTACCACAGCTTCCTCATCCATTTGTCTGCTGATGGGCATCTAGGTTGCTTCCATGTCCTGGCTATTATAAACAGTGCTGCGATGAACATTGGGGTGCACGTGTCTCTTTCAGATCTGGTTTCCTCAGTGTGTATGCCCAGAAGTGGTATTGCTGGGTCATATGGCAGTTCTATTTCCAGCTTTTTAAGGAATCTCCACACTGTTTTCCATAGTGGCTGTACTAATTTGCATTCCCACCAACAGTGTAAGAGGGTTCCATTTTCTCCACACCCTCTCCAGCATTTATTGCTTGTAGACTTTTGGATAGCAGCCAGCCTGACTGGCGTATAATGGTACCTAATTGTGGTTTTGATTTGCATTTCTCTGATAATGAGTGATGTTGAGCATCTTTTCATGTGTTTGTTAGCCATCCGTACGTCTTCCTTGGAGAAATGTCTGTTTAGTTCTTTGGCCCATTTTTTGATTGGGTCATTTGTTTTTCTGGAATTGAGCTTCAGGAGTTGCTTGTATATTTTTGAGATTAATCCTTTGTCTGTTGCTTCGTTTGCTATTATTTTCTCCCAATCTGAGGGCTGTCTTTTCACCTTGCTTATAGTTTCCTTTGTTGTGCAAAAGCTTTTAAGTTTCATTAGGTCCCATTTGCTTATTTTTGCTTTTGTTTCTAAAATTCTGGGATGTGGGTCATAGAGGATCCTGCTGTGATTTATGTCGGAGAGTGTTTTGCCTATGTTCTCCTCTAGGAGTTTGATAGTTTCTGGTCTTACATTTAGATCTTTAATCCATTTTGAGTTTATTTTTGTGTATGGTGTTAGAAAGTGTTCTAGTTTCATTCCTTTACAGGTGGTTGACCAGTTTTCCCAGCACCACTTGTTAAAGAGGTTGTCTTTTTTCCATTGTATATCCTTGCCTCCTTTGTCGAAGATAAGGTGACCATTGGTTCGTGGATTTATCTCTGGGCTTTCTATTCTGTTCCATTGATCTATATTTCTGTCTTTGTGCCAGTACCATACTGTCTTGATGACTGTGGCTTTGTAGTAGAGTCTGAAGTCAGGCAGGTTGATTCCTCCAGTTCCATTCTTCTTTCTCAGGATTACTTTGGCTATTCGAGGTTTTTTGTATTTCCATACAAATTGTGAAATTATTTGTTCTAGTTCTGTGAAAAATACCGTTGGTAGTTTGATAGGGATTGCATTGAATCTATAGATTGCTTTGGGTAGTATAGCCATTTTGACAATATTGATTCTTCCAATCCATGAACACGGTATATTTCTCCATCTGTTTGTATCCTCTTTGATTTCTTTCATCAGTGTTTTATAGTTTTCTATATATAGGTCTTTTGTTTCTTTAGGTAGATATACTCCTAAGTATTTTATTCTTTTTGTTGCAATGGTGATGCTGGATCTTGTATTCAAGTGGTTTCCTCTGTGTGAGGTCTCACTATTTGATGCTCCCTAGGGTTAGTTCTCTGGTAGTCTAGGGTCTTGAAGTCAGTGCTCCCAACTCCAAAGGCTTGATCTCTGGTCAGGAACGAAGATTCCACAAGTGGTTTGTTATGGCATTAAGTGAAATTAAAACAAATATCCAAAAATGAGAAACCAAAGATGAACCCCAGACAAATGGCAGTTACAAAACCAGGCAAATAACAATTAAAATAATGGAATATACACATATACATATACACCCATGAGCAAAGTGAAAACCATCCAACAGAAATAAAGTACAGTAGATTGATCTGGCAAACAAAGGAAATAAAAAATTACTATTTACCAGTTAAGAACTAAACTAACTTAAGCACAAACTGGAAAACAAAACTAAAGCAAGGTGCCACATGGGGAATAAAGCAATGAAAAGAAACTAACAAATATGTTGAGAGGAAAGGAAAGAAAGACAGAATAAATACACAAAGTTAAACAGAGGTAGAAGAAGAAGGTTTCTATACATTAACTGCAAGGGGAAAAGAACAGTAGGAAAGGCAAACAAAGGAATAAATGTTGAAAAAATATAATAGGCTTAAATATTTAAAATTATAGAAAAGAGAAAAAATGGAAGAAGAAAGAAAAAAGGGGAGAAAAAAGAAAACTCCACAGAACTGCAAAAGTGCAATGTAGAGGCAGAGGTTTATAACAATAGAAAATGTGACTGAATATACACATATACATATACACCCATAAGCAAAATCAAAACAGTCCAACAAAAATAAAGTACAATAGATTGACCCAGTGAACGAAGGAAACCAAAAATTATATCTTCCAGAACAAAACTAATAAAAGCACAAATGGGAAAACAAAACTAAAGTAAGGTGCCAATTGGGGAATAAAGCAATGAAAATAAAACTAACAAATATGTTGAGAGGAAAGGAGACAAAGAAAAGAAAGAAAGAATAGATATGCAAATAGAGGTTGATAAAGAAGATTTATATAGGTGAAAGATTAACTGCAAGGGGAAAAGAACAGTAGGAAAAGTAAACAAAGAAATAAATGTAGAAAAAATAATAGTAGGTTTTAAAAATTAAAATTAAAAAAAGAGAAAAGAAAGAAAATGAGGAAAACTCCACAGAATTGCAAAAGCCCAACATACAGGCAGAGGCTTATAACAACAATAAAAAATGTTACCGAGGAAGAAAATAAAAGAAGCTCAAAAGGTTAACTGGATTTCTTAGTGCCAATAAAATCAACGACTACAACAGAGGGGGGAGATAAAAGTGGGGCGGGGGGAGAAAAAATCCAAAAGAATCTACAAAACAAGTAAGAGAATAAGAATAATAAATGTTTTTCTTGAGTCTCTGCTGTCAGAGTCCTTTCCCACGCTGGCAGTCACAGTCCCCCTCACCTTCCTAGGATGCCCTCTAACACCATGCTGATCTCCGGACCTGCTGTGGGGGCTGCTCAGATTTTAATCTGGTCCTACTCCTGTGTGTTCTTGCCTCCAATGTCCACCGCTATCAGAGCTAGTGCGTTTTCTTTCGTGGGAGCTCTCAATGGCCTTTTATATATTCCATAGACACAGAGTCTGCTTAGCTGATCCTGTGGATTTAATCTGCAGCTTGCACAGCTGGTGGGAAGGTTTTGGGTCTTCTTCCTTAGCCACACTGCCCCTGGGTTTCAGCTGTGGCTTTATTTCCACCTCTGCATGTGGGTCGTCCACTGGGGTTTGCTCCTGAGGCTGCCCTGAGGACTTGGGTTTGTCTCTGTGAGGGCCAGGTGCGGAGGGGGTGCAGCTGCTTGGGTCACAGGGGTTCTGGCAGCACCAGGTCCTCAGGGGAGTTGGCGGCTAGGGCAGCAGGAAATACAGTGCTCTAGAAGGGTACGGCAATTAATCTTGGCCAATACTCTCTAGTATAGCCTGGAGAACTCCCTCTCTGACAGAGAAGCCTGGCAGGCCACAGTCGACAGAGTCGTAAAGAGTTGGACACGGCCGAAGCGACTTTATGTGCATAAATGCAAGGCTTCTTTTTCCGCCTGTGGCAGCTCCTCCCCCTGAGAGTTGAGCGTGAAGGTGGCGCGGCTGCTTGGCTTGCGGGGACCCTGGCTGCGCCGAGTGTGCAGGGACACAGACTGCCTCCACCACAGGGGTCGCGGCCCTGTCAGTGTTTTTTCAAGGCTCTTGTAGCTGGCGATCAGAAGGCCTCTTTGGCCAGTCTTTCTCCCTAGCTCCGCCCGCTCAGGTACTTAGAGGGCTCCCTTGCCTGGGGTCCTTCTCTCCACCACAGGTTATCTTTAAGTGGAACTAACTAAGTTCAGTTGGATGAGTGCCCATCTCTCCACTCTAACAATGTACTCCCTAGATTAGTAGAGGGTTCTGAGAATTTCTGGGCAGCATGTCTAACAGACTGGGTTTTACTATTTTTAACCACACAGCTCTTAGGATTTATTCTAAAACCTCTCATCCAAGACTCATCCCAAAGCACTTTCTTCTGATGTAGTTTTTTAAGATGCTAATATTCTGTGAGTGGTACATTGCCATGATTAATGTCTTTCTATTAATTATGTTACTCTCTATATATATCCCCAAATATTTTAAACATGGGGAAAAAACTGAAGTGGTCACACAAATTACATACAAAACAGTCAAGCATCTTTATTTTTCTTCCCCAGAGACCAAAGGCTTGATATGAATGTGTTAACTGGCTAAAGTTAAGTATTCATATTATGGAAAAATTGACCATTAGTCACAGAAGGAATGTTAGCCATTCAATTAGATGAATAATTAAATTTATTAGGATCAGAGCCTAATGGATCAGTTATGGACATAATGTTACAGTGACCTGATGGTAGAATTTCAAAGCACAAAAACACCTAAGAGCATTAGGCTCTGAAGCACCGTTATTGCCTCCCAGGAAATGCACTGAAGGATCCAACAGGGCACAGGGAGTTGATATCAGAACTTAGATTAAATTTACTTTTTTATATGAATAGAGAACAGGCCACATGTTACTAATATTTGGTCTGCCTTTGACACCAATGCCTGGGTACTTAGAGCATTTCTGCAATCACGGGCCATGGACTACACGTGTGTCCTGTGGCCAGGGAGGGCTCCTCACAAGCCAGTAGCATCCTTCAGCATTCTGCCTTTCACAATTTGGAGATGCGTTTCAGTTTACCAATGAAAACCTTTTGTTACAATATTTTCCTAGATGTTGGAATAATTTATCTTGATTTTACTATTAGATTTTATTGCTTTTCTCATAATTCTAATAATTTTATCATTAAGAGAGTTCAAACCAGTTTTGAAACTACAGTTTCTCCTCTGTTTTATTTAAATGCTCTAAATATCTTTAAAACTTGCAGTTTGTGTCAGCTTTATTAACTTTTAAAATAAATGTTATATTTTGAGTTTAAGGTTCTCTTCTGCGCCTTCAAATATTCTTAAAAGTTCTTATCACAAGAAAGAAATTTTAAGTAGATATGATACTGGATATGAACTAGACTTATTGTGATGATCATTTCACAAGATATATGTATACTGAATCATTGTTACATATGTTACATATGTAACATACATTGTTACATATTTATGTCAATTATATCTTGATTTTTTTAAAAAAGAAAAAAGGTATCATCATACCTCTTCCAAGATCTAAAAAACTTTGTAGTGGGAAAACTACCTCATTATATTTAAATTATTTAAAGAAAAATCTAATTTGACAAGTGTGTTTAAAATACTGCATTTTTATGACAAACCTGAAAAGAAAATATAAATATGCAACTGCTGCAAAAAGACACAAATAGTCCACAACTTCAGGTTGCCCTGAAGATTGCTCTTCCTTTCATGACATTTAGAGTATAGGCCACTTCTGGACATATTTTGTGTATTTACTAATGTAGTTAAAGGAATGCTGTCTATACCTTTCATTACTATCCAAAGACTCACTGTAAATGCAGTCAGTTTTTCAGTTTCAGATACAACTGTTGAGAGCTCCTTGGCTAAGTCACAGAAGGGTTTTAGTTAGCAAAAAAAAAAAAGTTTAAAACATTTGCAGGATTTCTCATTTTAATAACTGTACACAATAATCACCAACTGATTAGCGCTGGTCTGATGCTTCATTTATTCTATTTACTACTACTTCATTTGGTTTACGTTTTCCAAATATTTTTATTAATTCTAACAAGTTTTTGGGGGTAAATAAAATGTTTTTTTTGAATCTTTACTGATTTCTAGCAACCTCTGTAAAAATAGATCCAAATCAGCAATTTATTTAATGATTCTACAATTTCTATGAATGTCCATCATTTGTGAGATACCATATTTTATCATGCCCTACGAAGGGCCAATCTTTTTTATTTATAAATGCAGTAACTACAATAATGCTTTTTAGCACTTCCAAATAACTACAAATGTTCTGACAATTCCAGTATTCAAGATATTAAGCTGATGCATTTTTATTTGATTTCCATGTAATCCAAGCAAACACTACTCTTTATTATCTGTCCTACCAAGACTCTGTGAGGTCCTTTGGTCTACAGAAAGCCCACAACTCTGTCTGCTTTATAAATGGCTTTAAACCATAGACTCATTCCTTCAGAGAAATTAAAAAACTTTTAAAAAATAGTAGATGCATCTGAAAGAAAAATGAGAAGACTGTGAGGTTTAATATAAATATTCTTACAAACCTTCAACTTTAATTAAAGTTTCTACCAAGTGAGCCCCTTAGGACTCTAAGTCTAACCTGCTTTTCATTAAAAGGTAAAGTCTGATAGAACTTCTGAGATCAGATAAATCCTAAAAATCCCTCAGGCAGAGCCAAAGTAAAGAAAAATTTTACAGAAAGTGAGTTTTCTCCTGGTCTTCCTCCAAAACATCCATCCTCCCCTTCTTCTGTATCCCCAACGGTACACTTAAGCCAAATCCCACACATAACTTAATTTCAATTTTGTGGTAAAACTGCTCATAAAAATTTAGCACAGCAGAGGTCAAAACCTTCTCCTTCTTTGCCAAAGAACCTCTGCACTATTAACTTTACATTATGTGCAAAGGAATAGTTCCTTTCTCCATAGACCTGCTGCATCTTTAGTGAATTAACCAGCTGTGTGGTTCTAATCATATTTCTCTCTGCTGCCACAGCAAACAACCAGTATTTAGAGATTAAATCAAACTGATTTAAACAAAAAGAAACTCAGAATCACTATACAGCATGATTTGAAATGTGTATTTTCATTTGGATCATTTATTAACCTCTTATCGGAAAATGGACCAAAGACCAAAGTGCTTATTTCACTGGAAAGAAATGTGATGATTCAGTGAGTTGCTCCCTACAGAATCAATAGAAAGCAGATGTCTTATTTTTCCTCCCTAGGAGTCGGTACTATATGTAAGTCCCATACAGGAGATGGTGTTGAGCATGTTGCTTCTAAATGTGGATTTGTGTTACTGGCAGTCATGTGTGAAAGACTGCTGCCCAACTCCTTTTTGATTTTATAAAGTGGGATGCATTTCATTTATCATAACACTGAGCCAAAATAAATTTTCCCTGAACTATGTGTGGCCATCATGGTATGTCCAGAACTAGTTTCTTCAGCAAATGTGCAGCTCTAAGCTACCCTCATCCTTCCATAGGAACACTTAACTAGGTTCAATGACATACTTTCCAATCAAAGAAACCAGCAAGATAAGAATGATCTATAAAATAGGCCATTTCATTCATACAGCTGGAAAAGCATGCCCCACCTATTTTCAAGATTAAGACCTTATCTTTGTTACTATAAGCAAGCCATCATTTTGGGAAACTGCCACCTAAAGTATGTAGATGAAAGTGGTATTTTATTATTATATTACCTTTTCTTTTTTCTTACTAAAAGTCCATGTTGATTATAGAAAAAAGGTAGGCTATTACAGGTAAGCAAATACAATAAAGTATTTGCTCTAAAATGAATCTGCAATCTCACTAGTAGGAAATACCCATTACTAGTTAGCATTTTGACATACATCTTTATAGACCTTATAATCTCATTTTTGTGTAAGGCCTTTCCACTGCTGTTTCTTCTGCTTAAAATATTCTCTCCCAGATATACGTGTGCCTGCCTCATTCAGGTTTCAATTCATCTGTCACCTCTGTAGAGAGGCCTTCCCTGACCTGTCTAGACAAAGCAGCCCCTCCCTAGCCTACCTGTCACTCTTCATCACATCACCCTGATTTTATTCTCCTTATAATCCACAGCAGTACCTGAAATTAATTTGTTGTGGTTGTAGTATGTCTCTTGACATTTTTATATCAGCTGAGCCTACAACCAACGTCAGGCACATTTTTGTTTTTCAGCAAGTATTTGTGGGTATGTTAATTGGGCCATACTATGAACATTTTTCCATGTCAGAAAATATTTTCCCAGAACATCATGAGGTGGCTATATCCAGTGGCTCTGTGTATATATAGGTGTGTATGCATG
The DNA here is from genome assembly GCF_023699985.2 of Odocoileus virginianus. Taxonomy (NCBI): domain Eukaryota; kingdom Metazoa; phylum Chordata; class Mammalia; order Artiodactyla; family Cervidae; genus Odocoileus; species Odocoileus virginianus. The sequence continues at coordinate 86,819,882 of NC_069674.1, read as the reverse complement.
TATTATATATTACTTTTATCAACCATTCTAAAATTTCAGAATTTCAAATGCTGGACATTTGGTCTTTTCCAATTGTTCACTATGTTAATCATTCAGTGATAAACATCTTTTTGCTGCTATTGTTTTCACAGGATTTGTGTCATTGAATGTTGTTGTTCAAATAGGATTTTATTTACAAAAACACATGGTGGGCCAGATTTGGTCCACGGGCCATCGTTTTCCAAATAGCAGTTTTTTTGTTTTTAAACAACTTTACTGAAATGTAATTCACTTACTTATCTATGTCTAATCTCACAATGAAATTCATAATTCCTCCATTTACAGTGTTATAATTCAATATTTTTGGTATACCATCATTAAATTTCTTTTCCTTTTTTAACCATTCTGAATCTTTTTTCTCCCAGTTTTATTGAGATACAATTGATATAAGCACTGTATATGTTTAAGGTGTACAACACAATAATTTGACTTATTTACATCATGAAATGATTACCATAAAAGGTTTAGTGAACATCCAGCATCTCATATAAATACAAAATAAATGAAAAAATATTTTCCCCTTGTGATAAGAATGCTTAGGATTTACTCTCAATAACTTTCATATATCACATACTGAAATGGATAGCCTTTCCCTTCTCCAGGGGATCTTCTCAACCCAGGAATGGAACCCAGGTCTCCTGCATTGCAGGCAGATTCCTTACCAGCTGAGCTAGAAAGGAAGCTCAAGAATACAGGAGTGGGTAGTCTATCTCTTCTCCAGCAGATCTTCCCGATCCAGAAATCGAACCAGGGTCTCCTGCATTGCAGGCAGATTCCTTACCAACTGAGCTATCAGGGAAGCCCTCATATATTGCATACAGCAGTTTTAATTACATTTATCATGTTGTAACTTACACCTCTAGTACTTATTTACTCTTCCAACTGAAAGCTTGCACCTTCTGACCACTCTTACTCATTCAATTCTTTCTCCCCTCATCCCCCGCCTCTGGTAACCACATATCTGATCTTTTTTTCTATGAGTCTGTTCTTAAAGTTTAACTGACCTACAACACTATGTCAGTGTATGGTGTGTGTGTTATAAATTATTTTTATCACTCATTGCAAAATTTCAGAATTTCAAATGCTGGACATTTTGGTCTCTGCCAGTTTATCACTATTTAATCATTCAGTGATAAGTATCTTTTAGTTGCTGTGTTTTTGTGGGACTCCCTGGTGTATGGCATAGAGATTTGATATTCCCAACATTATAAAAATGAACACAACAAGCATCTTGATAGCTATATTTGCGTGCACACCCAGGGTTATTTCCTTAGGAAAAATTCCTAGAAGTAAGACAGCTATATTGAAAGATATGCAAAGCCTCTGGTAATAAGTATTCAATTATGTTGCCGAATATGGGACCAATCAACACCCTCACTGGCGATGTAGGAAAGGGCTCATTTTTTTACACCCTTGCCAATCTCTGAGGTCTGTCATTTAAAAATCCTTGCCAGTGCTATTTTAAACATGAAACTGGGTTGAAATTACAAATGTTTCATGTGCATGCTTGTATCAAGGATAAAAGGAAAAGTGATCAATCATAAATTTCAATATTACTTCTCAGGGCATTTATGATGACATATCTTAATTAAGTATCCTCCCATTATCAACTGGACCTTTTCCTGGTTTTATACATCTTTTTTTATTAGCTGCAAAACTGAAGCTGAACTTAACTATCTCCAAATGGGCTGCTTTAAACTATAAACATTACCCAGTGCATTTAAAACAAGTAATGTTTTAAATATAGATCTTATTATTTTCATTTACAACTAAAAATCATACAAGGAGATAACCTTAGACTAGAAATCAACCTGGTTTGATGATGGTTATTTTGAAATGATGGCTAAGTATCTAGAATGTGTTATAAGCTTTATAAAAACTACACAAACAGTAATAACAAGTAAGCATGACATGGATTTCATGAGAAAATTAAGTCTATTTCCTGAGCAGAAACAGAATGGGGCCCACGAAGTGAGTTCTTCTTGTACATCCAGAGTGTGGCTTAGTCATTTGCGGATTAGGTCAAAGAAATAAGCACTTTCTGGAAAAAATGAGCTGAACACTGACTGTGTGTAAAGGATTGACCACAGAGGACACCAAGGGGTATCACAACTGACCCTGAACCCAAATATACTCTTGACTCCTCAAAATGAATACCAGGCCCAAAACATATACTCATGGCAAGACTACTGTGGGATCTCAAGGATGTACACAACAGACCAAACATATCTTAGGAGGGAGGAAGCACAGAGACACCCCGAGGACTGACCTGGCACACACGAGCTGAGTGTAAAAAAATTTAAATCAGCATTGCAGTCAAAAGGATAAGCAGGAGGACAGAAGGGTTTCTTGACCAAAGTTAGAAATGTGGGGAGGAATATTTGTTCAGGAGATTGATGGTAGGCCACCAGGGGCAGAGCTTGGGGAAGTCAGGTGCAATCAGATACCAGAGCACCTTAGTTACTAATGTGAGCAAGTTCACTATGAATTCATTCATTTTGATGAAACAACTGACAAAAGATTAATTTCCAAAATATAAGTATCTCACACAACTCAATCCCAGAAAAACAAACAACCCAATCAAAAAGTGGGAAAAAGACCTTAACAGACATTTTTCCAAAGAAGACATACAGATGGCTAACAAACACATGAAAGGATGCTCAACATCGCTCATTATTAGAGAAATGCAAATCAAAACTACAATGAGGTATCACCTCACACCAGTCAGAATGGTCATCATCAAAAAGTCTACAGACAATAAATGCTGGAGAGGATGTGGAGAAAAGGGAACCCTCTTGCACTGTTGGTGGGAATGTAAACTGATACAGCCACTATGGAAGATGGTATAGAGATTTCTTAAAAAAAAAAAAAAAAAAAAACTAGGAATAAAATACTTGTAAATTCATGGCTAATTCATGTCAATGTATGACAAAAACCACTACAAAAAAAAAAAACAAAACACAAAACCACCACATGACCCAGCAATTCCACTCCTAGGTGTATACCCTGAGGAAACCAAAATTGAAAAAGACACATGTATGTATCCAATGTTCATTATAGCACTATTTACAATAGCTAGAACATGGAAGCAACCTAGATGTCCATTGACAGATGAATAGATAAAGAAGCTGTGGTACATATGTATAATGGAATATTACTCAGCCATAAAAAGGAACACATTTGAGTCAGTTCTAACAAGGTGGATGAACCTAGAGACTATTATACAGAGTGAAGTAAGTCAGAAAGAGAAAGATAAATAGCATATACTAATACATATATATGGAATATAGAAAGATAAGTACCAATGAATTTATTTGCAGGGCAGCAGTGGAGAAATAGACATAGAGAACAGACTTAAGGACATGGGGTGGTGGGGAGGGAAAAGAAGGTGAGATATATGGAGAGAGTAACATGGAAACTTACATTACCATATGTAAAATAGATAGCCAATGGGAATTTGCTGTATGGCTCAGGAAACTCAAATAGGGGCTCTGTAACAACCTAGAGGGGTGGCAGTGGGAGGGAGATGGGAGTGAGGTTTAAGAGGGAGGGGACATATGTATTCCTATAGCTGATCTTGTTGATGTTTGACAGAAAACAACAAAGTTCTATATAGCAATTATCCTTCAATTAAAAAATAAATTAGTTAAAAGAAAACAAAATCTGTACCTCAGATAAAAATAAATGAAAGCAAATGTAATTATATATTCTTCTGCTTAAAAAAAAAGAATTTATTCATTTTGAAGAATCAAAGGCCTGTGGCAATATTGTTTGCTTTATAGTTTAATATTTTTAGGTAGAAGGTAATATTTCAGTGAGAGTTAAACTTCATCTATAGCCTCCTCTAAATAGATAGTGGATAATAAAAACCTGAACATACCCAGTTGCTTTCAGAAGATAATTAAGACCTTCCACTGTAGATTCCAAACAACCTTTTCAATTTTTGTCCAAGTAGCATAGGTTCCAACTGGTCCAAGTGATTTGCCGGCAAATGTTCTTTTCAATTCTTACCTTTATCCTTGTTGTCACAATCTGAAGAGGGTAGATCTTCCCATGTATTTAAATTTAATTCAGTCAGGTATTAACTAAATTTACTTCCCTGCTAAGCATCTCATCCTCCTCAGCTGGATAAATCTGCTACTTTTTTTGTGCTAGTAATTAATATCTTTTGCCCAAAATAATAGTTCTTTCTGTTCTTAACTTTAGTCCTCTGTTGAATTTTTAACTTCAAGAGCACAGATATCATGCCCTTCTGTATTAAATCAAATGCATCAATAATTTCTCCTTTTTTAAATTAAGGCAATCATTGTGTGTTATGAGGATATGTCACTTGCCCATGGACATATGGCTACTAAGTGGGGATATGAAAAATAGCAGGCTGCAGACAACTCTGCTTTTTAAGCAGAGCAATTTCTAAGAATTACGTATCTTTTTATGTGGAATCAAAGCATTCCATCATGTTACTATGCCATAATTTACTTGACCATTTTCTTTATACTGACATTTAAATTGCTTTTATTTTTGTCATTTAAATGGCACTATAATTATCATTTGGTGTCCAAGACTTGTGAATTACTGGATTGAAAGACATGATTATTTGAAGACGTATAATGGACATTGGGCTTTCCTGTAGCTCAATGGTAAAGAATCTGCCTGATAATGTAGGAGACCTAGGTTCGATCCCTGGGTTGAGTAGATCCCCTGGAGAAGGGAATGGCTACTCACTTCAGTGTTCTTGCCTGGAGAATTCCAAGGACAGAGGAGCCTGTTAGGCTACAGTTCATGAGGTTACAAAAAAGAGTCAGACACGACTTAGCGACTAAACAACAACAATGCACATTACTAAATTTTTTTCCCAAAAAGTTTTTAAAATTATAGTTCCTGGATACAGTCAGTAAAATGTACTCTAGAAACCACATATCACTAACACTGAATTTTTTTATAACTTTAATTGGTTAAGTTCATGGGGAAACATATCTTTATATGTACTTTTATGTCCCTTCCATTGAGTGGAGAGACTTCCATACAAATCGCCCTTTTATATCTTCTCTTTTGTGAAGTCCATGCTAGTTCTTTGAATGTTAATTTATTAGACATCTTGGTATTTTTCTCATCATTCTGAATAAACAGTTCTAAAACAGAAGTAACATAATATTCCCACTGGAATTACTTAGCTTATGTCTATGTTTAATAGAGTGGCTATATATTTCAGTTCTTTCCAGAAATATAGAGTTTAGAAATTTTATCTTTTGCTTTTTCAATTGTAATTTCTTCCACTCTTTTTAAATATAGAAAGCTCTTGCTTCTTCAGAAACTTATGAAATAGTCATGTCTATTTTATTTCAATTTAAAAATGTAGATATAATTTGGTCTTTAATAATTCTTATTCAACTTCTATTCAATATTGATTTGGCAGTACAACTGAGAAAATGATCAAAATTTAAGAAAAACATTTATTTTCTCTAAATATTTAAGTAGTTAACACCAAGAGCTCTGTCTTCAGTCACATATGTGTGTTGTGGAGAACTCAATAGAGAGTCTTATAAAATCCAAGTATTAATAGAACCAAAAAAAATTACAGTTGGTCTGGGACTTGAGTTTTAAGACATTTTGAAGAAACTAAAGTCACCAAACTAAGAGTTGGTGCTGGTACAGTGTCTTATTGAATGTCATAGATTTTAGCCAAGAAGAAATGGAAGACTTCTTCTCTTTCAAGAGATAAATAAAATACCTGAAGAAGCATTTTAATGTTTTTATAGGAAAAAAGTATGTGGCTAATGGGCAGGGGTTTGTGTCATTCTCTGAGTTTCCTTATGATGTGTGGAAATAAGCGTTTAGACTATAACCTAGTTCAGTCATGGGTAGCTTCAAGAGTCATGCAAAACAAGGACAGTTTTACAAAATAAAGGCCATATGACTAGTACTGAAATATCAAATGCTATTACACTGAAGTTTAATAATATTCCTAAAGTTTAATAATATTCCATTTGGAATACAGAAGAACTTTAAAATCCTCAGATGGTAAAGATGGTGGCTCAGATGGTAAAGAATCTGCCTGTAATGCAGGAGATCCGGGTTTGATCCCTGGGTCAGGAAGATCCCCTGGAGAAGGGAATGGCAACCCACTCCAGTATTCTTGCCTGGAGAATTCCACAGAGACAGGAGCCTGGCAGGCTACAGTCCATAGGGTTGCAAAGAGTCAAATACAACTGACTGACACTTTCACTTTACACTAAAGTTTAACAATATTCTATTGGAATACAGAAGAACTTTAAAATCAGCTACTGTGTCTAGTTTAAATCTTGTGATCGTTATGAATACTTGTAGCAATATGCATGATATTTACTAGTATCACATATTTATATTAGAAATGACTATGAAGCAGTAAGACTTTAAATACTTAGAGAAATGACAGCATTTATCTATAGTGATTACTTTGAAGATGCAATGCTTCTTTGCACATAAGTTCTCAAGGCATCAAAAATCATTTTATACAAATCTCATATATACAAAAGAAACTTCTGATCACTAATTTTAAGTTCTTAAGTATTCTTACCAGGTCTTCTCCAAATAGTCTACCTAAAATTTTTTGCTATAAAAAGCCATACAAGGCAAAATATTTTACGAACAATTGTTTCATAATTCTGGGTAAACAAAAAAGGAAAACCTCAGCAATCATCAAAAAACAATCACAGAAAAAATTCTAAAATATTTTCAGCCTGAGGCTAAAATGATACATAAACTCTAAGAATGTAGGAGAGAATAGATGTCTAACTCTCAATCAGGACTTTAAATTAGATATCCAGACAGATCTGGTTAACTTTTATAATGAAGGAGAATGGTAGAAATAACTCACAAGTAGACCTTTGGATATGCCATGCATAACACTGAGTCTCCAGGTTATGCATGGAATAGGACGTTAAATTAGACCTGCTCTGTTGCCAAATTTTGGCAGAAGTCCCTAAAATGAGTAAAGTTCCAAGAAGCCCAAGATCCTCAATGGAGGTACACAAGCTAAACTGTCCAATCAATCACCCACATCCAGTTATATAGAATAAATCCTTTCATGGAGAAGAAGGTAGTAATAACTTTGAAGCAGCGAGTAAATGTGTTATGTATTTCTCCTATGGGGTAGGGGAAGGAAGTCTTTCTATTTGTGTCAAATCAATGAAGAGAGTTTTGAAAGAACCACTTGAAGAACTTGTCATATTTCTTTGGAGTGTAGGGCTCGGAATGGTCTAAAAATTTTAAACCAGAGCAATAACCTGGAAGGCAAAGGGAATAAATAAAGGGCTCTCCTTTGACCAATGGTAAATAAAGGGTCCACATTTCCCATGGGCTAGGTGGGAAACTGGTTGCAAGCACTCTTAAAAAGGAAGAGGGCTTTTGGCCGTGAGTACAGAAATACCCATTACTGAAACGGAGTGAACTCCAGGCAGGGGCAGTGGGAGGTCTGGGAAGCAAAGGGGGCACAGGGTTCAAGGAACTCTGCAAGACTCAGCTTTTGTCATCTGCCACAACTAGGGGGTTATTGCTGTTGTTCAGTTGCTAAGTTGTGTCCAGCTCTTTGCAACCCCATAGACTGCAGTCACGCTGCAGCATGCCAGGCTTCCCTGTCCTTCACCATCTCCCAGACTTTGTTCAAATTCATGTCCATTGAAGTGGTGATCCTATCTAGCCATCTCATCCTCTGTCACATACTAGTACCCTATTAACTATACCAATCAAGAAATCACATCCCTCTTTTCTCTGCTTTTCTTCAATCACCAGAAAGTGCATCTGCAATTAAGGCAGGAGGTGTTTTTCAAGGCAGAAAAGCAACAAGTACTCCTCATTCCCAAAGCAAGATTCCCAACTCATGGAAACTTGGATGAAGCTGATCAAAAATTACAAATTTCCTGTTAGAAGGTGAATCAGTGTTGAGGATTTACAGCAGGATGACTATAGCAAACACTGCTGGAAGATCTATTTGAATGTTTCTAAGAGAGTAGATCTGGAAAGTTCTCAGAAAAGGAAAAAAAATTCTTTATTTTTGGTGTCTGTACATGATGATAAAAATAAACTTTTTTTTGTAATCATTTTGTAATATATGTAACTCAAGTCATTATGCTGCACATCTGCAGTTTATACAGTGCTATACGTCAGCCATATATTGATAAAACAGAAAGGAAAAAAGTTTTTCCTGGAGAAAAAAGGCCAGGCTCAGACAGTTTTACCAGTGAATTCTAATAAATACTTAAGGACAAAGTAGACTCTTCCAGAAAATGTAAGAGAAGGAATTCTTCCTCAGTCATTTTATGAGGCCAGAATTCCCTTTATACCAAGAACCAGGCAAGGATGTAATTAGAAAAGATAACTTCAAACATTATTTAGAGCATATCCACTATAACTGCTACAATGGACAATTCTCATACATTGCTGATAGGAGTACAAAATGGTAAAGCCACTTTGGAAAATATTTTGGCAGTTTCTTATATGAAATTAAGTACATGCTTATCATATATCCTGGAGAATAAACTGGCATCCTACATCAGTATTCTTGCCTGGACAATCCTGTGGACGGAAGAGCCTGCTGTCCATAGGATTGCACAGAGTCGGGCACGACTGAAGCGACTTAACGTGCGTGCGTGCGTATCATATATCCCAGTAGTTTCATTTCTAGGTATTAAACCAAGAGAACACATATTTCTATATAAAGACTTTTATATAGCATCTTTATTTCATAACAGATGAAAAGTGGACACAACTCAAATATTCATCAATTTTCCATGGATAACTAATTGAAGTATATCATACAACGGCATACTATTCAGCAGCAGAAAGAATGTACTGATATATGAACAACTTGGATGAATACCCAAAGAATTATGTTAGAGAAAAAAATCCCAACAACAACAACAAAAAACACATACTCTATGATTTCATTTATATGACATTTTAGAAAAGGCAAAAGTATAGGGACAGAAATCATATGAATGACTGGCAAGGACTGGGAGATGGGGAGGCTGCAAGGAACTGAGAATAAGCTCTGTTAGAGTGGAAATATTTTCTAATCCTAATCACAGTGCTGTTACAGGATAAAATAAAATCTGCTAAAACTCACTAACCAGTGAAACACAATGAAATGTGTTGTATGTATGTTAGGCCTTAATAATCCTGAAATGAAACCCTGAATAAAAACAGTTAAGTGTATATTTTTAAAAAAAGATTTCTAGCTCAATAAAGAACATAAGTTGTATTTTGGATGACAGCTTTAAGTTTTGATATTACCCTGAACAAGGCATTTCAATTCTTGGAAAATGAAACTAATTATTTATTACCTGGGTAAGCTACCAGATTTACACAAGATTCCATCCAGGAATGAGAGGGTGAAGTCTACAGAATGGATTCAAGGGACAGATATGGAAAGGGAAAAAAAGGCCCCTTCCTAGAGAACATATGAAAAGTACGTTGGTCATATGTTCAAGCATGCATGCACTGGAGAAGGAAATGGCAACCCACTCCAGTGTTCTTGCCTGGAGAATCCCAGGGACAGAGGAGCTTGGTGGGCTGCCGTCCATGAGGTCGCATAGAGTCGGACACAACTGAAGTGACTTAGCAGCATATGTTCAAGCAGAAATTTTGGAGACATATTAACTTCTGCTAAATTTATCATGACTTTTTCATCCTGGCTTTCAGCATGACCCCAACCTTTCTTTCTAGCATTTTCTCTCCTACATCTTTTTCCCAGCTCTGCTACCTTTATTCCCAACCTGCACCATTCTTCTGCATACCTGCATATGCACTATTTCCTTTTTCTAGAATGTTCTTCCTTTTTCCTCCATTTGAAATCCTTTGTGACTTTCAAGGTTAACTTCAAAAGATTTTTCATAAAGCTTGTAAAGGAGGAACAGCTGGGAAGCCAAACCCTAAAATCCTTTATGAGCTGCCAGGGGCCTATGACAACACCTCTGCTTATTTCTGAGGATTATTTTCATGGGATTCACTCCAAAAAAAAGTGACAGGTTCCTGATTTCTGAATAAGGACGAGGAACAAATCTTCAGCTCTCTCTTGCTCTAGTGCACAGAACTGGGTCACTTATAATTCACCCACTGCCCTTATCCTTTTATTATCAATACAATGCCAAGAATAAGAGGTGTCTCTTTTTTCAAAAAGCCCTAAAACGATACTGCTTCAGAACCCTGGACAATCCCAAAAAGACCACATCAGCCGTATCAGCACCCATGAAAAAAAAAGCACTACAAAGAGGGAAATTAAACTCTTCTATCCTCCCATGAAATGAATGAATGCTCCAGTCACTATTGTAATATCTTAAATAAGCATACTTAAGGATTTCCTTTTCTTTATCCTATGCTCATTCACATATTATTCTTCTGTCTTTGGAGAAAGTGGTTTTACTTATTGATTCATGTTTTGCTGTTGATTATGAAGACAGCAATAGTCAGCTCTCCCCTAGTGACTAGAGAGTGACACCAGCAAAGCCTTTTCCTGACTCACTACCTGAAACATTCAAATATTTTACCTCTGTTATAAACTTACATTATTTTGCACATAGACCTATTATGGCTATATGCCTACATGTGTGCATGCTCAGTCATGTCCAAGTCTTTTTGACCTCATGGACTGTAGCCCACGAGGCTCCCCTGTCCATACAATTTTCCCCGAAAGAACACTGGAGTTGGTTGCTATTTCTTCCTCCAACGGGTCTTCCCAACCCAGGAATCAAACCCGCATCTCCTGTGTCTCCTGCATTGGCAAGTGGATTCTTTACCACTGAGCCACCTGAGAGGCCCATATGTCTACATGGGAGAGCGCAAAACAAATTCTGCAAAGAAGAATCTGTCTTCTCTCACTAATATTTGTGCCCTCTACAGATACCAGCACACAGGAGGTATTCACTAAATGTTGTTGTTCAGTTGCTAAATCATGTTCAACTCTATGCTACCCCAAGGACTGTCGCACACAAGGCTTCCCTGTCCTCCACTATCTCCTGGTGTTTGCTCAAACTCATGTGCATTGAGTTGTGATGCTATCCAAGCATCTCATCCTCTGTTGCCCCCTTCTCCTCTTGCCCTCATCTTCCCCAACAGCAAGGTCTGTTCCAATGAGTTGGCTCTTCACATCAGGGGGTCAAATTATTGGAGCTTCAGCTTCAGCATCAGTCCTTCCAGTGAATATTTAGGGTTGATTTCCTTTAGGACTGACTGGTTTGATCTCCGTGCTGTCCAAGGGACTCTCAAGAATCTTCTCCAGCATCTCATTTTGAAAGTATCGATTCTTTGGCACTTTGCCTTTCTTACGGTCCAACTCTCACATCCGTACATGACTACTGAAAAAACCATAGCTTTGACTATAAGGACATTTGTTGGCAAATGATGTCTCTGCTTTTTAATAAGCTGTCCAGATTTGTCACACCTCTTCTTCCAAGGAGCAACCATCTTCTAATTACACGGCTGCAGTCACTCTCCACAGTGATTTTGGAGCCCAAGAAAAGAAAAGCTGTCACTGTTTTTACTTTTTTGATGTTAAATTACAGTACTGCTCTATTGCAATTTCTCCTTAATATAAGATAAAGTATGATCTTAAACTATATTTAAAAGGTTCATCTATTGATGTTCCAGGGACCCTTCTCTATAAAATAACCTCCCTTTAAGGCCCTCTTAATATATGAAAACTAAAAAGGTTACAGTAGGATTCAATGTAGTTAAGTTGCTTATTACCTCATTATATGTAATACTTGGAAAGTCTGTTATCCACTGTGAAAGTTCTTATGAAAGTGGATGGGCCAATTTCATTCTACAACTCTTTTGCCAAGTTCAAAACCACAATATCTTAGCAGCTTTTATTTTTCTTCCAAACACCATAAGTTATTATACTATATGATGCACTGCATACTTGCCAAAGCACTTCAGCCAGATTTTTCTGTTACATAAGCACAAAAGCATCCAATGTTAATAAATTCCTATTTTGCTTTCCATTTTTTTTTCTAAATTCAAAGAACCAATGCAGGTTTCTATGCCCTTGGGTTAAAAAAAGAAGCAATCACTAACATTTAGAAAGTATTGTTCCAAGCCAAAATTGTGAGGTATGTTCCTCAACTGACAAACTTCTTCCTAAGTATAATTTACCTGGGATTATACAAGTTTTATAATACATTTTTTGGTAATACATCTGAAATATGCTGCTGATGGATCCAACACAGTGACTATTGGTTTGTCTTTTGTTTGTTTACTTGTTTGTTTTTCAAAATATATGATGCTGGAGTTATAAACTTGGTTTTTCTTATGTTTGCCCAGCTACAAGATTGATATGTGTCTGAATTTTAAAAACTGAAATGCATACACATATTTGAACAATAATTTGGATTTTTACTCAACCATCTAAAGAAAGATAATAAAAGTTTTCTATCACCAAATGTAGCTTAACAAACAGTGGTCCAAAGCTTGCCTTAAGATTGTCCATATGTTTTTCTGAAGTTTATACACTGTGTAAATTTATCTATACATTTCTGTAAGCAAGTACTAGTTTCTCTTTCTTAATACTTGCATCAGAAATCTGAAAAGTAGGTTTTGTAGTTGTTTAGTCACTAAGTCGTAACCAACTCTTTGTGACCCGATGTACTCTAGCCTGCCAGGCTCCTCTGTCCATGAGATTTCCCAGGCAAGAATACTGGAGTGGGTAACTATTTCCTTTTCCAGGGGTCTTCCCAACCAAGGATAGAATCTATGTCTTCTGCATTAGCGGGCAGATTCTTTAACACTGAGTCATCTGGGAAACACCAAAAGTAGGCTTACCACAAGATAATAAGCAAATACTAATGAACTAGCGATGGCAGTAAAGTTAGCAACAGTGAGGAAGAGCTCTATACTAAGGAAGAGCTAGAAGATGGTGTTAAGGAAAGAAAAGTCACTCAGAGGATGGACTTGCAGTGCATCAAGAGTTATTTTTTCATTTTCCGAAAGCACAACCAAAAAAGTCTGCATCGTAGGGAGAAATTTAATTCTATTTGTGAACCAATATGGCAACTAAAATATGTAAAGTGATCCAACTCACATTATTCAAGGAAATGATGGAAATACTCTCTGTTTCTTTAGAGCCATATTGACTGACAGATGCTATTTTCCATGCCTTAGTTAAGTAGCAGCCATCAACAACAAGACCATTTTGAAATATGATAATTTCAGTGACTACTTGGAAGGATGTCGAAAGCTAAAGACAGGGTCAACACAGCACCAAACTAACTGTGGACAATGAAGAATTTGCCAACTTGTTCTCTGGTCTACACCATAGAAACCATCAGTCTGACTGGTTTTGTTTTCTGCTTTCCATTATCAGAATAGTTGGGGAGCCAACAAGGATGATAGGGGCAAATTTTAAGGTAGTCATTGTGATACAATAAAAAGTGAGTTTTAAGGTCTGGGATGACCTTGCCTACCATATCTCAGATAATCAATGAGACTGACCAAAATTTCAGGTTGGAATTCTTCCAGAAAAGATGCTAGTGACATCTCCTTAGTTAATCAGTTGTTGGCTAAGGGGTCTACCAGCAGCTATATTAGGTGTCTCATATTGCCTCACTTCATTGTAAAATTCACTGTAACTTCAGTTTCTTGTGAGATGGCTGGAGACAGTATGAGGTAAAAGTGGAGGGGATTTTTACTCAACCATCTAAGGAAGATAAGGAAACTTTTTTGCCACCAGATATAGCTGAACAAACAGTCATCCAAACCTTGCCTTAAGATTGTCCATATATTGTTCTAAAGTTTGTACTCTGTATCAATTTATCTGTACATTTTTATAAGCAAATACTAGTTTCTCTTTCCTAATAGTTGCACCATTAGCCTGAAAAGTAGGCTCGGTTGTTGCTTAGTCACCAAGTCATGTGACTTAGTGTAAAACAGTTTTTATTCAAAAGGAAGTTGATTAATTACATAAGTACATGTGCCTACACCTGTGTATCAGTGTGCTAGGTTCTGAAAATATAATGGAAAATTAAGCCTTTCTTTTAACTGACAGTCTAGCAGAAGAGACTGACTTTAACAAGTATATGCAGAAATGAGCAGAGTATCATCAGAGAACAGTATCACGGGAGAGACTGACTTCAAGTTGGATGATAAGGGATGGCTTTTCTGAGGGAGTAACTAGGGAAAGTGAGGAGCCAGCCACAAGAAGAGAACATTTCAGGCTGGAAAAAAGCTCAGGAGTGGAAATGAGCTTGGCCTGTGGGAAAAACAGCAACAAGACACCAGTGGTGGGAGATCATGAGCAAAGGGTTGGATAGAACAGCAAGAGCTGAAGAATTAAAAGTCAAATCACACCAGACCTTGATAGCCAGAGACAAGGCTTTGTTTTTTATCTTGATTAAAACCGGAAGCCAAAGACAGCATAAGATAGACAAGACACAATTGGTAAAGAAATTATTCTGGCTGTTGATAGGTATGTAGTCAAAGCAGGGAGACAGAGTCAAAGCTAGAAGAGGTGTGTGTGCACGCACGTGTGTGTGCAAACCCACATGCATTTCTGTGTGCATGTGTGTGTTTCTGTGTGAACATGTATACATGGATGTGGCATGTGTGCATTTGTGTGTGTGTATGTATACATGGATGTGACATGCATTTTCTGCAGTCAGAATATTAAAACACTTCCAAAGTCCCTAAAGAAAATGCTTTTGTGTTTGAACATTTCAAAACTGCAAATAATCATGTCAAAAAGCACTTAAAAGAGAGGAAAGGTAGGAAAAGAATTTTAGGGTTTAGTTTCTAGGATTTTCTCCTTTTTAAAAAAAAAAACTGTAATTTTCTGAAACCAGGGTAGGCTTACCTTAGTGCATTATTTGTATTTGTGTGTTGTATATTCACATATCCAATTCAAGGTACAATTATTCATTTCCTCTCAGAATGCTTTTCATAAAGGAACACATACTGCATGTAGGTGAATGTATTTTTGGGGCAGCCATTTGTCATTCTCACCTCTCTAAGGTTAATCATGTCGCATTACTATTTCTTCTCATTACATGTTGTCAGATAACCCATGTGAATAATGTATGAGGGAGTATTTTTTGAGAGGTAGTTGTTCAAAGTACAAGTTTTTATTTGTGAGGTGGCATCCATTAGGGACTTTCCAGAACTCTACATTCTTCAACTGCTAGAAGCTTGCAGTTTGGAAGAGATCAATAGTGTTGTTTAAAGCTTTAGTCTTAAAAAGAATAGTGACTTAAACATCAAAATGTTTTGATATATGTGTTTGTGTATGTGTACATGTGTATGTGTGTGGTATACATACCATTGTGGAGACTTGGAGTACAAGCTGGAAGATGTGTGTGTGTGTGTGTGTGTGCGCGCATTAGCACATGATTGAAAAGATAGTCACTGTAATGTCAAGATCTAAAGAAACAAATGCTCTTTTACTTTCACATAGTTATTCATTTTCTTAGCCATCTGGAAGAACATGATATTGTTTGCAAAATCCACCTGCAAATCTACAAAAGTCAAGTTTTGAAACTGTGGAATGAGAAGCTAGAAATAGAACTCCCTCTGTCTCCTTGGTCCATTTCTTTGTTTCTTGAGGGTAACTGATGCTACATTTCATGATGTGTGATATTCAAAGATGATGAATGACAAGGAGTCTATCCTGGTGTCAGATCCTGTTTTGGTCATCTCTAGGATCTCTTAGATTTGGGGAAAGAAGGAAACGAGTGAATCTCACAGCATAAAATCTTCCCACTTAACTGCAAGTGTATGGGGAATAGCTTTAAGGAAAAGGAAACATTTTTTAACTTCAAATCCCTCTCTTGAGGAGGAAGCTCTAGTGACAGGATCCAAGTATCATTTTCTCTGCAAAGGACAGCAATATCATTTTCCCAGTGGAAGATGAGTCCAGTGAACTCAAAGACAGGACTTAGGGGTATATTACCACTGCCTCTGCTTTTAAAAATCTAAGTATGTATTTTTAAACTCTAAATATGAAATTGTCTCAATGGTTCCATTTTCAGATTAATGTAAGTCAAAGAGATCCTTTGAGGCAGAGCTTAAAATCTCAGGCTTGGAGGTCAGACAGCTTCCATTCAAATCCTGGCTTAGCCACTTATTTGCTGTATGACTGAGCAAATTGTTAAATCTGTGTCTCAGCGTCTTCAGCCTTCAAATAAGGATAAAAATAGCACCGATCTCCTAGAGTTCTTAGATGGATTAAGCAAACTATATCATGCATAGCACTTAACACAACTCCTTACTCATTACACCCACCCAGTAACAATAAATACTAATATAACAAGAACTAAGGTAACAAACTATTGTGATCAAAGAATTAAATTATTTAACTCAGTACTGGTGGGGCCAGTACAGATGTTGCTGTCACACCCACGTAGGTTCTTCTTAAGGAGAATGTAATGCCTGTTGTGGTAGGGCGGATTCAAGTTATGTGAACAGCTAGAACGTTTTGCTGCTTCGCAGCCCATCTCAGGATCCCATTGTAATCCAAGGGGCACCAACAAACCATGCCTAAAAAGCAGTTTAATTCTCTATGGAAGCATCTTGAAAAGTGTCCGAGGAATGTTCAATCATGAGGCAGAGAAACATTTTTCAATTCTCTTTTCCATTGTCACACCTATAATTGTCTTACTTTCAGAAAGACAGCTGCAGTCCCCTGCCTCAGTTTGACCCAAACTCTTCCTTAATCCAGCCCCAGATGGCTCCTATCTTCTCTCCCTGCACCAAGGCAGCTATTCTAAGTCTTCTGGTTTTCTTTTTAGCAACGCTCTATCCTTTCCAGTCCAAATCAAATCAAGCTACAATGAATACTGTGAATTCATATCCTCTCTCTCTCTTTCTCTCATCTTATTACTCAACATCTACACAATAAAACTTAAGACACAAAGAAATAAGACCCAGTAACCTGAATCCCAAACTCAACCTCCATCGCAGCAGACAGTCAATGTGAGACTAGGACTATCTTTTCTTTTTCCCCTGAAGCATATGTACTACTATTTTCTTCTTGGCTCATTTTCTCCTAAGGCAGACCTTGTGTTGTTGTCTAATCACTAAGTTGCATCAGGTTCTTTGAAACCCCATGGACCATAGACCACCAGGCTCCTCTGTCCATGGGATTTCCCAGGCAAGAATACCAGAGTGGGTTGCCATTTCCTTCTCCAGGGGATCTTCCCGACCCAGGGATTGAACCTATGCCTCCTGCGTTGGCAGATGGATTCTTTACCACTGAGCCCCCAGGCAATTCAAAAGCAGACCTTAAAAACCTAACAAATAAAACAGAAATGTGATCATGTTCTTCTTTTGCTCTCACACGGAATTCAAATAAAGCTACATGGAAAGGTCACTAAATTCTTCCTATCTTCACAAAAGGGAAATGATAAGCAGTACTGAAGAGCTCACCCAGTTTCCTTTCCAAAGGGCACAGCTAACAGCGCTGTCTACACCCTTCCTGTCGCCCCAGGTGCTGAAGTCAAAGATACCTAAACCCTTGGAAATCCTGAAGACACTCTGAGTGGCTATAAAAACATGGGCCTTGGCTCCTGCCAATATAGCAGCAGACACTTCAATTTTATTTTATTTTATCTTGAGAGGATGTTCACTGAGTTGTCTCCTCACCCCCTCCCCCACAACACCTCAACTTCTCTTTTTTATGTGTAAAAATTTTTTTTCTACTTCTGTTTTTCAGGAATGGCTTTTTAGCGGTTTGGCCATTTCCTGTGCTTTTACCTGAATGTGGGCAACCTCAGCAGCAGAGGCTCGCGGAAATATCATCCACTTACTTTCTCAGAAGATGTGAGAGCTGTTGACTGGAGTTGGGAGGAGGAAGTGGCTGGCTCAGATAGCTGCCAAAGGAGCAGCAGAAACATCTTTATTGATTTAGAAATAATAACACCTCATATTTATCTTGTGACCATGGCAACATGTGGAATGAAGCAGCTCTGCTTTCTTTTGCTTCAAGCAGGAAGTGAGAGACGTTGGGTTTAGAGTTGTGGGAAGCCAATGGTTTGGGGTTATTTTCTTCCTGTCTATTGACTACAATTACTTAGAGATTTAATATTGGCTTCTGTCTTTATCATCAAATCTTTTTTCCCAATTCTAGTGAGATAATTTCTTAGAAACATTAACGTTTTATTAAATGAAGCTTTTAGCAGTATCAGCCATGAGGAACTTAGCTGTAAACCTAGAGGTGAGAGTAAACCTTCAAGGTTAAGAGGAACTTAGAAATTTACAAAGCATGCTTAACTTCTTTACTTAGAGGTGAACAATAGAACATTTTGCATCAGAAACAACCGGAGTTGTGGGTAAAATTACAACTAATGATTGAGCAAGTAGGTTTATTCCTTGGTTGTATTTAGGCTTTCTATAATTTCATGGAGCAATCTGAAAGGAATACAGTACTAAGAGATTTTATTCAGTGCTGGTATGATGAGAACCAACAGCTGACAAGTAGGGAGAAAGTTCAGTTTCAGTCATGGTGAATTTTGGCTTCCATGGTGATTCAGACAGTAAAGAATCTGCCTACAATATGGGAGACCAGGGTTCAATCCCTGGGTCAGAAAGATCTCCTGGAGAAGGAAATGGCTACCCCTTCCAGTATTCTTGCCTCAAGAATTCCGTGGACAGAGTAGCCTGCCAGGCTACAGTCCATGTTGAATTTTAGGTGCCTCTAAACAACATAACCAGAGATAATTTGACATTGTACCTTGAACTCAGATGGCCATCAGAGCTAACAGCACATGCACGGGAATCATGAGGGTAAATCTGGCGTCAAGAACTGCACATAAGGAGCTGAGGTGGAGTGAGAAGAGATGACTGGGAACACGCAGACTGCAGGAAGAGGACTATTTAAGGGACAGAGTGAATGAGGAGTTAGGGAAGGAGCCTGCAACTCAGGAGCTGGAGCAGAAGGGGAAATTGGACCAAATAGGTCTGCTGCTGGTGCAGACGGGGGCTTTCCTCAGCACAGTCTTCCCCCTAGTTTCTTGCCAACTGCTAAAGCAGTAAGTCCAGATCTTACCATCTGATATTCAGTGACATTCTGCCCTACTAACATTTCCAATCAAATATCCTTTGATGAGCATAATTTACAAATTTTATATAAAAAGATACTTTACTACAAAACATGGAGAGGTAAGTATCATAGGAATGTTCCGAGTGGCCCCAAGCTACCCCCTCTACTAGCCATTGCTAGAGTCATGGATGATCCTGCATCCTGCCTCAGGGGCACAGCTGAAAACCAGACCTCAACCTGATGTTCTGGTGGTGAAGTGACTTATAACTCTGGAACTTCCACCCCAGTCATTCCAACAGGAGCTTTATTGAAGTTGACTTTTATCGCTACTGTAGAATTGGATGGTTGCCACTAAAACCAGCACCTAGCCATTTATTCACTGGTAATTCACAGCAAATCAATCAACCGTGAAGCAGGGTACAATAAAATCAGGAAGTGATAGGATTTTAAGTACCAAGCAACTTCTCAAATGGGCTGGTGCATTTTTAGATTAGATGAATGACAGAGCAGGCTTGAGAGACAAGCCTTTCATGCAATTAAGAAACAGAGGCATTGAAATGTATGGCCAATAGCCTGTTGAACAGAAAGAGGGTTAGGCAAATGTGCTTGGTTTGGAATATTTCTTAGTAGACATTATTAGAAAAATAGTGTGAAAATATCCTAGGAGTTGATAGTGGCAAATTTCAAATTAGTGGGGTATGTCAGTGTGCATGCCAATGAAATATGAGAGAGGCATCAGATAATACAGGGAAGAAGAGAAATTCATAGAGAAAGTAAACAACAGTTTGCAAGACTGCAAAGTGAGAAAAGGTCTGATGCCTTTACTTTATTTAGGACTTATGATGTCATTGGTGACCTGAACAAGAGCAGATTCTACAAAATGCTAAGGGCAAACCTTGGTTACAGGAAGGTGAAGAGTAGACAGAAACTTCCTTTTCCAACAATATTGGCAGAGTAAATATCCTGCAAAATGATCCTGCTGCTTATCCTAGCTCCCAAAAGTAGTAGATACAAAATTAAAAACATACTTTAATGCATGGCCAAGTTAGAAAGAGTAAAAGAAACTACCTAAGTCATAAGAGGCCAAAAGTTCTGGGGAGAATCAACTCAAAGAGTTATAAGCACCAAAACCATCTGTTAATTTCAGAAACCTAGAGCTCTGGTTTTGACCTTGACAAAATCAGATCTGCACTGACAGGAGAGCTGGAATTCAGTTCTGGGATCTGTGAAGAATTGCATCTTCAGAGAAAGTGTGAATTAGAAAAAAAAAAAAAAAAGCCAAAATAAATCTGCCCCGAATGAAGAAACAAACAAAATTTCCCCTGGATTCATAAGACACAGCTAGTCCTCATGCAGTCTAGGGTGTCATATTTCACTGCCTGTGTAGTCTGAAAAAGCAACCCCTGTCTTAACACTTCTCAGCTGTGGTACATATACACCATGGAATATTACTCAGCCATTAAAAAGAATTCATTTGAATCAGTTCTAATGAGATGGATGAAACTGGAGCCCATTATACAGAGTGAAGTAAGTCAGAAAGATAAAGACCATTACAGTATACTAACACATATATATGGACTTTAGAAAGATGGTAACAATAACCCTATATGCAAAACAGAAAAAGAGACTCAGATGAATAGAACAGACTTGTGGACTCTGGGAGAAGGCGAGGGTGGGATGTTTCCAAGAGAACAGCATTGAAACATGTATTTTATCTAGGTTGAAACAGATCACCAGCCCAGGTTGGGTGCATGAGACAAGTGCTCGGGCCTGGTGGACTGGGAAGACCCAGAGGGATCGGGTGGAGAGGGAGGTGGGAGGGGAGACTTGGATGGGAAATACATGTAAATCCATGGCTAATTCATTTCAATATATGACAAAAACCACTGCAATGATGTAAAGTAATTAGCCTCCAACTAATAAAAATAAATGGAAAAAAATAAAATTAAAAAAAAAAAAAACACTTCTCTAAATTCCTGTCAAAGGCAAATGATAGCTTTTTCTCTAGACAGATCAACCATCAAGTCAAGCCTCAAATTTTTCCATATGTCAAGTTCCCAGGTCACCGCAGACCTCCAGCACAAAGTAAACCAGAAAAGGAGGAGCAGGAGCAAACAGCAGAAATGATAAACTCAAAACCCGAGCAAAAGAAAGAGCGGTGATGGTACAGCTGCCACGCTCACAGGATGAAATTCGTGTGCGATCGTTTAAAGCAAAACACAAAAACCAAGTGTGGGAACAAGGAAGAAATGACTATAAAGATAATGTTATTTGGAAGAAAAAATAAATTGGACATGCAGACATAAAATTGGGAATTAATAAAAACAATAACTCCCTATTTAGCCTATTAGACGAGACTGAAGAATGACTAAACTAGAAATAGAGACATAAAGCAATTAGTCCCAAGAGAGCACAGAAAGACAGGCAGGATAGAAGGTCAGTTAAGAGGTATAAATGACTCAGGTAATACAAGTCAAATCAGAATCCCAAAAAGAAATAGCATAAAATTAGATAAATTATTTTGGAGAGCAAAATAGCAGAGAAATTCTAGATGACAGGAATCCTCAGATTCTGGAAGCAAAATAATCCCAACCTTAATCAAGCTGTACAATACAAATGCCACAGACCCAGACAGAAAAACATTATACAAAAAAAAAAAAATTAGAATGATAACTGAATTCTAAATTAAAACAATGGAAGCCCCCAAACTGTGAGATATTATCATATTTATGAAAAAATTACAATTCTAAACTATAGACAGAATTGTATGGTAGTAGAATAAAACTTCAAGATACAACTAAATCAAAAAATTTCCTATAGGCAGTTCCTCCCTATAGAATATTCTAAAATACATACTTCAAGGGAAAGGAAAATCATTTCAGAAAAAAGAACTGACTTTAAGAAAAAAAGGTAGCAAACAAAATGGTAAATATAAGTGAATCTAGGCTTCCCAGGCGGCACTAGTGGTTAAGAATCTGCCTGCCAATTCAGATGACATAAGAGACTGGGTCAGGAAGATCTCCTGTAGGAGAAAATTCCAACCCACTCCAGTGTTCTTGCCTGGAGAATCCCATGGAGAGAGGAGCCTGGTGGGCTACAGCCCATAGGGTCACAAAGAATTGGAAATGACTAAAGTGACTATGCATGCACACAAACAAGCACTAACTCTATAAAACAGTAAAGTCTAATTTGAGAGTGTATTCATTTTCTGTTACTGAGTAATCACATATGCCGCAAATTCAGTGACTTAAGACCACACATACGTGTTTTCCTTAAGTTTCCAGAGATCATGAATTGGGACCCAGTTTAACAGGTTCTCTGATCTGTGTATCACAGGGCTGAAATCAAGGCATAAACAAGCTGTGAGCTCATTTGGAGGGCCCAAGGCAGAATGATCCACTTTCGAGCTCATTCACATTTTTAGCAGAGTAATTTCCCTGAGGCTCTATTACTGAGGGCCCAGACCTTTTACTGGCTGCCAGCCTTAGTTCCTAGAGGCCTTCCCATTTCATACACCCCTTTACAATAGGGTTGCGATACACACCAAGGAAACCAGATCTGAAAGAGACACGTGCACCCCAATGTTCATCGCAGCACTGTTTATCATAGCCAGGACATGGAAGCAACCTAGATGCCCATCAGCAGACGAATGGATAAGGAAGCTGTGGTACATATACACCATGGAATATTACTCAGCCATTAAAAAGAATTCATTTGAATCAGTTCTAATGAGATGGATGAAACTGGAGCCCATTATACAGAGTGAAGTAAGCCAGAAAGATAAAGACCATTACAGTATACTAACACATATATATGGAATTTAGAAAGATGGTAATGATAACCCTATATGCAAAACAGAAAAAGAGACTCAGATGTACAGAACAGACTTTTGGACTCTGTGGGAGAAGGCGAGGGTGGGATGTTTCAAAAGCACAGCATCGAAACATGTATATTATCTACAGTGAAACAGATCACCAGCCCAGGTTGGATGCATGAGACAAGTGCTCGGGCCTGGTGCACTGGGAAGACCCAGAGAGATCGGGTGGAGAGGGAGGTGGGAGGGGGGACCGGGATGGGGAATACATGTAAATCCATGGCTAATTCATGTCAATGTATGACAAAAACCACTACAATATTGTAAAGTAATTAGCCTACAACTAATAAAAAAAAAAAAATAGGGCTGCGAATTTCTTCAAGCTAGTAAGGAGAATCTCTCACCAGGCTGTATAACATAACACGGTAACATCGCCATCACCTTTGCCATATAATGCAATCTTATTAAGGGAGTGACATCCCATTATTTTTACAATATTCTATCAGTTAGAAGAAAGGCATAATTCTGCCCACGCTCAAGGGGAGAGAATTATCCAAAGCCATGACTAATAGGGGGTTACCTGAGGGTGTGTTCAGCACAAAGAAGTTGGGACAAAAAAAAAAAAAAGATAAAGCTAAAACAGTGAGTAAGTCAGAAAGAGCATGATTAGAGTTTAAGCAAGCTAAAGTCCTTGTATAAAGTTTAAAGTTCAAAAAGATACAGATTAATTTTAAACTGTACTAAGTTCTCTGATACAGAGAACAATATAAGATGGCATAAATTAATCAATATATACCAGGAATCTAAAATATAATCAAACATTTTTAACAATGAAGTACTGGACAAAATTTAATGTGATTATACTAATGTCAGATAAAATAGACCTTAAGGTAAAAAGCAGTATTTCAGTTAGAGGGTCTCACTACCTAATGATAAAAATATCCCACACACTAAATTTCACAATTCAAAATGTATATAGTAAAAATTAGCAGGAGAGAGAGTCACAGATCACAGTTGGCAATGTTGAGACACATTGCATGGCAATTGATAGATCAAATTGATCAAAAAATATCAGTAAGAGATAAAAGACTTTGAGAAAACAAATAACATGCTTGAACTAATTGCATTATGTAAAGCACAAAACAATTAGAGACAATACATAATTTATAAGCACACATGATATGCATTGACTATATAAATATATAGAAACCATGTAATAAACTATAAAACTGGTTTAATAAATATGAAATATTTGATACGATATGGGTCACATTCTCTAACTACAATAAAATTAAGTTTGAAGATTATGAATAGACTCATCTTTAGAAATCTGAAAATACTTCTAATTAACCCAAGGCAATCAAAATGGGTATCAGGAAATTTTAGAACTAAACAATTATGAAAAATTCTATATCAAAACAAGTAACTTAGATAAAATAGTCCACAGAATGTTATAGATGTTCAATTATGACAACACAGATGAAATGAGTGTATCTATAGAAAATCTCTTACAAAACTGATTTGTGAAAGAGCTAGAAAATCTCTACGATCCTATAACCACTGAAGAAATTAAACTGTCATCTTCACTCACCGAAAAAACTCAAGTCTACTGCTTGACAACAAATCCTACTAAATATATGAGGAGCAAATAATTCCATCACATAAATTCTTCCAGAAAACAAAAAAATGACACACTCCTTTCTTTACTTGTTTTATAAGATCGTTATAACAATCTTGATTTCAAAACCCAATAAGGAAAATTTCAAAGGAAAAATTATAGGTCTCAATTATGAACATAGATGCAAAATCCCTACATAGAATATTGGCAAACTAAACCCAGAAATGTGTTAAAAACACACACAAGGACTTCCCTAGTGGGTCAGCGGGTAAGACTCCATCCTGCCAGTGCAGGGGCCCAAGCTGGATCCCTGGTCGGGAAACCAGACCCCACATGCTGCAACTAAGAGTTCACATGCCACAACTAAATATCCCACATGCCACAAGTGAAAGATCCCACACAGCCGCAATGAAGACCCAGCACAGCCAAATACATAAATAAAAATGAATATTTTAAAGCACACACACAGAGACACACACACACACATACATTACTAAGTTGGCGTTATCCAAGAAATAAAAAGCTAGATAACATTTTAAAAACTATTAATATAAATTCGCAGAAAAATGCTAAAAACCATAAAGTCATTTCATTTATGCAGATGAAATAGACAATATTCACTTGTATTAGAAATTCTTAGTAAACTTGGAATTGAAGGATAGTTTCCTAATTGGCAAAAGGGTCTATAATAATTGCACAGGAAACATCATAGTCATTGAAAAATGATCAAATCATTCTCTTTAAAAAGCAGAACAAAAGAAGATGCCTACTGTTACCACACATGCTAGCCTTGAACTGAGGATCCCAGGAAGTACAAGAAAATAAGAGAATGAAAAATATGTAAGGATATAAAGAGTATAGAAAGAAATCTCCTTTGTAGAAGACATCACTGCCTTCATAAAAAACCCAAAAGAAAGCTACAAATGATTTGAAATAATAAGAGCTTAGGTCAGTGACCACATAAAATAAAAAGAAAATGTAAATTATAAAAACAAATTTAGGTAATTAGGAAGCATTTTAACAAAAGATGGTCAATCCTTTCATGGAGAAATTCATACTTTTTAAAATATATTTTAAAAGACCTAAATTGAGAGAGATATTCATAAATATAAGAAGATATGGACAGGAATGTTTATAGCAGGGCTGTTTGCAAAGGCTAAACCATACTGAAACCTGATAATCACATATTTTTAATCTACAAAAGCTGCAATTCTATGTTGCTCAATGTGATAATAGCAATAACTGAAAATAATGTCCATTATAGTAAACTGCCATGCCGCAATGCATTACAAACCAGTCACCCTATATCAGTGAAGATAAATTACACAGAGCTAATATGAGGCAAAAACAACAAATGAAACAAGTTACAGAAGAATACCAATAATGTGGGCACACTTGTATAAAACCAAACAATTGGAAGGACTGATGCTGAAGCTCCAATACTTGAGCCACCTGATGTGAAGAGCTGACTCGCTGAAAAACACTCTGATGCTGGGAAAGATTGAGGGCAGGAGAAGTGGGTGACAGGATGACATGGTTGGATGGAATCACTGACCCAATGGACTTGAGTTTAAGCAAACTCCAGGAGATAGTCAAGGGCAGGGAAGCCTTGTGTGCTGCAGTCCATGGGGTCACAAAGAGTCAGTTACTGAGTTACTGAGCAACACCAATGCATGGGTGGAACAGGAGGACCCTGGAGGCTGAGAGTGCATGGTCTTTTCTTCTTTTTTTTTTTGGTGGACACTTAGGTGTGAAAAGAAGAGAAAGAAAAGTAGACAGAGTAGCAAACAGAATCAGAAAAGGGTCCCAGTGTTTTCATTAGAGAAACTTGAATGTTAATGTTCAAGTTTGAACAAGGAAATGAAAGGATGACCAGACAAGAGAAAAGGCAACTGATCCACACAGGAGGAAATGGGAACCAGGTAAGGTGGAGAGAACACCCTTCATCAGAGGTGGGTATCTCTCTTCCCACTAAAACTGAAAGGACAGCTGTATGATACATACAGACCTTGGCTTAAGGTCAAAAAGTCGAAGAGTTGCTGGTCTGATGGTCACTGTTCTCTTGTAAACTTGGATTTTAGTCATCTGTAGAAAGTAGTAGGTAAAATAGCAAGTCAGGGCATCGAGGAGACTGGTGGAAATTTAAAATGAATTTTGTGGGGCTGGGAAAGAAAGCAGGGGTCTGCATTGAGTTGGGGACCACAAATATGTCACCACATGTGTTTGTTCCTTCTCTCCAGTTGTGCCAAGACCCTCAGGTGGAAGAGCAGAGGATAGGTCTGGAATGAGCTAAGCATCGTGTTTTCCTCGCAAGGTACCACAATACGCACACCTGGACTCAGGTGATACAACCATGAGCTTCTGGGGCTTAGGGAGATGCAAGTCAGAAACAGAAAACAGAGAGGGGGAAGGACAGAGATAAAAAGGAAGTAAAAAGTATTGGTGTTCTTCATGTGGCCAAGTAAACGGAGCGCAGGAAAGAAGGGATTCGAGAAACGTGAGGGGAAGGAACTGCCAAGAGTTTGTGAATCCATAACAGGAAAATAAGAGGATACTGATGAAATCCAGGAGGGGTCTGGTGTATGGTGCTGGTCCCTGGCATCGAAGAGATTGGAGAGCTATGAAGAAAGTTGGTTAGATGGGGTCATAGGCACTGACATTGAAACTGACCAGGAAAATGGTGGTAAGAAGAAATGGTGATCAGAGTCTAAAGTCCTTGGTGAAAGCGGAGGAACGACAAGGGAGTTGGTGAACAAGAGCCAGATGGAAGGCAGGAGATGGTAACCAGACGCAGGAGCCCAAGAGTGAGAGAGGTTTTCATCTGCGGAATGAGAATGGATGAGCTGTGTTGGCAAGCTTGGAGGCTTTGATAATCATCTTTTGTGTGGGGGTCACACAGTGTGGGAGAATAACCAGGATTCTCCTGAGGATCAAGAGAACGCCAGGTCCCAGCTCTACAGTATCTTTAAATATGATAGCACCAGACTCCTGCCTTCACTCATACTTTCAATTTAAAAATTTTTTCCCTAGATAGCCTTCCAACTCTGCTTTATCTTTGCACTTTGCACTTACCTCACTTATAGCACCTAATCACTACACACTGTCATACTTAGTTGTATGTCTGTATTAACCACTAGACTGCACTCTGCTTAAGGGTAAAAAACATGGAATATTTACCTTTAGGTCCACAACACTTAGCACAGTGCCCGGTATATAAAAGGTGCCCAATAAAAGTTTGCTGAGTACATGAAAGGAAAGAAGAGAGTAATGTTTAAAAGTGCAAAGGATTGTGAGAGTCATGAAATGACAGGTATATGTTTGTATTTGTGAATGAGTTTGTGTGTGTGCATGTGTGTGCTTCTTGCATGACTTGTTAGAGATGAAATAAAGATGCCCCAGAGGACAATGACAATAGTTTTATTACCTGAGAGGGTCTGGGGTGAGAAATACCATGTCAGTCTGAAACTCAGGAAAAAGTCAGCAGAAGAACAATCAACTATTGTGGACAGGGTAAAACCGTCACAATCACTTGTGAATAACAATGAAAGGGAAATGCTAATGTACTCCCACTAGCATATTCTGAAATTAATAATAATCTAAATAACCTCTGATGTTTTTCATTAAAAACATACTTCTGTAATCTAAGTAGTGTAGATGATAAATTCAACAAAGAGTGTTGAGTCCTATGAAATCAAGTTTATCTTTAGAAGTAGATTTGAAGAAAACTGAAAGGATTGGTACTAGTAAATATTGAACAGATGTTGCCAGAAGCAGGGTCCTGGATAATATTATATTTTGATACATGATGTCAGTGAAAAAGGGTGGGGTCATGGGTATGATTTCTGCAAAAATTATACATTTGCTTTCTAAGCTGTAATGTGTATCTTCCTTTTAATTTCATGGAGAGCTGAACAGCTTTGATGACTAAGTGTGCCTTGAATTTAGATACAATACGTCATATATTTTACAAAAATACTAGGTGAGACTTTGGAAGTGCAAATCTTATTCTTTATTCAATGGAAGCATATTCCATTAAACAATTTGTTTTAGTCCCTGTAATTAAGTCTACCTAGAAGATAATACCTAAAGAGATAAGAGATAATAATCTAACAGTGTATATAATATGCAAGTTTGTAAGGTGTAAACTACCCCATGATGTTGTAACATTGGGGTGCTAACATCCTGGAAAGACTTAAAGATACATCAATAGTAAATAAAATATAGCCTGTTCTCTAATACTTAGGAGATTTATGAAATTTGAAAAATACACAAAACCTTATAGATATTTTGTCTCAATATCCTAACTCTTTTATATGAAGAAACAGAGTTTAAGGAAGATTAACAACTGGTTGATGGCACAATTGGGACAAAGTTCAGATCTTCTTCACTCCAGGCCTCTATGTTTTCCCCTTCTCTTTTTCATTGAATTCAAAATCTGTATTCATTACACTAACACTAGATATCTATACTAAAAATACCTTGGCTTTTACACACAAGCGAAATGACTTTTTAAAATTAAAGTCTAAATTTTACTATAGACGTATGAACTTTTAACAGAACTAACAAGTAAAGAATAAAGTTTCAGCTGTTGAAGTAATTGCTTCATTAGAGTAACAGATACAGAACCAGAAATAACATTAGCTTAGACTTAAAACTAAGCAGAGAACTGATATTCATAAAGATTTCCCAATATATATTTAACTGATCTTCCCCCTCCAAAACAAGCACAAGTTTTTCATAATAAAGAGGTTCCTACTACAAGATATTCCAATACTATAATGGGTATAAAGGAACGAATGCTACAATATTGCATCCAAAGTTACTCAGAAGCCGAATTGACTTATTAGTG
Organism: Odocoileus virginianus; assembly: GCF_023699985.2. NCBI lineage: Eukaryota > Metazoa > Chordata > Mammalia > Artiodactyla > Cervidae > Odocoileus > Odocoileus virginianus. The sequence goes on along the minus strand of NC_069674.1, from coordinate 86,790,562 downwards.
GGCCTCTTTGGGTTGAAAAAGGTTGGAAATTTCAAGTGTGCTTAGTCACTCAGTAGTGTGTTTCTTTTTCAACTGTAGCCCACCAGCCTTCTCAGTCCATGGAATTATCTAGGCAAGAATACTGGAGTGGGTTGTCATGCCCTCTTCCAGGGAATCTTCCCCACCCAGGGATTAAACCCACTTCTCCTTTGTCTCCATACCTCCATACCTCCTTTGGAGGTATGGCTAAAGTGGGCTTCCCAGGTGGTTCAGTGGGTAAAGAATATTCCTGCCAATGCAGGAGACACAAGAGACATGGGTTTGATTCTGGGTCTGAAAGATTCCCTGAAGGAGGAAATGGCAATCCACGCCAGTATTCCTGCCTGAAAAGATTCCATGGACGGAGGGCCTGGCAGGGTACAGTCCACGGGGTTGCAGAGAGTCAGACACAATTGCACACACACAGCAAGACAGAACATGGCTAAAGTATTATATAGCTTTCCTTCCAACTTCCCCTAAAGGCCACAGAAACTCAAAATTTTCTTTATCTCCTTTCTCCCCAAATTAAAAATTTTGAAATAACTTTGAAAGCAGAATTTAGAATTTCAAACCCACAAAAATGTTATGGTTGGGGTGTATTTAATCTTGGTAAACTGTTTCAAATATCTGAGTAGGTATTTGGTTTTATTTGGGACTAAAAGCAGATTTCAAACCACAAAAACTCATCAAGAAGTTTAACAGCTGCTTCAAATAAATTTTGGCTTAAAAATTTTATTATAAAAACAAGATTTTAAAAAACAGCATATGACAAAATATCGTATATACAATTATTTTCTACTACTGAAATTTTGGAAAGCTTATAAAAGTATCTAATTCCAATCTTCAAATATTAAGAATTCTATGTATTCCTATCTTCTTCCAAGGAAGAAAATTAAAATTTAGGTACTTCTTTTAGCTGAAAGAAACTTTCAGGCCAATATTTGCTCCTCAAGTTCCCCCTCTTTTGCAGGAACAATTAATAACCTGTTTTGAGCAAAGCTATATGGCTCTCTTCTCTCCTTCTGACTTTAAAATAATTCCCAAGAATTTGGCTTCAAGAAAAGTATCTTCAGGCTCTTATCCAGTAAGAGTCACTAAGTCATTTATTATGTACATTTATTATGTACTGCAGAGCAAACTGTATTTTATAGCACAAAGTATATAAAATAAGGGCCAAGTTCTTGATGTCAGAACAAGACTTTTTTTATACAGTTTTACATCAATTGGCTCATCAAACCTCTGTAAATAATGAAATGGGCAAAGATTCAGAGCATATTTCTCTGAAATGTTGAGTTCATTGAGATGAAAACCTAAACCTTACTCATTGTGTGTGTGGGTTGTGTGTGTTCAGTTGTGTCCAACTCTTTGCGACCCCATGGACTGTAGCCCACCAGACTTCTCTGTCCATGGAATTTTCCAAGCAAGAATACTGGAGTGGGTTGCCATTTCCTATTCCAGGGGCTCTTCCTGACCCAGGGACTGAATCTGCAACTCTTGCTTCTCCTGCACTGGCAGGCAGATTCTTTACCACTAGTGTCGTGTTTGACTACCGTACTCATCGCTTCATGCCAACTCGAGAGACCAGCCACATAGTTCTGCTCGATAAAGAGTGAATGTGGAAGGATTGAAGCCTTCCTTACTGGTTCTGGATCTGTGTGTCATCTTCAGATAACTGTTTCTAGTAAGGACTGGCTCCCAGACACCATTTGGTGTTTCCTTCTTTTAGCTCCCTTGCATGCTGCAGGCCACATAAAAAGTTTTGCAGCTGCTAATTTTTCTATTCGTAATTAGGTTATAAATCCAAAAATGATCATCGTTCTTCCTCCAAGGCAAATTAAAAGCTGACTCTTTTTCTTCTTGATTTTAAGAATGCGAAGTTCTGCATTTACTCTTCGCTTCTCAACAGAATATGCTTGTACAGTTAGTAGCACCTTTGGCCGCCCTGTCAACCCTACTGTTATTCCCTTCACCCAGGAGGAAGTACACACACCTACTTCCATTTTTTCTGGGGCTAGTCAGCTAGACCGGGGCTGATCTATTCTTTTTCTTTCCATTACTTCTGTTCTTACTAGATACCACTGACACTTGGACTGCCTGATCCAACCTGTGTTTCAAACCCATCTCTCCCCTGCCCCCCACAGCCACAGGACAGTGAAAATGAAAACCCAGTGTCTCAGCATTTCTTTCAGCTGTGAGCAGTCATGTATCACAGTTTAGGTCACTGAGGTGAAAAGCTAATTAACAGTCCTGATATTCTCTGCTCCCTCGCCACCTTCTTCTGCCTGGAGCGTGTGCAGTAGAGTGGCCCCCTTTCAAACAGGAAGATTAAAATCATAAGCTAAGGAAGCCAAGGCAGAAAGAGGTAACATGCCTACAACACTGACCATCTTGTGCAACCACCACACTAGCCTTAGAGGACCTATCATAACTTCTTTTTATGAAAGAAAAAATAAACTATTTCACAGAAATTTTGGTTTTACATGTTGCTAAACACATCCTGACTGATCTACTGGAATAATATGTATTTGACATTGGGGTCAATGACATTAGGATAACTTCCAAGAAACAGTTACAATTGATTTTTTTCTTTCCAATATGTAAGGCAATAGAGGAAATGTCTCAGTAAGAAAATTTTGTAAGAAAATGTTGTTTCCTTTGCTTTGTTGAATAAATGTACCAGAAATATGATCATAATCCTCATTTATCTGAAACAGTACCTGTGGGGCTTCTAAACACAGGAACTCAGGAATTTATTGAGAATCACTTCAGTGGATTATCATATTCACTTTTGCATGCAATCCACTGTAATATGCTATTTTGGTTGAAATACATACATACATATATATATATATATATATATATATATATATATATAAACCTACCTCATACTCATGGTTGAAGAAGGAATGAATATTTTAACACTAGCTTCTTAAAAGTTAGTTGCATGTACACTGCTGGTGGGAATGTAAATTGATATTGCCACTACAGAGGACAGTACAGAGATTCCTTAAAAAAACTAGGAGTAAAACCACCATATGAACCAGCAATGCAACGTCAAGTCATATATCCTGAAGAAACCAGAACTGAAAAAGACACAAGCACCCCAATGGTCATTGCAGCACAATCTACATTAGTTAGAACATGGAAGCAACCTAGATGTCCATCAACAGATGAATGGCTAAGGGAGCTGTGGTACATATACACAAAGGAGTACTACCCAGCCATAAAAAGGAACACATTTAAGTCAGCTTTAATGAGGTGGGTGAGCCTAGAGCATATTATACAGAGTGAAGTAAGTCAGAAAGAGAAAAACAAATATCATATATTAGCACATATATATGGAATCTAGAAGGATAGCACAGATTAATCTATTCACAGAGCAGGAATGGAGACACAGACATAGGGAACAGACTTATGGAAAAGGGTGGAGGAGAAGAGGGTAAGATAAATGGAGAGATTGGCATGGATGCATATACACTAACATATGTAAATAGATAGCCAATGGGAATTTGCTATATGACTCAGAGAACTCAAATGGGGGCTCTCTAATAACCTAGAGGGGTGGGAATGGGTGGGAGGGAGACTCAAGAAGGAGGGGACATATGTACACCTATGGTTAATTCATGTTGATGTATGACAGAAATCAAACCAATATTGTAAACTATTCATCAATCAATTAAAAATAAATATATATATTTTTAAAAGTTAGTTGCAATATGGAATATGAAACTATCAGTGAACTTTTCCTATTCTGTTAGTTTAAAGGCCTTTCTTGCACTTTGGATGGATCTTTCACCCAAGCATAACTTTATATGATCATTCTCCGATTGTTCAGAAAATACTGTTTCAATGAGCTATATAGTTCTTCCAAATGTAAACCCATTCATCATGTAACATTTTTAAAAAATCACATCCTAAAATACTAAATTAACTTTATCAGAGAAGTTTTTAAGTATTGGCAGACTGTTAAGGTTGAGTTTCAATACAATAATAGTCTAAGTTCTTGTCTTTAAAACAATCACCATACTTTGTATACTTTAGGTTTGTGTCCTATTGTGTCATAGAAAATATTAAAAACACACGAACTCAAGGACTAAGATTTGATACAGCAATCCCTGTTGCTTCCTATGGACATTCTAAAGCAAGCATTTTTATTTATTTATATAATTTGCTTTATAGTAAATTATTTTATTTTATATTTATAATATAAAATTATAAATATAATAAATTATATTTATAATATAATATATAATATATTATATATTATTCATATATACTTATATATATAAACCATATTATTTATATATATGTACACATATATATATTATATATATCCTTTATTTATTTTTTGCAGTGAGTATAGTATGTGGTAACAAGAATACAAGTAACAACTGGTACAGTTTTGTGCCACTACCTTGATTCACACTAAGGCACTAGAAATTTTAACTGCTATTGTTTTTGAAACATCAGTGCTACTGTCACACTGTGAAAAAGGTAAATAATGTCTTAGTAGTATTATGAAAATAGCTTTTGAATCCAGAGACAAGCAGGGATACACACTACATTTTGAGCACTACTGCCATTGTTTTTGCTATTGTTCATGTTGCTAAGTCATGTCTGAGTATTTGCAACCACATGGACTGTAGCCTACCAGGTTCCTCTATCTTCTACTGTCTCCCAGAGATTGTTCAAATTCAGGTCTATTGAGTTAGTGATTCTCTCTAACCATCTCATACTCAGCTGCCACCCCTTTTCCTTTTGCCTTAAATTTTCCCAGCATCAGAGTCTTTTCCAATGAATCAACTCTTCACATCAGGTCGCCAAAGTATTGGAGGTTCCACTTCGGCATCAGTTCAGTTCAGTTACTCAGTCATCTCTGACTCTTTGCCTGCTGACTGCAGCACACCAGGCTTCCCTGTCCATCACCAACTCCCAGAGATTGCTCAATTGATGTCTATTGAGTCCGTGATGTCTGTTGAGTCACTGATGTCTATTGAGTCAGTGATGCCATGCATATCTCATCCTCTGTCGTCCCCTTCTCCTCCGGCCTTCAATCTTCCCTAGCATCAGGGTCTGTTCAAATAAGTTGGTTCTTTTCATCAGGTGGCCAATGTATTGGAGTTTCCAGTTCAGCATCAGTCCTTCCAAGGAATATTCAGTACTTTAGGACTGACTGGTTTGATCTCCTTGCTGTCCAAGGGACTCTAAAGGCTCTTCTCCAACACCACAGTTCAAAAGCATCAATTCATCAATGCTCAGCTTTCTTTATAAAGGCCAACTCTCACATCCATACATGACTACTGGAAAAAACAGTTTTGACTTAGTTGGACCTTTGTTGGCAAAATAATGTCTCTGCTTTTTAATATACTGTCTAGGTTGGTCATAGCTTTTCTTCTAAGGAGCAAACTTCTTACTTTCATGGCTGCAGTCATCATCTGTAGTGATTTTGGAGCCCAGGAAAACAAAGTCTGTCACTGTTTCCACCGTTCCCCATCTATTTGCCAAGAAGTGATGGGATTGGATGCCATGATCTTAGTTTTTTGAATGCTGAGTTTTAAGCCAGCTTTTTCACTCTCATCAAAAGGCTCTTTAGCTCCTCTTCACTTTCTGCCATAAGGGTGGTGACATCTGCGTGTCTGAGGTTACTGATATTTCTCCCAGCAATCTTGACTCCAGCTTGTGCTTCATCCTGCCTGGTGTTTCACATGATGTTCTCTGCATAGAAGTTAAATAAGCAGGGTGACAATATACAGCCCTGACATACTCCTTCCCCTATTTGGAACCAGTCTATTGTTCCTTGTCCAGTTCTGTTGTTTCTTGACCTGCATACAGGTTTCTCAGGAGGCAGATCAGGTAGTCTGGTATTCCCATCTCTTGAAGAATTTCCCACAGTTTGTTGTGATCTGCACCATCAAAGGCTGTTGGCATAATCAATAAAGCAGAAATTTATGTTTTTCTGGAATTCTTGTTCCTTTTCTATGATCCAATGGATGTTGGCAATTTGATCTCTGGTTCTTCTGCCTTTCATGAATCCAGCTGGAACATCTGGAAGTTCATGGTTCACGTACTGCTGAAGCCTGGCTTGGAGAATTTTGAGCATTAATTTGCTAGCATGTGAGATGAGTGCAATTGTACGGTAGTTTCAACATTCTCTGGCATTGCCTTTCTTAGGGACTGGAATGAAAACTGACTTTTCCAGTTCTGTGGCCACTGCTGAGTTTTCCAAATTTTTTGGCATTTTGAGTGCAGCACTTTCACAGCATCGTCTTTTAGGATTTGAAATAGCTCAGCTGGAATTCCATCATCTCCACTAGCTTTGTTCATACTGATGCTTCCTAAGGCCCACTTGACTTCACATTACAGGATGTTTGGCTCTAGGTGGGTGATCACACCATCGTGGTTATCTGGGTCATAAAGATCTTTTCTGTATAGTACTTCTGTGTATTCTTGCTACCTTTTCTTAATAACTTCTGCTTCTGTTAGGTCCCTACCATATCTGTTCCTTATTGAGCCCATCTTTGCATGAAATGTTCCCTTGGTATCTCTAATTTTCTTGAAAAGATCTCTAGTCTTTCCCCTTCTATTGTTTTCCTCTGTTTTTTGCATTGATCACTGAGGAAGGCTTTCTTATCTCTCCTTGCTATTCTTCCAAACTCTGCATTCAAATGGGTCTATCTTTCCTTTTCTCATTTGCCTTTCACTTCTCTTTTCTCAGCTATTTGTAAGGCCTCCTCAGGCAACCATTTTGCCTTTTTGCATTTCATTTTCTTGGAGACGATCTTGATCACTGCCTCCTGTACTATGTCCTGAACCTCCATCCATAGTTCTTTAGGCACTCTGTCTATGAGATCTAATCCCTTGAATCTATTTGTCTCTTCCACTGTATAATCGTAAGGGATTTGATTTAGGTCATAAATGAATGGTCTAGTGGTTTTCACTACTTTCTTCAATTTCAGTCTGAATTTGGGAACAAGGAGTTCATGATCTGAGCCACAGTCAGCTCCTGGTCTTGTTCTTGCTGACTGTATAGAGCTTCTGACAAAACATGTTCCACTGGAGAAGGGAATAACAAACCCCCTTCAGCATTCTTGCCTTGAGAACCCCATGAACAGTATGAAAGGGCAAAAAGATGGGACCCTGAAAGATGAACTCCCCGGGTCAGTAGGTGCCCAACATGCTACTGGAAATCAGTGGAGAAATAAATCCAAAAAGAGTGAAGAGACGGAGCCAAAGCAAAAACAACACCCAGTTGTGGATGTGACTGGTGATGGAAGCAAAGTTTGTTGCTGTAAAGAGCAATATTGCATAGGAACCTGGAATGTTAGGTCCATGATTCAAGGCAAATTGAAAGTGGTGAAACAGGAGAAGACAAGAGTAAACATCAACCTTTTAGGAATCAGTGAACTAAAATGGACTGGAATAGGTGAATTTAACTCAGATGACCATTATATCTACTACTTTGGGCAGGAATCCCTTAGAGGAAATGGAGTAGCCCTCAGAGTCAACAAGAGTCCGAAATGCAGTACTTCTATACAATCTCAAAAACAACAGAATGATCTCAGTTTGTTTCCAAGGCAAACCACTCAATATCACAGTAATCCAAGTCTCTGCCCTGACCAGTCATGCTGAAGAAGCTGCAGTTGAATGGTTCTATGAAGACCCACAAGACCTTCTAGAAATAACACCCGAAAAAAATGTCCTTTTCATTATAATGGGACTGGAATGCAAAAGTAGGAAGTCAAGAGATACCCGGAGTAATAGGCAAATTTGGCCTTGGAGTACAAAATTAAGCAGTCAGAGGCTAACAGAGTTTCGCCAAGAGAATGCACTGGTCATAGCAAACACCATTTTCCAACAACACAAGAGAAGACTCTACAAATGGACCTTACCAGATGGTCAATACTGAAATCAGATTGATTATGTTCTTTGCAGCCTAAGATGGAGAAGCTATATACAGCCAATAATGTAAGGAATATATGCTAACATTTGGAAAGGCATGATGAAAAAATTATCTGCTTTTTACCACCATGAAAGATTAACTATTATTGATATCTGACATATTTTCTCAATATTAAGCTTTTAACCTATCATTTAAAATTCTTTCAAAACATAACTTTTGTTGGTTGTCAATTATTCTGATTTGAAGTGGTATAATAAATTACTGACAATTTCTATAGGCTTAGATAATCAAGTTTTTTCTATTATACATATTACTGCCAATACTGAATATAGATATATGTTCTGGCTATTATTAGTTGCTATCAGTCATTTTTTTAAGTTCACTTTCTGATTAAGATCATAAATGTAAAAATATATTATAATTTATCATAATATAACAATATTTAATATAATAATTTAATATAATAAGTATAACAATATCAGTAAATGATATGATCAGATGGATATAATATTTCACTGTGACTTTAATTTGCATTTGCTTCATAGTGACATTCAGCAAGTTTTTCATATACCTATTTGCCATTCATATATATTCTGGTGTATGTTATTAAAATTTTTGATATACTGTTCTTTTTCACTTTTCTAAATTATTTTTTTATTGAAGAATAATTGCTTTACAGAATTTTGTTGTTTTTTGTCAAATATCAACATGAATCAGGTATACATATTCATTTTAACATGAAATAGGTATACATATTTCCCCTCCCTTTTGAAACTCCCTCCCATCTACCTCTCCAAAACCACCCCTCTAGGTTGATACATAGCCCTTCTTTGAGTTTTCTGAGCCCTACAGCAAATTCCCATCAGATAGCTATTTTACATATGGTAATGTAAGCTCCCATGTTATTCTTTCCATACATCTCATCCTCTCCTCCCCTCTCCCCATGTCCATAAGTCTATTCTCTATGTCTGTTTCTCCACTGCTGCCCTGTAAATAAATTCTTCAGTACCATTTTTCTAGAATCTATATGTATGTATTAGAATATTCTATTTATCTTTCCCTTTATGGCTCAATTCACTCTGTATAATAGGTTCTAAGTTCACCCACCTCATCAGAACTGACTCAAATGTGTTCCTTTATGGCTAAATAATATTCCATTGTGTATATGTACCACAACTTCTTTATCCATTCATCTGTCGATGGATATCCATGTTCTAGCTATTTTAAATAGTGCTGCAATGAACAATTGAATACAGGCATCTTTTTCAATTTTGGTTTCCTAAGGATATATGCCTAGGAGTGGGATTGTGGGTAATATGATGGCTTTATTCCTAGTTTTTTAAGGAATCTCCATACCATCTCCCATAGTGGCTATATAAATTTACATTCCCACCAACAGTGCAAGAGTGTTCCCTTTCCTCCACACCCTCTCCAGTATTTATTGTTTGTAGACTTTTTGATGATGGCCATACTGACCGTTGTGAGGTGATATCTCATCACAGTTTTGATTTGCATTTCTCTAATATTTCTGCTTTATTGACTATGCAAAAGCCTTTGACTGTGTGGATCACAATAAACTATGGAAAATTCTGAAGGAGATGGGAAAACCAGACCATCTGACCTGTCTCTTGAGAAACCTGTATGCAGGTCAGGAAGCAACAGTTAGAACTGGACATGGAACAACAGACTGGTTCCAAATAGGAAAAGGAATACGTCAAGGCTGTATATTGTCACCCTGCTTATTTAATTTATATGCAAAGTACATCATGAGAAACGCTGGGCTGGAAGAAGCACAGGCTGGAATTAAGATTGCCAGGAGAAATATCAATAACCTCAGATATGCAGATGACACCATCCTTATGGCAGAAAGTGAAGAGGAACTAAAAAGCCTCTTGATGAAAGTGAAGAAGAGTGAAAAAAAAAAAAAGCTTAAAGCTCAACATTCAGAAAATTAAGATCATGGCATCTGGTCCCATCACCTCATGGCAAATAGATGGGGAAACAGTAGAAACAGTGTCAGACTTAATTTTGGAAGGCTCCAAAATCACGGCAGATGGTGATTACAGCCATGAAATTAAAAGACGCTTACTCTTTGGAAGGAAAGTTATGACCAACCTGGACAGCATATTTAAAAGCAGAGACATTACTTTGCCAACAAAGGTCTGTCTAGTCAAGGCTATGGTTTTTCCAGTAGTCATGTATGGATGTGAGAGTTGGACTATAAAGAAAGCTGAGTGCCGAAGAATTGATGCTTTTGAACTGTGGTGTTGGAGAAGACTCTTGGACTGCAAGGAGATCCAACCAGTCCATCCTAAAGAAGATCAGTCCTGAGTGTTCATTGGAAGGACTGATGCTGAAGCTGAAACTCCAATACTTTGGCCACCTGAAGTGGAGAGCTGACTCATTTGAAAACACTCTGATGCTGGGAGACATTGAGGGCAGGAGAAGAAGGGGACGACAGAGGATGAGATGGCTGGATGGCATCACTGAGTCAATGGACATGGGTTTGGGTAGACTCCAGGAGTTGGTGATGGACAGGGAGACCTGGCGTGCTGCGATTCATGGGGTCGCAAAGAGTTGGACACGAATGAGTGACTGAACTGAACTGAATAATGAGCAAAGTTGAGCATCTTTTCATGTGTTTGTTAGCCATCTATATGTCTTCTTAGGAGAAATGCCTGTTTAGGTCTTTTTTTCACTTTTTGATTGGGTTGTTTGCTTTTCTGGCATTGAGTTGTATGAGCTGCTTGTATATTTTGGAAATTAATCCTTTGTCAGTTGTTTCATTTGCTATTATTTTCTCCCATTCTCAGGGCTGTATTTTCACCTTACTTATAGTTTCCTTTGCTGTTCAAAAGCTTTTAAGTTTAATCCAGTCCCACCTGCTTACTTTTGTTTTTATTTCTATTACTGTAAGAGGTGGGTATTAGAGGATCTTGCTTTATGTTGAGTGTTCTGCCTATGTTTTCCTCTAAGAGTTTTATCATTTCTGGTCTTACATCTAGGTCTTTAATCCATGTTGAGTTTATCTTTGTGTATGGTATAAGGAAGTGTTCTAATTTTATTATTTTACATGTTGCTGTCTTGTTTTCCCAGTACCATTTATTGAAGAGGCTATCTTTGCCCCATTGTATATTCTTGCCTCCTTTGTCAAAAATAAGGTACCCCTAGGTGCATGGGTTTATTTCTAGGTTTTCTATCTTGTTTCATTAGCCTATATTTCTGTTTTTGTGCTAGTACTATACTGTCTTGATGACTGTAGCTTTGTAGTATAATCTGAAGTCAGGAAGGTTGATTCCTCCAGCTCCATCCTTCTTTCTCAAGACTACTTTGGCTATTCCAGGTCTTTTATGTTTCCATATGAATTGTGAATTTTTTTGTTCTAGTTCTGTGAAAAATGTCATTGGTAATTTGATAGGGATCACTTTGAATCTCTAGACTGCGTTTTGTAGTATAATCATTTTCACAATATTGATTCTTCCTACCCAGGAAGAATCTGTTTATGTTAAGAATCTCCATCTGTTTATGTTATCTTTGGTTTCTATCATTAGCGCCTTATAATTTTCTATGTACAGTTCTTTTGCCTCCTTAGATATGTTTATTCCTAGATATTTAATCCTTTTTGTTGCAATGGTGAATGGGATTGATTCCCTAATTTCTCTTTCTGATTTTCATTGTTAGTATAGAGAAATGCAAGTGATTTCTGTGTATTGATTTTGTATCCTGCAGCTTTGCTAAATTCACTGATTAGCTCTAATCATTTTCTGATACTATCTTTAGGGTTTTCTATGTATAATATCATGTCATCTGCAAACAGTGAGAGTCTTAATTCTTTCCTGATCTGGATTCCTTTTATTTCTTTTTCTTCTCTGAATGCTATATCTAGGACTTTCAGAACTATGTTGAATAATGGTGGTGAAAGTGGACACCCCTGTCTTGTTCCTGATCTTAGAGGAAATGCTTTCAGTTTTTCACCATTGAGAATGTTTGCTGTAGATTTATCATATATACCCTTTACTGTGTTGAGGTAGGTTCCTTCTATGCCCATTTTTTAAAGAGTTTTAATCATAAATGGGTGCTGAATATTGTTAAAGGCTTTTTCTGCATCTATGGAGAGTATCATATGGTTTTTATCTTTCAATTTATTAATATGGTGTATCACATTGATTGATTTGCATATATTGAAGAATCCTTGCATCCCTGGAATAAACCCAACTTGATCATGGTGTATAAGCTTTTTGATGTGTTGCTGAATTCTGTTTGCTAAAATTTTGTTGATGATTTTTGCATCTATGTTTATCAGTGATATTCACCTGTAGTTTTTTTGTGTGTTGTCTTTGTCTGGTTTTGGTATCAGGGTGATGGTGGCCTCATAGAATGAGTTTGGAAGTGTTCCTTCTTCTCCAATTTTTTGAAAGAGTTTTAGAAGTATAGGCATTAGCTCTTCTCTAAATGTTTGACAGAATTCTCCTGTGAAGCTATCTGGTCCTGGGCTTTTGTGTTTGGGGAGATTTTTTTTATCACAGCCTCCATTTCAGTGCTTGTAACTAACTGAATTGTTCATAATTTCTATTTCTTCCTGGTTCAGCCTGGGAAGATTGAACTTTTCTAAGAATCTGTCCATTTCTTCCAGGTTATCCATTTTATTGCCATATAGTTGTTCATAATAGTCTCTTATAATCCTTTGTATTTCTGCATTGTCTGTTGTAACCTCTCCTTTTTCATTTCTAATTTTGTTGATTTGATTCTTCTTTTTTTCTTGATGAATCTGGCTAAAAGTTTGTCAATTTTGTTTATCTTCTCAAAGAACCAGCTTTCAGTTTTATTCATCTTTACTATTATTTCTTTCATTTCTTTTTACGTATTTCTCCTCTGATATTTATGATTTCTTAGCTTCTATCAATGTTGAGGGTTTTTTGCTCTTCATTTTCCAGTTATTTTTGGTGTAAAGTTAGTTTGTCTATTTGATGTTTTTCTTGTTTCTTGTGTTAGGATTGTATTCCTATAAACTTCCCTCTTAGAACTGCTTTTGCTGCATCTCACAGGTTTTGAGTGGTCTTGTTTTCATTGTCATTTGTTTCTAGAAATGTTTTGATTTCCCTTTTGATTTCTTCAGTAACCTGTTGGTCATTTAGAAATGGATTGTTTAATCTCCATGTCTCTGTGTTTCTTACAGTTTGTTTTCTTTTAATTGATATCTCGTCTCATAGACAAGAGTTGCAGTCAAAAAAGATGATTGATACAGTTTCAATTTTATTAAATATACTGAAGTTGGGTTTGTGACCCAAGATGTCTATCCTGGAAAATGATCCATGTGCACTTGAGAAGAAGGTGTATTCTTCTTCATTTGGATGGAATGTCTTGAAGATATCAATGCGATCCATCTCATCTAATGTATCATTTAAGACTTGTGTTTCCCAGATCACCAGCCCAGGTGGGATGCATGGATGATTCATGTCAATGTATGACAAAACCCACTGAAATGTAGTGAAGTAATTAGCCTCCAACTAATAAAAATAAATGGAAAGGAAAAAAAAGAAAAATAAAAAGCAAAAAAAAAAAAAGACTTCTGTTTCCTTATTAATTTTCTGTTTTGACAATCTGTCCATTGGTGTGAGTGGGGTGTTTAAAGTCTGCTATTATTGTGTCCTACTCTGTAGATCAGCACATCCGGCATTTGATGGGCCAGACTCTCTATTGTTCAGCTGCTGACACTGACGTGTGGGGAGACAGAGGCTATGGTGATAGCTCCGCCCTCTAGGCATGACTCCGCAGTATCACCTTGCTTCCACGGTTGCCCGGCTTTCCTCCACAGGAATTTCTCACCAAAATCTCCTCCCTCACAACCCCTGGATCTGTCTCTCCAGAGTCAACAGCAGCCCGCACCCTGGGATTGTTCCACAATCCCTAAACTCCGGCTCCCAGCTGCGGCCCCTTCCAGGGGACCTGCATCCCTGTCTGGGGGTTCGTATGGCTGTGGCAAGGACTGTCTGATTCTCATTCCATTTAGGCTACCAGAGATCAGCTGTTTCACTCTCAGCCTTAAATGTTTCTTCTCTGACTCAGACAATTGCCCTGTTGTGGGGATTGGACCCCTGCTTCAGTTCCCTACCCGCTGAGGGCAGGTCCAGTCCTACTAACACTCCTGTTTTTCTCCCTAGTTTCTTCATTCTACCAAGTTTTGCATGGTTCTATATATTCTTTTCCACTTTTCAGGTATTCCTGTCTGTTCTTAGCTTGTGTTCTGCATGCCCTGCTGTGTCTGAAGGAGTATTCCTGATGTATCCATGAAGAGAGATGTACTCCACATCCACCTACTCCTTCATAATCTTGTTCTTTCCTTAATATACTGTTCTTCTAGTTTTATAATATATATTTTCTGAAAAGTTAGATTCTGTTAATTTGCCATTTTGTGTTGTGGTTCTTTTTCTTTATAAAACATTTTGACATATTATAGGATTAATAAATATACCTCAGGGGAAATAGAGAAAAATATGAAGAAAACATATACAATTTCCTTATAATAAGACCACTAAGAGATAACCACTGCCAATGCCTTAATTTTCCAGTCTTGGCTTTATGCAATTTTCCATAATTGAGTCAACATTTTATATTTAATTTAGCGTCCAACTTCTTTTCACTTCAATACCATATCATGAGCATTTTATACATTATTAAGTATTCTTTCCACATCACTCTGTCTTCCTCCTACAACCCTCACAGGAAATTAAACTTTACTTAGAGCAAATATAAGCAGAATAATAAACAGTAGCATACTAAATTTTGTAAGGTAGGTGTTGGAAAATATGACTAAGTTTCAGTTCAGTTCAGTTGCTCAGCCATGTTCAACTCTTTGCGACCCCATGGACCGCAGCACGCCAGGTCTCCCTGTCCATCACCAACTCCCAAAGATTATTCAAACTCATGTCCATTGAGTTGTTGATGCCATCCAACCATCTCATCTTCTGTCATCTTCTCCTCCTACCTTCAATCTTTGCCAGCATCAAGGTCTTTTCAAATGAATCAGCTCTTTATATCAGGTGGCCAAAGTATTGGAGTTTCAGCTTCAGCATCAGTCCTTCCAATGAACACCCAGGACTGATCTCCTTTAGGATGGACTGGTTGGATCTCCTTGCAGTCCAAGGGACTCTCAAAAGTTTTCTCCAACACCACAGTTCAAAAGCATCAATTCTTCGGCACTCAGCTTTCTTTACAGTCCAACACTCACAGCCATACATGACCACTGGGAAAACCATAGCCTTGACTGCTGCTGCTGCTAAGTTGCTTCGCTCATGTCCGACTCTGTGCGGCCCCATAGACGGCAGCCCACCAGGCTCCTCTGTCCTTGGCCTTGACTAAATGGACCTTTGTTGGCAAAGTAATGTCACTGCTTTTTAATATGCTGTCTAGGTTGGTCATAACTTTCCTTCCAAGGAGTAAGCGTCTTTTAATTTCATGGCTGCAGTCACCATCTGCAGTGATTTTGGACCCCCAAAAAATAAAGTCAGCCACTGTTTCCCCATCTATTTGCCATGAGGTGATGGGACCAGATGCCATGATCTTCGTTTTCTGAATGTTGAGCTTTAAGCCAACTTTTTCACTCTCCTCTCTTACTTTCATCAAGAAGCTCTTTAGTTCTTCTTCACTTTCTGCCATAAGGGTGGTGTCATCTGCATATCTGAGGTTATTGATATTTCTCACAGCAATCTTAATTCCAGCTTGTGCTTCTTCCAGCCCAGTGTTTCTCATGATGTTCTCTACATATAAGTTAAATAAGCAGGGTGACAATATACAGCCTTGACATACTCCTTTCCCTATTTGGAACCAGTCTGTTGTTCCATGTCCAGTTCTAACTGTTGCTTCCTGACCTGCATACAGGTTTCTCAACAGGCATGTCAGGTAGTCTGGTATTCCCATCTCTTTCAGAATTTTTCAGTTTATTGTGATCCATGCAGTCAAAGACTTTGGCATAGTCAATAAAGCAGAAATAGATGTTTTTCTGACACTCTCTTGCTTTTTTGATGATCCAGCAGATATTGGCAATTTGATCTCTGGTTCTTCTGCCTTTTCTAAATCCAGTTTGAACATCTGGAAGTTCATGGTTATGTATTGTTGAAGCCTGGCTTGGAGAATTTTGAGCATTACTTTACTAGTGTGTGAGACGAGTGCAATTGTGCAGTAGTTTGAGCATTCTTTGGGATTGCCTTTCTTAGGGATTGGAATGAAAACTGACCTTTCCCAGTCCTGTGGCCACTGCTGAGTTTTCCAAATTTGTTGGCATATTGAGTGCAGCACTTTCACAGCATCATCTTTTAGGATTTGAAATAGTTTAACTGGAATCCTGTCACCTCCACTAGTTTTGTTCATAGTGATGCTTCCTAAGGCCCACTTGACTTCGCATTCCAGGATGTTTGGCTCTAGGTGAGTGATCACATCATCTTGATTATCTGGGTCATGAAGATCTTTTTTGTATAGTTCTTCTGTGTATTCTTGCCGCTTCTTCTTAATATCTTTTGCTTCTGTTAGGTCCCTACAATTTCTGTCCTTTACTGAGCCCATCTTTGCATCAAATATTCTCTTGATATCTCTAATTTTCTTGAAAAGATCTCTAGTCTTTCCCATTCTATTGCTTTCTTCTATTTCTTTGCACTGATCCCTGAGGAAGCCTTTCTTATCTCTCCTTGCTATTCTTTGGAACTCTGCATTCAGATGGGTATATGTTTCCTTTTCTCCTTTGCTTTTCAGTTCTCTTCTTTTAACAGCTATTTGAAAGGCTTCCTCAGACTGCCATTTTGCTTTTTTGCATTTCTATTTCTTGGGAATGGTCTTGATCCCTCTCTCCTGTGCAATGTCACAAACCCCCATCCATAGTTCATCAGGCACTGTCTATCAGATCTAGTGCCTTAAATCTACTTCTCACTTCCACTGTATAGTCATAAAGGATTTGATTTAGGTCATACCTGAATGGTCTAGTGGTTTTCCCTACACTCTTCAAGTTAAGTCTGAATTTGGCCATAAGGAGTCCATGAATTGAGCCATAGTCAGGTCCTGATCTTGTTTTTGCTGACTGTATAGAGCTTCTCCATCTTTGGCTGCAAAGAATATAATCAGTCTGATTTCAGTGTTAGCCATCTGACTAAGTTTACAAGGGTGTGAGTGCAGGTCACTGATAGCTAGGTCCTCAGGAAAGTGCTATGGAGATGGAAGGTAAGTTGCACCTTGAGCAGGTGGCAGGCCTGTGAAACAGTGAGCAGGGCTGTGTCAGGGTCATCAAGGACTGGGCAAGTATTCAGTGAGGGGAGCAGCATGCTTGGTGTGCATTCAAATAAATAAGAGGGGCCAAATTTCGTGGGTCCTTTCCAAGCTGGGAAATGAGCTGCTGTTCTCTGTAGAACTGAAATGTGTTTGGAATTTCGTAAAAGTTAGTGATTTGTGGGAGAAAGGCTGACTAAACTACAAAACTCTACTTCATGATAACATACAAAAAATAAACACTTATACACAACTGCCATGCCCACAAAAGAAAGAGAATGCTGTGTTGTGACTGGAAATCATATAATGGTACATATATTTCCCAGTGCCATGCTATGACCAATATATGGGACAGGTATTACTGTTATTACCACTATTATTATCTTCTTTTAAAATGAATAAACTAAGTCTAGAGGATGGAGACATATGCCTGTTATCACTACTTGCTCCACAAATCACAGGCAAGGAATTTAAGCCCAGACCCTCCACTCTCATGTTTGTTCTGTATCTAAACAATGTGTCTCAATCCTGGCTACACATTCAACTCAAAAGTAGAAGTCAGTCAGAAAGAGAAAAACAACTATCATATATTAATACACAAATGTGGAATCTAGAAAAATGGCATAGATGATCTCACTTGCAAAGCAGAGATAGATACAAAGACATAGAGAACAAATGTACAGATATCAAGCAGGGAGGGTGGGATGAATTGAGATATTGGGATTGACATATATACACTGTTGATGCCATGTGTAAAATAGACAACTAATGAGAACCTACTATATAGCAAAGGGAACTCCACTCAGTGCTCTGTGATGACCCAAACGGGAAAGAAATCCAAAAAAGAGGAGATAGATGTAAACATCTAGCTCATTCACATTGCTGTACAACAGAAACTAACACGACATTGTCAAGCATCTATCCTCCAACAAAATTTTTAAAAAAACTCAAATGTGGAGCTTTCAAAGCACTAAACATCCACTTCCACACCTCTTTCTCCTGAATTTCTGATTTAATTAATCTGAAATGAGACTTAATTGCTTGCGGTTTTGAATGCTCCACCAGTAATTCTTAATGCAAATCCACATGTGAGAACCGCTGCTATAAACAACACTGCTTCACCAGCACGAAAGGCTTCTGCTCCTCAGATGATTACAGAAAACATTGTGGCACTTCCTCCAAAGACTTACCTAGTTTTAAATTCTTAATTTCTCGGACACATGTTAAATTTCTCAAATATTCTTTCAAGAAACATGTACATACGATATGCTTTCCAATCTTTCACATATGAGAATGCCTTCTTTCTTTACACAAGAATAATAATTTAGGTAAATGTGGACACTGGGGGACCAATTTTGGCTCAAATTTTATAGACATTTCTCCACACTCTCTACTGGCATTTATATTTGCAGAAGGCAAGTGTTAAGCAAACATTTTTTCCCTTTTTAATCTAGATTTTTTGTTATTCTTGAAACTTGCAGGGTTCTCTGTCCATTCCTGCTATTCTTCATTTCATCTCTGACTAACAAGTTCTGAGAGCTCTCATATTTAAACTCTGAAACAATGTTTTACATTGTTAAGTCCTTCACTGACTCCATAACAGTTTCAATACTTCTACTCTACTTAATTATAAATTCTTAAAATTTCTGAGTTTTCTAAGCAGGACAGCAGTCAAGAATCCATCTGCCAACATAGCAGATGCAATAGATGTGAGTTTGATCCCTAGGTCAGGAAGATCCTCTGAAGTAGGAAATGGCAACCCACTCCAGCATTCTTGCCTGGAAAATCCCATGGACAAAGGATCCTGGCAGGCTACATCCGTAGGGTCACAAAAAGTTGAATGCAACCGAGTTTAGCACGGCAGCAGCGGCAGCAGCCTCTTCATCTCATGTACCTTGTCAATTCATCCACATGACTCCTGCCTCTGGCTTCATGGAGTGCAGATGGAGCATGTCAAACAGTATAAAAAATACTTAAGTTCTTTGTCTAGTAGTTACTTTCTCTGATATACTTTCCCTTGTTTTGTCTTTTCCTCTTTATTCTTAATGAAATGAGCTCTGTCTAGACTCAGTGTCAATTGATGAGAATGTGGACTTCTTTTCCTGACATTCATCATCTGTTAGAATCTAGCTATAAATCAGCTAGGAGATAGATCAGTGAATATACAGTCTAGCCCAGTTCTTAGGTTCTAAGTAGCAGTCTTTATTGTTAGTGACTGTTATCTGTATTAGGTTGATTTGAAGTGTTATCCTTCCCAGGCAAAGCTGTTCTGAACAGATTCAATAAATGTAAATTTGTACATCCAGTTAGCATTGTTACAAGGACTTCCTAGGTCCTTCCTCAACTTTCCACACTGATTCGTAACGTCTGTCTCTCCATGATGTATTGTGGGGACACTACTCTCTTTTCTCCCTTCCTCCAGATGCCAGATTAAGCACAGGGTGCCCAGTTAGGTTTGAATGTGAGACAGAACTGCAAATCATTTTTTAGTGTAAGTGTGTAACAAATATTTGTGGGATATACTCAAACTAAAAGATCATGTTGTTGTTCCGACTTATTGTATGGGACACAGTTACACTAAAGCACTACGTGTAGCTCACATGAAATTCAAATTTAACTGGGCATCCTGTATTTGTACTTATTAAATCTGGGAACTCTTCAAGTTCTTCCACACTCCTCTCAAGTTGT
Source organism: Odocoileus virginianus (assembly GCF_023699985.2). Taxonomy (NCBI): domain Eukaryota; kingdom Metazoa; phylum Chordata; class Mammalia; order Artiodactyla; family Cervidae; genus Odocoileus; species Odocoileus virginianus. Next base: position 86,770,704 of record NC_069674.1, on the reverse strand, counting down.
TGGTTTTTTTTTTTTTTTTTTTTTTTTGGCCAGCATCCGTCTTTAACTTGCATAGGAGAAGCTGCATGAGGGGTAGTGTACTTTATAAAGCAGGACACCTCTGCAGGAAATGAGACAGGTGCTCAATTTTCTTGCTGGTAGAGCTCTGAGGCTTTGGACCCAAAGACAAATGGTTTGGGGATTTCTCTACTTTACTTCCAGCTGGGCCACTTGCTCTGTTGCAAGGATTTGGCATTGGTGGGTCTCAAATGCTTTTTCAATCCAGTTCTGTTCATCTTGTGGATAGATGTAAGAACTCTCAGATTCTGAAAATTCAAATTTTGGGTGGCTTTCCTTAGTGTTCATATTTTTGTGTGAGAAATCAGGAAAGGCTCTTAGCCAAAAAGTATTGGAAAATCAGACTCCTGGTCCTTTTCAGTGTATGTGTGTGTGTGTGTGTGTGTGTGTGTGTGTGTGTGCATGCTTGGATGACAACTTCTAAAGCATTTTCAGAGGCCCAAAATGAAGGAGGCAATTACTGTGGGCCTAATGAACCATGCCAGAGTGGAATCAACTGTGGTATCTAAATCTCCCTCTGCAGCGACAAGGCAGCCTTTTCTGGAAAATGCAAGCATGTTGCTGGATGCAAGATTCTGTTGCCTATGGTACCTATGCCAGGTTGTGCTGGCATAAAGCGTTCACACTTTTGTGCCTGTTGACCACCCACAGATGCATGCTAAAGTCATTCTGGGTTGTTTGGCCCAGTGTTGTTTTGTCAAAGGTCTGCTCACCCCTCGCATGTTTTACAACCACCCACACTACAGAGGCATTTTTTACAAGAATTTCTTTTTCCTGCTTCTCTGGGGAGATGGTTCATCATGCCATCCCTCACATCACTTAAAACACACTTAGCAGAAGGGCCATCTGCCACAGGCTGCTTGGCAATCCTCAGAGCACAGGAAAACAGGCTAAGTAAGAGAAAACATCTTCAGAATTGGTCTTGACATTCATAGTTCAACCAGTTCCCAGCAACCAGCTCTTCTTAAATAAGTCATGCATTTAGCTCAGTTCAAAGCCTGACAAAGGTTACGGATCTCACTTTTGTGTAAGTGCACGATGCCTCACGCTGTGCATCATCTTCCCAAACACAGGCCAACGCACCTGCTTTGCCTGTTTGATGTCTTCCAGCTGATTTCCCACTCATCTTGATTTATCTCAAGATTTTTTCCTTATTGACTTGTCAAGGAGGTTTCGTCATTTACTTCATGAAGGTTTTCTTTTTACAACTGTGCTGATTGGTCAGCCAAACACAAATTTGGGGTTAATTATATTTATTTGGCCTTAGTAGAACAAGATGATAGCTTTTCGGGGTAAGGAATAATATCCTCCCTAAGATTCAGGGGCAGACAAGAAACTCATGTGGAAAGAGTCCTTTCTTCTGCTGCTGTTTGTCAGAGGTGTTGAGATCAACTGGGCTGATACCACATGACCTATAACCCTGAAAGGTCTTATTTCGAACTTGCTGCATGGATGGACTGTTCCAAGAAAGCAAACCCCTGGAGGAGAACTGCTAAACAAAAGGTGCTCATTTGAGATTCAGAAATAGAATAAAGACACTTCTGACTTAAGAGGTGAGTATTTTCTGGTCCCAGAGCCAACTGAGTTTTGGGTTTTGTTCTGCTCCTATACCAAAGGGGCTCAGTGGAAATACACTTTGCTGAGCAAGAGGGGAAGCTGGGAAAATCTGAGTGTTAGGTAGGAAGTCAGGCATGAGCAACAGGGGTGGACTAGTGGAAGGGGTGTAAGCTGATCTCTAAAGCCCATCCCAGACACATCCAGGAGATACAGGTGAGCTCACGGCTACAAAAATAACCACAGAGGCTTCTCCAACTCCTGCACATGTGCCCTAGGCACACAGTGGATACAAACTAACTACAGAGGCTTCCTCAAGTAACCTTAGGCAGCTAGGAGCCCGTTCATTTCAGTTCAGTTGCTCAGTCATGTCAGACTCTTTGTGACCCCATGAATTGCAGCACGCCAGGCCTCCCTGCCCATCACCAACTCCCAGAGTTTACTCAAACTCATGCCCATCGAGTCGGCGATGCCATCCAGCCATCTCATCCTCTGTCGTCCCCTTATTCTCCTGCCCACAATCCCTCCCAGCATCAGGGTCTTTTCCAACCAGTTAACTCTTTGCATGAGGTGGCCAAAGTATTGGAGTGTCAGCTTCAGCATCAGTCCTTCCAATGAACACCCAGGAATTATCTCCTTCAGGTTGGACTGGTTGGATCTCCTTGTAGTCCAAGGGACTCTCAAGAGTCTTCTCCAACACCACAGTTCAAAAGCATCAATTCGAAAGCAGGAATAGAAGGAACATACCTCAACATAATAAAAGCTATATATGACAAACCCACAGCAAGCATCACCCTCAGTGGTGAAAAATTGAAAGCATTTCCCCTGAAATCAGGAACAAGACAAGGGTGCCCACTCTCACCACTACTATTCAACATAGTTTTGGAAGTCTTGGCCACAGCAATCAGGGCAGAAAAAGAAGTAAAAGGAATCCAGATAGGAAAAGAAGAAGTAAAACTCTCTCTGTTTGTAGATGACATGATCCTCTACATAGAAAATCCTAAAGACTCTACCAGAAAATTACTAGAGCTAATCAACGAATACAGTAAAGTTGCAGGATATAAAATTAACACACAGAAATCTCTTGCATTCCTATACACTAACAATGAGAAAACAGAAAGAGAAATTAAGGAAACAATACCATTCACCATTGCAACAAAAAGAATAAAATACTTAGGAGTATATCTACCTAAAGAAACAAAAGACTTATACATAGAAAACTATAAAACACTGATGAAAGAAATCAAAGAGGACACAAACAGATGGAGAAATATACCGTGTTCATGGATTGGAAGAATCAATATTGTCAAAATGGCTATACTACCCAAAGCAATCTATAGATTCAATGCAATCCCTATCAAACTACCAACGGTATTTTTCACAGAACTAGAACAAATAATTTCACAATTTGTATGGAAATACAAAAAACCTCGAATAGACAAAGTAATCTTGAGAAAGAAGAATGGAACTGGAGGAATCAATCTGCCTGACTTCAGACTATACTACAAAGCCACAGTCATCAAGATAGTATGGTACTGGCACAAAGACAGAAATATAGATCAATGGAACAGAATAGAAAGCCCAGAGATAAATCCATGAACCTATGGTCACCTTATCTTCGACAAAGGAGGCAAGGATATACAATGGAAAAAAGACAACCTCTTTAACAAGTGGTGCTGGGAAAACTGGTCAACCACCTGTAAAAGAATGAAACTAGAACACTTTCTAACACCATACACAAAAATAAACTCAAAATGGATTAAAGATCTAAATGTAAGACCAGAAACTATAAAACTCCTAGAGGAGAACATAGGCAAAACACTCTCTGACATAAATCACAGCAGGATCCTCTATGACCCACCTCCCAGAATTTTAGAAATAAAAGCAAAAATAAACAAATGGGACCTAATGAAACTTTAAAACTTTTGCACAACAAAGGAAACTATAAGCAAGGTGAAAAGACAGCCCTCAGATTGGGAGAAAATAATAGCAAACGAAGCAACAGACAAAGGATTAATCTCAAAAATATACAAGCAACTCCTCCAGCTCAACTCCAGAAAAATAAATGACCCAATCAAAAAATGGGCCAAAGAACTAAACAGACATTTCTCCAAGGAAGACATACAGATGGCTAACAAACACATGAAAAGATGCTCAACATCACTCATTATCAGAGAAATGCAAATAATAACCACAATGAGGTACCATTATACGCCAGTCAGGATGGCTGCTATCCAAAAGTCTACAAGCAATAAATGCTGGAGAGGGTGTGGAGAAAAGGGAACCCTCTTACACTGTTGGTGTGAATGCAAATTAGTACAGCCACTATGGAAAACAGTGTGGAGATTTCTTAAAAAGCTGGAAATAGAACTGCCATATGACTCAGCAATCCCACTTCTGGGCATACACACCAAGGAAACCAGATCTGAAAGAGACACGTGCACCCCAATGTTCATCGCAGCACTGTTTACAATAGCCAGGACATGGAAGCAACCTAGATGCCCATCAGCAGACGAATGGATGAGGAAGCTGTGGTACATATACACCATGGAATATTACTTAGCCATTAAAAAGAATTCATTTGAATCAGTTCTAATGAGATGGATGAAACTGGAGCCCATTATACAGAGTGAAGTAAGTCAGAAAGATAAAGACCATTACAGTATACTAACACATATATATGGAATTTAGAAAGATGGTAACAATAACCCTATATGCAAAACAGAAAAAGAGACTCAGATGTATAGAACAGACTTGTGGACTCTGGGAGAAGGCGAGGGTGGGATGTTTCAAGAGAACAGCATCGAAACATGTATATTATCTAGGGTGAAACAGATCACCAGCCCAGGTTGGGTGCATGAGACAAGTGCTCGGGCCTGGTGCACTGGGAAGACCCAGAGGGATCAGGTGGAGAGGGAGGTGGGAGGGGGGACTGGGATGGGGAATACATGTAAATCCATGGCTAATTCATTTCAATGTATGACAAAAACCACTGCAATGATGTAAAGTAATTAGCCTCCAACTAATAAAAATAAATGGAAAAAAAATAAAATAAAAAAATAAAAAGAAGAGACATTACTTTGTCAAAAAAAAAAAAAGCATCAATTCTTTGGTGCTCAGCTTTCTTCACAGTCCAACTCTCACATCCATACATGACCACTGGAAAAACCATAGCCTTGACCAGACGGACCTTTGCTGGCAAAGTAATGTCTCTGCTTTTTAATATGCCATCTAGGTTGGTCATAATTTTCCTTCCAAGGAGTAAGTGTCTTTTAATTTCTTGGCTGCAGTCACCATCTGCAGTGATTTGGGAGCCCAAAAAAAGTGCAGTCTGACACTGTTTCCACTGTCTCCCCATCTATTTCCCATGAGGTGATGGGACCAGATGCCATGATCTTCGTTTTCTGAATGTTGAGCTTTAAGCCAACTTTTTCACTCTCTTCTTTCACTTTAATCAAGAGGCTTTTTAGTTCCTCTTCAATTTCTGCCATAAGGATGGTGTCATCTGCATATCTGAGGTTATTGATATTGCTCCCAGCAATCTTGATTCCAGCTTGTGCTTTTTCCAGCCTAGTGTTTCTCATGATGTACTCTGCATGTAAGTTAAATAAGCAGGGTGACAATATACAGCCTCGACGTACTCCTTTTCCTATTTGGAACCAGTCTGTTATTCCATGTCCAGTTCTAACTGTTGCTTCCTGACCTACATACAGGTTTCTCAAGAGGCAGGTCAGGTGGTCTGGTATGTCCATCTCCTTCAGAATTTTCCACAGTTTATTGTGATCCACACAGTCAAAGGCTTTGGTGTAGTCAATAAAGCAGAAATGGATGTTTTTCTGGAACTCTCTTGCTTTTTTGATGATCCAGCAGATATTGGCAATTTGATCTCTGGTTCTTCTGCCTTTTCTAAAACCAGCTTGAACATCTGGAAGTTCTCGGGTCATGTATGGCTGAAGCCTGGCTTGGAGAATTTTGAGCATTACTTTACTAGCATGTGAGATGAGTGCAGTTGTGCAGTAGTTTGAGCATTCTTTAGGAGGAGCCCATTAAGGGTTCATAAATACTCTCCACATATATACATCTGATAATAACAGACTAAATTATGAAAAGACATATACAACAGAGCCGGCTGTTACGTAAGTTTATACTGTCAATCGGCCTTGTGTGTATGCCCACTTGCATTCCCTTTCATTGACTGGTGGTGGATACAAGCCGTAGTTTGCATGGGGCACAACCATAAGGAGGGGATGGGAAGAATAAACAGAGGGAAGCCAAGAAGGATGAGGAGAACAACTACTCTGGGGTCAGCCTGCTCCCATGTCTTCTGACTATCTGTCTAGTTAAAGATCTGTCTGCTTGAGCTGAACTGAGCTGTAACTTGTCCATTGTTTAAAACCCTTTAGTCCAGTGTTCCAGATTTTTGTTGAAAGGACATAAGAAGTGAGAAAGAAAAATAAACCGACCTGACACTGCTAGGTAAGCAATTTACCCCTGTGAGTCTTTTCTTGATCAGTAAAATGAAATCAAGAAATATTTCTTTGTTGAGGCAAAGACTAAGCGGCTGAAAGAAATCGACCTCAAAATATAATTTTTTTTTTTTTAAATAGGCAGTGACTTAGAGGTTTGTGTCTCTCCTTCTTGTGGATCCATTTTAAGGTGGGCACTCTGAGTGGGCATTTCTGCTCCTCTGATGCATTTAGGAACATGAATTCCTTTCGACCTCTAGGCCCTCTTCCACCTTTACAAGGGCACAGCTGGCTCTCAGCAAATCCAGCCAGCCTGCATGAAAGAAGCGGGAAAAGAGCAAGACCAGGACAAGCGATTTTTCATATATAAGTCACACACACAAAGGCTGTGTTCTTGGCCTTACCTTCCACTGATCATATGGCTAGTTCTCACCAACAGGACATGAGGGGAAGAGCAGGGGAAACTGAGAAATGTGACCATGAACAGGGAGGCCACATGCCCGGGAGAAAGGGGAGAATGGGATTTTGAGAGTGAATATCTATTAGGTATGAGAAACACCAACATTAAAGTGAGAGGTAAAGATCAGAGAAGAGAATGTTTTTAAAGCACTGTCCTGTGCTCAGTCGCTCAGTCGTGTCCGATTCTTTGCGACCCCACGAGCTGTAGCCTGCCAGGCTTCTCTGTCCATGGAATTTCCCAGGCAAGGATACTACAGTGAGTTGCCATTTCCTTCTCCCAGAGATCTTCCTGACCCTAGGATCAAACCTGCGTCTCGTGTGTCTCTGGCATTGGCAGCTAGACAGACGCTTTGCCAGTGTACCACCTGGGAGGTCCCATATAGAGTATTACGAAGAGCTTAACACTCAAAGAATAAAGACTCTCTCTTACCCTCATTTATGTTCTTCTTACGGGATTGATAATTATTTGAAAAAGAGGAGGGAAAATGAGAAACATGATGCACAGCCCTAAATACAGACATGAGAGGAAAGGGGGAGAGATAAACCAAGCCTGGAAATGTCTGAAATTTCAATAACTCTCATTCCCAAATACCTTGCTGCTGCTGCTGCTGCTGCTAGTCGCTTCAGTCATGTCCAACGCTGTGCGACCCCATAGACGGCAGCCCACCAGGCTCCTCTGTCCCTGGGTTTCTCCAGGCAAGAACACTCGAGTGGGTTGCCATTTCCTTCTCCAATGCATGAAAGTGAAAAGTGAAAGTGAAGCTCAGTCGTGCCTGACTCTTAGCGACCCCATGGACTGCAGCCTACCAGGCTCCTCCATCCATGGGATTTTCCAGGCAAGAGTACTGGAGTGGGGTGCCATTGTCTTCTCCACCCAAATACCTTAGTTAATACTGAATGTCACAGTGGAATTTGAGTATGGAATAATTCTCCTAAGATACCTCTCTAAAAACACGACAGGGGTGGGGAGTCATTCCTTTTCGGTTATATGAACCATGACTTGGACTTTTTGTTTCTAACACAGTTCTTTGGAAATTATATGTGATAGATATTAGCTAGTTGATAATTTGCTGTTCAACTACATTCAGCCCTGAAAGTCCCAAGGTAATAAACTTAAGAGCAGATTAGATTCTGGCTGAGGCTTTGTCAGTTGAATGGTTCATGCATGAATTTCCTAGTAAGGCTGTGTCCAGATTACCATGACTTCTCTTTCTGTAACCTTGGAGCAGTCTAAGGGTTTGGATGATGTGTTCTGGATTAAGCATGTGAAACATCTGAGTCGTACAAAACTCATTTAAAAAATCTATAGAGTATTATTGTGTGTTAAGGTCAGAAAAAATAAAAATTAGGGTAGTTGTTTGGCAAAAACAGAAAGTTCTGTGGGAAATAAAATCCACAAATGACTTCTATTTGAGTAACTATGCTTAAAATTTGAAAAATCAATCCCATTTGTTGTAGCTTAAAAAACTCTCAATGCTTACTTTAAGACCAAAACAATACATACATATTACAGCTTTAAGAAACATACTGAAAGTCACAGAGGCATTCTTTCTGGTTGATGTGTAAATATAGAGATTATTTTTCTAGTATTCTCAATCCTTAAGAAGGAGAAAATTAAAAGGAGGAATTGAAGGCTGGAAAGATTTGATACAAGGCAGACTCAATTCAACCACACTTTTAAATAAATCTTTGAACTACAAATGTTCCAAAAGGTTTTTCATACTGTCTGTAATTAAAATAGCCCAGTATCCCCCTTAGGTGTCTTGGGAAAGTAGGTACAATGTTGGTTGTTTTTTCAAGTATAAATCTGTATGGTCCCCAAGACAGTGCTGGGAACAGGACTGGAACCTGTAACACGTCCATTCAAGGACCCAAAACTCATGAAATTCATTGTTCACAGGAACATAATGAGCCCAGAGGACTGACATTTCCTTGCCATTGTTTCTTTCTTTAGGGCTCCCTAGTGCCCCATAGTCTTCCAGGAAACAGCTCCCTGCTCTTTCCTCTGCATGAACATCAAAAGGCTTAGAAGCCATTTGTAGATCTGCCGTGTGTACACTGTGTGGGCTGAAATCAAATCACGTTTCAAGTCCTCAAGTAGGAATTCCGATAGGCAGGGCAGGACTACTCCAGGATATACAGGGGAAGACCATGGTATTCATTTTCCATACCCAGAAAATTCTTATGTAACCAAACTCCAATAAGAGATTTGTCTCTTAGATGTGACTCTGTATTTCCAGAGCTTTTGTCTTTATAGTCTCTTCAAACACTTTCACACTATAGTTTGGCATCCTTGGCAATGAATTTTGAGTCCAGATAACTGGAGAGGAGAGGGGCAAAGCAGGAGAATGGAAATTTCCAGCTATAAATGAAAAGGACTTACTTAGAAAATCTTATTGTAAAATAATGTTGTTAAACACTCCTTACCTTAGCATTTGTTCTTACTCAAACCTTCTTTTCTCCTTTTCCACAAACTGTTAGCAAAGGTAATTTTGGCCATACAAAGCTCAGTAGTAATACTGGCTCACAAGCATAGGATGTGTTATCTTCTTATCTTACATACATGATTTAATTTACCTATGATGAGGGTAAGAGCAATGAAGTAGAAGAGATACTAATAAACCTACAGCTCCATCCTACCTTTCTGAAAAGATTTTAAGACTTTAGGTGAACCGTGTTTCATTTTCTGTTTCTCTTTGTCTGTAACAAAGCAATGCAGTGAAACAGAGGGAGAAACTATAACTGATATTTCATTATTAAAATAAGATACATGTGTATTCTTGGTAATTATTTGTATGGAGCCCATGTAAACCAATATTTATCAGAGTCTTTTGGTCATAGGATGCTTCATCTTAAAAATGAAATCAAATCTGGCTTCAAAAATCTCAGTGCTTCCAGTCACCATAAGATGAGTAAACACATAATCTCTGTGACCCCATGGACCTGCCAGGCTCCTTTGTCCATGGAATTCTCCAGGCAAGAATTCCATTCTCCATGGAATTTCCCCAACCCAGGGATCGAACCCAGGTCTCCCACATCGCAGGCAGATTCTTTACCATCTGAGCTACCAGGGAAGCTCAAACTTATTGTTTTCCAAAGTATGCTTCATGAAGCACCTGTTCTGAGACACTGTTAATAGGGATTACATAAAAACTAGCTAATTTTTATTAGTTGGAATAAATGGAAAAAAAAAAACTAGCTAATTTAAACTTATCAGATGTTCAAAGAGCCACTGTGAAAGAAGTAAAGTAAATGAAACATAAATCCAAGAAAGAGAGATATGGAAATAATAGTGGAACAAGAAACCAGTAAAATTAATACCTGTCCAAAGAACTGTAGAACATTTTCAACAATTAGGCTGTGTAGCTTAATGCCTGAATTAAAGGATTCTTTGAAAAGACAGGTAGAGAGGGACTTATTTCAGAACAGGATGCAATTAAAAAGCCTCGGTCTAGAAAAAGAGATGCATACCTGAAATCCATGAGTATCTTTAAGTGTGAAAACAGTCTCATGGTACATCTTCCCTAAAAGAAAAATGAGACGAGGAACCTGGGGACCTCACCCAAATTAGGAGGGGAGAGGATGCTGCCCAGTCACCAAGGAGTCTTCTACGAATCAGGAATACGCAAAATCATGCAGACTGAGTTTAGAAAATTTGAAGTCATTTTATATATTATCTATAATGTAAAGATGGACAGGGAAGTCTGATGTGCTGCAGTCCACAGGGTCACAAAGAGTCAGACACAACTGAGTGATTGAACTGAACTGATAATCTAAAGAGTTATCTGTCCATTTTCTTTTTTCTTTTTGCTGTGAAAACTGTGCTTAAAAAATAAAGCTTGTTAATAAAAAAAAAAAATCCCATAAAAAAAAGTATGCTAAAATTTCAGATTGGATAATAGTGTACATAACTTTGAAAAGGCACACATTTTAAGCAACTGTTCTCAACCATCTTTTGAGCTGTTCACTTTCTATACTCTTTAGAGTGGAAGAAGTCATTTATTTCTATTTCTTGGAAAATGCAGACTTGGATTGTAGAGCCAGTCCTATGGATTTTCTAACCATCGGTCTCTTAAAGGCAATAGTCACAGGGAAAAACAAGAACGACACAGGTCCTTATCGTGGCAGCCTGAACAAAAGTCCTACCAAAACATACCATTCTTCTCCAGTCCCCAGGGCAGCCCCTGTAGGAAATATACAAAACTTCTACCTTTGGATGGCAATTATGCTTCCTTTTTCACACTGTTCTGTAGTTTGCAAACTGAGTTTGATGATTATTTATGTTTTTCTTTTGGAAAGGTGAAAATAATGCCTTACTTTTTACAATCAGAAACCATGAAATATTTACAGATATATTTTGAAAAAGAATTTTTTTCTAATAATTTTCTACCAAGACATAAAAGAAAGGGACCAAAGAAAGTTTTACCCTAGACATGTTCAAAATGTAGGGCAAAGAAATTTAGCTAACTTAGAGTCATAATTTTGACAAGATGGGGACCTAGGTATCGTTCAGACATGTTAAGACACCTTAAAAGATATGATATTTCCAAAAAAAAAACAACTTTTATTTGGTCTTTTAGTCAATGTCACCTAGGATTTTATGCTTGTCTGCCTCTTTCTACAGCTATGTTATTTATTAGAAATTCTCCACGCAACAATCTGATTAAAATCAGTTACCTCTAAATACTTACGGTGTTCTTCATTTCAAATACTTATTTTTTTTTCTTTCAAAAAATGTTCAAGGTCACGATGAGTGCCCCGAAATCCTTTCAGTATGTCGTGAGAAAAAAATGAACCTTTTCACAAGATGATGTGAAAACTCAAGATTGCAATGTTGATGAATAGCCCCTTGTGATCTACAGCATGCCTGAGAAAAGGAACCAAACCGTCACTTTCTCCTGGCAAGCACTTAACACAGAGCCAGCTTTACAAGTTTAACAGAAAGAAATGACAAAATAAGCACTTGTAAAGAAAATATATATTCTAAACCTTTTGAAGCTTCAACTCTTTGAAAGGCCTTGTCTGTCTCACGAGATGACTGATGAAATAAGGACACGTTCTATGGGGTGGGAGGCGGGGAAAGTGGGACACATTTGGAGACCATGCCTCCAAATTTCAGATCTTGAAGGGATGTTTCTTTTCCATTTCTTCAGGAACCCTATCTCAGGCATGACCTCAGTTGTATATGCTTCCTTCCATTTCTTTGAAAGGATGACTCCACACAAATCCCTATAAACTTCATTCAAAGGGAAAAAAAAAAGTGTTTCGATGTGGCCAACTGTTAATCCATCCAGCCTAAGCCTACTCCTAGCCCTGCCGTGTCCTCCCATCAATATCACAGACATTGGTCCCTAGGCTACACCACGCACTCTGCTACCTAGGTGCTCTGCCCGCAATACGGACCCCCTAGGTGGCTGCGTTGACGTCTTAAATTCTTTTATTTAACCTCTTCTTCCAAGAGTACTGACCTTGGATTCTAAGTCCTCAGAAGACTTTCTCTTCTTCATCAAACTACACATACCTTCTAGGATAAGACAGAGGGGACGGAGAGTAGGGCATGGTAGAAAGTCTGAGCTCTGCACCGGAGACTTATCCTGAAAGTCTGTCCTTAGAGTGGCTCCTCTGTTCACTGCTTATGTGACCTTAGATAAACCACTCACCCTCTCTTATCCTCAATTTCTCACCTACTGTATCTGTGAGTTTGCCTACTTTACAGAGCTGTTAGAAAAATTCAATGAAATACAACCTGAATCGCCTTGAAGGGTACCTAGAACATGTGTGTATGTGTGTATGCACATGTGTGTGCTCAGTCCTATCTGACTCTTTGCAACCTCATGGACTGTAGCCTGCCAGGCTCTTCTGTCCATGGTATTTTTCAGGCAAGAATACAGGAGTGAGTTGCTATTTCCTCCTCCAGGGGATCCTCTCAACTCAGGGACTGAATCCTTGTCTCCTGAGGCTCCTGCACTTGCAGGCAAATTCTTAACCACTGAGCCACCAGCTTGAATACCTTCAACATGGGAAGCAATAAATGGTAGTAATTCTAAGGTCTAAGAAAGAGTTTCCATATCATGTGTTATAGACATATTCAGAACGGTCAAGTGAATTTTTCATGTTCTCTTGTAGGCACATGAATTAGGTAGCGAGCCTGCTCTTAATGTATTATAATAAAGAATAAATAAATGAAGTACAGTCTAGACAGTGAGTGTTTCTCCTCGTTTTTATAAGCTTCATTGAAGAAAGCCCCTTTTTGCTCCTCTTTTGGTGTATACATTAATTGCATTTTTATCTCATTCTTCATCCTTTTGTTTGGTCTCTGCCTTTTGTTAAACTGAGAAATACCAATAAATTCAGATTAGCCATAACTGAATCATAGTTTTCCTTTCTTTGGCCCTTTCCTTCCTCTCCATCTTCTTGTAATTTAAACTTTCCACATCCAAGAGTGAGAAATGTGAGTTCCCCATTTTTCCACAGCTTCAATAAGCAGGCTGGAAAATGTTGTAATGGGTTGCTTGAATCAATGAATTTTAATGGCTTGCCACATCCTCTTGAAGATTTTCACATTTAGCTCTTTCTCCCCTGTCTTCACCATCTCAGTCCCAAACCAACTGATAATGAATTAAGTCTGTCGGAGCAATATTGAAAAAGCTGTTTCTTAGTCCGCATGCCTGCATGCTAGGCTGCTTCAGCCACCTCTGACTCTTTGCAGCTGCAAGGACTGTAGCCCACCAGGCTCCTCTGTCCATGGGATTTTCCAGGCAAGAACACTGGAGTGGGTTGCCATCTCCTTCAGGGGATCTTCCCAATCCAGGGGTAGAACCTGTGCATTAGCAGGCACATTCTTCACCACTAGTGCCACCTGGGAAGCCCCACTTCTTAGTTTAAATGGTAGCAATTGTGTGCTAAAATTAATTTTATAATACCATTTTGCACAGTTCTCTCTCATTTCCCTTTGTTTGGAAATAAAAGTTCTTAAGACATTTCTCTCTTTATTCCTAAAGATGTAACAAGGAATCCAGAGTAAACCCTTACCTGACCTGTAAATTCCAATAGGTATGCCTTTTTATTTTTTCCTATATTTTAATCTCACTCAAAGGTTTTTCTAGGGAAGTTGTACTTTGGACATGTTACGTTTTTGCCAAAGTGTCCAGGCTGTGTTTGCATCATATCAGAAATATGATACTCAAGTTTTCCTTTATCTGTGAGAAAAAGTTGACCTTTTGTGCTTGCTCTACTTCCTGGTGAGTCATCCCTCTTTCTCTCAGGTTTGTCTCCTCACTCAGAGCCAACAACTTCTCTCATTTCACTGATTTGGCACCTGCCTCTTCTTAAAACCCATTACACCAGCCCCATCCCTGAGCCAGTGACTTCTCTGTGTGACCAGTTACTTGTCAAAGCCTCCATTTTTACATATGAAAAAATGAAAATAAAAATAACATTTCATTTATCATTCATACTATTAAAGAAAACCACAAATGAAAGGTTACTAGCCATGACAATCTTCTCCAGGAAAGAGGTAATGGTCAAATAATGAGACCTTACTTGATCACAAAAATTCATAGGTCACAATTTCTCTTCTATTATTTTTCCTCCAAGAATATGCCTTGAAAATATCCAGGATCCATTTTTCTTTCTTTCTAATACAGAATGATAGAATGGGAAGAAGTAGAAATAAACTTTCTCCAGACTTTTCAAAGCTTACGTATGGGTTTAGAGTGGAGAGGGACAGGTTAACAGGTTGCGATTCATTTGTTCAGCAAACACTGACTGAGTGCCATGTTGGTGCTATGTTGCTGGTTCTGTAGGACAAAGAAATGTCCCTCTGGGATGTTCCCTCACTTTGTGGAGGTCAGCAGTCCAAGGAGCAGTGCACATATGTTTCCACAAGTTACAGAAAAAGGATACACGAGGATCCTATGTCTCTGTTCACTGATTCCAAGAGCTGAGCTAAGCCTTTTTATAAATAATAGTAGGAAATACTACTATTCTCCATCAGGAGAACGCAGTAATTGCATGTTCTCTTCTATTTAGGTGTATTTTTAATAAAGTCTGCCTTTGAACTAGGTTTCAGCATCAAGGCTGGTAATATTTCATGCTTCTTACTTCCCTCTAGTCTAGAATTACTTAGTTTTTTGTTTTTTTCCTTTTGTTTTTATGACTGCAAAATCCTTGAAGGAAACATACTGTTTATCATGCTTTACAGGAACACATGTGTCTCCACTCTACCAACATTTTTTATTTTTAATGGAAAGATTTTTTAGAATTAAAGAGTTTTCATTAGGCCCAATTGGGCTTCTCACCTGGCTCAGTGGTAAATAATCTGCCTGCTAATGCAAGAGACATAGGAGATTTGGGTTTGATCCATGGGTTGGGAAGATTCCCTGGAGGAGGAAATAGCAACCCACTCCAGTATTCTTGCCTGGAAGAATTTCTGCCTGGAAAATTCCATGGACAGAAGAGCAAAGGGGTTTCCCGGGTAGCTCAAGCCATAAAGAATCTGCCTGCAATGCAGGATACCCAGGTTCAATCCCTGGGTCCGGAAGATCCTCTGGAGAAGGGCATGGCAACCTATTCCAGTATTCTTGCCTGGAGAATTTCATGGACAGAGGAGCCTGGTGGGCTACAGTCCATGGACTCTCAAAGAGTTGGACACGACTGAGTGATTAACACACATACATAAGGCCCAATTAGAAGTTCTTGTTATAATCCATCAGAAGAATGGTAGCATATAAATTATTAGATGAGATCATTATTTTCACCCGGAATCGGCCATCCCTCAAGAATGACAATTCCCCCTAGTGAGAACCATCTCATGTTTAAAATAAGTGTATTTTCCATCACTTAATACTTCATGTAACATGGGTGCAATTCATTTGACCTATGAATCATGATATTTATTGCTTACATGTATTTACACCTCTCCTAAAGTTTGGCTCCATGATACAATTAAATGAATGGAATATATTTGCAAATTTTTACAGTGTATTTTACAATTATACTATTTTGAAAATATAAATAATTAAATCTTGGGCTTCCCTGGTGGTCCAGTGGTTAAGAATCCATCTTGCGATGCAAGGGACACCAGTTCAATCCCTGGTCTGAGAAGATCCCACATGCTGTGGAGCAACTAAGCCTGTGTCCCACCACCACTGACCCTGTACTCACGAGTCCAGGAACCACAAGAGAAGCTACAGCAATGAGAAGCCCATGTGCCACAACTAGAGAATAGCCCCTGCTGTCTGCAACTAGGGAAAGCCCACGCACAGCAGTGAAGACCCAGCACAGCCAGTAAATAAATAAGTATTTTCAAAAATAATTAACTCAAGGCAAGTGGGATGGTTTCACAGGAAAAGTACTGTCTAGAGTTAGAAGACCTGGATTTTGGTTCTAGCTTTCCCACTAGCTAGCTGTGTAACTGGGAAAAAACCATTTAGTTTCATTTAAATTCAGTGCTTTATCATAAAGACATAAGACTGTTATCCTTTCAGGGCTAAAATTCTAAAATGATGGAATTCTAAAATGATCCCTTTCCATGTCTAACTGACCAGCTATCTAAATACATCAAGTGCTTAAAATTTTCTGAGCAAGTGAAGGAAATGTTTTGCATTTTAAATAACATTTCTGTTAAAATTGAAAAAAAAGTGTGAAAACAAACTGGCTCATAATCTCACTGCTCTAATAACTAATGAAAGACACGTGCAGAGTTTAAAAAGAAATCCAGACACTCAATCCAGATGAATAAAATGAAAAAATGTAAAATAGCTATCACTATCCCTAACAGTCGCCAATTCCACATCCTGAGAGAGAAACATTGTTAATATTTGGCCACAACTCCTTTAAAAATCATGGTATACTGGGAAATATATGTGCTGCTTAAATATTTCCTAATATAGGCAAATCCTACCATGAAACTGAATGCACAACATATTTTTAAAGGGGAAATCATCATTCTAGAGAACATTTTGAAACATTAGAGTGTTACAGAGCATCTGCCAAAATGTTTTCAAATGCCTATGCATGACTGCAAATATTTTTTCCTGTCCGATATATAGACAGTGGGTTTCCCAGGTGGTTCAGTGGTAAAGAGTCTGGCTGCCAAGCAGGAGACACGAGTGAGTTCGATCCCTGAGTTGGGAGGTTCCCCTGGAGGAGGAATTAACAACCCACTCTAGTATTCTTGCCTGGAGAATCTCATGGGCAGAGGAGCCTGGCAGGCTACAGTCCATGGGGTCAAAAGAGTCAGACACTACTTTGCAACTAAACAACACATATAGATGGTAAGGACAGAGTTTCATTTGGAAACAAGGCAGTGGGTTTTTTCAGATAAGCTCTCTTAAATAGGTACCTGGAGAATTGTTTTTTTTTATGAGTTTTGAATATAATGTTTAATTTGTGATTCCAGATGACATAAGATTCTTGTTTTTTTCCTTTAATAAGGTCATCGTTTTCCCCAAAGTTTAAATGAAACATATAAAGAACAATCCAAAGAACCAGAGACAGAAGAAGCTTACTGCTTTACTACCACTAATAGTACAGAGAGTTCTCTGGAAAACGCCTCAAATGTTCTCTGAAACAGGCAACGGGGGTTTCTGAAAGCTCCACAGGAAGACCTGGGTAGTAACAATAGAAACATCTGTTCTGGAAAACCGACTCCAGAATGAATTACCACTCAAGGCGAGAAGATCAAGCACTCTTTGTACTTGTGGGAAGCCCAAAATGTAGGTCCCAGCTCATTGGCGCAACTTGATAGGGCTCCTGGAGGTAACATTTGCAATTCATGCTGGCAAGATGAGCTCTATGTTGGTCTTAAAGGAAATTAGACTCCTCAATATTTAGCAACTACAGGATTCACATTCTCAAAGCAAAAAGTAAGTTAAGTCTCCCTTCATGTAAGGGAGTAATGAGAGTATATCAGCCTGCATCATTTCTTCAGTCAAACCAACATCAGTACTCAAGTATAATATCTGTGTTAGAAAAATCGTCTTTAAATACAAAGAAAAATTCTGCTTGAGTGTATTAAAGACCACTAACAAAAAGAACATTCTTTAAAAATCAGTCCACCCCTATATTCATAAACATATGGCAGTACATTGTCACAAGATCATAAGTTTTAGGGCTAGGTTTCCAGGGTTTAAATTCCAGTTCTGAACCTCATTTGCTACGCTATCTTGGGGAAGTCCTTAGCCTCTCCGTCCCTCAATTTCTTCATCTGAAAAATGGGGATGACAACAGTTGCTGACTCAGGGCTTCCCAGGCGGTACAGTGGTAAAGAATCTGCCTGCCAGTGCCGGAGACGCAGGAGACATCAGTTTGATCCCTGGGTCAGGAAGATCCCCTAAAGTAGGAAATGGCAACCCATTCCAGTATTCTTACCTGGAAAATTCCATGGACAGAGAAGCCTGGAGGGCTGCAGTCCATGGGGTCACAAAGAGCCAGACACAACTGAGTGACTGAGCATGCACATAGCACATAGTAGCTGGCTCACTGGGTATTATTTACATTAAACATGTTAATACATCTAAATCATTTGCCTGGCACAGAGTAAGTGCTATGTAATCACAGTTATTATTTTTATTCTTATTCATTGGGTCTACATCAAGTGCATGGAAAAGTGCATTGAGTGCATTGAATAAAAAAATAAAAATATTTTTAAGTTAAAGCACAATTTATTCAAAAGCAATGTCATTGCTGAGTATTAGCACAAAAATTTAAAAAAAATTTTAAGAGTAAAAAAGATCTGTATTCTGCAATTAGACCCTAAAAATATGTGCAAGATATTTTAAAACATTTGTGCACTTAGAAATCCTCCATTTATGAATCCATTTTTTGCATAGAAATCATATGCATACAAATAGGAAGACTTACACTAGAAGGGAAATTGTTGAATTAATTAAAAAAATAAATTTTACAGCTCTTCCTGGGAATTTCTTAATGAAAAGGCATAAGAAGATAATGAGAAAGAACCAAACAGATGTTGGTTTCTCCTGAAATTTGCCAAACTTTTACAACATCGTTATGATAGATTTCCACTTGGGTCTCCATAGTTTAAAAGTAAGTGGGACACTTGGATCCTGAAGAGAGCAGAGATGATTAAAGGGTTGGAAAGCCAGGCTTATAAGGAAAGGATCACGGAAATGATGTTGGTTGGCCAAAAGGAGGAAAAGGCTGCGGGTGACTTAATTGCAGTCTTGGTGTGTATAACAGGCCTTATAAAGAGGCTAGGGACCAGATGTTGTTCCCCAGTGAAAACAGAATGAGATGGAATGGGAGGGAGCACTTGGACTGTGACTTCACAGTCACAAATCTCTTGAAAGTGCAAAAATTTTTTTTTAAAAAGAGCTATTGAGTAGCTAAACCTTTGTTCACTCAGCCAATATTTATTCAATTCTTCCTCTGTCTTAGATACTGTATTCAGTGCTGGGGATTCACTGATAGGTAATCATTCACATGCAGACATAGACACAGAGTAGGATTTTCTCTTTGCCTGAGAACTGTCCTTGCAGTAGACTTGGCCTAAACCCACAGAGTGTAAGGAAAGAAAGACAGCTGAGTAGGGAAGGCAGTCACGGTGCTTTCTGCATCATCTCTCACATTGCACAGAAATGCATGAATTTCCAGAGACACCATGGAAGGCACTTAGGTGGGCTTCTTGGGTTGACAACCTATCCAAGAGGACTACCCTGAGGGTAAGGAGAAACAGCAGAATATCCCAAGGGAGGCACCACGGGAGCTGGGAGAGCACTGGGTTGCAAAGGAAAGTTGAATGGATCTTTTAGCTCAGAGAATTACTTAGTCAGCAGATTCCCCTTATAGGCCCACTACCTAACCAAGATGCTTGCTCCCTGGAAGAAAAGCTATGACATAGCTAGACAGCATATTAAAAAGCAGAGACACCTCTGCCAACAAAGGTCCGTATAGCCTAAGCTCTGGTTTTTCCAGTGGTCATGTACGGATGTGAGAGTTGGACCATAAAGAAGGCTGAGCACCAAAGAACTGATTCTTTCAAATTGTGGTGCTGGAGAAGACTCTTGAGAGGCCTGTGGACAGCAAGGAGATCAAACCAGTCGATCCTAAAGGAAATCAATTCTGAACATTCACCGGAAGGACTGAGGCTGAAGCTGAAGCTCCAATACATTGGCCACCCGATGCAAAGAGGCGACTCACTGGAATAGACCCTGTGAATCGCTTCTTGGCCTTTTGGCTAAGATCAAGTGTGAAAAGACCCTGCAAAAGAATGAGGGCAAGAGGAGAAGAGAGAGACAGAGGCTGACATGGTTGGATGGAATCACTGAGTCTGAGCAAACTCCGGGAGATAGTGAAGGACAGAGAAGCCTGGTATGCTACAGTCTATGGGGCTGCAAAGAGTTGGGCGTGACTTAGCGACTAAACAACAAAAACTTATCCAAGTACTGGTCTCAGAGCCACCTTCCAAATGACTGCCTCCCAGAGGCACCAAAGCAGTCTTGGATTAGCCACAGAAACAACAGCAACCAAGAGATCAAAAGGGACACAGAGGCCAGTGAACTGATATCAATAGAAAGTTTAAGTGCTACTGTCAGATGAAACAAGTTATCTATCATCTGTCAGTCAGGAAGCTGTTAATGTGTATACCCCTCAGCTTCTCCTTGCTAATAAATGTTGTTCTTAAAGCTCTGTAAGATTTGGATTGGTTTTCCCTCCCTCTGGGTCAGCTAGAAAAACTAAATTACATTTTCATAGCTTTGGCTTAAAGTGTATTTGTTGTACTCTGACTTGAAACTTGGAAATCAAACCACTTGATTTACTATTACTCAACATTTGAGTAAATGAAATATCGTGTTTTCTTTCATAGAAGTTCTCACACTCTGACCAACATGCACACTCGCTACAGTGGGGGCTGTGATGTGTCACCCAATCTCCCCACTAAGGGGAGACGCTTGTAATTCCCCAGTTACTTGCAGCATGGCTTAGAGCTGAGTCCTCTCTGGGAATTTCCTTGAGGTGAAGGGAGTCACCTTCACAGGATACATCAGCACTGGGGCAGCTGACTGGGGGCAGGGGGTTGAGGGAGTTGGAAGAGTTGGCCCCTGTGGCTGCAGTTCAGGCTATCTCTGGAGGCCCATCAGCTCCAGAGCTCCCCCAGAGACTGACTGAGGCCCTGTCGCAGCTGAATCACAACCCAGCCTCTGGCTCCCTGCACTCCCTGGTGCTCAGGTTCCAATAAACCCCTTTCATGCACATCTCTGTTTCTGAGTCTATGTTCTGGGGGATTTGATTTAAGACAAATGAATATATGTAGGAAATAAGCAACATATTAATGATCCATGGAAGAATAATAATTCTGGCTATTAAAAAGTGATAATGTATGAATTTCTAAAATTTACAAGCTCATCTTCATCTTCACCTCAGTTCCATTAATGCTAGAATTAATTATTTGATCTACAATAGGAGAGAAGGAGAGAAATCAATATACTTGCTAACAAACACATCTGCTGACCTCAACCACTAGCTCCCAATTAGGGAAAAATGTGATGCGGTTACCATTAGACTAAATAGTATCACAAACTGACAAATACATGACCTGTCCCACCACTCCATCACCTCTTTCTCTCCCAATATCTCCCCAGAAGTCTCTGTAAAGCAGTGATAATTCATCAGAGCCAGAAGTGGAAAAGCATTGCCCAATAACTTATGAAAGATACCTGAAAAAAGTTCTTCCTTTTATTATGCAAGAAAATGTAGAAATTCTTGTAATAAGAATACTTCATTTAATTTGAAAAACCTCTTCTGTCCATGGAGTTCTCCAAGCAAGATACTGGAGTGGGTTGCCATTTCCTGCTCCAGGGGATCTTCCCCACCCAGGGGTCGAACCCTGGTCTCCTGCAATGCAGGCAGATTCTTTACCAACTGAGCTACAAGGGAAGCCCAACTTATGAAAGATACCTGAAAAAAGTCCTTCCTTTTGTTATGCAAGAAGATGTAGAAATTCTCCTAATAAGTATATTTTATTTAATTTGAAAAACCTTTTCATGAGGATATTTTGCCTTTTTCATTATATAGACAACTGATATTATGAAAATCATATGTGAAAAATGTCATTCTGATACATTGTTCTTCTGGCTTGGATAACTGTGAGAAATGTTTTCTGAAATGGCATCCAGGCACATTTCCCTTGTATCTATCACTGGTGAGGGAATATTCTAAAGTGCAATTTGGTGCTGGTTGGATAAAGTCTTAGAAAAATTAATCAAGGGGGTTTTTAGGTTGGATTTCCCCCCAAGAGGAGGCCGTGAGACAATGCTTTGGGTCCACACAGTTTATCTGGGTAATGATGTTAGGTGGAGAGCATGAGGAAGGAAGTCAATAGAGGATTTATTAATGAACAAGTTACCACTCTAGATAATAGGGGCTCAATCCCCCTGCGTAGAACACACACAGAGTTGTCCCAGCTAAGACATAAGGAAGCTGGAGCATTCAGCTACCAACTCCTGTCACTGGCTGGTTAAGCACTCCTTCCATGGTTTCTCTACCCAGATCTTTCAGCCTTCCCCAGTGCAGCTGTCTAACTGTATACGGACACTGAGAGGATAAGGGTGGGGTACCCAAAGCATCTGCTAAAGAAGTTATGTAATATCTTCCCTGAAAGCCTTTGAAAATAAATAGGCCTCTGATAAGACTATTTAAAATCCATTACTTTTGAGAAATGGAAAACATGACTGTCAGAATTGTTATAATTTTAAGATTCTAGACTTCTAAAAAAGTTTAAATGCCATTGATAAATAAAAGCAAGCTTTGGCTACAAAGAAATAATTTTTATCAAAAAATACATTCAGCATTGAATATTTTTAAAAAGTGTGCTGTGAAGAGTTAACATTGTTAAATACCCATAAAATCCCAGGCGATCTATGAATTCAATCCAATCCCTATCAAAATTCCAATGACTTTTTATAGAAAATTTTTAAAAAATCATAAAATTCACTTGGAACCACAAAAGACTTTGAATAGCCAAAGCAATCTTCAGAAAGAAGAAAAAAGAAGGTATCATACCTCATGATTTCAATCTGTACTTAAAAGCTACAGGAATCAAAACAGTGCAGTAGTGTCATAAAAACAGAGAATGAAACAATAATAGAGAGTCCAGAAATAAATCTATGCATATATAGTCAACTAATGGTAAAGAATCCACCTGCCAAATCAGGAGATGTAAGTTCAATTCTTGGGTTGGGAAGATCTCTTGGAGAAGGAAATGGCAACCCACTCTAGTATTCTTGCCTGGGAAATCCCATGGATAGAGGAACCTGGTGGGCTACAGTCCATGGGGTTGCAAAAGGGTCAGACGTGACTTAGCCACTAAACAACTACATTTGACAAGACAGCCAAGAGTGCTCACAGGAGAAGATAGTCTCGTCAATAAATGGCTGGGAAAATTGGATATTCATTCACACGCAAAATAATGAAGTTAAATCTCTATCTTATGCCACTCATGAAAATTAACTCAAAATGGATTAAAGAGTTAAATGTAAGACCCAGTCCATAAAACTCCTGGCAGAAAACTGAAAAGGTTTCTTAACACTGATCAGAATGACATCAAACTAAAAATATTCTGCACAGACAACTAAATTATCAGAAAAATTAAAATACAACCCATGGAATGGGGGAAAATATTTGCAAACCAAATATCTGATAAGAGGTTAATATCCAAGTTATATAAAGAACTCACACAACTTGAAGGAGTCTTCGGGGCCTAGAAAAGAGAACAACGGTCTCAAAGGCCCCTCGCTGAACCATCTAACTTCAGAGAAAACAAAGCATAACTTTAGTTCCACCCTGATGCTCCAGGCCGTTTGCATCTATCTGGGACTTATCACCCCCTGTCCAGAAACCTTCCACCCCTACCCCCGTCCAGAAGATCTATCACCCCCTGCCCAGCTACAAATGTCATCTCAACAGAAGAATACTCAAAATATCCCGCCTGATCGACGTTTCCCTTATCACTTCCAAAACCCTCCCTATAAGTATGAAGCCTCCTTGATCCCTCGCGGCGCTCAGCCTGGTTGTTAGGCCAACTGTCGCCCCTCCTTGCCTAAATAAAGGTAACCTACTTCTGTTGAGGTCATCTTTCCTTTTCTACCTCGCCGGAACTGTACCTTATACAACTCAATAGCAAAGAAAAATTAACCCAATTTTAAAATGGGCAAAGGAGCTGAATGGTCTTTTCTTCCAAAGAACATATTCAAATGGAAAACAGTACATGAAAAGGTGCCCAATATCACCAATCATCAAGGAAATGCAAATCAAAATGAGTTATCACCTACGTGTTAAAATGGCTACCATCAAAATGAGGAGATACCAATCACCAGTGAGGATGTGGGAAAAGGCGAACCCTGTACACCAAGGGTCCCCAACCTCCAATATCTAATGCCTGATGATTTGAGGTGGAACTGATTTAATAATAATAGAAATAAAGTACACAATAAATGTAATACACTTCAATCATCCCAAAACCATCCCCTGTGCCTTAGTCTGTGGAAAAACTATCTTCCATGAAACCAGTTCCTTGTGCCAAAAAGGTTGAGTACCACTGCTGCGCACTGTTGGTAGGAATGTAAATTGGTGCAGCCACTATGGAAAAAGAAAATGAAGGTTCCTTAAAACATTAACAAGAGAACTGCCATATCAAGTTCGACACAGAGGCCCAGATACTGAGAAGCTGGGAATGAGTCAGGGTAAGGCAGGAAGTCTATGACTGGCGCATACCCACCCAGAAACCAACTCACCAGCAGGTCAGAATAGATCCTCAAGAGAGGATCTCTATGCTCTCAGATGGTCATCCTCCAGTTGACTCAAGAAACAGGCCTGCTGAGTCAATAATATGTCAGCATCACAGTTTGTAAATCACTTCTATTTACATGCTGTCTCAGTTCAGTTCAGTCGCTCAATTGTGTCTGACTCTGCGACCCCATGAATCACAGCACGTCAGGCCTCCCTGTCCATCACAAACTCCTGGAGTTCACTCAAACTCATGCCATCGGTGATGCCATCCAGCCATCTCATCCTCTGTCATCCCCTTCTCCTCCTGCCCCTAATCCCTCCAAGCATCAGGGTCTTTTCCAACTAGTTAACTCTTCGCATGAGGTGGCCAAAGTATTGGAGTTTCAGCTTCAGCATCAGTCCTTCCAATGAACACCCAGGAATTATCTCCTTCAGGATGGACTGGTTGGATCTCCTTGCAGTGCAAGGGACTCTCGAGAGTCTTATCCAACACCATAGTTCAAAAGAATCAATTCTTCAGTGCTCAGCTTTCCTCAGAGTCCAACTCTCACATCCATACATGAACACTGGAAAAACCATAGCCTTGACCAGACAGACCATTACTTTGTTGGCAAAGTAATGTCTCTGCTTTTAAATATGCTATCTAGGTTGGTCATAACTTTGCTTCCAAGGAGTAAGCATCTTTTAATTTCTTGGCTGCAGTCACCATCTGCAGTGATTTTGGAACCCAAAAAAATAAAGTCTAACACTGTTTCCACTGTCTCCCCACCTATTTCCCATGAGGTGATGGGACCAGATGCCATGATCTTTGTTTTCTGAATGTTAAGCTTTAAGCCAACTTTTTCACTCTCTTCTTTCACTTTCATCAAGAGGCTTTTTAGTTCCTCTTCACTTCTGCCATAAGGGTGGTGTCATCTGCATATCTGAGGTTATTGATATTTCTCCTGGAAATCTTGATTCCAGCTTGTGCTTCTTCCAGCCCAGCGTTTCTCATGATGTACTCTGCATATAAGTTAAATAAGCAGGGTGACAATATACAGCCTTGACATACTCCTTTTCCTATTTGGAGCCAGTCTGTTGTTCCATGTCCAGTTCTAACTGTTGCTTCCTCACCTGCATACAAGTTTCTCAAGAGGTAGGTCAGGTGGTCTGGTATTCCCATCTCTTTCAGAATTTTCCACAGTTTATTGTGATCCACACAGTTGAAGGCTTTGGCGTAGTCAATAAAGCAGAAATAGATGTTTCTCTGAAACTCTTTTGCTTTTTCGATGATCCAGCGGATATTGGCAATTTGATCTCTGGTTCTTCTGCCTTTTCTAAATCCAGTTTGAACATCTGGAAGTTCATGGTTATGTATTGTTGAAGCCTGGCTTGGAGAATTTTGAGCATTACCTTACTAGCATGTGAGATGAGTGCAATTGTGCGGTAGTTTGAGCATTCTTTGGGATTGCCTTTCTTAGGGATTGGAATGAAAACTGACCTTTCCCAGTCCTGTGGCCACTTCTAAGTTTTGCAAATTTGCTGGCATATTGAGTGCAGCACTTTCACAGTATCATCTTTCAGGATTTGAAATAGCTTGGCTGGAATTCCATCACTTCCACTAACTTTGTTCATAGTGATGCTTCCTAAGGCCCACTTGACTTCATATTCCAGGATGTCTGGCTCTAGGTGAGTGATCACACCATTGTGATTAATGCTCATGAAGATTTTTTTCTGTACAATTCTTCTGTGTATTCTTGCCACCTCTTCTTAATATCTTCTGCTTCTGTTAGGTCCCTACCATTTCTGTCCTTTATTGAGCCCATTTTTGCATGAAGTGTTCCCTTGGTAGCTCTACTTTGCTTGAAGAGATCTCTAGTCTTTCCCATTCTATTGTTTTCCTCTATTTCTTTGCATTGATGGCTGAGGAAGGCTTTCTTCTCTCCCCTGGCTATTCTTTGGAACTCTGCATTCAGATGGGAATATCTTTCCTTTTCTCCTTTGCTTTTTGCTTCTCTTTGTTTCACAGCTATTTGTAAGGCCTCCTCAGACAGCCATTTTGCCTTTTTGCATTTCTTTTCCATGGGGTTGGTCTTGATCCCGGTCTTCTGTACAATGTCACGAACTTCCATCCATAGTTCATCAGGCTCTCTATCAGATCTAGTCCCTTAAATCTATTTCTCACTGCCACTGTATAGTCATAAGGGATTTGATTTAGGTCATACCTGAAGGGTCTCGTGGTTATCCCTACTTTCTTCAGTTTAAGTCTGAATTTGGCAATAAGGAGTTCATGATCTGACCCACAGTCAGCTCCCGGTCTTGTTTTTGCTGACTGTATAGAGCTTCTCCATCTTTGGCTGTGAAGAATATAATCAATCTGATTTCGGTGTTGACCATCTGGTGATGTCCATGTGTAGAGTCTTTTCTTGTGTTGTTGGAAGAGGGTGTTTGCTATGACCAGTGCGTTCTCTTGGCAAAACTCTATTAGCCGTTACCCTGCTTCATTCCATACTCC
Organism: Odocoileus virginianus; assembly: GCF_023699985.2. Lineage (NCBI taxonomy): Eukaryota > Metazoa > Chordata > Mammalia > Artiodactyla > Cervidae > Odocoileus > Odocoileus virginianus. The sequence continues at coordinate 86,743,923 of NC_069674.1, read as the reverse complement.
AAGGCCAAATTTGCTTGTCTAGATGCTGTCTAGCAGATTACAAAGTTCTTTAATACACACACAGACCCATTTCATTCTTTAGATATCCAGAGTATGAATGACTATATCCCTTTTTACTGGAGTGGAAACCATGATTGCCAAGAGATTAAACAAATTCCTCATGGGGAGCCAAACAGTTAGTGACAGAGCTAGAGGACAAACTTTGATTTCAAAGAATAAAGATCAGGGCAAAAGGAAGTGAGAGAGAGGCGATAACAGGTGACCTAGCGGAGGGAAAGCGTGTAACATACTGGGATCTTACAGCCGATCTTAGAATCAGAACTTTGGATCATCTTCGTGACTATACGGGTGCAGCAGGGAAAACAGTGCATGAAGTTTGAAGTAGCAATGGTGTGATATAAAAACAGGTATCTATGAAGCCTCTAGTTGGTGGCTGGAAGGAAGGCGAAAATGTCCAGAGAGACTCTACTTCCTGCTTGAATTTCTTCAGCAGCATCATACTGCCTACACTAGGTTAAGCAAACCATTGGGCATGGTTTTCAGGACCTCAGACAGGCCTGCAACTCGGGAGCCACATCAAATCTACACATCGCCTCAGCACCCCTTTCTCAGCCCTGCAGCAATGCCCAGCTGCCCAATCTACTTATCAGCCCAGCCACACTTTTCACTCATTCTGTTTCTTCTGCATGGAATATGCTTTACAACTTCTTTCCAACCCTCCACCTATAAATTCAACTCAAAAGTCACTTTGCTTAATCAAGTACCACCATACACTGGTCAGAATGGCTAATATTAAAAAACATGCTGGGGACGGTGTGGAAAAAAGGGAATGCTCCTATACTGTTGGTAGGAAGGGAAGTTGGTACAGCCAGGATGGAAAAACAGTATGAAGGTTCCTCAGAAAACTAAAAATATAATTACCATATGATTGAACTCCTGGGAATATATCCAGACAAAACTATAATTCAAAAAGATACATGTGCTCCAATGTTCATAGCAGCACTACTCACAATAGCCAAGACATGGAAACAGCCTTAATGTCCATGACGGATGAGTAGATAAAGAAGATGTGGGACATATAAACAATGTAATTCAGCCATCAGAAAGAATGAAATAATGCCATTTGAACCAACATGGATACAACTAGGGATTATCAATTTGGGATTCCCTCGTGGCTCAAATGGTAAGGATTCTGCCTGCAATGCAGGAGACCTGGGTTCAATCCCTGGGTCGAGAAGATCCCCTGGAGGAAGAAATGGCAACACACTCCAGTATTCTTGCCTGGAGAATCCCATAGACAGAGAAGCGTGGTGGGCTATATAGTCCATGGGATCACAAAGAGTCGGACACGGCTCAGTGACTAACACACACACAGGGATTATCATACTAGGTGAAGTTAAGTCAGAAAGAGAAAGACAAATACCATATGATATTACTTATATGTGTAATCTAAAATATGGCACAGTGAACCTATAAGTGAACCTTATAAATGAAACAGAAACAGACTCACAAACATAGCCTTGTGGTTGCCAAGGGGGAGAGGGGTGGGGAGGGGTGGACTTGGGGTTTGGGGTTAGTAGATGCAAACTATCACACACAGGATGGATAAACAACAGGATCCTACTGTATAGCACAGAGAACTATATTCAGTACCTTGTGATAAGCTATAATGGAAAAAAATTAAAAAGAATGTCTATATATATGCATCACTGAGTCACTCTGCTGTCCAGCAGACATTAACATTATAAGACAACTATATTCAATTAAAAAATTTTTAAGTCACTTTGCTGGGAAAGTTTTTCTGACTCTCTTCTTTCCCGATACTCATCTCAGCCCTAATAGCATCACTGCAAATGCATTTACATGTAGCATGGTACTTACTTACTCTACTTAATTGATTCTAACATGTATACTCAAATTTTACAATTGAGAGCATGAGAGTTAATTTGACTTTTTTTTCCTTGGTGGTAGATAAAATAGTGCATCTTAAAATTGATGCACTTAAGTTTGATGCACTTTTCTTAAGTTTGATAAAATTTATTTGCACATGTTTGTAACATTACTTCTCCACTGAGATTAAAAAGACCCTGAAGTCTTTGATAATTTCTTATTGATTCTATTGCCTGTCACATTGCTCTGTATATCATAGGCTTTTCATAGCTGTTTGTTAAACAAATGAAAAACACTGATCTTTAAATAGGTAAGTTAAAGAAGTGTCACTGTTCTGTACTGAAAACTAAGAAAGATGATTGTGATAAACCCTTTCATCTCATCTAAAAGTGTCAGCTTACATAAGCGAGTGAAGGTTCCAAGGTCTGTTGACCCTGTTACATCATTTGACCTGAAAATTATAACTCCCTTCCTTGTATATCATAGATCCCTGAGGTTCCCTGGGATTTATGTTAAACCCCCAAATCTCTTGGCAGGACATCATGGTTTAAGATAATGGACTTAGAACTGTAAATGTAAACAGGTTGTGAAATGCCTGATCAGGTCTGAAATGAAGTTCAGGTTTTAATATTTATCAGCACATGACCTTGTTGTTTAACCATCTTGAACTTCAGTTTTATCCTTTGCAAAATGGGGATAATATAACTCATCCTTATGGATAATTGTCAGGATTAATTTCATTTTCAAAGATAAAACATCTGAATGGGGCCTGATACAGAAATGTATTCAATTAGTTTCAAAACTGTCCTTATGCCCTCAGCAACTGGCACATAACAGAATGAACAAAAAAGTAATGAATGAGAATAATCTACATGGTCAAGGGAGCAACATGGACCTTGAAATCCTTGCAAAATCAAATTAATGACATACTGAGCTAATGGTCTACATTTGTGATGTTAAAAAGCCATGGACATCAATTTCTACAGAAGATTTATTCTACCTGGTCTTCTATCCATTTATCTTCATGTGTGAGTAAGTCATCTTAAATTTGGATCTGATTTTACCTCATTTTTCTATTTATCAAAACATTTTTACCATAATGACATAAATTTATGACAATTAGACCATATATTTTCCCATGGAGCATGATTTCAGAAACTAGCCTATTGTTTTTGCTTTCAGGTACTGTAATTCACTGTATAACAATCCTTAGCTCCCATTAGCTGTATCTCAGTAGGTCTGACTAATTTCCTCTAAACCTTTCCCACAGGCTTTGCATTTTTCCTTTGAACTTTTCCCCAAAACTCTAGAATTCCTAAAAGTTCCGTGACTACATTTCCCTTTCTCTTCTATCAAATACTTCTCTCTGTTGAGTCTCTGGGAAGCGAGGAGTTGCTCTGCTCACTGCTGATGACTAGGCAAGGCATGGAGCATAAGAAACCCTTCTGAGAGACATTTAGAACTGTAGGTGCAAGGCAGGTAGACTGGAGAGATGAGGGAGGAAGGAGAAAGGTAAAGGAAGAAAGCACTGGGGACTGGTTCAGAGAATTTGGAGAATATCACAGATGAGTGGGAGGAGCAGTAATTGTGATGGTTTGCTGCCATGAAATGACAAAGAAATTCAGAGCAAGAAAGGGGAGTTAGAGTCATTTATCATTTCAAGAGAATAAAATGGGAGGATAGAGATTCAGTTTACACAACAGAGTTTAGCTAAAAGCAAGATGTAAAATGCTAAGTCCTCATCAGATAAGTCTGGCCATACTACATGGGGAGTTCTAGATTATCAGTACAGGAAGGGGTGAAAACCTCTTTGACTTCAATAATCTAGAAATAGAATCCAGAACAAAGAAACAGACAACTAATACTACTTTCTGAACTTTTGGCTCTTTATGCTCATTTTGTAAACTTTACTGCTCTGTAGGGGTCTAACTCTAGTCCCCCAAATCTACATGGATTGACGGCTTCCTGGTCCAAATGCTCTTGTCAAGATATAGTCTTTTCTACACTTCTTAGAGACACCATTTTCAAATATACTTTCTCCAAAAGCCCTGTGCTTTGGTTAACAGGTTTCAGTGCTCTCATCGCCAGGCATTTGAATGAGATTAGCTCATAGATCCAGATGATGAATCTTGTTCTGTCATGTTGTTTTTAGGCAAAAGTTGAAAGAGAAAGCTTTGAACAATGTGGAGAAACCCAACTATGAAATTTTGATAGCCTTAGGGCAGAGAGACTTAACATAAAGAAATAATCATCATTCATTCAAAGAGCACTCATAGGCTTGGTGGAGATCAATGCCAAAATTCTGTGATTAATTAAGAGTTGCTAAAGAAGCTAGAAAAAAAGGCACTATGAGTTCTTGGTTTAATCAAAGACAGACCAGTTCAAATAAACTGTCCGAGAGTCAACAGGTTCTGGTCAAGTTCCCATGAGCCTCATTGCTATTTGGAGTTATAAGACTTCACCTTCATTCTGAAAAAGATTTCATCCTCATCCTGAAAATAATATGCCTGACTGAACATTAGTGATTTGAGAAGATGTCAGTTATTTTACTCCATGAAAGTGACTAATGAGATATGAGAGTTGTGATATTTAGGTTTTCTTGCCTGAGAGATGCATTTCACAATAACCTCCTAAGATGGTAAGGACCACTACACATGTGACTGGTAATTTTTCTAGAGGTGAGTAAGGATGAATTAACAAGAACAGGGATAAAATAGTTCATATGAAGGACCACCTAACTAATTACATTGATAGGGCACCTTTGCTTCTTTATTCCAGACAAAGCTCATGTATCACAGGTCAACCTGCCAGAGACTTACTCTGGCAGAGAGAAGGGGTATTGGATGGCATTTTAATCACAGACAAGGCTGATTACTGGTTTCAGAAAGAACCACAACTTCTCTTCCTTACATTTCCAATGAGTTTTTTATGGGAGACAGAACTAACATATCATAAATAGAAAAATAAATTATTCCATATAAGGCTTTAAGAGGTAAGTTGCATTATATAGTTGTTGCAGCCCTGGTTTCCTCTGTTGGGCATGGGAAAAGGATGTCCATTATGTTACAGATTCCTTAAAGTTTTGACTAAATTGAAAGTGACTGACTATGGAGCTTGAACTTGCCACCATTCCTGAAATCATCTCTAACATATCACCATGATATGTGAAGGAATTAAAACAGTGTACTTTGTACACTTGAAACCAGACCTCCTGCTACTCAAAGGATGGAAATACCTCTTAGTTCAATCGCGTTTCTAGCAACATAGTAGATATGATTTGAATATGATCCCAATTCTGCTCACTTTTCTGAATAACCCCAACAAATGAAGTATATGTATGTATAGAGAGGACTGGTGAAGTCCAAAAAGCCAGACACAGTGGGAGAGACATGCAATTCCAGTAAAACAAACCATATGGCTAATTAAATATAGATGTTTTCTATTGATCTCTCCACTAATTGCTAAAAATTTCTACACATGTTTTTGGCTCATTAACAATTAGTTTGAGGTGACTCATATGACACTCTACATACTACACATCTTTCTCACCTGTTGCTGAGATGAATCCTTAAGCCTTTATTGATGGACTTAGGGTTCATGCACTTTTATAGACTTACAAGTCCATTGAACAAACAAAAAATGTACCTCTGTGAGAACACTGCATGTTGTAAAAGTGGTCCTATGAGTGAACTATTATTTTTCTTTTCCATGCCAGAACAAGATAGAAAGCAAATCCAAGGAATCTTTTCCTGGAAGAACTGTATATAAAATTGAAAGGGACCCTCTTTTTCACCATCAACCAAGTCATCACATTGTCAAGCCAAGTGCTACTCTCCCATCCAGCCACTTCTTTGGTCCTTATTTATTCATAAAGTTCTCTCTCCAAAAGTCAAGATGATGTAGATATGCAGATATATTAAAATATCCAGATTTGCTCACCATTTCAGAAACCATCACTCCCCTCCTAAGAGAAGGCAATAACCATGAAAATGAACAAGAACCCTGCTTAAACTAGCATTCTAAGAGTGGAAACCCCTGAAATAATTTCTACACTTTTCTAATACCATACACAAAAATAAACTCAAAATGGATTAAAGATCTAAATGTAAGACCAGAGACTATAAAACTCCTAGAGGAGAACATAGGCAAAACACTCTCCGACATGAATCACAGCAGGATCCTCAATGACCCACATCCCAGAATTTTAGAAACAAAAGCAAAAATAAACAAATGGGACCTAATGAAACTTAAAAGCTTTTGCACAACAAAGGAAACTATAAGCAAGGTGAAAAGACAGCCCTCAGATTGGGAGAAAATAATAGCAAATGAAGCAACAAAGGATTAATCTCAAAAATATACAAGCAACTCCTGCAGCTCAATTCCAGAAAAATAAATGACCCAATCAAAAAATGGGCCAAAGAACTAAACAGACATTTCTCCAAAGAAGACATACAGATGGCTAACAAACACATGAAAAGATGCTCAACATCACTCATTATCAGAGAAATTTCTACATTTTGTATAGTTATAATCACTATGTGATACAGAATGAACATTCTATAAGTAAATCAGCAAGTTGAACTGGAACCTTGATGCACTGATTTAGGACAATTACAGAAATGAAAGTAGGCTATTAAGGCCAAATTTCATCCAACTCTGTTTTAGTAGTATAGCAATACTATGATTTGATGAAATAAAGGAAAAAAACTCCTTTCAAAAATAGATGGAAGTTTTATACAAAGACTTAGCATGAGTTTAAGGTATTCATAAGTATAAACCCTAGATTTATTATTGCTGAGGTTATAAAGGCTCAATAACATGTGTTTGCTGCTTCCCTCGCCTTTAAGTAATAACAATTTTATTATAAAGCCTGGTTTGGCTGTGACCAAAAAAACTGAAGACTTGGATCATAGAAAAATGATGTGCTGGCTTTCATCACTTTCCCATAACTCATGAATATTAACTTTTTCCAAAAGATTACTACCCTTGGGAATTTGAGTTAGTCTTTTCCAAATCTATTATTTTGCATGTATTATTTTTTCTCTCATTAAAACAAGGCAATTGAGACAAATAAAATCAGATTTAAAAAAACAAAGGTAAGAGAGCCATTTCTAAGTTTTATCAACCCCACTGCACATATGCAAGCTGAAGCTAAAATGAACAAAACTCATAAATTCAATACTAATGACATGGCACTATTTGATAGATCCCAATAATTGCTTCTATTGTGTCTTTAATTCCCCTCTCAAATAATCTTCACATGTAAACATGTTATATTTGTCTTCATTATCTTCATGTTTGAAAACACTGAAAGCCAGTTTTCTCTGTTGCTGGTACAAAGAATGGTGGTTTGTCCACATCGGAAGTTGGCCATTAGCTGCAATACCAGATCATTGACATAGAGGACCTGAAGGGTCCTGTGTTACTTCTGCGTTAGTATGGTTCTCCTGGCAAGCAGACAACTTCATCAGAGAAGTCAGCCAAGGAGAGTCTTTAAATGGAAGTTGTGCATACGAGGAGCAAATGCATTTTAAAAAGTTGCTGACGGGCATGAAACGCTTTGATCTGAAGATGGAAAACTCCAAAGCAGGAAGGATTTGGGCCATTTTGAGTTTGATTGACTCTGTGGTTTCTCTGAGCAGTAATTCCATGGGCTAAAATAAATGCAGAAATGGTATTTTGAGACCACAGCTGTGGAGGGGAGTGTGGTGAATTTCAATGAAAATCCAGTTGAATTATGAAGTTCAGATTTTATAATAGCAAGGGACATGAGAGAAGTAATATTGTTTCCTGAAATTTCACTGCTTTTATTTAAGAGGTTGAAAAAAGAAAATCCTATTTATTTATTCTTAGGAAAAAGGAAAAATGTTGAATCCCCATTGCCTAGAACCATGTGGCAGATGCTCTGAAGATCAATGAGATAATCTTATTCATTTTAAAATTTACATGTTGGAAAGAGGTAATTTAATGAATAATGACAAAAATCAAGATCAGAGATAGTCAAGAATACCCAAGAATAAAAATTTCTTACTTTACTATCTTTGCAAACAGATTTCTTACACTGATCAATGACCAATCAACTTCATAGAAAGCTCATTTCAGTAAGCAATGATTACATGCAAATATGGTATCAACTTTTACTAACACAAAAAGAGAAAAATTAAGAATACTCAAGCAATTATTGAATCACTTTGCTATACACCTGAAACTGACACAACATTGTAAATCAAATATACTCCAATATAAAATAAAAAAAAATTTAAAAAGAATTTTAAAAGACTAGTCAAGCAGAACTTTAAACATAAACTATTTTCTACAGGAAGTAATGATGGGATGGACTGAGGTTAAATGAACTTAGATATGTTATGAGACCTCAGAAATTTTAACAGTATTCATTTTAATAGAGTCATAAGGACTGGACTAAATGGAATAATAAATAGAATAGCATAATTGTTAAGAAGGTGGCCTCCTGCGTTGGGTTTTGAATTCTGGCTCTGCAGAACTTATTAGATGTATGGCCTTGGGCAAGACTCTTCAATACTCTCTGTCTTAGTTATCTTAGCTATAAAATGATACTTTAATAAAACTTTCTTCAAAGGTTTATTATGAGTATTAATAACTTAATAATTATTTAATAAGTGAATAAGTGTAAATTTCTTGGAATAGTACTTAGCACCCAGTAAGCATTCAAGAAATACTAGTTATTATTAGCAGACATGCAGGATAGTAAAAAGAACAGCAAACTGTAAGTTAGGCATTAGGCTATGGCTCTTCAACTAGCTAAACTCCCAAGATCTCATATCAGCCAGCTGTAAAATGAAAGAGGTGGGTTAGATGATCTCTAAAGTTCCTTTTAACTTTAAAAAATACTGTTTTATTGTATGGAAACACAAAAGACCCCAAATAGTCAAAGCAATCTTAAGAAAGAAAATGGAGCTGGAAGATCAGTCTCCCTGATTTCAGACTATACTACAAAGCTACAGTAATCAAAGCAGTATGGTACTGTCACAAAAACAAAATAGACGAATGGCCACAGGATAGAAAGTCCAGCAATAAATCCATGCACCTATGGTCACCTAATCCTTGACCAAGGAGGCAGGAGTATATAATGGAGAAAAGACAGTCTCTTCAATAAGGGGTGCTGTGAAAATCAGACAGCTACATGTAAAATAATGAAATTAGAACACTCCCTAATGCCATACACAAAAATAAACCCAAAATGAATTGAAGAGCTAAGTTTAAGTCCAGATACTATAAAACTCTCAGAGGAAAACACAGAGCACTCTGCCTAAAAATTACAGCAACATAGTCTATGATTCATTTAATGAAAATAAAAACAAAAATAAATAAAAGGGACCTGATTAAACTTTTAAGCTTTTGCACAGCAAGGCAAGCTGTAAATGAAACAAAAAGACAACCTTCTGAATGGAAGGAAATATTTGCTAATGAAGCAACTGACAAGGGATTAATCTTCAAAACACACAAACAGCTCATGCAGCTCAATACCAATAACAAACAGTCCTATCAAAGAAAGGGTGGGAGATCTAAATAGACATTTCTCCAAAGAAGACATACAAATGGCTTAAAAAAAACACATTAAAAGATGTTCAACATCAGGAGTTATTAGAGAAATGCAAGTTGAAAGTACAATGAAATATTGCCTCACTTTTTAGAATGGCCACCATCAAAAATCTACAAACAATAAATGCTGGAGAGAGTGTAGAGAAAAGGGAACCCTCTTATGCTGTTGATGGGAATATAAGCTGCTACAGCCACTATGTAGAACAGTAAAACTAAAAATACTAAAAATAGGGCTCCCATATAATCTAGCAATCCCACTTCTGAGCATATACCTGAAGAAAATCACAATTCACAAGGATACATGTACCCCCCAAAATTAATTGTAGCACTATTTACAATAGCCAGGATGTGGATCCAGTTAAACTTCCACTGACAGAGGAATAGATAAAGAAGATGTATATTGTATATTGTATATATATATGTATATTGTATATATATTACTCAGCCATAAAATATGAAATAATGCCATTTGCAGCAATATGGATGAACCTAGATATTGTCATACTGAGTGAAGTCAGACAGAAAGACAAATATCATGCAATATTGCTTATATGTGGAATCTAATTGTTACAAAGAACTTATTTGCAAAACAGAAATAGAGTCACAGGTATATCAAACAAATTTACGGTTACAAGGGGGAAGAGAGGGAGGGATAAATTGGGAAACAAGGATGGACATATATACACTACTACTATATATTAAATAGACAACTGATAAATACCTACTATATAGCACATGGGACTCTACTCAATACTCTATAATGAGGTACATGGGAAAAGAACTTTAAAGAGAGTAGGTGTATGTGTCTGTATAAGTGATTCACTTTGCTGTACATCTGAAACTAACACAACATTGTAAATCAATTACACTCCAATAAATTTTTTTTTTAAGTTTATGTAGCCAAAGTAAGTGTTTCTGCAACAAACGTGAGTGGTCCATAGAAACTATATCTAATGTGTGCATTTTCCTGTTAATTGTATTTTGAACATGTTTAAGAATAAATGCCTTTATAGGTAGAATTGTCTTATTTTTTCAAGTTTTACTGAGATACAATTGACATATAACACTGCATTACTGTGTACAACATAATGCTTTGATATGTGTATATATTATAAAATGATTATCACACTAAGTTAATGTATGTGCATGCTCAGTCACGTCTGTTTCTTTGCAACCGCATGGAATGTAGCCCGCTGGGCCCCTCCGTCCATCGGATTTTTCAGGCAAGAACAGTGGAGTGGGTTGTCATTTCCTCCTCCAGGGGAACTTCTCACTCAGGAATTGAATCTGCGTCTCCTGCACTGGCAGCAAATTCTTCACCACTGAGCCGCCTGGGAAGCCCCTTGCCACCACCGCCACCCCATAATAATCTTCCCCTCCTTTCTTGCCCAGATTTCTAGTTCACCCCGGCCAGGAGCAAACTGTGCAACCGAGGTTCCCCAGTCCTACTGTGGGATTCTCTGTTCATGAGACAGGAACAGTTTCCCTCCTGTCCCCACGGAGGGGGAAAAGCCCTGGGGGTCGGTGGGTCTGCGGGGGCAGCAGCAGCAGACGGGGCAGGGTGTGGGGGACGGTGAGGCTGACTCAGAGGAGGCCGGCCCGGAGCTGAGAGCAGCGGGAACGCAGGTGGAGAGGCAAGGCTGGCAGCGCCGACCAGCAGTAACGACCCAGCGTCAGCCTGCTCCCCTCTGCCTCTGGGGAAGCAGGTTCGGAAGCAAGCCTGGACTGCCTCCCAAACGAGGCAGCACAGCCCAAACACTGAGATTCTGGGGATGGCTCGGAAGCCCCCTCGCGAGCTGAGAAGGCGAGACGCTGTGTGGCGGGCACAGCCCCCCTTCCTGTGGCTCTGCAGAGACCACCGTCCCGGTTCCCTCGCTCTCACCTCCTCCGCTCTCTCCTCAGCCTCTTTGAAAGACTAACTTTGTCTTCTCATTGCCCTGAGGCAAATTCCTAGTTGATGTCCAAGGTGAAATAAATCTAACTTTTTAGCCAATACTTGGATTCCTTAAGGTTTTGAGTTTACATAGGATATAATGAATTAAAAAGGAAAATATGTATCTGATCATTAATGCTCATTTTATATGGGATAAGTAGCCATGACTATTTTTGTTAGAAGTTATATTGGAATAGTTCTTATTAAATTTAGATACAGAAAGTATTTCTTAGCTCATCTAATATAGCATAAATATCATATGGGTAATGATAAATAGTGCAGAAATATGTTGATCACACTGAAATAATTATTAACACAATTCCTTTGTCAGTAGTCACTAGGCAACAAAAAAACAAACTAGTTCCCCAAAGAAGTCACTTATACTAAGCCCTACATCACCAAACTGAGACTTATTTATAGTTTCAACTCTCCCAGCTGTGGAATCTCAAACTAATCAGGACTCTCCTGATCACCAGTTCAGTTCAGTTGCTCCATCATGTCTGACTTTTGCGACCCCATGGGCTGCAGCATGCCAGGTTTCCCTGTCCTTCACTGTCTCCTGGAGTTCGCTCAAGCTCATGTCCCTTGGGTTGGTGGTGCCATCCAGCCATCTCATCATTTGTCATCCCCTTCTCCTCCTACCTTCAATCTTGCCCAGCATCGGGGTCTTTTCTAATGAGTCAGTTCTTCACATCAGGTGACCAAAATATTGGAGCTTCAGCATCAGTCCTTTCAATGAGTATTCAGGACTGATTTCCTTTAGGATTGACTCGTTTGATCTTGCAGTCCAAGGGACTCTCAAAAGTCTTCTCCAACACCACTGTTCAAGAGCATCAATTCTTCAGCACTCAGTTTTGTTTATACTCCAACTCTCACGTCCATACATGACTACTGGAAAAACCAGTAGTCATCACTTCTTATCACCATCACTTAGGTAATCTGTCTGATAGACCTCCGCCATCCCTTAGAAGGAAAGTAACCTTCAATAATCAATCTGATTTTTCCTGCCTTGTACAGCTTCCTTGTTCCTGCTCCCTTCGGCGGACAAAATCTCTTGCCTTGTATAATTCTTTGCAGCTCCTTTGTATCTGCTAGACTGCATGCTATCTGTTTCATGAATCCCTGAATAAAACCAACACGATCTTTTAAATGTACTCAGATGAATTTTTTTAAAGCAACCATGAATATCTTTAAAGATATAAAATTATTTCACAAACATTCTTTGCCTGATTCTCATAACATCATGAGGTAAATAATTTTATTCTTATCTACATTTTCTCCCTCAGGAAACTGTTCCACAAATGTCAGGACTTTGGAGACATTTTTTATGGCTAGGCTGGGTGCCTAGGCTTAGATCATTCATCAAGTCATTGGTAGAATCAGTACTTGAATTTTGGACTTGAAAATTTACTATTATTCAGTTTCAAGATCAGAATATTTTTAAACCACAAAAACATGAAGAATGATCAGTAATAAACTTGACTAGCTCATAAGTGTCATTACGTTTTGCATTTCAACTTCTACCTTCATTCTTATCAGATGAATAAAATATTTTCTCTTGACTTCTTTAAGGAAAAAAGCCAATAGATATTACTATGTTAGTCATAAAAATATCACCTTGGATTCTGCAGAGTAAGAATTAGAATGGTATATTGTGAGCAATTAAATTAAGCCAATTATTGTGGAAGAATATTTATTCTTTATATTTATATTTTATGTACGAAGGATTCAAGTAATTTAAATACATATTTTAGAAGTAGAAAAACATTGCCCATAGGTTTTTTCTGACAAGAAGGAGTATATTTCTCATTTATGTTCACAGCTAACCCTCGAACAATCTGGGTATTAAGGCACCAACCCTGCATGCAGTTCAAAGTCTAAACATAACTTAGAGTCATCCTTCTGTATCCCTAAATTCCTTGTATCTGCAGTTCTGCATCTGCATATTCAACCAGCTGAGCTTCTGTAGAACCATATTATCTGCTTTTAAAAGAAAAAAACAAAAAACACTTGCATGTAAATAGACCCATGTACATCAAACCTGTGTTGTTCAAGAATATAAGATTTGAAATATCTGATTAATGAATCCTAATGAGGCTTCCCAGAAAACTCAGTGGTAAAGAATCTGCCTACCAATGCGAGAGATACAGGAAATGCAGGTTTGATCCCTGGGTGGGGAAGATCCCCTGGAGTAGGAAATAGCAACCCGCTACAGTATTCTTGCCTGGAGAACTCCATGGACGATGGACCTGGAAGGCCACAGTCCATGGGGTCACAAAGAGTCAGACACGGCTTAGGGACTAAGCACTTGATCATAGGAATACACTTGCCTTCTGTTAGGATGTAATATTCACATCAAATGGATACAAACATCATTTGTCTATTTTTCTCATTTGCTTCTGAGTTTGTGAGTTTTAGAGAGAATGTGGTGCGACTATTGCACGTTGACTTACAATGGCTATGTCAGAAAAGTCTGTGTACCTTTGACCTTAATAACAAACATGATTAAATACCCTTAACCACGTTCAGAAGGGGAGCTTCTGTTCCTTCCTAATCAAGCATTTCAAAGATACTGATATGGCATTGTTCTCACATTTAGGTTCCATCGCTATGTATCTAATGTGGCTTGGGCACAAGGCTGCCCTCCACCCACACCTGCCATTGTCAAGGGCTAGGAGTTCATTCAGATGATTCTTGAATAACTGCAAAGGTGTTAATACTTCTTAAATTGATTAATAGCTTCCAAGACTAAGGATGGAAGAGTTTTGTCTCAAGGAAATGAACCAGGAGTTTCCCTATGGCAAACCACTCTTGTATAGTTGAATGATTTTTGATTCTACCCATAAAAATATCATCTTTCCCCAAACAACTTTAAAAAGCTTTATTGGAAGAGGTCATATTTTAGGACATATTTGGGTATTAGAATGGAGAATGCTTTTAAAACTGGAAGGAAAAAAAGACATTAAGAAAAAAACAGTTCCAAGCACAGATATAACTTGAAAAAAAAAAAAATCTGAAGCTGGAGTGGAACTATCAAACAAGAACCATGAATTCATCTATGTTACAGTCCATAGAGTTGCGAAAGAGTCAGACACAACTTAGTGACTGGACAACAAAAAAACAAGACAAGAGGACTCTGAAGAAGATGAAAAAGAGTAGATTTATTAACAGGAATAAGGTATCAATTAAAACATTCCAAGCCTCCTTATATTTGGACTAGGTTATTTCCATTCCTTTTAGTTTTAGCATAGCATTGAAAAAAATGGAATGCAAGAAGACATTTGAGTTTATTTAAATATCATGGAATGCTATTTGCACTGTTTCTGAAATAAACATGATTTTTACAATATATAAAGGACAGGAAACAAACTACAAATAAAAGAATGAAATCCATGTGGAATAGCTAAGTCTGTGTGTGTGTGTGTGTGTATGTGTGTGTGTGATTTTGTCAAGCACACAATCTCCTTATGCTTTTGACTTGGATATTTTAAAGACGATGTAATTCATATGCTTTTCATTCATTTACACTTGAGGTATTAAAATATAGTTCAAATTATGTATTCGTGTACCATGAGCCAATTTTTTTTCTGTTGAAAAATGTCTTTTCTTGAGTAAAAAAAAATTTATACTAAATTAGAATCCAAAGTTGTTAATTCACAGCATCAACTCCTAGACTAGAATATACATATTCTGTTGACATGAGATGATTTTTGAAGTTTTACAAACAACCTCTGGCATAATTAAAATCAAGGTCTTGCCTTTTCTGTCATTATTAATGATCACTGTATGATGGGATAAAATAATCACATAACAATCACTTCTACTTAGTTCCCTATTTCAAGGTTCGGGACTTTTCACTAAATCTACCTTAGCAGACTCTAGATTTAGAAGTTCTTCCTTTATGCCCTTATTCAGGTTTACAAAATAATTTTATTTTCACTGAATACAGGAGACACTATCATATATCCTAATAAACAAAACATAAAACAGAACATAAAAAAAAACAGTTTTATTTTTCATGAACATACAAATTTACTTTACACACAACATTATCCCTTGGTTTCCTGATCAGCTTCTTTTGTCTATTAACTAAAATGATTTCTGTTTGCAATGATTCATGTCACTCCCCACCCCCCAATAAAGGTCTTGACTGTCAATTTTTTGTGGAGAAAAAGCAAAAAGATAAGAAATATCACACTGCAGCACTGGAAGCTAGATGTCACGGCTTTTGCTCTCAGCTGTCATCAGATAGAGCTCCCAGAGTCACGGTGACTGACTATATGAGGGGCTCCTATAACCCTAGAAGGGGAAGCTAATGCTACGGTAGGTTCTGTGACAGCTTCTAATTCATCTTCCATGACACCAAATGCTGCTTATGATGGTAGCCTACTGGTGTTGACACTTGTTTTTGTTATGCCATACTTTAAAGACCCATACTATGAAATAGTTCCAGAATGTGCCTTGTAATATTTAGTCACAATGAGGTCATTTACATCCCTCTCTCTTTTTTTTTTTTTGGTAAGAACATTGTTTCAGTTCACCTCTCTCATGTGCTAAGACACTTCAGTAGTGTCTGACTCTATGCAACAATGCGACCCTGTGGACTGTAGCCTGCCAGCTGTCCATGGGATTTCCCAGGCAAGAATACTGGAGTGGGTTGCCATTTCCTTCTCCAGGGGGTCTTCCCAGCCCAGGGATTGAACTTGCATCTCTTATGTCTCCTGCATTGGCAGGCAGGTTCATTACCACTAGTGCCATCTGGGAAGTGACCTCACCTCTCTCAGCAAATTTCAGTTATACATTATCATCAACTATAATCACCATGTTATATATTAGATAATAAACCCTTATTCATCTTATAACTGAAAGTTTATACACTTTTACCAATCTCTTCCTAACTCCCTGATTCTCTGGCAACCACTTTTCTACTCTGTGTTTCTATGAGTTTGACTTCTTTTTCTTTTAGAATTCTACTATCATGTGGTTTTTGTCATTTTCTATCTGTTTTATTGGTATTTTACATATCATAATGCCCTCCAGGTTTATCATTGTTGTTGCAGATGACAGGATATCTTTCTTCAAGGCTCATTAACATTCCATTGTGTATATATACCACATTTTCTTGATCCATTCATTCATGAAAAGATATGTTGTTTCTATTCCTGGGTTATTATGAATAATGCTATGAACATGGGAGTACAGATATATCTTGAAGACAGTAATTTCACTTGCAAGGGGCGGGGGTGGTTTGTTATATATATCCAGAAATGCAATTGCTGGATCGGAGGGTCGTTCTATTTTTCACGTCTTCAGAAGTGTTCATATTGTTTGCCACAGTGTACAGGGTTCCCTTCTTTTCCCACATCCCTATTATTAGCACATGTCTTTTTAATAATAGCTAACCTTATATTGAACATCTGATCTGCATTTCTTGATGGTTAGTAATGTTCCAAGCCTTGGGCATCTGAATATATTCTTTGGGGGAAAATGTCTATTTATGTCATTTGCTCATCTTTTAATTGTTTTTTCTTTACTACTGAGTTGTATGCATTTCTTGAACATTTTGGATTAACCTGATTTTCTAGGTTGCCTTTTCATTGTGTTAATGGTTTCCTTTGCTGTGCAGATGCTTTTAAATTTAACTCTATTTATTTTTTCCTTTTGTTGTCCCCAAATATTCTTAAGATATCAATGCATTAATACTGTTGAATGTATACAGTATTACAGAGGGCTCAAGATACGTTCTTGGTCCTCAGAACACAGAAAACATATTCTGCTTGTACTCTACAGCTTAGTGAGTTTAATTAAGATTATTACTTTCTGGGCTGCTTCATAAGTCACAAGTAAGTACACTTCCGGCTCCCTTGGCCATTTATTCAGTAGGTTTATGGTAACATAAAACTGAATTTTCCTGAACCACGTTTCAGTGTTTATTAAAGTACCATAGTAATGTCTTATTAATAAAAAATAATATAAATAATCAGGATGTTATGAACTGAATTATGTTTCCCCAAAGACACAGTCAAGTCCTAATACTTGGTACCTGTGACTGCAATCTTATTTAGAAATAGTCTTTGTAAATGGAAGCAAGTTAAAATGGGAGCAAGTTAAATTTGACAGTGAAAAGTGTTAGCTACTCAGTCCTGTCTGACTCCTTGTGACCCTGAGGACTGAAGCCCACCAGGCTCCTCCATCCACGGAGTTCTCCATGCAAGAACACTGGAGGGGGTTACCATGCACTCCTCCAGGGGATCTTCCCAACCCAGGGATCGAACTTGGGTCTCCCGCACTGCAGGCAGTTTCTTTACCATCTGAGCCACCAAGGAAGCCACGCTGAATTTGAGTGGGGTTTAATCCAACATGACTGGTGTCTTTAAAAGAGGAGGAAAATTTGGACATGAACCTAGAAACACAAAAGGGAGACTACCACATGGGGACAGAGACAGAAATCAAATGCCTGCGGCTAACTGCAACTGAGAGAATCAAGGAAGTAATTTTCTATGGAGGCTCTGGAAGGAACACGGCCTTCCTAACATCTTGATTTTGAGCTTCTAGCCTATAAAACTGTGAGAGAACAAACTTCTATTGTTCTAAGCCACCCACCTTGTGGCACTCTGAGATACTCCAAGTAGCTAGAGATAGAAGTCTTTCAAACCTGTAGGAGAACCTGATGGCATATTACAGTGTAGCAGTATCCACTTCAGTGACTGTATTTGTAGTCATAAAAGTAAATAAGACTATATTTTAAAAAGAAATGAAGGTGTATTCTGCTGAGCTAAATTCCAACTGCATTATATAGAAAATGAATGATCAGAAATAAAAATATTGCTACCCAAACTCAATGTGGAATCAGGATTGCCAGGAGAAATATCAGGAACCTCAGATATGCAGATGACACCACCCTTACAGCAGAAAGTGAAGAAGAACTGAAGAGCCTCTTGATGAAAGTGAAAGAGGAGAGTGAAAAAGTTGGCTTAAAGCTCAACATTCAGAAAACTAAGATCATGGCATCTGGTCCCATCACCTCATGGGAAATAGATGGAGAAACAGTGGCTGACTTTATTTTGGGGGGCTCCAAAATCACTGCAGATGGTAATTGTAGCCATGAAATTAAAAGACGCTTACTTCTTGGAAGGAAAGTTATGACCAACCTAGATAGCATATTAAAAAGCAGAGACATTACTTTGCCAACAAAGGTCCATCTAGTCAAGTCTATGGTTTTTCCAGTGGTCACGTATGGATGTGAGAGTTGGACTATAAAGAAAGCTGAGCACCGAAGAACTGATGCTTTTGAACTGTGGTGTTGGAGAAGACTCTTGAGAGTCCCATGGACTGCCAGGAGTCCATCCTAGAGGAGATCAGTCCTGGGTGTTCATTGTAAGGACTGATGCTGAAGCTGAAACTCCAATACTTTCGCCACCTGATGCGAAGAGCCAACTCATTGGAAAAGACCCTGATGCTAGGAAAGATTGGGGGCAGGAGGAGAAGGGGACGACAGAGGATGAGATGGCTAGATGGCATCACCGACTTGATGGACAGGCGTTTGAGTAGACTCTGGGAGTTGGTGATGGACAGGGAGGCCTGGCATGCTGTGATTCATGGGGTCGCAGAGAGTTGGACATGACTGAGCGACTGAGCTGAACGGAAACTCAATGTTGCAAAGTACCCTTCTCCAGAAACACCCTTCCAGGAAAGGCTGTCTTCCAAGCTGGCTGTTTGCTATACACTTTGCTGAAGGACTGCATAATATAAAAATCATGAGCAGATACTTAATGTTTCTACAACTTTTTAGGTAAGGCTTTGTAATATGAAATAACTGTGATAGATACTCAGGTTAAATAACAAATAGCTTTGGGCTTAGCTACTTGAGGGCAGGGGTCATTTTAGATAGATCTTGATATCCCAAAGGCCCCACACAGTATCTTTCATATGGTCGGTGTGAAAAAAATTATTAAAAAGTAGTATGCAGACATTAGATAGGTGTAAATGGTTGACTGTACATAAAGAAGATAATCCATAACTAAAAACTGAGTAGAAGCATTCATACTTTACATTTATGAAGATGACATTACAGTGTACAGGGATATTTATATACATTATTTAACTTAATTTTTAAAAAAATTTCTGTCCAACAGGTATTATTCTCTGTGTTTTATAGATAGGAAATTAAGGCTTAGGATGTTTTCAATGATGTGCCCAAGGTCACATAGCTAGTGAATGGTGTAAAAATGGTAGGGGGGAATGACTCACAGTCCAAATCTCTGTGCCACATTCTGTGATGCATCATATACCACAATCACCTTTGGAGGAAATGCCTACTCAGGACTAGACTCTAGACCTCATTGCAAATGAGCGCAGAAACTATTCGCCTCAACTGTTTCTGTCACAATTCGTCCACTTTAAGTGGAGTTAAAAATATTTGAAACCCCCCTGTCTCATTTGAACAATATGAGTGGACATGTGTTGATGATTAAATCACACCAGAAACTGTCAAAAAATGTGGCCTCTGTTTTAAATCCAAGAAATCAGTTTTATAATTATATAACTGAAATTCTAACCAGATGGAATTCCTAGTAAATTATGTTAACTAACTCTCCTCTTTCTCTCTGATTACAAGTATAGAAATTTCATGCTAACTTTACCTATACTGTACTATTTTGGACATTCTTAACTAAAATACCAACTATCTTGTTAAATATTTGTAATGCCATCATTTATCATCACTTGATATATAAAGCACATTGTAGCAGACTAAGTGCTTTAACAGCTCAGAATCTCTCTACATGAAGGAACAGCTCTATCAGTACATCATTGAAAAGGATCACCATGGAACCAGCCAGAAATAAATCAGTCAAAAACTAACTGTAAGAACTAAGCATGCCCTTAATAGAATTTAACAACCTTCTCACAAATAGAACCATTTAGACTTTATAATCACACCCATCTTCCACCTCATAAACCTTGCTAGAGAAGACAAAAAACAAGCCACACTTAACACTGCTGAAGAGAACACTTAACCATGGTGAAGACAGTCAATTTCATGTTATGCATTTTTTTACCACCCCCCAAAAAGAGCCACAAAGAAATTAACTTGTTAAGAATATCGTATTTATCCAGTTGAGGCTCTCTGTTTCCAACTGAACTTGGTTAAATTTATTGGTCATGACAAAGAAGTGAAAAGTCATAGTGTTAGTTACTCAGTCATGTCTAACTTTTTGTGACCCTCATGGACCTTTGTGACCCCATTGTAGCCCACCAGGCTCCTCTGTCGATGGGATTCTCCAAGCAAGAATACTGGAGTGGGTAGCCGAAATGAGACACTTAATGTGGCCTTGAATAATAACAGGATATAGTCTTGAAGAAACTGATAGATATTAGTAGGGATGTATTGATAAAAGTTTAACAGTCATCTCTCAAACAACAAGACAGTGCTGATCTGTAAAATTAGTCAGTTTTTATGGCATGAATATTACCACTATGCTTATTTCAAGTCACCAATGTCACATCAGCAAGCACAGAATTGGGAAGAGATAGATGGACAAAACCAGCTCTTGTAAGTGGGCTCCAGGACCCCATGGGGACAAGGAAGAAAAGCATCACCCCAAATGCCTGTTGTGTCTTCATTTCACTCGTGTCAAGTTTAAACTGTATTGGTGTAGGAAAAGGAAAAGGGAATTAATATTTATGAAATGGCTACTGTGTGCCAGACCCATTTAAAATGATGATCTCATTATATAAAGTTATGGGGCAGATCGACCAAGATAGCAGAATTGAGAGACCCTGAACGCACTTCCTCTCACAAGCACTCCAAAATCACAACTATTTTCAGAACAAACAGCAGTAAAAAAAAAAAAAAAAAAAACAGAAACTACAACTAAAGACATAAATAAGGAACCAGTGAAAATAAGAAACATCTCAAATAAGCAAACTAACCTTACAACTGAAGGATCTAGAGAAAGAACAAAAGAAAAAACAAAAGAAGAACAGAAGAAAAAACAAAACCCAAAGTTAGCAGAAGGAAAGAAATTATAAAGATCAGAACAGAAATACATGAAATAGAGACAAAAGGCAAAATAAAACAAAGACAAGACAAAAGATCAACAAAACTAAAAACTTTTTCTTTGAAAAGATGAAAACAATGGATAACCTTTAACCAAGGGGAGAGGGCCCAAATCAATAAAATCAGAAATGAAAAGAAGAAGTTGCAACTGACACCACAGAAATACAAAAGATCATAAGAAACCACTACAAACAACTATATGCCAATAAAATGGACAACCTAGAAGAAATGGACTTCTAAACTCTTAGAAACGTACAATCTCCCAAGACTGCGCCAGGAAGAAAAATGCAATGTAAACAGACCAATTACCACTACTGAAATTGAATCAGTAATTTAAAAATTCTCAACAAACAAAAGTCCAGGACAAGATGACCACAGAGGTGAATTATATTAATACCGAATACTTAGAGAAGAGTTAACACCAAGCCTTCCTAAACTAAACCAAAAAATTACAAAGAAAGGAGCATTTCTGAACTCATTCTGTGAGGGCATCATTTCCCTGAGACCAAATGCAGACAAAGATATAGCAAGAACAACAAAAAATATCACAAGCCAATATCACTGATGAACACAGATTCAAAATTCATCAAATTGAACCTAGCAGTATATTAAAAGGATCATACACCATAGTCAAGGGGGATTTATCCCAGGGATGCAAGGATTTAATATCCACAAATCAATCAATATGATACACCACATTGACAAACTTAAGAATAAAAACCATGTTGATCAGCTCAATAGATGCAGAAAAAGCTTTTGATAAAATTCAACATCTGTTTGTGACAGGAAAAAAAAAAAAGAACCTCTCCTGAAATTAACTAAATTTCTGCATGGATTATTTTTTCTGATGAAAAACTTCTTTGAAATTCTGCCAGGTGAAAGATTACAGATAATGTAAAGTCATTATCTTTATCATCATCAAGCTGTTGTCATCTGAAGGCTTATCTAAATTGAGGGCTATAGCAGCTTACAAGTGCTTACCTTTGGAGCACAGGTGTAAAAGGGTGAACTGGAAGCTTCTGCAGGTAGTCTAGTGTGGAGGTGTGGTTTGTATCCTGGTCAATGCTTCGTCTTCCACAGAGACTGATGTTGATATTTATAGATTACTGGTCCCTGAAAGAAAGACAGTAAACAGCTAGGGCAGTTATGTTTCAAAAGTATTGATGGAACATGAGAGCTTCAAATTTCTACCAGGAGGTGAATTTTAATGCATTCAACAGTTCTTTTAGAAAATTATATCCTCATCATTAAAAGAAATACCCACGTTAGAATACTAAAATCATATAATTCTGAAATGGAGAATGCTAAGAGGACTCTTGGGACATACTCCTTTTTACAGATGAAGAGAGAATACTTTAATCAAAGCACTTTTCTTTCAAAAGAAAAGGCAGTTACTGGCTCCTACAGAAGCAGCTTCCATTTCATCTCACAGCCATGTGGCACTGAAATTCAGAATATTTTTATTTTACTGAAGTCTCACCCTAATGTCTAATGCCACAAACAGCATTTTTCCCTACTGGCATAATCTCTACTTCACAAATTCATAGTATGTTCAGGTATCTGAATCATTAAGAATCGATGTGGAAAGTACCCCAGTGTTCACTGCAGCACGGTTTACAAGAGCTAGGACGTGGAAGCAACCTAGATGTCCACCAACAGATGAATAGATTTTAAAAAGCTGTGGTACATATATACAATGTAATATCACTCAGCCATGAAAAGGAACGCATTTGAATCAGTTCTGATGAGATGGATGAATCTAGAGTCTATTATACAGAGTGAAGTAAGTCAGAAAGAGAAAAATGTCATATTAATGCATATATATGGAATCTAGAAAGATGGCACTAATGAACCTATTTGCAGGGCAGCGATGGAGAAATAGACATAGAGGATAGACATGTGCACACAGTAGGGGAAGGAGAGTGTGGGACGAACTGAGAGTATCATTGACACATATACATTACTATATGTAAAATAGATAGCCAGTGGGAATTTGCTGTGTGATGCAGGGAGCACAAACCTAGTGTGATGCAACAACCTAGAGTTGGGGGACAGGGTGGGAAGCGGGAGGCAGACTCAGGAAGGAGGGGACATGTGTATACCTACGGCTGATTTATGTTGATGACTGGCAGAAACCAACACAATATTATAAGCAAAATAAGTTGGTGCAGCCACTATGGAAAACATTATGGAAGTTCCCTAGAAAACTAAAAATAGAATTACATATGATCCAGCAATCCTACTCTTGGGAATATACCTGGACAAAACTATAATTCAAAAACATACATGCACCCCTATGTTCATAGCAGCATATTTTCAATAGCCAAAACATGGGAACAACTGAACAGTCCACTAATAATAGATGAGTACATGAAGAAGATATGGTACACATATATGATAGACTATTACTCAGTCATAAAAAGAGCAAAATATTGCCATTTGCAGCAACATGGATGCAACTAGAGATTATCATACTAAATGAAGTAAGTCAGAAAGAGAAAGACAAATACCATATGGTATCATTTATATGTAGAATCTAAAATGTAGTACAAATGAATTTATCTGCAAAATAGAAACAGAGTCATAGACATAGAGAACAGATTTGTAGTTGTCAAGTGGGGATGGCGGGGGAGGACTGGGAGTTTAGGATTAGCAGATGCAAACTAAGTTATGTAGGATGGATAAATACCAAGGTCTTAATGTATAGCACAGCTTCCCTGATAGCTCAGTTGGTAAAGAATCTGCCTGCAATGCAGGAGACCCAGGTTCGACTCCTGGGTTGGGAAGATCCACTAGGCTACCCACTCCAGTATTCTTGGGCTTCCCTTGTGACCCAGCTGGTAAAGAATCCACCTGCAATGTGGGAGATCTGGGTTCGACCCATGGGTTAGGAAGATCCCCTGGAGAAGGGTACAGTTAACCACTCCAGTATTCTGGCCTGGAGAATTCCATGGACTGTATACCATGGGGTCACAAAGAGTCAGACATGACTGAGCAACTTTCATTTTCACTTTAATGTATAGCACAGAGAACTGTATTTGATATCCTATGATAAAAGCATAATGAAAAAGCATATAAGAAAGAATGTATATATGTGTATAACTGAGTCACTTTGTTATACGGCAGAGATTGGCACAACACTGTAAATCATCTAAAAAAAATCAATGCCTGGGCTAGATGAAATTATCAGAGGTAATTTAGACCTTTCAATTATTTATCTCCTAATATCGGAAACAGATCACCAGCCCAGGTGGGATGCATGAGACAAGTGCTCGGGCCTGGTGCACTGGGAAGACCCAGAGGAATCAGGTGGAGAGGGAGGTGGGAGGGGGGATCGAGATGGGGAATACATGTAACTCCATGGCTGATTCATGTCAATGTATGACAAAACCCACTGAAATGTTGTGAAGTAATTAGCCTCCAACTAATAAAAATAAATGAAAAAAATGTAAAAAAAAAATTATTTATCTCCTAATATCAGTGAT
The DNA here is from genome assembly GCF_023699985.2 of Odocoileus virginianus. Classification (NCBI taxonomy): domain Eukaryota; kingdom Metazoa; phylum Chordata; class Mammalia; order Artiodactyla; family Cervidae; genus Odocoileus; species Odocoileus virginianus. The sequence continues at coordinate 86,718,974 of NC_069674.1, read as the reverse complement.
ACTTGAAGCTTTTATGTGGACTATAGTGTTCACAGTCTCAACTGTTTGACATCACATTATATATGAAATATATATATATATATATATATATACACATATAATATACAGTTCCCCAAACAATTGCTTTTGCTCTGATTCTACCTTTAGTAGGAATGCAATTCTCAGTAAAGTATACTGAAGTCAACAATGACATGGGCTAGTATCAGGAAAAGGAAAAGGAAAAACTTTCAGATTCCAACCACAATATCCCCAGGAAAGCTGGCAGTAGTAAGAGCTAAAGTTAACATCCTGTATTACATATCTGAAATGAATCATAATCTAATTATCATAACTTCAAAAGTAGGAGCTACTATTTATCCCATTTTTCACTAGCGGAAACTGGGGCCAGGAGAAGCTGAGTCAGTCATCTAAGGCTACTACCCAGTGTGGAAGCCAGACTTTGAACTCAGATAACCATGGACGGAGGGGCCTGGTGGGCTGCGGTCTATGGGGTTGCAAAGAGTCAGACACAACTAAGCAACTAACACACACACACACACACACACACAACCATCTCTAGAGCCTCGGGAACTTAACTAGGCTTCTCCATCTCTATCTATGAGGTCTAATGAGTCCCAGCCAACACTTTATAGTTGCAAGAATTTCTCACTCTCTCCTGCAAGCAGAGGACATACCTGGGCCTGAGGAATGCTGGAGATGTCAGAAAGAGCAGAGGCTCCTATGTTCTGTCCTCCTCTCTCACCCATCTGCTTCTCCCCAGTGATGCAATTACTGTGCATCTGATCCACAGTCCACAAACTTCTTCTAAGCTTGACTGCAGGGCTGTATGGTGTTCAGCATTGTATTAGGCTGGTGCAAAAGTAACTGTGGTTTTGCATTGTTGAAATTTGTCATTTGATATTGGGATATATTCTTAAATAAATGTGGTTATGTTACATATCATTTTAATGTGCATTTCTCACTTTATGTTTTTTGTTAATGACTTATTACTTGCTATTTATTTTAGATTATGGAAATGATATAGACAAAAAAGTAAATTCAAGAGATTTTTTAAAGTTCAAAATGGGTCCTAAAGCAGCGTACACAACTTTGCAACATCAGCAACACATTTGGCCCAGGAAATGCTAACTAACGTACAGTCCAGTGGTGTTTCAAGAAGTTTTGCAAAGGAGATGAGAATTTTGAAGACGGGCCAGCCATTGGAAGTTGACAATGACCAGTTGAGAGCAATCATTGAAGCGGATCCCCTAACATCTACATGAGAAGTTGCCGAAGAACTCAATGTCAACCATTCTACGGTCATTCAGCATTTGAATCAAATTGGAAAGGTGAGAAAACTCGATAAGTGGGTGCCTCACGAGTTGACTGAAAATCAAAAAAAATCATCGCTTTGAAGTGTCATCTTCTCTTCTTCTACACACAACAAGAAATCATTTCTCCATCAGATTGTGATGTGCAATGAAAAGTGGATTTTATAAGACAACTGGCAATGACCAGCTTAGTGGCTGGACCAAGAAGAAGCTCCAAAGCACTTCCCAAAGTCAAACTTGCACCAAAAAAAGGTCATGATCACTGTTTCATGATCTGCTGCCTGTCTGATCCACTACAGCTTTCTGAATCATGGTGAAACCATTACATCTGAGAGGTATGCTCTGTAAATCAATGAGATGCACTAGCAACTACAACACCTGCAGCCAGCACTGGTCAACAGAAAGGCTCCAATTCTTCAGGACAACACCCCACTGCATGTCATACAACTACTGCTTCAAAAGCTGAAAGAATTGGGTGACCAAGTTTTGCCTCATCTGCCATCTTCACCTGACCTCTTGCCAAGACTACCACTTCTTCAAGTTTCTTGACAACTTTTTGCAGGGAAAATGCTTCCACAACCAGCAGGAGGCAGAAAATGCTTTCCAAGAGTTCACTGAATCCCAAAGCATGGGTTTTTATGCTATGGGAATAAACCAACTTATTTCTCATTGGCAAAAATGTGCTGATTGTAATGGTTCATATTTTGAGTAATAAAGATGTGCTTGAACCTAGTTATGATAATTTAAAATTCACAGCTAGAAACTTCAATTACTTTTGTACCAACCTAATATGTCCAGCGTTTTGTAAAATATCAACACACAATAGACACTTAATATTTGTTGAATGAATGATTATTTCAGAGTTGTGTTAAATGAGATAATGCACAGGACATGAAAAGCTTCCCACAATACGTGACACATGGGCATGTGTGCTTAATCATTCAATCATGTCCTAGTCTTTGTGATCCTATAGACTATAGCCTGCCAGGCTCTTCTGTCCATGGAATTTCCCAGACGAGAATACTGGAGTGGGTTGCCATTTCCTCCTCCAGGGGATCTTCCTGACCCAGAGGTTAAAACTGCTTCTCTCTGCAAGGGCAGGAGGATTCTTTACCACTGAGCCACCTGGGAAGTCCCAGCTGACACATATCATATGCTTAATAAGTATTAGTTGTTGATATTCTACTATTATTGCCTACTGTTAATATTATTTGTCTACAAGATAATTTTATGTAAAATATAAATGTTTTATTTCATTAGTCCCCTCTTTTTTAAAAAATGATTTCTTGTTATACAGCCTCTAGATTTTATTCAATCTTTTTAGTTGTTAGTGTTAGTCACTCAGTCGTGTCCGACTCTCTGTGACCCCATGGACTGTAACCCTCCAGGCTCCTCTGTCCATGGGATTCTCCAGGCAAGAATACTGGAGTGGGTTGCCATGCCCTTCTCCAGGGGATCTTCCCAACCCAAGGGTCGAACCCAGGTGTCCTGCATTGCAGGCAGATTCTTTACAGCCTGAACCACCAGGGAAGCATGTAAGTGAAGTCGCTCAGTTGTGCCCAACTCTTCGTGACTCCGTGGACAGTAGCCTGCACCAAGCTCCTCCGTCCATGGGATTTTCTAGGCAAGAGTACTGGAGTGGGTTGTCATTTCCTTCTTCAGGGAATATTCCCGACCCAGGGATCGAACCCAGGTCTCCTGCATTGTAAACCCGGCTAACTGTTATTAAGCCTAGTTGTGTCCATTTTATTCACATAATAAACACAAGTGTGAGGATGATTATTCTTATTTGATCTCAAGATGCATGTAAAATTATTAATCTGTGATGAATTTTAGAAAAGCAATTGCTGGGTCAAAACATATATAATATTACAAAATTTTTAATGGTTATTTCAAAGGACTACACTTCTAAAATCTCTGATAAAAACTCATCAGTCATGACAAAGTAGATTTGCAAATTTCTTAGCCTGGAATAAAATGATTCAGTAAGAGAAAAATATTATGCGCACAAGGAGGTTTTTTCCAACATCATTTCAAATATCAACAAATTCAAAGCTAGCAAAATATCCTCTAATAAAGAAGTGTTAAACTTTTGTAAGTCAACATAGTGTAATGTTGGCTAATAAAGTAGCCATTAGAATAACAATTAAGTGATTATATAGAACATAGAAAATATAAAAGCATGAAATGTTTGACACTTAATATTAAATAGTTAAGGAGAACAAAGGATGAAAGAAAATTGTCAAAAATAATAGTAGTGGTGGTCATCTATTTTCAAAAAATAATTAAATATGAGGAGTGACCACACACTAATAAACTTTCAGTTTACACAGATGGGAGTGGGCAATACAAATGGAATTATTACTGAAACAACTGTTTTAAGTTGCACCATTTTAAAACTTGCCATTAACTTATAGTGGACAGTTTGTTGATGCTAAAGAAATATTTTGAAGAGTTGGCCTAATTCATTCTGTAATGAATTTTACATGTTAAAAACTTAATTTTCTATAAATTTGAAACAAATTATGAATTTTATTTAACACACAGAAATTAGCCTTTACATAAAAGCACTGTACTTTTTGTTAGCATAGCATTCAGAAGGTACAAACAATATTAATAATTCAAGACACTAAAATATTGTATTAAGGTAATGCAGAATGTTCTTGTTCTAATCATCTTTCTTTCCAGGAAACTGACCACAGCCCACTTGGATCCTACTTATCACTGTCCTTGGGTGTAGCACGGGGATATGAGTCCCCCCTCCATTTCCTTGCTCTTCTCTACTTCAGCCTGATTTATTATTATTATTATTCAGTTGCCTAATGTTATTCAGGTCTTGGATAGAGTCAATCTTAAAAAGAGCCATTTAAATTCTGACCACTGAGCCACTTTGAAAGCTGAATCAGCTTGGTGACTGACAAGTTTTTCTAAGTCTTCACATCCTCAACTAACTATGAAAACAACACAACCTGTATCATATAGATACAAGAACCAAGGGACCACAAGGTGAAGGAACAAAGAGGGAAAAACAACCAAAATAAAATAAATAAATGAGAAAAGGAAAAAGGCAAGATGTGGAAACTTGGTTCAGGCAGAGAGAATATGTCAGAAATATGGATACACTTGTCACCACTGTCCCCAGTCTAAGTGGAATTACTAGTTACGGATTTAAGTAATTTGCAGAGTGCTTAAATAGTTAATCGTAGCTTAGAAACATTTGACAACAAAGTGTACGCTAATCCAAAATATAATCAAACTGTAAAAGCCAATTGACCTTCCAGATGTCTAGGATGAATAATTCAAGTCAGCCCTTCCCCAGCCCGGCATCCAGCACATTACACTGATGAGACTTTGCCTTCCTGCTTGGCTTCTCCATCTAGGATTAGGGGACTACAGTTTCTGGAGGCTTCTTTGAACCACATACACAAACAAATTAGCTTAATTATTTACTGCTTTCCCAACTCAAATGAAATGATCCTGGTTAAAAAAAAAAAAAAAAGACTCCTCCAAAAAACGACAGTCTCAAAGCCAAGTGAAAACTCGCCCCTGGCGCATCCCTGCTACTCTGCTGCTGTGTCAGCCCTGATTCAAGGGCAGGTTTCTGGTACATCTGCTGTCTTCCTTCTCTCCTCTCTTCCCTGGGATTAGCTCCCCTAACAAAGGAAGGGGCCTCCTTTCATGTGCGTCAAGCAGGCCTAAACACCCTGGAGGGTCCCCTCTGGCTCTCACATGGCCTTGTTTCCAGGCAGAATTAGAATTCTCTATCAGGGAAGCAGTTGGATGGGCTTTTACAAAGATTTCTATCTCCAGCCAGTGGTTCTCCACAAGGGGTGATTTTGTCCCCAGGAGTCATTTGGCAATGTCTGCACACACTTTTGGTGACTGTCACAACTGGTGGACAAGAGGGGGGCGCTGTTATTGGCATCTATTGGTTAAAGCCCAAGAATGCTATTAAATATCCTGCAATGCACAGGACAGTCCCCAATTACAATGAATCAGGTCTCAAATGTCAATAGCACCAAGGCTGAAAAGCCCTACTGCAACCACAAAGTTAGCATATGAAAAATTCCAGAGCACTGTTTCCATCTGTAATTCTCTTCACTTCATTCAAACCACATAGTATTCATCTAGGTGTCCTTTCCCAAATTACACACTCAACTGGCTAATGGACCCAGAAGATCTACTTACATGGGCCACCTAGTAGGATGAGGGAACAAATGGAATATACCCATTCTCCACACCTAGTCTAGTGCTCAGGAAACAAGATGGCTGGAAGGCAGGCCACGAAGGAATCCCAAATGTACTACCTACGGGCCAAGTGATTTTGCAAAGATGCTTAACCTTCCTGAATCCAAACCCCCCAGTAACAAAATGAGAATAAGAGAATGGATCTTGTTCAGATTAAACAAAATATATCTGTGTCTGACCCACTGTTTGCCCGAGTAGGTACTCAATAAATGCTCTTATTGATACTTTATAACAACAGATCCCAAACTATATTACACATCATAATTAACCTGGGGAACTTATTAAAACTCACATTCTCAGGTCCTAACCACAGAGATCCTGATCTCCTATGGCAGGAGTATTTATGTAGAATCTTGATTTTCTTAGAAGAGACCCAGTGATTCTGACCAACATAGCCAGTGGCTCATGTGTTGAGAATCTCTGCAGACCAGGGGGTGGCCTTGGACATCCCCCACAGACACTCTCCACCAGATGCTCTCTGACTCATTACACCTCCAGAGAGAAGGCAAAACTATGACATTGCTGCTTGCTTTCTGTTTTCTCTAGAATCTAAATTCTGGGATAATTCAACTTAAAGAGTCTCACTTTCTCCAGCCTTATGCTGTCCTCTCTGGATGCTAACTCATGGATGCCTCTTAATAAATGTCTCTTATTTTATAAAAGAAAGTGAACATTTGGCCACATGAGCTCATAGAGGAAAACATAAGAAACAGAAGTGGCATATACTAACTCAGAGTCATGGGAAAAAAATCTGCCTTTGGAGTCAAAGAGACTGGAGTCTCCTTCTTGGTGCTGCCCTCTGCTTGCCCTTGAGCCTCAGGAGTAAAAGGGGAATGAAAACATACTTCCTTCACCAGAAGGTGCTCTCAATACCTATTCCACACGGGTTGGTCATACTAGGACTGGGTCCTTTTGTGTGTGGCAGGCAGTACAGGTTACCCATCCATTCTTCCATTCTTGCTTGTTAACAGAAGCCCATCATTTGATAGAAGGCAACAATGAACCCAAATAAAAAGCAGCAGAGCTTACTCTTCCTCACAGCTACACAGTGACCCTGTGAGAGTACCGGCCAATAAGACCTAAGACCATTATAGCCGCGAAGATGGAAGTCTATGCTAAGGATGCTGGAACAGGAAGGCTGGGTCTTTCATGGGGTCTTTAAAACAGTCCTGGACTTTCTACCCCTAGACTCAACACTACATAACAAAAATAACTCCCCTGTTTGTTTAAACCACTGTTCCAGTTTCATCCTACAAGCATAATCCCTACCCAAAGCACTGCTCTGGAACACAAATGCTTCATCCCAGCCAGACTACTGACACTAGCATGATCCAGTCTCCCTAGGTTAAACCTCTGGCTTTTGTAGCTCTCCTCTTTGCTTGGAACTCTAACTTGGATCTACCCTCTGGAACATTCTCTTCCAAGTTGTAGTCAGTTGAGTGACCTTCTGACCTTACTATTTATCCTAAAATGTTCCACTTTTCTTTCTTTGAGTTTTCTCCCGGTGTCGTTTACCTTCCTGATCCTGACACTATTCTTTTAAACAGAATGAAATGGTTGGGTCCCCATTAAGGAAGCTCTTTTGGTCCTCAGAGCTGTGACCAAGATGTGGAGTGAGATGCAAGAGGGCAAAATTTAGGGAAGTACTCACTCACAGGCCCTGCAAGTAAAGGGTCAGTCTGTTAGAGTAAGTACCTTCCTAAGTTGCTTCATTAGCCTCATCCTAGTGGCCCTCCCCCAACACTTCTCCAGCCTTGCCCCTACTACAGCTTCTGGGATGCACCTGCCCTTTAATTTCAGTCATTGTTAAACTGCATTTACAATCACTATCTTTTAGTTAAGATATATATATATATATATATATATATAATGGACATGATATTTTAAAGGATTATATACAACAGAACGGAAAATACTGGAAAGTGTCCATTGCATAAAAAGCATTCTTTGTGGTGGTAAGGGTAAGTATTGTTACTTTTGTTTGTATGTATGTATGTGTAGCACTGGGCCATGAGATAAAATATAATACTTATGTGAATTAGGTTCCAGAGATTGTGAAAAAAAACTTCTGTTCTTTGTTCCCAGTTTATTATCCTTCTTGATCTAGGTTTCTCACCTTCACACTAGCTATCTACTAAATTTCACCTGCCAACTTATCTTATATATGTTCATAGAATATTTGGGCTTCCCAAGTGGTTCAGTGGTAAAGAATCTGCCCATGAAACACAGGTTCAATCCCTGAGTCAGGAAGATCCCTTGGAGAAGGAAATGGCAACACAGTCCAGTAGTCTTGCTTGAAAAATCCCATGGACAGAGGAGTTTGGTGGTCTAGAGTCCAAGAGATCACAGAGAGCCTGACATGACTAAGCATATACACATAGGATAATTAGCATATATTAGCTATAAGGAGCTTATGTATGTTCTGTATAATGATTTCCAAAGTCTGAAGTTGTTCAAAATGATGGGAGTCCGTCACAGAGTTATGGAAGAACTTCTCAGGAGTACTTAACAGTTTGCCTTTATTCTTTATTTTATAAAGATGGTTTATCTTCTTAAGACAGCATCCCTACATGTGCTACTTTCAAAGAATCAACTTTATCAATTCTAGGGTTGTGAGATCACAAAGCAGGTCAAGGCCACTTTGACCTAAATTGTATTACTTTGTAATGCTATATTGTGATAGCTTGACCTAGTATATTAGGAACTTTTGGAAACATCATTCTAGTTTTCCAAAATCCAATTTCTGAAAGAGCCAATCCCCAACTTTTTATAAAACTTTCAGTTTTCGATTCACTTAGAAAACACACAAAAAAATCTCTGATTCTTAAAATGACTCATATTCTAACACTGACATTTGTTTCTGCTAATGTTTATACTGGTGCTAAAGACTTTTCAAGGGTTTATTAGAGTTTATGCAATCTATTCCACCTGAGAAACCAATGCAGATATAGGAGACATCTACCGTAAGTTCATATAATGTATGAACCAAATGAAATATGACATATAGCCTTAAGACAACAACCAAGACAAGGAAGGAGAAAAAAGTATTTGTAATTGCAGATGCAGGAAATATATCAAAGAGATTCAAATAGCTGATGGAAGGTAAAGTACATCATCGGTTTGTTTGCAAGATGACACCTAATTGAGCTAATTTATCACTCTTGCACGTTGGCATGCTACAGCCAACCATGTATACACAAAGCACCAGCGACAGGATGATACAAAGTATTAGAGAATGTTTTTCACTTTGGATCTTGAACATTCAGAGCCCTTCAGGGAAACTTATCAAATGCCTAAATAACAACTACTTGCTGCCTTGGCACACTGCAGGTGCTCACTGAAAGTATATAGAAGCAATAAATGAATCCTTGACCAAGGATAGGCAAATTCATACACATTTTGATCATTCATCTACAAGACTACTTACAGATTGCCTGAGTTCATTAAGAAATCCAAAAACTATTTACCAAAGTATCTTTTCCATTTACTTTGAATCATATAGGAATTCAGGAGATTCGGGTTTATATATTTTGTATCACTTATATTCATATATTAAAATGTTATTAGTAACTAACAGCTCCATGGAGATTCATTGCATTTGAAGTCATTTGGAAAATAAGCCTTTTGTCTTTCAAACAAGAAGTTTAGGTTTGCCAAGAGCAAAACTCTTGAACACAAACACATTACAGACTTTTCTTTAATGATGTTCCAAATGTGATTCCTTTGCTTGTGGTTTTTTCTAGTTTATGTATTCCTATGTAAAATTGTACTTTATGGAATAAGACAGAGGTGGGAGAATTTTTATCCTTAACCTGTTCACTGTTTCCCCTCTGTGCTTCCATGTTAGAAAATACATGAGCACGGATGATGCCAAAATCATCACCATTGTGCTAAGTGGTGTGGCATGACTACAACCTCTCAATTTAACTCAACAAACATTTATGCAGTACATACTAAGTGTTCACACATTAATTGGGAACCTGGAGTATTCCAGGTACTTCACAATGCAAATTTTCCCGGTGCCTCTTATTGGCCAGCGTTCAAAACTGAATTACGCACTTTTCCTACCCTCACAAAGTTCACGCTAACTAATTAACCATCAAGTATGACCTTTGAAACAAAGTGGTTAAATCATTTACTGCTTCTGCTATTTCCTTGCTTCCCACTGAAGCAAGTAGGTTAAGATAGGTTGCAAGATATTTCATCTTTGAAAACATATACCCCTGTCTGCAGATGGGATGATTCACATTGTCTTCAAAATGTTTTGAGGTTATGATTATGCAAGTCCTAACGAGTGGGTTCTTCAGCGTTGTCGGCACGAAAAGGCAAGTCATTCTCTGCCTAGTCTCACCATGTGGATCTTCAAATGCCATTTTTCTAGTTCTCCAGGTTTCAGTTTCGTACGTAAATGAGGTAGGACCAGTGATCACCAATTCATTTCTCATCCTATAGATCTGTTCACATTACTTGTTTGGTCACTGGACACTTATACATGAGAATCTTTGAAATAAGTATGCTGGAATCAAACTTATTTTAAAAAGTCCATATCCTACCACATATTGTCATGTCCGCCCACAGACAATAGGAATCCTTTTCTGACTATGAAAGAATTAATGCATTCTTCATGTTCTTAGCAATTTATATCATCTCTGATGACATTCAGGCTATAAAAGCTATCAAAAGATTCCCAGAAAAATATGTCAACTTGTGCAGGGACTATGCAAAAGGATTAAATCCCACATGTGTGGGGTTGTATTTATGTCTGTTTACAACATACACACATGTCTATATGTATATTTCTATGCACAGCTCTATATTTATGTCTTTATGTGCATATGTGTATATAATTTATTATAAGAGCCAGAGCTGTGTTAAATGCTCTATATACAGTTTCTCATAAAATCCTCACAACATACCTAGAAGGTAAATATTTTTTAAAAAGCAAGACAAGTTTGAAAGAACACAGTTTTCCCAAAGTCACTATGAGAAAATGACAGAGTTAGAAATAAAACTAGTTTACCCAACTATGAAGGAAGGACACCGTTATATGTATATGTGTGTGTGTGTAAGTGTATATAGAGAAAGAGAATGTCATGTAACTTATAAACTTTTGGAAACTGATTTGTTAAGAGATGACTGCAGGAATGTTTGTTTTAGTAAGAAAATGTGCCAATCATGGAGGTATAAATTCGATCCTGAAATACTGCACTGAAATTCTATGAGAGTTATGCTGGTAGAGAAGGTATCTCTGTTAAGATAAAACTAACCAGAACTTAAATATATTCACTAGAAAACAAAATATAATATAATATTTCTTATCAATTAATAATTTTCCTCCTTAGTAACAAGAATGACATAACCAACAAAACAACCATGGTGATCTGGAAAACTAACTCAGGAAAAGCATTAACCGCAATCTTCAATTATGAGGGTTCCCTCAACCTACAATTTCTTTAGTAAAAATAATATCAATTCACACTTTACATGTTCAAATGTCAATACACAAAATAATGACCAAAACAATGCCAAAATTAGTAGATTAGTTCAGATAATTGTGTCCTGTTCACTTCATTTAGTTTGTATCCCAAGAATACTGAGATAACCAAACAACACTAGCAACAATGAACAGAACTGCATTTTGTTATGTGATATTTTATCATTAAATCAGGACTTCTATATCATTCTTCTCAGGATTTATTGTGGGGCCCAAAATCCAATGTTAACCTAAGAAACATACATTTCATACAATATCTATTGTGTTTAAATGTCTATGCAACTCTATCTGCCTTGGTCATTGACAGAGGATTTTCCTAGCCATAAGCATTGTATTAGAACATAAGGAAATTTTTAAGCTGAATGCTTTACTTTCCAAATTTTTGAATTAGTTTCCAAAGGATTTTCTCATAAGGACAAAACAGAAACACACACATCAAATTTTTAACATAAAATCTAGTTAGCCAAAGGGTGGTATTTCATTTGTTTCTATAATTAGGAAAGGGCTGCTCCACTAGCTGTTCTAAGTGACCTCTGGCAGGTTAGTCAGTCTTTAGATAAGAGTTTCTCAATGAGATGAAGGTACAAATAGGGAAGCTGTCACACTGTTATTCATCTCTTCCCAAGTATGTTGGACTCTTGAGGTTAAAGGGAGCAGGCATATATTTTAAAAATCACATTGAGTATTATAATAATTTTTAAAATTACTCTTATAATGAAATTACAGACTGTAAAATTGGCAAGGAGATCAAACCAGTCAACCCTAAAGGAAATCTACCCTGAATATTCATTAGAAGGACTAATGCTGTAGCTCCAATACTTTGGCCACTTGATGAAAAGAGCTGACTCACTGGAAAAGACTCTGACGTATTAAGGGCAGTAAGAGAAGGGGACAACAGAGGATGAAATGCTTAGATGGCATCATTGACTCAATGGACATGAGTTTGAGCAAACTCCAGGAGATAGTGAAGAACAGGGAAGCCTGGCATGCTGTAGTCCATGGGTTTGCAAAGAGTAAGACATGAATGAACAACAAAATAATAACTTGTCAAAGTCTCAACTGATGTCATTATTCACAGAAAGATTTTGTGGTTTCAACTAGGAGATAAAGGACATAACATTTCTAGGAGCCCATCACATTTTTTATGATTTTTAATAGCCACTGACATACATGGATTTAGCAAGGAGGAGTTAGCAGTTGAGAAACATGGCTTTAGATGACTGTTAAATCAGCCCTATACATTCTCTGTACTGTGATTTATGATTTAGGCTTTGCACCTTGAATCCTGAATATACTGTCAGTAGCTTACTGATACTTACTGCTTTTTACACAGAGTTTTGCAGGAATTCTGGCAACTCTGGCCAGTTAAGAAAATACACTTAACTGGAGATTCCTGAGATGATTTAAAGCCCTCCTGAATCAAACAGAGCAGTACAGGAGTGGATTTTGAAGATAACATCTGCCAGGGAAAATACATCTTTGAGATTCCCTCAGACTAGTAAATTTCTGTGTCACTTGAAAGTGCAAGGGAATTGAGATGTGGAAGTCCAAAAAATTGCAAATGTTCTGGTACCTCGTGTTCAATGAACACCACTTTATACGAGGTACCAAATCATCTGCAATTTCTTGGACTTTCACATCTCATTTTCCTTGCACTTTCAGGTGACACAGAAATTTACTAGTCTGAGGGAATCTCCAAGATACATTGAGACACACTGGAAAAGACCCTGATGCTTGGAAAGACTGAGGGCAAGAGAAGAAGGGGGCAACAGAGGATGAGATGGTTGGATGGCATCACTGACTCAATAGACATGAGTTTGAGTAAATTACAGGAGATAGGGAAGGACACAGAAGCCCAGCCTGACATGCTGCAGTTTATGGGGTCACAAAGAGTCAGACACAACTGAGTGAGTGAATAAGAATACACCAGTGTGCTGGATCTGGGCAACATCATACCACCTTGCAAGAGTCCACTGAGAAAATCTCTACCCACTAGTTTAAAATCAGTCATGGATTCTTTATACCAGAGAAACTATCAAATGCTACAAATCGACCCCTTCACTTCCACACTTCGAAACATGACTGTTAAACATTAATACTAACAACGAGGAGGAAGACTGTCTAAGAACCCTTAATTTTGAGTCTTCCATGTAATAAGAATTTGTTTTACTTGATAAGTTTCTCTAGAAGATTTATGATGGGAATTTCTTTTTCAACCTGAGTAAAATGGTGTCCCTGTAATATTTGTAACTGAACTTATATTTGTAGGCCTGGCAGAGAAAGATCTTAGATAAAATAAGAGTGTTTAGCCAGGTCATTGCCAGTTGGTTCCATGCTTTCAACTTTTAAGACCAGTAGGGTTCCAGAATTATTTGAAATGTAATGACAGCAGACATGTATCTAATCTCCTTGAACCTTTTGACTTTCACCCTTTGACATAAATTGCAGCAGTATCTTTTTTGAGCCATCTCCCAGAGTAATGGAAATAAAAACAAAAATAAACCAATGGGACCTAATTAAACTCAAAACTTTTTGCACAGCAAAGGAAACCGTAAACAAAATGAAAAAAATAAAATGAAAAGACAACCCACAGAATAGGAGAAAATATTTGCAAATGATGCAACCAGCAAGGGATTAGTCTCCAAAGTCTACAAATAACTTATGCAGCTCAACATCAAGGAAACAAAAACCCAATCAGCAAATGGATGGAAGACCTAAATAGACATTTCTCCAAGGAAGATATGCACATGGCCAAGAAGCGCATGAAAAGATGCTCAATGTCGCTAATTATTAGAGAAATGCAAATCAAAACTACAACGAGATATTGTCTCATACCAGTAAGAGTGGCCATCAAGAAATCTACAAACAATAAATGTTGGAAAGGGTATGGAGAAAAGAGAACTCCTCCTACACTGTTGGTGGGAATATATATTTGTATAGCCACTATGGAGAACAGTGTGGAGGTTCCTTAAAAAACTGAAAATAGAGCTACCATGTGATCCAGCAATCCCACTCCTGCAAATATATTTGGAGAAAAAAAAGGGGCTCAAAAGGATGCAGACACCCCAATGTTCATTGCAACACTGCGTACAATAACCAAGACATGGAAGCAACTTAAATTTCTATTAGTGGATGAATGAATCAAGAAGATGTGTATATCTATGCAATGAAATACTACTCAGTATGGATGATGAAAGAATGAAATAATGCCATTTACAGCAACATGGATGGACCTGGAGATTATCATAGTAAGTGAAGTAAGTCAGAAAAAGACAAATATCGTATCTGCTTACACGCAGAACTTTAAAAAAAGTGATACAAATAAATTTACTTACAAAATCAAAACAGAGTCACAGATTTAGAGAAATAACTTATGGTTACTGGGGGAAATGGAAATAGGGACAGACTGGGAATTTGGGATTGATCTGAACACACTACTTTATTTAAAACAGGCAAGCAAGGACCTACCACATAGTGTCAGGGAACTATGCTTGGTATTCTGTAATAACCTAAACAGGAAAAGAATTTGAAAAAGAATAGACACATGCATAACTGAGCCACTCTGCTATAAACCCGACAATAACAAACACTGAAAATCAACTATACTCCAATATAAAATAATAATTATAAAAAAAGATTAGCTGCATACCTTCTCTCATCCTTAGAAACAGAGTCATGAGTCAGAGTCAATTAGAAATTTCTTTTTTAACATCTGTATTGAGATGCAGTTAATACACAAAGAAATGAACATATTTGATGTGTATAGTTTGATGGGTCTAGATATAAACAAACATCTATGATACCATCACCACAAAAGGTAGTAGATATACTCAACATCTCCCAAAATTTCCTTGTATCCTTTTAGCTTTTGTTTTTTAGGGTTTTCTCCTCTAAAGTATGATTTACAATATTAGGTTAGTTTCAAGTATACAGCAAAGTGATTCAGTTATACGTATATATTCTTTTTCAGATTACTTTCCACCATAGGTTATTATAAGATATTGACGATACTTCCATGTTTTTTTTGTTTTTTGATAAGGATACTTCACATGAGATCTACTTTGTAGCAATTAAGAAAAATAGCATGGAGTTTCCTACAAAAATTAAAGGTAAAAACTACTACATGATCCAACAATCCCTCTTCTGTGTTTACATCTAAAAGAATTAAAATCAGGCTCTTAAGGAGATGATCTTTATTCCCACATTCACTGCATCATTATTCACAGTAGCCAAGATACAAAAACAACTCAAGTGTCCCTCTATAGATGAATGAATATTTTAAGATGTGGTATATATATATATATATATATATATATATATGTATGTGTGTGTGTGTGTGTGTGTGATAGAATACTATTCCAACTTAAAAAGAAAAAATACTGCCATTTGCAACAGCATGGATGGACGTGAAGGAAGATGCTAAGTGAAAAAAGCCAGTCATAGAAAAACAAATGCTACATGATTCCACTTTTTGTTGCTGTTTCGTTGCTAAGTCGTGCCCAATTCTTTTGCAATCCTGTGGACTGTAGCCCACCAGGCTCCCCTGTCCACGGGATTTCCCAGGCAAGAACACTGGAATGAGTTGACACTTCCTTCTCCAGGGGATCTTTTTGACACATGGATCAAACACATCTCCTGCATTGCAGATGATTCTTTACTACTAAGCCAGCTGGAAAGTTAATTCCACTTTGAGGAGAAATCTAAAGCAGTCAAACTCCTAGAAGCAGAGGCTGCAAGAGTAGCTTCCAGGGCTCGGGGGTGAGAACAGCGAGGAGCTGCTGCTAAATGGGTGCATAGGTTCAGCTGTGCTGGGTGAGGAAGCTCCAGAGATTTGCTGACACAGTGCCTGCAGTTCACAGCACAGCATCCTATCCGTGTCCATCTCTGAGACAGCCACTCAAGGTCATTCCTCTTCTGTATCCCATCCGCCAGAGGGAAAGGACCATTTGGCAATTACTTGGTTAATTTGACTAATCCAGGTAAATAGAGTTAGAAAAAAAAATAATAATCCCTCTGGTCCTTACCGAGTCAGTTTAGTTCAGTTCAGTTGCTCAGTCATGTCCGACTCTTTGTGACCCCATGAATCGTAGGACACCAGGCCTCCGTGTCCATCATCAACTCCTGGAGTTTACTCAAACTCATGTCCATCGAGTCGGTGATGCCATCCAGCCATCTCATCCTCTGTCGTCCCCTTCTCCTCCCGCTTCAATCTTTCCCAGCATCAGGGTCTTTTCCAACGAGTCAACTCTTCGCATGAGGTGGCCAAAGGATTGGAGTTTCAGCGTCAGCATCAGTCCTTCCAGACACTGAATTCTCAGCCACAGCTGGGAAAGGCAACTGGGAGGATTTTGTTTTCTGTCGCATCCAAAATAGACACCAGAATAAAAACCCCAGGAAAACAAAACTCTTTACATAAAAATCAACACACTTATGGGCACATTAGGGAAAGATGTTAGGAACCAACTAGAAAGCTGTGCCCTTGGCTCAGTCAAAACTCCATGTGGAACTCTGTGTACAATTGCACGGCTGCCCTCAGGGGGCCCAAGGTAGAGAGCATCATGGCAGGAAAACCCACTTCATGAAAGAGACGCCCGAGGTGCTGGGAGAGGTGTCCTCTGGGGAAGAGAATCAGGAAGACAGGGAGGAGTAAAAGATCAACAGACACTGCCTTCCTAGAAGGGCTTCCCAGGCGGCGCTCGTGGTAGAGAACCCGCCTGCCGACACGAGAGACACGGGTCCAATCCCTGGATGGGAAAGATCCCGTGAGGGAGGACATGGCAGCCCACTCCAGTATTCTCGTCTGGAGGATCCCCATAGACAGAGGAGCCCGGCGGGCTATGTCCATAGGGTCACAAAGAGTGGACACGACTAAGCGACGCGTGCACACATACCTTCCTCAGAAAAGGGGAAAGGCACTAATTCAGACAGCAGGTGGCGAACTTATGGGAACCTCTAGCCCGACAAGTGGTACTAGTTGAGCCAACAATTTAGATAAATTTAAAAGTTGACAGAGATACAAAGGCACCAAAAACATTTCAAACAGATTCCTCCTCTCTTAGAAGGGATTTAGAATAAATTCCATCCTCTTCAGTATGATTCTGTTGCCAAAACAAAACAGATCAAGGCCCTGATGCGTACAGAAATTCCTATGTTATGTACGTAGAAATGTACTTCACCCTTTCCAGGAACATAAAACTAAGAAACATTATCCAGAATCAAAAGCAGTCTTGATCACTCTCAAAAGTGATAGCAATCTAACACTTCTTCATAGGTGAGTAATGTATGATTTTTTCCAAAACCAACAATCAACCACAAACTCTTGGCTGGCCTAGGAAAGATTTTAAGCCTTGAGACTATTTGGACAGGCTTATAATGGCAAGCGTTTCTGCTCATATATGCACATAAGATCAATCCATGCTTTGAGGGGAAATGACCAACATGTGGTTAAGGAGAGCATTTTACTCAACCTAATCTATCACATAAATCATCTCTCGTGTCTGTTCAATTATGAACTGTTTATCTCACTAAAGTAGCTTAATCAGCATCCTGGTACATAATATCCATGCAGGAGATCTTTCTGTTCCCATTAAATCTGACAGAGGCTGGAATACATTAATTTTTAATAAAGTAGGGGAGAAATAACCTACATGTCCTTGAGCTGCAAGGGCTTGGCCCAGAGATGGCAGAATACAAGAACAGATACTCCTGTTTGTGTGTGAGAAAGCTAGAACTAAGTGAGGCCAGGTAATAGAGACAAAATATGTAAGCAGGTTCCTAAAATCCAGTGCATCAAAGCAATTTAATGCTCTGGCCCAGAGTGTTTCCTGTTGGCCCAATGGCTGATGACATACTGTCTAACAAGGTGGAAACAGGAAAATGGGTGCCTCCAAAGCTCCATCTTTCGGCAAATAAGATGACAACTTTTCCATTCTCCATTCTAGCTACAGTGTGGTTCCCCAGTTTGACTGTACACTGGAATCCCCTGGGGAGTTTTAGAAATGAATGCTACCATGGCTCCAGCCCTCAAAATACGGAATTATTCTGAGGTTCACTCTGAGCATCAGGACTTCTATAAGCTCCGGAGCTGATTATAATAGACGGCTAAACTTAAGGAGTCACTGATGAAGGGTGACTAAGACATTGTCTAGGTGGTGCTTCTCAAATTTTAATGTATGAAATCACCCGAGGAAGTTCTAAAATGTGGGTTTTGATTTAGTAGATCTAAATCAACTTGGGCCTAAGACTCTGCATTTCCACCAAGCTCCCAAGTGATGCTGCTGCTGTGTGGGAACCAGGCTTTGATTAACAGGGCTCAGACACAGTGATCACAAAGTTTCTGAAACAGCAACCACCATCAACTGGGAACACACATTATCAGGCCAACCTGATACACTAAATCAGAAACTGGTGAGGACAAGGGGGCTCCAGTGATGAGGAGCAGTGTGCACTTTAACAAGCCCTCCACATGACTGTGATGCAATCAAAGTTGGAAATCACTGGTCAGAACCTTGCTATTCAAAGTCTGGTTATTAGACCAGCAGTGTCAGTATCACCAAGGACTTTGTAAAGTTGATGCAAGATTTTAGGTACACTCCCCCCAACCCCTGCCACCAGATTTGCTGAATTAGACTCTATTTAAATAATACCCCAGTTGATTTTAAAGTGTAAGAAGCACTAGAGTCTTGGTTAAGTTCTTCCTCAATACCTTATGTATGTGTCAGGTTGCTCAGTTCATGGCCAATTCTTTGCGATCCCAGGAACTGTAGCCCACCAGGCTTCTCAGTCCCTGGAATTCTCCAGGCAAGAATACTGGAGTGGGTAGCCATTCCTTTCCCCAGGGGATCTTCCAGATCCAGGGATCAAAACCAGGTCTCCCACACTGCAGGCAGACCCATTACTATCTGAGCCACCAGGGAAACCCTCAAGTACCTTGCCCAAGCAACTGATGATGAGACACTCATTTGAAACAAAAAATGAACAATATTGATTATAACTATGATAATCTATGGCATTTTTCTTTTTAATTAAAAAAAAACAACCTTCTTGTTTATAGTGACAAGTTTTAAAATATGGAAAAGCCTAACCATGCAAATGGAAATCACATACAATCTCACCATGTGGAGAAAACTGTTGATAACTGTTCATTCTTCCATCCAAATAACAGTGTTTCTAAAGAGAATAAAAATAAATAACTCAAAGAGATTGCTTTAACCAATAGACACTTAGCAATGTTTTAGCTGAAACTTACACCCACCAGATCTGTCCACTGTGGCAGCAATGTGAGTCTCCTGCTTAGGATAACATTGGTTTCTGAAGCGGTAGCACCGCATCTGGTTCTGATGGTCATCTTGGAAATATTCAGAATGTTGAAACCAAGCTATCCTATTCTGCTTCTAAGTTAGAAGGTCGGAGCTCACAGACAGAGATACCAACCAGTAATGAGAAACAGGGGGGCCTCTTTTAGTTACCAGCAGTGAATAAATTCCCAGCAAGTTACGGATGTATACTTGTGACCTTTAAATATATAATGAGTAAATAGTTTGGGAAAAACAAGTCATTCACATGGATCTCAGACAAATTTTCTTTCAATCTGTAACAGATGGACTTGCTTTGTGTCAGAGGTTAGGCTGTTAAAATTTTAACTATCTTGGCTGCTTTAACGACTTTAGCCAGAGGTGTCAAATCAGAAGCTGAGCAAAAGAAAGAAACTGGAAATTTTACATAGGAACCAAGTTTTCCAGCTCCTTTGTAAAGCCAGACTCATGAAAGCTAGGAAATGTAACTGCTTTTCAATGGTCCTCTCTTTAGACTGTTAAGGTATTCAACAGGCATTGCATACTATCTTAATGATCCTGAACTCTAAGAAGACAGTTCCTTTACCTGAGTGAATACATTTGGATTGAACTCCCAAGTAAAAGAATTTTAAAAAGAATAGATATATGTATATGTATAGCTGAATCACTTTGCCGTACACCTGAAACTAACACAAACTGTTAGTTATAAAATTTAAAAAAAAAATTTTAAGTGGTGTGAAAATAAAAAAAAAAAAAGACTTTCTCTGTTTAAAAAAAAAGGAAGAAGAGCCAGTCATGTTGTTTCTGCATAAAAAGAAAAACTGGATGCAGCAGTGAGAAGCAGAATAGTTTGAGAACTAAAGCATGGAGAACTGGGGGAAGGGCCAGGAATCTGCCTTGTAGTAGGAAGGATCCGTCACAGGCAGTGCCTCTCAAAAAGGCAGAGCTGCTGTATATGTACCACAGCTTCCTTATCCATTCGTCTGCTGATGGGCATCTAGGTTGCTTCCATGTCCTGGCTATTATAAACAGTGCTGCGATGAACATTGGGGTGCACGTGTCTCTTTCAGATCTGGTTTCCTCTGTGTGTATGCCCAGAAGTGGGATTGCTGGGTCATATGACTCAGCCATTAAAAAGAATTCATTTGAATCAGTTCTAATGAGATGGATGAAACTGGAGCCCATTATACAGAGTGAAGTAAGCCAGAAAGATAAAGACCAATACAGTATACTAATGCATATATATGGAATTTAGAGAGATGGTAATGATAACCCTATATGCAAAACAGAAAAAGAGACACAGATGTGCAGAACAGAATTTTGGACTCTGTGGGAGAAGGCAAGGGTGGGATGTTTCGAGAGAACAGCATCAAAACATGTATATTATCTAGGGTGAAACAGATCACCAGCCCAGGTTGGATGCATGAGACAAGTGCTCGGGCCTGGTGCACTGGGAAGACCCAGAGGGATCGGGTAGAGAGGGAAGTGGGAGGGGGGATCGGGATGGGGAACACATGTAACTCCATGGCTGATTCATGTCAATGTATGACAAAACCCACTACAATATTGTAAAGTAATTAGCCTTCAACTAATTAAAAAAAAAAAAGGCAGAGCTGGGTACTCTAGTCCTCTTAGGAAATGTGCAAGGCTTTGTTCACTTTTTTTGTGAAATGGTGTTTGTGCACGTAAATATTGGCATATATATGATTTTATGATAAAGCACTTTTCTTATATTTCTTTATGTTCCTTTATGTTATGGTAATATACATTATTTTAAATTATATGTATAAGTAGATTTGTTTATTCTACAAATTTAATTTCAGACAAGTAAAAGGTGATTACAAAAAAGTGTCAGAGAAATAGTTCATTGCACCTGATACAGCCTGTGAAATTGTCAATTATCTTATCATCAATATAAATATAACAACATGTGTGGATACTTGATTATTATTACCTCAAGGGCAAAATATATATATATATATATATATAAAATAGTTTTTCACCAAATTTGGAAGACATGTTTGGGATACTCTTATTGAAATCCAGTCCATGTACCATGTAAAATTCAGACCAATGGAAACCAAAGCCAAAACACCAGAGACAACCAAACAGGAGAGAAGAAATGTTAATATAAAATACTATGAGCCAAAGAAAACATGACTTTAGACAAACCCCAACTTGAAAGTCCCAAGGTTTTGAGGTTCAGCTGAGTTCCATCTTGCACACATAACTATCCATAGAGCTCTAAAGTTAGCATCCAGGATGTATTTACTTGCTGTGGTTAACATGGAGGTGAGCTAATATCCACTGAAAGTACTCTGCTGCTGCTGCTGTGAAGCCATTTCAGTCGTGTCCGACCCCGTGCGACCCCATGGACTGTCGCCCTCCAGGCTCCTCTATCCATGGGACTGCCACGCCCTCCTTCAGGAGAGTACTCTGGAAGGGTCTAGTTTGCAAACAGATCAGAAGTACTATTCTGGAGTAGGTTTCAAAATAGAGAAAACCTTAACAAGTTCCTTTTATTAACCTTAGCAATGGGGAGACACTTTCACATTCTCACCTTGTCCATTTCTGTTTCTTTTCCTCACTTGTATGATTAAATACTTTAATCATGCAACACAGCAACAATATGCAAAACAATATCAAAGTGTGTTTACGGTCTAAATGAGATGAAGAAGAGATGCATCTTAGCACTGCACCCTGCAGACTATTGAGGTGAGTGCTTCCTACAGGCCAGGCAGCAGGCCATGGGGAGCTCTGACCCAGCATGTCAGAGCACCTGGTTTGCACTTATATGCCCACACTTTAGGACAGGAGAATACTGGAATCCAAATCAGATCTCTTCAGGGAACAAGGTCCTTAAAGGCCAAAGGAAAAAAAAAATGGAATCATCTTGTATTTTGGGACCCCTAACACAGTAGCTACAATATTAGCTTTGGAACACAAAACAGAAATAGAGATTTTTGAGATGACTAGACCATCAGCTGAAATTTCCAACGGCCACTAATCAGCCACAGTGACAGTAGCCCCATTTCCTTACTGAGTGGTTCTCAACTGAGTTCTATGTTAGATACCCCAGAGAGCTTTCAAAATAAAATCTGATGTCCATGTGGTAGCCACAACCAATCAAAAATCTCTGGCTGAAACTCAGACATTTGTATTTCCAAAGCCAGCCTGGGTGATTCCAATGTTCACCCAAAGTTGAGAACTATTGTCTTAGACCATTTCCCAGAAATGAAACTGAACTCAAAGGATTGTAGTAAGCTTCATAAGTCACATGCAGTAATTATCATTATTACCTAAAGTTATCCAATACTTGACTCTTAAATTAACTACAAAACTGGCTGTGTTGGCCATTAAATCAGATGGGAAAAATCAGCTAAACAAAACAAAATTCTTTGATGGAAATTTAGCTTTCTGCCAACTGCATGTTTGAGTATTTGTGGCCCAACTTCAAATGAAAACAAAAGATTTTATTTTTATAACTGAATCATGATATTCACAATATATGGCTTGACTGAAAGTGCTTGTGGGCAACTGAACAACATCAGAGATTCCTTTTTGCTTAAAAGTACACTGTGGACACTTACTTTACTCATTTCCACAACAGGACTTTGAAAGCCAGGCCTGATTCTTGCCTTAAATAATCTGAGGGATTTAGAGCAAAACCCCAAACTATCTAGATTTTAATTTTGTTGACTCCAACTAAAATAAATTTGGACTAAATGATCTCAAAGATCTTTTCCATCTCTTAACCTTCTGATTCAACAATATATAGTTTTATTCCCCTTCCCAAGGCATTTCCACTCAAATCACTTATATTCATACGGTGATACCATTGATTTTCACATATTAATGGCAAAGAGCCACCCAACAACTGATCGTTTTGCGTATTATACAAGAGGTACCGAAAGTACTAAACTTTTCACAAAGGACAGCACAAAGTTAAAGTATCATCCATCAAGTGTGAAGAGATATCTCAGTAGAGACCAAGAGAATATCTACATTTAATACAAATACCACTTTTTCAAAAAAAAAAAAAAAAGTCTCAAGAGGCAGTCACTGAAGGGAAACTGCTGGCCCTGGAGGCAAAGATGTGATAAGATAATGATGTCTATTCTCTCATTTCAGCCAAGTGGTAAATAAGTCACAAATGAAATAACTTTGGCACTATTAATTCTCCAAAGCAGATTTAGGCAGAGACTTCAATAAGTCTGAAATCAGCACTTAATTTTTCATTCTCTCTTTTTTGAAAGCCTTCAATGAAATGGTTTTAATTCTAAATTTAAGATATGTTGCCAAAAAACTGATTGAAAAAACATGGTGCATAAAAAGATATTTAGGTTGGTTTAAAAAAAAACCTGAATATAAACACTGCTTGAAAGGAAAATGACTTCTACACTGTTCTTCTTTATCCTTTTAATAGAAAAAGATATTTCTTTAGGACTTGAAACAATTTGGTACCTAAAAATATATACCTTTTTGGTGTTGATGAGATATTTTGAAAAGTATTGGTCAAAGTCTGGAAGTTTAAGAACTACATTTCAAGTGGAAATAGTTTGCATAGTTTCAACATTTGCTTTTCTTTCCCCATTTCCCTTAATAATGCTGGATTTTAAAGTTATGCTGCCTTCTGCCATCACATTCTCAGGCATTGATGATTTTATCTTTAAATTTAGAAGTTCAAAGAAATAAGGTTGGAAGTGGTATGTTTTTTAATTTATGTTTTTCTAAGATTTCGAAATCTATTTGATCAAAATACTTCATCTGATGTTTCTCAAAATGAAATTTCTTAGACTCAAAATAGACTCATGATATATAAATATGGCACACTTTTGAGTAAATAATTCTTTCACAGCCAAAAGACTTTAAGGTGCCAAAAGAGAAAAAACATTCCTCTTTCAATTTACTGCTGCTGCCTACTGAACAGACTACTGATCGGAACTGAAACAAGATGGAGAGGAATTAGATGTCAATTTGAAATGTGATTTTTGTTAAAAGGTAAATTTTAATACACTAACCTAATCTGAATCCTTTTGAACCAGATTTCTTAAAGGTAGAACAGGGTTGAACTAATTTTTGTTGGAGTGAACGATTTTCAACAATTTTCTCTTGGTATTAGCCTTGTCCAACATCTCCCTGGTCTGCAAGAATGCTAGGCAGATATGGAAATATACAGATGACACCAAAAAAGAGGGAGAAGGTCAATATCCATTATTGCTTTTAGAGAGATTATGTGACATGCAAGAGATGAACAGAATTCTAGGACCAAAAGTCTAGTTAGGAAACATGCAGTAGGTGCTTACAGAGACAGGACAGGGAACAATGAAAAACGGGGAATCTCACTGAGTAATCACTGGATGCTGTTTTATGAGCTGCCTAGTTGGGGAACATGGGGTGCAAACCAGGCTTTTCAAGATGTGAGTTAAATTAAACATTATCCTTGAACCTAGGGCAGGCAAAAATGTACAGAGGCCTGCTGGGCAAAAAGTCAGTTATAGTGGGCTTTTCAAATTAACTCTTTTGTTCAGTGT
This sequence comes from Odocoileus virginianus, assembly GCF_023699985.2. Lineage (NCBI taxonomy): Eukaryota > Metazoa > Chordata > Mammalia > Artiodactyla > Cervidae > Odocoileus > Odocoileus virginianus. The sequence continues at coordinate 86,694,094 of NC_069674.1, read as the reverse complement.
TCCTCTTGTTCCCCTGGGTGCTACATCTCTACAATCCTGGGAGCCCAGGTAGCCTGCTCTAAACCTTCTGGTTTCCTCTTAGTCTCTGTGGCAGGCTCCACAGGACAGCAGTGAGGTCAGGCAACATGAAACAAGCCCAGAAACCTGTTCTTGCATCGCCAGTCAGTTCAATTCAGTTTAGTCGCTCAGTCGTGTCTGACTCTTTATGACCCCATGGACTGCAGCACACCAGGCCTCACTGTCCAACACCAACTACGGGACTTTACTCAAACTTATGTCCATTGAGTTGGTGATGCCATCCAACCATCCCATCCTCTGTCGTCCCCTTCTCCTCCTGCCTTCAGTCTTTCCCAGCATCAGGGTGTCCTCAAATGAGTCAGCTCTTTGCATCAGGTGACCAAAGGATTGGAGTTTCAGCTTCAACATCAGTCCTTCCAATGAATATTCAGAACTGATTTCCTTTAGGTCGGATCTCCTTGCAGTCCAAGGGACTCTCAAGAGTCTTCTCCAACACCACAGTTCAAAAGCATCAATTCTTCAATGCTCAGCATTCTCCATAGTCCAACTCTCACATCCATACATGACCACTGGAAAAACCATAGCCTTGACTAGATGGACCTTTGTTGGCAAAGTAATGTCTCTGCTTTTTAATATGCTGTCTAGGTTGGTCATAACTTTCCTTCCAAGGAGTAAACGTCTTTTAATTTCATGGCTGCAGTCACCAATGGCAGTGATTTTGGAGCCCAAAAAAATAAAGTCTGTCACTGTTTCCATTGTCTCCCCATCTATTTGCCATGAAGTGATGGGACCAGATGCCATGATCTTAGTTTTCTGAACGTTGAGCTTTAAGCCAACTTTCACTCTCCTCTTTCACTTTCACCAAGAGGCTCTTTAGTTCTTCTTTGCTTTGTGTCATAAGGATGGTATCATCTACATATCTGAGGTTATTGATATTTCTTCCAGAAATCTTGATTCCAATTTGGGCTTCATCCAGCCCAGGATTTCTCATGATGTACTCTGCATAGAAGTTAAATAAGCAGGGTGACAATATACAGCCTTGACATACTCCATTCCCTATTTGGAACCAGTCTGTTGTTCCATGTTCAGTTCTAACTGTTGCTTCCTGACCTGCATACAGATTTCTCAAGAGGCAGGTCAGGTGGTCTGGTATTCCCATCTCTTGAAGAATTTTCCAGAGTCCCTTGTGGTCCAGACAGTCAAAGGCTTTGGCATAGTCAATAAAACAGAAGTAGATGTTTTTTGGAAGAGGCTTTTTCAATGATCCAACGGATGTTGGCAATTTGACCTCTGGTTCTCTGCCTTTTCTAAATCCAGCTTGAACATCTGGAAGTTCACGGTTCAGGTACTGTTGAAACCTGGTTTGGAGGATTTTGAGCATTACTTTGCTTGCATGTGAGATGAGCACCATTGTGTGGTAATTTGAGCATTGTTTGGCATTGCCTTTCTTTGGGATTGGAATGAAAACTGACCTTTTCCAGTCCTGTGGCCACTGCTAAGTTTTCCAAATTTGCTGGCATATTGAGTGCAGCACTTTCACAGCATCATCTTTTAGGATTTGAAAGAGCTCAACTGGATTTTAGCAGTGCTAATCTACACAAACAAGACAAAGAGAAATGAATATATCTAATCTTCTGAACTGATGGGGAGTCACATCTTCCACAATATGGGGGGGAGGGTGCCAGCAACAGTAGTATTGGGTAGACTAGAGATTGTGTGAATCTTCTCTAAGCACTGGACACAATCTAGATTCACTGTGCAAAGCAAGGAAGTTACAGGTGGTGCCTATAATTTCAGGGTAAATACTAGTTCAGCAAGTGCTTCATCTGAAATAAAGATGATCAGGATCCAGGGTTTTAAACAACAGTTTTGAGTATGCTGCTCAGCTAAATGCTTCTACAGGAAGAGTGCTGTTTTGTGTGAGATCAGTAAGCCCTAAAAAAGGGGTAAACTGGACCTTCTTGGTCAGTCTACCATGATTGTGACAGTGTTAAGAACTTGTGTTGGAAGGGAGTTAAAAATAAATTGTAACAGTACCATTCCCCAACGGGCTTGAGAGTCAGGAATACGTGTGGTTTTTCAAGGATGTTTGATCCAAAAGTAGCTGAAATCCTTGTTAATCTGGTTCAACAAAGTGAGTTACGATATAGGAAGAGTCCCAATTACCCTGGTAGTGTAGGTGACTCTTCACTATATGCTGAGTTCTGTGGCTCTTTTAGGGCAGCTTTGGAGATCTATCAGGCAATGTTGTCACACAGCCTGGATGGTGGCACTACTGTTGCTTTCCCCCTGCCAAAATGTCCACCCATTCCTAGGCTTGCCTTAGAACTCAGACCTCAAAACCAGTTTAAATGAGTTCGGACTATTTTGAGTAAGCTTAGCCTAGGTTTGAAACACTGAACTGAAATATTAAGTTTAGCTAATCCTTAAAAGAGCTTCCCAGGTGCCACTAGTGGTAAAGAACCCACCACCTGTCAGTGCGAGAGCCATAAGAGATGCTGGTTTGATCCCCGGGTCAGGAAGATCCCCTGGAGGAAGGCACAGCAGCCCACTCCAGAATTCTTGCCTGGAGAACCCCAGGGACAGAGGAGCCTGGCAGGCAATAGTCCACAGAGTCACAGAGTTGGAAAAGACAATCCTAGTTTGGTTGTTATTGTTATTCTTGAATAAATAACTACTGCTGAAGAGGTTTTGCAGATTATACTGCTGAAATTTTTCCCCAAGGACGGTGGTCACTAATTCAGAAATAAATGACTAGGTGACAATAGTCAATGCCTAATTCTCTAGACGGCCTCATTCCTGGCCTTCTTCTACAGAGCAAGTCTTTATCAGAGTTCCCCAGATTTCAAGATTTTCTAAACCACAATTGTTCTTGTATGTCACTTTCAATGTAGTGTTTATCATCTGCTGCCTGTTTATAGGGAATACACGCATGCGGCCCTGTTTATATGTGGCATGTATGTTTACTACAATAGTCAAGTGGGAATCAGGTCAGGGTGAAATTTTATTCAAGGACATTTGTTTAATTCAAATAATTTTCCTTATGACATAATAACTTCAGGTTAATCAAATAAAATGATCTAACGTTACTCCGAGTAAGAAAAATATGTTGTTTATATCCCAGTGATATCTGTTCCATTTAAGTTTGTTTTAAGCCTTGGAAGAATTATTGATAGATTTTTGAGACCCAAATCAGTCTGTATCAATTGCATTACACACTAGATAATGAGAGGAAAATCAGATTTTTAAAGAACTTCCTTTACATGAAATGAGGTAAATATTAAAATTTTGTAATATGAATTGGTACTGACATAGATGTAATTTAAACTGGCTTTCAAATTGAGAGGAGCTAATGGATAAGCGTAATTTCTCTTTTAAAAATGAGAGTAAGGACTAAATGTAAAATTTAGGGACTTTTTGTTAAGTTTTTTTTATTATTATTATTCTTTCTCCTTGCCCAAAGAAACTAGTACAAAGAAATGCAAATATTTGAGTATGTGTCCAAGTAAAGATTGCATCAGTCACATGTTTGGGGAGCTATCAGGGTCAACTTCGCCTGACTGGAAGTGATGGGTGGGGTCATGACAGGAAAAATACAAGAAGGAAGTTTCAGGGCCAAAACCTCAGGGCTCTGCTCTCCTGAAATCATCCATCTGGGAGCCTCAAAGCCCCCAAATCTCTGCCAACACACTTCCAGCTTAGGAAGAAGAATTGAACATGAAGCCCAAGAATTGTTTCACAGCAGTTTCAGCCCAAAGGGTCCCAGCTAATCCCTGGATTCTGTCCTTATTTACAATTTTATTTTATTATATTCTCTAATTGATATGTTCTCTTTCATGACTTCATTTACCTTAGCCCTTGAGATATTACTTACTTTTCAACTCAATTTTATTTTCTTTAGTCTATTAGTTTCTTTAGCTTTCATTGTCTCATCTCTAATTTTAATGATATCCTGTTAATTCTGGACTTTTATTCTTGCCACTTTATCCTATTGTTTTATTATGTTATCTTGGTTATTTGTATTTTATTTTATGCCCCTTTATCTTGCCATTTTATTATGGTATCTTGGTTATTTTATCTACTTTAAGATATAATTCTTGTTTTCTTTTAAATGTTACCCAACATTTATAAATGGCAAGCAGAAATATTAGCTAAAAGGAGGCATCTGGGAAACTGGACCAGGCTCTAAGCAAGGAATGTTGAAAGAATAATTTTTCCTCTTATGGGTTTTACAGCATCTTTTCCAGATCTCCTAAGTTCCCTCCCTAGATAAATCTTTTGATTGTGCAACCAGTCTGAGAGTCTGACTTCTATTATGAATCCTTAATGCTAGATAACTGAATCAATCTCTAGGCCAAAAATATACTCTCAGCATAAAGATAATGTGCCTATATGGGCAGAACAGGAATACCTGAATGACAACATCTATTTTCCTCACAAATTAGCCAATCCACTTAAAGAAACTGTGATAAAACTTCATGATTTCTGTTCCACAAAACTGTTGAATTCTGGATAAATTCTGGGAACAAACCACAGAAGGTTGCAGTCAAGGTATCAGAAGTAATTTACGCAGTTCAGTTCAAGGAGAAAAACTGGCTCGCTTTCCCTCAAATTAATCTTTTTTTCTTCTATATAGGAAATGGTTTCATTGTTACTCTCTTGCTACTTAAATAAAATTATCACTTATAAAATTCAAATGACATAAAGTGCCAAGTAAGATATTACTTGGTATCCTACCCTGAAATTATCACTATTAACATTTAGTGCCCATCTTTTCATTCATCTTCTTATGCACGAATATCATAAACATCTCATTTTACATTGTTGTTGCTGTTATTTAGTCACTAAGTCATGTCTGACTCTTTCATGATCCCATGGACTGTAGCCTGCCAGGCTCCTCTGTCCATGGGATTTCCCAGCCAAGAATGCTGGAGTGGGTTGCTATGTCTTCTCCAGGGGATCTTCCCAACCCAGGGACTGAACCCACATCTCCTGTATTGGTGGGTGGATTCTGTACCACTGAACCATCAGGGAAGCCCTTAATTTTAGATAAGTGGCAGTATATCTTATGTGTGTGTTAGTCACTCAGCTGTGTCCAACTCTTTGAGACCCCATGGATGGTAGCCCACCACGCTCGTCAGTCCATGGGATTCTCCAGGCAAGAATACTGGAGTGGGCAGCCACTCCCTTCTCCAGAGGTCTTCCTGACCCAGGGATCGAACCTGGGTCTCCTGCATTGCAGAGAGATTCTTTACCATCTGAGCCACAGGGAATACGCACTTCTAAAGAATACATGCTATTGTTTTACTATTTCCCCTTTTAATTTTTTTTGTTTAGCTTACAGTTCCCATTTCTTTCTCTTCTTCTAACCTCTGATTACATCTTTCCTGAGTAGTAACCCATGTTGACAAACAAGTGGATAAATATCCACGTTTATATATATGCTTATAAACATATGGGCTTCCCTTGTGGCTCAGCTGGTAAAGAATCCGCCTGCAGTGCGGGAGACCTGGGTTTGATACCTAGGTTGGGAAGATCCTCTGGAGAAGGGAAAGGTTACCCACTCCAGTATTCTGGCCTAGAGAATTTCACGGACCGTATAGTCCATGGGGTCGCAAAGAACCAAACACGACTGAGCGACTATCACTCACCACTATGAACATATACACACACACATGCACACACAGACATGTTTGCACACACATATGTATGTTGATCAGTAAGAAAAGACAAAGTTATGCTGTTATGACAAATGATTCCAAAATACTGCAAATATTTCTTGATCATGATATATTTCTACTTTTAGGAAATTATGCTCAAAGTTATCTTTACTCCTAGATCCTGACTGATGGAGATGTTGTTACAATTGTGGTAGCAGACAGAAAGATAACATGACAATACCGGTATCAGTCAAAAGAGAGCCTGACCTAGTCCACACTTTTTAGAAGGCACTGATCTGGCCCTCCTCTGAACATGCACCTCTTAATGGGCAAGTAGTCCAAAAGGCCAAAGGTTAATGCCCCTTCTGAGTCCATGTACCCCTAACCAACTGCAGTCTGCTGTAGGTACCAGGATCCCGGAACACCTGCCCAAATGGTCTCTGCGAGGGAGGGCCTCTCCTCCCCACGCACATCCCGCTGAGGGCAGATAAGGCTGTAGGAGCAGGTATTCCCTACACCCCAAAAGTGGCCAAGTATGTGGTCATCCCCCATGTGGAGGGAATGCGGATGAAACTTGAAAATGTGGGTTGAGGTATTCAGGGAAATGGGCTCAAGCCTCTCAAGATATGGACAAATGGCAATTAGGGGTCCCACTTTCCCAGAAGAATAATCAGTGTGAGGCATAACTTAATAAACCACATATTTTCCTCTGAATTAAAACACATCTTTACATATACTGAGGATCACTTCTTGATCCTCTATTCTGTTCTACTGATCTATTTTCTATGTTTACACCCAAACCATATTGACTTCCTAGGTTAGTATCTTCTGTATTCTAGTACCTAGGAAGGCAATTCCCCTCCTATCAATTTTTTTCCAAAGTATTATTGGCTATTGTGGAGTATTAATTTTTCCATAAAATTTTTAAAAAGCCTTTTATGTAATTTGTTACAGAAACTATGTTGGGATTCTAATAGGAACTACACTGTATTTATAGAACACTGATATTTTTATGTTATTAAGTATTCCCATCCAAGAACTAGTATGCCTTCTACTAAATTAATTTTTTATGATCCTTAATAAAATTATACACAACTGGTTCTGAATATTTTTGGTTAAATTTACTACTAAATAATTTTCATCATTATTATGAGTGAAATATTTTCCCATTCCACACTGCTAACACAAAGAAAACCTAGGTTTTGCTTATATTTATCCTGTATCACCAAATACACTTGTTTTTCCACTGGTTGATTTGGGTTTAGAGGGTTGTTTTATTATGGGCCATTTTCCTAAGGATAACTATATGAATTAATTATAAAAACATTTAGCCTATGAGATTTAGACATATAACAATTTGAATGGTAACTAATAGAAAGTTCAATTATATTTTAAATCAAGAAAAATGGGTTATAGCGGGCTTAACAGGGAACTTGTCTCTCTACTCACTGCCATCCTTTATATGTTTCTTAGGTCACAGTTAAGAGTGACTATTTCTCACGCAATCTGAATTTCACTAAAGCTACCTCCAAGTTTGGGTACATAACTAGAATTGTAGGCCATAAAGGTTGGGTCAAGGGACTTATAACGGATGTTCAGGTCTGACTTCTTAAGGGAGGGTTTGCTCTCTCATCAACATATTACTTCATCAAGCATATTTCAGGTGCCACCTGCTACTTTACACTTCAATGGTGACAGCTCCTCCAAGGGCCTTGTAACACTGCTTTTGACTTTAACTACTCTTAGCCTTGATGACGAACAGAATGTGATTATTAAGCAAGTTACAAGAGCTTCACGTAAGATTCAACTAATAATTCAGCTGTAAAATGTTGCATTTTAAAAAGGAATGCAACCATGAGCAGGCAGAAATGGAATTCAAATACAAATTTTAAAGATTGTTTTATTGTTGTTTAGTCACTAAGTCATGTCCAACTCTTTTGATACCCCGTGGACTGCAGCCTGCCAGGCTTCTCCGTCCATGGGATTCTCCAGGCAAGAACACTGGAGTGGGTTTCCATTTCCTTCTCCAGAATATCTTCCTGACCCAGAGATTGAACCCACGTCTCCTGCATTGCAAGCGGATTCTTTATCACAGAGCCACCAGGGAAGTCCCAAAGATTGCTTTAAATCCACCCTTTTCTTCAGTTTCTAACTTAAAAAATTAATATGCTCATGTTGCTTCAGAGCAAAAGCTAGCAATTTTTTCTATAAAAGGTCACGTAACTGATAATTCAGGCTTTGCAGGTAATACCATCTCTGTTGCAACCATACAACTCTACCATTATCATGAAAGCAATCATAGACAACATCTAAATGAGTGGGCATAGCTGTGTTGTGATATAATTTAATTACCAACCCAGAAGACTAGAGTTGACTTGCCAGCACTATTTTGTGTATGCCAGTCTTAGAAAATCTGAGTCTATAGCCTCCAATTACAATATTGATCTGTATGTTCTTAACGATAAGATAGTATCGCCATTCAAAACTGTCAGGCAGATACTTGTCACCAAACATTAAATTGTTTGAAATGCTGACTAAAAACTCCAGACCCTGTGTACTAGTAAGTTTACCATTTAATGACATCCCAAACACTACAAACCGTATGATTTCATTGCAGAGAAATTATATAAGATAATGTTCAAAAACTAGAAGCCTAACCCTTCATATTCAGTAAATTAAGGACATACACATCCATCTGAAGCAATCCCTAGAACTTTTATTTATTTATTTATTTTTTGCATATCAAATTCATTTTAACTTCAGTTTCATGGAAAAATAAAAATAGCTGAATACAGTCACAAAATCCAGATATGGCTCAGCTGACACTGAATGGTCGGGGCTTAGTCTCTCATCTGACTGCTCAGGGTAGAATATTTATATTTATGCTCGTGACAAAGCTTGTAGTTAGCACTGGCTGTTACTATGAGTTCCAGCATAACAATTACAGTAAAGAGAAAACAGCTTGTAGGGAGACACAAGTAAGGGCTTGTAGTATTTTTTTTCCTGGTGGCTCATTCGCTTGCTCCATGATTTTCTAAAACAGAGTGAAAAGCAGTCTCAGGGGAGTCAGAGCTTACCATAGGGAGCGACAAGGATATTGGGGGGGGAAGCACATACACAAATTATTAACAACTCCAAAAGAGTGAAGATACAAAAAAGCTTTTTAATAAAGGCACATGCTCACAGGTATTCTGATAATGTGTAAAAATAATGCCCTATTTATGTTTTACATAACAAAGCAAGCTTTCTCAAGTTATGAAGCATTTTAAATGCTGCTTTCTCCTCCCATAAACATTCCAGTCTCTTATAGACAAGAGCACCAGAACTGTACCTCCAAAAAGCTTTTTCTATTCACGTGGAATATTTTATGGTTTGATGCCCAATCAATCTGCAGTAGTTTAGCTTTGTGGGCTCAAATGTCTACTTCACTTAGCTGTTATACCTCTAAATGGGCCAGAGCTTTTTAAAATTTAAAGAGTAAAAACAGACTTGGGATGTACACAAGGGAAAAAACCATGTTCTTTAATAAATTGTTGCATTTTAAGCCAAAATAATTAATGGAGATGATTATTCATGAAATAGTTTTTCTTCTAAATACTTGAACTACATTTTCATTTGCCTTAAATTTATGGCTCTGCTTCACGTTCACTCTTTTTCTCATGTTCAATGGTAAAACCTGCCTTTACAGGACATTTACACCCTTAGAATATTTATAAACTGCTACCACGCTCTCAATTCTTTGCCTTTAAACTTGACTAATATTTTCATGTGTACATGGATAGTCTACAATAAACAGGAACAAGTACATGACAAAGAACCTACTTGACTTCTGATTTTTTTTTTTTTCTGGTGATAGATTCTAAAATCCTTCATTTCATTCCAATAAGAAAGCTTTCAACCCTCTACCAATTCCTAACCATTAACTCTCATCTTTATTTTTTTTATCCCTTCATATGCTGATGACTCATGTACTTTAAGACAGCTGGCAGATTTACAATATATAAATACTGGGCGAATCACACTCTTTGCCAGTAGCTGTAAACTATAGATGCACAGTGATTATTTTCTGAAATGGATGTAGGGAATGCTCACAGATGTCTGGAGTTGTTTCTCTGAAAATGCTGTATTTGAGTTATGATAGAAATAAACAACTATCAGTTAACTAAGCAATTAAGATATTTTTCCTGTTGGTTATAATAAACCATGCTGTGTCCCCTCAGGTTGTGTGCTTTTAGTGTGTTATTAACTCCAAGATCTGATGGCCAAGATAGTAAGTAAATAATAGTAAATAATGCCTCTTAGTGAAAAATAATGCCCATGAGTAGATTCTTATACCACAAATGATGCTTGTGCAATATTTCTAATAACAGAGAAATGACAGCTTTCACTACCATAAAATAGTCTCCCTACAATGAATAATGTCTCCATTGTATTCTCCCTCAATATATAAATATGAGTAACCAAACAGGTCTGGGATTGGAAGTGTTACATGGATTAAATTTCATAAACAAACCCAAAATGCAATCACATGACCTCGTCTACCAAACATTTTTATCTGTTAATGATCTACACAAAGACTGAAGTCGGGTTGTTTAGCTTATATATATAGATGAAATTAAGTCACTTAGGCTGTACACATGGGACATGGCATCATCAATGACACATATTCAAATGAGGGGTAACTAGTGTCTGGGTAACCAGCCTTCAAATAAATTGGATTCCATTATTTCTATTTTGCAGTTATAGTTCTCGTAAGTTTGCCACTGCAGCTTATAGGTAGTTAACCTCATTTATTAATTTTAGTAGCACTTTTATATATTCCATTGAGTTTTCTAAATAGCTGGTCATATTATTTATAAGTAAGAAATTCTACTTCTTCCTTTTCAATCTGAATATTTTTCTTTTTGTTTTGCTTTATTACACTAGGTCAGTTTAGTTCAGTCACTCAGTCATGTCCAGCTCTTTGTGACCCCATGGACTGCAGCATGCCAGGTTTCCATGTCTATCACCAACTCCCAGAGCCTATTCAAACTCACATGCATCGTGTCAGTGATGCCATCCAACCATCTCATCCTCTGTCGACCCCTTCTCCTCCCTCCTTCAACCTTTTCCAGCATCAGGGTCTTTTCCAGTGAGTCGGTTCTTTGCATCAGGTGGACAAAGTATTAGAGTTTTGATTTCAGCATCAGTCTTTCCAATGAATATTCAGGACTGATCTCCTTTAGGATGGACTGGTTGGATATCCTTGCAGTCCAAGGGACTCTTAAGGCTCTTCTCCAACACCACAGTTCAAAAGCGTCAGTTCTTCTGCGCTCAGCTTTCTTTACCGTCCAACTCTCACATCCATACATGACTACTGGATGCCATCTAGTCCCATTGCTTCATGGCAAACAGATGGGGAAACAATGGAAACAGTAAGAGACTTTATTTTGGGGGGGCGGGGCTTCAAAATCACTGCAGATGGTGACTGCAGCCACGAAATTACACTAGGTAGCAACTTCAATAAAATGTTAAATAGAAGTGTTTTGCATTGGCATCTTTGCCTTGTTTGTTATCTTCAAGGTAAGAAGCATTTAGCCTTTTACCCCTAATAATGACCTCAGGCCAAATAATAGGGAGGGAATCCAGCCTATACATCAACAGAAAAGACTTACTGGATTAAAGATTTACTGAGCATGGCCCTGCCCATCAGAACAAGACCCAGATTCCCCCATAGCCAGTCTCTCTGATCAGGGAGCTCCCACAAGCCTCTTAAACTTACCGTCAGAGGGCAGACAGAAGAAAATCACAATCACAGAAACTAACTAAACTCATCACATGGATCACAGCCTTTACTAACAGTGAAACTATGAGCCATGCCATGTAGGGCCACCCAAGACGGATGGGTCACAGTGGAGAGTTCTGACAAAACATGGTCCACTGGAGAAATGGAATGGCAAACCACTTCAGTATTCTTGCCTTGAGAACCTCATGAACAGTATGAAAAGGCAAAAAGATAGGACGCTGAAAGATGAACTCCCCAGGTCAGTAAGTGCCCAATATGCTCCTGGAGAAGAGTGGAGAAATAGCTCCAGAATGAATGAAGAGACGGAGCCAAAGTGAAAACAATGCCCAGCTGTGGACGTGACTAGTGATCAAAGTAAAGCTCAATGTAGTAAAGAGCAATATTGCTTAGGAACCTATAATGCTAGATCCATGAATCAAGGTAAATTGGAAGCGGTCAAACAGGAGATGGCAAGAGTGAATATTGACGTTTTAGGAATCAGTGAACTAAAAAGGACCAGAATAGGCAAGTTTGATTCAGATGACCATTATATCTACTACTGAGGGCAAGAATCCCTTAGAAGAAATGGAGTAGCCCCCATAGTCAATGAAAGAGTCTGAAATGCAGTACTTAGGCGCAATCTCAAAAATGACAGAATGATCTCTGTTTGTTTCCAAGGCAAACCATTCAATATCACAGTAATCCAGGCCTATGGCCAGACCAGTAATGCTGAAAAAGCTGAAGTTGAATAGTTCAATGAAGACTTTCCAGAACTAACACCAAAAAAAGATGTCCTTTTTATCACAGGGGAATGAAATGCAAAAGTAGGAAGTCAAGAGATACCTGTAATAACAGGAGACTTTGACCTTAGAGTACAAAATAAAGCAAGGCAAAGGCTAACAGAGTTTTGTCAAGAGAATGCACTGGTCATAGCAAACACCCTCTTCCAATGACACAAGAGATGACTCTAAACATGGACATCATGATAGTTAATATTGGAATCAGACTGATTATATTTTTTCCAGCCGAACATGGAGAAACTCTATACAGTCATCGAAAACAAGACTGGGAGCTGACTATGGCTCAGATCATGAAATCCTTATTTCCAAATTCAGACTTAAATTGAAGAAAGTAGGGAAAACCACTAGACCATTCAGTTATGACCTAAATCAAATCCCTTATGATTGTACAGTGGAAGTGACAAACAGATTCAAGGGATTAGATCTGACAGAGTGCCTGAAAAACTATGGACAGAGGTTTATGACATAGTACTAGAAGCAGTGATTAAAAACCATCCCTGAGAAAAAGAAATTCAAAAAGGCAAAATGGTTATCTGAGGAGGCCTTACAAATGGCTGAGAAAACAAGAGAAGCAAAAGGCAAAGGAGAAAAGGAAAGATATACCCATTTGAATGCAGAGTTCCAAAGAATAGCAATGAGAGATAAGACATCCTTTCTAAGTGATCAGTGCAAACAAATAGAGGAAAATGACAGAATGGGAAAGACTAGAGATCTCTTCAAAAATTAGAGATACCAAGGGAACATTTCATGCAAAGATGGTCAAAATAAAGGACAGAAATTGTATGGACATAACAGAAGCAGGAGATATTAGGAAGAGGTGGCAAGATACACAGAAGAACTATACAAAAAAGATCTTCATGACCCAGATAACCACGATGGTTTGATCACTCACCTAGAGCCAGACATCCTGGAATGCAAAGTCAAGTGGGCCTTAGAAAGTATCACTACGACCAAAGCTAGTGAGGTGATGGAATACCAGCTATTTGAAACAGCTATTTCAAATCCTCAAAGATGATGCTATGAAAGCATTGTACTCAATATGCCAGCAAATTTGGAAAACTCAGCAGTGGCCATAGGACTGGAAAAGGTCGGTTTTCTTTCCAATGTCAAAGAATGTTCAAATTACCACATGATTGCACTCATCTCACACCCTAGCAAAAGTAATGCCCAAAATTCTACAAGCTAGGCTTCAACAGTATGTGAACGACCAGACGTTTAATCTGGATTTAGAAAAGGCAGAGGAACCAGAGGTCAAATTGCCAATATCCGTTGGATCATCAAAAAAGCAAAAGAATTCCAGAAAAACATCCTCTTCTGCTTTATTAACTATGCCAAAGCCTTTGACTGTGTGGATCACAAAAAACTGTGGGAAATTCTGAAAGAGATGGGAATACCAGATCACCTGACCTGCCTCCTGAGAAAACTGTATGCAGGTCAAGAAGCAACAGTTAGAACTGGACATGGAATAACAGACTGGTTCCAAATTAGGAAGGTACCTCGAGGCTGTATATTGTCACCCTGCTTATTTAACTTATATGCAGAGTCCATCATGTGAAAAGATGGACTGGATGAAGCACAAGCTGGAATCAAGATTGCAGGGAGAAATATCAATAACTTCATATATGGAGATGACACCACCCTTATGGCAGAAAGCGAAGAGGATCTAAAGAACCTGTTGATAAAAGTGAAAGAGGAGCATGAAAAAGCTGGCTTAAAACTCAACATTCAAAAAACAAAGATCATGGCATCTGGTCCCATCACTTCATGGCAAATAGATGGGCAAACAATGGAAACAGTGACAGACTTTATTTTCTTGGCTTTCAAACTCACTACAGATGGTTACTGTAGCCATGAAATTAAAAGATGCTTGCTCCTTGGAAGAAAAGCCATAACAAATCTAAACAGCATATTAAAAAGCAGAGACATTATTTTGCCAACAAAGGTCCATCTAGTCAAAGCTATGGCTTTTCCAGTAGTCATGTAGGGATGTGAGAGTTGGACCATAAAGAAAGCTGAGTGCCAAAGAACTGATGCTTTTGAACTGTGGTGTTGGAGAAGACTCCTGAGAGTCCCTTGAATTGCAAGGAGATCAAACCAGTCAATCCTAAAGGAAATCAGTCCTGAATATTCATTGGAAGGACTGATGCTGAAGCTGAAGTTCCAATACTTTGGCCACCTGATGCAAAAAGCTGACTGATTGGAAAAGACACTGATGCTGGGAAATATTGAAGGCAGGAGGAGAAGGGGACAACAGAGGATGAGATGGTTGGATGGCATCACTGAGTCGATGGACATGAGTTTGAGCAAGTTCCAGGAGTTGGTGATGGACAAGGAAGCTTGGCATTCTGCTCCATGGGGTTGCAAAGAGTCAGACACAACTGAGTGACTGAACTGAACTGAACTGAGTGACTTCAGGCAGATGAAGTTCCCTCTAACACTTAGTTGTCTAGGTGTTTTTATAATAAATAAAAATAATAAAGTTTTTTTTTTCATCTTTATTCTGGTAATTATATCAACTTCACTGACTTTTCAAATGAAAAACCAACCACATTTCTGAGATAAATCCTACTTGGACATGATGTATTATCCCAGCTGTATATTACTGGTTTCTTTAAGAGTGTTTGTATCTATGTTCTTAAGGAATATTAACCTCCATAATTTTCTTATATGTCTTTGTGTGATTATGGTGTAAGAGGAGTGCTGGCTCCTCTCCTGCTTTTTGTGTCTTTACACTCTGCAGTGATTCCCTTTTTAAAGTTTTCTGATATTAATATTTCTCCTCTCATTTTTCCTTTGTCAGTTTCCACAGATTTTTAATTGTATTGATCTTTCAAAAATATGTTTTATTTCATCATTTTCTGTCATGCTTTCCTGATTTCAGATTAATTGATTTCCTCCTTTTTATTTGGAGATCAAGTATCTCTTCTCTAATTAGAGTGAGGGATTAGAGAATTTAATTTACAATTCCTTCTATTTCAGTAAGCCTATAAACTATAAATTTTCTTTTATGCATTGTGCATTGCTTTAGCTATAGCCTCCACACTTTAATGTATTTTAGGCTTCATTTACTTTCAAGCAGCCTCTGCTTCTATTAGTGATTTTTTTTTCATTGGTCTTGGGTTTTTCATGAAAAATATTGTTTAATTTCCAAACATCTGAACACATTTTGATTGCCTTTGGCTATTTGTTCCTAAACTGTTGTGATCAAAGAACAAACTCTGTATGATTTCTACTTTATTATGTGTTTTCTAATTATTTTATATATATTATCACATATTTATAGCCCAACATATAGAATATATGGGTAAATGTTGTATGGTTACTTGATAATAAGTACTACATAAATGCTAATTAGGTCTAGTGGGCTGTTAATTCCAGTCAATTTTTCAATATCTTTACTGATTTACATTTCACTCACAATATCAATGACTAAGGGAAGAGTATTGAAATATTTTTTTAAAGTATAGTATCTTAAAGTATTATAGGACCAATGCCTTTGGATTGGAAGAATAAATATTGTTAAAATGCCAAACTACCCAAAACAATCTACAGATTTAATGTGATGCCTTAATTACTTGTGACCTTTTTCCACAGAATTATGACAAATAATTGTAAAATTCATATGGAATCATAAAAGACCCAGAATTGCCAAAGTAATACCAAAGAAGAAGGACAAAATAGGAGGTATAACCATCCCAGACCTCAGACAATACATCAAAGCTACAGTAATCAAAATAACATGGTATTGGCACAAAAACATGCTGACATTAGATCAATGGAATAGAGTAGAGAGCTCAGAAATAAACTCATACACCTCTGGTCAATTAATTGTCAGGAAAGGAGGCAAGAATACACAACAGAAAAAAGAAAGTCTCTTTACCAAGTGGTGTTGGGGAAGCTGGACAGTCACACATAAATCAACAGGTTAGAACATACCTTGTCACCATACACAGAATGGCTTAAAGACTAAACATAAGACAACATAGCATAAAACTTTTAGAAGAGAGTATGAGCAAATATCCTCTGACATAAACCTACCAATGTTTTCTTAGGTCAGTCTCCCAAGGCAATAGAAATAAAAATGAAAACAAATAAATGGAATCTAATCAAACTTTCAAACTTTTGCACAGCAAAGGAAATCACAAACAAAACAAAAAAAGACAACCTACAGAATGGGAGAAAATATTTGCAAATAATGCAACTGATGAGGACTTCATTTTCAAAATATATAAACAGTTCACACAACTTGACAACAGGAAAGCAGAAAATCCAACAGAAAAAAGGACAGAAGACCTAAAGAGATATTGCTCCAAATAAGAAATGCAGATGGCCAATATGCACATGAATAATTAGCTCAACACTGCTAATTACTAGAGAAATTCAAATCAAAACTGCAATGAGGTACCACCTTACATTAGTCAAAATAGCCATGATTAAAAAGTCTACAAATAACAAATGCTAGAGAGGGTGTGGAGAAAAGAGAACCCTCTCCTACACTGCTGATGGGAATGTAAGTTGGTACAACCATTATGGAAAGCAGTATGAGTTCCTCAGAAAATTAAAATAGAATTACCATATGGTCCAGCACTCCCACTCCTGCACATATATCGAGACCAAAACCATAATTCAAAAAGATATATGCACCCTTATGTTCATAGCAGCACTATTCACAATAGACAAGATATGGAAAACTTAAAGGTCCATTAGAAGAGGAATGGTAAAGATATTGCACATATATACAATGGAATATTCAGTTCAGTTCAGTCGCTCAGTTGTGTCCGACTCTTTGCGACCCCATGAATCGCAGCACACCAGGTCTCCCTGTCCATCACAAACTCCTGGAGTTTATTCAAACTCATGCCCATCGAGTCGGTGATGCCATCCAGCCATCTCATCCTCTGTCATCCCCTTCTCCTCCTGCCCCTAATCCCTCCCAGCATCAGGGTCTTTGCCAATGAGTCAACCCTTTGCATCAGGTGGCCAAAGTATTGGAGTTTCAGCTTCAGCATCAGTCCTTCCAATGAACACCCAGGACTGATCTCCTTCAGGATGGACTGCTTGGACTATTACTTAGCCATGAAAAGAAACAATGCCATTTTCAGCAACATGGATACAACTAGAGATTATCACACTAAGTGAAGTCAGAAAGATAAAGACAAATACAATATTACGTATATATACAATCTAAAATACAACATAAATGAACCTATTTATGAGACAGAATCAGGAACACAGAGAACAGACTGGTGGCTGTCAGGGGGAAGAGGGATGGAAGAGGGTTAAGTTTGGATTTTGTTTTAGCAAATTTTGTATTATATATACCTATATGCAAACTGGTATATATAGAATGTATAGAAAACAAGGCCTTACAGGGAAGTATACTCAACATCCTGTGATAAACCATAATGGAAAAAACATGCAAAAGAATGTATATACATGTATAACTAAGTCACTCTGCTATAAGCAGTGATTAATACAACACTGTAATTCAACTATGCTTCAATAAAAATAAATTTTAAAAAGTAAAAATTAAAAAATATTTACCTGATCTTTTTATTTTAAAAATTCAAAAAGATTAAAGATTAAAATTTAATTATTCTTCAAAAGAAGAATTTTTATTTTAGTTGAATATAAAAAACTAACAACAGAATAAGGAATAAATTATATAGAACTAGTTAACTTTCATGTTTATATGAAACTTCCTTATACAACATATGTGGTTTCCTTGATTTAGGTAACCTCAGAATCAAATTAAAATAGTTTTAAGGGTAATTTCATCCAAATTTGAAGTTAACAAACTTATTGCTTTGTTTCTATTTTGCAGACTATTTTCTTCTTTCCCCTTGTAGAATGCAGTTGAATTCTTTATTTTAATAGTTTTGTAAGTTGAGATTTTTCTTTACTATGTAAGTACTCAAATTATATTCAAGTATAATCAACATACACCTTGAGAGATCCAATTATTCATATTTTGTTTCCAGTAAACCTATGTCTTTTGACTTCTACTGAATGACATTCACTATGTCAAAAAGAAAATACACATATGAGTAAAAGAAAGACAAAAAGTCTTTGAGAAAGACAGAAAAGAACCAGACTTAATCCAGAAAGTTCATTTATAGCCTTATAATACTAGCTCACAAGAAAAAACTTGTCCTTTTCCTTCATAGTGCATAATTTATTTTAATATATTAGATTTTATTAAATAATATATATTTTATTAGATATCTAATATTTTATTAGATAATATATTTAATTTTATGGAACTTGCACAACAATACTGTTTTTTTCTGGCTCATTGATTGCTAATTTTAAGTGTGATGATATTGATTCTGTATGGTACAGATCCACATGCAGGCACTATGCCATGGTGCTAATGTGGGCAGCTGATTTATAGTTATCCCTTGCCAATAATTTGCTGCTCAAACATTTTTCCCATTCAAATGGATGAACTGATCTGCAGAAAACTGTTTCCTAATTCCTAATGCTTTGACTTCAAGAATGTTTAAGAAAAAGGCTGCAGTTATGTATGTATAAAATTTACAATAAGCCTCTTAGATGTCTTCTTCAAAAAACAAAAGTTAAAATACAAGTCAAGATATCATGTAGGCAACAGTAGGAGATTTTTCTGTAACCCAAATGTCAGCTGCACAATACCCATTAATTTGACTAACTGCTTCACTCCAAGTGAGTCCATGTATTTTGGAAATAAAAAGTTCTCCCTGTGTTCTGAACAAATTCAATAAAGTATGAGGAAATGGGATAAAGATCTTCATTTCTGTGGCTTCTTGATCTAGAATTCTGTTTTCGCACTTGCTTTATATCTCCTCCACCCCAACCAATATATCCCAACCCAATACATCCCAATTGAAATATATCTTCCTGGTTTCTACAAAACAAATATTCAACACATTAAGCATGTAAAAGCATAAATGATTTCTGGAATGGAGAGCACAAAAAGACTTATGTTCCAGCCACAAAATCAACTTGAAAGCAAATAGTAAGTATCAGCTATCTTAAAAATTCTCTTTTATTATAGCATCACCAGGGACTGCCACTGACCTTTTACTTGTCATATCAGTTTTCTTCATCTTGTTAGTTCTCGTCTCCATCCTTCATTCTACATGTTCTCTCATCTCCTCCTTCCTCATCTGAAAAAGTAACAAACATTTCTTCGTCTGTCTTAGGTATAGTCATTATCTCCCTTTTTCCCTGAACCTTGGTGCCAATACCAAGTTCTCAGGGTCTAGCCTCCTACTCATACAGCTCTTTAAGTAACATTTCCAGTTCTCTAAGAATGCTAGGGACAGCTATTATGCTAGGAGATAATATATATATTATGTGTATATATATATAAATGTACATAAATTTACATTTGTTGCTGTTTAATCACTAAGTCCTGCCCAACTCTTTGCAACCCCATGGACTGTAGCCCTCCAGGTTCCTCTGTTCATGAGATTCTCCAGGCAAGAATACTGGAAGGGGCTGCCATTTCCTTCTCCAGGGGATCCTTCTGACCCATGGATCGAACCCATGTCTCCTGCATTGGCAGTTAGATTCTTTACCACTGTGCCCCCCGGGAAGCCTTAAATATGTTGAGGACACAGCATATCTATCAAATGTCTTTTTTCCAGATACTTTCCGCCATAATGAACCTGAAATTTCCCTCTTCATTTGGAAGGTATGATAAAACTATATATCATTTGAATGAAAAGTTATAATTTCTAATCCTACAAAGTATTAATTTCTAAATTATATTTTCAGGAACATGTCCATTGCAAACATGCCATTTTCAAGAATACAATATAACAAGAAAGTTTAAAATAATCTATTTTCCCCAGTAATATGACCACGGTAAAGGCCAAATTTCCCATAAAGGATTAGTTAAGTAAAAAGAAATTTATATTACTCCTCTTTTCATGAGCATTTTAATCATTTCTTGAACCAAAAAAATAAAAATTACTGAAAATAAAATTTAATTCCATTCTTTTATCAAGTGGTTGCTAACCACACCCTTTACTAGGAAATGAGGGTCAGAAAGTTTTAGCAGAGGAGGAGAGGTTACAAAGTAGAAGAAATAATATCTAATCTTAGGGGAACAAAATTTACATAGAAATCTAGGGGAAAAAAAGAGTGCTACAAAACACATTTTATTTGTTAAGGCAATGTCAAGGAGTATTCACGATGGTCTGAAGTTTAACCTATAGGTTAAATCTTCAGCTGGAAGACTGAGAGGTCTATGTTAACTGCTATATTGAAAAATCATAATTAACAACTTAATTGAATGTGGATTTCTTCTCCCCCACAATTATCCTCTGAAGTTTGTTCAGTAGGGGTGATTTCCTCTAGCTCCAGATGAAAACTTACAGGCTCCCTCTTAGATAATAAACATTCCTGTGGA
The DNA here is from genome assembly GCF_023699985.2 of Odocoileus virginianus. NCBI lineage: Eukaryota > Metazoa > Chordata > Mammalia > Artiodactyla > Cervidae > Odocoileus > Odocoileus virginianus. The sequence goes on along the minus strand of NC_069674.1, from coordinate 86,673,454 downwards.
CACTTTTAGACAAACAGAAACTCAATTTAGTCATCAGAATGTCTAGTTCAGGATAGTAATCAAAATTTCAAACTGAATTTAACATTGAGTCTTCCTTCCTCTAACCCCAGTTTGGGCCTGCTTCCCCCAGTTCTCTGGCCTCTTTTTCTTCTTCCAGGGATTAGTGGTAAGAAAAGAGAACATGCGAAATTATAATGGGCCTTCTTGTGGTTATCAGGTTCCCCATTCTCCAAACCTGCAGATTTTTAAAACTGGCCCTCTCAAAGAGCATCTGGATGGAGTCATCAAAGAGTCTCTGATGTAGTCTCGAAGTAGTCTCTGATTAGCTACTCCAAGGACAAGTTCTTTGCTCTGAGAGGATATAACTTTATTCCAAACGGTTGTGAATTCTCCGTCCTACTGAGACTAGAATCTGCATTCAATACAGCCCCCTGGCATTTGGTTTCTGTTCTCTTCTTTCTCCCTCTCTTCCTCCCTCCCTCTTTCCCTTCTGCCTCCCTCCCTCTCTCCCTTCCTCCCTCCTTCACTCTCTCTCTTTCTGCAGTGATATTCTAGAGCTAGCTCTTAGAAGTTCACACACAGCAGACTACTCATTTCTTTCCAACTCCATGTTCAATGATGCCATATTGATAGCTTATAACTGGTCATAATGGTGATATTTACGCCACAGAAACAGACAAACACTACTAACTTGGGTGTCAGGGGAGCACTGTTTTCATTTGGGGTGTTTTTTTTTTTTTTTCTTTTTTGAGATTTCATTATTCAGCACATAAACATTTTCCCACGGAAAACACTTAAACATTTCTTGACCCTGCCATCTATAGATGTACAGGTAAATCACAACATTCCTTTTTCTAAAGGCTCCATCACCAACACAGCAGCTAGCATTGTTTCGTTCTCTGAATATACCTGGCGGCAGCCAGACCCCAGAAAGGCTCAAGGTAGAAGTCACATGTTAAGCTCCCTGCATGCTCTTAAAAGTCTGTCTCCAAAGCGGTATGGGCTCACAGCACAGATTTCTCCAAGGATACCTTCTGCCCTAAATCCACTCTTCCAATCCACTCTCTGACTCACAATATTCTCCAGGAGTTATGGAAATGATGAATTTTGCATTTACAATGTGTTTGAAAATTCACATCTTTTTTGTATTGCTGTCTTATTCAAAACTCAATTTTAGCATCCTATTTCAGGAAGTAAGCATAAATAATGAAAAAGAGGAGAGAACCCCAAACATACATTCTGTATAGAAGGATCACCCAGAGTAAGATCAAACTGAGAGAACATGCCAATCTCATATTTTGTGACAATACTTGTTGCTCGATTATTTGTTGGGGGAATTTTTTTTTTATGTGGTAAGGAGGCAGTTCATGTATTGAAACTCATTTGAGAGGAGAAAAACTATTTTAAGTGAGCACAATCCTGTGCTAAGCACTGTGCTAGTCTGGGCAGTGCCTCTTAAATGTAAAAATGAATCTCCTAAGAGATCTTGTTAAAATGCAGGTTGCAATTCAGTAACTATCAGGCTCCTCTGTTAATGGGATTTTTCAGGCAAGAATACTAGAGCAGGTTGCCATTTCCTACTCCAGAGGATCTTTCCAACTGAAGGATCAAACCCACCTCTCTTATGTCTCCTGCACTGACAGGCAAATTATTTACAATTAGCGCCACCAGGGAAGCCCCATCGGAGGGACTAAGATTCTGTATTTATAACAAGTTTCCAGGTCATGCCCATACTACTGGTCTGGAATGTCTTTGAACAGCAGAGGACCAGGAAAAACAAATGCACACAAACATACACTCATCAATGGGATAAAATGATTCTATGACAGGGTTGCTATCATTTCTATTTTATCAATAAGAAAACTGAGGCTGAATGAAGTTAACTTGTCCAACTACTCAAGAGAGTGGTGGAGGGGATTCACAACCAACATGTCTTCTTCCCCTACTTTTTCCAGTGGATCATACAGCATCCCTTAAGTTCTTGTTATTTTCAATCTATAATCTGATAAAGAAATAACAACGCTGGCTTTTTTCTTCATCATATGATTGACTTCCTACTCCCTATTTTTGTGTAACTGTTCAGATTCTTCATGTCCCTGAAGTTAAAATGGACTTAATCAATATTATGGTCAATGCCATTTGCTGGTATGTATCTTAATAGTTTAACTATGGGACATCTTCTAGATACTTGGTCCATGTCTACATGGTACAAATGTCTGTACTGAAGAGTTATATTTTGTACTCTATAGAGATAAATCTGTGTCCTCAAGTTATCCCAGGGGTACTGTCTAGTGAAAAGATTTCTAAAATATATAATCACTCTCTTGATCTCCTACACTTCAATGGAATTTGTATAGAATGTTATCCAAGGGTCACAAAACCTGAGCCCCAAGAAAAATGTGATTAATGAGGGCCTCCCCTAGAAAGGTGGCATTAAGCACCTCAATCCAAAAATTTCAATTTTTAAAAGATAACAATCATTAAGTCCTGATTGTTCAACACTTGGGTCATATATAGTGCATTTGTATAAAATACAAAAGTGTTCATTAAATAATGATTCTTTTATGTCATTGCTGCATAGCCTCAGTCCCTTGATCATATCCTTTACATTTGTTTAAGACTAAATGAAGAAAGACAGAAGGATGTGAGTCACATGCTAACAAAAATAACAAAACAGCCTTGGCCACAGATAATTTCCTGAAACCAGTAGGAGAAGGAATAAGTTATGTGAAAGAAAAACATTAGCAAGCCATTTTGTGAAACAGTAAATTTTCCAAGTATAATTGAAAAGAGAAAAATCTTTCCAAACTAAATATCTGTTCCTGAGCCTGAGGCAAGAAATAAATAAATAAAAGGTGGGAGAAACTCAGCCTTAATATTTTTTTAAATTGTTTGCTTTCCAGACTTAAAATATGATTGAGGAGATGTTTAATAAAAACAAAAAGAAACAGTTAGGTAAAAATTTTAAATACACAATAATATCATCTCTATGCAAGAGATGTAATAAATTATTATATATACTGGGATTCATTAAGTTTTAACTTAGAAAACATTTCTCTGGATACAGAGTTTAATAACTGGGAATCTTTTCATGTAAAATATCATATCAAAAGACCCAAAACAAACATACAAAATGTTTGATTATCACAACACAGCTGTTAAAAATCATTTTGGTAAGTCAGACCCATCCTGGTTTTAAAACTATTTTAAAAAGTAGGATTAAAAAAGTGTTTTCTTTATATACAAAAATAGTAGTCTATCTAAAACCAGTCACCATTTTCTAAATAGAAACTATATTAGACAGCCCCATTTAAAATCTAGAACGGACAAAGGATGTTCATGATCCTCATTCACATAAAATATGTAGAAATAGTCTTTTCAACACATGTATAAGAATCATGAATATCTTTTCTGGGTTATTCATCTAAATAACAACCTTAATATATGATGAAATATCCCATGTTCATGGATGAGGAAATAGAACATTAGTAAGATACTATCTTTTAATTAATTCATAAATAGGCAAAAATTATATCAAAATTTCAAAAGGAGCTTCTTTTGAAACTAGATAAAATACTTTTAGATTTCGTACAAGAATAAATGATGAAAGGAGTTCAGAATATTTTTAAAAAGAAGAGTAATGGGTGAAAGGAGTTTAACCCTAACAAATGTTAAAATATGTTATAAAGTTCTAATAATGTGAAGAACATGGTACTGACAACAATATAAGAATCAAATATGTAATAAACAAAGCATTGCAAATAAATAAGAAGGGGAAGATTTGTTTGATAAACAGTTCTGAAACAACTCCAGAATGATGAAAATTAAATGTAAAATTTTTTAAACTAATAATAAATTACATCTGAAAAATAATAAAAGTTCGGTAAGCAAATTTGCCAGTCATGGGAGTGGAGGAAAAAAGCCTAAACTCAAAAACAAAGGAACAGATTGCTAGAGTTAAAGATCTAAAATTTTCAAAATTCTGACAATTAAAAAAAAAAAAACCCATAAACCTCAACAGTAAGAAATATCTGGGTAAAATATTTGCAAGCTAAATCAACGAAGATCATGAACTAAGCACTGACAAAACTGGAGATACACACAGTTAACACTTAAAAATTAACATCTTCCTTAGCAATAATCAAAGAAGTAAAAATAAATTTAAAGAAAATAACAAGTTTTTAATTCTTCAAAATAGTAGAAATTTTAAGTAATAAGAATAGCCAATATTAAACTTCAGTCTCATGTCTTCTGAAGTTTGTTTGGAAGTTAATCATTCAATAAAATGATCTACCAGGTTACAATAAAAGCAAGTCTTATACAACATTCTCCTATACTTACAGACAATTATTAAATAATTATTCATTAACAAGCAGGTAAAAATAGTCTGTACTGTAGTTTCACTAAAATGCCAGCTCTGTCCTTTTAACTGGACAGATTTCTACATGGATGAAAAATTAACTGAAGCCAGATATGACAACCTTCCAGAAGCAGGAACTAGTACCTGGTAGTCAACTCCAGACAACATGAAATCTTCTAAACCAATGGCTTGTCACAGTATTATTTAGGGATCAAGCATTGGGTCCTATTTAAAGAGAAAAGAGTATAAGCCTTGTTGGTTTCTTGTTCTACATTCATACAAATGTGCAGAGTGTCTCCAAACATTTTTAACCAAAACATTTTTTCCTGAAAACTTCGAATTTCATTATGCAGTGAAATTATGCTAATTTGTAAGCTGCCAACTTCACCAATAAAAGTTAATTTCTGATCATCATTATGTTCATTACCATACTGGTTGTCAACTGAGACATAAAAAACAGAAGCACTTGTATTAGCCACTGATGGGCTATGGACTTCCTGACCAGAGCTCCAGCTAGCGTTCTGTGGATTTGTGCACTGTTGATTAGCACCTGGGTTTGCTGTTGTTCAGTTGCTCACTCTTTGTCTGACTCTGCAACCCACAGACTGCAGCATGCCAGGCTTTCCTGTCCTTCACTACCTCCCAGAGTTTGCTCAAACCCATATCCATTGAGTTGATGATGCCATCCAACCATCTCATCCTCTGTCACCCCTTCTCCTCCTGCCCCTGGGTCATTTCTTAACTTAATAAAACCTGCAAATTCTATATAATGTGAACTAGAGACATTTAATACCAGGTATATTTTCTCTCTTTGCACATGATCCTTCTTATTATTGTATTTTGTATGCTTTCAGTATTCCGATCTCTGTGGAGATGAGTGGAACTACTGCATAGCTCAAGTTATATTCAACTTAGGTCCACCAATACTGACTCTGGTAAATCACTGCAAATGTCAAAGTCTTCAAGCAAAAAGGAAACCTATAATTTGTGAAGAGTGACAATCATTTTTACTTTTAAAAATGTCTCGCATTTGAAAATGATTACTTTTAAGTATTTGATGGTAGCTTAGTCTTTCAGTCTCCAATTTATTTCAATATGAAGCCTTACCTCATCACTCTGAAGCCAAACAAGGTCAATGCGTAGTTTTTGGCAAGGCACTCTGCACTGTTTATGGTGCCACAACTATTTGGCAGCTATGCCTGCCCATCCCCCACCCCCATCAATCTCAGGCAGCCTGTCTCTCTGCCAGCAGCCATCAGTGGAGAGAGGAACTAGTACTTCAAAGGTCTCAGTGTGGCTCATAAAAGATCAGGAGGATTGACCCAAGCTAAGATGAAGATTGTACATTTGGCAGTTATGTTTGGATATGATGACGAGATAATCCATAGAAACGCAGGATTAAATGAGAGGAAGTCTGGGTTCAATAGCCCTAGAGCAAGCTAAAAATAAATGTAAGAGAGAAATGAAAATCCCCAAGGAAAACACTTGATATCTCACAGCCATCACAGAAGAAGAAGAAAAGGAAGACAAAGCAAATAGAACCACTCAAGATTCAAAGAGTTGATGATGGATGACAATGACATTAAATTTCCAAAGAATGAAAATGAAGAAATGAAGGAAGGCAACAGACAGTCAAAAGACAAGATCAGTAAGCTGTTGAAGAAATGAAGGCACTGCCAAAATCTGATTTGAGGTTTAAAAGGAGACCATAATTCTAGGAAATTTGAAACCAGAAGCCAGCTGGAAATTTATGGCAAATTTCAAGCCATTTCAAAGAAACAGAGTGAAAAAACTGGATATAACTTCAAAGGATAATTAAACATCTAAAGTCCACTGCTAATGCATCTTGGAACTAATCTCTTTTATACCCAGATGGAAAGACTTTTGCAATTCCTAGATATAAAAGTTGTGACTCCAATAGCCAGTGCCTGGCTACAGTGAGAGGGGAACCTATTATCAGATTTTGTGTTTATACTCATCTTATTCCAAAAACACTATAAGGTGTCTTACAAAAAATAAAACAGCAACACTGCAACATGATAATAAGTAGTAGAAGCAAGTGAAAGAATCCAGGCAAAAAGAAAAAAATAGGCAGATCATATAAAATAGCCAAAAATAAATAACACACAAATAAACCTTTGTAATAAAATCTGATAAGAATGGTTTCCAGCTCTCTCTAGAATGAAGTTGACTTTCTAAAATTAGAAATTTTCCTACCCTCAAATTAACAATTCTAAGTGTGCAAGTGTTCACTAATGAATTACACAACAATAAACTACAACAAATTCAGTTAAGTGAAATTCTACTTTATGAGTCAAAAGTGTATCCACATAAAGAGTAGTGATATATAAATGTATAACATATTAACCTAATAAAAATATTTTATATTCATATCAATTAATGGACCCTTATGAAAAGTCTAATGCCTTCACTTAGCAAATCTATTTTCTAAAGAGCTTTGCATTTCAGGTCTCACCACATACAACGAAAGTTTTAAAGTCAATACAATAGGTAGTAAGACATGGCTATTAAAGCCTATAAAAATTACCACCAAAAGAACTTATTTTTGGAGTCAGTTGAAAAGGCTCCCCATAGTGCCCAATTATCTGTCCATTTTCCTTCACAAAGAGCTTCATCCAACCTCAAAAGTATTAGCAGGAACACAGTCCCACACCACTCCCCCTAGTCATATGACTAATGTTTAGTCAATGAGATGTACATAAAAATGGTGTGAGCGATTTCTACCAAGGAAGGGTGATGTCCTTCATCTCCATTTTTCTCCCTCCTTCTAGCTGGAATGAAAGCAGTCCTGACAAGAGCCATATCATCTAGGTAGCACAGAAAAAAGCTAGATGGGGTCTGAGGCTTTGATGAAATTGTGAAATTCTATAGTAGCACTTTGACTATGGGACTTGGTTTGTAGAAGGGAATAAAACTTCTTTTAAAGCCACTATTAACTTTTGCAGGGTTTTTGCTGTCACACACATCCAAGTCTAATTCTATTTTAAACACTGTTTCTACCTGACAACAATTTTCAGCTGTAAGATTTAGCTTACATTTACTCTTAGAAAAAAATCACACAGCCTGAATGAGCTGTAACTTACCTCCAACAACTCTGCCGCCTCATTCCTTGTCCTTGGTTCCTTCTGCCTCTTTCCTCTAACCCCAGGCATCTGCTCCGGCCTGCTGGTCTCTGCCATAATTATGCCTGAACATAATGGGAACCAATAGTTTTCTAGGTTTCCTATATTAATCAATGTGCCAGGATTTATTCTCAAATTACCCCTGGGTTAATTCTTCAGTATTTTTCCCCCAGGTCATTCAATTTCTTGCTTTTCACCTTTGCTTCACTCAAGCAAATCTTCAAGTAAACTTCGTAGAAAAAAGTTTATAAAAGTTGATGAAATTAGACTTTAAGTCTAAAAAATAACCTTCTTAAAAACATTTCTGAAAATTTGAAAAAAAGCTGCATTTTACCATCATACTAGATTGCCACTGTGACTAAGCCTAGAATATTTCCTCAGCGCTTCCAAGGCATTGTTTCATTGCTTCTAGGATCCAACGCTGTTAATAAGCTCTCTGATGTCAAACTGACAGATTTTCATGAATCATAAATATGACATGTTCTCTGTAACCCAGACGTAAACTTTACTTTATAAAATTTCTTGTTTTCTAAAGTTTCCAATATGAATATGTGTTTCAACATTCTGGGAATTTGATAGACCTTTGCAACGCTCAATAATTCTTATGCTTTGTTGTTGGCAGGTTTTCTTCAATTTTTTCATCACTAGCTTTCTCCCTTCCATTATCCCATGTTTATCCCATTATCCCATTATCCCAGAAATCCTATTAGATCAGCATCAAGCTCCCTTGATTAATCCTCTATGTTTTTTACCTTTTCTCTTTTCTTAGTATTTTCTCTGTTCTGATTTTCTTATTTTCACCTTTATAGCTATCTATTAAATTTTTGCAGTCATCAGGGACAAAGCACTCATTCTGGTCCTCCATTCATGTTTTTTTATTTTTTGTAGCTTCCTTTTCTTATTTTTGGATGCAATATTCTTTCAACTATCATAATAATCCAAGGCTATGCCCCGACCAGTAATGCTGAAGAAGCTGAATTCTGTGAAGACCTACAAGACCTTCTAGAACTAACACTCAAAAAAGATGTCCTTTTCATTATGGGGGACTGGAATGCAAAAGTAGGAAGTCAAGAAACACCTGGAGTAACAGGCAAAATTGGCCATGGAGTAGAGAATGAAGCAGGGCAAAGGCTAATACAGTTTTGCCAACAGAACACACTGGTCATAGAAAATACCCTCTTCCAACAACACAAAAGAAGACTCTACAAATGGACATCACCAAATGGCCAACACCAAAATCAGATCGATTATATTCTTTGCAGCTAAAGATGAAGAAGCTCTATACAGTCACTGCGAGCTGACTGTAGCTCAGATCATGAACTCCTTGTTGCCAAATTCAGACTTAAATTGAAGAAAGTAGGGAAAACCACTAGACCATTCAGATATGCCCTAAATCAAATCCCTTATGATTATACAGTGCAACTGAGAAATAGATTTAAGGGGCTAGATCTGATACACACAGTGCCTGATGAACTATGAATGGAGGTTCGTGACATTGCAGAGGAGGCAGGGATCAAGACCATCCCCAGAAAAAGAAATGCAAAAAGGCAAGATGGCTGTCTGAGGAGGCCTTACAAATAGCTGGGAAAGAAGAGAAGTGAAAAGCAAAGGAGAAAAGGAAAGGTATACCCATATGAGTGCAGAGTTCCAAAGAACAGCAAGAAGAGATAAGAAAGCCTTCCTCAGTGATCAGTGCAAAGAAATAAAGGAAAACAACAGAATGGGAAAGACTAGAGATCTCTTCAAGAAAAGTAGAGATACCAAGGGAACATTTCATCAGAAGATGGTCAAAATAAAGGACAGAAATTGTATGGATATAACAGAAGCAGAAGATATTAGGAAGAGGTGGCAAGAATACACAGAAGAACTGTACAAAAAAGATCTTCACAATCCAGATAATCATGATGGTGTGATCACTCACCTAGAGCCAGACACCCTGGAATGTGAAGTCAAGTGGGCCTTAGAAGCGTCACTATGAACAAAGCTAGTGCAGGTGATGGAAATCCAGTTGAGCTACTTCAAATCCTGAAAGATGATGCCGTGACAGTGCTGCACTCAATATGCCAGCAAATTTGCAAAACTCAGCAGTGGCCACAGGGCTGGAAAAGGTCAGTTTTCATTCCAATCCCAAAGAAAGGCAATGTCAAAGAATGCTCAAACTACCACACAAATGCACTCATCTCACACACTAGCAAAGTAATGCTCAAAATTCCCCAAGCTGGGCTTCAGCAATACGTGAACCATGAACTTCCAGATGATCAAGCTGGTTTTAGAAAAGGCAGAGGAACCAGAGATCAAATTACCAATATTCACTGGGTCATCGAAAAAGCAAGAGAGTTCCAGAAAAACATCTGCTTCTACTTTATTGACTATGTCAAAGCCTTTGACTGTGTGGATCACCACAAACTGTAGAAAATTCTGAAAGAGATGGGAATACCAGACCACCTGACCTGTTTCTTGAGAAACCTATATGCAGGTCAGGAAGCAACAGTTAGAACTGGACATGGAACAACAGAGTGACTCCAAATAGGAAAAGTACATCAAGGCTGTATATTGTCACCCTGCTTATTTAACTTATATGCAGAGTACATCATGAGAAACACTGGGCTGGATGAAGCACAAGCTGGAATCAAGATTGCTGGGAGAAATATCAACAACCTCAGATATGCAGATGACACCACCCCTATGGCAGAAATTGAAGAGGAACTAAAGAGCCTCTTGATGAAAATGAAAGAGGTGAGTGAAAAAGTTGACTTAAAGCTCAACATTAGAAAACTAAGATCATGGCATCCAGTCCCATCACTTCATGGGAAATAGATGAGGAAACAGTGGCTGACTTTATTTTTTGGGGGCTCCAAAATCACTGCAGATGGTAACTGCAGCCATGAAATTAAAAGACGCTTACTCCTTGGAAGGAAAGTTATGACCAACCTAGACAGCATATTAAAAAGCAGAGACATTACTTTGCCAACAAATGTCCATCTAGTCAAAGCTATGGTTTTTCCAGCAGTCATGTATGGATGTGAGACTTGGACTGTGAAGAAAGCTGAGCGCCGAAGAATTGATGCTTTTGAACTGTGGTGTTGAAGAAGACTCTTGAGAGTCCCTTGGACTGCAAGGAGATCCAACTAGTCCATCCTAAAGGAGATCAGTCCTGAATATTCATTGGAAGGACTGATATTGAAGCTGAAACTCCAATACTTGGGCCTCCTGATACGAAGAACTGACTCATTTGAAAAGACCCTGATGCTGAGAAAGATTGAGGGCAGGAGGAGAAGGGGATGACAGAGTATGAGATGGTTGAATGGCATCACCAGCTCAATGGACATGAATTTGAGTAAACTCTGGGAGTTGGTGATAGACAGGGAGGCCTGGCATGCTACAGTCCATGGGGATGCAAAGGGTTAGATATGACTGAGCAACTGAACTGAACTGATCCTTTAAAATTTTCATGAGGATGACAATTAACTTCTTTTAAAGTTATCTTCTTCTCTCTAAATTATCTATGCTTCCTCTGAAGCAAGTATTTTTCTTTGCCTTTTTAATGCTACTGGGTTGATTCATATTTTTTATGACCTTTGGCTGGCTTTTGACAGATGAGAATAATAGACTGGATTAATTTTCTAAGATACTGACTATGAGTGTCCTAGGCTGCTATTTAACTATTTTAATTTTAAAGCTAGGTCTCACACAAAGATGATGTTCAACTCAAAGTTCAGAGCATATGGGCAGCCTGGTCTACCGGCAGGCTTCATATTAATGGAGAGCAGTGGAAAGGCATTGCCTCCCACTCCAGTATTCTTGCCTGGGGAATCTCATGGACAGAGGATCCTGGCAGGCTACAGTCTATAGGGTCACACAGAGTTGGACATGACTGACGTGACTTAGCACGCAAAGGTAAATTAGGCATTTACACTGGGGTAAAGATAGAGCTTTCAAATGCCAGGAGAAGAAGGACTTTATACTGGAAGACCTAATTTTATTCGTTTGATTTCTTTTAAAAAGTGGTTTTAGGGCTGTCTTGTTATTACTGTTTTGTTCTTCTTTGTTTTTGCCTGAAAATTCTGTATTAGGCTGCTTAAAGATGCCTGCATTCTACCTATCCTGAAAAGTCAATGGGCAGAAAGGAAGGGATGCTGCAATCCTACGCTTCATTCAATGGTCAACCTTCTAATTAATCTTCCAGTTTGGATTCCCTTCCTCATGTTTCTGTTGCTCATCCTCTCGGGTTGGGATCATCTCTGAAGTTCTGCTATACAGATCAGGCATCTCTTTATCGTTGCATTCCCTCCTATGGTTCTAGACTGCTATTATTTGTTTTTAATCTGTTAACAGTTCTATCTTCCTCACACCTTCTAGAAAAGTATTGGTGTCTTTTTCAAGAATATGTCTCCTCCCATTCTCTCCATTTTATGAGTTGATTCCTTTACTACCATATATTGCAATTTCAAGAGGGAAGGGACAGAAATGCATGTGCTAAGTCTACTAATGCTAAGTCTACCATCTGAAACCAGAAAGACATACTGTATAGCGCAGGGAAACATATTCATGTTTAGTATCTTGTAATAACCTATAATGGAATAAAATCTTGAAAAGAGTAGATATATGTATAACTGAATCATTTTGCTCTGTAGCTAAATTAATAACACAACATTGTAAATCAAGTATAGTTCAATAAAAAAAGGAAGTGCTATTTAATATTTAGTAAAAAGAAAAAAAATGAACCTTCCATGGGCTGGCTAAAATCTATCAAAATTTATTCTTAAATTCAGAATTTAATATTTCTTTTTTATTTCATTTCTTGCATATATGTTCACTTATACCTTTATACCTTTATTTACTATATGACTTCTATTTTCACTTTTGATATTAACACAGTGAAATAACTTTACAGCTACCTTAAGTCCTTTGGAAAAAGGAATGTTAATAAATCAGCAAAAAAATAAATAAATAAATCGGCAAATATTTTTGAATAAGTTTTGATGCAACAAACTATGCAGAAGTTCTGTTCTTGGATTTCTTTTTTTGTTCCTGGAGGGAAAATATTGCTTAAACATCTTTCAAGTGTACTTTTAAAAATGCTAAGGATGAAGTAAAATAAACAATCACGTGAGATTAATAATGTGTCACCACAGATATAGGTGCCAATTCATTGGTGTTTGATGCCCAATACCAAAAAAGCCAAATCATCCAAATCCATCCTGAGCCAGAGGACCAACAGCACATAGCAAAACAAAGAAACTGCCCCCGATCCAGGAGAAAATACTGGAGAACATAAGTCTGCAGCCTGAGTGTCCTGTGTTATAGCTGGGAGCGTATCTGGGGCTTTGCTAATTATAAAACTCCACTGGGTTTTCATAAACACACTTCATACTCAAAGCCACTGGAGTAAACTCTAGTGACAGGAGTGTCCTGACCCGAAGGTAAACTATCCATATTGCTTGGAAGTGGAAGCTTACCGCAGGAGCCATTTTAACTTGCTCACTGCTAAAAAAGTTATTGTCCTTAAGATAATTATACTTGCAGTTTTTTGAGTGATCTTATAGTTTGATATAACTATACTCTCTATACAAACACAGAAATATTGAAATTGGTTTCCCATGTAATGTCAATGCATATACACACAAAACCCTGCAGACATGTTATTGTTTAAGTCCACTGTCTATTTTAGGAAACTTCCACCCACAAAAATTTAATGTGACTCATTTACTTTGGACAGTGATGCATCTGTATTCACTGATCAGGCTACACTAGGGAAAAGGTCCTCTTCAGAGTGACTAATAAAAGGCCATAGCCTTCTTTCTATCCCAGTATATTATGTGTCTCCCAAATGTTTTTCTCTATCCCAGCAAGAAAAAAGGAGAGAGGTGGAATCTTTTTTTAAAAACTAATTGATATTGGAGTATATCAATGTATAATGTTTTGTTCATTTCTGATGCACAGCAAGGTGAATCAGTCACATACATATATCTACTCTTTTTTGGATTTCCTTCCCGTCTAGGTCACTAAAGAGCACTAGGTAGATAGAGTTCTTTCTGTTACACATTAAGTTCTCATTAGTTACCTGTTTTACAGACAGCAGGGTTTACACGTCAATCTCACTCTCATCCCCCCTTCCCTCCCCTCTGGTAAGCAGAAGTCTCTTCTCTGCAGCTGTGTCTCTATCTGCAAATAAGTTCATCTGTACCATTTTTCTAGATTCCACATAAAAACTGTACTGTACAATATTCGCCTTTCTCTTTCTGACTCACTTCACTCTGTATGACACTTTCCAGGTCCATCCATGTTGCCGCAAATGGCAGTATTTCATTCCATTTATAGCAGAGAAATATCCCACTGCATATATGGACCACATCTCTATCCATTCCTCTGCAGATGGACATTTAGGTTGCTTACATGTCCTAATTGTTTCTACCTTTGGGTTACCATAAATAATGTTGCTTTAAACATTCATAGTCATTTTTTTGTGTAAACATATGCTCTCATTAGTATATGCCCAGGACTGGAATTACCGAGCCATATGACAATCTTATGCTTAACTTTGGAGAAACCTCTTCAATGCATAACTTAAAAATTTTTACTATATCAACTGAATGGGATCGTTTTCCTTTTGTGGTAATATTATTAAAGAGAAAAAAATTCCAAGCATAATTAAGTGTCTTTAAGGCAGAATTTTGCAAAGGAGGCGCTTTATTTTTCTGTAATCTAGACACCAGTGTCATGACCATGCTATGCAAGTAAGGTCCATTCTCTTGCAATATGTATAAATAACAATGCCAGAAAGAGTTTTTTGCCTAGGCCTTTATAAGGACAAAAATTGTATCTGTATAAGGCTTAAATCCTTACTTAGAATGAGAATTTGAATATATTACTAATATCTTGAATATGTAAGATTATGTATTACTATTTGCATATTCCTATTCATCACAAAGTATAAAAAATATATAATGGAGTCTTAAGGCCAACTTATCAATTCTTCCTCTCATGGAGCAAGTAATATAACAGTCTAGAAAAACTACAAGATTAGTCTCTGTTCTGTCTACAATTTTTTTCTTCTAGATTCTACTGGTAATATCATGTTTTACTTTACTTTTCTGTGGGGTTTTTTGCCCCACCATCAAATCAAAGATAAAGGAGTCATTTACTGTAGTGACATCTACAGGCAGTTTCAGAGAAAAACATATTCAACTCTCCTTCGAAACAAATACCCCCATTCCCCCAATAAGGAAGCCCTGTGCACATTCAGACTGAGGTCAGTGGTCTTCAGTGTAATATCATACAGAAGGCCGACCTTACCCCAGACTCAACTGGGTCTTAAAACACAGCCATTTGTCTCCAAAACTCATCTTCATCAAATGCTTAGTCATCTTAATTTCCTGCCCTCCTATTCCCTCCATATTTGTCCATAGAAAACTTACTATTACTATTTGGGATTCATATTGTACTGAAACAATTTAAATGTCTCCAACTTGTTTGTCTAGGCCTTGTTTCACTCACATACATTGTTTTCATTCATGCTGTCATGTTCAGCTCACATACATTGTGCATTTTATGGCATTTGAGTATATAAAGGAAGACTGCTAAAGTCTGATACACATACTCATATACAACACATACTCATGTAGCTGCCTTCATGAGCTACAAAAACTTGTGATCCTGTCCCAAGATACACAAGTAAGAGGGTGATCAACTTCTAAAAAAAAATGGCCTACATTACCAGGGCTGGAAGAGTATAGAAATCCACAAGGTTGAGTAACCTCAAAGGAGATTTACCCAAGACTGTCTTTCATTTGCCCCATCTGAATGACCTCATTTCACACAAAGCTATAGAGTGGTGGGTACCACTAGATCAGCCAAAGAGAGCAAGATGAAATGGTTCAGCCAAAGAGAACATCTCCACAGCAAGAGACCGTGTAGTGTCCAAGATGAGGGGGAGGCAGGATGCCCATGAGATTAACAGAAAACTCACAAGCTGCGCTATTTTTAATAGAAGAGTCAGCCTTAGAAGTCGGCCATGCAGGAGAGCACTTGCCAGCCAAGTAAGATCTCCAGACAGCGCCTGCTAAGTAAATAAGACTTCTCCTCCTCTTCATATCTTACTCCTGTATTCCATCCCACCCTGAGATGAAGGATGTCAAGTCAGGAAGGTATTAACTAAGAAACACAGAAGACTCACCACATCCTTCCCCAACCTTCTGGATCAGGCCCAAGAGAAAGAGAAGGGCTTTAAAGTAGATAAGGAAGTACTTTTAATACTTTTTAAAAGAAACTGAAAGTCACCAGAAAATATCTCCTACATGTGAGAAAGGAATGAATATCTGACAAAGAAGTTTTTTTTAATGGTGGGAGAAAAACAAAGCTATTTCTAATTTTGTAGTATGCAGTCCAACTCATGTAGTTGGCTCAGGCAAGATTTTACTTTCTACCATATTTTTATTTCAGCTAATCAGTTAATTTTAGGGAGGACTTGAGTGAAAAAGTGGGATATTTGGGATTTCCCTGGTAGTTATGTGGTTAAGACTCCATGCTCCCAGTGCGAGGAGTGTAAGTTCCATCCCTGATCAGGGAACTAAGATCCCGCATGCTGCACCATATAGCCAAAAATTTTTTTTTTTAAAAAGAGGGATATTTTTGTCCATGTTCAAAGTTCAGGAAAATATTCCAAAGGCTAGTCATTCTAAAGCGTATTTATTTTTGCTTATTTATAGTTTTTAATTTATATAACCTTCATTTATCTTCCTCATAATACTACTTTATATAGAATCTTGTCTCGGTTCTAGGAGAATGAGAGCAAACTCTTCTTACAGACTTTTATTTAGCCATACTTAAATGAGACTTTTGGTCCCCCAAACTCTCCCACTCCCCAAAGTGAAGCTTTCATTACCTGTTCTCAATAAAATTTAGTATCAGCATATGAAACTATCTGTCTTCTGTGAAAGCAAATTCATCTTTGCAGAAGGCTCTTCTGAGTTCCCTACCCTTTATCCCCAGAAGGAAGTTCCCATGGCCAGAACATGCTGTGTGTCTCCACATGGCTTTCCTAGGAGACGGTCTTGCAGACTGCCTTACACTGATGAGACATGAGGATTTTGAAACTTCACAAATATTTATCAAAAAGATTTACAGATACTTGGTTTTTATAACTGCCTGTTGACACAACTACCACATCAGACTGCCTAAAAAATAAAATAGATGACTCATCAGACAGGAGCATAAATGATGAAATACAAAAGACCCACTAGTAATTGTATAACCCCTGGTGAACCACAGGACAAGGAAGGTGAGGGTCCAAGGAAAGGCTTCTGGAATTGTTTCTTCACTCCATGCAGGATGAATTATGCTGTTCAAGAGTAATGAACAAGAAACAGCGGAGGAAGTGTTTTCAAGAACCAATTTACTGATAGCAAAGAGCAGGAAGTAGTGATACGCCTTGCACAAATATCCCCTTCCTTGTCCCTTGCTACGTATGAGGTCCAGTCACACTGTTGAGTCATCCATGAGCTATCACCCTCTTATCTCCAGCCGTCTCCCACCTTCCCGGCTTCTTCCCCTAGAACTCGGGCAACCCTCAAGATTGTGGGGTGAAGAAGGGTTTTGTATGACCATTTCCCTCTATTTCCCTGGGCAGATCACTGCCCTGTCCATCAGCACCATGAAGGAGGAAAGCAGAAGCCAGTCCAGCACCCACTGGAGATGGCCCAGTGTGATTTAAAGCACAGTTCTGATTGGCCCAAGAGGTGAAAGACAAGATGCATTAGACAAATCTGTTCACCCTTGAACATTTCCTCCTCCCATCCTTCTACTTCTTCCTCTCCATCCTTACCCCAAGGCTTCTTTAAAAAGTCTCCCAGGGGAAAATAAGAGCCACCCAACCAGCTAAGCTCTTCAAGAGAGTCTCCTCCCACAATACTATGTAAGGTTGCTCAAGTGCTATGGGAAATAGTAATGGGAAAAGTGACATCGGGCATCTTAGGAGCACCATCATTAAAGGAAAAACTGTGTATCATCTTTACTAAACCAGAATTAATAAACCCCAAACAAGATTTGAAAGTCAGCATATGAAATATCTTCAAAGAGACAGAGAGGATACTGAAAACAAGAAACAGGTGGTTGGGGAAGAAGGGGTCATGGGAAGTCAGATAAAAAATAAATATGCTACTATGGACAAAGATTTGAAAAAATACTGTAATAAATCAATTAACTATCATGGATAGACACGGCTGCAGAATTAGAAGACTCAGTGGAGGAACTTGCCCAGTCAGAAGTGGTACACTATATTCTCCAAAATATTGCTTAACTCATTAGATAAGCTTCAGTCCATTAAAACCTAATATAACTCCTTTTCAGAAAATCATCTCTTCTCCCTATGCAAGTCATAGTCAAACTGCTTTCACCTCCATTCACCTTACTAAACTGTAAACATAACATGCCAGGACCCAGTATCTGCATTCAGACAGAAGATTAATTCACAGTTTTATTTTAGATCTTGGGTTGGTGGTGGATGCCTGGCTACAGTGATATAAATAAAGTGTCAATCGTGGTGACTGTCTCCAACCCAGGATGGTTTGACCCCTGACATTTTCACTTCCAGAAACTGACATTGCCTGTGACCAACACATTCTATCCTGTCCCATATCAACCACCCCAAAAAAGATACAAATTCATTAATAAATGGATAAAAAATTAAATCCCTTTTTACCAGGTACCCTGTTATGTAGAGTTAGACTCAGTCTGTGCAAGGAAACATCTGCACTCGTATTCAAGGATCATCTGCTCAAGAAATGAAATAAAACAGACTGCTTTAAGAATTTGAAATATTTGCTCCTTTTTTATATCAAACCAATGAACAAATCTGAGTGCATATTCAAATTTACCTAGTCTTTTGATCTGGAGGAAAACACTTTCGGGCAACATCCAAGTTCTAAATACAGCCTCAGATTAGTTTGAGATGCCAAAACAGGCAAGGTCCCCCAACCCCGCCACCTACTACTACAAATACTGTGAAAAGTTGTTGTTAGTGTTCAGTTGCAAGTCTTGTCAGACTCATTGTGACTGCAGCATGTCAGGCTTCCCTGTTCTTCACTATCTCCCAGAGTTTGCTCAGACTTATGTCCATCGAGTTGGTGATGTCATCCAACCCTCTCATCCTCTGTTGCCCGCTTCCCTTCCTGCCCTGTGTTTCCCAACATCAAGGTCTTTTCCAATGAGTTGGCTCTTCGCATCAAGTGGCCAAAGTATTATAGCTTCAGTATCAGTCCTTCCAATGAATATTCAGGGTTGATTTCCTTTAAAGTTGACTGGTGTGATCTCCTTGCTGTCCAAAGGACTCTCAAGAGTCTTCTCCAGCACCACAAATCAGAAGCATTAATTCTTTGCTGCTCAGAGTAAAGAGCAACCCTTCAAATTAAAAAATATTTATCTTGAGACCACAGAGTTTGAAGTTATGCCCCTAAAGTGTGAAATCATATAAGATATAAAACATGATTTCCCAGATCACAAATAGGACATTCTTTCGATTCACACTGTAAAAGTTATTAAACACCCACAATGGGCCAGGTATTTCTTTTTCATATAGGAAATAAAAATTTGCATATTCATGAAAATGACTTTCATTATTTAGAAGAAAGATTTTAGCTGAAGAGACTCACTTATGTTAGCTATTTCAAAATCACTATTACAATATATGACAGCACTGGCTTTAAATGTACTCATTTTACTAGTCCCTAATCCACAGGTAATGATAGCACTTCAAACATAGAGATGGTTTTCTCTAGAGGAAACCCAGAAATGTATTGGGAAAGTACTGAAATACATGTCTCGTGGCAGCAATAATAGGAAATGTATATCTGATTAAGATTTAATACTGTTCTCCTACTTCCTTATACCATAAAATGTAATTTACAATCCATGTATAAAATGCTGCCCTTTCTATTTATGGGCAAGTGGATAGAAGAAACCACTTGGTCAAATGATTCTGTGACAATAAGGCCTACAAAATATGTATACACTATATTTAAATTATTTATGCAATCTTGGAAAGAGAAGAAAAGAAGAAGAAAAATAAGGATTGAATTAACTTGTGGGTTGAGTAACATCCAAGGGCTAATACATCTCCTTGCAGAAAAAGATGATTTTCTAATGACATCATTCATTACAACATGCAGGATATAAA
Source organism: Odocoileus virginianus (assembly GCF_023699985.2). NCBI lineage: Eukaryota > Metazoa > Chordata > Mammalia > Artiodactyla > Cervidae > Odocoileus > Odocoileus virginianus. The sequence continues at coordinate 86,653,779 of NC_069674.1, read as the reverse complement.
GCGAGGACACTGCAGAGTCACTAACCATGCCCTATAAAATACAGAGACAAGTGTCTGCTTCATTAACTCATCATCAAGTTTTGGCCTTTAGTTAAAGAGAGTCAAAACTGGGCATGTAAGGCATTTACCATTACACTCTTGACCTCAAACACCCTCCGTTGGCTTAAAATCTCTGATTTCTTCTTTCTGGTAAATAAGAACATTAAGAAAGAAGCGAAAAAGTGAACAAAGTTTATAAAAGGGAAAAATGAGCTTTTTGAGACAATGTTTACATATTAAAAACCCAAAAATGACAGAAGAAGAAGAAACAAAGTTCATAACCAGTAGTGGTTACATCATTATATAGTTACAGCCGTACCACTTCAGTGAATTAGAAGCCAAACATGTCAAGAAGAAAAATAAGCACACATGAAGCAATATACTTGCAATCAGATCTCAAATAATCTATTAAATCAAGGATTATGACTTCAAAGTCAAAAATCACAATGCAAGCAAGGAAATAGGACAGCATGACAGAGAGTGATCAGAAAATACATAGTAAATTCAGATTTGCAACAGTTTTAGATACTAGAGTTAAGTGGAAACAAATATAAAGTGTGTTTTATATGTCTATATAAATAGTGTATTAATATAAATAAGAAAAGCATAAACCAGACAGTTCTGATAAATATATAAAATTCCCAGAAATTAAAAAAAAATAGATATTTAGATATAAAAACGGTTTGTACAGGTTAAACAATGAATCATAAATGAAAGATGAGAACACAATAAAACTGATAGAAAAATCTGAAGAAATTGTACAGAATTGAGAGTGAGATAGAAAGTATGATTACAAGTTAAAAAACATGAGGGATAAAATGAGAAGACCTAATATTTATGTATATCAGAGTCTTAGTAATATAAAAATGGGAGAATAAGGTGGAAGCTATTACTTAAAAAGTTGATGACTGGAAATTTTGAAGAATTTTTCGAATTTTAGGTTTAGGATTCCAGTAAATTACAAGTAGGATAAACATCATGGAACACTGAAGTAAAGAAAAAAATCTTAACATAGCCAGAGATGGACTAATATTCAGCAATGAAAAGAAGTGCACACAATACAAAATGGATGAATGTCAAAAAATTATGCTGAGCCAAAGAAACCAGATGCAAAAGACTGCATAGCAGACAACTGAATCTATGAAATGTCCAAAACCAAATTTATAGAGAGAAGAGGCAGATTAATTGTGGACTACAGATAGAAGATGAAATTAACTACAAATGCTCATGAAGAAACTCTTTGGGGAGATGGAAATAGTCCACAACCAGATTGTAGGACAGATATATGACCTTACACATTTACTAAAATCATCAAATTGTGCCTATTAAGAAAAAAGATAAGGTGAGCTCTGAAAGTAAGAAAATAGAATAAGACATATCAAGCAAACATAAGCAAAAGAAAGGTTGATTAGCTGAACTGATGTAAGTTAAAACAAAATTTAGGATAAAATGTTACCAGAAATTGACCTGGTCATGCCATAAAGATAAAAGATTTAAATCACCAGGTAGATGCAAAAATTCCAAATTTGTATATAACTAATAGTACATATCAAAATACATAAAGGAAGAGTCTACAGAACTACAAATGGTAATTAATGTCTATCACTACAGTGGAAGGTTTAAAAAAAAAACTTCAATAATTAATTAAGGAGACAAAAATATCAGTCAGGTTGTAGACTATTTCAAGAGTATATTTACTTATTTTAATATAACAGATATATAAATTGAATTATACTTACTAAATTTTTTACTCATAAAGGAAAAAAACATAAAAATTGCTAGAAAGCAAGTCTCAAAGATTTTTCAAGGACTTATATCATGCAGATCACATGACCTGACTTCAACACAATGTTCAGAGATTAATTAGAAAACTGTAGCATATTTGGAAATTAAAAACATACTTCCAATAAGTAAAAAAAAAATGAAAATCATAATGGAAACTGAAAATACTACTACTGAAAGATAATGAAATAGTTATGCATATCAAAACTTATAGAATATAGCTAAAGCCATTCTTAAACATTGATTCTCTTAAGAAATTTTAATAACATAAAATCTGAAAGTTAATAAGCAACAACTTGACATATCAAAGCCCAAAGAAAGTAGTAAAAAGGAACTAATGAAGAGAACAGAAATAAATAAAAATTAAATAGAAAACAAAAGATACAATAGAGATAACCCAAAATCTAAAAGTTGGATGTTTCTTTTAAACAACTAACAAATAGAAAAACACTGGCATGATTGATTGAGAAAACAACACAAATTCACAAACATTAGAAATGAAAAGGGGAGGGCATAATGAGAGAGATAAAAGCTTATTAAGATATTCTAAAAAATGTATATCACCAAATTTGAAAACTAGGCTAAAGTGAATAAATTTTTAAAAATGATTTAGCAAACTTTATTCAAGGAGAAATACTAAAAATACAAAAAACTTGGTCTTCCCAGGTGGTGTTAGTGGTAAAGTACCTCCCTGCCAATGCAGAAGATGTAAGGAGACACGGGTTCAATCCCTGGGTTGGGAAGATCCCCTGGAGGAGGTCATGGTAACCCACTACAGTTTTCTTGCCTGGAGAATTCCTTGGACAGAGATGCCTGGAGGGCGACCGTCCAAGGGGTCACAAAGAGTCAGACACAACTGAAGCAACTTAGCACGCATCCACTGAAACACTAAAATTAACAAAATTAATCAATAGTTTATAATCATAGTTTATAATCATTCCAAAAGGAAGGCACCAGGACTAAATGTCATGACAGCAAGCACAGTCTACCAATCATTTTATGGTCCATAAACGAAAATCTTACAAACCTTAATCCAGAAAACAGAAGAACAAAGAACACTATCCAACTCATTTTCTGAAACTGGTAAAATTTTGTGACCAAAACCAGGGAAGGTCTGTAAGTGAAAGAAAACTTAAGAGTCCAAACTCACTCTTGAACCTAGAAGCATCTAAATAAAATACTAGCAGAACAAATCCAGCCATGAATATAAGTCACCATGATCAATTTGGGTTGAAATGGAAGGTTAGCATAATATAAGAATATCAATGATTCAACATATTAGCAGATTGAGAATCATATAATCATTCCATTAGGCACAGAAAAAGCACTAGATGCAGTTTAGAAGTTTTTCCGATTTTAAAAAATTATACACATGGTAGGAACAGAAAGGAATCTAAGGAATCTGATAAAGTGTGTCTACAGAAACTAAAGACAATGTGATGCTTGATGGCAAAATCTGAATGCATTCCTTTCATAACAACAAGACAAATGTGCCTACTGTTATCCTACAGAGCTATCAACTGCACAGTGGCCATCTTGTGCCCAGCATGGTATCACATGCTTTGCTTTTAGACAATAGAGGATTTGGTAACGTTCAAGACCCCACTGTTAATATACTCTATCTCAGAGATGTCAATAGCAAATGGCAAATTTTCTGGTGATGGACAAATGCTACTAAAATGTCCAGAAGAGTTACTTCAAGGAAATGACAACACTCTCCCCAGAGTCTTTGCAATGCAAAGTGAAACTTGTTTACTGTGCAAGACTCTGGAAATGCAATATTTCTGATGAGATAACAGTTTGAATTCTTTGAAATTAGACTGACTTCATTTTCTGGAAAGAGTGATAGCCATCAACTTTACAACAGAACACTGAGAAAAAACTGCCTGTGTGTGGTCAGTGCTTCCTCATTCATTAAGGAAAAACAGCATAAACACTGAAGTACTGTACTTCCTATTTATCAGAATCTTAAAAAGGATTGTTGTTGAGTCACTAAGCTGTGTCCGACACTTCTGCGACCCCATGCACTGTATCCCACCAGGATCCACTGTCCATGCGATTCTCCAAGCAAGAATACTGGATTGGGTTGCCATTTCCTCCTCCAGGGGATCTTACTTACCCAGAGATCGAATCTGCATCTCCTGTGTCTCCTGCACTGACAGGCAGATACTTGCCACTGAGCCACCACTGAAGCCCCTTGAAAACAATACCAGAGATCAAACTTAGACACAACTGATTAAACCTAAAAAGCCAAGGGTTCAGGTTGTCTTATTTTTTACTCCATTTTGCTGTCTACCTAGCTCCAGAAATATAGCAATGATTTTTTGAAATAAGAAAGAAAGGAAAGAAGGAAAAAGAGAGAGAGGGAGAAAGATAAAAGGAGGGAGGAAAGAAGAAAATTGAGAGATTCAATGAGCTAAAGAAAGGTCAGCAACTATTTTTCTTCATTTTATTTAACCCTTTATAAGGTGTGATATTACAGATGCTGGGGAATGCATCACACTCAGTTGTTTTGATAACGTGTGGAAATCTGATACATCAGGTACCTCTGATATATCTAGCCTAGTGCTGGGCTCTAGGTAGAGACATGAAAAGGCATGAACCATGATCTCAAGGCATTTTGAATTTAGTGGAAATTGGAAGCGTAAGTGTACCTTCTCCAGGCAACTAAAAAGATGTTTTACAGACATCTAAGCACACGTCAAGAGACACTTTGAAAAACAGTATGCAAAAAGTTTACCGTCAAAATGAATTTTCAGTCAACACCTATCCCAGGTTACTAAGGAAGAGAAATGTTAAAGAAAAACAATGACTATAATACACAAATATTTTGAAGAAAGAATTTTAAAATGATAAATTTGAAGTAGGAAAACATCTGTAGCCATATATAATACTCTGGCATAGGACAAAGCCATTTTTCAAAGTTGGATGTTCTGTCTTGGGAGCAACATTTTTCAAGGTCAGTTGCACATACTGGTGATTTCAACCTGAACAGGCTCTGACCAAAGAATGCTATCATGCCAAAAAGGACAACGCCCAAGGAAATAACAGAGGGATGTCCACACTGGACTCACTGCAGGATCTAACAGACAAAATTTTTGTAAGCTGGGGAACTTGACTATTCTAAGTCAAATACAGTCAAAGCTATGGTTTTTCTAGTAGTCATATATGGATGTGATAGTTGAACCATAATGAAGGCTGAGCACCAAAGAACTGATGCTTTCAAATTGTGGTGCTGGAGAAGACTCCTGAGAGTCCCTTGGATAGCAAGGAGATCAAACCAGTCATTCCTAAAGGAAATCAGTCGTGAATATTCATTGGAAGGACTGATGCTGAAGCTCCAATACTTTGGCCACCTGATGTGAAGAGCTGACTCAATAGAAAAGACACTGATGCTGGAAAAGATTAAGGGCAGGAGGTGAAGGGGGCAATAGAGGATGACATGGTTGGAAGTCATCACTGACTCAATGGACATGAATTTGAGCAAACTCCCGGAGATGGTGAAGGGCAGAGAAGACTGGAGTGCTGCAATCCCTGGAGTTGCAAAGAGTTGGATATAACTGAGCAACTGAACAACAAAAAATACCTGGTATAAATTCTGGTCAAACCAGTTTTCTTTCTGCCCACTGGTTATGGCAAGGTTTAGACACTCAATCCTTTCACCAAAATGTAGATCAGAAATTAATGAGTGTCACAAACCTCCACTCTTAACTTCCTTGTTCACCAGAACCACCTGTGAATGGTAAGAGGGAAGTCAGGACCCCACAGATGCTGCTCTTCCTGTTTCTCTGATGAATTTTGCATGAACTGAACACAATCTAAAATGTCCCTTCAAATCAACTGTGGGACATTCTAAGAATGTGGACTTTACTAACTGAAAAAAAAGCCTAAATATAGAGTTAGCATACACATGGAACTATTAATTGAAGTCACCCTCCCACAGAAAAATCTGAGAGCAGTGATTAAAGGCTCAAAAAGTCCACTTCCTTTGATCCACCAATTTTCATGCCTAAGAGTCTCTTCAAGTTCAATCTAAGCAAATATACACAAAAATGTGTGACCACGAATATTCAACAGTTTGTTTACAATAGCAAAAAAAAATGTGGAAACAATATAAATTTGCAACAATGAAGCAATGGATAATTCTATCTTAGGGTAGAATGATAGGTAGCTATTTAATGTTCTAAAAGAGGATATCTAAACTTCAGCATTATTGACATCTTGGACCACATAATCTTTGGACGTGCCAAAGAACAAGCAACAGCATCCTGAACTTGCAGCCAGAAGATGCCAGAAGCAAAAATTGTTCTCAGATGTTACCAAATGTCCACAGGGGTGAACATTGCCCCTGGTAGGGAATCACAGTTAAACAGGAATATTTGGTGTCATGGGAAAATGTCCACAATGAGTTGAAACATCAAAGGAGGGGGCTACAAAGCATTACAACAAATATGCTCCTCTCTCCCTCTCTCCCCACCACCAACCACACATACAGAGACCTGTTTCTTTCTTTCCTTCCTTTTTTAAATTTAGAACTAGAAGGGTAGTCACCAAAATATGATTAAAAATTATGTCTGGCTGGTGAGATGATAGGGTGTCTCTTTTTCTTTTGTTTCATTCTTTGATGTTATCTAATTTTTTCTAAATTGGGCTTTTTATTCCTTTTATTATAGGAAACAAAATGAGTGACTTTTATGAGCATCACAAAATAGGCTTCCAGCCTCAATATGACAGTCCATCTGCCAACAGTCAATGGCAAAGGAATGCAATGTCATTACTGAAACATTTTCCAAAAGGAGGTTTTCTTCCCCACCATACACTGAGTCCTCAATTGCAGGGATTAAGGAAGGTCTGCAGACAGGGAGAATGGGTCTTTCCTGTGGGGCACGTCCTCTTCTCCAAACCAAGCCATTGGCCTAGCTGCTCAGTGTTATTTGAAAATTTAGGGTTCCAGGTGGAATTTTAGCCTCTTGGCAATTTGGAACAAGTAAACAGAAAACCAACATTCCTGTGGTACTGTGCTTAACAAATCTCCTTGCAGGGGTGTGTGTGTGTGTGTGAAGAACGTGGAAAGAAAATCCACAGCAGTGGCTTATGAAACATTTGGGTCTGAAGATCACAGGCATCAGTCCATTATCCTGTGTTTCCCAGGCCTCGGTTTTCTCTTCTGTGTGCATACATGTGTATATACACACACGCTCGCTTGCTCACACACACATACATGCACAAACACACACACATTTCCAGAGAAATCTTTAGTTGGTAACAAGGCCATTTGAAGAACAGTCCCAATCCTGACTTGGAGAAGATTCTTGGCCCCCATGGTTATATGGATGGGCTCATGCTATCCTACACCTTTTCTTCAGCATGAAAAGATGTTAGATTAACAAGGGGGAGAAGGATGTACTACTGAGGAAGGGAAGCAAAAGTGTGCACAAAGAAGGAGTCAGGGATATAACCAAACTTTACCCACTTTTCCAATTCTGTCCTGCCTGGCCCAGACACTGACATGTAACTGCCCTGCTGTCTTCTTTCTCAGACTGGTTCACTAGAGACCAACCACTGTATCCAGACATTCTATCTGCATGTAAAGCTTCAAAAATATTTTCCACAAGTAAGTATTTATTCCAAAATATCCAAGTTTCTGCTGAAATCACCCATATACTAAGCTGTGATGACATTTTCTTCTGAGTAACCAGGATGTAGTTAAAAAAAAAAAAATCCTAGTATACTCTTGGTGGGAATGTCAATTGGTATAGTCATTATGGAGATCAGTCTGCCAGTTCCACAACAAGTTAAAAACAGGACTACTATATAATCCAGCAATTCCACTTTTGGGTATAATCCAAAAGAACTGAAATCAGGATCTGTAGTCCCACATTTGTAGATTACTCCTGATAGCCAAGACATGGAAACAACCTGAAGCCCATTGATGGATGAATGGAAAAACAAAATGTGGTATATAAATAGAATGTATGTGTTTACTCAGGAAATTTTGCCATTTGTGACAACACGGATAAACCTAAGGGACATTATGCTAAGTGAAATAAGATGGACATAGAAGGGCAAATACCACATGATACTACTTATACAAGCAATCTAAAAATATCAACCTCATCGAAGCAGAGGGTAGAATGGTGGTTGTCAGGGGTTGGAAGGAGGGAGAAATGGGGAAGTATTAGTAAAAGGGAACAATGATTTGTTTATATAGGATAAATCCTAGAGATCCTATAGGTATAGCACAGTACCTATAGTTATTAATACTGTTTTATACTTTAAAATTTGATAAGAGGGTAGATCTTACATTAACTGTTATTATTACAAAATAATTAGATAGACATGGTGGGATAAATAAATCTCAAGATTCACAGACTACTCAACATTTTTCCATCTTGTCTTGTCTTTCTTAAAGACAAAATTCTACTGGATCTCTGATTACAGAAAACTACTGCTACTTATAATTCACCCTAAAAGTATTTTTTACCCAAGAGGATTATATGTATGTTTTTAGGTCCTATGGAATTTTTAGAAAACATGCTAGAAGGTCATATCTACTATATTTCTCTTGATTTGATAATCTTGAAGATTCCTAACAATGGTCTTAGAGTAGATGTGAGAACTAGACCCCTTGAGGTTAGTACATACAGACAATTCTGAGTGAGAAAGGGGAGAATAGTGTCCCTGAGCCCACTGACTTAGGCTGGGATTTTTAAATCCATAAGGAATATGCCTCTGTGTATGTGTTTCAGGGGAAAGAAAGTGCAGAGAGAGATGAAGGAATAAAGACTGAAGTTGAGGAGATTCAGTAGAAAAAAATAGCTTTCTTTTTTTTTTTTTGTAATACTGTTAGAAGTGAGGCCAAGAAAGTCTCAGGGGACTCAGTTCACTAGCTTGTTCATTCTTGATGAATTCAGTATGAAGTTGAATAGAGACAATGTTCTCCTCTTCTGCCAAGAGAGAGAAATTTTTTTCTCTGCCAGAGTTGAAGAGCAGAATTAAACTCATTAAGCATGTCTAAGATCCCACTTCTATCGTCCTAATTTTTCCTTCTGGCCTGGATAACATGACCTTCTTCACAGCTCATATAGATGGATAAAGACTCAAGAAAAGCCTGGTTTTGCTCCCTCTAAAGACAACACAAAAGCCTGTTAGGAGAAAGGTTAAGGGAGGTGGAGAAGAACCAAGCCTGCTGAGAAGGCTGTGACTTAGTAGACTGCCTACCCCTTCTTAATTTGTTCTGAGTACTGTAACCTTGAAACTGGCAAGGTAAAAATTTATAGTATGCTGACTGGCTTAGATTATGAAACAAAGAGAAAAGAAAAAACTACAAACAGAGACAAACCCACATACAAACCCACACTCCAAAAATGTAACTGGCCAAGAAAGCCATGTATATATCTAAATCAGGTGAATCACAAGATGGTTGATCATGTGTTGGAAACCAATCAAAACCAAAGGTTCAGAAACCCCTCTAAAGGTCATTAGTTTCTTTCCTGGCATTTTTTCCTCATTTCCACTAGCACTGTCAGGAATATAGAAAAGACCATACAGCTTGTTAAATCATTCTTAAAGAAAAACCACAAAAGATTCATTAATAAATAAAATGACAAATATGGACCATGCAGATTATCTAGCAGTGCAAAACTCTAACAAAAATTCCCCTTTTCACTGGATGTGTGCTTTCCCCATGGCCTCACAAATACTGGAAAAGAAACCAACGTCTTATAAGTCAGATGTCCCAGAAACTAGTCATCTATGCTACCAAGTTCTGAACACTACGGGATTTTCATCTACTACTGAAGCATGCCTTCATGTTAATCCATAGTGTGCCCCCCAACCCCCACCCTGGTAGAATGATCCTTCTTAAAATTTTTCTCTTTTATTTTCAGTTGCAATATTCTTTCCTCTGCTACAACTCAAATCTCTATGGTTGTTTTTTACTAGAAAGAAAATAATTTGAATTTTGGTATGTAGAGATTTAAAGTTTATTTTTGGCAAGACTCTGTAACCCCAAAACTAAACCTCACTCTTGAACCTCACTTCCCTAATCACCCTCCCACTAAGTAACTGCAGCCCTGGTCAGCTTTGCCCATCACTGCCACCTCTTTGAAAGTCTACCTAAATATAGCCTACCACTTATGTGTCTGTTTTAATACAAAGAAGTCTGTTTTAATAATAATAGAAATTTTGAAAAATTGAAAATTCCAGTTAACTTTCTAAATTACTCCAAAACTGTAAAAAATTTGTATTTCCAAGTACACTACTTTTCAGCTACAATTAGAAGATAATTTGCCTAGGACTCTATCACAGAAGGAAAGGGAACCCACTCCAGCATTCTTGCCTAAAGAATCTCACAGACAGAGGAGCCTGGCAGGCTACAGTTCATGGGGTCACAAAGAGTCAGGCACAGCTAAGTGAGCACAGGTCTCTATAAGTGATAAGAATCTAGTAAGACTCTAAAAAGTTGGATGTTGGGCTTTGACTTGACTGGTTTTTACCTACATGGCTCTGTTTCTCTGTAAATGGAGAGCATTAGTTTTATGAGGATTAAATAAAATGTTGATAATGCATTGATGCTTTTGAACTGTGGTGTTGGAGGAGACTCTTAAGAGTCCCTTGGACTGTAAGGAGATCTAACCAGTCCATCCTAAAGGAGATCAGTCCTGGGTGTTCACTGGAAGGACTGATGTTGAAGCTGAAACTCCAATACTTTGGCCACCTGATGCGAAGAGCTGACTCATTGGAAAAGACCCTGATGCCGGGAAAGATTGAAGGCAGGAGGAGAAGGGGACGACAGAGGATGAGATGGTTGGATGGCATCATCATCTCGATGGACATGGGTTAGGGTAGACTCCGCGAGTTGGTGATGGAGAGGGAGGCCTGGCGTGCTGCAGTTCATGGGGTTGCAAAGAGTCAGACACAACTGAGCGGCTGAACTGAACTGAACGCTCCTAGTGCAGGATAAGAAATCTAGTAGGTGCTCAGTATATGCTGTGTGAGTGCAAATGTGTGCTCAGTCATGTCCAATTCTTAGAAACCTCATGGAATGCCAGGCTTCTCTGTCCATAGGATTTTCCAGGCAAGGATACTGGAATGGGTAGCCATTCCCTTCTCCAAGGGATCTTTCTGACCTAGGAACTGAACCCAGGTCTCCTACATCACCTGAACTGGTAGGTGGATTCTTAACCAGTAAGTCACCAGGGAAGCCCCAATACATGCTGGCTGAAATTAATTTAGTCGTTCCTCTGTATCTAATTTCCTTTCTACCGTCTCTCTTTAGGACTAAAGACAGCTCCATGTACAGACTGTGACTCTTATCTAGACGAGGCTTGGGCTGTCTTCTATCTTATCCTCCATGTGGTTCAGTTTTTGTTACAGAATCTTTTTAGTGGCAGATGTTGCTAGGCAATTTTTTCTGGTTTGATTAATTTCATTATAGTACAAACAAAAACATATCCAAACAGCTTGGTCTTCACTAATGTCACTTTTCATTCAAAATAAATATGTTCTACTTTTGTGTCAAAAGACTTGTGATGTGCTTCCAGATCTTCACAGAGCTGTGAGTGATCATAAACTTAGCAGTTTAAGAACTTCCTCACTCATGGTTAGTACAAATATACAGAGAATGAGTAACAATAGGTGATGAAGTGCTGTTTTTCTTTTAAAAAAAGAAAAAACAAACCTCCAAATTAATTGGAGGGGAAAATGTACACATTTCAAATCATAGGCAAGCAAGAAACAATGTGACTTCTTTTGGTAATTCTTTATCTAAATAGCATGTGCAAAATATGACCTTTAATATGCAGGGGGAAACTAACATGCCAAAATGTGGGCAAAACATGGAAACATGTTACTGAAATTAACCATTTTGATGAATAATCTCCTGAGGTTTGATAAATCCATGATTTTGGACTGAAAGTTAGAAAAGGAAAGTATGAACTGCTTTCAATTACAGTTTACCAAGAGGATAATAAAACTTAAAAATGCTACATTATCAATATTGGCTTCAGAAGATCTTTTAATATTTAATTTTGAAATGTTTTCTGGTTTCCTGATCCCTGTTATCTGATTTTATTTATATAGGCTATGGAAAATTGCCAGGATCATTGTTTTTGGTAGGAAGGGAACACTATTCAAAGTAATGGGATTCAGAACAATTTTCTTTTATCCAAGGCTAATTTGGAGAGTAGCTTTCTGTAAGATTTCACCATATTTTATAGCCACATTAAAATGTCAGAGGACTTTATGGATTGTCCAGTGCTTCCAGGGTTATAGTTTCAGAAATGCCCACCGAGCTTGAAAGAAGGGACACAGCAGCATTATAAACAACGCTTTTGTTATTAACAGAAGTGTATGAGAAGGGGATTCAGTGAAAATGGCTGGCATCCAAGTCTACAGCTAATCTTTTTTCAGCTAAAGTTATGGACTCTAATCAATGGTTTAGAAGGAATGAGTTTGATTAATCTCACAGAAGAGTTTTTGAGATACTTTTATTACACAAAAAGCTTTTGAATAAGGAAACAGGCCTTTAAATGGGATGGTCTCCCTCAGATATTTATTCATTTCCAGTAAGTTGTCTTCAGAAATGAATACTGCTTCTAACTGAACAATCACAGCATTTCAACACACCCAAGGCAAACTGGGGAGGGAGAGCTGAAGTATGATGAAAGCCTGTACTGTGATGACCTTTCCCATGACTATAATTGATGGATATGCCCCTGAAACACTTTGCAGGGCTATTGGTGTAGTTAGCAATGTGCCTGTGACTCATTATGTCCATAATTTGGCAGGAAATAGGGGACAGATCACCCCAGTGGCTATAAGGACAAGTCACTGCCCCGAGATCCAATTTTTTTCATGTGGAATCACCTTCTGTAGACTGTACAGTTGTCTCTTTTTTGAAAGTGTACAGACTGGCTTCAGGGTTTCATAAGCCTGATCAAAGTACGTATCAAAATAATCAACATCAAAATGTTCCAACACCCATTCTTGTATGAATACAAGTGAAAAAGTACTAGAAACTTTTTACTAAAAAGCTTGTACTTTCCTCTGACTTCTGCCTGGGATGTAGAAATATGAAGAGAGGATTGCTTCTATTTTATCAACTAGGAAAAATTGGATAAACTATAAATCTTGATTTTTCTTGGACCTACAGAACTGATATCACAACCAGCATAAAGCCTAAGAAAATACAGATATTTTTAAGGAGAGAGGGAATACGAGCCTGGGCTTCCTAATGAAAACAGAAGGAAACCAAGACTGCTACCTAAGTGGATAACACAAACCCAGTTAAAATTTTCAATCAATTCCTAAAGTTCAAGGGTGGGACTTGAAAAAGGAATGCCTAGAAACTGTAGGAGGGAGGCTAATTTGTGCCATATCTGTCATTCTCTGTGACTTCATGATTCTCTACTAGAAAAACAAAGAATGCCTTTCCTGCCTCAGGTAGCAATACCCAAAAGCAAGCAACAGCAGCCCACTGTGATGAGAGCAGCAAGAACGGAGACAAAACCACTCCGAAGTATAGGTAGAGAAGGTCTACTGCTGAAAAAGGTAGAACAGAAACATTAAGAAAAATCCACTGGCGAATGAGATCTCACAGTAAACAAAGGTAATACTAGAGAAATGTGAAGTCATGGAGATGATGAGTGAACCCACGGCAACAACAAAACCCAAACCCAGCTCGGCTCTGAGTAGACCAACCTAACATGCCACAGTAACAGCCTAGAGAAAACAGATGGACCCATTTCCAAGCATAAATACTAGTTACCTCTAGTTAACTCACTCTCTACTATTCTACACATGATACCCACTACTCAATGAGAAATTAGCAAGACATTCAAAAAGGTAAGGGCAAAGCAATCCACTGATAGGAGTAAAAGCTACTGACAGAACCAGAGAGAACCAGAGATAACCCCTATGTTCAGTCATAATACAGCAAATTTTAAATTACTGTAATAAAGATGTTAAAGGATCTAGCAGGAAAGTTGGTCAACATGTGTGAACAGACAGTGAGTTTAAGTGGAGATGTGAAAATTATCAGAAGAGTCAACTTGAAATGCTAGAAACAAATACACAGAAACAGAAGTGAAGAATGCACCCAACTGTCACTTCAACAGACATGATGTAACTGGAGAAAAAAATTCAACTAATGTGAAGACAGATCAATAAAAACTATCTAAGCTGAAACATCAAGAGAACAAATGAAACAGATGAGATTCTCCAAGGGCTATAAATAGGATATCAAACAGTCTAATTGAAAATTCAGAAAATGAAAAAGAAAATAGAACAGGATAAAGATTTGAAGAGGTGATGATCAAGAATTTTCAAAAAATGATGGATATCAAATGCATAGATCCCAGAAGCTCAGATTTCCAAGTGAGATAGATGTATTTTTTAAATAGACATGTACACAACATGTCAAAAATCAAAAAGAAAATCTTAAAAACAAAAAGAGAAAAAGACCACATTACATGTAGTGGAACAGAAGTAAATTTGAAAAAGATTTCTTAATCAGAAAGTATGAGGACCAGACATTATGCTGAAAGAGAAAAAAAAAAAAGAATAACGAAAAACTTGACACTGGGAATTCTATACTTTATGAAACAGCCTTCGAAAATGATGCCAAATTAATGACTTTTTTCAGGGAAAAAAAAAGATAAGAGAATTACTGGCACACATGCACTAAAAAATGTAAAAGGAAGTTCTTCAGGCAGAAAGAATATGATATAAGACAGAAACTTGGATTTATAGAAAGAATTAAAGATCTCTGGAAATGGTTAAGATGAAAGCAAACACAAAACATTCTTCTCATTTTTAATGGCATTAAAAGAAAACTGACTGTCTAAAAGTAGTACAAATTTACTCTATGATTATAGAATATATAAAATAACATTATATCAACAATAGCTCAAAGGCTGAGAGAGCAGAATTGGAAGTATACTGCTGAAAGTTTCTTAAACCTACACATTAAGAGGTATAATAGTACATGCAGGGAGAGGGCAGATAGAGATGTATATTGCCAATGGTGGAGCTTTCCAGGGGGCTCAGTGGTAAAGAATCTGCCTGTCAATGCCGGAGATACAGAAGATGCAGGTTCGATCCCAGGGTAAGAAAGATTCCCTGGGAGAGGAAACGGCAACCCACTTCAGGATTCTTGCTGGGAAAATTCCATGGACAGAGGAGCCTGGTGGGCACAATTCATGGGGTCACAAAGAGCTGGACACGACTGAGCACACACACACACATTGCCAATGGTATGACAGTAGAAAAATATTTTTTAAATGTGGTAAAAAAAAAAATTCAGTAAAGGAGTTTAATAAAATGGAAATTAAAAAATAATCCACAAGCATGTAGGGAAGAAAGGAACAAAGAACAGAATAAAAATAACAAGTAAAATGGTAAATTTTAATTTAACCATATCAATATGTTAAAGGCAAATGGCCAAAGCAAATTAAATAAAAGCCAGAGATGATCAGAAGAGAAAAAGCAACATACAAATATATGCTGATTATACTAAAACCAGTTTGAATTGAAAGACTTAAACAGGTTAAAAGCAAAAGCATGAGATGACATTACCAATTCAATGGACATGAGTTTGAGCAAACTCTGGGAGATGGTGAAAGACAGGGAAGCGTGGCATGCTGCAGTTCATGGGGTCACAAAGAGGCGAACACAACTGAGTGACTGAACAACAACAAAAAGCATGAGAAAGATTTGCCATTTTAACATTAGCTGAAAGAAAGATATAGTGACTGTTTTGACAAAGTGGATTTCAGAACAAGAAATATTTTTAGGATTAAATAAATTACATTACAAATAAAGGCATCACAATCCTAAATGTGTGATAACAGTAAAGATTCACAATGCAAATATGAAAGCTGACTGACCTAAAAACATAAATGGAATCATACACAATTAGAGTTATACACTTACACAGTTAGTCCTCTGTCTAAATAAGTAGGAGAAAATCAGTAATATGGAACCCGAACAAAAGTAGCAATCAATGTGTGCTAACTCTGTATATATATATATATATATATATATACACAAAAGAAAAAACAACAGCGGCACAATACCTGTTCTTTTCAAGTGTACAAGGAACACTCAAGAAGACAGACCACATTCTGTCTCATGAAACAAATCTCAACCAATTTATCATCATTAAAATCATATAAAGTATGTTCTGTGATACTAAAATAACTAGCCTAGAATTCAACAATAAAAATATATTGAAAATTTCTACATATTTGGAAATTAAACAGCCTTATAAGTAACTCATGGTTCAAAAAAAAAAATCAAAGGAAAATTTATAGCATTAAAAGTCTATATTTGAAAAGACAGGGTTCAAAGCAATTAGCTAAGTTTCTACCTTAAGAAGCTAGAAAAAGAACACAAATTAAACCTAAAGCTAGTAGGGGAAAACTATAAAAATGAGAAGAGATAAATCAATAAAATGAATAATAATTAATAATAATGAAACCAAAGGCGGGGTTTTTTTAAAGATTATAAAATTAATAAATCTCTAAGCAAAATGACATTAAAAAGAGAGGGAGAAGGAAAGTGACAGGAGGTGGGGAGGAGACACAATTATCAGTAATTCAACAACTCAAAAGGAACGGACAAATTCTTTGCAAGATGCAATAATAACTGCCAAAGTATACTTAGGATGAGACAACAAAATCTTAATGAGTATCTATCTCTTAAAGAGATTTAATTTATACTTAAAACTTTCCAACAAGGAAAATCTCCAGGACCACATGGATTGACTGGAAAATTCTACAAAAATTTAAAGAAGATATAACATGGATTATAAATAAAAGCTTCCAAAAACTAGAGGTGAAGGGGAAACTTTCCAACTCATCTCATGAGGCCAGCAATATACTAATACCAAAACAACATGAAGAAATTACAATGAATAGAAAACTGCAAACCAGCAGTGGTCCCTCAACATCAACATTAAAATCCTCAACAAAATCTTAGCAGGTAAAATTCAGCAATATTTATAAAATAAAATAATGCATCATGGTCAAATGAGGTTTCCCTGAGGATACAGAGCTGGTTCAACATTAGAAAATCAGTCTATGTTATTCGCTACATAAATAGACTTTATAATTATCTCACTGGTGCAGAAAAATCATTTGATAAAATTCAACACCCATTTATGATAAAAATGTTCAAGTTAGGAATAAAAGGGAACTTCCTCAGTCTGACCAAGTCTATCTATGTAAAGAGTTCAGCTAAATTATACTTAATGTAGAAACACAATGTTTTTCCCTTAAAACCACGAGAAAGTCAAGAGTACCTACTCTTACCACCTCTATTTAAGATCACACCGAAATTTGAAGCCAGTACAATAAGAAGACAAAAATAAATAAAATGGTATAAGAATTGGAAAGGAGAAAAAAGCTACTACTTTCCAACAACAAAGAAAATCCAAAAGATTCTACAGACTCTAATAAAGTGTTACAGATAAAGGGCAATATAAAAAATCAATTTCATTTAGCTGTATTTAAATTTGGAAATTTAAATTTTTATAGTAAAATTTTTATCAAGTATATTTACCATCACAACAAAAAGCATGAAATTATTAGGTATAAATCTAACAAAATATTATCACCATCCATATATTGAAAACTACAAGAAACTAATGAAGAAATTGAAAGGAGACCTAAGTAGATGGAGACACATTCTATGTTCATGTAATGGAAGACTCATTACTGCTGGAGGACTCACACTACCTGATTTCTCAGCTTTCTATAAAGTAACATTGATCAAGGAAATATGGTACTAACTACATTCAATGGAATAAAATGGAAAGCCCAGAATTACACCGACACAGATATGGTCAACTAACTTTTCACTAAAGGTGCAAAGGTAATTAAAATGATAAAGGACAGTCTTTACAACAAATGCTGCTGGAAAAACAAGACTTCAATATTCAAAAAAAATAATAATCTTTTATCTTTACACTAAGATTCAAGAGCTATACACAAAATTAACTTAAATGGATTATAGATTTAAATGTAAAACTCTAAAGTATAGCTTACCTAGAAGAAAACATAGCAAAAACTACTTGTGACATTAGGTTAGGCAGTGATTTGTTAGCTACAAAAACACAATCCTTTATTTATAAAATTGATAAATTAAATTTATTAAAATAAAAACTTCTTCCAAATATACTGTTAAGAAAATTGAGATAGAAAAGTTGCCTTGGATAGAACATTTTTGAAAGACATGCTAGGTAAAGAAACTTTAAATTCAATAATAAGAAAAATAAATTGGCAAAAGATTTGAACAAAGAGGAAATACAAATAAATGGAAAATATGCACATGGAAAGATGCTTACCACCTTTAGTCATTCAGTTCAGTTCAGTTCAGTCGCTCAATCGTATCCGACTCTTTGCAACCCCACGAACCGCAGCACGCCAGGCCTCCCTGTCCATCACCAACTCCCAGAGTTCACTCAAACTCATGTCCATCGAGTCGGTGATGCCATCCAGCCATCTTATCCTCTGTCGTCCCCTTCTCTTCCCACCCCCAATCCCTCCCAACATCAGGGCCTTTTCCAATGAGTCAATTCTTTGCATCAGGTGGCCAAAGTATTGGAGTTTCAGCTTCAACATCAGTCCTTCCAATGAACACTCAGGACTGATTTCCTTTAGGATGGACTGTTTGGATCTCCTTGCAGTCCAAGGAACTCTCAAGAGCCTTCTCCAGCACCGCAGTTCAAAAGCATCAATTTTTCATTTGGAAAGTACAAATTAAAACCACAATGTGATAACACCACACACCTACTTGATTGGTCAAAAAAAAAAAAAAATCTTACACAACTGACAATATCAACACTGGAAGGATGAGGAGCAACTGAAGCTCGCATGCATTGCTGGCAGGAATGCAAAATGTTACAACCACTCTGGACATTAGCTTTGCAGTTTCTTATGAGTTAAACATTCATTTACCATATGACCCAACAATTCCTTGATTTTCACCCAAGAAAAATGAAAACTTATGTTCCTACAAAAACTTATACATACTTATATGTTTATAGTGGCTTTACTCATAATCAACAAAAACTAAAAATAAAACACAGGCTCTTCAACTGGCAAATTCGAAAATAAAGTGTTACATCCATAGAATGGAATAACACTCAGCACAAAGAAGGAACAAACTACTGATATACACAACAAGAATGAATTTCAACTGCATTATGTTTAAGGGACAGAAGCTAGACTCAAAAGTCCACATACTACATGAATCCTCTTAGCTATCGTTCTGAAAATGGCAAAATTACAGGAACCAAAACAGATCAATGGTTGTTAAGTGCTGAGGGCAGGAATAAGGTGCAAATTATAAACACAAGTGAATGTTGGGAGTTATTAGAATGAGTCTAGATCTTGAATTGATAATATATGCATTTATTAAAACTCATAAAAGGATACACATAAAGGATAAATCTCACTTCTTCAGTTCAGTTCAGTCTCTCAGTCGTGTCCGACTCTTTGCGACCCCATGAACCGCAGCACACCAGGCCTCCCTGTCCATCACCAACTCCTGGAGTCCACCCAAACCCATGTCCATTGAGTCGGTGATGCCATGCAACCATCTCATCCTCTGTCGTCCCCTTCTCCTCTCACCCTCAATCTTTCCCGGCATCAGGGTCTTTTCAAATAAGTCAGCTCTTCGCATCAGGTGAGAATCTCACTTCTTACTGTATGTTAAGTAAGAAGAATCTTACTTCTTACTGTATATAAAATAAACCTCCATAAAACTGACCACACACAGAGGGACACACACAAGTCAACTAGAGGTCTCTAAGTTTAATTCAAGTCTCATGAATAAGTAGTAATAAACATGTTCCAGGAGACAGAACTTACACTAACAGATAAAATCTGAAATTGGCTGTATTCAAGTGACAAGCACTTAACCAGTCTGACGATGATGATGATAAAGCTAAATCATATAGCTTCTAGATATACATGTGTGCTCAGTCACTTCAGCTGTGTCCGACTCTTTTTGACCCTATCTAGCTCGCCATGCTCCTCTGTCTATGGGATTCTCCAGGCAAGAATACTGGAATGGGTTGTCATTTCCTCCTCCAGGGGGTCTTCCCCACCCAGGGCTCAAACATGCATTTCCTGTGCCTCCAGCCTTGCAGGCAGATTCTTTACCACTGAGCCACCAGGGAAGCCCATAGCCTCTATATCCACCCCCCAAATATGCTCATAAGAATATTTTTATTCTTCTAAAATTTCCAAGTCATCCCTTATCACCCAGACTGTCATTTCCATATGGCTATTTTTTGTCCTCTCATCGGACCCACTTTCAGAGCCCACATTCATCTTTCCTGCTCTTCTCGGCATTCCCAATCTCCTGTCAGCACAATCCCCAGGTAACCTCAGCCTCCCACACGACTGTTCCCTACACCTTCTTGCCACGTCTGAAATTTGGATTCCCTTGAGGACTTGCTTCCCCTAAAAACTTCTCATTGTCTTGCAGTTTTCACCCTTGAGCTAGAGCTACCAGACCAGGAAATGCTGTCAGTAGTTGTCCTTGCCGTTTAACTCTGCTTCCAGATTTTTGTTCTTTCCCATGACAATAACACAAACACAGCAACTTTCAGCAAAAGTCATGCCTGTGTCTAGAGCACCCAATCTCTCTTCTTGCTACAATAATCTACAGAGATCCATCTGACTGCCCCTCATTTCTTAAAGAGTTCAGCTCATGGCATTCTCTATCTCCCCATCACCATTCTTTATATACACAGATGTATTTCTGTGGAAAATCTTTCTGTTATCTTGACTTTTCAGTTTCTGGACCAGCTCATCTCCAGTGATCTCATTTCCTCTGCCACTCACTTCCCAGTCATACCTCCCAACACACCTCCCTTCTCACCACCAGCTGATAACCTTGTGTCTTATTTCACTGAAATTAGAAGCATGAAGACAAGAACTTCTTTCATCTCCATCCACTGACCTACCCACCTCACCGTTGCTTTGCCTATACACTCTGCCTTCCTTCCTGTTCTTCCAGCTCAACTATACCTACTTCTGTCTAAGCCTGGCCACTGCAGCTGTGAACTGGTTCTTAGCATCTCTCACACACCGAAGGACATCATTCTCACAACTGGCTGCTCTCCCTGTTGGAATTAATCAAAATTCCATGGGCCATCTGAACATAATCAACGTTCAATTTCCTCTTCATGGATTACACACTCCATGCATTCCTGCTCTCCATTCAGTCTGTCTCCCATCCCAGAGGCTCCACTTCCGTCTGGACTGCCAACTGAAGCAGTTTTATGGGTTTTGATCAGGGGTAAATTGTACCTGTAGATATATAACTTTCTAACCACAGGTTGGACCTACATACCCACCCCAAATGGGTGTATGAAGCAGAGGAGCAGAAAGAGACTCTGGAGTGGGATTATAACTGAGCCACATTTATGAAGTAGGCACAAAAGTGACTCTCTGACCCCCAAGATTCTGTGCCCTCCCACTCCAGAGACCCCCAAGAACTTCCACTGTCACTCTGCTCCAGACTACAGCCCTGACTTAACACACTGCTGTTGAAGTCCAGTCACCCTGGACTCCTGGCCAGGTCAGTGCTAACTCTGTGACAGCTAAGTATACACTGCTCATTTTCCAAAGAATCCCCAAAGCATTACAATAATGAAAAAAGGTAAAAATTGGAAAAGCAGACATATAACTAAAGAAAGGAGAAATTTAAATATGATATCCTCCTCTTGCAGGAACTTGCATGTCTAGCCCTCTGTTTCTCTCAGTTTTATGTAAACTCACACAGCTTCGCCAGACAGAAAAAGGCCATGCCCAAGAGAAACTCATAATGTAATGTTCAACTTTGACTCAGGTGCCACGGGCTCTAGATAAAAAAAACTCCCAACTCAGAGCAGGATGGTGATTCTATCAAATCACCTCTCCTCATTAAGGATACAGGCCCACTCCTCCTGATGCACAAAGGATGGCTGGGCCCTCTGACAGATGGTTTTGACAACAGAACGAGAATGGTCCCCTTACTATCAATCTGACCACACGAGCTAGAGGGGAAGTCTAGAACCCAGTTCTGGGACACAGTTGACTCATTTAGCAGCAGACCTTTCAAATCCTTGCCCAGGCAAACATCCCCTCCTTGGTTCATAAGCTCCCTGTTTCCCAACTGGTCTTCCATTTTCCCTCATAAATATTACTTTTCACACATACCTCAGTTTCTTTCATTTATTTTATTGCTCTATTTCCCTTAATACTTTGCTCAAGTATAAAATGAGAACTTAAGGGGAAAATGTACTAAGTTTGCCAACTATTTTAAATATAGGAGATGCTTATATTCTTGTAAGTCAGTAATGAGAGATTCAGGAAATATGAAAAACCAAAGATCACACAAGTGAAGGCCAGTGCTCAGGTATAAACTTGGAACTCTCATTCAAAAGTCCCCCTATTTCCTATCAAACCACACTGTTGTCAGTCTAGGTGGTGAAGGGAAAAACTCAGGGTGTATTATAGTGTGTGGGGCTAAGAGATCCTTTAGCATTGTGTTGGGCACATAGTAGATACTCATGCTGGAAAACAAAACCACAATAAGATCCAATAGATATATTATTGATTCCAAGACTCAGTGGGCTTCACCAGACATACCACTGCAATCTGTAAGTCCTTGCTTCACATCCCTACAAGCATAGTCTGGTGTCCCCAGGTAACTCTGCTCACCTAGTCTAGCTGCTCCTAACCAGGGTCTGATTTCCCTGGGCTTCAGCATTCAAATCTCAGTCCAACTCTGTAGGAAAAGGCAAGGGAAAAGCACCCCTAAGGACACAGAAGACTGGGTATGGCTTTGACATTTACAAGAGTTGGATATATCCCCATTTAGAAAGCTTTTATGACGAAAACAAAACAATCTGTAAAGATAGCTAAAATCCAAAATTCCTACAAAGAATTAAGAAGGTTGATATAATATGTTCACAACGTAAGGGATTCTCTTGATTTCAGAGAGAGAAAATTCTGCTTTTATATTCATTTCATTATCCATTGAAAAGTGCCAGATGTTTTCTTTTTCTTCTGAAAAAATCAAGCAATACGTTGTCTTGATTGGGTAACTTCTTTGAAGTTTTCCTTTGGTGGAATGAGTCAGCTATTAGTCTGTTCTTTCTTCAGATCTCAAATATTTTCAACTCAAAATAAAAATGTATTTCTAGCATTACTGATTCATAGTTAGCAATATGCAATCACAGATCGTACAGAGTACCTTCATCTTAGCTCTTGTGATTTGGTTCCAGTGGTTAGATTGTTGGTCTCTGGGGTGTTAGAGTTCATGTTCAATCCCACGCAGCAAGGATGCTCCTCACAGTGGACCAGGAGTCTCTGTTACATAGACTCCACTCTAGACTCTCGTTTCCTTGCAACACCCAGAACCACTCGATCTTCAGTTCAAACTCACTGAGTGAGAAGCCCTCAAAAAGGTCACTGATTTCAGACAGGAGCCCCAAATGCACAAGGCTTCACATCCTAAAACCACTGCTATCTGTGAGAGATGAGGAGATCATTGATTGCCTGTGTATTTCAGTTTACTTTCCAAATTCAACAATGAAACCAAAGATGTTGGTTATTCAGTTCCAATCCAGAGCCAAAATATGCACCAAGAGGGAGTCTTCATTTCTCATAACAGAACAAGTTTGGCCCCAATGTGATATACTGACTCATAGTTGTGAGTCAGTATATCAAATTTGATTCATGTATTTACTCTAAGTAGGGAGCAAGCCATTAGACATTATACATCCTCAACTCTGGGGAGAGGAGGAAAATAACTTAGATTTCTCTGCTCTTTCGTGAATAAAGATGAATCAAAGCCGATGAATAAACTTTCTGGATTGCTTAATATCTCCCAGATATCATCTCCAAGGCCTTGGCAAGGCAGGTGAAAAGATTTCCATAAACAAGAAGCAGTTGAGAAGGACTTGCTCTGTGGAATGAACTCTTGGTAATTCTGGAAAACCTCCGCTTACCCTCACATCCTTCCATTTCTTTTGCCTTGCCCTCTTCTCTGTGTTTTTAAATATGCCAACTCTGTCTTTCTACTAACAGCTGGTAAATGGAGTTGGGGTGAAAGCCACAGTAAGCCCCTTCTATTGCAGCCACATAAATATACCACAGGACACACTGCACAGCCACAAAGAGACATCACATCTTCCTTCCTTCTGGCGCAATCTGTGCAGTCATCAAACATGATTAAAGTCCTGAGGACCTCGACATAGTCATTTCTATTTCGGTCCCACTGGCTTGATCCACCCCTGCAGCTCAAAGGGAATCACCCTCTTTGTGTAAATGTTTGCTTTGTTGGAGATTCCTCAGCACAAATTAATAGTGTACATGCTTCAGGAGGAGTATTAAATCAGCCATGGTAAACAATCCCTAGGCAATGTTTAGACTGGCCCAAAGTCATCTTAAGCATTGTGCACAAGGACAGAACCACACATTTGGCATCTATAGTCTAGGACTGTCTATAAAACAAAAGACAAAGTAGAGCTCGGTCAATTAGCTAATTACTCTAACTGGTGTGTACTATCAGCGTAGGGAGACAACAGATGAATAACTAAGCGAGTACCAAATCTCTACTCCATTCAATGTGGTATAGACACTACTAGTGAATTAAAAATGTTTGCTGCTCTTCACCAACAGCTACAGAACGCAGTTGGAGCTCCTCTGGAATTTCTCTCTTTGATCTCTTCTTTGAAGTCACATGCCAACATTCTGGACTCACATGGCATCAACTACCACAACCCCCAGGCTATGAAAGAGCTGAAATGTATTAGGTAGAATTGACACCAAAAAGAAGTTTCCACACAACACCATAATTTGTTGAAGGATACTTTGCTTGGTGTTCAGGATCTCAATACTATTGCAAATATTCTTTCTGAACACATTCATACAGATGAACCCACAGACGTGCTCACACAGACACACGTACATACCACAGAGAGAGAGAGAAATGAAGAAGCAAAAAGACCTCTTATTTTCCTTGGTCAAAGTCAGGATTAAGGCATTTTAGGATATTCTCAATAAAAACTAGGTATTGTGTTTCTTCATATGAATCAACCAAATGGAGCAAACTTATCTGAGGGTCCTTTGGAAACTGTGTCAATTTCCCCACAGTGCTGACCCAGAAACTTAAAAGATACACAGTGACAGAGAGGCCAACTGCATAGGACAAAGTATCTTACTTTGATTTGAGCCAAAAGAAAAATGTGGCTTTTTTTTAAGGGAGGGGGGATGGGGTGGGCGGATTTTACTCCATTTCTGCTGTCTGATTCACAAGTATTGTTAAATATTTACCAGAAATCTGACAGCAGTTTTCTAACATTTGTTAATCAGAGATAACATCATTGCATTAATAACTCAATAAACCTCCTTAAAATCATACAAGGTAAGTCTCACTACCTTAACACAGCTAACCCGTCCTTGTAGGGTAAATATTTGCTTTCAGCTTCAATGCCAAGTTTTACAGGATCACATAATCTAAGTCTCCTTTGGTAAATGAGGTATGCACTCCAGTAAAAAATGAGAGGACAGAGTCTGAAGCCATGTCTGCCTTCTCTCCACAAGTCCTTGAATAAAGGGTTTCATGTCTCTAGAAAAATACACTTAGGGCACTTCTGACAAGTATCCCAGCAAGGAGTGTCTGAGAACGATTTTAAAGACAGTTCAAGCCTCCCTTACAGATGTTCTCACATCCTCCAGCCTGAAGCGGGCTGGGCTGTTGTATGCCTGTGTGTGTGCATGCTAAGTGGCCTCAGTTGGGTCTGACTCTTTGTGACCCGCTGGACTGTAGCCCACCAGGCTCCTCTATCCATGGGATTCTCCAGGCAAGAACACTGGAGTGAGTTGCCAATGCCCTCTTCCAGGGGATCTTCTTGATCCAGTGATTGAACCCATATCTCTTATGTCTCCTGCACTGGCAGGCAGGTTCTTAATCACTAGCGCCACCTGGGAAGCCCAGGGATGTGTGTCCAGTGGGGCCCCAAATGGCTGAAGATTGTATTTTCCATTCTCCTAATTACTGTTACTTTGTAAGAATTTTCGCAGAAGTCCAGCCTAATTGCTTTCCCACACCTGCCCTCTTTAGTTCCTCACTTTCACGATTACTCTTATCCTGAGTCATCTGGGATACAGCTCTGAGGACAGGTCATCCTGAGCTAGCCATTCAGTGCTACCTGCACAAGCACATCCCTGAATGGGACTTGGGGTAAGTTTTCTTCTGCATGCAGAGTAGAAAGCTGCCTGCATGGAATGACTTCTTCAGTATTAAATTTCTATAAAGAGGATAAGCCAGCTAATCAATAACTTTCATAGTAAAAGATACAGTAAGCATAACTGTAATCCTATCACCACCACTATCAGTAGACATATACTTCTTTAGAGTATCCAGAAAATGAAAAAATGGACAATTTCTCACTTATGTATAAACAACTGACATCAGTTTCTTCCTGAGAATATATTTTGATAGAGGGAAAGGGAAGGAAAAGACAAGTCAGATTACGCTTCTTGAATAACTACCATGTCCCAGAATTTAAACTAGGTGCTTTACATAAATTATCTCACTTTAATTCCTACAGTCATCGTAAGCCACAGATAGAGTTATCTTTATTTTAGAGATGACTGAACTCAGTCTCAGAGGAGTTAAGCAACTCATTCAAAGTCCCCTGCCTGGAGAACAGTAAGTTTGTGATTCAGTTAAGTCATTTTCACAGACTGCTCTAGGCAGTGGAGTAAAGTGTGATGTACAATTTTTTAAAAGCACATGCACATCCAAAATCTCAAAGATGTGTGAGGACCAGGGGTGATGAACCAAAGACCATGGAAAACAATCTGTCTATCTAAGGTTTGGACAAAGGATGACTCTGAGATGACCATCATATTTAGACTCTTTGTCTTGAGTCAGAATATATCTAACAGAATTCATTTCTCCTTTCCCTCATTTTATCTAAAAGGAAGAAAATTCCTGTGTGTGTGTGTCTATGTGTGTGATAAAACTAGGATCTCAGTTCCTTTAAAAAGAATGAGTTGAATTCTCTAACAAATCTTTACCCAGGTAGTGTTAAGATAAGTATTCCAGTAAAGATAAGATTCAGAATTTAAAAAGCCATCAGTGACTCAATTGTCATTTCCAGCATTTAAATCAGGACCAATCACACATATCTGTGTATACCCAAATCCCTTCCACGTATTTCTTCTTTCTGCCAATAACCAGTTTTTAAACTACTTCAGGAAGGAGTCCAGGATACCATGGAAATAAAAATTAACCTTAAAATACTTCCTGCAGTATTACCAGAAATCATGTTTTGAATTTCTAAATGACTTGCATTGTTCTAAATTTCTGGGTTGTGCCCATGACCACAATGATAAATGGGGCATTGGGACAACCATGTGAAGAACCAAGCTGTAACATGAAATAAGTGTACTGTTTGGCATGAGTCACTTGAAAACAGAAGAAAGAAGAATGGCTAGAAAGGATGATGTTACATGACGACGCTATTCCAAACAAAACACAAGGAGTCTGTCTGCCTTTGCTTTCAGGTCAGGAAATAAGATATGAGAACCCACTGGCTACGGATCATCCTGATTCCACACCCCAGCTCATCATATTGTCAGGTTTAGAGCATAATCACTGGTTCTCAACCTTAGCTACACAAGAGAATCACCTGAGGAGGTGTTTGTTTTTTATACAATGCCAGTGTCTGGGTCCCAAGAACCAGAGATCTGGATTAAGGGGTATAGGGTGGGGGCCAGGCTTTAGTATTTTTCGAAGCTCCCTGTGCTTTTCTGTGTGAGTGAGGCTGAGCACCACTGTGTCAGCTTTATTAAATGGATTCAGAAATTTTATACTCCAGCGTTGCAGGGTTGCCAGTACTGCCATTATGGTGGTATAGTTTGCAAAAACTTCGGCAAGTTACTGATTCTGAGATTAGTTTCCACTTCTCTAAAATGGAGATCAGAACCCCTTTTGGCATGTTCTTTATCATGGGGCCTAGGTAATCCTATTTCCAAACTGAATGTCTGGATCACTTCAAAAAAAAATGTCTTCAATCATTTTCTTATTCCTGTATCTCTAGAATGAACACCGAATGCAACATGTAAAAATATCTTCTCAATATAACAGCACTCTCTTTTGCTTACGAAACAAACTATGCCTTCAGAATGTCAAAATGCTTGGCTTGAAAGTGGAAACAAACTATTACCAAAATTTGTTCTATCTCTATATCCTCACCACGGCTTACCTGGTGGCTCAGACAGTAAAGAATCTACCTGCAACTCAGGAAACCAGATCGATCCCTGGGTCAGGAAGATCCCCTGGAGAAGGGAATGGCAACCCATACCAGTATTCTTTCCTAGGAAATCTCATGGGCAGAGGAGACTTGTGGGCTACAGTCCATGGGGTTATAAAAATGTCAACACAACTGAGCAACTAACACTTTTACTTTTTCTTATATCATCAAATTGGAAAAACAGTGTTTGGGGACTAGTATTCATCAATTCTATTTATTTTGTTTAAAACTGACCACCTAGCCCTACACTTATACCCTCGTACTTCAAGAATCCTGAGTCATCTTGGCGACAAAAATCCCAACTCACTGTTTAGATTTTGAATACTTAATTCCCTGCATTATTGAGAAATTTATGTCATTTCATTGTGAAGTTAAATAAAGATTTTAATTTGCACCTTTTGTCTCCATTGTGCTAACACATTTCCTGAAACATAGTGGGTATTTACGATATATTTATTCAACTTATTTTCAAAGGTTTACTCCAACATCCTCATAATTAAGTAACGTAACAGACATAACTCAAACTTTGGTATTTCCTTACTGTCAAAGATTCTAGCATCAAATGGAAACATAAATATTTCCTGTGCAACTACTATATAGCTTAGATTTAGGAGTATCTTTTGCTTTTGTGAAAGTTTTAATCATTTATAATTGCACATTTTGGGGGGAGGGGCTATATTTCCTTCCTTTTGTGGATCTGTAATCAAATCTTCGACAAATTGAGTTTTCCTCTACAAAATTAAGAGAGACACCGTTAATAAATACAGAAACTTCACAGAGGCATGTTGGTATTTAAAGAAAAGGGAATTTTAGAGTACAACGTAAGTCTCTTTTAGTGAATACATGGACTACTTTATTATCTGGAAGAGCACTACTTAGGTTATAGTAGCGAAGGATAAAAATATGCCCTCTGTGACAGACAGTTTATTGCTACCTAAGATTTAACCCCATACTTTATTCCTTAGGGTAGCAATGTGCCCAGACTCTGGTGATGGATTAGGATGAAACTGAGTCAGCTTCCCATCCTCGCTCACAGCTAGACATAGTCCCGTGATCCAGTCCTGGCCATGAGACGTGCAGGGAAGTCAGCTGGGAGGTTTCTAGCATATGAAAGGGAACAGAACAGAAGCTTGGGAGGCAATCTTGTGACCATAAAGTAGCAATTCTCAAGACAGAAGAAAAGAAAATAAGGACAGTGGAGTTAAAAGATAAAAGGATTCTCAATCTATAATGGAGGCATTAAGAAGCTGAATTGATGCCAACAAACAACCACTGCAGACTTTATTATAAGACTAAAATTAACTACTTAAAATATTAGTTTCTATATATGAGATTAGGAAGAATATCTTCTTCCTATAAAATTCCTTAAGATGGTAACATTTTATCCATGAATGAGAAACATCTTTCATAATAAAATCAATCAATAGAAAAGACATTTCAAACCCAGCTTCACTGTTGCCGTCATTTTCCTTTCAAATTCCTGACATTAAAAACAATTTGTTCAACCTCAATTGAACCTCAAACCGAAATCCTCACTGCCCTATAAAGTTTCTTCTTTCTCCTCTCCCTCAAATGTATACATACATATCTATGTATTGTATACATACACACACACACACACACATACAATACACTGGAGAAGGAAACAGCAACCCACTAAAGTGGGTTCGTGCCTGGAAAATTTCATGAACAGAGGAGTCTGGCAGTCTATAGTTCATGGGGTCGCAAAGAGTCGGACATGAATGAACATGCATGCCATACAATACGTTTGCAACTTTTCAGAATAACTCCCCTTCAAAACATCCTTTTGAATGGCTGAGGAAGAGATTAACATGAGCAACAGAGTTTCTTGACTGCAGAACAGATGCTTCTAACATACTTTAATTCCCATGACTATCCTCATGACATTGCATTTTTTTAAAAGAATAAACTGACCATTTTTACCAGTTGTGTCCAAATTAAGGACTTATGAGTAACCTTGGTTTCAAATAACCAAAACAATGATACCCACAGAAATAGTAGAGCTGAGGATAAAAATCTCTTTAATAGTCACCCACATGACTCATCAGATACCACAATCAGAATGAATTTACCCAAGAAATCCAAAGGCTATTCTGGTACTGATGCCTTGCACAGACTCGGAAAAGTACCTCAATTCTTAATGTCCTAGTTACTAAATTTACATAAATATATTAATTTTCTTTGTTTAATCTCAAGATGTTGAGGAGATTACCAAAACATTTTAAAATATTGCACATATTAATGGGATTAAAAGATCTTTCAAACACCCAGAGATAACTCAGTTACCAATTTAGATAGAAAAGGTAATCCTTGTGCTACACCTGACAATATCAGTCACAGAACTAGTTTATTTGAGAGCACCTAACAGACCTCCGATCCTTACACTTCTTTTTGACCTGAGCACAGGGTTATTAGCTTAAATCCTTTTTTGTTAAATACCAACAATCATTCAACCATGTGGCAATCTGATGGATAGAGACAGAGCCAAACAGTAAAACTATCAATTTCCTTAAGATAAAGTTCTAGAAAAATAGTTTCAATATGTCTAAAATAGTGTAAAACTACTCAAAAGAGAGTGGCCAGAGTTTCAATCTAATCTGTCCACTCTGCTCTTAAACCTTAAAATACCACAATAAGACTACAGCATATAACAGTTTATTCATTTACCCAAAGCTACATATATGCTGTATTTGCATAAAATACTGTAAAGAATCAGTGTCCTATTAACCAATTAATAATATAAATAGAAAAACCAAAAAGATCATTCATAAAAGCAACTGTGTAGCATGTCCCATGTTGAAGAAGGGCTGTGTGTGTACATATATAGAGAGAGATTTATTCTCTATGTGTAGAAATAATATCACTCAACTTACTTTTCCGTTAATTGGCACAAAAAGGCAAAAAGGACACTCTTTAAATTGAAAAAAAAAATTTTTTTTTACATCAGCCTTCTTACAAAAGTAGATAGTTACCGCAAAAGCAGTGTGTTCTCATTTAGCTTCCCTATGTAAAGAAATAGGAAAGTGAAAGGAGATTAAGATGAAACAAAAGATCTGATAAAAATTTAAAAGTTGTTGATGAAGGCTTTAAAAAAAAAAAAAAACCCACAAATCCAATCATCTCAATAGACTGGAGAAAAAGAAAACTACACTACGTCACATGATAATCAAATTATTATGAAAATAAATAAGTTTTAAAAACATTTTAACCAGAGGAGAAAAAAACATATTATATACTAAGGAACAAAGATAACAGTACCATGAAATTTTAGTCCGAAACACTGTGAACCAGAAGACAATGAAAAGAATAAAAACAAACATAATCTGGAATTCTATATCCAGAAAAAGAAAAATCTTCAAAAGATAAAGATGAATTATTTTTTGCAGATATACTAAAACAGGTAATTCATTGCCAGTAGGCATGAACAGAAACAAACAAACCAAAAAATTAGAAAAACTCTTTCAGAAAGAAGGAAAATTATTTCAGAGGAAAATTTTTATATCCATTTAAAAATGGAAAATTTTTATATCCATTTAAGAATGGAAAACACCGGACATAATACACAGAGACAGAGGAAAGGAGAAAAGAGAGAGAAAGAAAACACAAAGTATCAAATCAGAAGTGAGTGGAGCCATCACTATATAGATATTAAAAGGATAATTAGGAAAGATGATGAACAAGTGTATGCCAATACTTTTCATAAATTTGATGGAATGCTTAAATTCCTTAAAAAACATGATCTGCCAAGGCTCATCAGATAGAAAAACATAACCTGAATTGCCCTGTATTTATTAAAGAAAACAAATTTACAGTTTCAAAACTTCCTGCAAAAGCAAAGTTCAGCCCCAGACAGCTTGACTTGTGAATTCTTCAAAACACTCAAGAAATAGCGCCATATATACATGAACTCTTCTAGAAAATACGGGGGTGGAGACTCTCCCCTACTCATTCTGAGGGCATCATTAACCTGATACCAAAATCAGAAAAGACATGCAATTTTTTAAAAAAGCCCTAAAGACCAATATTTCTTATGAACATATGACAAATATTTTTAACATTTAATAAATTTAATCCAACTACATATACTAAAACAACATAGCCATATTGGTTTTACTCCAGAAACATAACACTGCTTTAACATTCAAAAATCAATGTAATTAATCAATCCTAGAGTCTACAAAAGGAAAAATTATATCATAAGCTCAACAGATACAGAAAAGGCCCTTGACCAAATTCAACATCCATTTGTAATGCAAAATCTTAGCAAACTAGAACCAGAAGGGAACTTCTTGATACTAAGAAAGGGCATTTAGGAAAAACCTACTGCTAACATTGTATTAAATGGTGAAAGACTAAGTAATTCCCTGTCAGTTCAAGAAAAAGACAAGGATGTCCAACCTATTTCCATTCAACACTGTTGTAGACATCCTATCCAGTACATTAAGACATGAAAAAGAAATCAAATGCATACAAATTAGGGGTGGAGTGGGTGTTACTCCCAGAACATAGGATAACCTATGTAGAAAAACCTGTGGAGACTACCCACAAAGAAACTCTATTAAAATTAAGGAATTAGTAAGCAAGGTAGTGAGATATATAAAAATGTATTTCTATATGCTAGCAGAGAACAGTTGGAAATTAAAATTTAAAACAAAGCAGTATCATTTATAATCGCAACAGAAAATGTTAAATATTGAGGGATAAACTCAACAAAAATATTTACAAGCTATGCAAGTGGTAAATACAAAACACTACTGAGAGAAATTAAAGACGACCTACAGAAATGAAGAGATGATACCGTGTTCACAAAAAGTTTCAGTATTAGGAACATGTCATTTCTCCCCAAATAGATCAAAAGTTCAACATAATCCCAATAAAAACTCCAGAAACTTCTTTGGTGTTTCAAGGTGATCCTCAAATGCCATGGATATGCAAATGATCTTGAATATATAAAAGTTTTCAAAAAGAACAGTTGTGGAAATTATAGTACCTAATTTTAAGACTTTATTATAAAATTTTAATAATCCAAATAGTGTGACTTAAAAATATAATACAGATGAATGAAACAGAATAGATGATACACAAATAGACCATCCATTTTTGGCCAATTCGAATTGATTGAAATGCTTAGGAAATTTAACAGACAGGGGACAATTTTTTCAACAAATGATGCTGAACAACTGAATAACCTAACCATTCAATATCATGGGAATCCAGGCCTATGACCCGACCAGTAACACTTAAGAACCTGAAGTTGAACGGTTCTAGGAAGACCTACAAGACCTTTCAGAATAACACCCAAAAAAGGTGTCCTTTTCATTATAGGGGACTGGAATGCAAAAGTGGGAAGTCAAGAAACACCTGGAATAACAGGGAAATTTGGCCTTGGAGTACAGAATGAAGCAGGGCAAAGGCTAATAGAGTTTTGCCAAGAGAACGCACTGGTCATAGCAAACACCCTCTTCCAACAACACAAGAGAAGACTCTACACATGGACATCACCAGATGGTCAACACCGAAATCAGATTGATTATATTCCTTGCAGCGAAAGATGGAGAAGCTCTATACAGTCAGCAAAAACAAGACCAGGAGCTGACTGTGGCTCAGATCATGAACTCCTTATTGCCAAATTCAGACTTAAATTGAAGAAAGTAGGGAAAACCACTAGACAATCCAGGTATGACCTAAATCAAATCCCTTATGATCATACAGTGGAAGTGAGAAATAGATTTAAGGGACTAGATCTGATAGAGTGCCTGATGAGCTATGGACGGAGATTTATGACATTGTACAGGAGACAGGGATCAAGACCATCCCATGGAAAAGAAATGCAAAAAAGAAAATGACTGTCTGAGGAGGCCTTACAAATAGTTGTGAAAAGAAGAGAAGCAAAAAGCAAAGGAGAAAAGGAAAAGACACTCCCATTTGAATGCAGAGTTCCAAAGAATAGCAAGGAGAGATAAGAAAGCCTTCCTCAGCAATCAATGCAAAGAAATAAAGGAAAACAACAGAATGGGAAAGACTAGAGATCTCTTCAAGAAAAGTAGAGATACCAAGGGAACATTTCATGCAAAGATGAACACAATAAAGGACAGAAATGGTATGGACCTAACAGAAGCAGAAGATATTAGGAAGAGGTGGCAAGAATACACAAAAGACCTGTACAAAAAAGATCTTCACAATCCAGATAGTCACGATGGTGTGATCACTCACCTAGAGCCAGACACCCTGGAATGTGAAGTCAAGTGGAACTTAGGAAGTGTCACTATGAACAAAGCTAGTGGAGGTGATGATATTCCTTTGAGCTATTTCAAATCCTGAAAGATGATGCTGTGAAAGTGCTGCACTCAATATGCCAGCAAATTTGGAAAACTCAGCAGTGGCCACAGGACTGGAAAAGGTCCGTTTTCATTCCAATCCTAAAGAAAGGCAATGCCAAAGAATGCTCAAACTACCACACAATTGCACTCATCTCACACGCTAGTAAAGTAATGCTCAAAATTCTCCAAGCCAGGCTTCAGCAATATGCGAACCGTGAACTTCCAGATGTTTAAGCTGGTTTTAGAAAAGGCAGAGGAACCAGAGACCAAATTGCCAACATCTGCTGGATCATCAAAAAAGCAAGAGTTCCAGAAAAACATCTATTTCTTCTTTATTGACTATGCCAAAGCCTTTGACTATGTGGATCACAATAAACTGTGGAAAATTCTGAAAGAGATGGGAATACCAGACTACCTGACCCACCTCTTGAGAAACCGACATGCAGGTCAAGAAGCAAGAGTAAGAACTGGACATGGAACAACAGACTGGTTCCAAATAGGAAAAGGAGTATGTCAAGGCTGTATATTGTCACCCTGCTTATTTAACTTATATGCAGAGTGCATCATGAGAAATGCTGGGCTGGAAGAAGCACAAGCTGGAATCAAGATTGTTGGGAGAAATATCAATAACCTCAGATATGCAGATGACACCACCCTTATGGCAGAAAGTGAAGAGGAACTAAAAAGCCTCTTGATGAAAGTGAAAAAGGAGAGTGAAAAAGTTGGCTTAAAGCTCACCATTCAGAAAACTAAGATCATGGCATCTGGTCCCATCACTTCACGGCAAATAAATGGGGAAACAGTGGAAACAGTGAGAGACTTTATCTTTTGGGCCTCCAAAATCACTGCAGACAGTGACTGCAGCCATGAAATTAAAAGATGCTTACTTCTTGGAAGGAAAGTTATGACCAACCTAGACAGCATATTAAAAAGCAGAGACATTACTTTGCCAACAAATGTACATCTAGTCAATGCTATGGTTTTCCCAGTGGTTACTTATGGATGTGAGAGTTGGACTGTGAAGAAAGCTGAGTGCCAAAGAATTGATGCTTTTGAACTGTGGTGTTGGAGAAGACTCTTGAGAGTCCCTTGGACTGCAAGGATATCCAACCAGTCCATCCTAAAGGAGATCAGTCCTAGGTGTTCATTGGAAGGACTGATGCTGAAGCTGAAACTCCAGTACTTTGGCCACCTCACGCGGTGAGTTAACTCACTGGAAAAGACCCTGATGCTGGGAGGGATTGGGGGGAGGAGGAGAAGGGGACAACAGAGGATGAGATGGCTGGATGGCATCACCGACTCGATGGACATGAGTTTGAGTAAACTCTGGGAGTTGGTGATGGGGTCACAAAGAGTCGGAAACAACTGAGCAACTGAACTGAATTTAAAATAATAAAAAACCTCATACCAAATATAAAAACTAACTCAAAATGACTTGTAGTTTAAATGTAAAACCTATATTTACAAAGCTTCTAAAAGAAAACAGGGAAAATATCCTCCTTCATTAAGTTAGCCGCAATTTTATGACAATAAGGCACAAGAAGCAGTGATTATATTTTTAAAAACATGAATTAGATTTCATCACAATTTAAGTATTTAAAAGCTACTGTTAAGAAAATCAAAGACTAGGACATGGACTGAGCAAAATTTTTTGGAAATTCCTATCTGTAAGGAAGTAGCTATAAAAAGTCAGAGATTTTATGCTTCCAACAAGCTGGCATGTCATCCTGCCACAGCTTCTCAGATTCTAGCAGAAGACCTGAGACTCCTGGGTCACAGATGAAGGACTTCATTACTCACAGCAGAACAAGCACCTGCATGCTATCCACAGGCAGCTAGGTCCTAGTGGATGCTGCATACGTGGTAGATTCCATCACAACTCATTAATTCCAAACTTAGGAAAGCCGTTTTCTTTTAAGAGCTGCAAGCAAACCTGGGCAATGCTATCTTTAATGTCTTAGACAGCAAATAAATTTTCTTTCCCCAAAGGGAGACATTATCTCAATTGTCTAAGGCTATTTTGCTACACAAAACACCTCTATAAAGATAGTATGGAACAAGAACTGTCAGTGTTTCTGCTTATATCTGCAGAAACATGAAAAATCCATAAATTCTCTCCCCACAATATGCAGTAAAGAATATGTGTCCAGAGTATATATAAAGAACTCTGAAACCTCCATAATAAGACAAATAACCCACAATTTTAATGAAATAGTTAAACAAATACTTTACCCAAAAGAGAGATAGATGGAAAAAATTAAGAAAAATATTCAATATCATCAGTCATTAAAGAAATGTACATTAAAACTATAATGGAAAGTCCCCACAACCCTCTAAATTGGCTACAGTTTTTAAATCCCAAATGCTGGTGATGTTGTGTAGCAACTAGAATTTCAAACATTGTTGCGACCAATGCAAAATGATATTGCCACTTTGGAGAACAATATGGCATTTCCTTTGAAAATTCAACACACCCATACAATTTAAACCAGAATTCCACTCCTAGGTATTTATCCAAGATAAATGAAAACATATGTCCATACAAAATGCACCTGTTAACGTTTACAGCAACTTCATCCATAGTAGCCAAAACTGGGATGTTGAGCATTAATTCTCCATGAGCCTCCTGCATTTCTGCAAATCTGGCAAATAGATGTAATGACCACCTTTGTTTCCAACTATCTTTTTAAGGATGTGGATAGAGTGAAGAGCCTTGAAAGATACAGTTCTCCCTCTAAGGAAAAGAGTCTTGAAGATACAGTTCTCCCTCTAAGGAAAAGACAGTTTTGTTTTTCTATAAAGTACAATAAAAAGAGTTGGCTTCCTGGGTGGCTCAGTGGTAAAGAGTCACTTGCCGATGCAGAAGA
The DNA here is from genome assembly GCF_023699985.2 of Odocoileus virginianus. NCBI lineage: Eukaryota > Metazoa > Chordata > Mammalia > Artiodactyla > Cervidae > Odocoileus > Odocoileus virginianus. Next base: position 86,616,421 of record NC_069674.1, on the reverse strand, counting down.
CATGGATGGATTCAATCCCTGGGTTGGGAAGATCCCCTGGAGAAGGAAATGGCAACCCAATTCAGTATTCTGACTTGGGAAATATTCTGCAGAGGAGTCTGATGGGCTACATATAGTTCATGGAGTAACAAAGAGTCAGACATGACTAGGCGACTAACAGCAACAAAGCTTACAAAAGGATTTACCATTTAGCAGACACTGAACAGGCACCTAGTCTTTTTCAGGCCCCTTTCTAGGAGAAGAAGATGTAACACTAAGGAAGCAGAGAAAGTTCACGCTCTCCTGGAATTCACTTTCTAGCCCAGGAGTGGGAGATGGTGAACTATAAACAGATACTCAGAATAAGTAAGAAAATGTGAGATGGTGATTAAGTGCCTTAATGAAAATAAAGCAATATGTTCTAATAGAGAGAGTGATCTGGGCAAGTACTTTCAGTCAGATGGCCAGAAAACACTCTCTGATTTAACTGAGTGCCAAGACATCAATAACAGCAATTGTTTGCAGGGGCGGGAGAGGGGCCAAGGGGAGATGGGGGTTTGGGGGGGCGGATTGAGGCAAGGGAGGACTTTTGTCATGTATTTTATTATAGCGCTTGAATATTTAACCATGTGTCTGCATAAAATTTTCTTTAAAAAGGCAAATTTAAAGATATATGTTAAACATAAGCAATTGGTGAAATATATCAGAATCCAAGGGGTATGCTAAACTATTTAATCTCAGCATTCCAGAGTTATTTTCAAAACAAATGATGAAACACAGAAAAAAATTAAACCAACTATTTCTTGCTCATATGAAGGCAAATGACTTTTTAAAATTATTTTTTTATTGAAGGATAATTGCTCTACAGAACTCTGCTGTTCTCTGTCAAACCTCAACATGAATCAGCCATAGGTATACATATATCCCCTCCCTTTTGAAACTCCCTCCCAGCTCCCTCCCCATCCCACTCCCTCTAGGTTGATACAGAGCCCGTTTGAGTTTCCTGAGCCACACAGTAAATTCCCATTGGCTATGTATTTTACAGATGGTAATGAAAGTTTCCCTGTTACTCTTTCCATACATCTCACCCTCTCCTCCCCTCTCCTCATGTCCACAAGTCCATTCTTTATGTGTTTTTCCATTGCTGCCCTGTAAATAAATTCTTCAGTACCATTTTTCTAGATTCCATATATATTCATTAGAATACAAAGGTAAATGATTCTTTATAGCCAGAAATTCTTCTTGCCTAAGTCTGGAACTACTATTTGAAGAATCAATGTTAAAAAATAACCTTTTCATGAAACTTTCTCCCTGCTTCCACAAGTATCAAGTAATTACAGCAAAAAAGTTTTTCTTCAGAATCCTCCAAAATTATTTGCTGTTCAAGTTTACCTTCCCTTGCAATAAAACTCTCTTGTGTTGTTTTTTTAAGTGTCAGCCTGATACATAATTAAACAAAAAATTACTTTTTGCATATAATTCAAACTGCCATCTCTTTGGTGTTCTAGAAAAATTAGAGTCAAAAACCAATGTAATGTCACTTTTGACATAATTACATCCCAAAGGCCCCCAAGTCCTAACGCTATCACATTGAGAGTCAGAATTTTAACATATAAATTTGGGGGGGGGGGCACATTTTATCTACTGCAACTGTATATAAACAAACAAGAGCCAAAATAATAATAGTAACCAGGAAAGTAAAAAGCACCAAACCTGGGTAGGATTATTTCACTGGAAATCACAATAAGCTCTATGTTTTAAAGCTAAGGAAATGGAAGTGCAGAAAGATTCAATGAGTTGCCCAAATTTATTTTTTATTCAACATCTGCTTACATAGTACATTTTAGAAAATTAACTCATTGAATCCTCTTAACAATCCTGATGTCAACGCCACTGTGATCATCATTTTACAGATGAGGAAACTGGGGCACAGAGAAGTTAGGAGCCTTCACCAGTTCAACAGCAAAGCCAGGATCAGCTCCCAGACTCACCTTTTGAAGACCCCACATGTCATGTAATTAACCACCACCTCACTCAACCTTCCCTGGTGGCCTTCCCTGGTGGCTCATATGGTAAAGCATCTGTCTGCAATGCTGAGACCCGGGTTCAATCCCTGGGTCGGGAAGATCCCCTGGAGAAGGAAATGGCAACCCACTCCAGTACTCTTGCCTGGAAAATCCCATGGACAGAGGAGCCTGGTAGGCTACAGTCCGTGGGGTCGCAAAGAGTCGGACATGACTGAGCTACTTTACTTACTCACTCAACCAGTTAGTGGCAGAGTCAAGGCCAGAACACAAGAGTCCTGGCCCTAAATGTTCTTTTCTACTCTAAAATTTCTGTCTCCACACAGGCTAGACAGGTTTTCCTCAACCCAGTCACTGAGGCTCTTGGCTATCTCTACATCAAAAATGCTTCCTTTTCCCCACAAACTTCAGAGCTGATTGTGTTTCTGTTTCACAGATGGAATTTTTCTCTCTCCTCAGCTACACTCATCTCCCCTCTCCCTACAACCAAACCATGACTAGGTAAACCACAACAAAAAAGCCTCGGCGTCATGCACTGTTTTAAACAAACAACCAGGGAGAAAGAGCAAAACCCAACCACATGAAGGTCCTGCTTTCATTTGCCCGGAAATGAGGGAGTAGAAGTGCCTGCACTCGTCTAGACGGGTCAATTGCATCACAGACACTTAGTGAGCTTCATGGTCACCTCCCTTCCAGGGGCCACAGTTGGAGAAAGCAGTGAGCCCTTTTTGTTTCACTTCACTTTCTCTTCTCCAGGGTGTCATTTCATCCTGGATGATAGGACATTGAAGCAAAGTTTTCCCAGCATGGTTTGCTAGGGTCCATAGCTGGAAGCAGAGAAGTATCCACATTTTTAAAAGGCGGTCAGCAGATACCTGCCAGGGCTTTTAAGGGGTGGCAAAACCATATCTAGACAGCATATTAAAAAGCAGAGACATTACCTTGCCAACAAAGGTCCATCTAGTCAAGGCTATGGTTTTTCCAGTAGTCATGTATGGATGTGAGAGTTGGACTATAAAGAAAGCTGAGCACTGAAGAATTGATGCTTTTGAACTGTGGTATTGGAGAAGACTCTTGAGAGTCCCTTGGACTGCAAGGAGATCCAACCAGTCCATCCTAAAGAAAATCAGTCCTGAGTGTTCACTGGAAGAACCAGTGTTGAAGCTGAAACTCCAATACTTTGGCCACCTGATGTGAAAAGCTGACTCATTGGAAAAAACCCTGATGCTGGGAAAGATTGAGGGCAGAAGGAGAAGGGGATGACAGAGGATGAGATGGTTGGATGGCATCACCGACTTGACGGACATGGGTTTGGGTAGACTCCGGGAGTTGGTGATGAACAGGGAGGCCTGGCGTTCTGCGGTTCATGGGGTTGCAAAGAGTTGGACATGACTGAGCAACTGAACTGAACTGAAAACCAGACCTACTGATTACGATCTACACACAGGGGTGCACAGTCTTGGCTACACACTAGAATTACATGTGAGCTGGCAGATCCAATATCTGGATGCCTCCTGCAGAAATAACTATTGAATTGGTCTGCAGTGCCACCCCGAGTGACTGGAAAATAAGTTCCCCAGGTGATTCTAATTGCAGGCAAGATTGGCACAACTGTTGCACAAGAAAAGGGTGAGGTGAAGACGCTGGCTATAAATAGAAGGGATGGCTCTCTCCCAAGCAGGGGCATTCCTTTCTCGGGATAACCTGGGGAGTAGGAAGGTGATTAGGGACTATCCCAAGAGGGCTTTGCTACAAGAAAGGATGCTATCTGTAGGTAAGTTTAGCCTCTGCCTATCTGAGCAAGGGAAAGGAGAACAAGAAGGACATTGTGGTAGAAAGAGGAGTCTGTTGATGTAGAAAACATACTTCAATTCTGAAGGGCCAAGTGGACCAGGCAGAACCCAGCTGAGCCACAGCTGTCCTTCTTGGAAGCTGACCCAGGAAAACTGCTTACCACATTCTGGCCAAAGGCTAGACTGTGGCAGCTGGAAGCTGTGGCTAGACTGCTCATGGTGGGGATTTGTGGAACTGGAAAATATGGGATTCCAACATGAGAGAGCTGAGTAGTGGGCAGACCACATGCCTGCTCCCCAGGAGGAGGTCCAAATTCAGATGCTGTCCCACAGAGGCACCAAAGGCCAGTACAGTCACATCAACAAGCAACTAGGAGAAATCTAACAGGGCCAGCAAACGAAATGATGCAGCCCTTTCCCCTCTTCCTCTCCAAGGCTCTGGTAGTGGCGGCTTAGTCACGAAGTCATGTCCGACGCTTGTGACCCCATGGACTGGAGCCCTCCAGGCTCCTCTGTCCATAGGATTCTCCAGGCCAGAATACTATAGCAGGTCCCCATGTCCTTTTCCAGGGGATCCTCCCTGCACAGGAATCAACCCCGAGTCTCCTGCATCGCAGGCAGATTCTTTACCAACTGAGCCACGAGGGAAGCCCACAACATTCTGGAGGCACCCAGAACTAAAAGATGGAGCAAGAACTCTTCAGGGCTTTAGATTAGAGGTGAGCTTGAAAACGGAAAGCTGGGCTGAGTCCCAGTCATCAAAATTGACCCAAAATGTATAGAATTCACTGAAGATGTTGCCTCAAGTCAGAAGTCTTCTAACCAACAAAGTCAAAGGCAGAATTGGAGGTGGGGGTAAAGTCCTATTAACTCATTAACTGAACTGAAACTCCTAAATAGATTTATAAGATTGCCCATTTTTCCAGAGGTAGGTCATTTCTGCCCAAAGTAAAAGCATATGCTCCCCAAATGCCACACTCATGTGCTACAGTAGAATCCCTCACGTGGAAGGAAGGGACACTAAAGGCAGACACTGAGTCGGACTCCTTTACAACTTCTCTGTTATAAGCCTCAGTTGCCTTAGGCTAGTGGTCCAGGCAGGTGCTGAATTAGCTGTGGTGAGTGCCAGAGGAAACCCACATCAAGTAGTTAGGCTGATCCTGGGCTACTTACGTAATTCCCTCACTCTCAAAGTTCTCATATGAAACACATGAATGACATCAATTCACAGGCTGTTTCAAGGATCCCATTGTGCCCTCTACAAAGGATGGCCCATGAGCTACTCAGTCAATGTTCCTAGGATTTCATTCTTGATAGAACACTTTTCTAGAACAAAATTCTACTACACAATCTCCACTGAAGGGGACACAAGTACCAAAAGGGCTCTGTTGAAAGACTGTTTCATGAATACAGGCATCCACACAGCACAGCCATGGGGGACGCTCAGGGCCACGCCTCCCTCCAGACTAATGCTGCAGTTTCCTGAGAAATGTTTAGGCATGGTTCACACTACTAATGGCCATACATCATCTCTCTGCGCTCATTTTGCTTGATGATTTTGAAGTGTTCAGATTTAAAACTGTGTAGCCCATTTAAGAAGGAGATAAATAAATGGAAAGGGGCTCTGAACGGGACAATTAGTAACAACTATAGGTCCAAACTATCGCACAATTGCACTCATCTCACATGCTAGTAAAGTAATGCTCAAAATTCTCCAAGCCAGGCTTCAGCAATACGTGAACTGTGAACTTCCAGATGTTTAAGCTGATTTTAGAAAAGGCAGAGGAACCAGAGATCAAGTTGCCAACATCCGCTGGATCATCAAAAAAGAAAGAGTTCCAGAAAAACATCTATTTCTGCTTTATTGACTATGCCAAAGCCTTGGACTGTGTGGATCACAATAAACTGTGGAAAATTCTGAAAGAGATGGGAATACCAGACCACCTGACCTGCCTCTTGAGAAACCTGTATGCAAGTCAGGAAGCAACAGTAAGAACTGGACATGGAACAACTGACTGGTTTCAAATAAGAAAACAAGTGTGTCAAGGCTGTATATTGTCACTCTGCTTATTTAACTTATATGCAGAGTACACCATGAGAAATGCTGGGCTGGAGGAAGCACAAGCTGGAATCAAGATTACCAGGAGAAATATCAATAACCTCAGATATGCAGATGACACCACCCTTATGGTAGAAAGGGAAGAGGCACTAAAGAGCCTCTTGATGAAAGTGAAAAGAGGAGAGTGAAAAAGTTGGCTTAAAGCTCAACATTCAGAAAACTAAGATCATGGCAACTGATCCCATCACTTCATGGCAAATAGATGGGGAAACAGTAGCTGACTTCATTTTTCTGGGCTCCAAAATCACTGCAGATGGTGATTACAGCCATGAAATTAAAAGACGCTTCTCCTTGGAAGGAAAGTTATGACCAACCTAGACAGCATATTAAAAAGCAGAGACATCACTTTGTCAACAAAGGTTCGTCTAGTCAAGGCTATGGTTTTTCCAGTAGTCATGTATGGATGTGAGAGTTGGACTATAAAGAAAGCTGAGCGCCGAAGAATTGATGCTTTTGACTTGTGGTGTTGGAGAAGACTCTTGAGAGTCCCTTGGACTGCAAGGAGATCCAACCAGTCCATCCTCAAGGAAATCAGTCCTGGGTGTTCGTTGGAAGGACTGATGTTGAAGCTGAAACTCGAATACTTTTGGCCACCTGATGCGGAGAACTGACTCATTGGAAAAGACCCTGAGGCTGGGAAAGATTGAGGGTAGGAGGAGAAGGGGATGACAGAGTATGAGATGGCTGGATGGCATCACCAACTCAATGGACATGGGTTTGGGTGGACTCTGGGAGTTGGTGATGGACAGGGAGGCCTGGCGTGCTGCAGTTCATGGGGTCGCAAAGAGTTGGAGATGACTGAGCCACTGAACTGATAGGTCCAAAGAAGCTTTCATGGTGGCTCAGATGGTAAAGAATCTGCCTGTGATGCAGGAGACCCAGGTTTGATCCCAGGGTCAGGAAGATCCCCTGGAATAGAAAACGGCAGCCCACTCCAGTATTCTTGCCTGGAAATGCCATGGACAGAGGAGCCTGGTGGGCCACAGTCCACGGGGTCACCAAGAGTCAGACATGGGCCGAGAGACTGAGCATAGCATGTAGGTCTCAAACGACCACTTTTCCTTTCTAGAAGGCAATTCAGAGCCTCAGGGCAAGTGTGCCTCCACGGGCTCAGTAACCAGCCAGCAGTCCATGGATGAAAAGAGCACAAACATGATTGATTACAGGTATTTCTGAATGCAGGGCAACAAGGAGACTTCCCGGAGTGGGTGGGGAAAATCACACTTCCCCTTTGAATAGAAGTGAGGAACAGCTGGAAAGGAACTTAGTTACAAAAGACTTCCATAATGGAAAGAACACTAAAAGCTTTCCTTTAGGATAAAAGGAAAGTAAATTTTTAAATACTCATGCTAAGTCGCGTTAATCATGCCCAACTTTGCAATCCTATGGACTGTAGCCCACCAGGCTCCTCTGTCCAGGCAAGAATACTGAAGTGGGTTGCCATGCCCTCGTCCAGGGGGTCTTCCCAACCCAGGGATGGAACTACCATCGTTTATGTCTTCTGCATTGGCAGGTAGTTTCTTTACCACTAGCACTACCTGGGAAGCCCTTAAATGCTCAGAGCTTGCAAAGCAAATCCTGAGTTCTATACTTAGGAGTGTGTATTTCTTTCACTCTAAGTATTATAATAGCAAAAGAAGCTGATTAATATGCCTATAGTTTTCTTCATAAATAATTATACAGAAATAGCAAAATCAAGTGGGCTTCTCTGGTGGCTCAATCTGCCTGCAATGCCAGAGACCTGGGTTCGATCCCTGGGTTGGTAAGATCCCCTGGAGGAGGAGGGCATGGCAACCCACTTCAGTATTCTTGCCTGAAGAATCCCCATGGGCAGAGGAGCCTCACAGGATACAGTCCATGGGGTCGTAAAGAGTCAGACACGGCTGAGCGACTAAGCCACAGCACACAGAGCAAAGTCAAGTGCTTCTTCCTTTCTCTTTGGTTCCACCTATCCTGACCTGCAAGAAAAAAAAAAAAAACTTATTCTTGGGCACCAAGATATCCCCAGTTCCAAACCAACAGTTTTGTGTATAGATGCACGTCAGAATCAGCTCAGAACTTTTCCAAAACAAAAAAAAAAAAAACACATGTTTGATTTCCAATTCAAACCACATGAATCAGAAACTGCAACAGTGTGTGGGGCTCAGGAATGTGGATTGTAACATTAAGTCTCCAGAGATAGGGACGTGCACCTCCCATTGTAACTACCAGCCATCACCATTCAACCAGTGGCAGCTACACAAATTGTACACTCAACCCCTCAAGGAAGTTATGAAAAACCCTTCACTCTAAATAAAGCTGAGAGCCCTCCAGCTCTCACTTAGCAATCTCTGGCAAACTAACCGGGACAATTCTAGCCTCTATTAGTTTAAGTTGAGTAATATAAATACATCCTGAACCTTTCCAAAAATAAGCAATAGGATTTGCTTAATAATGATTTATGGTAAATTCTTCAAGGCTAGATTCTGATCTAAATTTCATCAGTGCTTCTTTCCCAAAGGTCTATAGCAAACTGGACTTTCTGGGAGGCCCAACCATACTGACCTCTCCCTGGTAAGCCGTTTACTCCCATTGTTGGGATTCAGTTCAGTTGCTCAGTCATGTCCAACTCTCTGCGACCCCATGAACCACAGCACACCAGGCCTCCCTGTCCATCACCAACTCCCAGAGTCTACCCAAACCCATGTCCATCCAGTCAGTGATGCTATCCAGCCATCTCATCCTCTGTCATCCCCTTCTCCTCCTGCCCTCAATCTTTCCCAGCATCAGGGTCTTTTCAAATGAGTCAGCTTTTCACATCAGGTGGCCAAAGTATTGAGTCTCAGCTTCAACATTGGTCCTCCCAGTGAACACTCAGGACTGATTTCCTTTAGGATGGACTGGTTGGATCTCCTTGCAGTCCAAGGGATTCTTAAGAGTCTTCTCCAACACCACAGTTCAAAAACATCAATTCTTTGGTGCTCAGCTTTCTTTATAGTCAACTCTCACATCCATACATGACTACTGGAAAAACCATAGTCTTGACTAGACAGACCTTTGTTGGCAATGTAATGTCTTTGCTTTTCAATATGCTGTCTAGGTTGATCATAACTTTCCTTCCAAGGAGTAAGTGTCTTTTAATTTCATGGCTGCAGTCACCATCTGCAGTGATTTTGGAGCCCCCAAAAATAAAGTCTGACACTGTTCCCACTGTTTCCCCATCTATTTGTCATGAAGTGATGGGACCAGATGCTCTGATCTTAGTTTTCTGAATGTTGAGCTTTATGCCAACTTTTTCACTCTCCACTTTCACTTTTATCAAGATTAGTCAATCAATAACTAAAAATTGACCATCTGTATAACAGGGTGCTTTCTAGGCACCTTGAAAGGTGCTATGCACTCAACCTACTTTGTATTTTTAAAAAATTTAAAATGCAGTTTGGGGAGCCAACACAAGAGAAAATAAGCAAGAGGGACAGAAGGATTTAACACCTTGAAGTCTAACAATGGGACAAGCAGTTTTTTAAAAGGTACTAACGTGTCAAGTAGGGAAGCTACTTCCAAAATTTGTTGAAGTAGAATGTGTGTAGGTGGCCCAAGCTCCATTCAAGTAATAGCAACTACAAGGTGAGTGAAGAAAAGCTAGAAATAGCACTCAAACTCAATTTTCAGCCCAAGAAATATTCACTGGATGTGTGTTTACAGCATCAGTGTTGGGATTATCTGTGAGGTGGAGGAATTACCTGTGTGGTAGACGACAGTGATGACACATACCAGGCCTGCCTCTAAAAGGTTCACACTAACTCACATTAAAGGCTTCCTGGTGTCTCAGTGGTAAAGAATTCGTTTGAAATTTGGAGACGTGGTTTTGATCCCTGGGTTGGGAAGATCCCCTGGAGAAGGACATGGCAACACACTCTGGCATTCTTGCCTGGGAAATTCCATGGACAGAGGAATCTGATGGGCTATAGTCAGTGGGGTCGCAAGGACAGGACTTAGCAACTAAACAACCACAATAACTCACATGAGAGGATAAGTCTTCAACACTGACACAAAGAGCTGTTGGGAGAACAGGGCAGGCTTCATGGAGGCAGTGGCTTTTTACATAGGCCTTACATAAGGTAGCTCAGCTAGTAAGGAATCCACCTGCAATGCAGGAGACCGCTGATTCAATTCCTGGGTCAGGAAGATCCCCTGGAGAAGGGATAGGCTACTCACTTCACTATTCTTGCCTGGAGAATCCCATGGACAGAGGAGCCTGGTGGGCTACAGTCCATGGAGTTGCAAAGAGTTGGACATGATTGAGCAACTAAGTATAGCTATGTAATACAAAGGAATTCAACAGAAAGATTTTGAGAAAAATGGCTTTCCCAAGAAAGGAAGCAGGTTGGTATCTGGGGAAGAGCAAGTCATCGAGTTTGACAAAGCATTAAAAATAAAAACGAAAAGGTCTTATCAGACATTTAAAAAATGTTTAATGATATTCAGGAGAATTCAGAATGTCACTCGGATACATTTATCTAATTTAATAGTCAATGTGGAGTCAAGAAAATTTATGCTCTGTTGAATTATATCACTGGAGTTGTAATTTAGAAGGAGAATTCTGGCAGCAGACTGTAGGCTAATTGGGAACAAGGGGAGGACAGGCAGGCAAGCCAGAGGCTGGTCCAGAAGTTCAAATCAGCAGGAGTGAGGGGGGGCCTGAGCAGGGCCTCTCCTGCAGCTGCAAGCCCCTCCCTTCATCCTGAAGATTCTGGTGAAAAAGGGTTGTGAGAATCTTCCTAGTTTAGTGGGAAAAAGAATAATCTCCTTTCAACAGAGTAATGGGGATAACGTTAAGTGTAATAAATTATTACTACTGTAGCAAATTCCAGTGAAAATTAAATCACCAATCATGGAGAAATATCAATAACCTCAGATATGCAGATGACACCACCCTTATGGCAGAAAGTGAAGAGGAACTAAAAAGCCTCTTGATGAAAGTGAAAGAGGAGAGTGAAAAAGTTGGCTTAAAGCTCAACATTCAGAAAATTAAGATCATGGCATCTGGTCCCATCACTTCATGGCAAATAGATGGGGAAACAATGGAAACAGTGTCAGACTTTATTATTTTGGGCTCCAAAATCACTGCAGATGGTAATTGCAGCCATGAAGTTAAAAGACACTTACTCCTTGGAAGGAAAGTTATGACCTACCTAGATAGCATATTAAAAAGCAGAGACATTACTTTGCCAACAAAGGTCCATCTGGTCAAGGCTATGGTTTTTCCAGTGGTCATGTATGGATGTGAGAGTTGGACTATAAAGAAAGCTGAGCACTGAAAAATTGATGCTTTTGAACTGTGGTGTTGGAGAAGACTCTTGAGAGTCCCTTGGACTGCAAGGAGATCCAACCACTCCATCCCAAAGGAGATCAGCCCTGGATGTTCATTGGAAAGACTGATGCTGAAGCTGAAACTCCAGTACTTTGACCACCTCATGCGAAGAGTTGACTCATTGGAAAAGACCCTGATGCTGGGAGGGATTGTGGGCAGGAGAAGGGGACGACAGAGTATGAGATGGCTGGATGGCATCACTGACTCGATGGACGTGAGTTTGGGTAAACTCAGGGAATTGGTGATAGACAGGGAGGCCTGGCATGCTACGATTCATGGGGTCTCAGAGTCGGACACGACTGAGTGACTGAAATGAAGTGAAGTGAATGTATATGTTAAATTTATGTTTATACATTAGTTTATAAATTGAATAAACAACTCCGTAAAGGAAAAATTTCCCATTTTTATGATTCAGGCAGGTAGATGAGCAATACCTCATAGGGAAATTCCCCACATGTTTCATCACACCCTCTTTGCCCCCATGTTCCTCCATGAAAGGAGAAAAGCATCAAATGAACAAGACAATTAACTTGCCTTCAATTTCATGTCACAAACATAGGCAACTCTGACACAAAATCCTATGCTTATCCAATCAAACTGCAATATTTTCATGACAACCCACTCCAGTATTCCTGCCTGGAGAATCCTACGGACAGAGGAGCCTGATGGGCTATAGTCCATGGGGTTGCAAAGAGTCGGACACAACTGAGCATGTATGCATACAATATGGAAATATAAAATAATGACACGAAAATGTTTCCAAAACATCCCCCATGTTAGTTTATAATTTGGGGACTATGTGGCAGAGGCAACATTCATCTTAGTATCAACTAAGTCTGACAATAACATTGAAGAAGAAAGGTTTAAAGGACAAGAATCTCATATTTACTTTCCTTGAACTTGGTCCCATCTTTCAAAAAATTTTTTATAATTTTATATTCTTTTATATTCAGAATACTCCCATTATTCCCATTAGAAAGAAAAGAAAAGAAAATCAAGGCAAGGAATGCTCATCGTCTAACAACTAGTTAAAATGATACCCAGGCTTCCATTTCTAATTAATTTCAGTTAAATTTTATCAGTTCTTTCCATTTGTTTATTTTTGTTTTTATTCTCATTAAGTGCCTTTGTGCCTGTGTTTTCGCCTAAGAGTTTTATGGTGTCTGGCCTTACATTTAGATCTTTAATACATTTTGAGTTTATTTTTGTATATGGTTTTAGGGAATGTTCTAGTTTCATTCTTCTGAAATTATCTGTCCAGTTTTCAGCTCTAATTTCATTCTTTTGAAATTATCTGCCCAGTTTTCCCAGCACCACTTACTGAAGCTTTTGCAGAGCAAAGGAAACCATAAACAAGACAAAAAGATAACTCTGAATGGGAGAAAATATTTCCAAAAGAAGGAAATGGCAAAGGATTAATCTCCAAAAGATATAAGCAGCTCATGCAGCTCAATATCAAAGAAATACCAACAACCCAATTAAAAAAAAAAGTAGGCAGAAGATCTATCTTTTCTCCAAAATAATAAGACATACAGATGGCCAGTAGGCACATGAAAAGATGCTCAACATCACTGATTATTAGAGAAATGCTAATCAAAACTACAATAAAGTATCACCTAACATCTGCCAGAACAGCCATCATCACAAAATCTACAAACAATAAAGGCTGGAGAGGGTGTAGAGAGAAGGGAACCCTTTTGCACTGTGGTGGGAATAAACTGATATACCCACTGTGGGGAACAGAATGGAGTTCCCTTGTCCTTGTTGCTCAGTTACTCAGTCATGTCCAACTCTTTGCAACACCATGGACTGAAGAATTCCAGGCTTCCCTGTCCTTCACCATCACCTGGAGTTTGCTCAAACTCATGTTTATTAGGTCGCTGATGTCATCCAACCAATCTGATCCTTTGTCGTCCCCTTCTCCTCCTGCCTTCAATATTTTCCAGCATCAAGGTCTTTTCTAATGAATAAGCTCCTCATATCAGGTGGCCAATGTATTGGAGCTTCACCTTCAGCATTGGTCCTTCTAATGAATATTCAGGACAGATTTCTTTAGGATTGATTGGCTTTATCTCCTTGCAGTTCAAGGGACTCTCAAGAGCCTTTTCCAACACCATAGTTCAAAAGCATCAGTTCTTCAGTGCTCAGTCTTCTTTATGGTTCAACTCTCACATTCATACATGACTACTGGAAAAACCATAGCTTTGACTAGGTGGATCTTTATAGGCCAAGTAATGTCTGCTTTTTAATATGCTGTCCCGGTTTGTCATAGCTTTACTTCCAAGGATCAAATGTCTTTTAATTTCATGACTGCAGTCACCACCTGCAGTGATTTTGGAGCCAAAGGAAATAAAGTCTGTCACTGTTTCCATTTTTCCCCCATCTATTTGTCTTGAAGTGATAGGGCCAGGTGCCATGATCTTCATTTTTTTGAATGTCGAGTTTTAAGCCAGCTTTTTCACTCTCCTCTTTTACTTTCATCAAGAGGCTCTTAAGCTCCTCTTCACTTTCTGCCATAAGGGTGGTGTCATCTGCATATCTGAGGTTATTGATATTTCTCCCAGAAATCTTGATTCCAGCTTGTGCTTCATCCAGTCCAGCATTTCACATGATGTACTCTACATTTAAGTCAAATAAGCAGGGTGACAATATACAGCCTTAATGTACTCCTTTCCTGATTTGTAACAGTCTGTTGCTCCATGTGCAGTTCTAACTGCTGCTTTTTGACCTGCATATAGGTTCCTCAGGAGGCAGGTCAGGTGGTCTGGTATTCCCATCTCTTGAAGAATCTTCCAGTTTGTTGTGATCAACACAGTCAAAGGCTTTGGCGTAGTCAATGAGGCAGAAGTAGATGCTTTTGTGGAACTCTCTCGCTTTTTCTATGATCCAACAGATGTTGACAATTTGATCTCTGGTTCCTCTGCCTTTTCTAAATCCAGCTTGAACATCTGAATGTTCCTGACTCACATAATGTTGAAACAGCTTGGAGAATTTTGAGCATTACTTTGCTAGTGTGTGAGATGAGTGCAGTTGTGCGGTAGTTTGAACATTCTTTGGCATTGCCTTTCTTTGGAATTGGAATGAAAATTGACCTTTTCCAGTCCTGTGGCTGCTGCTGAGTTTTCCAAATTTGCTGCCATATTGAGTGCAGCACTTTCACAGCATCATCTTTCAGGATTTGAAAGAGTTCAACTGGAATTCCATCACCTCCTGTAGCTTTGTTCATAGCGATGTTTCCTAAGGCCTACTTGACTTTGGACTCCAGGATGTCTGGCTCTCGGTGAGTGATCAAACCATTGTGGCTATCTGGGTCATTAAGAACTTTTTTGTACAGTTCTGTGTATTCTTGCCACCTCTTCTTGATATCTTTTGCTTCTGTTAGGTCCATACCATTGCTGTCCTTTATTGTGTTCATCTTTGCATGAAATGTTCCCTTGGTATCTCTAACTTTCTTGAAGAGATTGCCAGTCTTTCCTATTCTATTGTATTCCTCTATTTCTTTGCATTGATCACTGAGGAAGTCTTTCTTATCTCTCCTTGCTATTCTTTGGAACTCTGCATTCAGATGGGTATATCTTTCCTTTTCTCCTTTGCCTTTCACTTTAAAACACCAAAAATAGAATTACCGAAAGACCCAGCAAACCCACTACTGGACATATACACAGAGAAAACCATAATTCAAAAAGACACATGCATCCCAATGTTCACTGCAGCACTATTTACAAAAATCAGGACTTGGAAACAACCTAAATTTCCATCAACAGAAGAATGGATAATGAAGATGTGGTTCATATATATAACGGAGTGTTACTCAGCCATAAAAAAGAATGAAACTGGGTCATTTGTAAAGACATGGAGAGACCCAGAGACTGTCATAGAGAATGCAATAAAGCAGAAAGACAAAAGCAAATACCATATATTAAAGCATATATATGGAATCTGAAAAAATTATTATAGACAATCTTATTTACAAAGCAGAAATAGAGACACAGATGTAGAGAATAAATGTGTGGATACCAAGTGGGGAAAGTGGGGATAGGAGGAATTGGGAGACTGGCATATATACACGATTCACATTGTTATTTAGTCACTAAGTCAGGTCCAATCCTTCTGTGACCCCAAGGACTACAGCCCACCAGCTCCTCTGTACATGGGATTTACCAGGTAAGAATACTGGAACGGTTGACATTTCCTTTTCCAGGGGCTCTTTCCGACCCAGGTGTTGAACCTACATCTCCTCCATCACAAGCAGATTCTTTACCACTGAGCTATCAGGGAAGCCTGCACACTATCGATACTATGAGATAACTAGTGAGAACCTGCTGTCTAGCAGAGGGAACTCAGCTCAGTGCTCTGTGATGGCCTAAGTGGAAGGAAGTCCAAAAAAGGGGGATATATATATATATACACACACACACATATAGCTGATTCACTTTGCTGTTCAGTAGAAACTAACACAACATTGTAAAGCAACTATACTGGAATAAATTTGAAAACAAAACAACTTTATTGTCTCTCATTCAATACTTACTGGGACCTGCTCTCCTCTTTGAGCCAAATCCAGGCTTTACCTTTGTGTCATCTGTCTTTAATGCCATGCCTACTGCTTTCTAAGGTCAAAAAGGAACACAGAGCATTATAAAAATAATACTCAGAAGGTCTGATGGATGTGAAATTGCTCATACAAAATAACATCTTGATATGAGTTAATTGCAAATTAATGAAAAACATATGAATTCTAGTACATTGGAATAAAACTCATTGGTTAAAAAAAATAAAGGAAAATCTGCTTAGCAGAACACAATCTGCCAACTCCCAGATGGTTAAGCAATAAATCATGACAGTCTACGAATCCAACACATGCTATCTCTGTGCATTAAAGAAGGCATTTTCGTGAATGCTAGCCAACCAAGCCCCTGATTACCAGTTGAAGATTTGGAAATTATATTCCAGTGCTCCATTACTTCTGTAAAGAAGTCCAAGGAATAGCAAAGTTCTTTGAAAAAGATACCAGAATCACCCAGGAAGTGTCCTTGGAAAGACAGAATACTCTGGCATTTATCAAATTAGTCCCATTTTTCTGGTCTATAACATGTTGAAGCATGAAAGATTCCCATTTCTCTGAAAATCCCCGAATACCCCCACAAAAAGCCCTGCAAGTTGAGCTTATATGAGTCCAAAGTTTAAATTTAGATTCAACCCAAATGCCATCGATGATCGTAATGACCTCCCACCAGACAACATTAAGAACTTTGTCACTCTTAGAGACTAACTCATTACAGTCTCCAAAATGGATTAGCACATTCAATGTCTAGTTATTCTGAAGTTTCACCCTAGACCATTTAGTGCTTTGAAAGTCTGGAGGCTCACCAATATCACCATTTTTGACTTTGCAATTAAACCAAAGGAATATATAGACTTGATACAGGAACAAAGAATGCCATGAAAGATTATGTGAAGAGAAATAATATTCAGAAAGTAGCACTTTAAAAAGATTTTCCTACAGCAGTTTGCCAGCTATAATGAGTTAGGAAGCACACCTGTGTGAAGACCTATCTTCATGAAATGGCAGAGACCCAATTCTAAGTAACCAAAGCCAAAAAGGAAGCTATTGTTTACTGGGATAGGCTAAACATTGAAGAAAGACAGCTCACCAAGAACTCTGTCTCCTGGACTCTTGACAGAGAAAGGACAGTGCAACAGCTTGCTAGGCAAAATAACAACAATAATAATAACAGCCTCCACAGTCTGTCTTCTATACTGGCCTGATAGACTGTAGGGGTTTTTTTGCCTACTTTAGAGGGGCAGGTATAGAAAGTTTCTTCTCTCCTCATCACCTATCTAAGAAGTGAAAGTAGCTCAGTTGTGCCTAACTCTTTGTGACCCCACAGACTATACAGTCCATGGAATTCTCAAGGCCAGAATACTGGATAGGTAGCCTTTTGCTTCTCCAGGGGATCTTCCCAACCTGGGGATCAAATCCAGGTCTCCCACACTGCAGGTGGATTCTTTACCAGCTGAGCCACAAGGGAAGACCAAGAATACTGGAGTGGGAAGCCTATCCCTTCTCCAGGGGATCCTCCTGAGCCAGGAATTGAACCGGGGTCTCCTGCATGGCAGGAGGATTCTTTACCAACTGAGCTATGAGGGGAAAATGAAAGTCACTCAGTCATGTCTGACTCTTTACGACCCCATCAACTATACAGTCCATGAATAGTTGGAGTACTGAAATACTGGAGTGGATAGCCCTTCCCTTCTCCAGGGGGTTTTCCCAACCCAGGGATCAAACCCAGGTCTCCCATATTGCAGACGATTCTTTACCAGCTGAGCCACCAGGGAAACCCATCTAAGAAGCACCCTGTTTCCAAAGGTGAGTTTATGTCTCACTTCTCCCCCAGACCCTGTCACGCTTCCTTTCCTCTCCCCTTGCTGTTGTTTAGTCGATATGTTGTGTCCAACTCTTTGCAACCCCATGGACTGTATAGCTTAACAGGCTCCTCTGTCCATGAAATTTCCCAGGCAAGAATACTGGAGTGGGTTGCCATTTCTTTCTCCAGAAGATCTTCCTGACCCAGGGATTGAACCTGTGTCTCCAACACTAGCAGACAGATTCTTTACCACTGAGCCACCTAGGAAGCCCCCTTCCTCTCCTCCAAACACCTCTTAATTTCCAGTCTGTTTCAAGTCATTTAGCCTGAAGAGGGTTTTCTATTTTAGATGTCTGAAAATACATAAATTTCAAAATCTGGAATTTTATTTCCATCTTTATGATGGGTATTATTTTATCTTTTAAATCAACAATAAATTCTTCAACTCTATGTTCCTTCCACAACACAAGCAACTGATTGAGTGATTACACTCTTTGTTTTTGCTTTTTAATTTTTATTGGAGTAATAGTTGATTTACAATGTTGTGTTCATTTCTGCTATATGGCAAAGTAAATCAGTCATACATATAAATATTACATTCTTTGTTTAAACGTACATTATCAGGGAAATTTGCCCTGTTACATAATTCCATAATTCCCTTTTATAAAAGTAAGCATGATCCTAAGGAAGCTTCCCAGGCGGCGCTAGTGGTAAAGAACCTGCCTCCCAATACAGGAGGCAGCAAGAGAGGTAGGTTCAACCCCTGGGTCAAGAAGATCCCTGGAGGAGGCGACAGCAAGTCACTCCAGTATTCCTGCTTGGAGAATCCAATGGACAGGTAAGTCTGGTGGGCTACAGTCCATAGGGTCACAAAAAGTCGGACATGACTGAAGTGATTTAGCATGCATGCAAGGAAGCTGTAGCCCTTCACATATCTAAATACTTGTAAAGAGTACTCCAGTCGAGTTAGGAGGCCTTTTTAGTACCCTCCATTGATTTTCTTTCTTCACAATAACATTCAATTAATTTGGGTTGAATTGATTCTTGTTGCTCAATGATACTTTTCAATTGGTTTGGCTTCTTGGCCTGTCTCCCACCTATTTCTGCACACCAATTACGAAGCAATCAACATGCTCTGGATGTGAAGCTGGCTGAAATTGCTGGACCACTTACTCTTCTTTCTCTTACATTAATCCAGCCTGAGTAACAGGCGAAACAGCTCATTGTTGAAGATCCCTGGATCTAATATGTAACACAGAAAATGATAATATTTGCTTTTTAAGCACTTCAAAGTGACTTTATAACATCAGTGAACTAATATTAGCATCTTGATTTATGGCAATCAGAAGAAACAACAGTTTGTATGAAACTATATCCTGAATAACCAGATAGTTCATATAAATTACAATTATTGCTATTATCACTGTCATGAAACTTATGCAAAGCTTCCCCTTATCATAGCTGTTTATCACAAGGAAAATAAATATAAGACTGACTCTACTAAGATTAAAATCATGAAGTCAATGTAGGTTCAAGCAACTGTTGTTAAAACATAAAAGGGATGTAAAACATGTTTACTATTACAGAAAACTTCTGGTTATTGTATGCTGGGTTTCCCAAGCTAAGATGGAAATTTTAAATATTTACCTTGACTTACACTTATCTAAAACATCCGTGATATTGAACTGTTACATCAGGCCTCTGTTTCCTCTGTGATCATGAGTGCATGCACACGCACGCGCACACAAACACTCCCACACAAACCTACAGACCACATTCTTTTTTAATCTTTATTTTCATCCATAATTAGGGAAAATGGTTTTCTTTTCTAATTAAGTTCAATGATGTAGGAAAATATCATATACAAATCTGAAAGAAAAAGCTCCAAAATACACAGCCAGAAGATTTCCCCAAAAAATATAATATGGTAATCTTATTACTTGATTAAAACAATTCATTTTTTTTTCCATTTATTTTTATTAGTTGGAGGCTAATTATTTTACAACATTGCAGTGGTTTTTGTCATACACTGAAATGAATTAGCCATGGATTTACATGTATTCCCCATCCTGGTCCCCCCTCCCACCTCCCTCTCCACCCCATCCCTCTGGGTCTTCCCAGTGCACCAGGCCTGAGCACTTGTCTCATGCATCCAACCTGGGCTGGTGATCTGTTTTACCCTAGATATACATGTTTTGATGCTGTTCTCTTGAAACATCCCACCCTCGCCTTCTCCCACAGAGTCCACAAGTCTGTTCTATACATCTGAGTCTCTTTTTCTTTTTTTGCATATAGGGTTATCGTTACCATCTTTCTAAATTCCATATATATGTGTTAGTATACTGTAATGGTCTTTATCTTTCCGGCTTACTTCGCTCTGAATAATGGGCTCCAGTTTCACCCATCTCATTAGAACTGATTCAAATGAATTCTTTTTAATGGCTGAGTAGTATTCCATGGTGTATATGTACCACAGCTTCCTCATCCATTCATCTGCTCATGGGCATCTAGGTTGCTTCCATGTCCTGGCTATTATAAACAGTGCTGCCATGAACATTGGGGTGCACGTGTCTCTTTCAGATCTGGTTTCCTCAGTGTGTATGCCTAGAAGTGGTATTGCTGGGTCATATGGCAGATCTATTTCCAGCTTTTTAAGGAATCTCCACACTGTTTTCCATAGTGGCTGTACTAATTTGCATTCCCACCAACAGTGTAAGAGGGTTCCCTTTTCTCCACACCCTCTCCAGCATTTATTGCTTGTAGACTTTTGGATAGCAGCCATCCTGACTGGCGTGTAATGGTACCTCATGATCCTCTACATAGAAAACCCTAAAGACTCTACCAGAAAATTACTAGAGCTAATCAATGAATACAGTAAAGTTGCAGGATATAAAATTAACACACAGAAATCTCTTGCATTCCTATACACTAACAATGAGAAAACAGAAAGAGAAATTAAGGAAACGATACCATTCACCATTGCAACAAAAAGAATAAAATACTTAGGAGTGTATCTACCTAAAGAAACAAAAGACTTATACATAGAAAACTATAAAACACTGATGAAAGAAATCAAAGAGGACACAAACAGATGGAGAAATATACCGTGTTCATGGATTGCAAGAATCAATATTGTCAAAATGGCTATACTACCCACAGCAATCTATAGATTCAATGCAATCCCTATCAAGCTACCAACGGTATTTTTCACAGAACTAGAACAAATAATTTCACAATTTGTATGGAAATACAAAAAACCTCGAATAGCCAAAGTAACCTTGAGAAAGAAGAATGGAACTGGAGGAATCAACCTGCCTGACTTCAGACTATACTACAAAGCCACAGTCATCAAGACAGTATGGTACTGGCACAAAGACAGAAATATAGATCAATGGAACAGAATAGAAAGCCCAGAGATAAATCCACGAACCTATGGTCACCTTATCTTCGACAAAGGAGGCAAGGATATACAATGGAAAAAAGACAACCTCTTTAACAAGTGGTGCTGGGAAAACTGGTCAACCACCTGTAAAAGAATGAAACTAGAACACTTTCTAACACCATACACAAAAATAAACTCAAAATGAAGTAAAGATCTAAATGTAAGACCAGAAACTATAAAACTCCTAGAGGAGAACATAGGCAAAACACTCTCCGACATAAATCACAGCAGGATCCTCTATGACCCACATCCCAGACTTTTAGAAACAAAAGCAAAAATAAACAAATGGGACCTAATGAAACTTAAAAGCTTTTGCACAACAAAGGAAACTATAAGCAAGGTGAAAAGACAGCCCTCAGATTGGGAGAAAATAATAGCAAATGAAGCAACAGACAAAGGATTAATCTCAAAAATATACAAGCAACTCCTGCAGCTCAATTCCAGAAAAATAAATGACCCAATCAAAAAATGGGCCAAAGAACTAAACAGACATTTCTCCAAGGAAGACATATGGATGGCAAAGAAACACATGAAAAGATGCTGAACATCACTCATTATCAGAGAAATGCAAATCAAAACCACAATGAGGTACCATTTTTTAAATTTATTTGGATCTGATCATTTTTTAAATTTTATTCCATACTGGAAAGAACATGAGGTCTATAATACATTTATAGTCAATTTGAATCAATTAAAACCATAACATGCAAAAATTTTTTTAATTATTCACTACCATGTATAAAACAGATAACTAGTGGGAGTCTTCTATAAAGGGAGTTCAAATTGGTGCTCTGTGATGGCCAAGAGGAGTGAGATGGAATCAGGGAAGAAGTACCACGAGGGAGGGGAGATATGTATACAGATAGCTGATACACTTCATTGTATAGCACAGATTAACACAACTTTGCAGAGCAATTGTTGTTTAGTCGCTAAGTCCTATCTGACAATTGTGCAACCCCATGGACTGTAGCCCAGCAGGCTCTTCTGTCCACAGGATTTCCCAGGCAAGAAAACTGGAGTGGGTTGCCATTTCCCTCTCTCGGGGATCTTCATGACCCAGGGATCAAACCCATGTCTCCTGCATTGGCAGGCAGATTCTTTACCCATGAGCCAACTGGGAAGCAATTACTTCCCAATAAAAAATAAATTTAAAAAATTTAAACATATTTCTTTAAAGTATGTTACAGCCATTTCTAACCTCCTTACTTTTATTACTAGAGATAAAAGATTAACTGAGAAGTTTGCACTGCACACAGAAATGACTAAAGTGATGGGTCTCAAATTGTGGTGATCAGACATCATCATCTGCGAACTTGTTTGAAAAGTAAATTTAATATCTCTGAAGGCACTGAATCAGAGTGCCTGAGGCTGGAGCCAGCAGTCCATATTTCAGTGAAAGGCCTCTAGGTGGTTTGATGATTCTTGGCATAAAGAATCCTAAGAGCAGGGCGGATCCCTGAGAGGTAGGGAGACTTGATCACTCCTCTCCCCTGTCTAGTCTACCTTCTGTCCCTCTCTGATGGTTCAGTCCTTTTTCTTTGAGCCTGGGCACTAGGGGCGGCCTGCTCAACAAATGCCCCAAGCCAAAAATTCACCCTCCCTCCTAATCATCCAGAGCTCCCTTTCTCCATAAAATGCCCCAGTCATATCACATTTGGTGGGAAACACAAATTCACACTGAGATGTTAATGATGGTTAACAACCTACAATGTCATGCTCTCAGGATGGTCTGCGCTGTACATTTATATCTAAACCTCACATGTGGGATAATATTTCTGCAGTGGTATCAGCGGCAGGACCATCTCTAAGGTCACTTTGGGCCTTGAAAATGACACTCAGCAGCAATATCATCACCTAATTCTTCACTCCCACAAAACTTCACATCCTCCTCTTTTCATTCATTCTCTTCTTTATGTAGCAAGTATTTATTGAACACTTGGGTTCAATCCCTGGATTGGAAAGAGCCCCTGGAGAAGGGAATGGCTACCCACTCCAGTATTCTGTCCTGGAGAATTCCGTATACTGTTTGGTCCATGGGGTTGCAAAGAGTTGGACATGACTGGGCAACTTTCATTTTCACTACCTGGCCCTATGTTAAGCTTATGTTCACTTTTTCATCATTAAAACAAATGTCTGTAGAAATAAAGAACTAGAAAAAGGAAGAAGGAGAGGAGAGGTGTCTGTGACTTTTCCTAAACATTTTTCACTGTCTTGCTGAAGGTCTAATATTGCTCCTCCCTCTGTGTTTTCCACTGCTAGCCCAGATCCCCAAATCAGCTGATCTTTTGCATTACACATCTAACAAGTTTTATTTTGATTACTCCAGTCTAAAGAGACCAAGGCTTAAAGGTAACTAAAATGTTACAGTTAATTGGCCTACAATTAACATATGTTTAAATATGAGGCCAACTGCTATAGGCTCCTATTCGACCAGTTGGCTTTCCATAGCTCTTTTATTAACATGGAAATAATGACATTCCACATTGTATGCAATGAATTTTTTGGACTTTCTTAGAGTGTCATGGTAGGGTCTCACTTGGTGATTTAGTGGTTTAGACGCTAAGTAGTGTACAAGTCTTGTGACCCTAAGGACTGTAGCCTGCCAGGCTCCTCTGTCCAGGAAATCCTCCAGGCAAGAATACTGGAATGAGTTGCCATGTCCTTCTCCAAGGGTCTTACTTATAACTTATTAACAAAAAGACCTGGCCTCTTTGCTAAATAGAAGCACATAACTCTTCCCAGGATTGACGAGTAGTTAGATGGTTTTGATGGCAGAGGCACCTTTCAGACTCAGAATCATACATGTCTAAACACACACACACAGTAAAGCCTTGGGTTTCTGGCCTGACATAAGTCACTCTCCCTTAAATAATCTCCAATACCTGTGATTTGACCAAAAAAAAAAAAAAAGAAAAGAAACATAGAACTCCTGGAACAAGGCAGCTCTCCAAGAGTGGTTGATCATCATAACCAATATCACCAGGAAATACTAGTTGTTGGGCCCACCCAAGATCTACTAAGAGAGAGATTCTGAGGGTGGGGTCCAGGAATCTGTTTTAACAAGCCTCCAAGTGATAACAAACACACTAAAATTTGAAAACCGCTGCCCTGCATTTATCACAGAAACCAGGACAACCAAATGAATGTGGAAAATATGAGGAAATTTCCTCTTTTCAGAAAAGGAGGAAAGACTTGTCTTAAGAACACAGAAACATCTGACTAGTCAAGGAATACCTCCAAAGAACCATCTGAACATAAGGATATGTTGTCAGTGGAACCCAGGTCTGGGGATGAGATAAGGCAAGGTCATAAAATAAGGGTCATGTCTAGATAAATCATGTTTTTCTTACTAAATTAAGAGGATGGTTTATTACGTCAATTCAGTTGTACCAGAAGGAGAGAAGGAGACGGGAAATGGAGGAGAGGTGGGGGAAGAGGAGAGAAAGGAGGTAGGAGAGGTGGAAGAGGAGGGGAAGGGGGAAAATGGAGATGGGCATGGGAAGAGAAAGAGGAAGTGTGAGTACGGCTGGGCTTTGGTTGCCTTTGTACACTGCGTTGCAAAATAATTCAGAAGTTTAAAGTAGGAATAATAATATTAGCTAATATTTAAGAAGAAAGGGAAATACATGGTAAATGAGGGCAGAAACAAGGTAAACCATACATGATATGACAAAGAAAGCAATGGTATAAAGTAAAAAATAATAATAATAATTTAAAGTTGCATACATCTTATAATCATTGCTGTTTTAAAAACAGTAGTAGTATGTGAACAAGAATTGGAGGACATCAAAATGAATAGCATTATAGAAGAGACTGTTGTATTTTTTGGTTTGTTTTTCCTAAAACTGACTCTAATGCTAATGGATTTTCTTCCTAAGTTTGGCTGACTGAAGGTTGAAGTTGCAGGGGATGCTCTGATTCAGTTTTTCTGTTTCTCTGATCTTCCTTCTTTGTTCCTATGATCATATCCTGTATCGCCTAGTGGTGCCAGAAGGTGGGTCACCCTACTGCAGCTCATCTATGAATTCACCGACAGATATGTTCTCACCTGCCGGTCACGTGTCACATTAGATCAGTGAATCTGATTGACAGACATCTATTCTAAAAGCAGTTTCTGAGAAAGAACTGAATTGTACATCAGTATGAATTTTTACAGGACTTCCCAGGTTGCGTTAGTGGTGAAGAATCCACCTGCTGATGCAGGAAACATAAGAGACGCAGGTTTGATCCCTGGGTCGGGAAGATCCTCTAAAGGAGGACATGGCAACCCACTCCAGTATTCTTGCCTGGAGAATCCCATGGACAGAGGAGGCTGGCAGGCCACAGTCCATGGGGTCGCACAGAGTCGGATACGACTGAAGTGACTTAGCATGCACAAACATGAATTTCTGGAACAGTTTGTTCTAAATGCAGGAGCTACGACACCTTCAAACTTCAAAGTCAATGGTGCTCTCAGCTTAGTTATGACAACTGGCATTAGGGGAAATTTGTAACAGAGACATGCAGAAAGGACAAATAAGAAGACCTGGATAGGAAATATCCCTGCACTTTCATCACTACAGTCACATAATAAGATGTTACTGGGAATGGAAAAGCATCAGGGAAAAGCAGCAAATATGCAGAAAGTGAACAATTAAGAAAATGTCAAGTACAAAGAGCCAACTCTTATAAAGAATAAATAATTGGTGAAGCATTTACTTCTTCAGCACCCAAGGGGGGAATAAATAGAAATGAAAGAAATAGAAAGGAACTCGCTTGAAAGTGGCTTGGCAGTCTGAAGAACAGCTGGATTGAATTTAGCTTTCCCAAGCAAACAGAGGGGAGATTTAGAACTAACCCAACTTGTCTGTCCAGATTAATTCAGCTTTCATACAGTCATTCATCAACCAGTGTTTACCAGGTGGCCACCACTAACCACCACATACGCCAAGCAGATGATGTGCTAGGCCCAGGGAAAGCAGATGCTGCCTGCTCACCTGGGCCTCTTCTCTGCCTCTTGCCCTCTCACTGACCCTTCTTTCTGACATACCAACTCTGCCCTGGGAGAAAAGTGTGCAGCTGCATTCCACACTTGCTAGACCACCTAGGATAACCTGAAGAAATGGAAGCTAAAAGTCAAATTTTTAAGGCATTACCTGTGTTGAAATTACTCTCTAGGCCCAAGATGGAGCTTCTGCTGCCCAGAGTGCCACATCAGCAAACCTAAACTTAGACCCTTTCTTTTCTCCCCTTTAGCTTTCATGTCCAATTAAATGCTCTGCTTGACCAGAAATGAACTATTATCTGGTCAGTCATTCCCAAAGGCCAAGCCTACTCTAGGCTCAATACTTATTTCCTTGTTCCTTCTCATCACAAACATCCAAACATATTGACTACGTGGCTCCAGCTAACCAGGTATTCTCTGTTTTTATCTTACTTATTCTTCTTTCTTTATCTTAAAAGCTTCCTGCCCTTCACCCCATTTTGAAGTTGGCCCAATGGAGACTGTCTATTGTGTGAAGTGTTAAACAAAAACTTAAACTGCCTTCTTTAATCCTTTTTAGCAGTTGGAACTAAATCCTGTTTCTTAGTCAATCAAAGAATCTCAAGACATTAGTTACTTTTAACTCCTCTTGGGAAGAAACTAAGATATTAATATAAAAGAGAGTTAATTGATGCCCAGTTTTTGCCATTGAAATGCATCCAGCATATAGGTTAAACCATTAGAGATCAATGTTAAGATTGTCTACAATGAAAAAAAACCCTGATAGCCTAGTAAAATGTGTATTAAAGCAAATCAACCCAAAATTCATACATTTTTGCCCATTTTTCCTAGCAAGTTTGACATTATCAAGGACTAAAAGGAAAGCCCAGACAGATTTTGATTATCAATGACAGATTATAAGCAGTCGTTGGCAGTGGTTGTCTACTAGTCTAGTATTCATGTAATACTCAACGTCTCTCAGGATGCTGGGCACAGCTAAATCAGGGGTCTTTTTTCTGAGTAATGAGATTGGGATGACTGTGAATCTGCATATTTCAATTTCAGTATGAGAGTGAACTGTGCTTTTGAACTATGGTATTGGAGAAGACTCTTGAGAGTCTCTTGGACAGCAAGGAGATCAAACCACTCAATCCTAAAGGAAATCAACACTGAATATTCATTGGAAGGACTGATGCTGAAGCTGAAAGGCCAATACTTTGGCCACTTGATGTGAGAAGCCAACTCATTAGAAAAGACCCTGATGCTGGAAAAGATTGAAGACAGGAGGAGAAGGGGGCAACAGAGGATGAGATGGTTGGATGGCATCCCCAACTCAATGGACATGAGTTTGAGCAAGCTCCAGGAGATAGTGAAGGACAGGGAAGCATGGCATGCTGCAGTCTATGGGGTCACAACAAGTTGGACACGACTGAGCAACTGAACTGAACTGATGAGAGTAAGGTGTATTTACAGCAGCCCATTTCTTTCTTACAGAGTGAGTTTCATTCTGGCATATTCAGGGTATAAGGAGAGCATTTCACATTGCCCACACCTTAGACTCTAGATAACTGCCTTCCTCCTCTTATACTCGTGCCCTAAACTTCAAGCATACACCCACATAATCATAACAATACAAATGAAGCATCAAATCTAGTAAGGAGACTTTAGTCTGATTTAAAGCCTTGGGTGGTAGCCAGTGAATTCCTGAAACTTCAGATAGAAGAAATCCCTCTGGTATATTTGTCTTTCAGGCCAAGCTAGATGCAAAATGAAAGAAAAAAATCCCTGATTTCACACAGAAGTACAGTGAACCTACCCAACCCTTAACCAGAGTTTGATAACCCTTTTTATAATAGTTACAAATACGGGGGGAGGTGGGGAAAACCCATACCGTGATCTGAAAGAATGCACACCTAGAGCCAAATCTTAGAGCAACAGTTAAGTTGGCCTCAGAGGGATTAATTTAGAATACACAGGGGAAAGTCTGATTGCCTTTGTTTGGAATGCCCTGACACCTAGCCCCACGATGAAATCAAAATGACTCACCTAATCACAAGAGAGACCATTGCACTGAGTGGAGAAAATCCAGACCTAATACTCTGAGGACAAGATCATAAAACCAGGAATATTAAGAGTTGGAAGGATATTAGAGTTTATCTATTCCAGTCATCTATTTAATATATCCATTCTCTCTACAACATTCTAGAAAAATGCCCATCAACTTTGTTTGAATAAGAAAATGATTATCTCATGACACCAGGTTTAAGTGACTGGGTAAGTACATGTTTAAGTAAGATTACTGGGTACCTCAAGTGTTGTGTATCCCCTTGGGTCTTTTTCCTCATGCTGATGGAGTGTTTGCTATATATGTAGATCTGTTTGTTATAGATGTAGATCCTATGTCCCTACAGGTCAAAAATCTTGAAGCCTTCTTATCCTGCCTTTTCCAAGATAACATGAGTCAATAAACCCTTTGTTTGTTCAGCTCATCCATTCAAATCAGGCAGGAAAAAAGTTTACAGTGAGAAGTATATCACAAGTGTTAATTAACATCCACTCTCCAGTTCGAGTCCCTAGGTGGTAAGTCAGAGCTACTCATATTGATTATATGTTGCCTTGAGTATATATTATTTATCCGTACCTCCGTAGAGGAGTCATAAAATATACAAGATCAAAGAACTGGATAATTTCTTAGAAATCACCTTTTCTAGTCTCTGCAGAAGTTAGAGAGATACCTAAAAAAACTTAACCTGTGAGCACAGAAAACTGGGTATTTATATATTTACAAATCAATCACTGTAAATTGAAGGATACAGTTGAGACCAATAGAATTAACAGTCAAATGCCAAGCAGTAATTTTAAGTACGTCACATGTAATAACTCATTTAATCCTTAAAATAATCCTAAGAGGTAGACTCCAAAGTTATCTCATTTGAAAGATGAATAAACTGTGGTTTAGACAGAGAAAATTTCAAAATCTGTGCTATGCCCTCACTATCAATTAATACTGTGGTGCAGCCCTAAATTTTAAGTCTGAGCTCCTGACATGCAATGCAAAAAAGGAGGATAGCTAAAGAAAAAGTGATTGATTTAGCATTTTCATCATTCAACAAATGAAACAGGCCATCCTCTTCAAAAGAAAAATCTTCTGAGAACAAAATTCAGAAAAAGTAAACCATGCAAGGTCCTATATAAGAAATAATGGGCATGAGAATGGGCTGTAAACAATGTCTGACAGTTTTTCTTATAAGTGTTTCTTATACAAATGTTCAACCAAACCTCAAGACAGTGCTGATCTGCAACCCAGTGATATATTTCCTCTCACTGAGGTGAGGGGTCCTTCTGCTTCTGATAGGAATGTTTCCTGTCTTAAGTTCACTTAGTTTAACTTAAAAAGAAAGCTAATAGAAGGGACAAGCAAACATGCAAGTGACTAAAACGTTTCTTGTGCTGTTCCCTGTTCAGGTGATAAAATAAGAATAAACCCTGAAATAAAACAATCTCTTAAGGTAACAATACCCTAATTAAACTAAAAAAAAAAAATCTTTCCTTGGATTGGGTTCAGCCGCATCTGTGACAACAGCCCTCTTCCTCTCTTCCCTATAATGTGTCAGCATTCAGAGTTCTCCCACTTTGCTGTGTGTTGCTGTCTACACTACCTGGGATCCCCAACGCTAATGAAAAGTCAGTCTTCAACACCACCTGTATCCTTTTTCCCTGTGACAATGGAAAAATTTCTCCCACCAAAGCTCAATCCTCCCAAATATGTTTTCTGAATTCCTTCCTTTTCCATCTCTCAGAAGTGTGTTTCATCCACCAGCCCACTTCTATCATTACCCTCTCCTGAGGACCATTCCCTAAAACACACAACATCTCTTTAAAGTCTCCTCTTCACCTCCGTCTTCTTCCAGGCCTCCCTCTAAGTCTCATTTCCCAACCTACCCCAGGGTCTTAAAGTGGGACCTGCACATGATTTCTTTGCTTTCTTTCTTCTTATCCGATATTTAACTTGAAAATACATGACTCTTGCTAAAATCACCAGATGTGGTTCTTCATCCAGGAGAGTCCCAAACAACTCTTCTGTTCGGATATAAGCATGCTCCTTCTCCCATCACAAAGCAGAGCTTGGCACCCCTTGACTCTGATATAGGTTTGTAACTGCTTTGATCAATATAATACAGTGGAAGGGATGCCTGTAAACTTGACCGGGCAGCTGCTGCTTCCATTTTCTTCTCTTGGAGCACTCTATCCCAGAAACCAGCCATGTGCAGAGAAAATCATCCCAAGCCACATGGAGGGGCCAACTCTAGGTGTTCCCCTCCTTTAAGGGCCCACACACCATCTGTTCACTCTTCTGAAGGGCTCGCCTTTCTCCTGACTCCACTCTTGACTCACTTCACTCATCCTTCACATCTGAAACTAAAAATTATTTTCTCAAAGATGTCTTCATTTGAAAAATACCAACTCAAAACAGATATCAAGACTGTAATTTGTCATCAAACATTGTGTTTCCAATTCATAGTACTTATCACAATGTCTAATTGCTATTTTATTCTAGAATTCTTTTTAACGTCTGTCTCCCCCAATAAGCATGTAATCCTCAAATCTGTATTGTTCACCATCGTTGTAGGCAACTTCTAACATGAACTCCAATGATTGCTGACCCCTGACAGTCACACCAGAATTGTGTAATTCCATCTCCTTAAGTGTGGGCCGAGCCTAGTGACTCATGTCTAATCAATAAATATGGCAAAAGTGATGAAAGATCACTTCCATAATTAGGTTGTAAAAAGCTATGAGTTGCAGCTTACTTGCTGATTCTAATCTCTTGACTTCTAATGTTGCACGCTTTGACAAACCAAGTTGCCATGCTGGAAAGACTCAAATGGCAGAGAACTGAGGGCAATCACTGGCCAGCAGCTATGGAGGAACTAAATCCTGCCAACAAACACACATATGAGCTTGGGAGCAGGTTTTTCCAGAGCTGAGCCTTGCAGTGACAACCCAGGGGACACCCT
The DNA here is from genome assembly GCF_023699985.2 of Odocoileus virginianus. Taxonomy (NCBI): domain Eukaryota; kingdom Metazoa; phylum Chordata; class Mammalia; order Artiodactyla; family Cervidae; genus Odocoileus; species Odocoileus virginianus. The sequence continues at coordinate 86,585,362 of NC_069674.1, read as the reverse complement.
GATTTCGGCCTGAAAAGTAGAAGACTCACCTTAAACCATGTTCAGATTCCTGATCCACAAAAATCATAAGATAATAAATGTGTTGTTTTAAGCCTCTAAACTTTAGGATAATTTAGTATGCAGCAACTTAACAGGTGTGTCTCCTACCACTGAGACAATATACTAAGCACTTCACAGGTATTCATCCATTTAATAGCTGCAACAACCTTAGGAGGTTAAGTACTAAAGTTACTTTGATTTTACATATGAGGAAATTAAGGCGGAAAGGTTAGGTAACTGCCAAAGTTTAATCAACCAGTAAGGATCAGAGTTAGTGCTTGGTTTAGATACTTTAACTATTTATTAAATTAATGAATACATAAAGGAAAATCTTTTACTCTGCAAACTAAAAAAAATTAAAATTTGGGGGCTACTCAAACATTTGTAACATTTTAACAAACTATGAAATCAATCAATGCACATGTAACTGACTCTGTGTACTAGTACCTTTAGCTTCTATGGTTGACATAAAATATATGTTCCCTTAATCCATGTACACTACAGATATTATAGTACTTTATACTATTTATAGATTGGTTCAGGAAATCACGTATAAGAGTCTGGTCATTGGCCATGATTTTATGACCTGAGATTATGGCTAAGGTATATGAATTTGACCATTTTATTGACCCACATTACCAGTTTCCACTGTAAGCAAACCATTTTTCCACCTTGAGTAGCTAATGGGCATTTTTATAGAATTCTGTTGATTACCCTTATACACTGTGCTGTTTGATGCCAACTCCTTCCTTTTCCACACCTGCAAGCAGGTCGTGGTTTATGTCAGATGATTTCCTTGCTGGGAGTTAGGTGTGGTTTCCAAATGAAACAGTTCCAGAATAAGGCTTGACTCCAAAGGCTGAGACTTGCCACACATCTTTCCCTTATCCCTTATTGGGAGCAAAAATGAACTCCCCACAGTGAGTGCTTTAAAAGTTTGTTTTGAATAAAAGAGAACAGGTGAGACTGAATTCTTCAACACTAACCCTATTTTACCTCCTGAGGTTTTCTGCTGTTTGGACAGTAATGGAATAACAAATCTGCTGATATGTGTCTAAAAGGAATGTTTACCTGACCGTGAGTCATGATGCCCACCATTTCAAGGTTGTTTCGGGAGTTGGCAGGAAGTGCTGTGTCTTCAGGGGAGGTGAGGTCTATGAAAAATTTGATGTAACATAAACATTAGATTTCTAAACTATTTAAAAGGTCACCCCCACCCTACATTAGAGGTCAAATCTACTTCTGAGAGGTTTCACATGGACTTCTAGAATATTCTTTGGATTTTGGCACTTTTACTGTTCATTTTGAAGCATGCAGAAAAGGCAGCATAGTTATCAAAAGAGCACTTGCCTTGGAGTTCATCTGCATGACTTTCCTTCAAAATGGGAATAAGCTTATACCTATCTTTCTTCCAGGGTTAGCCTCCTTTCCACAGCTTGGTGGAATTCCAGGAGTCAAGGAACTACAGTTGACCCTTGAACAATAAAGAGTCTTAGGGGTGCTGACCCTTTGCAGCCAGAGTATGCATCCAAGTATAACTTACAGGTGGCCTCCCACATCCATAGTTCTACATCTTTGGATTTAACCAACCAGGATCACATGGGACTGTAGTATTTACTATTGACAAAAAATCAACATATGCATGGATCCTTGCAATTCAAACCCATGGTTTTCAAGGGTCAAGTGCAGCTCATTCTAGGTGGTTCCTTTCTGGGGCAAGATCACTCTCATAGACATCTGTACCATCCTCCCCACATTCACTTCAACCTGCTCAGACATTTTTCATTATCCACATCTTCCCTCATATCTACATTCTGGTAATTTCAAACCTTCAGGAAAACAAAAAGCAACTCCTCTGTTCCAAAAGTCAGAGGACCACTGCCCCTAATAAGAAAGCATTTAGGGAAGAAACAGCAATCTCTCAGGCATCAGCCCCACCCCTCACCTCCCACATCATTCCTGAGAGAACAGGTTTATTCTTACTTACAGTGAGGATGGTTTAAACTGAGAAAAGGGCCCTCTGATAGTTAATATTTATTAGACACTCATTTAATCTTAACAATAAGCCAAGAAGTAATCTCATTAGCTAAGTAGGAGTTCTCAGACCCAGAGAAATGAAGTATTTTTCCTAAGGTCACATGGTTTGTAATGAGAGTTAAGATCTGGGCCAGGCATTTCCTAGAACAGAGTCTCAGCCACATCTGATTCTAACTCAAGGAAATATCCTCTGATTCTTCAGTCTGCTAGTCCAGACCAGAGCTGACTTGTTAAAGTATAAATCAGGTCATTGCTTTCCTTTTTAGCATATTTTTTCATCTCAGACATTCTATTCATTTTCCACCCTCCACTAATTTTTTCTAGAAGTCAGGAATTGTGAGTGTAAGCCACTATCTTGCCCCTGCTGATATATATCTGCATTTAAAATATCTGGTTCCTAAGAGTGACTTTGGTTTCCTAAGGTGCATACTTATCTCCAAACGTAACAAGCTGCATACATTACGTATCTATAGGTTTTTGTATGTCAATTATAGCTCAATAAAGAAGTTTAAAAGAAAAACACCTCACTCTATTTTCAGCCTAACAGTTTCTCAGAAAGTTGCTACTAGACATCTCTGAGCAAATGTGGAGGGGAAGATAGGGGCAGAAATCTGTAGGCAGGCAGAGGAATTTTCTTACTGTCCCAGAAACCACACCACACGTACCTGACAACTCCACTCAGCTTCCTTGCCTGGAGGTGTCTCTCTTGCTACTCGATGAGGAAAGGAAATGACATCCAAGACTGTTTAATTCAGCTTCTTTATTAACTTAGGACTCTATAGGATACATGGCACAGTGTTAAAGAATCCACCTGCCAATGCAGGAGATGCAAGAGACGCCATCCCCGGGTTGGGAAGATTTGCTGGAGGAGGAAATAGCAACCCACTCCAGTATTCTTGCCTGGAGAATTACATGGACAGAGGAGCCAGGTGGGCTGCAGGCCATAGAGTCGCAAAGAGTCAGACACCACTGAACACGCACGCGCACACGCACTACAGGCTACCCAGATACAAGATAAACAGATGATGACTGACACCCTTGGGCACATCACTACCACACTGGAGAGACAGATCACACATGTAGAGTCAGGAAACAAAATTCCACCGTTTAAGAATCCAGAGGTCCCTTGTGAAAAGGACAACTGACTTGATATGTTAGGATGAACAAGCAGCCCAACAATGATTTTGCCTAGAAAATTAAGAAAAAAGTCATTGGTCAACTATCCAGGCTCTTCCTGAGAAAGAGTTCAGATACACAAGCTCAATTTGGGGACACTGATGAGGGCTTAAAGGGAAAAAATCATTCTAATTGTGTACATCAGATCAATGATGGGATGTGCCAACATAATCTACTGAGAAATAACTGCTGTAGAAGATTCAGAGACTAGAAAAATCAGTCTGTGCTATGGAATTTGGAAAGGTTTCCAGAAAGTCTAGTAAAGGGAAATGAGTGAAATGTGATTTTTGTATTCTAGGGACTTTTAATATAAACATGATGAACAATGATGAATTTTCCAGAAAGTTTCACATTCAAGTATTCTTCCATGGTCCTGGGTTAGACTCTAGACTTGTAAAAACACATGTCTTCATTGTTGTTTCAGAAAAAAATATTATTACCATAATAACGAAGCCAAACACACTGACATTAAGAGAACAAAGACAGAATGAAGATTAAAACCTTATGCAAAAGAGATCACAGAATATGGACATGGGCAGTTTACTTCTTAAAAATTCCACCATTTAAGAATCCAGAGGTCCCTTGTGAAAAGGACAACTGACTTGATATGTTAGGATGAACAAGCAGCCCAACAATGATTTTGCCTACAAGATTAAGAAAAAAGTCATTGGTCAACTATCCAGGCTCTTCCTGAGAAAGAGTCCAGATACATAATCTCAATTTGGGGATACTGATGAGGGCTTAAAGGGGAAAAGTCATTCTAAGTGTGTACATTAGATCAATTTCTAGACTAATATCAATATATTATTTAGAATATGGGCCAAGATGCTGTAGCAAAGTGGCCCCATAATACAAGCAGCTCAAACAAAATAGAGGTATCTTATTTTCTCATATACCATATCTGGAAGGAGATTGCTGTGTTCTAAGAGCTCACTCAATGGTCCCTGTTGAGTCTAACATGTAGCTCTGCCATAATTAAAGGCAAGGGTTCTCAAATCTTTTGGTCTCAGGACACCTTTACACTCAAAAATTATTGAGGACCCCAGAGAAATCTGTTTATGTGGGAAGTGTCTATTGACACTGACTGTATTCAAAAATATAAAAAGTACTTATTAACATTTGTTCATTAATTTATTTTTTAAAGCAATGATAAGCTTATTGTATACTGACACAATTTAACTTATTTTTTTAATTATGTCTCAAAAAAGTGTAAAGGCTGGCATTATTTAATATTTTTTTTTAATCTCTTTGGTGTCTGGCTTAATAATAGAAGACATGATGATGGTAGTGGTGGTGATGATTGAATACTCAATCTAGTGCAGCAGGTTGTTTTAATTAAAGTATGTGAAGAGAATCTAGCCTCACACAACTATATAGCCGAGAAAACAGACAGTAGTATAATAGCCTTTTCAGATGGTTGTGAATGCTGTTCTTTAATACTATACCAAAACTTAAGTGGTATTTTCTAAAAAGGTTGTTGCAATATGAAATCTGAAACCTCACCAATGAACTTTTTATACTCTGTCACATTAAAATCCACATAATGGTGATTGCACACTGATCATTTTTGTCAAAAATTATCAAACAGAAAAGCAATTTCTTATTTTACACTACATGTTTTCCACACATGGGCTGTTTAACCCCCATGTGATTTCATAACATCATGCATCTATCCCTCTGGAAATTACTGGTTCACTGAGTTATGCCAAACTGCCAAATGTTGATACATTTTATTGTACTACAGCAGAAAATCTTGTTCATTGATATCACTGACAACCTCAGAATAAAAGTTTTTATGCAGTGAGATGTTGTCAGGTTCATAGTGGCAGATACATATTTTCCAAAATTCAAATTTCTGTCCTCATCAGTGTGACTGATGTCCCCAGGAGAAAGGTGGAACAATGATGTGTGAATATAAGGCCAACACTTTCTCTTCAAGTAAGTGACCAAAAATGTCAACCTGAAAATCCCATTAGAGCTCTTAGTTCCATGGCCTTAACCTAGCTGCAGGGGAGAGGGGAAAGGTAGGCTCTAGTTAGGCAGCCCAATTACACGGAAGAGGGACGACAAATTTGGGCATATGACAGTCTCCACACTAGTCCAGTGAATTAATGAGCAGGTCAGGTGTAAGGACAGTCATGCCCAGGGGCCTGTGGACAGTTGAGGACATAGGCACTCAGGCTTTGTACCTGGTAACGGGGTACAGCCCTGATCAGAGGGAGCCTGGAGATGGTGGGATGGGAGCAGAGGAATCCAACCACAGCTCTAAGCCGGTGGCCAGGGGGCTGGAGCATCAGAAAGAGGGTCCTCAAAAGGAGTCCTCAGAATTACAGGCAGGAGAGGAGCCCTGGAGAAACACAGAACAGTGGGACCCCTCAGGCCAAGAGAGAACAGATCATTCATGACCTTTGGTGAGTGTATGGTGGGGCACCCAGCGACCCCTTCCACTAGCAAGAGCCTTGGATTGCAGGCATATCGCCAGCTGAGCTGGGCCAGAAACGAGCTGTTCTGTGACTCTTACTGTGGCCTCACTCTGTCCCCAGGCTGGAGAGCTGGTAAATCTGGGGAGTTTTATGATGTTTTTATAGCTCTACTTGCTCAAAACATATTCCTGCTTAAGAGTTGGGTCCAAATATTTTATTTGTGTTCCCTTCTCAATAGCAACAAGCAGAGAAAGGAAAAACAGTGAACAGAAAACATGCTCTTCTGCAGAAACCTGATGAGAACTTAGTGCAAAAAGCTAAAGAAATAGGGGGAAAGGTAGTTCTGGTCCTGAAGAATAAAATCCTAATAATCACAGCAAACGTGCTGGAAGCTGAGACAAAACTGTGCTTGCAAATCTAGACAAACAGGAAATATGGGACCAAAAAGCTTCTAACTGCTGTGCCTTATCCAATATGCCTGTAAATGTACACAGCAACCAAAGGAAAGGGCTGTTTTGAGATTGGATCCAGGTCAACCAAGAGGTCACAGGTCCTTGGGCTACATTCATTAGCCGCAGCAGAAAGTTATCATTACCTGGCTAAAGGGGGTTGTTGTTTAGTCGCTCAGTTGTGTCCAACTCTTGGCAACCCCATGGACTGTAGCCTGCCAGGTTCCCATCTCCATGGGATTCTCCAGACAGGAATACTAGAGAGGGTTTCCACTCCCTCCTCCAGGGGATCTTCCCCACCCAGGGATCAAACTCCTATCTCTTGGCATCTCCTGCATTGACAGGCGAGTCCTTTACCACTGAGCCACCAGGAAAGCCTTAGAGGGGTTGACAGCAAAATTACTGTCCAGGGATCATCCTCATGCATGTTTTTCCCCACTGTCTCCCTCACTGATTCTATTTTTTCTGTACTGGCACTCTCTGCCCTACAAAGGAAAGCAGTTTTTTGTTTGTTTGTTTTAACATATTCTTCTGGTAATTAACTCAGATTACAGGACACGCGTCTCTGACCTATCCCTGGAGAAGGGAAAGGCTACCCACTCCAGTATTCTGGCCTGGAGAATTCCATGGACTGTATAGTCCATGCAGTTGCAAAGAGTCGGACACGACTGAGAAACTTTCACTTCATGTCAAAGGACATACAGACAATAAAACCATACACATGAAACACACTGGAACTAAAGAAGTGAAAGAAAACATGTACCCTAACCTCAAGGATATATACGTTCTTTGTGACTGGACATGAATTTTGAATCCAAGACTTTGCATGGATTTGGCCAAAGAGGCAAACCATTATTTTCATAGTTCTCAGTTGTTAGAAAGAAGAAAGTAAAATTTTTGCAGGCTCTAAAGCTTCACATTTCTCATATGAGTCTTCTAATGGGAGTCACTGTGCTCCATTATAGATATCATTCTCATTACCACTTCTGTGGTCCAGGAAAATCAAAGCTCATTTAACCCTAAGCCTATGATTTATATTACTGATTTTTTTTTTGTTCAGATTTTCCAAGAACCTACAAGAGGATAACAAATTTCACATAAAATGAACTAATAATTTTTTAAATTATTCTAATTTAAGTAAGAGGCTTCCCTGATAGCCCAGTTGGTAAAGAATCCTCCTGCAATGCAGGAGACCCTGGTTTGATTCCTGGGTTGGGAATATCCGCTAGAGAAGGGATAGGATACACACCCCAGTATTGCTGGGCTTCCCTTGCGGCTCAGTTGGTAAAGAATCCACCTGCAGTGTGGGTGAGACCTTGGTTCATTCCCTGGGTTGGGAAGATTCCCCTGGGAAAGGGAAAGGCTACCCACTCCAGTATTCTGGCCTGGAGAATTCCACAGGAAGTCTCACCTGGTCATACCTGGCCATGCTGGGGGCACCCAAGCTAACCAGAGGTGTGGTTAGGAAATATTGCCCCAAATGAATCAAAATGTCCACCTCATCACAAAGGCTCTGGACACCATGACTGGCCTCTCTGACAAGTATTTGATTTTAGATTATAGGCCAAAATATCAAGTCTTACCTATGCCAGGAGAAACTGAAATATGGAGCAGGTCACTTAACTTCTTGGCTGCAACACCCTCATTTTTAAATGAATAATAAGACAGCTACCATTTTCTGAGACCGTACTGTGTGCCAGTCACCATTTAATATGGATTATAAGTTCCATGAGAGTGAGCTCAGTATTTCTTTTACTCACTTTTGTATTCCCATTATCTAACACAGGTCTTTAGAACTGCGCTGCTGAAGGAGACTCTTGAGAGTTCCTTGAACAGCAAGATCAAACCACTCAAGCCTAAAGGAAATCAACCCTGAATATTCACTGGAAGGACTGATGCTGAAGTTCCAATGTTTTGGCCACCTGATGTGGTGAAGAGCCAACTCATTAGAGAAGACCCTGATGCTGGGAAAGATTGAAGACAAGAGAAGAAGGCAGCAGAGGATGGGATGGTTGGACGGCATCACCAACTCAATGGACATGAGTTTGAGTAAACTCCGGGAGATAGTGAAGGACAAGGAAGCCTGGTGTTCTCCAGTCCATGGGGTCACAAAGAGTTGGACGTGATTGAGTGACTGAGCAACAACACAGGCCTGGCACATAGTAGATGCTTAATAAAAAAATGTTTTAACTAATTAAATGTCCTCTATGAGGACAACACGGAGAAGGCAATGGCAACCCACTCCAGTACTCTTGCCTGGAAAATCCCATGGACGGAGGAGCCTGGTAGGCTGCAGTCCATGGGATTGCTAAGAGTCGGACAGGACTGAGCGACTTCACTTTCATTTTTCACTTTCAGGCATTGGAGAAGGAAATGGCAACCCACTCCAGTGTTCTTGCCTGGAGAATCCCAGGGACGGGGGAGCCTGGTGGGCTGCCGTCTATGGGGTAGCACAGAGTCAGACACGACTGAAGTGACTTAGCAGCAGCAGCATGAGGACAACACTGCAAGCAAGCATTATTCCTATCTTATTGCTGAAGAAACTGAGGCTCAGAATGTTTGAGCAACTTTTAGAAAGTCACACAGCTGGTTAAGTAGAGTGGCCTATCTAGCTTCAGAGGCCGTAGCAATGGAAAGAGAGCAGAGAATGTTTCAAGGCTCCTCCCAGCACCAAAAGGCAGTGGTTCCCCACAACTGATGGGCAGCCAACACCCCTAAGCGTGGGGCTACCTGTTGTGGAAAGAGTTCCTGCTTCACGAATTTTCTCAACAATCTTCACCACCACCTCAAGCACCCGGAGCTGTGGCTCCAGCAGCTTTGGGCATCAGCCAGGGTGGGGAGTCCTCGTGAGGCAGAGTAATCATCAGAGAAAGTTACCCTGGAGAGCTCTTCTCATGACTAAGAGGTCTCTGGTCAACATCTCCCACTTTCTGCTGCTACCTGAGGATCTCAGTACTTCATCTTCTCTGCTGAGATTTAGCAAAGATGAATGTCACCTTGAAACAAATCAGTATAGTAAACATACATTGATACGGCAGTAGTTATGTGTGTGGAGGATGACCATGACCTAGTTTATGGTCATTTTGTTTTATTAAAATTCAAAACAGAAAGACATGTTCAACTCAGCTTGAACACTATGCTTTCTTGGTGCTCTTAACTTTCTCATCCCTTCAACCAACTATCCCACTATTTATGAGGGATAAAATCCCTCAGTCACTTCTTAAAAATATGTTTCCCATTTGCTGAGGACTATTATGAAGGACACAATAAATTTCACAAAGTGCTAATAGGGACAAGCCACATGTTTCACTTTTTTTCTCACCAAGAAAAATTGACAGCTTTCCGCTCATCAAATGCAGGGGATTCATCATTTCATCCTTCCATCAACACAGCTTATACCCTGCCTGTGACTGGGATTTAAGAAGGAAGGGCCTGAGATAGTAAAGCCAATATCACAATTCCATATTTCTTTGGGGAGGAGAAGCTGTATTTATTGTCTAAAGCAGGGAAAATACATTGCTTCAAACGAAGCAACTGACAAAGAATTAATCTCAAAAATATACAAGCAGCTCATGTAGCTCAATACCAGAAAAATAAACGACCCAATGAAAAAACGGGCCAAAGAACTAAACAGACATTTCTCCAAAGAAGACATACAGATGGCTAACAAATACATGAAAAGATGCTCAACATCACTCATTATCAGAGAAATGCAAATCAAAACCACGATGAGGTACCATCTCACACTGATCAGAATGGCTGCTATCCAAAAGTCTACAAGCAATAAATGCTGAAGAGGGTGTGGAGAAAAGGGAACCCTCTTACACTGTTGGTGGGAATGCAAACTAGTATAGCCACTATAGAGAACAGCGTGGAGATTCCTTAAAAAACTGGAAATAGAACTGCCATATGACCCAGCAATCCCACTTCTGGGCATACACACTGAGGAAACCAGAATTGAAAGAGACACGTGTACCCCATTGTTCATCGCAGCACTATTTACAATAGCCAGGACATGGAAGCAACCTAGATGTCCATCAGCAGACGAATGGATAAGAAAGCTGTGGTACATATACACAATGGAATATTACTCAGCCATTAAAAAGAATACATTTGAATCAGTTCTAATGAAATGGATGAAACTGGAGCCCATTATACAGAGTAAAGTAAGTCAGAAAGAGAAACACTAATACAGTATATTAAGGCCTATATATGGAATTTAGAAAGATGGTAACAATGACCCTATATGTGAGACAGCAAAAGAGACACAGATATAAAGAACGGACTTTTGGACTCTGTGGGAGAAGGTGAGGGTGGGATGATTTGAGAGAATAGTATTGAAACATGTATATTAGAATATGTGAAATAGATCATCAGTCCAAGTTTGATGCATGAAAAAGAGCACTCAAAGCCGGTGTAATGGGACAACCCTGAGGGATGGGATGGGGAGGGAGGTGGGAGGGGAGTTCAGGATGGGGGACACATGTACACACATGGTTAATTCTTGTCAATGTATGGCAAAAACCACTGAAATACTGTAAAGTAATTAGCCTCCAATTAAAATTAATTAATCAATTAAAAAAATACATTGCTTCAGTACTAAAATCAAGTTCTTGATGCCCTGTACCCCTCCTATAATATCTTGGTTATAGGTTGTATCTCGCTTCTTCCTCCCACAAATTGCTTTTAAAAAGTCTACAAATAACAAAAGCTGGAAAGGGTGTGGAAAAAATGGAGTCCTCCTACACTGTTGGTGGACATATAAGTTGGTACAGCCACTATGGAAAATAGCCTGGAAGTTCCTCAGAAATCTAAAAATAGAGCCACCATATGATCCAGCAATCCCACTCCTAGGCATATATCCAGACAAGACTATAATTCAAAAAGATACCTGCACCCCTATATTCATAGAGTACTATTCACAATAGCCAAAACACGAAAACAACCAAAATGCCCATCAACAGATGAATGGATAAAGAAGATGTGGTACATATATACAACAGAATACTATTCAGCCATAAAAAAGAGTGAAATAATGCCATGTGCAGCATCACAGATACACCTAGAGATGATCATACTAAATGAAGTCAGTCAGAAAGAGAAAGACATATGATATAATTCATAAAATATGGAATCTAAAATATGGCACAAATGAACCTGTATCTGCAAAACAGAAATAGACTCACAGACATAAAGAACAGATTTGTGGTTGCCAAGAGGTTGGGGCGGGGAGGCCGGGGAGTTTGGATGGGTATATGAAAGTTATTATATATAGGATGGATAAACACCAAGGTCCCACTGTGTATAGCACAAGGAACTATATTCAATATCCCGTGACAAGCCATAATGGAAAAAATATTAAATTTTAAAAAAAGAATGTCTACATGTGTTTAACTGAGTCACTTGGCCATACAGCAGAGACTGGTACTTTATAAATTAACTATATTTTTCAATCAAAAAAATAAAAATTTTTAAAAGCCCAGGTTTTATTATACAGAAGTAACATGTCCCCAAATCACCAGTCCACTGTGATTGTATTTTATCTGTGTAGTTTGAATATGAATCAGCAAGAACTTTAGGCTCTGATCTCACAAAAGCTAAACAACCCTGTGGACGCAGCAGTGAAGTTGAGATAGAGGAGGGATGAGGAGGGGTCTTCCTGCCCTACCAATGCCAGGAATCCCCTTATTCCCCACTGCCCTCTCCTACCGGCCACCAGACACCTACAAACAGCCTGAACTCAGAACCTGAGGGTCTGCCGTGGCCTGTGCTATGCCCCACACACACAGGGCACTGGCTTCAATCCTGGACAGACAGGAAGAAAGAAAAAATAGTGGAGAAAAATGAGTAGTATATAGACATAAAGGCAGCTGAAGGACAGAGGGGACAGACAGAGATGAAGTAGAAAACAGGAAACATTGGATTTTGCCAACACTAAGAACTGTATGTTAATAATATGGCTAACTATGATAACAACATTCATTGGACATTTACCACATGCTACTACTTTGATAAATGCATTACACGTGTTATCATTCAGTTATTCATTCACAAATATTTGAAACACAAAGGCCCTGTCCTCCTGAAGCTGACACCCTAGTCCGACAATAAGATAAATTAATAAGGCACACAGTATAGTATGTTAAAGGATAATCAGGACTAAGGATAAAAATGAACTTCAAACTGTGGCGCTGGAGAAGACTCTTGAGAGTCCCTTGGACAGCAAAGAGATCAAACCAGTCAATCCTGAAGGAAATCAGCCCTGAATATTCATTGGAAGGACTAAGGCTGAAGCTCCAATACTTCATTCGCCTGATGTGAAGATCCAACTCACTGGGAAAGACCCTGATCCTAGGAAAGATTGAGGAATGGAGAAGGGGGCGACAGAGAATGAGATGGTTGGATGCCATCACCGACTCAGCGGACATGAGTTTGAACAAACTCTGGGAGATTGTGAAGGACAAGGGAGCCTGGCATGGGGTCGCAAAGAGACAACAGACAAGACTGAGCAACTGAACAACAACAAAGAAGGATAAAAATGAAGCAGAGAAGAGGGTGAGTGCTTGTCTGGGTGGAGAAGGATAAGTTGCTTTAGCGTGGTGTTCAGGGAAGCCATGTGGGGAAGGTGACATGGGAGGAAGACTTCAGAGACAGCAGCGCCAACACTGCTCACTCTCAGGCACTTCTACAACATTCCGAGGCCCCAAAAATATCTATTTTGAGGCCACTTGTCCTTTTTTGTTTGTTTTCTGAGCTTTGGTGTTATTTCATCTATCATTTCTGCATGTGTGAGGCATAAGCGATTTTCCACGTTTGACCCTCTGATTCATTTTGACTATTGCAGTCACTACTTGTACCAACTGTAAAAGGACCAAAGCCTTATCCAAGAAGAGCCAGCCTATCTAATGTTTGGAAATCTTGTCTTGGGGAGGAAGGACCAGTGGGTGGTAGTATTTTTCCATGTTTCATCCTGCTGATGGTATCCAGTGTAACACAGGGAACTTCAGACCATGATAGCCATGAAAAGCCAGAGATATTTCAAGAGAAATTAACTCCCTTTCATTCTGTCATTAAAAGATCAATGGAATCATCTTACTTGCACTTGGAATTCTGTTCAAAGGTTAGGAACAGCTTGCATGAAACTGGCTGGTGTCATATTTGCATTGTTTTTCCCTTCTTGAAAAAAAAAAGAAAAGTCTATCCCCACCACAGGAAGTTTGCACTAGGAAAATCTGTGATGATATACTGGAAGGAAGAGTTGAAAGTGAGGGGCTCACGTCTAAGGCAATTTTATTACTGATTGATTACTGATTTTATTACTGAAGAGGCTGAGCAAAACAAGTTAAAGAGACGGGACTCAAGACTCTTGAAAACATTAAGAAAATGTGGTATGACAAAACTCAAAATGAAAACCTGAAACAGAATATCAATTTTAATACATATAAACAGCATATGTATGTTTAAATATATGTGTGGGCTTCCCAGGTGGCTCAGTGGTAAAGAATCTGCCTGCCAACGCAGGTGATGCAGAATCGATCCCTGCGTTGGGAAGATCCTTTGGAGAAGGAAATGGCAACCCAACTCCAGTATTCCTGCCTGGGAAATGCCATCGACAGAGGAACCTGGCGGGTTATAGTCCATGGGGTTGCAAAGAGTCAGACACAATTTATTGAGTAAACAACACCATCAATATATGTGTGTATATATACACACAAACACACACACACACAAAACATATACACAGTTACACACAGATAAGCTCTAAAATGAAATCTTTCACTTACATGTAAGTAAAAGAGTTGAAAAGAAATAGCTTGAAAACTCAGTAAGGACACAATGCCAGAGGAAATTGTTTTTTATCCATGCTACATTTGCAGGATTTTAGTTCATCTTGACCAGGGATGGACGCCAGGCCCCAGCAGTGAAAGCCTGGACCCCCCAGGGAATTCCCCCAGAGCAACTTTTCATTGCATTCCCAGAGGTCAACATCAGAAGTGAACTCACACAATGGTGCTATTTGGTAAGGGACAGATTGCCTGCTCAGATTACCTTGTGAGAGCTGACTGTTCACATCTCTTCCCAACCCAACCACGGTGGTGCCTCACATAGGCCAGGAGGGAAGATTTTTTACCATGGACATCACCAAATGCTATTGATCAGGGCCAAGTCTCTTCCCGCTGAGAGCCCATTGTTAGACCTTTAGTAGCACCACCAGGGGAAGGAGAGGCTGATCTGGATAAACCACGCGATCTATGTCAACGCTCAGAGTCACAAGAGAAGTGACTTCCTAATACATGAAAATACACAAAAGGTGTGAAGAAAACATGCTGATGATAAAGGCACTCTGGGGAGCTGAGTGTCAAATTCACTTAAGGCAAAAGCATTCCATTTAGGCACAGGAGATTCCAAAAATCTATTAAACCCAGAATTATCCTGACTTGATTAAACAGAGTGCAGAGCAATAGCACCAGCTGATTCACGAAGGACGAGGACTTTTAGACAGTTTTCTTCATCAGCTCTAGAAACCTCCCAAAACAAATGGTTGGCTTACTCCAAGACTTACGTATTAAAGTCAAGGTCAATTTTCTACTTTCAACTTATTTTCAGAATACTCTTTCCTAAACATAAGAGATGTGAAAAAAAAAAAATATATATATATATATAAATATGAAATCTGGTTGATCCCATAGTTGAGCCATAAACATGTCACTGTCTAAATCACCAATAAAAGCCACAAACCTTCCCTAATTATCCTTAATTATTCTCTCTAATCAAACATCAAAGCTTTCATCAAAACCAAAGGACTTAAAACTAACAGAGCAGAGCAACAGTACAAAGAACCTCAAGAAAACAAATGTCTGTCATAAAGCCTTCGTGTTCCTAACTTAGGGAAGTGCAAGCTGATGGACCTCATGGAAGTCCTGAGGGTATATTAAATGTGGCATCACTCACTACTCAATTGGAAACATTCTAATGAATAACTCAGAGCAGGAGGAGACATTTGGTCTACTTGCCCTCATTTATACAGAACTCCAAAGTCACTGCCTGTATTTTTCCAGGCTCCTTCAACAACACTTTTCCTGTGAATCCCTGTAACAGGAGGAACAACAAATGGACATCAAGTAGAGACAATGATGATTTCTTTAGTAAGATGGAGCCTTTTCAGTGATATCTGCATTCTCTCTGTAATTATAATATTTTTGAGTTGTTAGTCAAAAAATTACTATGATATAGCAAGATGGTTAAAAATCAGGTCTCTGGAGAGAGCTAAAGGATTTTTCTTACTCTGTTACTTTCTAGCATTATGATCTTGGACAAGCTACTTAGCAGAAATAGTTTTCCCTTGCATAAATGGGGGCACTAATGCCTAACTTTCATAGTTACCGTAAAGGTTAGATGAGAGACTGTGTTAAGTAATTAACACAGGGCTTGGTCTTGCATAATGTTATTCACTGTTATTACAGCTCTCTTAGCCAATCTTCTCTTCATCAAGCTACGAGATTGCTGATGCCTGCTGACGTCCATGGAATACCGAGCACTCGCTGCTATTGCATTCACCTCTAGAACCCTTGCACACGTTCACTCCTAACTGCTGTATTATCACTTGTTTTTAGTTCTCAAAACTGCAAATTCTGTGCCATTATTTTAACCACGTACAAGCAATGAAATTTTACGTAAATCCATGAAGAGTGAATTGAAAAAGCAGTATATACCATTTCTCTGAAAACTAAAATGGTAGCTTTAAAAAGATTCATAAACACAGGCCACTGGAAAAAATACTGTTAATATATGATGCATGGATGTGTTGACTAGGAATACTGAGAAAATTTTTTGACACTTTCAAGATATGTCTAGAAGGTTGCTTGAAAAGTATTAGCAAATTATTCTACTTAAAAATAAATAACTAGCAATAGTAGAGGATACAGTGTGTGTATGTGTGTGCATGTTAAAGAAATGAATAAAACAGAAGGGGTGTGATCAATGCTTGGGGAGTAGAGTGATAAGCAAAGGGAAGAGACTTGCTGTGACTCTTCCACATTATAGTTTGAAGTCTTTAGGTAAGGAATAGAGCCTAAGATGGGGCTACAGAACCAAACAGAAAGGCATGGATTTGACTGAGAATTTTGAGGGCCATTTCTAACTGAATGGTTCCTGATATCATAGGTTTTCATATAAAGTGATGATATATGCAAAATGATGCATAACTGGTGTCCTAGCAGATGAAACACTGATCAGAGGATGAATATTCACAAGAGACTCCTTGATTTGTTGGTGGGAATATGACAAACAGCCAAAGGACGCCAGCTCCTCCAGCAAGAATGAACAGGACAAAGACAGAGCCGTGACCTAACCATGCTAACAGACCACACAGTCAGGCCAGCTTTCTAGTCTTGTTACTTCCATTTCACAATGGTGAATTCAAGCAGTTCATAGAGACTTAGAATTTAAATCTGATCTAATTTACTTGAACGGGTGTAGATAGAGCTAGTGTTCAGCAAAGGCATTTATAATCTCAACTGAGACGAATCTCAGATGCAGTAGCAACACTTGGCAGATTGCTTCTTTGTGTGGTCAATAGATCAAAACGTAAATTTTGTGAAAATCACCCTAGAGAAAGGCCCTCCTTGCTCTGTCTTTGCTTCACTATAACCAATAGCAAAGAGAGATGGTTTCCCAATGTTAGATGACAGCCATTTGGTAGAGAGTCTCGTTTGAGCCTGTTAACCAGCATCTCAAGGCACTAGGCAACCTTCCAACAAAATGAGACAAGATGCACTAAGATCAATTTGTTAATTTTTAGTGAGGCTTCAAAATGCCCTGGTAAATCACTGAGTCATTTTAAGGATGTGTCGCTGCTCTTCACTAGTCCTCCTTCCCGGATATGAAAAAGCCAACTTGTTCTTAATCAGTTCCACTCTTCCTTTCATCCTACTGAAGCCTACATAATTCTCTGTTGTTACCATCACTAACCAAAGCAGCCCGTAAAATTGAAGATCAAATATAATGAAAGAGCAGTAAATCGTAGGGCAGGATTTTCAAAGCAACCAGATTCTTTAACGAAACTTACCCCCCAAAAATGCATTCACAGTTTTAACACTGGGAATTAACCTATTGTGGGTCTTCTCCTTGGAAGGAACACTTTCAATTATGCAGGCTGTCACATTGCTGCATTTCCAATGAGATAGATTATTTACAAAACTGCACCTTAATTGCTCACTTTCTTAATCAACTAAATTTTAGATCAAATCTTAGCAAAACAGAGAAAGGATTTAAAAGCAGACTATAGGCACCCCTTGGAGACATGACAGGTTTGGTTCCACACCACCACAATAAAGCAAATCTCACAATAAACTCAGTTACATGATGTTTTTGTGCTGCCATTCATGGGGGTCTCAGAGAGTCGGACCCGAGTGAGTGAGTGCACAACTGCATATAAAAGTTATGTTTACACAATACCATAGTCTGTTAAGTGTGCAAAGCATTTGCCTGAAAAAATGTGCAAACCTTAATTTAAAAATGTTTTATTACTAAAAAATACTAAACATCATCAGAGCCTTCAGTAAGATATAATCTTTTTGCTGGTGGAGGTCTTGCCTTGACGTTGATGGTAACTGACTGATCAGGGTGGTAGTTGCTGAAAGCTGGGGTAGGTGTGGCAATTTCTTAAAACAATGATATTTGCCACATTGATAGACTCACAGATGATTTTTCTGCAACATGCAATGCAGTGTGGTAGCATTGTACCCACAGAACTTCTTCCACAATTGGAGTCAATCTTCTCAAAGTCTGCCACTGCTTCATCAAGTAAGTTTAGGCAATATTCGAAGTCCTTTGCTGTCATTTCAACGCTGTTTATAGCATCTTCACCAGGAGTAGATGTCATCTGAAGAAATAATATTCTTTGCTCATCCATAAGGAAGCAACTCCTCATTCGTGAAAGTTTTATCATGAGACGGCAGCAATTCAGTCACATCTTCAGGCTCCATTTATAATTCTAGCTCTCTCGCTGTTTCTACTACATCTGCAATTACTTCTTTTTTTTTTTTTTTTGTTTTTTTTTTGTTTTTTTTTTTTTAAATTTTTATTAGTTGGAGGCTAATTACTTTACATCATTACAGTAGTTTTTGTTATACATTGATATGAATTAGCCATGGATTTACATGTATTCCCCATCCCAGTCCCCCCTCCCACCTCCCTCTCCACCCGATCCCTCTGGGTCTTCCCAGTGCACCAGGCCCGAGCACTTGTCTCATGTACCCAACCTGAGCTGGTTATCCGTTTCACCCTAGATAATACACATGTTTCAATGCTGTTCTCCTGAAACATCCCACCCTTGCCTTCTCCCAGAGTCCACAAGTCTGTTCCATGCATCTGAGTCTCTTTTTCTGTTTTGCATATAGGGTTATCGTTACCATCTTTCTAAAGTCCATATATATGTGTTAGTATACTGTAATGGTCTTTATCTTTCTGGCTTACTTCGCTCTGTATAATGGGCTCCAGTTTCATCCATCTCATTAGAAGTGATTCAAATGAATTCTTTTTAATGGCTAAGTAATATTCCATGGTGTATATGTACCACAGCTTCCTCATCCATTCGTCTGCTGATGGGCATCTGGGTTGCTTCCATGTCCTGGCTATTATAAACAGTGCTGCAATGAACATTGGGGTGCATGTGGCTCTTTCAGATCTGGTTTCCTTGGTGTGTATGCCCAGAAGTGGGATTGCTGGGTCATATGGCAGTTCTATTTCCAGCTTTTTAAGAAATCTCCACACTGTTTTCCATAGTGGCTGTACTAATTTGCATTCCCACCAACAGTGTAAGAGGGTTCCCTTTTCTCCACACCCTCTCCAGCATTTATTGCTTGTAGACTTTTGGATAGCAGCCATCCTGACTGGCGTATAATGGTACCTCATTGTGGTTTTGATTTGCATTTCTCTGATAATGAGTGATGTTGAGCATCTTTTCATGTGTTTGTTAGCCATCTGTATGTCTTCCTTGGAGAAATGTCTGTTGAGTTCTTTGGCCCATTTTTTGATTGGGTCATTTATTTTTCTGGAGTTGAGCTGGAGGAGTTGCTTGTATATTTTTGAGATTAATCCTTTGTCTGTTGCTTCATTTGCTATTATTTTCTCCCAATCTGAGGGCTGTCTTTTCACCTTGCTTATAGTTTCCTTTGTTGTGCAAAAGCTTTTAAGTTTCATTAGGTCCCATTTGTTTATTTTTGCTTTTATTTCTGAAATTCTGGGAGGTGGGTCATAGAGGATCCTGCTGTGATTTATGTCGGAGAGTGTTTTGCCTATGTTCTCCTCTAGGAGTTTGATAGTTTCTGGTCTTACATTTAGATCTTTAATCAAGGGAAGGGACCTACAGATATCGAGAACTATGCAATTACTTCTTCCACTGAAGTCTCAAAACCCTCAAAGTCATCCATGAGGGCTGGAATCAACTTCTTCCAGACTCTTGTTATTGTTGATATTCTGACCCCTTCCCATGAATCATGAATGTTCTTAATGGCATCTAGAATGTAAATCCTTTCCAGGAGGTTCTGAATTTACTTCTCTCAGATCTAAGAATCACTACCTGAAGCACCCATAGTCTTACAAAATCTATTTCTTAAAGAATAAGATTTGAAAATTGAAATCACTCCTTGACCCATGGGTGCTATTTCATTAGCAGTCACAACATTAACCACCAGAGCTTTTGGGTGACCAGGTGCACTGTTAATGAGAGTAATATTTTCAAATGAAACTTTTTTTCCTGAGCAGTAGATCTCAAGAGTGGGCTCAAAATATTCAGTAAACCATGTTGTAAACAGATGTGCTGTCATCCTGGCTTTGTTGTTCCATTTATAAAGCACAGACTGAGTAGATTTAGCACAATTCTTAAGGGCCCTTGGGTTTTTCATAATGGTAAATGAGCATCTGGGCTTCCCAGGTGGTTCAGTGGTAAAGAATCCACCTGCAATGCAGAAGATGAGGGTTCGGTTCCTGGGTCAGGAAGATTCCCTGGAGAAGGAAATGGCAACCCATTTCAGTATACTTGCCTAAAGAATCCCGTGGACAGAGGAGCCTGGCAGGCTACAGTCCATGGGGTCACAAAAGAGTCAGACACGACCTAGTGACTAAGCATGCACACAGCACGTAGTTTTTGCTCAGTGGAGAGTTGCCACAAACCTTCAATTCATTAAAAATAAATAAGTATATATATATATATTTATATATATATATATATATATATATATGAAACACAACAAAATGAGGCATGCCTGTACTGACACAGTGATCTGAATCCATCAAGACACTAGTTCTTGGGTGCTTGGCTCACTTAGTAGCCCCACCAAGGCTCCCCCTGCTCTGTCCAGTGCTGGGCATATAAGAAGTGCTCAATAAGTGTACTTCTTTAACTAATGCTTTAGATGAGATTTATTTTTTCCTAATAGGAATCAGTTCAAAGAGTTTAAAGGAGATAAAAGCAGTTGAAGGCAGTATCAAACCTGCAACCACCAGCCGGGAAACCAGACTTTCCTGGAACAAGAAACAAGGCTCACACATCAGAGCAAACATAACCCATGGAGCAGGAGTCAGTCTCGTCCCAGTTCACAGAGTAGCACCATTTTTCCAAGCAGAGCGCTAGTACTAGGGAGGCCTGTAACTTAAAGACAGCACTTTTCAGTAGCTACTGAATATTAAATACGTGCAGAGCAGTAGCTCTCATTTTCTATAACTCAAAAAAAAAAGGACAAGAAAAAGTCGAAACCAGATCTTCTACTATTTCCATGGTCGTAAATTAAAGATTCTCAAAATATTTTCACCGAAAAAGCCACCCTAAGGAACCACATGGGGCAAATGACAATAGTCTTCACAGTCCTCCCTGCTAGGATATGAGCTTAGAAGGAAAGGGATCTGTCTGCCCAGCACCTAGAGCAAGCACTGAAATTAAGTCCATTGTGTGTATGTGAGTGTGTGTGAGTGTCTGTGTGTGTGTGTGTGTGTGAGTGACTCAGTCATGTTCCATTGTTTACAACACCATGAACTGTAGCCTGCCAGGCCCCTCTGTCCATGGGATTCTCTAGGCAAGAATACTGGAGTGGGTTGCCATTCCCTTCTCCAGGAAATCTTCCCAGCTCAGGGATCAAACCCAGGTCTCCTACATTACAGGCAGATTGTTTACTGTCTGATCCCTGAAATCCACAGACGTGGATTCAAATTGCAGCTCTACCTCTCAACAAGTGTAAAATGAAAGTCTCTCTGAACCTGAGTTTCTTCTGCATAAAAAGAAAAGAACTTTCTACTCACAAGATGTTGCTATAATTCAGGCCCAGAGATCTTCACTTCATACAAGCAGGCAAGATGATTCTCACTCAGGTCATCTATATGGGTAATATTCTAAGAAACACTGCCTTTTTCCTAAACTTTGTGCCCAGTGAGGAAACTGAATCCTAAGTGGTAGCAGATGATTTTCTACAAGAATTTCCATGGCTTTGAGGAAGTCTTGAGGAGCAAGGTCGAGGTGGGCCAGGGGTGGGGGGCGGGCAGAGAGCAGGCAGAGACAGAGGGCTGCCCATGATGTAGCAAGCAGAAGCATTCTTCAGTCTCCTATAGATATGCTAGCCAAGAACTGACATCCCATTTCACTTACAAATCCATATATATGATTATTTTAAAATAAATTTCTAGCAATGGAATTACTAAATCACGGCATATGCATTTTTGAATGCTTTTGATACATGTTCCCAAAATTGCCTTTTACAAAGCTTATACCACTTTCTCTTCCACCAAGAGAGTAAGAGAGAAGAGGGACCCATTTCAACATCCCACCAAACAATGGCTCAGGAGATAATAGAGTGCTAGCAGGGGCTCCAGCTAGACCTACAGAGTCCTGTTGATTGGGAAGTGAATGTCTAGGCTTAATGTTTAGTTTTTGATCCAGACCTGTGGTTGCATGTTGTGTTTACAGTATGTTTTTGGTCAGTTGGTCGCATCCTTAATCCTTGCTACTAACTTGGGATGAAATTAGATTACTTCACAAGTTTCATATGAGATGAAACCACAAAATCTTACTCCCAAGAGAAGCAAATTTAAAATGTTGATTTGGATAATAAGCTTTAGTCAGTGAATCAGAACAGAGCCCAAACTTAACATGAAAGGCAATGGAAATGGAAAAATAACCAATTTCAAAGGATAAAGAGAATAAGCCAAATACCTGGAATATAACCATTTCACATATTTATACCCACTGCTTGCTAAATAGAGTTGTGTTTATTCAGTCTGCTTGCAGTTTTTTGTGTTTTTTTTTCTATTATCCATTACCCAAAATACAGCAATTCAGCATTTTCTGCAATTTCAATGTATTTGAGCTTATGTAGAACTACCTAAATCAGTGCCACTCAAACTCTGATGTATATGCGAATCACAAGTGGGTCTTATTAAAATACAAATACCAATTCAGCAGATCTAGGATGGGGCCTGGCATTCTGCTTTTCTAACAAACTCCCAGGTCAGGCTTATATTGCTGGTTCCTGGATCACACCTTGAGTAGCAGAAACCAACACTCTGGATTTCCTTAATGATGGACTCTTTTGAGAATGGTTTGCAAATTCGAAAATAACCCAAAGTCATTCAAACCAAAGATAATGAACAAAGCATGACAACAAATGCTCTTGGGAGAAAACAAAAGTAAATAACTGGGACTGATTTTGTCTCCACTAAATAGGTTCTGAGTGTGTTCTCAAGCTGAAGCTACAGACATGTTTGACAAAAAGCACCATATTGTGACAACCTGGAAAGCTAACATATATTTCAAGGTTATTTTGTTGAAAAGTGGCTCATTGCTCTTAATGTGTCAACACACCCACAGGGGTTCATACATGGATTTTGGAGGGGGCAGTCACAAAATTTCTGCAGTTGTAAAATGTGACGGGTATGTGTCTTTGGGCTTTTTTCTTTTAATCAGAGGAAAGAAGTTTCTGAAAATCTAATGAAAGCAAAGATTTTCATACTAGCAGAAAGGCAGGTCAACAAGTCATACAGATATTTGGGCTCAAGCTGTCTGCCTACTTGGAGTGTAGTCTCCAGTTGTTCACTTTCTAAGTCTCGGCTTCTTCCTCTGTAAAATGGTGATAACACCCACTTTGGGGATTGTCATGAGAATTAAAGGAATGTAATGTGTGGCAGATAATCATGATGGTGTGATCACTCACCTAGAGACAGACACTCTGGAATGTGAAGTCAAGTAGGCCTCAGGAAGCATCACTACAAAGCTAGTGGAGGTGATGGAATTCCAGTTGAGCTATTTCAAATCCTGAAAGATGATGCTGTGAAAGTGCTGCACTCAATATGCCAGCAAATTTGGAAAACTCAGCAGTGGCCACATGACTGGAAAGGTCAGTTTTCATTCCAATCCCAAAGAAAGGCAATCCCAAAGAATGCTCAAACTACCACACAATCGCACTTATCTCACACGCTAGTAAAGTAATGCTCAAAATTCTCCAAGCCAGGCTTCAACAATACATGAACCATGAAAGTCCAGATGTTCAAGCTGGATTTACAAAAGGCAGAGGAACCAGAGATCAAATTGCCAACATTCACCAGATCATCGAAAAAGCAAGAGAGTTCCAGAAAAACATCTATTTCTGCTTTATTGGCTAGGCCAACGTTTTGACTGTGTGGATCACAATAAACTGTGGAAAATTCTGAAGGAGATGGGAATACCAGACCACCCGACCTGCCTCTTGAGAAATCTGTATGCATGTCAGGAAGCAACAGTTAGAACTGGACATGGAACAACACAATGGTTCCAAATAGGAAAAGGAGTACGTCAAGGCTGTATATTGTCACCCTGCTTATTTAACTTCTATGCAGAGTACATCATGAGAAACACTGGGCTAGAAGAAGTACAAGCTGGAATCAAGATTGCTGGGAGAAATATCAATAGCCTCAGATATACAGATGACACCACCCTTATGGCAGAAGGTGAAGAAGAACTAAAGACCCTCTTGATGAAAGTGAAAGAGGAGACTGAAAAAGTTGGCTTAAAGCTCAACATTCAGAAAACTAAGATCAGGGCATCCAATCCCATCACTTCATGGCAAATAGATGGGGAAAGAGTGGAAACAGTGGCTGACTTTATTTTCTTAGGCTCCAAAATCACTGCAGATGGTGACTGCAGCCATGAAATTAAGACACTTATTCCTTGGAAGGAAAGTTATGACCAACCTAGACAGCATATTAAAAAGCAGAGACATTACTTTGCCAACAAAGGTCCATCTAGTCAAAGCTTTGGTTTTTCCAGTAGTCATGTATGGATGTGAGAATTGGACTATAAAGAAAGGTGAGCGCCGAAGAACTGACGCTTTTGAATTACTGTGTTGAAGAAGACTCTTGAGAGTCCCTTGGACTGCAAGAAGATCCAACCAGTCCATCCTAAAGGAGATCAGTCCTGGGTGTTCATTGGAAGGACTGATGTTGAAGCTGAAAGTCCAATACTTTGGCCACCTGATAAGAAGAGTTCACTCATCTGGAAAGACCCTGATGCTGGGAAAGATTGAGGGCAGGAAGAGAAGGGGACGACAGAAGATGAGATGGTTGGTTGACATCACCGACTAAATGGACATGAGTTTGGGTAAACTCCAGGAGTTGGTGATGAACAGGGAGGCCTGGCATGCTGCAGTCCATGGGGTCAAAAAAATCAGAGTCGACTGAGTGACTGAACTGTACTGAACATGTGACACAAAGTAATAACTCAATAAGTGGTCATCTTATTGATACACAGTTACATAGCAATAATGTGACAGTCTTACCAATACCCTGTTCATTGCAAAATGGCCTTGATTCTTACTGTGCCACTGCGCCCTTCCCTCAAAGCTCAGAGGAAGTATCATTTTCCACACTAGACACCCCCAACCTCTTGTTTCTTGATTTCTCTTTTTGGATTTCTCCAGCATACACCATCTCTCTCCCTCCACTGTTTTCTTTTCTCCATACTAGCTTGCCATTTTCATAAAATCTTCTCCTGACCTCCTATCTAGAATCGTACTCCTCTTTTCCTTTTTCTCTTTCTGACATTTGGTCTGCTCCAATGCTTCCAGGTCTTAACTCTCAAATATCTGAATATGGTTTCTGCACATGAATGAAATCAAACTCACAAAGGTCAGCAGCTCCATTCCCAAGAACTGATTTATGTTGCAAAGCGCCAGTTGCAAAAGAAGGGTAGTCAAAGCTGTAATGAGGCTTCAGTGGGCATTGTCCTGTACATGGAGACAGACATCTACAAGCATATTTTGGAGATACTGTGAGGTATATTCCAGACCACCACAATAAAGCAAATATCACAATAAAGTGAGTTACATGATTATTTTGGTTTCCCAGTGCACACAAAGTTAGGCTGACACTGTACTGTATATAGTCGACTGAGTGTGCAACAGCATGTCTGAAAAAATCAGTACATACCTTAATTTGAAAATATTTTATTGCTAAAAATTGCTAATAATCATCTCAACCTTCGATGAGTCATAGTCTTTTTGCTGGAAGAGGGTCCTGCCTGATGTTGATGAGTGCTGACTGATCAGGATGGTGACTGCTGAAGGTTGGGGTAACTCTAGCAATTTCTTAAAATAAGACAATAAACCTTGCCCATCAATGGGGCAAACTTTCATCTGTAGCATGAAATGCTGTTTGATAGCATTTCTTTCAAAATTGAAGCCAATCCTCTTAAATTTTGCTGCTGCTTTGTCAGCGAGGTCTATATAATATTCCAAATGCTTTGTTATCATTTCAACAATTGTTTGCCTCTTATATGGGCATGACCTGTGCCACCACAAAACTGTTACAATAGTAGCAAAGATCACTGACTATGGATAACTATAACAAAAATAATAACAATGAAAAATTTGAAATATTATGAGAACTACCAAAAGGTGACAGAGATACAAAGTGAGAAAACACACTTGGAAAAATGACACCAATGAATTTACTCATCGTGCGGTTGCCACAAATGTTCAGTTTGTAAAAAATCAAGTATCTGCAAAGTGCAACAAATTATATCACAATAAAATGAGGTATGCATGTATTGTAGATCTCCTTGAGAATGTACTCTCAATTCCCCAGTTTATTTGTGAAATCAAAACCATCTCTATAGTAACTAGACTATGTGATTCTCTTTACCAGCTAAAGAGCATGATAAGCATACTCGAGATGAACAGATATCCAAAAAGAAATCACTTAAAACAGCTTTAAACGACTTCAAATAGCTTATCTCAATCCTCAGCCTTTGGGATCTCTCAGAGCATCTAATGTTGTCAAACCACACTTTTACCTCCATAACATTATTATCTCCTGTGTCTTCTTGGAACATCCACTTAAATACAAGATCAACAGAAACTCAAAATTTCAGAAACTAACTTTTCTCCTCCCAAAAGTTGGTTCCTGAGTTTCCATTTGTGTCAGTGTCATCACCCATCAAGTGGAATATCATGAAAAATCTGACTCTGGGGAGGAGCTGGACATCATAGAAGAGAGATTCCTACACAGAGAGACCTGCAGCACCTTCCTGGCCCAAGGGATAAAGCTGTCCCAAAGCTCTTCATCCTCTCTCTTCAGCTGAGTCCAAAAGTGGCCCAGAGAATGTAAATGTCTAATGCAAGGAAATGCCAACTCCTTTCTTGGTAACTGGGTCCAATTTCTGGAGACCAAGAGTAACTAACTTGGAAAAGTTCCAACTATGGTGGGAGAAAATCTCCAATACAAATAAATCAGAATTTCCATAATGCTATGTATAAGTATTCTAATAATGGTATCCATAAGTATTAAAACTAAGTGTTAGTTGTTCAGCCATGTCCTACTCTTTACAACTCCATGGACTGTAGTCTGCTAGGGCTCCTCTGTCTATGGAATTCTCCGGCTAAGAATACTAGAGCAGGTTGCTCTTTCTTTCTTTAGGGGATCATCCCTATCCATATTCATAAGCAAATTAGAGCCTCAAAAGACCATTTCATCTTATTCTGTAGTATAGATATGTATATGTGTGATACATATTACTTGTAAAAATACCTATATGCAATTATACATTAGTCAAAGATTTATTGAGCAACTTCTATACTCAAGTTATGTTGCAAGGCACATGGGATTTCAAAGGAGACTAAGACATGATCTTTGTCCTGGAAAGGGTTCCTTACTAGAGGGGACAAATATATGACCAAATACTTGTAATAATAACTGCTGTACTAGCTAACACACCGCTAGGCACTGTGCTAAGTGCTTTACCTGAATGTTTTTATTTAGTAGCTCACAATGATACTGTAGGTAGGTACTATCACAAATGAACAAACAGATGCTGTAAAGATGCTGGGTTCCTTGTCCAAGTCCATAGATTGGCAAAAGCTTCAAACCCAAGTCTGTCTAACCTGAAACATGAACTCTGAATTAGCACATTTTCATGTATCCAAAACGCTACAGGAGCAAAGAGACAAGATAAATGTCTTGGGTTGGGGAGGAAGC
Organism: Odocoileus virginianus; assembly: GCF_023699985.2. Lineage (NCBI taxonomy): Eukaryota > Metazoa > Chordata > Mammalia > Artiodactyla > Cervidae > Odocoileus > Odocoileus virginianus. Next base: position 86,557,743 of record NC_069674.1, on the reverse strand, counting down.
AGGGTTGTTCTTACTCCACAGCCAGGTATGGGTTTACAGAGAAAAGGAAAGCTGACAGAATCCCCAGAGCCTAAAGGATAAAGGGAAGCAAGGAGCCGTGGTGCTGATAAAGCTAGAGCCCTGGCTCGGGAACCGCTCATCAGGCAGCCCGCCCCACGCAGCTTGGACATGGCACCCACGCTCCTCCACCTTCCACCCTCTGAAGCTCTCAGCTTCCCCCAAAGCCTAGACATTTTCATGTGGACCGTCATTTCCATTTCTCTCGACAGTATGAGTCACTCTTTGAAGAGGCACTGCACCGTCACACCCATCTTACACTGGTCGGTTCTAGAATTAAGGAACAACCAAGGGCAATTATGCAACTAAAATCTCTAGTCCCATGGGCCTGATAGCTGCCTTGTAAAACCATCATTAAGGGAATAAAATATTAGGTATTTTGAGATCCTTCAAAGGGGTATGGTGAATACCTAGGAACATTTGTGCGCTTCTTAGAAACACTTTTTGCTAACTTACTAGTTATGTGAAAGGTATAACAGGTTCTTTATCTATATAGTCTTTCATAAATTGTTTTCTACCACATGCTTGGCTCTAGTCCAAGCACTAGAGATATACCTATGAAAACAAAACACACACACACACACAAAATTAAAATATCTGACCTCAGAAAGCTTACGTGTTTGCAAATACAGCTGGATAGAAACACAAAAGTTTAGCTTGATAAGGAATTAGTCCTGGCAATTAGTTAGAGTGGTAAACACAAAACTATCATTTCACTTATCAAGAGAGTTTCACTTATCAAGTTGGTAAGTAGATGAAACTACTTTTAAGATATCACATTATTTTTTTACAAAAATAACAGTATTTTGTTTAAAAAGTCAAGCGACATAGAAAATCACCCAGAAAACAAGCAATAAATCAACTATATCCCTCTTCTCATATTGGCCCATATTAACTTTGCTGACATAATTCCAGACACCTTTGGGCAGCCTTAGAGATAGATAGAAAAAAATGCTACATGATTAGCAACACACTATATGTATGATTTTTTTAATATAGTTTTTAAAAATTATATGTGAAATAAAAGAAACAAATTGGAGTAAAACTGAATAGAATTACTGAACTCCAAATAAATGTTCTTAATAGACAGTAATACAAAGATTCATCAAAAAAGAGTCCGGACAACAGAATGCACAAGGAGAGACGGGGCTGGCTGAGAAAAGAGTGAGTGAGCACACGTGTCCCTTTGCAAGGGGCCAGCGGTCCTCAGGTCCAAATGGGCTTGAGTTGGACTCCAGTATTCCCAGATTTGGATTTCTGTGTAGCACTTGACCCAGAAACATGGGGTTTTGTGTAAAACAATTTCTTTTAAAGATCCATTATATGACTTTTGAAAAGATCTATTATATGACCTTAAAAAGTTGTATTAAAAAATTGCTGTCTCTTGCCTAACACTGACTCTAAGCTCAATCTCCCAACTAAGCACTCTTAGTGACTTTCATTTTTCAAGTTTTTATCTCCCATTTCTAAAAATGGTGCTTATGCTGGGATTTCTTGATTTACCCATTTTAAATATAATCTATTTAGTTCTTAATACAAAAGATGAAAATTGGTACCCTTTCTTGACACCCAGTTATGTTTAAATTAGTATGGCTACATTAACTGCCTGTGGCTAAACCAAGTGGTGAGCTATAATTTGTTCATGCACAACTTTTAATTTTCTAGAAAGTACCACTTTCAATTTTTATTATTTATTCAGTTTAGTTCTCTATGTCACTATAGCTAATTCTTCCTTCACTTTCAAACACCTTCTCAAGACAATCCTCCACATGGTCGAATATATCAGATAGTCTTTTTGTATTTTTTTTAGATGTTTCTAATTTTATTTTTTTTGGCTATGCCATGTGGCCTGCAGGATCTTAGTTCCCGGGCCAAGGATTGAACCCATGCCCCCTGCACTGAAAGCTCAGGGTCCAAACCATGGGACCGCCAGAGAAGTTCCTTACCAGATAGTCTTTTGATCCCATTTTTCCCATCTGCAGACTTTCTCCCTGAAGCACTCTTCTTGCTACAATGTGTAATTGTTTATTCTGGACATGTTTCTTAAAGCCTAGATAATATGCTTGTTATGTAAGGAAAGGAAGAATATACTTAAGAATTATTTAACTAAATACTTTAAATACTGGTTGCCTTTGTTTTATTAGAATTAGGCAGTTTTGTTAATGCTGTTGTTCTGTCTGTTGCTGAGATAGTTCTTACTGATCCTTCTTGACTCTTGACTGCCATATCTATGGGCAGACCAAACCTCATTTCATTCATTCACAGTAAGAAATAACCTTTTAGGTTCAACATTTTTTTGAAGTTGACTCATTTTAGGGACTCATCTTTCAAAGAGGAAGCAGCAGCATTTTACCTTGTTTAAGTATTTGTTTTTGTTTCTTTTGTGTGTTTCTGATGCCTGAGTTATTTTACAGCAGAGTTTCGCTCTCTCAAATTCAATTCAAACATTCTGTCAAGGTTGGTGTGTTTTGTTTGTTGAGACAGTTCTTGCTGACCCTTCTTGGCTGTCTTAGTTCTGTAAATGGTGTGTGTGTGTATCTTCTGAGGAGTGGGTCTATGGTTTTCATCAGCTTCTCAAAGCAGTTCTTGATGCCAAGGTTAAAAACCTCTGCTTTGTAGAATAGGTGTTCTTGTGATTTGGAGAATCAAAATAATAAAGTTAGAAGGGACTAGAGGAAACCATCTGGCAGTTAGGCAATTAAACCATCTAGGAGATAGAGTGAGTTATCCCTTTCTGGAAGTGGCTTATCCATGACTAAAGCACACAGCTTTTCACCTGTCAAAACCACTAGGCTTCAAGGCTGCCTCTGGACTTGAGAGCACAGTTAGGCGCTCTGATGAAGAGGCAGCTATTGTTTCTCATCACACTGCTTCCACAACCTCCTTATGGCTTTAAGCTGTTGAAAATGATTATGAGGCAACTGAACAGAGCCTGGAAAATATGCCCAGTACAGCTTACCAAGGATAACCTTAACAAATAAAACCCATCAAATAGGTTCTTCTGCAAACCAACTTGGTGAGCATCCTCCATGTCGTGGGTCACATAAGCTACAACCTGCACAGGTGAGCATCTCTCACTGCATGTCAAGATGGGTTTCTGGTAAGTGTGTGGGATGGTGACAAAATGCATCAGAAGAGGAGGTAGAATATTCGGATTTAGTCCTATTCTGCCTAAAATTACCATGTCCCTCACATGCAACCGAAGGGAATTGAGGAAGGAAGGAACCAGAATTTTCCTCTCTTTAGTACTCAAAAAGAGCCAAGAGATAGAGATAGTAAATAGTTATGTTCAGCAAAACTTCTCTACATGGTATGAGGTTTATTATTATTTTCATTTTATAGACTAGAAACCTAAGAATTAGATGGCTTACTCAATATTATACAAATAGTAAGTCACAGAGCTTTAATTCTAACTTATCCCTTTATCTTTTATCAATAAACTTTATTTTTTAAGAGTAGTTTTGGTTCACAGCAAAATTGAGTGGAAACAAGAGAGGTTTCCTGTTTATCCCCAGTTCCCACATATACACCTCCCACACTATTAACATCCACCAACCCTTTTTTTAAACACACACACAAAACAATCATTTTTCTTTTTCTACCATAACTCTGAGATTCTAAACACATTCACATAGCACCTAATGTGTTGGAGAAAAATCACATTTAAAGGCCTTGTTATTAATCTTTGTAAGCAAAAAATGTTTTTGTAAAGTAAATAATAACCACTTCATCTATTTTCTGAGTAAATACAGAGTTTTGCAATTAAGACTTTCCTTAGTGTAGGGTAAACACTACCAAAATCTAGTCCATATGACAAAATGACTTTCCTGATACTTAAATTCATGCACTGGGTCATAAGAAATTATCTATTTTGAAGAATTACATGGGATATACTATTCCTAAGGTGTCTTCATCTGCAACAAGTTCCATGAGAACCAGGAAATTAAAGCACCTGATCTTGCTTCCAAGCTGGAGCCAGTCAATGATGAATACTCAACAACAACAAGAGGAAAGAGTAGGCAAGAAAAATAGAATTCCGAACAGTGGCAAAATATAGCTGAAAGATTAGTGGTTTTAGAAGATTTTGAGTAAATTAGTTAATCTCTCCAAGCTTCAGTTTCCTCATCTGTAAACTGTGGATAATAATCAGACCTGCCTCAAGGTATCCTGTGAGAACAAAAGGAACTGTGTAGGGCCTGGGTGAGCTAGTACCCGCGAGTGCACATGTGTGTTGGAGGTTATTGTGGCCACTGTGTTTGCAAATGGAGGAGAACTCTTTATCCATTTTAGCTTAATGGAAGACAAGTTGAATTTGTGGAGATTGTAACTGAGTACCTACAACCATGAAGGTAAAAAAAAAAAAATGTGGAGTCATAGACCTTCATTACATTTTGCCCTAAGAACCTACTGCTTGTTCTTTTCTTGAAACAACATTATTTTAAATTAAATCAGAAAATCTACATAAGGCTTCCTTGGGAGACAGAGCAGCCTGGGAAGCCACGCCCTTGTGTCTGGAGCCTTTACTTCTTTATCAGAGGCCTATCTTTTCAACCACATTAAAATCACATGGCAAAAACTGTATCCTATCTGAATAGGGAATCTCAGGAAGAGATTTTAAAAATGACAGAACCATAACTTATACTACTTAGGTCTCTGTTATCACCTCAAGTGATAAAAATTGTGATCTAGAAATTTAGGCTGTCTTTGCCCCATTTTCTTCATTACCAAAATGGATTACAGGTATACATATTAGAATCAGAGTATCTAAAATATAACACATAAATTGGATTTCAGATGTCAGTGTGACCCCCCCCCACTCCCAAAAAAAAAAAAAAAAAGCTGGAAAGAATTCCTGAGAAAGAAAAATGCAATTAAGGTTTAATTTTTCTCTAAGGAATTGTAAAATTCTGACCACATTCTTAAGCCTTGAAGAAAGAAGCCTCATACTGAAGTGCTGGAGCCAAAAATCACCCAATCGGGGCAGAACTAGGACAAGAACCAAAACCTCCTAACACCCAGCTCAGCACCCTTTCCAGGACCTCAAGCTGCCTGACTCACAAAATAACGTTGTTAGAAGCTAGCACACTTTTTCCCCACCCCGGGCTGTCTGGGATCATTATGTTTTGAGGTTGGAATGAAGTCCAGGAACACCAACAATTCAGCTTCAGCAATTCACCCAGAAGCAGAAAATGAGGGACTCTCTGCCAAGGTTATGTAAGATCTCACCCCAAAACAATATCCCACTGACAGAAAAAGGCAGCAGTCAGAATCCTGGCATGAGGCCGTAAAGCTCAAAGATCAACCCCATTTTCAGATGCGCCTAAAGTTGCTCAGGGAATTCTCCCCAGATGCTTAAACTCAGCAATGGAAAAAGTCTTTAAGTTACATGGGAGTAGTTATTCTTATCCTTTCAAAAAATGTTGCCTTCTTTGAAATAGGAATTACATATACCCACTGTAATTAAATTTCTCTGATGGAGAATGAATGGCGATTGGAATTTCGTTTTCCACTTGCTCTGTTTACCACAGGATACGGCCACTCTGATAAATATTTCTTCAAACTATTATTCGCAAGCTGATTATGCCATTTTCCTTTATAAGATGCTTTATAAAATTTCCTTTATAAAATGCTTGAGGGGAAAAAAGTTTTAACTAAAATGCCTAGAAAGGGTTTGTATAGATCTAACTTTAAATAATAAGTATTTATTGTTCTATTTAATTTAACTAGTAGTGCAAGTAAGCAAATGTCTTCCCAGGAGAGACCAAAAGAAACCAAAATACAATAAACTGCATTCCAAGAAGTGCTTTTTCACCTTCAAAGTAAGCTGCCTGCTTTCCTTCCCTTCTCTTCCTCCTCCCATCTTTCTCCAATTCCACTGCCATCTCCACTTTTATCACACCAAAAGGAGTTTATCCATTTGAAATATAATTTGTTCCCACCCTAGGATTGCTCTAAATGTGAACAGCTCTGGAATTAAATGCAACGGAAGCAAACTAAAATAAAGTCATCAATATTATCATTAATGTCATAATTTTGCTAAGATATAGGGTAGAATTATGCACAGCATGTACCTATTTTTAATGCTGGCAATGATTTGAGAAGCCAGATTAAATAAAGTACAATAAGATATAGTCTAAAAAATGGGCCCCTCTGCCCCAGTCCAGGAAACTCTGCATCAATCAATTTGTCAACTTCAAGTCAGAAGACTAGAAATATTCTTCTCAAGCATTCATGGAACATTCTCCATGATAGATCATATGCCAGGTCATGAAATAAGTCTTAACAAAGTAAAGACTGAAATCATATCAAGTATCTTTTCTTTTTTTTACCATACCATAATGGTATGATACTAGAAATCAATAACAGCAATAAAACTGGAAAACTCACAAATATTTGGAACTTAAACACATTTCTAATCAATGAAACAATGAAGAAATCAAAAGAGAAATCAAAAATATACTGAAACAATGGAAATGGAAATACAGCATATCAAAGCTTACAGAATGCAACAAAAGTATTTCTAAGAGAGAAGGTTATAGCAAGAAACACTTAAGAAAAAAGAAAGATAATAAATATTCAAATAAATCATCTAACTTTACACCTTAAGGAACTAGAAACAGAGCACCCTATGGGCTTCCCTGGTAGCTCAGTTGGTAAAGAACCCGCCCGCAACACAGGAGACCCCAGTTTGATTCACGGGTCAGGAAGATCCACTGGAGAAGGGAAAGGCTACCCACTCCAGTATTCCTGGGTTTCCCTTGTGGCTCAGCTGGTAAAGAATCTGCCTGCAATGCAGGAAACCTGGGCTCGATCCCCGGGTTGGGAAGCTCCCCTGGAGAAGGGAAAAGGTACCCACTCCAGTATTCTGGCCTGGACAATTCCATGGACTGCAGTCCATGGGGTCGCAAAGAGCCAGACACGACTGAGCGACTTTCACTTGCAAGCTCAAAGCTGATAAAAGGAAGGAAACGACAAAGATCAGAGCAGAAGTAAATGAAATAGAGACCAGAAAATCAATATAAAGGATCAATGAAACTGAGAATTGCTTTGTGAAAAGATAAACAAAACTGACAAACTATTAGCCAGGCTAAAGGAAAAAGAGAAAACTCAAATAAGAAATAAAGAATGAGATGTTAGAACTGATAACGCAGAAACACAAAATACAGTAAGCGACAACCACAATTATTGGCCAGTTCACTGAACAACCTAGAAGAGACAGATAAATTCCTAGAACAAGCAACCAACAAAATGCAAATATATGTTTGCAAACCATTTATCTGATAAGAGGTTAATGTTCAAAATATATAATGAACTTCTATAACTCGATAGCAAAAAAAAACAAAACAAAACAATAATCTGATTATAATATGGGCAGAGATCTGCAGACATTTCCCCCAAACACACACAAATGGCTGATGGGTCTATGAACATCACTATTCAGGGAAACACAAATCAAAACCACAATGAGATCTACCTCACACCTGCTGTGATGGAGGTTACCCAAAAGACAAGAGATAAATGCTAACCAGGATGTGGAGAAAAAGAAACCCTTGTACACTGCTGGTAGAAATGTAAAGTGGTACAGCCACTGTGGAAAATAGTAGGGAAGTTTCTCAAAAAATTAGAACTACCATCTAATACAGCAGTCCACTCCTCTGTGTGTATATATATTCAAAGGAAATCAGATGTTTATTGCAGTATTATTTATAATAGGCAAGACATGAAAGCAATGTAAGTGACCACCAACAAATGAATGGATAAAGAACATTTGCTGTGTCTGTGTGTATATACACACACACACATATAATGGAATATTATTCAGCCATAGAAAAATAAGGAAATGCTACCATTTTCAGCAACATGGATGAACCCAGAGGGCATCATGCTAAATGAGATAAGCCAGATAAATACTGTCTAGTATCACTTACCTGTGGAATCTAAAAATCAAAAAAGTAATACTCACAGAAACAAGAGTGTAGAATGATGATTGTCAGGGACTAGTGGGTGGGAGGAATGGGGAGATGTCAATCAAAGGTTACAAACTCTCAGTCAGAAGCTGAATAAGTTCTGGAGGTACAATGTTTAGCATGGTGACTACAGTTAATAATACTCTACTGTATACTCGAATTTGCTGAGAGAAGTAAACTAAGCATTCTCACCATAAACAAACAAAAAGCACAGTGATGAATATGTTAATTAGCTGTGTAATCATTTCACAATGTATATGTTTATCAAATCTACATGTGGACCACCTTAAATATATTCAGTTTTATCAGTTATGCCTTAATAAACCTGGAAAACATTTACCATTACCTGTCTAGGTGGAACCTAATCAGAATTTAGATTTGACTTTCATTTACATTTACAGCAAATAAGTCAATGTACCCTGGCCTTCCCTGGGAGAAATTATATTTTCTAACTGAATTTGACAGCCATGAAATGTTGGGTGGTTCCAATATAACTCTTTTTATTTATTTTTTTTAACATAAGTATCTGTAATTGTGATCTACTGGACATGGTAAAATGTTAGTTGTTCAGTTGTGTCTGACTCTTTGCAACCCCATGGACTGTAGCCCACCAGGCTCCTCTGTCCACGGAATTCTCCAAGTAAGAACAGTAGAGTGGGTAGCCCTTCCCTTGCCCAGGGGATCTTCCTGATCCAGGGTTCGAACCCAGGCCTCCTGCACTGCAGGTGCATTCTTTATCATCTGAGCCACCAGAGGAGCCTGGGGCAAGGTAAGGACATAAGTTTTTATGCCCATTTTTGTATTTTCCCTTTGGTACTAAGGACAGAGAGTCCCCAGAGCCGATGAGCCTGCTTCATTTTAAATCCCAGCTCCCTCACTGTGTCTCCACAACTGTGTCCTCCCCTGGTGTCCTGCTGCACCATGAGAAAACCGCAGTGCTTTGTGTTAAGTTCGACAGCCCAGGAGACGTTTGAGCGCAAGGAAGGAAAACTTGCACTGAAGGAAAACAATTTTCCCAAATCACATACAGGCAGCAAGAATCCCAGGAGTCTCTTCACATCTTTATAACAATCCCCACCCTGGTGAGACTGCATGAATTAAATCCAGTACCTAATACACACAGCCCTAACAGGCGACGGGCGACAATTCTATTTGCCATTCTAGAAAAGCCTTGCCAAACAAATCTGCCTTACAATGACATCTGCTGGGAGCTTCTGGCACTGAAAGAAAAAAAAAAGCCAAATATCTGATGTTCACAGCACTGCCCAGGGAAACAGAACTTAACAGTGTCAAAAGTCAGTGTCTTAAATGATCTTTCAAAATGTGAGCCATAGTGTTAAAAAAATAATAAAATGAAACAAACCACAGGTGAGCCCATAATAAATAACAGATGTTGAGCTATGAAACTGAACCCAAAACATGAATTAACATTCTTACAGTGTTATCCAGCTTCTAAACATCTGCTTTTGAACTGTGGTGTTGGAGAAGACTCTTGAGAGTCCCTTGGACTGCAAGGAGATCCAACGAGTCCATCCTAAAGGACATCAGTCCTGAATGTTCATCGGAAAGACTGATGTTGAAGTTGAAACTCCAATACTTTGGCCACCTGATGCAAAGAACTGACTCATTGGAAAAGACCCCGATGCTGGGAAAGATTGAAGGCAGGAGGAGAGGGGAAAGACAGAGGAAAAGATGGTTAGATGGCATCACCAACTCAATGGACATGAGTTTGAGTAAACTCCAGGAGTTGGTGATGGACAGGGAGGCCTGGCGTGCTGTAGTCCATGGGGTTGCAAAGAGTCAGACACGACTGAGTGACTGAACTGAAACATCCATGTAGAAAGCAAAGGAAAGAAGACATGACATTGTTCTTAGAAGTGCTGATACTTCAAAGAGCTTCTTGATGCTGAAAAGTTGTCATTTTCTTTCAGAAATATCAAAGTATTTGCTGAGCTTGATTATTCTTCATATTTAAAGAACAACTGTCATAAGTTTAGGTAAGACATCTTCAAGGGTTGAATTAAGAGTATCCTCCTTTTAAGCTCAGGCTTGAATTTCATTTGAGGGTGTGACCAAGGCAGAGAGTGGAAAGACCATGAAAATTAATCTTCCAGCAAGCCACTGGCCTGTCCAGCCAGTGATGCTCTATTAAGATGATGCTTAAACTAAGATGAATACGAATGTTTTCCTGTAGATGTAACAGAGGACACTGTTGGGGTGGGGTCTCCTATCATTTTCTCCCATGGCGGAGCAGACACGGAATGAAAGAGGAATTGTAGGAGTCCACAGATGAATCAGAAAGTATATTTTAACATGCACAAGTTATATTTTGACTTAATTGTACTCACTAAGGCAGATTAACTGGAGAAGCAAACGGTAACCCACTCCAGTATTCTTGCCTGGGAAATCCCATGAACAGAGTCTGAGCCTGGTGGGCTACAGTCCACGGGGTCACAAAGAGTTAGACACGACTTCGCAACTGAGCACAAGGCAAATGAACATCAGATGAAATTCATCTAAGCATTAGCTCAAAGTCCAATCTTCAACTCTCAGTCAAAAGATTCACATAACTAGATAGTTTTCATCATTAAGGAAAATTCAAATTGGCATCATGTATTTGAAACTATCAGACAAATTCTCTCTCCTGTTTTGTTCACTGTAATAATTGGGACCATTCTTTAACATGTGACTGGGAATGAATTAAAACTTAGAAATTCCTAAACTTAAAACCATTGCAATCTTGGGATTTTCAAAAAGAAGGGAAAAAAACAAGACAAATTGGACAAGTCTTCTGAGAAAATGCCCCTAGGTTATAAGAAAACCTCATCTCATAGTTCTTTGTTTCCACGTTAAGCACTAGCACCCAATATCCGTGATGTTCAAATATGTCCATTATTTAGTTTCATTTTCATGCTTAATATCATGAAGAAACACTCACTATTGGATCTAATAAAATCTGAAGGCTTTGCTTCTAGCAAGACTCAAGTTATTCACATGTGACTGTCATAGGGTGAAAGAATATAATATACTGGTATACATTCTAAAATCCTTTTTCCCCCCATAAATTGAGCTCATTTTGAGGGGAGGATCTATAAGAACAAAGGCTATGGCCAGCTTTATTCAGTGCCATGACCCCAGTGCCCATGCATGAATGTCTCTGGAAGTGAACCAGAAGTTCGTTCATGTGAAGTAAATACATTCATACTTTTCAGCTACTTTGCTAACCTGGGTTCTGATATGTTTGTATCTCAAAGCAGATTTTTTTCCAAGTCCTTTCTGACTCTTATTGCTTCCGTCTTGCTCCAAGACCTACAGATTCCAAGGTCACCTCCCCAAAGCCCCGCTAGTCTGGGACTCTGACATCTTACATCCCTCTGGTCATAGAGAGTCCTCTGTTTCTTACATAGGCCATCTGCTGCCTTGAACCAGAGACCTCTGCTGAATAAGCCCTGTGGCATCAGGACTCTGCAGTGAGAGAAGAGCAATGAGGAGCGACTGCAACCATCAGACAGGAGGCGAACATGCAAAAGAGCCCCCAAGTAAAGATCCACCCAAGAGGGAATTTTTGAAATGGCTCTTCAAAGATATATAGGGGCAGGATGGTAGGAAGCCAGGAAAATTCTAGGATGTCTGTTAAACCCATGTCAAAGATTACTATGTGTGTATAAACCATTGAAAAATTGCAAACATTATGCAAAATAGAAGAAAAAACTATTCAAACAGCTTTACAATTAAGTATACTCATTCCTCTTACCTGCTTATTCACAATACTCAAATATCTGAATGCCTGTCTGCTTACGACATGAACAAAAAACTAGAATGACTGTATACTGAGATTAAGTTGAAAACGTTTTGCCTGTGCACATACAAAAACATTTTGTTAATGTTATCTGAAGGTATTTGCTGATCATTTTTAAAAGCAGTCATTTTGACCAAAGAAGTTATTTCACAATTGTGGAGATAGCTATTGTTTGCCTTTTTCTGCATGAGATAGTCTCTTCTTAAGCAGAAAATTTTGAAATAATCTACAAAGGAAATACTGTTCTTTTAGGCTACTTTCATACATATTGCGCTCATGCTCAAAATACATATTTATTGACCAAATCTGCCCTTCTGTTATTTCCTAACCACTACTAAATTCTGTCTCCTTATTCTGCATTATTGCCACAGCCTTGCCTCCTGAACTTGTGCACACTGTACCAGAATAAAATACTAGCATTTTATTCCTGGGGACACACAAAAATGTTATAGTGGTTCCTAATTATTTTTTTTGCAAGTTCAAGCCACTCCCTAGGCCTCAGTCCACTCTGTGCAATTTTATATTCCACTATTTTGCACTACAGAATTTGCATTCTGTTAATACATTGTCCTGCTAGCCTGGCCCTCTAGTTCCCATGGTAATCACTTCACTCGTTCATTTCCCTCACCTAGAATTCCCTGCTCGCCACTCCACAACCCATTCAGATCCTACCCATACTTCAAGATTCACCTTGATAATGAGTGATGTTGAGCATCTTTTCATGTGTTTGTTAGCCATCTGTATGTCTTCCTTGGAGAAATGTCTGTTGAGTTCTTTGGCCCATTTTTTGATTGGGTCATTTATTTTTCTGGAGTTGAGCTGGAGGAGTTGCTTGTATATTTTTGAGATTAATCCTTTGTCTGTTGCTTCATTTGCTATTATTTTCTCCCAATCTGAGGGCTGTCTTTTCACCTTGCTTATAGTTTCCTTTGTTGTGCAAAAGCTTTTAAGTTTCATTAGGTCCCATTTGTTTATTTTTGCTTTTATTTCTGAAATTCTGGGATGTGGGTCATAGAGGATCCTGCTGTGATTTATGTCGGAGGCATACACACCAAGGAAACCAGATCTGAAAGAGCCACATGCACCCCAATGTTCATCGCAGCACTGTTTATAATAGCCAGGACATGGAAGCAACCCAGATGCCCATCAGCAGACGAATGGATGAGGAAGCTGTGGTACATATACACCATGGAATATTACTCAGCCATTAAAAAGAATTCATTTGAATCACTTCTAATGAGATGGATGAAACTGGAGCCCATTATACAGAGCGAAGTAAGCCAGAAAGATAAAGACCATTACAGTATACTAACACATATATATGGACTTTAGAAAGATGGTAACGATAACCCTATATGCAAAACAGAAAAAGAGACTCAGATGTATGGAACAGACTTGTGGACTCTGGGAGAAGGCGAGGGTGGGATGTTTCAGGAGAACAGCATTGAAACATGTGTATTATCTAGGGTGAAACGGATAACCAGCTCAGGTTGGGTACATGAGACAAGTGCTCGGGCCTGGTGCACTGGGAAGACCCAGAGGGATCGGGTGGAGAGGGAGGTGGGAGGGGGGACTGGGATGGGGAATACATGTAAATCCATGGCTAATTCATATCAATGTATAACAAAAACTACTGTAATGATGTAAAGTAATTAGCCTCCAACTAATAAAAATTAAAAAAAAAAAAAAAAAAAAAGATTCACCTTAAGCTATATCTGAGAGCTTTAAGTGTTAAATATCTCTCCTGCTGTTCTCTAGAGGAGTTAGGCCCATTACCAAATATCTATAGATCACATGCATAAGGTAATCATAAAGTAGTGAAATGAACAGTTTCAATCATCTTAGTCAAACCTATATGATTTCTGTATTGGTAAGTCAGACCAGTCAACCCTAAAGTGAATCAACTCTGAATATTTATTGGAAGGACTGATGCTGAAGCTGAAGCTCCAATACCTTGGCCACCTGATAGGAGGAGCTGATTCACTGGAAAAGACTCTGATGCTGAGAAAGATTGAGGGCAGGAGGAGAAAGGGGCAACAGAGGATGAGATGGTGGGATGGCATCACTGACTTGATGGACATAAGTTTAAGCAAACTCCAGGAGACAGTGAAGGACAGGGAAGCCTGGAATGCTGCAGTCCACAGGAACACAGAGTCAGACGCGACTGAGTGACTGAACAACAAATAGGTGATTGGGCTTCAGTTAGTACTCAATACCAGTGATCAACACTTGGCAGCATTGGGATAACTCAGATTCTCAAAATAAACTGCTTTTCAAAATCAACTCTACAGCCTATATAGGAATAGAGATCTGGACCCCTCCTAAGAATATGATTCAGAAGGTCTGGCAAAATATATTTTCAAGTAGTTCTACAGTGCTTCTGATATCCACCCAGGTCCATTCAAGACATTGTTTTTCTAAGGAAGATTCCAGCTGATAGCTTATCAATTGACACAAAAACAACTTCCCTGAGGAGTCAAGAAGCCAGACAAAGAACAGGAGGTTGGGACTGATCTATTGATTAAACAAACAACAAAAAGGTTTACCTTTTCATAACAAATTCAGCAGACCCTACATAGGAGGTCAAAAAATTCAGAATAATTACTTTGTTGTCACAGTTATTCAAACTGGCAAAGGTTCCCTATCATAACTGTGCTCTGAATAATCTCGAAATAACTGTATATGCACACTGACCCACTGAATCTCAAACTCTGAGAATGGGATCTGGGAATCTATACTTTCATTAGTCTCCAAGTCATTCTGTTGAAAAGAAACATTGGGAAGTCTCAGTCCATCAGAAGTTAATATCTATATTCCCTTTGTCAGATCTTTGCCTTAAAAGAGCTGCCTAGTAAGTCTTGAGCTTCCCAGGTGGCATGAGTGGTAACCCACCTGCCAATACAGGTGACATAAGAGACGCAGGTTTGATCCCTGGGTCAGGAAGATTCCCCGAAGGAAGGCATGGCAACCCACTCCAGTATTCCTGTCTGGAAAACCTCATGGACAGAGGAGCATGGCGGGCTACAGTCCATTGGGTCGCAAACAGTTGAACACGACTGAAGTGACTTGGCACACACTAGTAAGTCTCAAGTCAATTCCACTGAACCTTCCTGATAAGAGTTCTTCCCAACAACATTCTAGAAATCCATATTTGGAGTGTTAATGACAGAAGGAAGTAATAAACGACTGCTGTGGACAAAGATAAAAATTTGGTTTTAGTTAGCTGCTTACATCTTTTCAATGGCCATCACAATGATTGCTTTACTAAGCCATTTTAATGGCATGAGCATTTGTATGTTGGTCTAAAATCTTTCCATTGGCCATGACTCCAGTGTATATACCATGCCTTTTGCCTAAAAACAACCTAATGTCCTGCTGTACAGATGATTTTTTTTTTAAAAAAAAGCAGCTTCAAGGTTTACTCTAAGTGCTTCAGAGCAAAAATCTTAACTGTGTACACAGATCATGAGCCATTCTCTCTTTAAATACACTTGGATGCAGTTTTCTTTCAATTGCTAAAATCACCATTATGAAACTCCCCTTTTAATTACAGCTCAGGAGATATTGTGATGTATACCAATCGACAAAGAAAAACAGTATGTTTGCCAGTTGGTATTTTGCCCTTATTATATAAAATTGGAAATGGAAACTGCAGCTTTGATGAAAACATTGAAATTCCAGTAAGTAGGATTAGTCATCCTTTGTGTACCAGGGTTAGATTTCAAACGGCAAGTAAAAGTTCCCTGAGCTACTAGTAGAAGAAAACATTCTCAAATGAAAAATCAAAAAGAAGGGACTACACACGCTTACAAGAGCCAAAGTGGGGATGAGTAACATTTGACATTTGAGAAAGCAAATGGCTTTCTCCCAGAGGAGAAACATCTCACTAAATAGTTTGGCTCATGGTGGTATCCAGCTTTCTTTGAAACAGCAAGTCTAAAAATTCTTCAGGGAGAAGGAACATTAATGAAAACCTCTTTGGTTTAACTCCTCTCAGCCTAGGAACTGCTGTAATGAAATCAAGAAGGTCCGACCAACTTAGTTTTAAATTCGATCCCAGCCAGCGTAGTGGGCATGACATCCATTGTAACAGACTGCTTGCTGACAGGCCAGGGGTCTCTCCAGCTGCCTCACTCCGCCCTAAAGTGAATGTCTGGGGGCTTTTTACTCCCTCTCTTAATAAGGTATGTTTGGGAGGTAACATTTGGACCTCCTTCTTTGCTTTGTATATTAAGACAGTTCCCATTTCAACTGCCTAAAAATTTTTTTTAATTATAAACAAAAGAGTAGGTAGGTAAAAGGATGAGTCAGGGATCAAAAAATCTCCACTGTCACCCACATAATTCAGAGAGAGAGAGAGAGAGAAAGCAGAGAGCGAAACAGAGCAGGCCCTTAGAAGTCCTAAGCATTTAATTAAAATAAGATTTATACATGCTCCATACATCTTATAATCCTTCAGAGCAGTGGAGTATAAAGTGACCCTGCTGCAGTAAGATATTAAGTTTCTTAAATGCCAATGGCAAAGTTTAGAGTATTTATGTGTTTTTCTTTCAAACCATCTATGCACTCCAAGTAATCTCTTTTGAAGCCATCAAATCCCCTCACAACTCACACAGAAAATTCAAGTCTTATTCTACTTTTCCTTCTAAATCCTTCTCAATCAGATGAGCAAAAAATAGTAAGCTCTTAGTAAACCTGAGGCAAGGCCTGCTGCCTTGCCCTGTTCTGCTCGGTCTGGGTGGCATTTGTTTCCACCCATAAACTGGATAAGAAAGGCCTGCCACCTATCTTACAGACAGTGGGCACGAGCTTCCATGGCGGTCCACTGCTCCTGACATGCCTCTGCCTCTTACCAAGTCAGTCTATAACATGTAGTGCTGCATAAATGCTCCTATTAGTTTCCCAGGGCTGCCATGACAAAGTACCACAGAATGAGTGGCTTAAAACAGAGATTTATTATCTCCCAGTTTTTGAGGCTAGAAGTCTGAGATCAAGCTGTTGGTAGGGTCAATTCCCTTTGAGGACTTTGAGAGACGGCTCTGTTTGAAGCCTCACTCTCTGGCTTAAAATGGACATCTTCTCTTTGTCTCTTCACATCATATTCCCTCTGTTATGTATCTCTTTGCCCAAATTTCTCCATTTTATCAGAACAGCAGTCATATTGGACAATGACCCATCTCAATGACCTCGCTTTTACTTGATTACCTTTACAAAGATGCTATCTCCAAAGAAGGACACGTGTTGAGGTCCTGAGGGATAAGACTCCATTATATAAATTTTGGTCAAAATTCAATCCATAATAATCCTCTATCCGGCCTTATAGAGTAAACACTGATGCTGGGACTTTCCTGACAGTCCGGTGGTTAAGACTCCACACTTCCCCTGCAGGGGATGCAGGTTCAATCCCTGGTGGGGAAACTCAAATCCCACATGCCACAAAGCATGGCCAAAAAACAAATTTTTAAAAATAATTATTTTTTAAAAAGACCCCAAACAGAAAAACTTGGTCCTCAACCTCATCCAAAAGTATTACTAGACAGGAAAAGAAGCAAGGAAAATAAACCATAACCAAGAAAAAAGTCAGTAGAAACAAACAAACAAACAAAAAAATCCAGTGTCAGAAATAAAAATCTTACTGAATGGGGTCAACAGCAGATTAAACACTGCAGAAGAAAACATCAGCTAATGTGAAGACAGAAGCAGAAACTTTCTACATGAAGCATAAAGAGAAAAAATCACTAAAAACTAAACAAGTTTTAGTTATCTATGGAACAATATTAACAGCTTTAACATAACTAATTGAAGTTCCACAAGGAGAAAGAGGAAAAATGAAGAGTATTTGAAGAAATGTTTGAAAATATTCCAAAATTGATGAACAGTATAAATTCACAAAGAGACTCAACAAAATCCAAGAAGGAATAAAACAAAGAAAATCACAATAAAGGAAAACAATCAACTTGCTTAAAACCATTAATAAAGAGGAGGTATTTTAAAAGAGCCAGAGGAATAAAGACACATTAAATTCAGAGAAACAAAGCTAAGAACATCACAGACTTCTCATCAGAAACTATATAAACTGGAATACAATGAAAGAACTTGTTAAAGTGCTGAAAGAACAAATGAATATTCACAGGAAACAGAAGTAAAAAGTGGACAAATGGATCTGCATCAAACTTAAAAGCTTCTGTTCATCAAAAGACACAGCAAACAGAATAAAAAGGCAACCTATGAGATAGGAGAAAATATTTACAAATCATATATCTGATAAGGGGTATCCAAAATATATGAAACATGAAAATTGCTATTATGTCCAACTCTTTGCGAACCCATGAACTATACAGTCCATGGAATTGTCTAGGCCAGAATACTGGAATGGGTAGCCTTTCCTTTCTCCAGGGGATCTTCCCAACCCATGGTTTGAACCCAGGACTCCCAAATTGCAAGCAGATTCTTTACCAACTGAGGTATAAGAACTACAATTTCAACAACAGCAGCAAAAATCTCAATTTAAAAATCAGCAAAGGACTTGAAAAGACATTTTTCCAAATATGATATACAAATGGCAAACATGAAAATACTCATAATCACGCAAAATCACTGCCAGAGAGATACAAACTCAAAGTACAATGAAATATCACCTCAAAGCCATTAAGACAGATGCTATTAAACAAAACAAAAACAAAACAAATACTGGTGGGTAGGTGGAGAAGCTGGAACCCTTGCTCCAACCCTGATGATGAGACTGTAAAATGGTACAACTGCTATGGAAAACAGTATGAGAGTACCTCAAAAAATAAAAAATAAGACTACTATATGACTCAGCAATCCCACTTTTGAGTAGATATCCTCAAGAATTAAACACAGGGCCTCAAAGAGATATTTGCATACCTACACTGAAAATAGCGTTAGTTATAACAGCCAAGAAGTGGAATCAACCCAAATGTCCATCAAAAGACAAATGCATAAATAAAGTATGATATATACATAGAATGGAATACTATGCAGCCTGAAAAAAGGAAAGAAATCCTGTCACACACTGCAGCATGGATAAACTTTGAGGGCACTATGCTAAGTGAAATAATCCAGTTACAAGAGGACAAACACATATATGGCTGAGCTCCCTTTCTGTTCACCTCAAACTACCACAGCATTGTTAACTGGCTATATACCCCAATACAAAATTAAAGTTTAAAGTTTGAGGGGAAAAAAGAGGACAAATATTATATGATTCTACTTAGATGAGATACCTCAATAAGTCAAAATCATAGAAATGCAAAGTAGAAGGGGTTTAGGCTTGGAGGAAGGGGAAAGGAAGAACTGTTTTTAATGGGAATAAAGTTTCAAATTTGTAAGATGAAAAAGTTATGGAGATCTATTTTACAATCATGTAAATATACTTAACAATACTGAACTATACACTTAAAATGGTTCAGATAGTGAATTTTATGTGTGTTTTTTTCAATCACACTAAAAAAAGAATAAATGAACGCTAACCTAGAAATATGTCCTGTGAAAATTCATTTTAAAATTTAATTTTAAATGAATTTAAAATTCATTTAAAATTTCATTTTAAAATGAAAGAAAGATAAAAGCCCTTTTAGAAAAGTAAAAGCTGAATCACTGCATAGCCTGTACCATAAAAAACAAAAGGATATTCTTCAGGCAAAAAGAAAACGATACTAGATGGACATCTGGATCCTCACAGAGGAATAATGAATGCCAGAAATAGTAAATATGCTGGTAAATAAAAAGCTCTTATTTCTCATTTGTTAATTTCTTTAAAAGATAACTGATTAAAGCAAAAATAGTAACAATATATTATAAGGACATACACAGAAATAAAAGTTATGACAACAAAAGTATCAAGAATGGGAGAGAGAAATGAAAGTATACTGCTATGAGATTCATAAATTATCTGTTGATATAACATCATTTGAAAGTTGGCTGTAAGTTTAAATGTGTATTATTCAATGTAACTCAGAGTAACTTCTAAGAGGTATAGCTAATAAGTCAATAGTGAAGATAAAATAAATTCAGAAAAATACTCCATTAATCCAAAAGAAGGCAGAAAACAGGCAAAAAGAACAGATGGTACAAATAAAAACAAGAAGCAAAATTATATATTTAAAACTAACTCACACTGTTATTTGCATTAAACATAATCTAAACACTAAATAAAAGGCAGAGACTGTCACGCTAGATAAAAACTATATGGTATCAAGAAATTCCTTTAAAATATAAAGATACAGATAATATGAAATAAAAGGAGGGAAACAGAAGTATCACACAAAAACTACTCATGAGAAATCTGGAATTTCTATATAAATATTAGGATGGCTGTCAGTGGCTCCATTATTCAAACATTATCAAGGCTTTTGCCTCACAGTGTTTTACTAGTTCAACTTTGCAGACTCACCTCCTTCTAGTCCCACCACAAACAGTAGCCAGCCTGACCCAGCCTCAAAAGGTCTACCCTGAACTTCGTACTCTCTGGTCGATTTTACTTTGTACCAAACCTCATGCCACTGCAGGGTCCTGTTAAGCCATTATGCCTCATCAGGGTCACATGCCTTCTTTGTTAAAAACAGAACTAGCCCACCACTCAGTTAAATTCTCCATCTCTTCCCAGCCATCCTTACTTCTCTAGCCTCAGTTATTGAGTTCTAGGTCAAAATCCATATGGCTTTATCCTAGGTAGCTTCTAAGCACTGCCATACTCTGTAGAAACATGCTACAGAAGGAATCAGTTTCTGCTTCCACCCCCACAGGAACAAATGAGAGACACATGGAAAGACAGAAGGGCTCTATCCTTGGCCCAGGCCTGCTCAAATTCTAAGTTACTACTCTTGCGCCTATACTTGACTTGTATCTGTACAGCACATTGCATTCTACAAAATAGGTCATCTACTTCATTATTCCTAGCATCCTTCTCAGACTAACAGTGTAAATACAGATTACCAGGGTTTAAAACAGGGTCTATCATGTATTAGGCTTTGTTAATTTTGGCTAAACTGTATGCTTTAATTATTGATAGGTGAGTAAACTTTCAATTAAAAGCCCAGAGGTGTTAATATTCCACAGGGTGCCTGAAGTTATCTACCAATAATAAAAATGGAGCATGAATTACAGTCCGAGATTTCCTGTGTATTTTGACACCACTTCTCATCACCTCTCTCGCTACTGCTCTAGCATCCTCTCTTGCAAAGCTCATTAGGCAGCTTGTGAAATGGCTGGACGTGATCCCAGCTCCTGATATTCACAGCCCTGTACAATCTCTTCCGCTTGAGTATGTGTGGGACTTAGTGTCTTATTTCTGACAGAAAGAATATGACAGAACTCACGGGATATTCGTGATTTGGGGGGTTTTGGTTTTTGTTTGTTTGTTTGATGAGTCTTTATTCACATATTTGGGGAAATGTGATATTAGAAATTAACAACCGGTGTCCAGTTTTAAAATACTCTGACTTCCAAATCAATCTCTCTCACTCCCTCCCTGCCTCCCCTCCTTACTCGTTTGCTCTCCTCAAGTAAGCTGCCACATTGTTGTAAGCTCTCCAAGGAAGAGGATACTATGGCAAGGATCTGAGGATGGTCTGTGACCAATATTAAGGGATCAGTTCAATAACCCACAAGGAACTAACTTCCATGTGAGTGAATATAGAAGTGAATCCTCCCCTAATCAAGCCTTGAGCTGACACCTTGATCACATCTTTACGAAACACCCTGAGCCAGAGGACCCAGATAAG
Organism: Odocoileus virginianus; assembly: GCF_023699985.2. Taxonomy (NCBI): domain Eukaryota; kingdom Metazoa; phylum Chordata; class Mammalia; order Artiodactyla; family Cervidae; genus Odocoileus; species Odocoileus virginianus. Next base: position 86,536,174 of record NC_069674.1, on the reverse strand, counting down.
CCATGCCTAAATTCTTGACTCACAAACTATGAAATAATACGTTTGTTGTTTTAAACTAGCAAGTTTGGGGGTAACTTGCTATTCAACAATAGACAAGATACCTAGATGACTGCAATAGCCTAACTGGTCTCCTTACTTAGCCTTATAAGTCAGCCTGATCAAGTTATACTTCAGCTCAAAATCCTGCAACAGCTTCCCTTTCCAGTAAGAGTCAAAGTCCCTCCATGACCTAAAAGATGCTGAACTCCCCTCTGCTTTGACCTCAAGCACTATTACTCATTCATTTACACACCAGCCCCGCAGGCTTCCTGGCTGTTCTCACACATGCTGAGTGAGCTCACACAGGACACTCACACTGGCTTGTTGCCTTTGCCTGAACTGTTCATCCCCCAGATACCTACATGACTAACCCCCTCACCTCCTGTAAAGTGAAAGTGAAAGTCACTCAGTCATGTCTGACTCTTTGCAACCCCACAGACTATACAGTCCATGAAATTCTCCAGGCCAAAATGCTGGAGAGGGTAGTCTTTCCCTTCTCCAGGGGATCTTCCCAACCCAGGGATCAAACCCAGTTTTCCTGCATTTCAGGCAGATTCTTTACCAGCTGAGCCACAAGGGAAGCCCCCACCTCCTGTAAATATTTGATCAGATATCACCGTCTCAGGAAAGCCAAACTAACCATCCTACTATAAATTGCCATGTATCACTCATCCCACTGCTAATTTCTCTGTCTCCATATCTTTTTTTATTCTTAACTCACTGCCTAACTTAGTGCATATCTTACTTATTATGTACTATGTCTATTGCTTACTGGTTTTTTCCTCCACAAAAATGCAGACTCCAAGAGAGAATTGGCGCCTTTTTTTTTTTAAAGGGACTAATGACCTACCCTGTGCTCAGTAATGATCTAGAAAGAGTTTAGTCCTATAAAAAGATCACCATGGTTTTCTTTGAGCATGTAAAGATTGTTACCATGGACTCACATCAGATACATTCCTCTTTATAATTACTCTTTAACATCACAGTTCAAGATTTTTGAAGCACTGATGTGATTTTCTAGTGCCAAAGTCTATATAGAGTCAATGATGATCAGACAAGCAGAAGTAAACCATATCTGTTATAATTCCTTTTCCAAGGGGCTTTTTGTCTCCACGCCAAACTTTAGAATTATTAATAGAAGGATGAAGATAGCTTAAAAACTAAAACCACTGATATAAGCTAAAAGCTTGAATGACATTTCCTTATCAGATGTATTTGACAAAATATAAGCTCACAAGTTCACCTATGAGAATATATGATAAGAAAAAAGGATATTTGCTGCCAAATGAATTTTATACTATTGACATATGTGCCTTGGTGGTGGACGTATGGGATAGTCCCAAGGTATCCTTTATGTTTATCAGAAACTTGATTGTGAAACAGTGGTTCAATTTCTTTGTTCAGTCTTTATGGGCATATCTCAAATGTCGATCCTAAAACCAACTTCCCTAGTAACAGCAACAGGACTCAGCTTGTCAGGTGCCCACAGATGAAGGCCTCTTTTATTCTGCTGACTTCCTTCTTAGTTGAGAGGCCCTCCCTCAACTGCGGTGAGCACCCTGATTCCCAAGGCAGCCTTTGTGTCCCAGTAGGGGTGCAGTGTGTTACTTCCAAGCAGGCGAGGCACGACGACCCCCCCATTGTGTGTGTTAATAGGCTGCAAAGCTTAACAGTCCCAACCGCAGGGACACCTTTGTATTTTGTTACTTGAAACCTAGCTTCCATGCAGCTGTACCTTGGCACCTTCTGCCTTTTCCCTCCCAACTAAGTACACAAGCCTGCAAATACACACCACCACAGCCCCCCCAACACACACACAGAAGTAACATGCTTTTCCAAAGCTGCTGCTGGATTCTCATCTTAACACTGTGTGGTAATAAGAGAGAATAAGGGAAATAGAATGTTTTATACCTGTTTTTAAGGCTAATGAAAATGCTTTCTGGGTCCAGCTGCAGAAACCTCTCTCTCTCATACATACTTAGGTTACAGTCAAACCCTCCGGGAAACAAACTCACTCCAAAGGACAGCGTGGATAGTGGAGTGCAGTTTATTACACTGGCGCATCCAAGGCAGAGTCTCCTCTTTAATCAGGGACTCCGACCAACTTTTGTGAAAACCTTACATGCCTTAAGTGTATGTGCTCAAGCCCACATCCCCAAATTCCTTAGACTTAGCCTGGAAAATGTTAAAGGGAGGTACAATCAGGCTACAGCCATATTTCATAATCAGAAGAGTCAGCTGGTTATGCCCTGTAACCTACACCAATGGGTGGCATAAAGATTACAAAGGTGATTAACCACATAGGGAATTGTTACATTCTTTCTGGAGAAGGGGAATCTTGGCATGGAATCTGGTGTCTATCAGTCCAGGAGGCCTGTTCGGCCATACGCATGTGATCTCCATGGCTACCAGGCACATAGTCCAAAGTTGACTGGGGATGTAAGATGGAGTTTCCTTCTTTTTCAAGATGGAGTCAGATCGGCCTGTTCCTTTCCTTCTTCACTTATACACTCATACACACACACACGCGTATATCTCACAGGATTTTTAGTTTGACAAAAGAAAAGAGAAGAGGGACTTCCCTGGTGGTCCAGTGGTTAAGAATCCACCTGCCAATGCAGGCAACATGTGTTCGATCCCTGGTCTGGGAAGATTTCATATGCCATGGGGCAACTAAGCCCATACACCACAACCCGCAAGCCTAGAGCCTGTGCTTTGCAACAAGCACCCACAATGACCACGCACAAATACAGAAAGCTCTCGTGCAGCAACGAAGATCCAGCACAGCAAAAAACTAAAAATAAATAATAAAAATTTTTAATCCAGAAATTTTTTAAAAAGTGACAGAAGAGGAAGGCTTGTCCCCAGGAAGAGCCATTTATGCGCGCGCGCGTGTGTGTGTTAGTTGTTCAGTCGTGTCCAACTCTTTGCTACCCCTTGGTTATAGCTTGCCAGGCTCCTCTGTCCATGGAATTTTCCGGGCAAGAGTACTGGAGTGGGTTGCCATTTCCTTCTCCAGAAGATCTTCCCAACTCAGGGACTGAACCTGGGTCTCCTGCATCGCAGGCTGATTCTTTACTGTCTGAGTGACCAGGGAAGTGACATCAAATGAATACAACCTGAGGGAATGGAGACCACACACTTCTTGGGCTAAGCAACTTATGAGGCCCAGGGATGAGATCCCGGACACTGATCTGGGGACATGACGGTGCTACTGACGTCATTGACTCAGCTGCACATCAGAGGAATGCAGTTACCTGGATGAGTGGGCAGATCTGCTTCTCCCAGAACAACCCCCGGTCCCCAGAAACCCATCTGTAGCTGAGGGAAGAGTGGACAGAAGATGAAGAAGTTCCCCTCACAAGTGTGAGGGATACCATCCCTGAAAACAAGTCACACCCAGCTGCTTGAGAAGAAGCCAGTCCCAGTAGCTCACCTCAGCACCATCAGTCCTCCACGGCCACTGCCCCTCCTCTGGACAGGGACGTCACGCTTCAGGCTGAACATTCATCTACTCAGATAATAGTTATTGAGAGCTCAGTATGTGTTGGGGGTGGAGGAAAGCAGGCAGTCAAGGTTCCCGCCTCCATGAAGCTCTAGATGCAAACGACAGAGCCACTCAGCCTCGGTTCAAATCATTGTTCTCCCACTTACCAACAGTGTGAATTCTGGGAAACCTGCTCAAGTTTCCTAGGCTTTAGTTTTCCCCGTTATAAGGTGGGGATTAAGATATTACTTATTTCCAAGGGCTATTGTGAGGATCAAGTGACACCAAGCCACGTAGGTTAGAGCACTGGCGAACACTGCAGCCCCTGTTAGCTGGGGCCACCTATTACTGTCACTGCGGTCGCTGGGCGAGGGGCTGGGTGGACGGAAGAGAACAGAGCATGCAGTCTGTGCCCTTATGATGCTTATCCTCTACTAGGGGTGACAGACAAGAAATAAATAATCAAGGAAACATACAGTAGGTCAGCAAGTAATACGGACAAAGGAATAAAGAAAATAAGGAAATGTAGCTACAGTGGAAAAAGAGAATGGAAACATAATTAGTACAAAGCACTTCCTCTTCTCCAGCACACCAGACATCCATCCTCAAACATCAGAAGAGAATCACCCTACTCTGCCTTCTTTTCCTCAAAGAAACCAGCCCCCTTGGAAGCCATCTCTGCGAAATCCTAGAGACTTCTAAGAGTTGACAGTATTGTCCTATTTACTTTCTCTTAGAAGATGACCACTATTGTGCCATTCAGCATCCCTTAACTGTAAATCTACTTGGTATCCACACAACTTCAAGACACTTTAAAAAGTACTACATGGAACATAGGAGTCAGGAAAAAAAAAATTTCCTCTATTCCCATGAAAAAGTCTGAAAGCATGAAGGCCAACCAATGTTATTTCCACCCAATAGCCACACACCCCTTGAAAAAACATGAGGCCATAATGCTACTCCAACTTAGCAAGAAAAAGCATGCAAATTGTCTTCAAGTTGACAAGGAAAACCATGATACACAGTACATCTCATTGCTCTTATCAATATAATCCCCAGAGAGTATCTTTAAGTGGCCTCTAAAATTGTATTAATTATTAAATGGAAGCCTCAGAGGCAAGGAGAACCTACTAGTCATAGTTTTATTTACCCTCATCACCTGCTGTTTGCCCTGGGTTTATTTAAAGTCATAATCATGTCTCCTGTGATGGAGGATTTGGGCTGCTTTGTGGTCACATGTGGAAAATATTATATATCCACATCAAATGCACATGTGGTCTCTCTTAGAAGAAACCAATGTCATCTCCCTAGAATTAGACCATGTTCCCTGTGGGCATCTAAGACTGAAGTCTACAGGGAGTTCTCAAGGAAAAAAGAAAAAAAAAAATCCCTTAAATAATCCACAAAGAGGGAAGAGTTACTTAGACCTTCAATAGTGCTTTGTAATCATTGCTCATCACCAAAATACAAACAAAAGAACAAAAACTTATAGAGCAAAAGAACAAAAACGTGTACTGATTTGCAATTTTATTTTGCAATATTATTTTGGTCCAGAAGTTTGTTTTGCTTTATCCATGCAAGAACAATGAGGAGACTCCTCAACACCGGTGAAGCCTGAGAACCCAAAAATCCCCTTTGTGTCTATGGGAGAGGAGCAAAAATCCTTGGTCCCCAGACCTCGGGGCTGGCTACAGGGACCTGTGACCAGGTGCATAGGGTCCCTCACTCAAAAGGATCCAGCAATGGTATTTAATGCTTTTTACTTACCATACTGAATTTCTTTACAAATTGGGCTTTATTTTGCTCCAAGGATTTAGAGCCTCAGCTCACACACAGTCCTGCCTCTTGCACTTCCCCAAGGCTCCTGATGGGTTCTCAGTCCTCTGCCTGAATCCTGACACCCCGGAACCCAGCCCTTTTCCCTCCTCCTCACACCCTGCATCCACTGTGGCCCTCAGATGGGGGCCACTGGGTCAAGCCCACAGGGAGAGACTCACATTGCACCACTGTTCTCGGCCCCCTCCCCTCCCGGGATGTGCCTGGTTGCTGAGAGGCCAGGGTCACACACCCACCCATCCCGACTCCTCTGTACACTCCAGCCCCCACACATACACACACACAAGCTAGCAGCACAACTGTGCATAGGGCAGGTGACCACGAGAGTCGGGCTGCAGCCCACCAGGATCCAGCTACTGTGTGCGCCCCAGGGTAGAGGCTGCAACACAATATGCTTGTGTGTATGTGTGCGTTCAGTCGCTTCAGTCATGTCTGACTCTTTGCGACCCCGTGGACTATAGCCTGCCAGGCTCCTCTGTCCATGAGGTATTCCTGGCAAGAATACTGGAGTGGGTTGCCATTTCCTTCTCCAGGGGAGCTTCCTGACCCAACACGTGGCAGTCCCCATTTCTGATGTGGAGGATGTCCCCACAGAAGGAACGAAGAGTCCGTCTCTTCCAGGACTTCAGTGTTCTTTGCCAACCCCTGAATCAAAACCCCATTGCTCTCACGCCCACGTTCCCATCTCCTCTGGAGTTAGGTAACTCAGCTCAGCTGCAGAATGCCTAGGACTCAGGAAGCACCAAAGAGCATAGTTACCTCCATCGACATCACTTGAGCAAGTTTTGCGGGCAGGTGTAACACTGACCTACCTCAAGGACATATTTATTAATGCTTAATGCTAGCCAGGGGCAACATGGGACACTCTGGGGTCAACTTCAAGCACTTCACAGATCCCTCCCCACAAACCACAGCCAAAAGAATCACATGCTACTTATGCTTTCCCCATGATCACAGTCTGGTGTAGGTGAAATCCAGATAGAGAGGCTTGTAAATATTCATCACTTTTCAGTTAAATGCAAGAACACAAAATCAACATGGGAGCAGCAGTGATCAAATCAGGAAAAGGAAGAGAAGCTAGTTCCTGTTTCTCAAAGCTTAAAGTTCAGACAGATACCTGCAGCACTGTGTACTGGGGTCAGGGGCAAGGGGCACAGAAAGGATGTTTGGTAAAAAAGCGGATTCCTGGCCTCCACCACAGACCCACTGGATCTTACAGTCTGAGGGGAGTTCACTGAATCTACATTTGCATAAGCTTTCCAGTTGGTTTTCACACCACTGTGAGTGGGTCAATTCTTATTATGAGCTTTCTATCATTGGAAAAGCAATTCTCAAAAATTCAGCATTTCCAGGAGTCAACTGGAATTCCTATTAAAATCCAGGTTCCTTGAGCACCAACCCCTCCATCTCAGAGATTCTGACTGAGTAGGTCTGGAACCAGCATTTTAACAAGCACTTTCCCCCCACACCCCTATGCAACCCCATCCCCCAAGTTTCTGATGCAGATCTCAGATGACACCTTGAAAAATACTAACATTTAAAAAATTCTTACCTTTATTATTTTAAAACAGCTACAATTAAACTTCAAATTTTTTTACATCCAAGTGTTATTTAAACACCTTTTATATGCTAGAGCCAAGGATGGAAAGCTGAATTGGTCCTTTTCTAAAGAAGATCCATGTTCAGGAAGAAAAAACAGCCAAGTAAGCAACAGCTGTCACATGCTTTAAATGTGTAAACCCTTAAAATGTTGAATAACATTATTGTTTAAATACCATGAATTACAACAGAGGAGAAGCCAAGTTCTTACAGTAATAGAAGCTGCCATGTATTGAGCTTCTGCTACATGCAAGCTGCTCAGATAGAGATACTTTTCTACGAGTTAATACACACCAAACCTGCATAATTAGTTTTTACACCTTCAGAGTGAATAAGGAACAGAGGTCAGTGGATTAGGAACTTAGGATCTTCCTCATGCTTAAAATCGTTTCCTTCTGGGAGAAGTTGCTCCTTGCTTTCATACATTTTGTTTACAATGTATTTTCAGTTAGAAAATAGTTTTAACGGATCCTTATTGTAATGGTGAAAAATATATATTTTTATTCCCAACTTGTTGATGAGAAAACTCGAGTTCTTAACAGAAGGAACATGCCCATAAAATGGGAAAGATCAAACTTGAAACCAAGACTCCATAAATCTGATGAAATTCCCATGACACCATATATAATTAATCAGCTAACTTATGATTTGGAGAAAGAAATGGCAACCCACTCCAGTATTCTTGCCTGGAAAAATCCCATGGACAGAGGAGCCTGGCAGGCTACAGTCCATGGAGTTGCAAAGAACCAGGACATGACTGAGCACTTGTCAGCAGCAGCTTAGGACCGGTTGAAAACGCACAAACAAAATATGATCTCATAATCTTTGTGGTTTATAACGAAGGTACTCTTCTTGCTCACATCTGCCCACTGCAGAGGCGTTTCAGTTCAACCCCACACCTCTTGCCTTCCAGCGTAGCTCTTCATCCGGGGAGCAAGCGCTCCTCTCACAGCAAAAGGAGAAAAACAACAGTGGAACACGTGACAGCCCACAGAGCTCCCACCCAGAAGTGACATACGTCCCTTCTCATTTAAATGGACAAAATTAAGCACGTGGTCAGGCTGCTGTTCAGGGGCCAAGGGGAAGAGACACTTATGTCCCAAGTGAATGGGTCTGGCATCTCGAAGCACTTCTGCCACTGAAATTCTGAGCTCTGAAGGAGTGTCATTCTCTGGTGTCAGCAGGAGCACCAGCTCTAAGTTTCCACAGCATTCAGAGAGGGGACATCAAGCATATGGGGCAAGACACACAGAGGAGCATTTCTCTAGAAACTCAACAGTGTTAATCCCAAGAAACTATGTTCAGGTTCACAGGTCATCCTCAGCCTGAGACAGACACACTAACAGACTGATTACTTTGCATTTGTGTGTTTGTGGGGCCAGATCTCAGCAATACTATAAACCCAAGCACCAGTTATCACAGAAATCAGCACCTTTCAACATCTGAACTGTATGGGCAGTCAGTTAGGAAATGAACTGCAAGCAATTCATTACTAATGACAAAGTAACAAAGTTTTTAAAAACTGGCATTTTAAAGAAATGCAAGTTTAAGGATTTTCTTTAAATACTAGCCTGCTTATTCACTTGCATTCTGTTTTCACGAACAGGAGAGAGAGGAGAGGGGTTACAGCTACTTCCTAAAGAATTGCATTTGACCATTATTACACCCATGGGTGTGCATACATCCGTGAACTTCGAGTTACATGTGTGTGGTAGCAGAAAAAAAAAAGTTGAGAAGCACTTATCTAAACCACAACCACATTTATCACTTCTCTATCACTGCAAATAATTCCATGTGTGTTCTCACTAGCCAAATAGTAAGCATCCCAAGAACAAGAACCATATTTCCCCCTTTTCAGCTATTGGTTGCAACTTGGTCTCATGAAATCATCATTTGGCACAGGTAGGGGAACTTTTTTTCCCTATTAAGGGGATTAATGTGAGGTTTCCAGTTATGGAGCACAGAATAATAAACTTTATTGAGATAGGAAAAAATTTAAAAATTATTATTTTAATGATTTATTAATTGTCTAAGTTTTAAAGTAGAACTAAATGAAAAGGGTGAATTTCCTGTTCATCTTATTGAGATCTGCAAAGTATGTGTGAACGGTTATGATCGAGCTTATGAAAGGTTGCTGCTGCAAGCCGTGTGTTAGGCCAGGATTTGTGACCTCCAGAGGAGAAGATTTCAATCCAGGGTCAGAGATAAGACTTGACTACCTGGAGCTTTTTGTGTAGCAACATTTTATTAAAGTATAACAGATAGGGAAAGCATCTGAGAAGACATCAGAAGGGAACAGAAAGAGTGCCCCCTTCCTAGTTTTTAGCAAGGTGTTTTATGTCTGTTAGAAAGCAATTAATCAGCTGAGAGAGGCCCCTTAAGGCTGAGGGATTTTCACCAGGACCCGCTCCCACAACACGCACTTTTGAGATAGGATGGCACGAGGTGCCTCATCCCCACTCCCCCACACACCCCACCCGGCCATAAAACAATTGACATGAATGCTGGTTTCAGAAAATAAAAAAAAGTTAATCTTAGGCGGATAACCATTGTGTCTACTACTGTGGGCAAGAATCCCTTAGAAGAAATGGAATAGCCATCATAGTCAACAAGAGAGTCTGAAATGCAGTACTTGGAAGCAATCCCAAAAATGACAGAATGATCTCTGTTTCCAAAGCAAAGCATTCAACACCACAGTAATCCAAGTCTATGCCCCGACCAGTAATGCTGAAGAAGTTGAAGTTGAACGGTTCTATGAAGACCTACAAGACTTTCTAGAACTAAAACCCAAAAAAGATGTCCTTTTCATTATAGGGGACTGGAATGCAAAAGTAGGAAGTCAAGAAACACCTGGAGTAAGAGGCAAATTTGGTCTTGGAGTACAGAATGAAGCAGGGCAAAGGCTAATAGAGTTTTGCCAAGAGAACACACTGGTCATAGCAAACACCCTCTTCCAACAACACAAGAGAAGACTCTACACATGGACATCACCAGATGGCCAACACCGAAATCAGATTGATTATATTCTTTGCAGCCAAAGATGGAGAAGCACTATACAGTCAGCAAAAACAAGACCAGGAGCTGACTGTGGCTCAGATCATGAACTCGTTATTGCCAAATTCAGACTTAAATTGAAGAAAGTAGGGAAAACCACTAGACCATTCAGGTATGACCTAAATCAAATCCCTTATAATTATACAGTGGAAGTGACAAATAGATTCAAGGGAGTAGATCTGATAGAGTGCCTGAAGAATTATGGATGGAGTTTCGTGACATTGTATAGGAGGCAGTGATCAAGACCATCCCCAAGAAAAAGAAATGCAAAAAGACAAAATGGTTGTCTGAGGAGGCCTTCCAAATAGCTGTGAAAAGAAGAGAAGCGAAAGCAAAGGAGAAAAGGAAAGACATATCCATTTGAATGCAGAGTCCCAAAGAATAGCCAGGGGAGATAAGAAAGCCTTCCTCAGGGGTCAACGCAAAGCAATAGAGGAAAACAACAGAATGGGAAAGACTAGAGATTTCTTCAAGAAAAGTAGAGATACCAAGGGAACGTTTCATGCAAAGATGGGCACAATAAAGGACAGAAATGGTATGGACCTAACAGAAGCAGAAGATATTAAGAAGAGGTGGCAAGAATACACAGAAGAACTGTACAAAAAAGGTCTTCACAACCCAGATAATCATGATGGTGTGATCACTCACCTAGAGCCAGACATCCTGGAATGTGAAGTCAAGTGTAACTTAGGAAGCATCACTATGAACAAAGCTAGTGGAGGTGATGGAATTCCAGTTGAGCTATTTCAAATCCTGAAAGATGATGCTGTGAAAGTGCTACACTCAATATGCCAGCAAATTTGGAAAACTCAGCAGTGGCCACAGGACTGGAAAAGGTCAGTTTTCATTCCAATCCCAAAGAAAGGCAATCCCAAAGAATGCTCAAACTACTGCACAATGGCACTCATCTCACACACTAGCAAAGTAATGCTCAAAATTCCCCAAGCCAGGCTTCAACAGTACATGAACCATGAACTTCCAGATGATCAAGCTGGATTTAGAAAAGGCAGAGGAACCAGAGATCAAACTGCCAACATCTGTTGGATCATTAAAAAGGTGAGAGAGTTCCAGAAAAAAACATCTACTTTATTGACTATGCCAAAGCCTTTGACCGTGTGAATCACAATAAACTGTGGAAAATTCTTAAAGAGATGGGAATACCAGACCACCTGACCTGCCTCTTGAGAAACCTATATGCAGGTCAGGAAGCAACAGTCAGAACTGGGCATGGAACAATAAACTGGTTCCAAATCAGGAAAGAAGCACATCAAGGCTGTATATTGTCAACCTGCTTATTTAACTTATATGCAGAGTATATCATGAGAAATGCTGGGCTGGAGGAAGCCCAAGTTGGAATCGAGATTGCTGGGAGCAATATCAATAACCTCAGATATGCAGATGACACCACCCTTGTGGCAGAAAGTGAAGAAGAACTAAAGAGCCTCTTGATGAAACTGAAAGAGGAGAGTGAAAAAGTTGGCTTAAAGCTTAACATGCAGAAAACTAAGATCATGGCATCCAGTCCCACTTCATGGCAAATAAATGGGGAAAGAGTGAAAACATCAGCAGATTTTCTTTTCTTAGGCTCCAAAATCACTGTAGATGGTGACTGCAGCCATGAAATTAAAAGACACTTAATTCTTGGAAGCAAAGTTACAACCAACCTAGATAGCATATTAAAAAGCAGAGACATTACTTTGCCAACAAAGGTCCATCTAGCCAAAGCTTTGGTTTTTCCAGTAGTCATGTATGGATGTGAGAGTTGGACTATAAAGAAAGCTGAGCACTAAAGAACTGATGCTTTTGAACTGTGGTGTTGGAAAATATTCTTGAGAGTCCCTTGGATCTCTGCAAGGAGATCCAACCAGTCCATCCTAAAAGAAATCAGTCCTGAATATTCATTGGAAGGACTGATGCTGAAGCTGAAACTCCAATCCTTTGGCCACCTGATGGGAAGAACTGACTCATTTAAAAAGACTGATGCTGGGAAAGATTGAAGGTGGGAGGAAAAGGGGACGACAGAGGATGAGATGGTTGGATGGCATCACCGACTCAATGGACATGAGTCTGAGTAAACTCCACTAGTTGGTGACGGACAGGGAGCCCTGGCAAACTGCAGTCCACGGGGTGGCAAAGAGTAGGTCAGGACTGAGCTACTGACCTGAACTGAATCTTAGGCTGAACCATTTTGAAGAAAGGCAGATTCCAAAGCAAATACATAGTTTCATTAACATAGCTTAAGAAAAACATTTCCATAAGAAAAACACATTGGTTAGCTCAAGGGAGAACCAGGTGTCCTCAACAAAGAATTAAAAGAAGTCTCTTTTATTTTTGTGTAGAAAATGAATAAATCATCTGCCACTTGCAATTTACTACTCCTGCTGCTTGGGGACCTCTGGCCTTCCTACCTGTTACCCTCTCACTTACAAACTGCCAAGGGCTTCCCAGGTGGTGCAGAGGTAAAGAATCCACCTGTCAATGCAGGAGACACAAGTTTGATTCTGGGTGGAGAGGATCCCCTGGAGGAGGAAAGGGCATCCCACTCCAGTATTCTTGCCTGGAAACTCCCACCGACAGAGGAACCTGGCAAGCTACAGTCCATGGGATCACAAAGGGCTGGACGCGACTGCGCGCACATGCACACACAGACTGCCAAGAAAAAGAATTAACTTTAGTGAGGCTAACTGGGTCAGGAAAAAGTTTTCACAGTATCTAATGATTCACTTCTTCCCACACCTTGCTCTGGAGCTGCAGGCAGGCAGTGAATACCTCCATGTTCAATTTGCAGTCAGAATTTCTAGGGAGCAGAGTCATAAAAGACTCCCACCTGTCCAAGTATATAGGCCCAGCGCAAAGACTTCGAAAATGGAAAAGAAGAATTAACTTGTTCAATGACCAGAATAAATTTTACTTACCATGATTTCAACTTAAGTGTTTTGAGGCTACATACTTATGAAATGTTAAAGGATACAGAAAAGGCACAAGGCTATTTTAGACGGTCTGTTCTGAACTTAAAAACATAAAACTGTGAGAAATCTGAATTCACATTTATGAGAGTAGCTGCTCCTAAGCAAATGAGCAAACAGAGGACTTTTATTATCTCTAAAAAAGCAGAGACACTTCTGAAACCCTCCTCAAAACAGAAACTTGATGTATATGCTATCATCTTTCCCTTTGAAGTCAAAAGGAATTAAATCTTCAAGACACACAGTACAAAGCAGGGAAATATCAGTATTCCAAGCACATACAGAAACAGCCAAACTCCAGACAGCTTTGCCTGGGAACATAGAGCAGATAAACAATTGAAGTACAGACTTTATTTCCTCAGTCTTCTATTTTATTTTTACAGTTACTTATATGCTGCCTGATTGACTGCAGGAAAGATTTGAGTCACATAAAGCCCTCCATTTTTTTTAAGTAGATAGCAGTTCCTATGCTAATCCTTCCTAAAGGCTCTGCCAACAGTGGCACATCTAATACATGAAAATATATGTGTAATTGAAAAATAATTTTAATTTGCAGGAGGAAAATGCATTTTGATTCTCTCAAGAGAACCACTTTCACGCAGACCATTTAAAGCAGGATGCCTGAAATTTATTTGCGAAGGCAGAGTATTTCATTTTCCTGGGAGGAAACTGGTTTTTCCACTTAAGAAGGAAGACATTCTCTTGAGAGAAGGAAAGAATATTTGCGTGTCACTGAGTGCTTACACCGACTATAATCGTACTGAGGCCACACTACTAATTTGAATCAGGAAATGCCTCTTCTCCTTCAGATTGTATCTTCCTTTCTCCTCTCTCTGGTTTTGGCTGTAGCTAAAGTTAAACCCCAACTGATACCAGTCCTTTAAAAAAAAATCTGGATGACTCTTCCCATAAATCCTCTCACTAGTCTGATTCGCACAAAACTAGTTAATCAATGATCCTCCCCCTCCAGCCAAATCCTTCACTGTGAACTTGAACTCAAAGTTAAGGACACATGGGTTGGTCCCACGCAGTGGGACAGGGAAAATCACTACTGCGGTGTGGAGGTCAGAGGATGTGGCAGGTTTGTGGGCTTTGCAGGTAGATAGCATGGTGGTCACACAAGCTATTTTCAGTGACAAGTATTTTGCATATGTGAAAGTTTAATTCTCTCACTGAGGCCTGCCCAGCAAATGAGATTATTGCCTCCATTTTAGACTTGAGGAAACTGAGGTCTAGAGAGTTTGAATAACTTACTTACCCAAATATGTGCACTTTTTTTTGAGGCTAGATTTGTTAGAATTCAAATCCCCTATTTTAAACCAGTAATTTTGTCCAACGTGCTATTACGAGGATCCTCTGAAAGGATCTGGAGAAGGCAATAGCACCCCTCTCCAGTGCCCTTGCCTGGAAAATCCCATGGACGGAGGAGCCTGGTAGGCTGCAGTCCATGGGGTTGCTGAGAGTCAGACAGGACTGAGCGACTTCACTTTCACTTTTCCTTTCATGCACTGGAGAAGGAAATGGCAGCCCACTCCAGTGTTCTTGCCTGGAGAATCCCAGGGACGGGAGAGCCTGGGAGGCTGCCGTCTGTGGGGTCACAGAGACTGAAGCGACTTAGCAGCAGCAGCAGTAGCTGAAATGATCAATAAGAGATTGATGATAGCAGTTCCCTGAGGACTGGGGAGCTGGGAGAAGAGGGGGCTCTGAGGATAGAGAAGAAGAAACAGAAGAAGAAAGAGAAGAAGAAGAAGAAACATCGTCTGCCCTTTTGCATTTTGAATTTTTTAATTTTTTTTTTACCTTGTATAGTCGATCCTCATCATTCGTAGATTCCATACCTATGAATTTGCCTACTGGCTAAAATCTATCTGTAACAGTAAAATCAATACTTGCATACTTTAATGGTCATTTGTGGACATGCGTAGGGTGTCAAAATATTGTTCACTCAGGCAAGTCAACTTCACACTCTGAACCTCATTTTCTCTTTCATAAAATAAAGATTACTAATTGTGCTCAGCATTTAAGATTACTATCTATGTATGATACAAACATCTATATACAAACATCCCCTCTATGCAGTGGTTCTATAATCTCTAGTTCAGTGTTCAGAGCAACCTTGTGGAACATAACTATCCTAAACAACAAAAATCAACCACATATGCATTTTTGATACTGCATGTGAGAGGATGTGTATGTATGTATTGTATATTTGATTTTTCCAATTATGTGAGCACAGGGCAGGAACATAAAAAAGGGTTTTTTATGGCAGGAACATAAAAAAGGGGGTACACACCCTTGTGTTAAGGACAGAATCAAAATCACAGTTCAGAGTATTAACTTCATATTTCAGAAAAAAGGACCATACAAGAGAGGAAAGAAAGGTCTATCTAACAAAGTGGACAAGGAGATGGTCAAGATCTAAACACAGAAGCCATCTCATCCTGTGAATATTCTAGAAATTAACACTTAGCAAGGATTCAAAGAGTTCAGAGATCAGGAAGTGTACCCAAGAGAGCCTGAAAAGCAAGCCAGAAGTATTCTAAGGTGATGTACCTCACAAGAGAAAAATATATATGTAGCTATTGAAGCCATGAGTTCATACCAAAAGTTGCACTAGCAATTGATAGAAGTCCAGATCTCAGCAAGTGGAAAGCTATAGAGGGGCTGCAGACACAGTTTTGGGGAACTGAGCCATGGAGAAGCTGAGAATCTAGGGACTTGAAATGGAGGAGTCATGCTAGACCAGAGGCCCTTTTGTTCATGTAAATTTTTCATGGGATAGAGTCAGTATTTGAAATCAGATTCTGAAAGAATTCTATGACCCAAAAAAATGACCCAATTTTTCCTATAAAAGGTACAAATATTTTAGCTATTTTCTCTTTACTTCCATCATCAGTCTTAGTAGGGTGTTTAAAAAAAAAAAAACACAGAAAAAATTTGGTAAAGAAAGACTACCCTCCCCAACCTCTAACTGCAGGGAGTTTAATAGACAACGACCCCAGCTGCTCTGAAATCTCTTTTCACATGTGCCATGAAGTCATGGTTCCCACTGTCTGCTTTGCGTGGAGCAAGAACACTGAGGCCGACCTGTTCCTGGGAGACAGGGAACTTTTCAGAAGGTCTTTGGGGACCTTCTTAGGCTGGACAGTGTCTAGGGCACTTCCACTCAACCTTCCCTCAAGTTCTTATCTCTCTGCATCCTCAGGTGCATCCTCAGCCTGATGGCTTCACCCAGCTCCCTCTCCCAAGGCAGCTCACTAATTAAACTCCTTGCATGCTTAATCCCATCCTGACACCTGCTTCTCAAATGAGCAGGGCTAACCAAGGAAACCAACATCTAATGTTTAGTAAAAGTTACTGAGTTATTGGCCAAAAGTTGGGAAGCTTCACTCTCTGCTCCCTAGTCAGAGAGACTAGGGACTTGAGACTTGAGACTCACTCACTGCCCACAGGACACAGTCTGCTTCCGAGACTGAAAACCACCAAGGTTTAGATTCAAGTTGTGAACCGATCACAGGTTTTGTATATTACAGATTATATGCATAATTAAAGACCTTTAAAGATCACTTTATTTGGGGGGGGGGGGTGGCTCCAAAATCACGGCAGATGGTGACTGCAGCCATGAAATTAAAAGATGCTTGCTCCTAGAAAGAAAAGTTATGACCAACCTAGTCAGCATATTAAAAAGCAGAGACATTACTTTGCCAACAAAGGTCCATCTAGTCAAAGCTTTTGTTTTTCCAGTAGTCATGTATGTGAGATGTGAGTTGTGAGATGTGACAGTTGGACTGGGAAGAAAGCTGAGTGCCAAAGAATTGATGCTTTTGAACTGTGGTATTGGAGAAGACTCTTGAGAGTCCCTTGGACTGCAAGGAGATCCAACCAGTCCATCCTAAAAGAAATAAGTCCTGAATATTCATTCGAAGGACAGATGCTGAAGCTGAAATTCCAATCCTTTGGCCACCTGATGGGAAGAACTGACTCATTTGAAAAGACCCTGATGCTGGGAAGGATTGAGGGTAGGAGGAGAAGGGTACAAGAGAGGATGAGATGGCTGGATGGCATCACTGACTCAATGGACATGAGTCTGAGTAAACTCCAGGAGTTGGTGATAGACAGGGAGGCCTGGCGTGCTACAGTCCATGGGTCGCAAAGAGTCAGACCGACTGAGCAACTGAATTGAACTGAAAGATCACTTGTAAATGAATGCTAAACCCACAAATGCCATGAATCTATTCCACTGAAGAGCTAGAATACTCTGGATACCTCAAAACCATGAATTAGTCTATTGGGAGCAGGTTCTATCTGCCTCAATCCATTCCACATGCCCTTCTTCCACGTGTATGAGCCTCCTTGCGTTGTTACCTCATGGATTTCCACCTGTTCTTCAAAATCAACTCAAAATTTACCTCCTGTAGGAAAAAGCCTCCTTGATTTCCCCTGGCCTGATAACCTCCCTATACTGTTTCTTTAAGGATTTGTACCTGACTTTATTGAGAGACCTATCTAACAAGGCTTTTTTTTCAGGTGCTGGTAATTAATGACCAACCAAAGGTGCCTGAAACAGACCTGCTTACCTCACAGAACAAGGAGCCCAGAAAAGTCAGCAGTGGAATTGGTTCTGTTGCTCCAAGGTGTCGTTCGGAACCTACCCCTGTTCCATGCACTCCACGTCATCCTCACTGAGTTAGAAATATTGTCTCTCAAGCTCTAACCACTATCACCCCAAAAAACACACTCAAAGGTGAGAAGAAAAGGCGAAACCATCAACCCCTTCTCCTCTCGTTTATGACAAAAGAGAGAGGCACTGGCGACCCACTCCAGTGCTCTTACCTGGAAAATCCCGTGGACAGAGGAGCCTGCTAGGCTGCAGTCCATGGGGTCGCTAAGAGTCGGACACGACTGACGTGACTTAGCAGCAGCGGCAGCATGACAAAAGAGAAAACCCGGTCCAGAGCAGCCCTTTTACCTCATTGGCCAGAATAGGGTCAGTTGATTGGTCCAACCTATCAGAGCAGAGAGGACTAGGATTACATGATTGGCTTACACCAAGGATGAGTTATCCCTTGAATGGAACCCACCTGCTCTGCTTGTGTCGCTGCCTCATGCATAATTTCTTTCTTTCTTTTCTTTTCTTTCTTTTTTTTTTTTTTTTTTTTTAAATCAAGGCCCTTTTATCCAGGAAGATGGAGAGAGTGGCTGCGGAGCAGAGAACCAACAATGTCTGGTCCACACCCAGCTCAGAGTTCCTGGGGGAGCTGTCTCTGCCTCCATACACTGTTGAATCCTATCTCCCTTTCTTAACCGGCCCATGCTGCTCCTTAGTAGGTAAATCGTCTCGGACTCTTTGTGACCCCTTGGACTGTAGCCTGCCTGGCTCCGCCATCCATGAGATTTCCCAAGTAAGAATACTGGAGTGGATTGCCATTTCCTTCTCCAGGGGATTTTCTGGACCCAGGGATCAACCAGAATGGAACCCGGCCTCCTGTTTGCCGGGCAGATTTTTTTACCACTGAGAGTAGCACTCAATACCAGTTTGCTGAACCCTCAAAATATTCCTTTATTCATTAAAAAATTAAAACAGCACACATAACTATAGGAATTCTAAAAATATGCTTACAAAGTGAAATCCTAGGAAAGTTTTCCAACACTCAGCTAAAAGATTAATAGGAATGTTACAGCGATTGTAGAGAGCAATAGAATGAGGCTAAAGAAGATGAATAATGACAATGTGACCCTTCTGGCTCAGTTTCCATAATCACAATCATAGACCCCTCAGTTCTCTGATTCATACTCCAAATATGCTTTTGGAGTCCCACTTGGGGATACAACAGCTATTTCAATGGTGGCCACAGAATACATGATGCACTGTGAGGTGCTACCCTAGATAAAATGAGCACCAGTAAAATTTTCCTGGCCAGCACAATCACAATCACAACATGGGTTTTAGTGTTACATAGGATGCACTACTCACCCAAAACCTCTTGCAGTTTCCAGACTTCAGAGGTTATCAACTGACAAATTGAATCTCCCTATGTTGGATCCAGTATTCTTGCCTAGAGAATCCTGTGGACAGAGGAGCCTGGTGGGCTTCTGTCCATGGGGTCACCAAACTGAAACGACTTAGCATGCATGCATGCATTGGAGAAGGAAATGGTAACCCACTCCAGTATTCTTGCCTGGAGAATCCCAGGGACGGAGAAGCCTGGTGGACTGCCGTCTATGGGTCGCGCAGAGTCGGACACGACTGAAGCGACTTAGCAGCAGCAGCAGCAGCATGTTGGATCCCAGGGCTTCCCTCGTAGCTCAGTCAGTAAGGAAACTGCCTGCAATGCAGGAGACCTGGGTTCGATTCCTGGGTCGGGAAGATCCCCTGGAGGAGGAAATGGCAACCCACTCCAGTATTCTTGCCTCGGAGGAGCCCGGCAGACTACAGTCCATGAACTTGCAAGAGTTGGACACAACTTAATGACCAAACCACCACCACCAATGTTGGGTCCCAGGGCTTCCCAGGTGGCCCCAGTTGTAAAGAATCTTTCTGGAGTGCAAGAGACTGGGGTTCTATCCCTGGGTCAGGAAGATCCCCTGGAGAAGGAAATGGCAGCCCACTCCAGTAGTCCTCTGGGAAATCCCATGGACAGAGGAGCCTGGTGGGCTACAGTTCATGGGAGTCTCAAAGTATCAGACCCAACTGAAGTGACTGAGCAGGCAGCACATGTTGGGTCCCTGCAAAGTTCTGATCACACTCACCTGGCAGTCTTCTTTGCAATTGCATGCTTAGGTCCAAGAAATGATAGGTCTAATGAATTTGGGGGGTGAGGGGTCAGCAAAAGGATACATAAGTACACCCAAATTCCTAACTTGAGCAACTAAGTGGATGGTGGATGGAGGAGCAAATCTGGAGAAAAGCCTCTGCCTGGAGCACAGTCCCTGCAGAAAAGCCATGACTCGCCCATGTACCTTGCACAAGTCTGGGCTCCAAGACACCTCCTCAGAGAACCCTTCCCTGATTTTACCTAAACTGTGAGCCCCACCATCCTGCATCCCATTACCCTGCCTCCCCCCTTCCTGACATGACACACCATTGGTTTCTGTCCATCTCCTCCACTGGAAGATGTTTTCTGCAGGGAAGAACAGTTTGTGTCTTGTTGACTCCTGAATCTTCAGTGACCTGTGTCTGGCACATGGGAGTTGCTCAGTAAACATGAGTTGTGAGATGGGATAAGGGGCATAGTTTGGGGTGTGTTGAATGTCAGGTTTCTGCTGGACTTACAGTGGGAATCGGTGAGAAAAGAAAATAGCTGTCTGATGCTCTGGACTTTACACAGTTGTATAAAGTGGCATAGTGTACCGGCATAGTGATGAGTACAACCGGGAGGAAGGGGAGTGAGCTATAGGCCTCCCCTCAGTAGGAGAGATTAAGTGGGGAGGGGGGGGGGAATTCTAGGATGGATTACCCAGACCTTCTGCATTTGAGGGAGAAGAATAGGAAATAGAAGAGCAACCAGCATAGTTGAAAGAGAACCAGGAGGCAATGATGTCATGAAAGCAACAGAGGAAACAGTTTCAAGAAGATTTGATCAGCAGCACCTAAAATACAGAAGGGGCTTCCTAGGTGGTGCTAGTGGTAAAGAACCCGCCTGCCAGTGCAGAAGACATAGAGACACAGGTTCGATCCTTGGGTAGGGAAGATCCCCTGGAGGAGGAAATGGCAACCCACTCTAGTATTCTTGCCTGGGAAATCCCATGGACAGAGGAGCCTGGCGGGCTACAGTCCATGGGGTCGCAGAGAGTTGGACACGATTGAAATGACTTAGCAGGCACAAAAGATACGGAAGAGCCCACAGGAGAATGATAGAATAATGTCCTTTGTTTTACACATAATATAACACAATCAATCTCTCTCTCTCTCTCTCTCTTAAATAGCTAATAAAAAAAAAAGACAAGATTGAAGAAACAGATCATTACTTTATCTTGAAATTCTTATTCTTCTCATTCAAGTTTCCAGCCTATGTATTACTTTATTTTACACATATCCATCCATCCATACATGTATATATAATACACACGTGGCAGAAGCAGCCGAAAACAATTATTCCTAATTCATTTTCAAAGTCAAGAGGCATTTTAGCTCTAGGTCAGAACTCCCAGGATCCCATGTGAAAAGTTCTGAAGAAAAAAATCTGGAAAACATTTCTGACTCCACAAGCCTCACAAGGACAGCTTTCAGACCGTCTGATTCAGAACTCCCAGAAGGAAAAAGCGATCCAGCGCTTGTCCTTATAAAAAGCCAAAACCCTTTCTTCAGGATGTAGCAGCCTTATCACATGACCTCAGCTGGCCTGGAGGAGAGCAGGTGGGTGTGACATTAAAATGTAAAACGAAATCCACCAAGCCCTAGGGAGGTTGGGGAGGAACCGGATTTGCTTTCAGGCACGCTCATCCCTTTGGGCTGCAGATTGGGTTGAGCCTGAGAGAATGAATAATTGCCCAGGCAGCTCAGAGCTAAATTCCACTCCAGCGGAGGGCTTCCTGAGTCTTTGTTTCAGGCTGAGCTGGTGATGAGTACAAAGAAAAGGGAGGAGAAGCCAGTGTCCCTTCGGCCTGTTACTTGCCTTTCCGTTCACAGGGGAGCTCAGTCTCACTGTACGCAAGAATCACCCGGGAGCTCTGAGAATGCTGCTGTCCAGCTATGGGGCCCAAATAGCAGTGTTTAAACGTCCCAGGTGATTGCAATGTGCAAACCCATTTAGAACTTAAATGCAACTGTCTAGCCTAGGATGGCTGCAGGGAGGACACTTGCCAGGCTCCAGTTAACACTGATTCCCCAGAAAGAGCCACGGTCATGGCCAAGTGCGGGAACAGTCACTGACGTTGTCCTTAAGTCCTGCAAGCAGCTGTGGTTTCACTTTCTGCAGGACACCCCCCCCCCACCCCCAGTGTCAGCCCGAAAAGAAATTAGCCACTTCAGCTGAGATGCTGCCAAATGGAACATACAGTTTTCTGATCCATCCTAGAGAAAGATTTGGGGTTGTTGAACATGTAGTCATTTTTCTGTAAAGCCTTATTGTTTAAAGTGTGGTCCCCTAGTATCAGTCTTGGCATTTGGGGAGAGCTTGGTAGAAATTCAGAATCTCGGGCCCCACCCTGGCCCTGCCTCAAACTATAAATCTTGCTAGATGGCGCAGAAAACATTAAATATCTTTATTGAAACATACACAAGAGAGGGAGGAATTTTTGTAAACTGACAGACTTTGAGAGGAACTAAGAGGCAAAACAAGCATTTCAAAGAGGACAAAAGAGACATAAACCTTGGTTCACTTGAAACTCATTTTTGTTGTTATTTGTTTTTTGTTTTGCTTTATGATTACCACTAGGAAGTGGTTAACTTTGGTTAGATTTCTTTAAATGTAAGGGAACAAAACTGAGGGAGCAACAAAAATCTTAACAAATTAAGAATTTCTGTAAATCATGCAATTACTTGAGCGAGTCTAAAGGATTTTCCCTAAGTCACCACCTTCTCAGGCTCAGAATAATACATTTAAGTTGAATCACAATTGTTGTCTCCTCTTATTCAAAATTTTACCTCTTGGAGATCCTTTAAATCAAAACATCTCATCACAATGAAAGTCACACACCGTTTTAAAAATTATTCTACCACTAGGTGGCAATGTTGACCAAAAAATGGTGGAAACTGAAGTAAACATCCTCTTTTTAACATATTTTAACCACATTTTGTGGTTTATTTAAATTTGCTTTGCAAGACATCTGAAAAGGTTAGAGATTGCACCATTATGCAGTAAGACCAAGAACTGAAACATGTGAATGTAGAAAATCACCAGTAAAAGACAATTGGAGAAGAAAGGGAGCTACAGGAAGTAACATAGACTGTCTGAAACAGCCGGCCTACCCAGGAATTTACGGGATAGACCTGCTAAGCAATTCAGAGAGTCTGGACAACCAAAGGATTCCTGATCTGGTGATATCCCCAAGGAGATCACTGGCCTGTCAGACTCGATGTTAATATATCTCCTTTGCTTGGTACCTTAAGAGGGCCCAAGGGGAACATATATTATGAAGTCTGATTGCAGGCAAGCAAATCACTCATTAGAAATTCTCTTGCCTTATTCTATACCTGATTCCTAGCTGCTATCTTCAATGTCTGGCTTTGCCTATGGACTCTGGACCTTGCTGTGTTCTAGGACCTAGGACTTCAGCCCTCCCCTCAGAATCCATGCTACTCCCCCCAGAGCCTCACCTTGATGCTGCCTCTAGGACCTTAGAAAAATGTGATCCTGACTCAGACAATACTGGCTCCCTCTCCAGACTCCACTCCTGCCAAATCTTGTCACACCTTGAAACTCCACACATGATGCTTTGAGCAAAGAATCATCAATTATTAGAGCTGGAAGTAATTTAAAGGTGTCATCACATCGATGCCTTTTATTTTTCAAGAGAGATCAAGGGGAGAGGAAAAGCAATCATAAATACTTAATAAACTTCAGGCAGAAGTGGATTTATTATCTCCTAGAGCAGAAGTCCTGAGGCGGGCAGCTCCCAGGGGAGTCGATTCAATGGCTCAGCAGTGTTATCAGAAACCAGGTTCCCTCCACATACTATACTCTGCTGTCCCCAGCGTGTTGCCTAAGATGTCTTTGTGGTCCAAAAAGCTGTCTGGATTCCAAGCACTGCATCTTCACACACCAAATTTGTAGGCCCTTTTCTCCCTGTGTATCCCTTACTAAAAATGTAGTCAACTCATAGAATGCCCCTAGCAGACTTGCCTTCACTCTATTACCCAGAACTGGGTCACCTGCACAGTCCTCCCTGAGTCTCACTGTGGAGATGGAACTACCCTAATTAGGAACTACCCTAATCCATCCAGTAGCATGGATTCTGAAGGGAGGGCTGAAGTCCTAGGTCCTAGAACACAGCAAGGTCAGGAATACCCTAATCAGAATCTGACTCACACGGAGGAGGGGCAGATGCTGGAGAACACTCTTAGCTGCTGCCAGGATACAAGAAACAGAAAACACATCTTGGGTCAGTCGACCAGTGCTGACTGCTGCACTGTGGCAGAGAAACCAAGCAAGAGGATGGCGATGTGCTTGAGAAATGGAAGTCATGGGAAAACAGGAACATCCAGGCAGCTCAGAGTCAAAGAGCATGCTGAACCTGGGACATTAGTCCCAGCTCAACCTTCACTGGTCAGTTGATAGGGAGCCAACCATCCCTGCTACATTTCACATCAATTTCTCGGTTACATGCAGCATTATTCATCTGTTAGGCTGTTGTGAGTGGAAGTTTCTCACAATGAATCTGATGAAAGTAGAATATCAAAGGCAGGCTCCTAAAGCATCATCTGTTGGTTGATCCACTGATATTGTTGTTGTTTAGTCACTAAGTCGTGTCCAACTCTTTGCAACCCCATGGACCAGATTCCTCCATCCATGGGATTTCCCAGGCAAGTCAACTGGAGTGGGTTGCCATTTCCTTCTCCAGGGCATCTTCCTGACCCAGGAATCAAACCCACATCTCCTGCTTGGCAGGCAGATTCTTTACCACTGAGGCACCAGGGAAGCCTGCATTGAGATTAAGCAGGCACTATTACAGGCTCACTGACAAAATTTATACTCCTTCATTCAGTAACTCTAAAAGCCCTATTTTATGGCTGAACCAACAAGTGTCAAGACTGAGGAGAAGGCCTCCTAGAACTTCTCTAAGCCAGTGGTTCTTACAGGTGGACATGCATCAGAAGCATCCAGAGGGCTGGTTAAAATACAGACCGCTTGGCTGTACCTCTAGAGTTTCTTATGCACTGGGACTGGGAGGGACCCAGGAATTTGCATTTTTCACAAACTCCGGGAGATGCCGATGCTACTGGTCCAGCTCCACATAGCAGGGGGAATGTCTGACAGACTCCAAAACTGTCCTCAGTGCCTAGAATTGCTCCAGCCTTGGCTGTAACCATTAATGTAGTTAAAAGTTTCTAGATCCCAAAGGCTGCCATAGACCTAGTTCACTCATACAAAGTTGATTTAACTTTTATGTATTTCAGTGGTATTACATTATATCTGGGGGATCCTAAAACTGGGTACATTTCTAACTCTCACACACACACAAGCAGACTTTTGATGCTCAAATATTCACTTATTTATCAATTAAAGAAAATATGTTCTAAATGCTACCATGCCTGTGTTAGGCTTTTCTAGAGGAAGTTATTACGTACATAGGCCGTTCCTCAAAGGTCTATATGGCATCAGAGAAGATGAAGCATGTTGACATATATAGTTACACAGGTAACCACAATGCAAGCTTGCAATGAAAATCATAAAGGAGATACAAAGTGAGCTGAAATTTTGGAAGGTGAAGCAGTGTTTTTAAACTCAAGGGAGTAAGAGAAGATTTCAAGAAAAGATGTGACAGTTAAGCTGGACCTTTAAAGAAAGTAGAATTGGGACAGAGAAGATGGGACAAAGGCCACTCCAAAGTGTAAACATGAGTCAACATAAGAAAGTGTTAAGTATGTAAGAAAAATAAACAGTTCAACATTACTGGGATTAAGATACCTGAAGATAAACCAAATAGGGAACATGGTGGCAAGGCTTTTTAATTCTAGGGCAAGAGAGTGATTGAAAGTTTTAAAGCAAGGAATTTAAATACTAAGGAATATTAACCCAGTAACAGTAAGGGAAAGATACACTATATGTGGGAAGGAATTGGAATCAGTTTGGGAGCTAGCTACTTTTAAAAAATAATTAAGATATAAGAATAAATTAAAAATTTAACTGAGAATTCCCTTGAGATACTTAGCAAGTCATTCAATGCACAGCATCTATTTTTAGATGAAAAAATTAATGCAAAAGTATCTACAGCTGGCCCATACATGCAAACAAACCCTAAACTAAAATTTCACTTATGAAAAAAGGCATTTATTCAGGGCTGCGTGCATGCTAAGTTGCTTCAGTCATGTCTGACTCTTTGCAAACATACACTATAGTGTGCCCAGTTCTCTCTGTCCATGGGATTCTCCACGCAAGAACAGTGGAGTGGATAGCCATTTCCCTCTTCAGGGGATCTTCCCAACCCAGGGATCGAATCTGGGTCTGCTGCATTGGCAGGCTGGTTCTTTACCACTAGTGACACCTGGGAAGCCCTTATTCAGGGCTACTATAATGGAAAAAGACAACATATCAGAAGTTAAAAACCACCTGAATCTTAGAGAAAATAATGTATGTAATCAATTTTTTTTAGCATTAAGTCAAACAAACTGGTTGTGACTTTCTCATGGTGACATCAGAGTCATCCTGTAAACAGAAGCTCCACACCTCTGAGTTCAGAACTAAAACTCCTCAGAGCTTTCACAGTATTTACCTGAGCATCTCTGGTAGCAAAATGAAATCAGTTTGTGTTTCCCTGGTGGTAAAGAATCCACCTGCCAATGCAGGAGACCCAGGTTGGATCCCTGGGTTGGGAAGATCCCCTGAAGAAGGGAATGGTAACCCACTCCCGTATTCTTGCCTGGAGAATCCCATGGACAGAGGAGCCTGGCATGCTGCAATCCATGGGAGTCACAAAAGAGACACAACTTAGCAACTAAACAGGGACAACAACAAAATCAGTATAGGTGACAAGGATTAACTATATTTTTATTTTAATATTTATTTATTTTAGCATATGATGAAAAATATAAGTAACCCATCATGCCTACTAGCTCATAGATATAATTTTTTAATACATATAATTTTAAAAGATGAGTCAACCTAAAGAAAATATTGTGTATAATTGTATATTCATATCAAATGCCTACTGTTCCAGACCTGTTTTATCAGACCTTTGACACTTCTGGGGATATCAAATGGCCCTAAAGTTGAGTTAGAAATGATCATTTTATCTCATGCCAATACAAAGACCACTGAAAACAGAATTTCCACTTAAGGGCTGTGAAGGGGAAATGGCCTTAAAGTTCTTTTAGTATCATCTTTTGAGCCTGATTTGATGGAGGGGAAAAAAATGCAACCACCTGAGTGTGAAAATACATCCTAAAGCCCCTTAAAGTTGAAATTGCTTTTTCTCTTGACCAGTTACTCCCAGGATAACAGATAAACAAATCAGTCAATAAAAAAAATAATAATTAACATGGTTATTTTTTTCATAAGGAAATGCTGCTATATAATATCAACAGTCTATGGTGCCCCCCCCCGCTCCGTGAATTCTTCAAAATTAAAATCCTTCATTGGTCCTCTTATGACAAAACCCTATGTGTTAGTTGACCTGGGCTGCCATAATAAAATATCATAGACTGGGTGAATTAACAGAAATTTTTTCTTACAGTTTGGAAGCTCTAAGTCCAAAATTGGGTTCTAGTGAGGGCTCTGCTTCTCCCTTGCAGAAGGCCACTTTCTCACTGTGTCCTCAAATGACCTTTCCTTGGTGTGCATGTGAAGAAAGATTTCTCTCTTTCCCTCTTCTTACAAGGTCACCAGCCCACTAGAATTAGGATCCCACCTTTATGACCTCATTTGACCTTGACTGAGCCTCCTAGGTGTCTCTAGTGGTAAAGAACCTGCCTGCCAATGCAGGAGACACAGGAGCTGTGGGTTCCATCCCTGGGTTGGGAAGATTCCTTGGAGAAGGGAACGGCAACCCACTCCAGTATTCCTGCCTGGAGAATCCCATGGACAGAGCATTCTGGCGGGCTACGGTCCATGGGGTCAGAAAGAGTTGGACATGACTGAAGCGACTCAGCAGCACAATGTCAATCACAGCAAGATACCTAATCTTTCTGGGCCTTTCTGCCCTTCTCTGAAGGGGAGAATAATAGTACCTTTGTGGGATTACTATGAGGATTAAATGAAATGCAAAGCATGAGGATGTTCCAGCTCCTGGCGTGTTAACAGGGACTCCACATGTTCTTCTAGTTTATGTCCCTCAATCAAGTTTAGTTTCTGCTCTGGGTGAATGTGGAGCAATGTGACATTTACGATTATGCCAGGTGAGCTGACAAGCTAACTTGTTTTGTTTTCATTACAGAAGGAGTCTTCTCTTTCTTATTCTATGAGGGTAGTCAAGGCTTATCTTTCCTCACTTCAGAGATTTTGTGTTACACAGAACGAGCAAGGCATTGTCCGTTGTCCCAAAATCCACAACTCACCACCATCCTAACTCACTCCTACTGGCCTTGGATCTTAATTTATGGAAAAACTTAACTCATTTGGGAGAATTAAATCAGATAGCCTGAGGGGTAAAGAAGGGATGGAAGAATGGGCTTGGACTTGAGGATGTAAGCATGTGAGAAGGTGGCTTAAGTGATGGTTTTATCTCCAGATCAGGAAGGTGTTGAGGGCTTCACTGGCCTCTCCAGTGACCCATTGGTTGTTCTTATTTCTTCATTGATTGTTGTTTAATCTCTATATATGTTCCAGCAAGTTTTCCAGTTTTTTTCTTGTTATTAATTTCCAGTTTCATAACAATTGTTGTCAGAAATGATATTTGATATGAAAAAAGTCTTTACTGAATTGCTAGGACTATCATTGTTAGTTTGATTTCGATGAAATAATGACCACAGACTTACCTCCTGGCTAATTTGGAGGCCACATGTGTAAGTTAGAATAAATCCTTTATGCAGTAAGACATATTGGCATGTTTTAAGGTGATCTCTGTCAGTACCTGATTCCAAGACTTTAACCTTAAATACCCACATTTTGGCAAACTTCATTTGGCTCAATTGAAAAACATTTTCCCCAGCTCCCAACCCTATCTTCCCAGTTATTTTGTTATTTATTTGCTAAAACCTGTCTGACTCCTTTGCCACTTCATGGACTATAGTCCACCAGGCTCTTCTGTCCCTGACATTTCCCAGACAAGAATACTGGAGTGGGTAGCCACTTTCTTCTCCAAGGATTTTCCTGACCCAGGGATTAAACTTGCATCTCCTGCATCTCCTTCATTGGCATGCAGGTTCTTTACCACTGAGCCATCAGGGAAGCCTCCATCTCCTCAAGGCTACTGTAAGTTTCTACAGTTGATGAAAGCATTCATGGGCTAGAAGAATAGCATAGGAAATGTGGTCATTCCTGGAATTATTCTTGGCTTGAAGCACCACTAGTGTGATGGGCATTCAGAGTTGAATGTATCTGGTTTTCCTCATGCTGAGCACCTAGACAAGTCTGAGATGGGTCATCCAAGGCCACTGACATTGCACTGTGATAACATTACTTTTCATTAAGGCGACCATCCTGCTCAAGCAGTCCTCAAAAGAGGAAACCATTTTTAGGTAGAAAACAAGTTCTTTGTTGTGATCTAAAACCACCTCTGTCCTCTGGGTTCAGTGGGGGAAAGTTATAGTTCACATGTCTGTCCCATGCCACTCCCTCTAAATCTGCTCCATCTCCCTTCATTATCTGACCTCTAGTCACTTCTCCAAGCATTTTTTATTCCAGACGAGTTCAATGTCTCAAGAGAAGAAATATTTTGTCAGTCACCTTCTGTCCAAAGCAACAATAATGAAACATACATACACAGGGCTTGATTGTACCAAGTGCCTCACATACATACAACCACATTGTGATCCTGACAACCCTATAACACTGCTATCTGTAAAATCATCTGTCATAAAATCTTTGTATGTATATATCCTTGTAGGCATATATTTGCCTACAATCCTCCACCAGGAGGATGTGACAATCCTCCCCTTTGAGAAGGAAAAGGATGAACTTGACATCGTCAGTTGTCATGCATAATGCCCCAAGGCTTGGGCCATTCTGTTTACAAGCGATAATTTATATAAAATAAAAAAGGGAGGAATGGAAAGTATGTAACCACTGCAGTCTTTGTTTTGCCTTGTGTCATACAGTTTTTCCAAGCTTATGTCTCAGAGACCCAAATGAAAAGGGAACATGTTTGTAACAGGATAACATCACTGTATATCGACTTGAGTACAAAGGAAGGACATAGTCACCTTACCCTGGGAAGATGGACTGGACAGACTAGGTACCTGAAGCTGGACGCAGATGATTCTGTCCGTGTGTGCCTCCCAAGACTGGCAGGTGGGGGAAGATTTTCACTATTCTACCATGTGAACCGAGGTGGATAAAATCCACCACAGAAGGATGAGAAAACAGTATGGTCAATGTCTGATATTAATGTTTTTGAGTATAAAATAAAAAACCTTAAGAAAGAAAGTTCTACCTGATGTCTGTCTCTTGAAACTAATGAAACAGAATGGCTATCATCAAAAAATCTATAAACAATAAATGCTGGAGAGGATGTGGAGAAAAGGGAAACCTCCTGCACTATTGGTGGGATTAAAAATCGATATAGCCCCTGTGGAGAACAGTATGGAGGTTCCTCAAAAAGCTAAAACTAGAATTACACAGCAATCCTATTCTTGGACATATACCCGGGGAAAATTGTAATTCAAAAAGACACATGCACTTCAGTGTTCATTGCAGCAGTATGTACAATAGCCAGGACATGGAAGCAACCTAAATGTCCATCAACAGAGTGGATAAAGAAGGTGTGGTACACAAATACAATGGAATATTACTCAGCCATAAAAAAGAACAAAGTAATGCCATTTGCAGCAAAATGGGTGGGCCTAGAGATTGTCATACTGAGCGAAGTAAGTCAGAAAGAGAAAAACAAATATTGTTCAGTATTGCTTAGATGTGGATTCCAGAAAAATGGTACAGATGAACTTATCCACAAAGTAGAAATAGAGACACAGATGTAGAGAACAAACTTATGGATACCAAGGGAGGGTGGGATGAACTGGGAGATCGGGATCAACATATACACATTACTTGTATAAAGTAAGTGTTAGTCGCTCAAGCTAATGCAGAACCTGCAGTATAGCACAAGGAACTCCACTCAAAGCTGTGGGGACCTAAATGGGAAGAAAATCTAAAAAAGAAGGAATATGTGCATACATATAGCCTTCATTTATGGCTCAGCCATTGCCTTCTCCGGGACAGTAAAGAATCTGCCTGCAATGCAGGAGACCTGGGTTTGATCCCTGGGCTGGGAAGATCCCCTGGAGAAGGGAATAGCAACCCACTCCAGTATTCTTGCCTGGAGAATGCTATGGGAAGATAGCATTCAGAGGATCCTGGCAGGCTACGGTCCATGGGGTTGTAAAGAGTCGGACACGACTGAGTGCTTAACACTGTCACTCTCATTTTATGTATACATATAGCTGATCCACTTTGCCGTGCAGCAGAAATGGACACAAAATAGTAAAGCAACTATACTTCAATAAGACAAGTTTTTAAAGTTAAAAATAAATAAATAAATAAAATGCAGGCATTAACATAAAGAATCAATGAAATGTAACTTTGAAGACAGGGAGGAAAGGGAATAGAATAAGATGAGAGAAAGAGAGGGCAGCACACATCTTGATGTCAGGAGATATTCACGTGTTATAGATACATTCAGTCTCTGCTTGTTCTATCCTCGCTATGACCTATAAGCTATTTGGGGGTGCCAAACTCATCACTTCAAGTTCTGCTGCCTCAGTTTCTTGGTATATAAGTTCAGGCTAACATCCCTCTCCCTTAACGAGCTCCAAAAGTCTCTGAGTACAAAGTTGGAAAGACTCAATCTGTCCCTGTAAAGAATATTTACAGCTCCCTGGAGCAAGGCAGGTTGGAGTTAAAAGTATCATTATTTTTGTAGTTAGAAAGTCAGAATCCATCCTCCATCATGCTTTAAGCCTTTGAAAGAGCTCTTTGTTTTTCTTCCTAAGCTCTGGCCCACAGGGAAAAATATTCTGTCTTTCAAAAGGTTTCTTTCATAAACAGGTCATTCTTTTTAAGTGGATTTCACTGACTATGTTTATTAACATGTAGTAACACTTAAAGAAGGTTTCATTTGGTCCTGGGAAGAAAGCGGTGTGGGCAGCCTGCCACCCCCTTAGCCTAAAAAGAAATATTGTCTAGAACAAGGCCTGAAGCGTTTGGGGAGGCCAGAGCAGTTGCAGGTTGCTGCCTGGGTCTTGCGTCACTCAAAGCAAAGCCCTGCAAACAATGATGCATGTCCCATGGGCCCTCATTGTGGCTGAGGCCAGTGGAGGAAGCCTTTCTTAGTCACTGAAGTGATTTCACCAGAGAGAAATCTCTGTCAATAAAAGGGGAGATGAAGATACTCGAGTTCATAAACAGCAGAAATTCAGCTTAACAAGCTGTCTGTCCATGTTTTCTTTCTGTCCGGGTGGTTAAATTCTTTCTGTTCTTGAAGTTAAACATTCCCATCTTTGATTTATGCCATGACTGAGTCCCTTAACTCTCCCTGTTATTTTTTTCTGATCTCACATCTCACTCCTCGCCTTAATTCTGGCCTTTTTTTTTCCTTCCTCCAGATACAGAAATCTTTTCGATGAAGGCCATCTTCAGAGATTTCTGGGCCTTCATAAATCTTACAGTAGGGTTTCCCATTAACTTCTCTACAAAGGTAAAGTCAGGTTAGAATGGGTCTCCAGAGCCATCTGAAATGAAGACTGTAAGTCAAGAAGGGCAGTCTGCTGCCTTCGGGGTGTGTGTGTGTGTGTGTGTGTGTGTGTGTGTGTTGGGGTGGGGGGTGGACAGGTGTGTGGCTGGGAGTGCCCAGAGGAGCTGAATGGAGGTGACCAGTGGGGGACCCCCTTGGCCACTTTTCCATTGGGCCTTTGTCCCTGAATGCTCACCAATCTCCAGCAAAGACTAGTGTTTGAAGTGAAACTTGTGCCTTAATATAAAAATATGGATTGCCTGTCCTTTCAAGCTCCAACCCCCTCAAGTTTCATTCTAGAATCAAGAAATTGTGCCCTGCCACATGAGCTCAAAAGCTGAGAGAAAATTTACTGGAAGCCAAAAAGTTAAACTCTGACCAAGACTTTTATTCAACCCCCTCCCAAGACTGGATGGAGATCTTCAGAAGTCCTGAGCCTGAGAGGTGAGGCTCCCCACCCACTCCACCACCACCCACCATAGTTATATCATATATTTTCAAAGATCTAAACCCTGAGGTAAGTAAAAGGAATTTCAACAAAGGTCAGACTCTTATGTTAAAGCAATCCCTTCTCTAAAATACCCATTTTGCTTTCAATCTTTCTCCATGTGTTTTTGGGTCCCTATCTACTGGTGATCTAAGCATGTATGTGCATGCTAAGTTTGTTCAGTTGTGTCCAACTCTATGTGACCCCAACTGTATGTTACATGGACTGTAGCCCACCAGGCTCCTCTGTCCACAGGATT
Source organism: Odocoileus virginianus (assembly GCF_023699985.2). Lineage (NCBI taxonomy): Eukaryota > Metazoa > Chordata > Mammalia > Artiodactyla > Cervidae > Odocoileus > Odocoileus virginianus. Next base: position 86,502,962 of record NC_069674.1, on the reverse strand, counting down.
CTCCAGGCAAGAATACTGGAGTGGGTTGCCATGCCCTCCTCCAGGGGATCTTCCCAACCCAGGGATTGAACCCACATCTTTTATGTCTCCTGCATTGGCAGATGGCTTCTTTGCCACTAGCACCACATGTGAAGCCCTTTAAGCATGTACTTTAAGCCTCTACTGGGAATTCTATTCCTTCCTCTATCCCCTGCACACACTAACCAAATGTCTTTTTTTTTCTAACTCTTCTATTTGATGTGGAATCCTTTTTAAAGTCTTTATTGAATTTGTTACAATACTGCTTCCATTTTATGTTTTGCTTTTTGGTTGCAAGGCATGTGGGATCTTAGCTACCTGACTAGAAATTGAATGCATTTCCACTGCATTGGAAGGCAAAGACCTAACCACTGGACTGCCAGGGAAGTCCCCAAAGATCTTTCATTTGTTTGGTTTGGTTATTTGTACCACAAGTTTCTCCACTGGAACACTCATCCTTCACATGACCTTCACATCTCTTTCTAGAAGGAACTCCAAAGAAGTAGGAGTAGATTTTTCTGACATTTTAAACATAGATTTGATGTATTTATTTAATACCTACTTCTTGAGCACCCATGATGTTCCAAGGAGGACACAGGAAATCAATTACATTGCAAAGATAATGCCAGAGGCAAAGCCACATGTGAACAAAGATCTTAAAAGATGAGAAACGAGATAAGTGAAAAAAGCATATGGCTCTCCTCAGTGTAGGGAAAAGCACCTGAAAGGAATTGTATAAGTCTGCTTGAGCTGCTATAACAAAATACTACAGTCTGGGTGACTTAAAGAATAAACATTTTTTCTCACATTTCTCGAGGACCGTAAGTCAAAGATGAAGACAAAGGCCAGTACAGTTCCTGGCGAAAGTCCTTTCCTGGCTTATGGATGGCTGTCTCCTTGTTGGATCCTCACATGGTGAGGAACAGGAGGGAGAGTGAGATCTCATATCTCTTATTCTAAGGGCACTAATCTCATCATGGGCTCCCAAGACCACCTAATGGAAAAGGACCAGCCTGCCAGTGTAGGAGACAGAAGAGATGCAGGTTCAATCCTTGGGTTGGGATGATCCCCTGGAGGAAAGCATGGCAACCCACTCTAGTATTCTTGCCTAGAAAATCCCATGGACAGAGAAGCCTGGCAGGCTATAGTCCATAGCGTCACAAAGAGTTGGACACAACTGAAGCAAATTAACGCACACACACACACAATCTCATCATACCTGTTCAACCCTCATGACCTCAGCTAAATGTAATTACCTTCCAAAGGCCCCACCTCCTAAAACCATCACATTGAGGGTGGGTAGGACTTCAAAATATGAATCTGGGGGAGAGGGGAAACAAATATAAGTCCATACCGGGACAGAGGCAAAGACAATATGGGGCTTTGAGGGACTGAGACTGCATGGAACTCAACAGCAGGGTGTAAAAAGGGCGCTCTGATGACAATGGGGCTGGCACCATATTAGGAGTTATCTTGTAGGCTTTCAAAGCAGGTTTTTCTGAGAACAATGGGATACAAAAGAATTTTAGGATGGCATACAATGGTGGGTTTTGAGTTTTATAAAAATCATCCTGACCAGAAGCATGTGAAGGTGGATTGGTAGAATGTGATTAAATTAACCTAGTAGAGAGTTGGGTGCTACTCTCGAAGAAACCTTTGTACCAATTAGAAGAAGTCACCAAATCACCCTCTGTGGGCAGATGGAGTAGAGGAAAGCATCTTCTTGGAGCCCCATTGGCATATAGCTAGGAAAAGAGCCCCTTTGCGCTCCGTATCCCCGAGGCAGACTGCTGCCAGGGGCAAGGCTGGGTCACGGCTTTCAGCCCCACTCACTAGTCACCCAGGTGCCCTCACACAGTACACACACAGTCTACACACAGTTGTGGGGCTCACAGGGAGACACAGTAGGATGGGGCAGCTGAAGGATGGAGGGAGAACAGAGATGCCTGGAATGACTGCCAACCGGGTCCACAGCTTGGGTTTTGGGGTGAGCAAGGCTGATGAGCCTGGACTTGAGTGACACTGAAGGTGACTGAGACATCCAAACTGACCATCAGATACGGTCTCTTCTCACTAGACTGCGTGCTCTGCAAGAACAAGAGGCTCTCATAGAGCTTGGGGACTCTACACTGGGCTGCCAAAAAGCATTGTACAGTGTGAAACCCACATGACCCTGAGCAGCAGTCATAGAAATGATTCTTAATACATAGCACTGAGTGAATAAATAAGTAAAAGGAAATTCAGGAGAGAACCCAGTGTCAAAGCCTTAACTACTCATAGGAGATCAAGGAAGCAACCTCCAATTTCTGATCAAGACATACACATTTTCAACCAGGGCTTGTGAAGTGTGTCTTTTGACCAGACCTGAGCATTGGGTGATAGAGTGGGAAAATGGGGTAAAGCAAAAAAAATGTGTGTGGTGTGTGGTGTGTATAAAGAGAGAAAATCAGTTTGGGGGGAAAGCAATGCAATTACGTCAATTGGTAATTTTTAAAGCACACTTCAGTCAGCTACTTAAAACCGACAGGTGAGCTGTGAGGTGTGAGGGACGGGAAAAGACGGCGCAGGAAGGCAAGAAGGAGAAGCACTTCTCTCTGTTCCGTGGTTTTAATCCCCCTTTTCCACTTGAGTAAGGCACAAACCAGGTGGTGCTAGTGGTAAAGAACCTGCCTGCCAATGCTGGGGATGTAAGAGGCACAGGTTTTATCCCTGGGTCAGGAAGATCCTCTAGAGGAGGGCAAGGCAATACACTCCAGTATTCTTGCCTGGAGAATCCAACGGACAGAGGAGCCTGGTGGGCTACCGTCCATCAGATCACAGAGTCAGACACGACTGAGGTGACTTAGCAAGGCACAAACCGACACAGAATGCCCCTCTCACTAATTCCTTGCTGAACTCTTCCTGCCTTTCCACATCTTCATTCTTTCAAAAATCAACATTTTCCAAGGGAGAGAAGGACAAGGATCAGGGAATAAAGATTGAAAACGAGAATGAACTTTGATGGGTGAGACGCTCTCCCTGTTCCGTGTTCACCACGATGCCTGCCTATCCGTTTGACAGAAATGCTACATAAATGGCCGCTGCCTTGAAGGAATTACATCCTACCTCGTTCTGTAGCAGTAACAGGGCTAAACCAAAACACAAGAGACACAGCCTCCGAATCCTGTGCTTTGGAAATTCCCGCGTTTCTCTGGTCTGGCTTCTCCTCAGCGAAAAAAGGAGGGGCAAGTAGCTCTGAAAATAAACTGACAACCTGCTGTGATTTTCCGGCTTTCCTCCATCTAGCCCATTTCCTGCTGTTCTGAATGAGGCACTCACTACTGAGGAACAACCACACGTGATGTCGTTTCACGACACTCGGTGGTTGAAATGCTTTGAGGTTTTAGAAACCCGAGAAACTTGAGATTAACTTGGGGGTGGGGAGGCAGGGGCAAGGCAGGTCAGGATTATTAAAACACTGTAAATGTTCTTTTAAGATAAAAATTTAATATTTGAGGTTTTGTGAACCTGTGACAGAAATCTGTGGTAAAAACAGGTGATTTACAAAATTTAGGTTCCTGTTAGATTATGCAGTTTTATCATAAACAGACGGGCAGCAGTTGCTCTGAGGGTACTTTTTAAGTCGATCATTTTTTGAGTTTCCCCACAAGAGGGCAGTGCCATGTAACAGTTGGGCTGGCTCCCCAGGGTCCCGCAGCTCTTCAGGCCAACATCATCTATGGGGTCACAAGGGGTCCAACTCCGCTGAGCCAGTAACTCACTAAAACTGAAGACTTTTGTCCACGCTCATGTTGAAAAGAAAAATCTTAACAAAGGTTACCTTTTGTCTGCTCAGAAATTGACAGAGTGATCCTGGCTTCATAAATAGCTACACATTCTCTTGCTTCAACCCTGGAAATGAAGGGAATTGAAAGAGTATCATTTGGTTAGCGACAGGATAAGCTGAGTTACCAAAATCCTTTTTGATGATCTAATGCACTTTATAGGCACTTTTGGAGACTGTAAAAATTCAGGAGAGACACAATAGTGCTTCGTACAGTATCTCTGAGACTTGAATCTATCCTCAGGGGATAGCTAAATACGTTTTACAGAAGTCTATTTTATAGAACACTATAAACTTTATAACATTCTGACTATGGGAACAAAAGGAAAGTTACTAATCAAACTTCAGAATTACAGTGCCTGAAGTCTAAAGAATAAGAGAATTTCCCAAATGCTCCTTTTAGAAGTGAATGCTTTTTGTGTGCCTCTCTTGATGTGCACTAGCCGTGAATAACTCACTGACAACTTATTTGTTACAAGGATGAATATATAATCTCAATCTTCTCTTAGAAGACTAAACTCAAATTCATAAGCATAAACTGTGAGCAGTTACTAAAAATTACATATATGGCCTTAATGTTCCCTCTAAATTCTTCATGTCACAATAGTCATGTTTTCTGTTAAGCCATTTCTAACGGCTATTTGTAAAGGTCATTCTTGTGCAAAATACAATGTGTTCACTAGCAATGAACAATCCAAAAATTAAGAAAACTAGTCCATTTATAATAGAATCAAAAGCAATAAAGTTTAGAAATTTAGAAATAAATTTAACAAAAGAATTGGTAGACTTGAACACTGAAAACTAGAAAATACCATTGTAACATTGAAGACCTTACTAAATAGAAAAATACCCCAAGTTCATGGACTACAAGATATTGTTAAGATCTTCCAAACTTCTTCAGATGGTAATACTTCACAAAACAGATTCAACACAATTCCTAGAAAAAAATTTATCTGCATTTTTCGCAAGACAAACTGTTCCTAAAATCCATACAGACACTCAAGGGATCCAGAATAGCCAAAGCAATCTTGAAAAAGAACACAGCTGGAGGTCCCCCTTCTTGATTTTAAAACTTACTACAAAACTGTCATAGTCAAGACTGTGTACTGAAGTAAGTGTAAGCACAGTTGTGAGAGTGCATGCCAAGTCACTTTAGTTGTGTCTAACTCTTTGCTACCCTATGAACTATAGCCTGCCAGGCTCCTCTGTCCATGGGATTTTCCAAGCAAGAATACTGGAGTGGGTTACCATGGCCTCCTCCAGGGAAGCTTCCCAGCACAGGGATCGAACCTATGTCTCTTATGCCTCCTGCAGTGGCAGGCAGATTTTTTACCACCAGTGCCACCTGGAAAGCCCAAACATAGATTAATGGTATAGAATTGAGAATCCAGAAATAAACTCTTACATCTATGGTCAATTGATTTTGACAAGGGTGCCAAGATAGTTCAGTGAGGGAAGAAAAATATTTCCAACAAATGGTGCTGAGACAACTGTTATCCACATGCAAAGAATAAATTTGGACCCTATTTCACACCATGTACAAAAATTAACTTAGAATTGATCAAAATGTAAGAGCTAGAACTGTAAAATTCTTAGAAGAAAACATAGTATGAATTTTTGTGACCTATGAATTTGGCAATGATTTCTAAGATAGGACATCAAAGTACAAGATACATAAAGAAAAAAGTACATAAATTGACTTCATCAAAATTAAAAAGATTAGTACTTCAAAAGGACACTATCCAGAAAGTGAGAAGACAACCCAGAGTGTGAGAGAAAATAATCGCAAATCATATATCTGATGAGGATCTAATGTCCAGAATATGTAAAGCACTTCTAGACCTCAACAGTTAAAGGACACACAATCCAACTTTAAAATAGGAAAAAATTTTGACTAGAGATTCCTCCAAAGAAGGTATTCAAATGACCCATAAGTACACAATAAGATACCCAACATCACTACTTGTTATGAGGGAAATTAAAAATAATAGCACAATGAGATACTACTTCACACCCACTAGAATGGCTATAATAATAATTTTTAAGAAGATAATAACAAATGTAGACAACAACAGGGAAAATTGGAACCCTCATATTGCAGATGGGAATGTAAAATGGTACAGACACTTTAAAAATTATTAACAATTTGACAAGTCCTCAAAATGTGAACCCAGCAATCCCATTTCCTAGGTGTATACCCAAGATAATTGAAAATCTAACACTTGTATGCAAATGTTCATGGCAGCACTATTTATAGTGGCCAAAAGATGAAAATAACCCAAAAGTCTGTCAATTGGACAAGTAGCTAAATATAGTATGTATGCTCATACAATGGAATAGTATTCATCCATTAAAAAGTATGAAGTGTTCACCAGTCAGAATGGGCATCATCAAAAAGCCTGCAAATAATAAATGCTGGAGAGAGTGTGGACAAAAGGGGATCCCCCTTACACTGTTGGTGGGAATGCAAACTGATACAACCACAATGGAGAAAAGTATGGATATTCCTTTAAAAACCAGAAATAAAACTATTGCACAACCCAGCAAACCCACTGCTGGGCATATGTCCTGAGGAAACCAGAATTTAAAATAACATGTGTACCCCGATGTTCATTGCAGCAGTATTTACAATAGCTAGGACATGGCAGCAATCTAGATGCCCATCAACAAATGAATGGATAAGGAAGTTGTGGTGTCTATACACAATGGAATATTACTCAGCCATGAAAAGGAATGTATTTGAGTCAGTTCTAATGAGGCAGATGAACCTAGAGCCTATTATACAGAGTTAAGTAAATCAGAAGGAGAAAAACAAGTATCATATATTAACACACATGTATGGAATCTAGAAAGAGTGCCAATAACCCTACGTTCAGGACACCAAAGGAGACACAGACATAAAGAACAGATTTTTGAATGCAGAGGGGGAAGGAGAGGGTGGGATGACTTGAGAAAATAACATTGAAACATATACATAACCATACATAAAATAGATAGCCAGTGGGAGTTTGATGTATGACTCAGGGTACCCAAAGCCAGTGCTCTGTGACAACCTGGAGGGATGGTGTGGGCAGGGAGATGGAAGGGGGATTCAGGAGGTAGGGGACACATGTGTGCCTATGGCCAATTCATGTGTATTAAGGATTGTATATAATACATAATAATGTTAAACATTAGAAATATATAAAAGGCATTAAGGAGTTTGTGCAGTGATAAGCATCTGATTGAAGAAACGAATGCTCTTGGAGGGTAGAGGAGGATTATGAGAAAAAGGAGTGGCACACACAGGACCATTTCAAGCTCATCAATAATATTGCTTTCCTTAATCTGTTGAAGGCACGTGAGTGTATATTCTTTAATTCCTTATGTTTTGGGTCTGTCAGAAACTTTGTAGAATAAACATTTAAATTGTTTTTAATTCAAATAATTATCATAAGGACTTTATTGCTTGCCTTAAAATCACAGCCATTGCACTACAGATGAAGCACTAAGAGCATCTCAGAAAGACTTAGCAATTGTCCAGGGGCAAGCAGTAAAGCTTTAAAATATTTTTTTAAATGAAAGCAAGAAACCAAGAGGTAGGCTGTCAAGGGTTCTGTTTCCACTGTCATCTGCAGAAAATACTTCATAGTGTATGACAACCAATAAAAAGCTGGTACCCCAAGATCATCAAGGCGTAGTCAGATCTCCTGCCTGTGACTGGATTCGCTCCAGTCCCGTGGGGCCATGTCTGACTTCCGCAGCTCACTCAGCCCCACACCTGTCTGCAGCTACTTAGAGGATTGAGCCAGAAAGCACTCAAACCTTCGATCAAGTGATGAAAAGATTGTTGTTAATCTAAGTGTCTGCAAGTATATGAAAGCCATGTGTGCACAAACTGGCTACATGAAGCCAGTTCACAAAATTGACACACACACAAAAAAGGCCAGGGGTCTACCATCTTAGCTTCTATGACAGTTTACTTAACTGCTCACATGATTTTTTTTTCTCCAAATTGAACAAATTTAAGTACTTGGGGATGTATACAAAAGTATTAATGTGTGTCTGTGCATGTCCCTTGTGAATGTTAATGTGTATCTTTTTTTTACTATTTCTGTATGACTATTCGGTAATGTATACTTTTTAAATTCAATCCATTCCAGCTATTACTATGTAAGTAACACCTAGAAGCGAGTAGCCACGAAAAAGTTAAACAACAAAAATACCAGGGTAATAGCAAGCCAATAGCCTTGACTGTCAGGGGCATATTTGTTAGTGACAAGACAATCATTGTGGAAAAAACTCCCAGCGGTATCCTTTTCCTTGTGTAAAGCTAGAGTGATTTATAAAATTTCCATCCGCCCAGCATTTTGAACCAGCATTTTTCTCCAAGGTCTCAGTTGAGGAGAGTGGCATTAGGGAAGAGCCCCTCTTCCCTCCGGCTCCTGCTGACAGCTTTGTAGCGTAACCACCATCAGCGCAAACAGCCAGTACAGATGAAATCCGGCCGATGATGTCTCCCTAATGAAAACCAAGAGGTATTTCAACATCTCCAGCAATTAGGAACCAGACCTCCAGTCCTTTCTGATTAAAGAGGTTGCTGACCTGGTTGCAAGGGAAGGATGGACGCAGATTAGAAGACAACAGGGTCAAGAAAGAGGAGGAGAGAAATGAGACTAACGTGATAGAATCCCTGTCTCAGTCTCTGGCCCGGTGGGATTTTTTTTCTTTATTTATTTTTAATTTAAGGATCATTACAATATTGTGTTGGTTTCTGCCATTCATCAGCATGGTTCAGTCACAGGTATACATACGTCCCCTCCCTCTCGAGCCATCCCACCCCGCTAGGTTGTCATGAGGGCCCCATTTGAGCTCCCTGAGTCATACCCAGTGGAGTTTTTAAAGAATAATTTTCATTAAGTGAAATAGGTGTACAGAAAACATGCATATAGAAAATGACATAAATGATACCAGGACCACTTAATGAATTTTCTCTAATATTCACCATGACCGTCTGTAATCAGGCTCTTCAGATGCCTCTTTCATGTCTCATCCCAGTCACTCATCCTCCTGCAAAGACAACCATGTTTCTGGTTTCCACCATCATCAATCAGTTTCACCTTCCTTTGAACTTCAAATACACAGGGCAGTCTTCAGTGTCGGGCTTCTTTGTGACGTAATGCGAGTGTGTGGCAAGTCTGGTCATTGTGTGAATAAACCACAGTGAATATCTTCCTAGTCCTGTCAACAAGCATTTGCTCTTCCCAGAAGAACCAAAGGTGCTGCCACCCTAGATTTTCTAAAATCAGAGGATTTCTTCTGTAATGACAGAGCAGCCCTGATTTAGCAGGTTTGGGCCTCCAGGGCTGGAATATCAAAGAAACATTTCCTTTCATTTTTAGTTTCAAAGGATTTCAAACACATTGAATCAAGTTGTTCTTAATATCCTCTCTCTCTCTGTTTAATGCCTGTGTAGTAATATCCTCTCTTGGCTAAGAATTTATGAATTTTGCCTTCTCTAATGTATCATGATCAGTCTTATTAACAGTTTATCAATTCTACTATTTTTTTGGAAACAACTTTGCTTCTGTTGATTTTCTCTATGATACAATGATTTCCATTGTCCTTAATTAATGCTTTTATCTTAATAATATTGTTTTCTTCTTTCTTTAATTTGGTGTCTTTCCTAACTTTTGAGATGGAAACTCAAAATTTAGGAATGATGGAGATCACTGATTTCTCAGACTTCCTTGTTTTTAATATTAAGTTTTCTAAATTAAATTTGGGGGGGGTTGTTGTTTTGTTTTGTTTTTCATCTTCCAACTGTTCTCTGTGATACTGAAACTTATACTATGCAAATGACATTTCCCTTCCCCCAGTGGGTTACACTCTGCATACAAGGGGAGATGGAGGAAGATAGAATATCAGTCCTTCTGGTCAGTCCCCTTCCTACCGTGTGAGCCTCATTGATAACAATGACCTCCCATCCTCCAGCAGCTATTGGTTCTAGTCACCTGATTATTTTCAGTCCTCCTGGTCCAGCCTCATGATCATTCCTCAGCCATCTATTCTGACTCAATACAGCATCTCTTCTTTGATCTAAAGTCTCTGATTTCTTCCCTTTGTTTCCCCAGCCCTGGGATGGGAGATGCTCCCTGCCATAGCTAACTCTGGGTCACCGGCATGTGTGCTGAGTCTCTTGAGTCATGTCCGACTCTTTGTGATGCTATGGACTGTAGCCTGCCAGGCTCCTCTGCCCATGGGCATTCTCCAGGCAAGAATACTGGAGTGGGTTGCCATGCCCTACTTCAAGGGATCTTCCTAACTCAGGGATCAAACCCACATCTCTTACATCTCCTACATTGGCAGGTGGATTCTTTACCACTAGCACCACCAGGGAAGCCCTCTGTGTCACATAAGTGTCCCCTATTAGTTTCTCCTTGACTAATCCCTTCTATTAATTTCTTTCTCTTCAAATAATTGCTTTGCTTCGTGTTTCCTAACTGGGCACTCACTGCAGTTGTCTATGAAGCACATGAAACGAAGTGAAGCATATGCAGAAGTGGACTCAAAATCTCATTTTCCTCTCCCTCCTAATTACTTCTCCTGCTCTGTTATGTATCTCTGTTGGGAAGCATTCAAGCCAAAAATCTGGGAGTTTTTCCTCATGTTTTTCCTCCCCGCCAGTCTCTATACCCAGTGTCATCAGATGCCATTGATTCTGCCTCTTGTGTGTTTCCCTGCACTCTCTTCCCTCTGTTCATTTCTGTTGTCATCAGTTTAATTAAGGTGCAAGTCATTTCTAGGTGCAGGCCTAGTTAATTGATCTCTTGGCCTTAGGCCTCACAATATACTGATCCCTATTTTAACACCATGTTCTACAAGAACAAAGCTATTCTCTTTAAAACACCCCAGAGAATCCCCATGGCTATAGGGCAAAACCCAAATCTTCCGTGTCACATTCATCTTCCAGGGTCCCATGGACTGAACTTGGCCCTCTCCTCCAGCTTTGTAAGTCACTAATCCCCACCTTCCACCAGTGCAGCCTGCCCGCCCAACCACACACAGCATCTTCCGCGACTGCTGTCTCCCTGGGCTATGGACTTCTTGAGATTTGGGTCAGCACACACACAGCTCGGCAGTCAGGGCATCAGTAAGCATCCATGAAGTGAGAAAAAATGTCGTTTTCCCTGTTTCTATTAACATCTCATTTTCCTATTCATAATTTTGAATAGCTATGATATTTCACTAAATCAGTGGCCACAAATTGATAAATCATTTCTCAGTTTTTGGATATTTAGTTATACTAGCTGTGATGATTAAGTATTAACATGGCTAGGTCACAGTACCCAGATATTTGGTCATGTGTTATTATAGGTATTTCTGTGAAGATATTTTTCATATAAGATTCAGTTCAGTTCAGTTCAGTCGCTCAGGCATGTCCGACTCTTTGTGACCCCATGAATTGCAGCACGCCAGGCCAAGCACTTAATAAACTTTGAGGAAAGTATATTTACTCTTTTTTTTTTAAGACTTTTTTGACTGCATCACACAACATGTGGGATCTTAGTTCCCCAATCAGGGATAAAACCCATGCCTCCTGCATTGGAGATGTGCAGTCCCAACCACTGGACCACCAGCCCCTGAGGAAAGGATATTACTTTCCATGTGTGGGTGGGCCTCCCCCAGTAAGTGGAAGGCCTTAATAGAAAAAAACTAACTTCTTCACAAAAGGAGGGAATTCTGCCAGCAGACTCTCTTGGAACTCAAATTGCAAGTCTTCCCTGGGTCTCTCACTTGATGAACGACCCTGCAGATTTTGGACTTGCTAAGCTTCCATAATCACAAGGGCCAATTTCCTAAAATCAATCAATTAATATCTCTCCCTCATATATATGTATGTGTATACACACACACACATCTTGTCGGTTCTGTTTCTCTGCAGAACCCTGATTAATACGCTAGTTTTTATATTTTAGGTTGGTTGGTTGGTTGGTTTGCTAACATAAGTACAATTTTATACTGGTGATTTTATCTCAAGTAATAATTTAGGAATAGGTTTCAATTTGAAAAGGATAAATATTACAATGCCTCTTAATAAATATTCCCTAATTTCCCTCCAAAAAAAGATTGCACCAACATATAATGTCTCATTATTGTGTGAATGTATGTTGTTCCCCACAGTCTTGTCAGCACATTTCATATTTTAGTTTACAATTCCTTAAGTATTCTCTAGGTAGAACATGGCTCTGAGCATGTACTTATTGGGTATGTTTTCTATTATATAAATGTATATAATACATTTATATATATACATATATATATGTTTCCTATATATATTTTGTTTACATCATTTGGTCATTTGTCCCTGGAGTTTTAGAGGTGCTATAATTTCTTCACAGGAACATTAGCTACAACAGAATAATCCTTGTAAGCAATAGGTCTAAGTGTGTTGTGGTTCAATTACACAAGGAATTTGTTCTCTGCTTATGCAGGTCACCCTCTATGTAATGACCGGGACCCCAGGAAGTGAAGGCTGTACCATCTTAAACTCTCAGCTCCAAAGTTGCCTTGCAATGCATCTCCATTCCAGTTAGCCAGAAAAGGGAAGGGAAAAAGAAGAGCATTCATAGGATTAGGCCAGGCCTGCATATGGAACATTTCTTTCCACTATAAATCCATTCAATACACTCAGTCATACAGAGGTTCTTGGCAACCCAGTCCACCTGCATCCTTAAAAGAAGAGGATAACGTGGCTCCAGTGAGCAGCTGACGGTCCAAACCACAGTGTGGAGCCTCTGCGCTCAGTGGTAAGAATGTGAACTCTACAGTCAGATACACCCATCTGACTATCGTATCAACCAAAACTTAAACTTTGGGGTCCTGAGTTATTTTTCCAATTGGGCCATAAAAATAGGGACCTTGTAGGACAACTGTAGGGCCTCTCAGGTAGCGCTAGTGGTAAAGAACCTGCCTGCCAATGCAGGAGGCATAAGAGACTCGGGTTCAAACCCGGAGTCAGGAAAATCCCCTGGAGGAGGGCATGGCACCCCATTCTAGTACTTTTGCCTGGAGAATCTCATGGAGAGGAGCCTGGCGGGTTGCAATCCATGGGATTACAGAGTTGGACATGACTGAAGCGACTTAGCGTACATGCATGCACACAGTTCAATTGTTAAGGACTCAATTAGATAAATATGTGCAAATTCCTGTCCTGTAGTACACGTGCATATATATCACACACATGTACATACATGTCATTTTCATATATACATGTATAATACATGTTAGAATCCTTCCATAATTTTTTAGTTGCATTTTTGGTAAACTTGTGTTTATACTTTGATCCCTTTGTCATGTGCATTCCCGTCCTTCTGTTTAGGGATGTTCGAATGTCATGTCTTTATGAAGTTGTAAGTCATCTTTCACTGTGTGACTTCTTATGTTGTTTCTAAGAGTTACAAGCGAGCATTCCTCCACCATAGAATAGTATTTCTGCTCCATTCCTTCCAGTCTATCTGTGGTTTGAATTTTTATCTTCTTTGATCCCCACATGCTACATGTTCCGAAACACCCTCAAGATCCCCCCAAATATCAAATTCCAATGTCAAATTCTCTCCTACCAGACTATAACCAGTCAGTTTTTCCCTCCCTTTTTTTTCCTTTCTTTGGGTGCTGCCCTATCCTCCCCACTCTCTCCTGAATGCCCTCTAGATCTCATCTCCACCCAACTTTCACCCCATTACGGTAGCTCAATTATGGCAAAATGACTACTAAAGGATTAAAACAGTGATATTTATCTTGCTAGGGAAAAACTCACCTGGGGCCTTGTTAAAATGTAGATTTCCAAATTTCTTGTTCAGAGGGTTTTGGTACCAAATCTTTATTTTAACAAGTATCCCAGGTGATTTTAAAATAGCTAGTCCCTCACTTTGATAAAGTGGCTTACATCTTCCCAGGTATATGTATACATAAGACCTTAAACTACAGAAAAATAATAACATCATTTCAGGCACCTGACAATGAATAAGCATGTTTTTCTGCACAGGAAGCTCAACTCAATGTTCTATGATGACCTTGAAGGATGGGATGAGGGGTGAGGTGGGAGGGAGGTCTGAGAGGTAAGGAATATATATGTATTCTTATAGCTGATTCACGTTCTAGGTGGCGCTACTGGTAAAGAATCTGCCTGCCAATGCAACAGATGCTGGTTGGATCCCTGGGTTGGGAAGATCCCCTGAAGAAGGAAATAGCAACCTGCCCCAGTATTCTTGCCCGGAATATTCCATGGACAGAGAAGCCTGGCAGGCTGCAGACCATGGGGTCACAAAGAGTCGAACACAGCTGTGCACAGCACACACACAGCTGGTTCATGTTGTTGTACAGTGGAAAATAACCCAACATTGTAAAGCAATTATATTCTGATTTTTAAAAAAAGAAAGAGCACTTTTCTGGAGAGAGTATAAGCTTCTTTATGCCCTCAAAACTGAAGATTCTTTTATTTATGCTCATCAGCACTGTTAGCACTGTTTTACCACTGTTTTATCTTATAGCCAAGAATAAGCAGTCACTGGTCAGTGTTCGCCAATCCATCTCTGTGCTGGTTATGTGATTTAGTGTCTAACAAAACTGAAATAAATGAATCTCTCACTTGCTTTGTGAGGAGCTATTCTTACAGCCAGAAGGGAACTCCAGTAGGCAGAGCAAGTCGCATGTCCAAATGTGTATTTCTCTGAATGTTTCAGCCACTTCCAATTTTGTTATTGAGTCCTCTAACAGTTTTCCTCATTCTAAAGAAAAGATGTTCCTTTCATTTTCTAGTTTCTAAAAGAAAATACAGATTTTAAAATAATATAGAGTTATTTTCTTTCTCAGCACACAAGAATTACATTTCCCCAACCCCCTTACTAGGTTGAGTGGATCAGACAAAACCTTTCTTAATAGCCTCAGTGAGTGTAACAATAGGAGAATTTCAGAACTTGACAGGATCAGGTTTCACGAGTGGCTTGTCGAGTACTTGAGGCTTTTCCCTCGAGTGACTGCCATTTCAAGCATCACCCAACAGAGGCCTGATCTTAAAAGTGCTAAGGGAAAAGCACGACAATTTAAATAGTGGAAGAAAAGTGCATACGCCGTGCACTAACAGCCGTGCTGCTGACAAAGCGAAGCAGGACTGAAGGCCAAGAGACCACGGGGTATAAATATTCTCTTAAGGACCGCCTAAGACATCTCTAACAGAATTATGAGTGGCTTCGTTTGATCATCAAACGAAAGGCTGCCATCAATCAAGAAGATAAAGGACAATTTTTATCCAGAGGACTGAGAAGTCTTCAAACATCTGCTCTGGAAAAGTTCAGTGCAGGGAATGTAATTCGGATATCCTATTGGAAAGCGGATTGAAGGATTGCAGTTGGCGCCCATCTCTGTTCAAGGCATAGGGATTAATGAGCAGATAGGAGAGCCAGTGACCCGACCAGAGTGGGTGATTATTCAGCCTGACTGGCAGAAGTCCCTGTGAGGCTATCCTGTGTTCCACATTGTTCCATTTATTAAATTAAGTTTCTTCTATTTTTCCTGAAAAGGAAAAGTCACCTGTAACCAACCCCCCTCCAATTATTTTTAATTGTGGTAAAATACACATAATGTAAAATTCACCGTCTTAACCATTGTTAAGTGTGCAGTTCACAGGCCTTGAGTGCAGTCACATTACTGTACCTCGCCCTCCACCATTTATTTTTAAATTATTAAACCAACTGCTGCACTGAGCTAGGACTAAATAGAGGGTTCCAAAAATAGTTGGAGGGCTTCCCTTGTAGCTCAGTTGGTGAAGAATCTGCCTGCAATGCAGGAGACTCAGGTTCAATTCCTGGGTCAGGAAGATCCCCTGGAGCAGGAAATGGTAACCCACACCAGTATTCTTGCCTGGAGAATCCTCATGGTCAGAGGAGCCTGGCGGGCTACAGTCCATGGGGTCACAAGAGTTGGACACGACATAGCGACTAAATCACCACCAGCAATAATAGTGCGAAATGGTATCTCGGGCTCTGTCTCCACTTTGATCATAGACAGTTTTAAGGGACTTCTCCCAGAGACCCTCCCCAACACACACACACACACACACACACACACACCCTGCTGCATAATGATTCCTAGAGTCCAGGGGAGTATCAGATGATGGGGATGCCACTTGTCCTGGTCCTGTCACTTTCAGAGCTACTGGCAACAGAGTTCCCCACCTGCCAATGCAAGGCCGCAAATCTCTTCCGATGACACAGCACCCCAAGCACAGGCATCTCAGGCCCCTCATGGCTCATCAAGTTTCTCTGTGAACCTCTCTCTTTCTGCTCTGCTCAGGAAAATAGATTCTCCTGTGAAATCTATTTTATGGGTTGGGTCAGTGTGTGTGTTAGTCATGTCCAGCTCTTTGAGACCCCATCAGCTGTAGCCCACCAGGCTCCTCTCTCCATGGGATTCTCCAGGCAAGAATACTAGAGTAGGTTGCCATTCCCTTCTCCAGGGGATCTTCCTGACCCAGGGATCAAACCCAGGTATCCTGCACTGCAGACAGATTCTTTACCATCTGGGCCACTGCTGGGTCAGAAGAGACCCCAGATGACAGGTGTCATGTTATTCTCAGTTCCACCCTCCACTCCCCAACCAGAACCTTCTTACTAGAACAGGTCTGTGTCCTCTAAGAATCTCATCACTCAGGATGAGCACCTTTCCTCTCCTGCAACCTCTCTGCACTTCAGAAGCCGCTGCCACAGCCTGGGCATTGCTGGACATTTCGGAACCAGGGGAGCCCACCTAGGCTCCAAGCTGATCTCCAGTCTGCTCACCTCCAGGCTAGTGGCTGCTGACCCAGAGATGTCTGCTTCCAGCAGTCCTTTTGTATTAGAAGCCCATTGTCAACACAGATTGATATTCATAATAACTTATTTGCTAAGGGAAGAAAGACAGTAAATCCTTGGACATTTTCCAGTTTTTAAATAAACAATGACTTGAAAGAGTCACCATATTATATCATCTCAAAGGCAGAAGCTCACACTCATTCCTTAAGTGTTATTCCCATAGTCACTAAAGTAAAAATAGTATGATGGAGTAGATACAGAAAATGTACAATTGTTTCATACTGTTCTATAGCTACAGAAATAACAGAAATGCCTTATATTTATTTTTTTATCTTTTAAAGTACCACTATGGCTTGTCTATGGATAGGCACAGTTTAATTTAGATGCTTACAGCACCCTTGTCAACTAGAGAGGGGAAATATCATTGCTTCCATTTGACAGGTGAAGAGCTGTTGTGCAAAAGAATCAAACATAAAATAGCTGATTAGCAGCTGAGCTATGAGAATGGCAATCTCTTAACCTCTGTAAAACATATGGTAATGCCTCGATGTGAAACTTAAAGACAAGAAAATTGGCCCCAAATTATTTTATCAATCTCTCCATTCATTTCCCACCCATTCTCAACAATTCTTAAGTTTGGACCAACTGTTATTTATAGAGGTGGGACGGAAGGTATGAGTATCACAGAAAAAGACAGCAACAAAGGTATGAGTTTTCCTTAAGAAACCACTAGCATCTGGCAGGTTAGACCTCACTGCCTAAGAACAGCTTGTTTTAGACTTAAACCAACTGGCAGGTACAGGCCCACATTATAACTGGTGCAAACACAAACAACATCGTCAATGGGATTGGTTTTGACATGTTTAGGTTTGAGCAACAGAGCTACCATGTCACCAAGTTCTCCTGACAGTTTTCTCTTTCTGACAATTTACTAGAAAATACCAATTTGCCGTGAAAATAGAGGCTCTTACATTCAATAAAATGTCAAAAGCCACCTTGGGTGCATCTTCTACACTACAGATCAGAAAAGAATAATCTGTTTCATGAAGCCAAACAGACTCTCCCTGCAGCTGAACTGAAGGAAAGTCAGATCAGTTTAACTTGGCCCCCACTGTTTAACTTGGCCATTTTAAACCAAGGAACTTCAGCCAGTTTTAATCTTGCCACTATTCTTTGTTTAGTGAGCCATGTGGTCACCTAACATAAAAAATCATACATGAATTTAGAGGAAAAAAACTCAAAATTTCTCAAGGTAACCAAGTTCGTATTAGCCTGCTGGTAGTGGAAATATGGCAACTTTCTCTTATGATTAACATACCAACAAAGATTGTGAAATATATTCCAGTATTAGTACTGTAAAACTTCAGGATATGTTTGCTTTTGCTAGGGACTTCAAATGTACGGTAAGTTTTCAAATTTACTTTGTATGTGTGTGCGTTTTAGGATCAAAACTTTTAGAGTGACCTAGTTACTTTTTCCTGTCTCAAAGTGTAAAGTGCTTTTTCTCTTGATAGTGATGGCCTATATAATCATAACAATGAGAAAGCATCAGTTTGGCTCCCACAAGAGAATTAAGAGCCTATGTAAGGCATGAAGGGCTTCTCAGGTGTCACTAGTGGTAAAGAATACGTCTGCCAATGCAGGAGATGTAAGAGACACAGGTTCAATCCCTGGGTCAGGAAGACCTGGAGGAGGGCATAGCAACCCACTCCAGATTCATGCTGGGAGAATCCCATGGACAGAGGAGCCTGGCAGGCTACAGTCCATAGAGTCGAAAAGAGTCAGACACAACGGAAGTGACTTAGTACGCCCACTGGTAAGGCATGAAGCTGATTGGACCTTAAATCAAAAAAGAAAAACAAACAAAAAACTACCAAGGATAGTTTGGGGACAATCTGAGACAACTCAATATGGACTTTGTGTTAACTAATTCTACCAGTGGTTCTTCAAATCCTTTTCCCCTTCTTGACTATGAACCCAAGACAATGAAGAAGCTGATTGTGGAAGTACAGTTTACTTGTTCTTGGGATAGACATGCTGAAGTGTTCAGGGGTAAAGTACCATGATTCTGCATCCTATTCTCAATGATTTTGAGAAAGAGAAGTTTGTGAAAGAGCTGGAGCATTTGTGGTAAGATTTAATAAATTTATGAATGGAGTATAGGAACATTGTTTTACTCTTCATTCAATTTTTCTGAGGGTTAGAGCAGTTTCATAAATTAAAAAATTAAATAATGCCCCCTAAAAGTCCTATAATGACAATGAGTAAAAAAATCAATAAACCAATTTTTGTTGTAAACTTTCCATGGAAGAAGATTCTGTAAAATATATTTTTTTAAAACAGTAAGAAAAATAGAAACAGGTTTAAGTTTGCTATATAAAAATTTGACCAAATAATTACACTGAGTTAAAGAAGTTTATGAAGTCTTCAATGTCAGTACATGTCCATTTAAAACAATTCATCAACCACTTCTTAAAACTTTTTCATTGTCAGACTGAGGGGCTCAAAACATGAGTGTGGATGACTTTGATTAAAATAGCTGGTAGGAAAAAATATTATAAATTTGCCCTGCATGCTGCATGCTAAGTCACTTCAGTGGTATCTGACTTTTTGCAACACTGTGAACTAACTGTAGCCCGCCTGGCTCCTCTGTAGGTGGGATTCCCCAGGCAAGAATGCTGGAGTGGGTTTCAAGGCCCTCCTCCAAGGCATCTTCCCAACCCAGGGATCAAACCCACAGCTCTTAGGTCTTCTGCTTTGGCAAGTGGCTTCTTTACCGTAGCACCACCTGGAAGCCCGTAGACTTGCCCTGGGAAGGTAGCACATGCTAGCTTTTAAAAACCGGCCCCTCAGGAACCAGAATTGCTAAATGGGGCCACTAGGTGATGAGGTTAGTAATGAGTAAGAAGTCAACTTGGAAGAAGGCAGAGGGGACCGAGAGTATGTGTCTCACCTGAAAGAACTAGAGAAAAAGACCTGAGTTGCAGACGCCCACTTAGTCCCCCAGGAGAAGGAAGTGGGTTCGATCAGTTCTCCCACATACACAGTGTCAGGCAGCCTGCTTGTGAGGCACGTGGCAGTACTTTTCCAGCACAGTTCCCAGGTGGTGCAGTGGCAAAGATCCCCCTGCAATGCAGGAGACACAAGAGACATGGGTTCAGTCCCTGGGTCAGGAAGACCGCCTGGAGTAGAGCATGGTAACCCACTCCAGTATTCTGGCCTGGAGAATCCCATGGACAGAGGAGCCTGGAGGGCGGCAGTCCATGGGGTCTCAGAGAGCCGGACATGACTGAGCACACACACGCATATTCTCATTGAACCTGTGAGGGGATAATTATTACCCTCACTTTATGGATGAGGAACTCGAGCCTCCTAGAACTTAAGAAACCCATCCTAAGCTAACAAAACGAAGCAGAACTCTATCCCATCATCCCCTGGATCAGAATATCCTTTAAAATGTAATATTGAAAGCTCCAAGATGAGAAGATCATGAGCATTATTCTAGGCTCTGCATTCTGTAATGATACTGATTAAATTAAGAAGATGTTTCTTTTTAAAGAAGTTGATCTTGGGAATTCCCTGGCCATCGAGGGGTTAGGACTTGTTGCTTTCACTGCTGTGGGCCTGGGTTTAGTCCCTGGTTGACGAACCAAGATCCCACAAGCCACATGGCACAGTTAAAAAAGAAAAAAATAGAAGCTGATCTTATTTTCCAGTTGCCTCTAAGAAGTAGAAAAATCAAGATTTTGTTTGTTTTGCCTCTAAATAATTGCTAATGAATAATACATAGATCAAATAACTGTTTGTTGTTAATCATTGTGCTAAAAAGACTCAGAATAATAGGTGTGCTGCTTTCCATTTGATAAATGATTAAATGGTTTGATAAATGATTAAAATAACTTGAAAATTATGAGTGAGTCCATATGAACTTCACAGCTGTGTTCTTACGCCATAAAACTTAAAGGAGAGTGCCAAAATATTTCTGTGCTGGATTATAATGTGGAAATTGTTAGTTATCCACAGAAAGAGACCCAATTTAATAAGGACACTGAGTAATGTTTGCCTAATGGTATCAATCTTATTGGTTATAAAATCACTGAAGATTGTGGTATACATTTCCCTGGGAAGTCAAGATGTAAAGAGACCACATCAGCACCTCTGGTTTGAACTAGCAGCCCAGTTTGGGGGGTATGTGTATGTTTAAGGGGACAGGGAGGGATGGGGTGCCTTGGGGGAGGGGCAGGGGAGAGATGGAGTGCCCTGTGAAATGAAGCTCATCACTTCAAAGGGGCGGCTGGCAAAGAGCAGGTGGGCGGCTCTCTGGGGAGGGTGCAGGGACAGTTATGCACGGGAACGCACATGTGGCCAGGCAGCAAATAAGGAGGGCTGGAAGATCAAAAGGAAACCTGAAAATCATAGGTCAGCCCCAATCTGTACCTCTCAACTAGGATTACAGTGTCAGGAATTTGAAAGGGAGTGCCCGATCTTTACAAGGTCAAGAGCCACAGACTCTAGTTGAGTCTGTAATGGATCTGATTCAGCGTGTTTCATTTCTGCCAAGTACACAATCCATTCTGGCCTGAGAAATCAGGTAGTTCCCGAAGCCTTTTAAAGTTCATGGAGGAAACCTGCATTCCACAGGCTTCCAAGGCCTCTTTTGAAGTATCTCCAGGAGCTAAACAGCCTTTCCAGAAGGCTGTGCTCGTAAAGAGTGATGGATGCTCTCCCAGTTGGCCCCGTTTTGCTCATCCAGTGCTGTCATCCAGGTAGAAAGAGGACAGTCTCCTGCCGGTTTGCCCTAAAACAAGGTCACTGATCGTGCAGTGAGGCCACTTATAAATATTTCCTGTATAAGTGACATCCGATGTCAATATACTACTCTTTTAAACCCTGATCTTTTTTGTTGGCTAGGGAAAAAAAAAAAGACACTATGTTTCTAGGTTTATGTAGATAGAATTTCCCGTATGCAATTTTAGCAGAATCAGATCATGAACAGCCCATCTTATGCCAGTCTGTGGTTACAGCAAAGGGCCTGAATGGGACTGTTTTCTTGTACAGCATGAAAAACAAAATAATCTAGTCATTGATGTTGTTAATTAACTTTATAAATAGAAGGGATTCTTCATAGCCCTCTATGTTCTGGTTTCTTCCTTTTGAAAGCCATTTACTCAGTCTCAATATAGGTATTTATGAAACATTTTGCATAGTTCAACATAGCATCTTAAATGCTATCTTAAGGATTAAAGAGTCGGTTCAACATTTTATTCGTGTATGCCTTATAGATCCCATTTCTAAAATTAAATTTTTTGATTGACTTCTACTGTTTTCTTTAACTAAATATATTGAAAACATCTGCAAAATGTAGTCATAATCTTGAGGTTCCTTGGAGAAAAACCCCTTTGGTTGAAAAAAAAAATCCATTTATTTTTTTCCTAGCTGTAATCACACTTGGACGAGTAATATAAGCCAGCATTACCCAGACCTTTTCCTCCTCAGCTGGTGCTGAAAACTCTGGACAACTTAGATAAAAGTAGACTTTGCTCTGTGGCTAATATGTGGAGTTTATTACATTTCATATCTCATCTTACATGGTTCAGCGTGTCCATCAGCACAATTTTACAAAATAACAAATCCAGTCTAATAAACGTTTAAGTCATGTTCTCTCTGCTTGGGTACCTAGGCATGTTAGCTTATTTGATTTAATTACAAAAGAGCAAACCAATAAACACTATCAACAGAAAATTTCAAGCTATGAATATGCAATAAATGTATTCATTTAGTTGCCAGAAAACATGCCAAATACTTTGGCAGAAAATTTAAATTATCTGATTATATTTTATTAAAACTGAACTAAAATCAGTGGGGAGACATCAGTCGTTCATAGTGAAACCCCAATGGGAAAACAGCTCAATAATAATTAAGTTTGCTAATGGATAATGTTTAAGATTCATTGTTTGAAAGTTCAGGTCTTTGGAGACAAACAGGGACTGAAAAAAATCAATTCAATTATAAACGTCACCACTCTTGAAATACATGTATTATTAACCTTTCATGATTTTCAACAAAGCATAATGATGAGAAATCATTCTCCAATGGAAGGGTGAAGCAGTTAGACATGGGGAGGGGCTTGGCAGGGACAGTGGATCCAGTTGGCTGCGGACAGGTGTAATAAGGTGACAAAGCTACCAGCAGTAATATCCTAGGTAGACATTCAATGGCAGAATCTTGGCTGTGATTAACCTGTCATGTTTTTTTCCTGAGTTGATTCCTGTAGATTCTACCAGCATAGATAAAGTTTTAATAAATTCAATTTTTGCATAAGTTAGCCACATTTTTACCACTGTTTGCAAACAAAGAATCTTACATGCACAAAATATGCTATAGGAAGAGGGGATATGGTGAATAAAGGAATGCAGGATGTGAATTTACTTGAGTGGGAAATATAAGGAAGAAAGAAATGAGAACCCAACTAATTTTTCTAGCTGAGAAACTTGCAACTTTTCTTATGAAGTTGTGACAAAGCTGACAAAACAGTTGAATTTTGTTTCTTGGAGTGATGAGGCTGCTGTACAAAGAGAAATGGGAAAATTTTGTGATGTTGGAACATATGACTAGTTCTTAAGAAAAAAATTAAAAGGAAGGAAGGAATCTGTGCAGATGGTAACCTATTTGAAAGCAGAGGGCTTGAACATGATTCAGCTGCTAAATCCACCAACTTCTGGACTTGCTCTTACCTGAGTTAACACTCTGCCTTAACATTATATCAGCTTATGTTTTCAGCTATTTTCCATCATCTATCTTAAATGCGTACTAAAAAAAACTGAGTTCTCATCTCCTCAGTAGAAGATTGAGGACCAGCTGC
This sequence comes from Odocoileus virginianus, assembly GCF_023699985.2. NCBI lineage: Eukaryota > Metazoa > Chordata > Mammalia > Artiodactyla > Cervidae > Odocoileus > Odocoileus virginianus. The sequence continues at coordinate 86,479,429 of NC_069674.1, read as the reverse complement.
TGCGTGTCCTGTTGCCTGTAGTGGGACCAAAGAGAGTCTCTCTCATTGTGGGTCTCCCTGGATACAGGGAGGGTTAACTGAATTTTATCTTGTGTTGAGGGCCAGATAGTCAAGGGCGGGACTGCCCAGCACAAGTCATCAGGATTCATTGCTACCTCTGGTCCTCTGGGCAGCACCTACCTCCAGGCCTCATGGCCACTTGCATTGCTTGAGGATCCCTGCCACAGGCCCAAAAGCATTGCCTTATGCCCACAGCCCACGCCTCTTCCTGGAGAAGGCAATGGCAACCCACTCCAGGACTCTTGCCTGGAGAATCCCAGGGACAGCGGAGCCTGGTGGGCTGCCGACTATGGGGTCGCAGAGTCGGATATGACTGAAGGGACTTAGCAGCAGCAGCAGCATGCCTCTTCCCTCTCTCCATCTTTGCCATTGCTGCTGAAGTCTGAGAAGCCAGGGTCTCTCTTAAAGATCAAGTGTGTAAAATGGCCAGGACATGGAAACACCCAAAATGCCCATCAACAGCTGAATGGATAAAGATGTGATGCATATATGCAAAGGAATATTACTCAGCCACTAAAAGGAGTGAAACTGGGTCATTTGTAGAGATGTGGATGGACCCAGAATCTGTCATACAGAGTGAAATCAGTCAGAAAGAGAAAAACAAATGTTGTATGTAACACACATATGTGGAATCTAGAAAAATAGGACAGATGAAACTCTCTGCATGACAGGAATAAAAATGGAGACGTAGATAATGGACATGTAGACATGAGGGTGGGGGGTACACACTGCGAGATTAGATTGACATATATACAGTACCATGCGTAAAATAGACAGCTAGTGGGAGGCTGCTGTACAATGCAGGGAGCACTTTGATGGGTGGGATGGGGGCAAGGAGGAGGGAGAGGATATACGTACACATATAGCTGATTCACTTCATTGTATCAGCAGAAACTAATGTAACATTGTGAAGTAATTATACTCCAAAACAAAAAAATGATTAAGTGTGTACACCCTGGAGGTGTGTGTGGAGTTAATACTCTGTGAAGGGTTAATACCCTATGGGGTAAATCTCTGACCAGTGGGAAGTGGGGTTTATCAGATAAACTCCTTTCTAAACAACAGATGTTCATGTAGCCTCTCAGAAAATGCCCCTGCGAAGTAAAGTAGTAGGTTGTTCTTGGTAGCAAACGTGACCAGCTCCGCAAAGCACTTCCTGGTACTCGCCCTCTCCACTCCTCTTCTTCATTTTCTATTTCTCTCTCTCCTTCTTCCATGGAATTGGATGAGTAGTCAGCCCACTAGCCCACCGTTTTGTGGGTGCAGGACCCAAAGGAGATGCAGAGGACCAACTGGGAAAGGCCATTTCATAGAAGAGACTTGAGCATCCCCAGAGCTGGGTATCCACAGGGGTCCTCGAGCCAGTGCCCTGCGAATAGTGAGGGACAGCTTGTATCTAAACATAAAAGCTTTTGCTTACTCTGTTTTCTACCAAAATACCCCCCAGATATTTAAAAATAGGTTGCATATCTCCACTCGTGGTATAAAGTCTCAGCCTTGGCACCTAATTTGCCCCTGTAGTTGAAAATATACAATCAAGTTGGATTTGTCAGCCTCATATTATCAAATGAAGTATGTGTGTTAGTCACTCAGTCATGTCCAACTCTTTGTGACCCCATGGACTGAAGCCTGCCAGGCTTCTCTGTCCATGGGATTTCCCAGGTAAGAATACTGGAGTGGGTTGCCATTTCCTCCTCCAGGGGATCCCGACCCAGGGATTGAATCTGATTCTCCTGCATTGCAGACAGATTCTTTATTGTTGTGGTCAAATAATTTAGGGCACAGTCTGGGAAACTTCCCAAGTAGCAGAGTTGGTAAAGAATCTGCCTGCCAACGCAAGATGCATGGGTTTGATCCCTGGGTTGGGAGAATCCCCTGGAGAAGGAAATGGCAACCCACTCCAGTATTCTTGCCTGGAAAATTCCATGGACAGAGGAGCCTGGTGGGCTACAATCCATGAGGTCACAAAAGAATTGGACATGACTAAGCACTCATGCATGCTGGGAACCAAAGTGGTATTTTTTGAGACCAGATCCCAAAAGAGGTCACAAGATGGTGCCAACACTACCCATCTACTGTCCAGGGTTACTTATCTCCATGGTCAGACTGTGCCACACACTCCACACACAGCTTTTGTATACATGTTCCCAATTCTTGAAACACTCGTTACTATACAGAACACTTTCTAGTCTTGCACACACGTGTATTTTGACTAATTCATCTCAGGGTTCCTGACAGCTCCCTACCCCTCAGAGGCAGACTCTGACCTCCAGAATTACATTAACTTTGAAACCCACATCTTGACCATCTTGTCTTTATTCATTAAACATTAGTCTGAACTGGGTTTAGAGTAAGAGATTTCATCACCAGAAGACACGATGATGACACAACCTCTTAATATTTTCCAACAGTTCAGAAAACAAATCTGTGAGTACATGTAGCGCCTGCACCTCCTCTTCTCATTAACTCCTGTTTTCCTGAGAATACTGGTAAGAAATAATAAAATGACTAAATTTGTATGAACACCTCCTGTCACAGGTGGAGCTGGTGGTAAAGAATCCACCTACAAGAGCAGGAGACAAAAGAGACGTGTGTTTGATCCCTATGTTGGGAAGATTCCCTGAAGAAGTAAATGGCAACCTACTCCAGTATTCTTGTCTGAAAATTCCATGAACAGAGGAACCTGGCAGGCTATAGTCCATGGGGTCACAGAGTTGGACACACCTGAGCATGCACTTCTACCGTCGTAGGAGAGGTAAAGTTAGAGGTAAGGTAAAAACTGCTGAATATTTCTATACCATTTAATGTGGGCCTGGCTATCCTCACCAAAACTTCCTTTATTGAGGCAGTAACAGTACTTCTGTAGTTATTTTCTAATGTCATTACACAATTATAATACATTTGCCTGAAGTCCAAATAGCCTTCTCTTTTTGCCTCATCTCACCTCTTTCTGAGTCCAAATATCACCGTCAATAACATATCAACAGATTAGAATCTCAAGCAAGAATCAACATTTCACTTCCAAATGACAGAGATTAACAAAGACATTGTTTTCTCCAACAAATATTTAGACTAAATGGCTTCTTTCTATCTAATACATTGATGCTCCAAGTTTCTGCTAGAAATCATTTATCTCCAAATAGCAATTTGTATCTATTTACAGAAATAATCAGATACTGAAAGAGCTTAATTACTCCTATATAAAAACAAAACTCTGGTAATCAGTCCAAGAATTCAAGGAGTGGCATGACAAATTGCTAAAAGATAATAAATGGTTGGCTCAAGTTAATAGCTCAATTTTGGAAATTGAGGGGAAGAGACTCTTATAAAACAGAAACTACACATAAAATCTTTAAAAAAAAAAAAAAAAAAAAAACAAGGTCCTACGATATAATGGTTCAGAAAACCACAATAGATAACATTGGCTGTACTCGCAACCACTCACATTTTATACGCCCTTGGAAGCAACAATCAGTTCCAAACCCCCATCCTCAGAGAGCCTGCCTGCTTGGAAACCAGTCCTGAGGCTAAGAGCACACTGCTGGCAGTTTTCCTGAGAATATACCTTTCCTCTAAGTAGAAGTGTTAGCCACTCAGTCATGTCCAACTCTTTGCAACCCCATGGACTGTAGCCCGCCAGGCTCCTCTGTCTGGAATTCTCCAGGCAAGAGTACTGGAGCGGGTTGCCTTGCCCTCCCCCAGGGGATCTTCCCGGCCCAGGGATGGAACCGGGGTCTCCTGCACGGCAAGCAGATTCTTTACCGTCTGAGCCACCAAGGATACATAGCAATACCCATTCCTGATTAGGCTGTTGAGAGTATCAAATATAATTTTAAAATGTAAAGCAGAGCCTGGCACAAAGCAATTCTTCACTAAATTGCAATTATTTTATTATTGTTATGCTTATGGGAAAATCACATGTGCTCAGGATGTTTCTTATTTCAAATAATGTCCTTATTGCTAAATCCTCTTCCCTGCAGTTTTGGTCTCATTTGCCCCATATTCTCAGTTGATATGGAAATAAAACAGATCATTCTATTCTGGCTTTTCAAAGAGAACAACTAAAGCTCAGTGTTTTGACTCAAGTTTCTTTATGGGCTAAAGCAGGGAGATATACTAGTGTTGAAAACAATAAATATTGCCACTGAAGTTTTTAAAAATCTACTAATCAGAAGGATCATGAAGTAGCACAAATGATAACAGTTGGAATAAGGCACCCAGCGTTGGCAAAAAGATGCCCCTCTTATATGAGGGGCAGAGGAATAGATGGTTGGATAGCATCAACGACTCAATGGACATGAGTTTGAACAAACTCCAGGAGATTGTGGAGGTCAAGGGAGGCTGGTGTGCTGTAGTCCATAGGTTCACAAAGATTCGGACACAAATGAGTGACTGAACAACGACATATAAAATAAAAGTTAATCCAAGGTTTCTCAACAGGAAGAGTTGCTTCTCACAGAAAGTTTTGGAAACTTCTAGGCACACTTTTGACTGTCCCAATGCCTGAGAAACACGGTTGATATTAATGTGAGACCAGATAATCCAGCACTACAAAAAATTATCCCACATTCCTATGAATGTTCATATATTTTCCCAGATAGTCATCTGGATAAGAAAAAAAAATACATGGTATCTGTCCAAAAACATCTGAGCCTAGACTCTATTGCTGTTTTACACATAAACACAAAGTATATCTATACACATTGCTTTAAAAACTCTGAGACCTAGAAATGAGGTTATTTACCAACTGGAATGGAAATATTTCAATATTTAACAACTCCTCTGGGCTTCCCTGGTGCCTCAGCTGGTAAAGAATCTGCCTGCAATGTGGGAGACCTGGGTCCGATCCCTGGGTTGGGAAGATCCCCTGGAGAAGAGAAAGGCTACTCACTCCAGTATTCTTGCCTGGAGAATTCCATGGACTCTAGTCCATGGGGTCACAAAGAGTCATACATGATGGAGCGACTTTCGCTTTCACTTTCTGTCCATATTGGAATAAACCAGCTCTCAGCCTGGCAAATGTGCTAGTGTTTTTTTTTTTTTTAACTGAAGAAATGAACCTGCCTAGGTGAACTGGACATTTCACAATAAATATATTGATAAAGTTGGCAAAAAAGGAGTTATCAATCTTTGTAAGACTATAAAGTTTTAAAACTATAAATACTGCCATTGAAAGTTTTAAAAAGTCTTCTAACCAGAAGGCTCATCGAATAGTACAAATAATCAGAGATGGAACACAGCATCCAATGTTGGAGAAAAGGTGATCTTACAGCCTGTATGACAGGGTGAAGGAAAACAAATCTAAATGAAATAATGTATTGTCTTCCATTAATGAAATATTCAGGGCAGGAGGACAGGTGGCGACAGAGGATGAGATGGTTGGATGGCATCACTAACTCACTGGACCTGAATTTGAGTAAACTCCAGGAGATAGTGAAGGACAGAGAAGCCTAGCGTGCTGCAGTCTGTGGGGTCACAAAGAGTCAGACAGAACTGAGAAACTGAACAACAAGAATAACCAATAAGTTGGTGAAAGATGGCAATCAGCTGTCTAATTAATAGCAGTGAAATGAACAAGTCTACTGTGTAACAACGAGGACATGTAACAGTTTTAGGAAGAAAAAGTAATCTAAGAAATGACTTAAAATATAAAAGAGCTATCAATGTCTGAAACACTTATAATTAGTTAACAGGGAAAGTATTAATATTACCTTTGCCAAAGTTGTCATTTAAGCAACAGGTTAAAGTTGCAACTCTGTTTATCCACATGGTTTACAGCAGCTTTTAAAAGTAGAATCAAGCACTTTAGTAACTAATTATTCCTTGACAATTCATTGCTAAGAATTGTGGTGAGAAACTCAATAAATCAACATATGCTGTTAGTTCTATTCATAAAATTAAGAGTCATTTCTTAAATGACAGATGATTTTGTAAAATGCACAAAGATATGAGAAAAGTTTGTGTATCTTATCCTTCAAAAAAGAAATAAGTTGACCATCCAAAGGAAATTGTTTGAGCTTGTTTTCAAGCTTGATACTATGTTGAATACTATTGCTGATTTTTTATATATCGAATGAAAAATTAAGGAAAAATTTAAATATTGTTAAATTGCATGAACTCCTCTAAAATGTATTTTAAAGTTTAAGTGAAATCCTTCTTAAGCTGTAAAGAAATGAGTTTACTAAAGTAAAAGAAAGCTTAATGAGAGCTATTAGACAGTTTTACATAATTTTAAAATAACTTGCCCACAGAATTTCCAGATCTTCTGTTTTTGCAGTAATTAGAAAATGATTAGCTTAAACTATTAATTTGAAAATACAATCCAATTAAAAGCTCTTTAAAGCATTTGATGATAACATTTAAAGATTCATGTGTCCTTTATGATATCATTTTCTGTGATTTATCCATTTTTAAAAAGAAATAGAATATATTAGCTAGTATTTCTAGGAAGATTTAACTAAAAAGAAAATTGACTTTATGAGTAAATCATAATTTAACTAGGGTAAAAAATAAGTGGATCCATTCAGTTCAGTTCAGTTCAGTTGCTCAGTCATGTCCTACTCTTTGTGACCCAATGGACTGCAGCACACCAGGCCTCCCTGCCCATCACCAACTCCAAGACTTTACTCAAACTCACGCCAATTGAGTAGGTGATGCTATCCAACCATCTCATCCTCTGTCATGCCATTCTCCTCTCACCTTCAATCTTTCCCACCATCAGAGTCTTTCCTAATGAGTCAGTTCTTTGCATCAGGTGGCCAAAGTATTGGAGTTTCAGTTTCAACATCAGTCCTTCCAATGAATATTCAGGACTTATTTCTTTTAGGATGGACTGGTTGGATCGCCTTGCAGTCCACAGGACTCTCAAGAGTCTTCTCCAACACCACAGTTCAAAAGCATCAATTCTTTGGCACTCAACTTTCTTTATAGTCCAACTCTCACATCCATACATGACCACTGGAACAACCATAGCTTTGACTAGATGGACTTTGTTGGCAAAGTAATGTCTCTGATTTTTAATATGCTGTCTAGATTGGTCATAACTTTTCTTCCAAGGAGTAAGTGTCTTTTAATTTCATGGCTGCAGTCACCATCTGCAGTGATTTTGGAGCCCCCAAAAAGTGAAGTCAGCCACTGTTTCCACTGTTTCCCCATCTATTTCCCAGGAACTGATGGGACCAGGTGCCATGATCTTAGTTTTCTGAATGTTAAGCTTTAAGCCAACTTTTTCACTCTCCTCTTTCACTTTCATCAAGAGGTTTTTTAGTTCTTCACTTTCTGCCATAAGGATAGTGTCATCTGTATATCTGAGGTTATTGATATTTCTTCTGGCAATCTTGATTCCAGCTTGTGCTTCCTCCAGCCCAGCATTTCTCAAGATGTACTCTGCATATAAGTTAAATAAGCAGGGTGACAATATACAGCCTTGATGTGCTTCTTTTCCTATGTGGAACCAGTTTGTTGTTCCATGTCCAGTTCTAACTGTTGATTCCTGACCTGCATACAGATTTCTCAAGAGGCAGGTCAGGTGGTCTGGTATTCCCATCTCTTGAAGAATTTTCCACAGTTTGTGGTGATCCACACAGTCAAAGGCTTTGACATAGTCAATAAATCAGAAGTAGATGTTTTTCTGGAACTCTCTTGCTTTTTCAATGATCCAGTGGATGTTGGCAATTTGATCTCTGGTTCCTCTCTGCCTTTTCTAAAACCAGCTTGAACATATGGAAGTTTACAGTTCACATACAGTTGAAGCCTTGTTTGGAGAATTTTGAGCATTACTTTACTAGTGTGTGAGATGAGTGCATCCATTAGGACTTCTATATTCTTCTTTGGAAGAATCTGTTATTTATTGTAGGATTTCTATTCATGCATTTTGTTGAAACAATTTCACTGAAAAAGTGAAATTGTTGCAAAATGTTAAATAAACAGCACATTGTGACAGAAGAGATGAGACTCCTTTTTACAGATTTAAAACAATATTATCCAGTTAGCATATATACATAAAATTCTGCTAAATCATTGAGTTATATTGGTAAGAATGCTTTTTAAATATTTCACATCATTGTCACACTTAGAAATTTTTTGAGGCAAACAGGGTGTGGAGAAAGGGGAACTCTCTTTACACTGTTGGCAGGAATATAAATTGGTACAGCCACTATGGAGAACAGTACAGAGGTTCCTCAAAAAAAAAAAACTTAAAGCAGAGCTACCATATGATCCAGCAATCCCACTCCTAGGCATATATACAGACAAGACTATAATGCAAAAAGATACCTGCACCCCTGTTTTTATAGCTGCACTATTCATAATATTCAAGACATGCAAATAACTTATGTCCATAAACAGATGAATGGATAAAGAAGATGTGGTGTGTCTATATTTATATATATACACATATATATCTATATGTATGTGGAATATTACTCGGCCATAAAAAAGAATGAAATAATGCTGTTTGCAGTAACACAGATATACCTAGAGATTATCATACTAAGTGAAGTAAATCAGAAAGAGAAAAACAAATAGCATACAATATCACTTATATGTGGAATCTAAAACATGACACAGATGAGCTTACCTATGAAACAGCAGCAGACTCACAGATATAGAGAACAGACTGTGGTTGCCAGTGGGGTGGGGTGTGGAAGGGGGAGGGATAAATTGGTAGTTTTGGATTCACAGATGCAAACTAGTATATATAGAAAGGATAAACAACTTAGTCCTACTGTATAACACATGGAACTAAATTTAATATCCTGTGATAAACCATAATAGAACAGAATAGTGCAAAGAATGTATATCGCTAGATAGATTTTGTTGTTGTTTAGTCTCTAAGTTGTGTCTGACTCTTTGTGACGCCATGGACTGTAGCCCTCATGGGGAGATCCCTACATGGGATCTCCCAGGTAAGAATACTAGAGTGGGTTGCCGCGCAGTCTTCCAGATGGTCTTTCTCGACCCAGGGATTGAACCCAAGTCTTCTGCATTGTGCAGTCTTTACTCCTGAGTCACCAAATACCCATAAATATACCCTGATGCTGGGGAAAATTAAGGACAGGAAGAGAAGGGGACAACAGACGATCAGATGGTTGGATGACATCACCGACTCAGTAGACATGAGTTTTAGCAAACTCAAAAAGATGGTGAAGGACAGGGAAGCCTGGCGTCCTGCAATCCATGGGGTTGCAAAGAGTCAGATATGCCTTAGCGACTGAGCATATGTACATATATATATATATATAGAACTGAGTCACTTTTCTGTACACTAGTATTTAACACAACATTGTAAATCAATTATACTTCAACAAATTTTATTTTTTGGAGCATAATGATAAGCCACCTAAGTTGTAAAATTATATTTTGAAATTATTTCTTTCTGTGACATATTCTTTTCCAGTGTTGCTCCAATATTGTGGATAGAGTTCAGACCAGACAACTTTTCTATTTGTGCTTCCATTTACTTTTCCAGTCCAGTTTCTGTCCCCCTCACTTTTCTAAGATTATGGTCCTCGGACCTTTTTCTTTTTTCACTTTTAAATATTTCAGTATGTTTCTCTTACTGATAAATGCATTTTTAAAAATACAATACAATCAACATTCCATTATCACATCTAAAACTATGACCATATATTATTTGGTCAAATTTGAAAATTTCATTATTCAGATATCCTGTGACTAAACGCTTATTTTGTACATTTGTTCTATTAGTTACGGAGAGAGGTATGTTACATTCTCCCACCATAACTATAGATTTGTCTACTTTTTCATTTATCCTGTCAAGTTGGTTTTATATATTTTGAAGCTGAGACTATCTTAGTAGATGCATACAAACAAAAAAATATACAACTTCCTGATATACTGACCCTTTTATCATTATGAGGTGTCCCTCTCTATCTCTTTACGAAAAGTAAAGAAGCTTCAGAAGATAAACTTATCTGATGCAAGTATAGCTATACTAACCCCTCTCTATTTTTGGTTAAAATTTGCATGCGTATTTTTCATCCATTTATTTTCATTCATTTTTTCATATATAAGTTGTATTTCTTGAATATCATGTTTTATGTTTTAATCTAGTCTGATAATCCTTGATTTTTTATTGAATTCCATTTATATTTAATGTATTATATAATATGTGTATTTGGGTTTGAGTCGAACACATTATCTTTTTGTTTCTATTTGGCTCACTTGTTTCATGTTACCTTTTCTTCCCTTTTTTGCCTTCGTTTCTATCCCTCAACTATTTTTATCATTTATCATTATCCCTCCTGTGTTAGCTTGCTAGTTATATATTATTTTAGTTATTAGAGATTATAACAGGCATCTCTGACTTCTTAACTTTTGTCAGTTCCATTCCCAGATAGTTCAAGAATCTTATAACCCTGTGATTCTATTATTCATGTTCCTGTCTTCTGTGCTAGAATTATCACATATTTCCATTCTTCCAATTTTAAGCACATAAAACATTATTCTTAAATGTTGTAACAAACTATTTAGATTTACCCATGGATTTAGGCTTTTCATTACTCTTTGATTCCTTTTGTAGTTCCATCCTCTCACCTCTCTCTGAAAACTCACTTTAGATATTTCTTTTAATGTGAGTCTAGTGGTAACGGCAAGATTCTCTTTGTTTTTATTTGCAAATATATTTATTTTGCTTCATTTTTGAAAGACCTCTTCATTGAATATATTAGTCTAGATTGGCATCTACTTCTTTTAGGACTTTAAAAGGTGTTATTACATTGTTTCTGGCTTTTATCATTTTTTTTTTTCTTTTTTTTTTTTTGGCCATTCCACGTGACTTGTGGGATCTTAGTTTCCCAAGCAGGGGTGGAAACTGCATTCCCTGCAGTGAAAGCATGGAGTCTCAATTACTGGACCATCAGGAAGTCCTGGTTTTTACCATTTTTGTGGAGAACCCAGCTTGTTGTTTCTTCTGCAAAGGTAATTTTTTTTTTCTTTTGGCTTCCCTTAATATTTTCTCTTAGCTTTTGGTATTTAACAGCTTTACTAGGATGTGCTGAAGTGCACTGTTTTTGTATTTATTCTACTTGAGGTTAATGGAGCTTTTTCAGTCTGTAGCTTGGTATCTTGCATCTGTTTCAGAGAATTCTCAGTATATTTTCAAATATTGCTTTGGTCCCATTTTGTTGTCTGTTTTAGAGACTACTGTTAAGAGTCTGTATTTCAGAACTTCTCAGTGCTTTGTATCTTCTTTTTCCTCCTCATCTGTATGTTTTCTCATAATTTATCTTTCTGTTCACTAATCCTAAGATATTTCATTCTTTAAACTCAGCTATACAATTATTTTTCAGTACTTGAATTCTATTTTACTTTGTATAAATTTCAGTTTTTGATGAAACACTGATATTTACTTTGTTGAAATACTACTTAAAGTCATTTTAAAATTTGTGTTGGAAAACTCCAATAATTGAATTACCTATTGTTTTCTAATACATTTTTCTTGTCTGTTTTTTGTTATTGTTTAGTCACTAAGTCATATCTGACTCTTTTGTGACCCCATAGACTGTAACCAACCAGTCTCTTCTGTCCATGGAATTTTACAGGCAAGAATACTGGAGTGGGTTGCCATTTCCTCCACCAGGGGATCTTCCTGAACCAGGGATTGAACCTGCATCTCCTGCTTTGGCAGGCAGATTCTTTACCACTGAGCCACCAGCGAAGTCCCTGTGTGTTTTTAGTCATTTATATTTTCTTGCACAATAAAATGAATGAATGTGATGATGAACCCCAGAGATAATTTGAGTCTCTGGTTGATGTTACATTCTTTCAGAGATCTGTTTTATTTTTTGGAGGAGAGGGCATGGAGATAGATAATAGTATTGGCAGATCGACTTTCCTGGTGGGTCACGTGGTAAAGTGGTAAAGCCTGCAACGTGGGAGACCTGGGTTCAATCCCTGGGTTGGGAAGATCTCCTGGAGAAGGAAATGGCAACCCACTTCAGTATTCTTGCCTGGAAAATCCCACAGAGGAAGAGCCTGGTAGGCTACAGTCCATGGGGTCGCAAAGAGTCGGACACGAGTGAGGGACTTTTCACCATTTCACCCATTGGCAGATCATCTTAATCCAATATGGGCTTTAATCATTTCAAAGGTGGGTTTCAGTCTTTCTGAGTGCTGGTATTTTTCCAAATACCTTTACTCCTGGGTGTAATCACTTTTAACACCCTTACTGGAAGTGTGGGTGTTTCCAGTTTTCCTACTCTTTGGTGGACTCTGAAATCCTCCTTTTCATCTCTGCACCCTGGTGACATAGCTCAAAGCTCTACTCTACTCTGGCCTCTTAGCAGCAGCTGATTAATTTCTAAGCATCTTGGTTTGGTGTCACTTACAAATGCACTAATGTTTTGAGGGGTAAGGTACACCCCTCAGGGCACTTCCCTTCTCCCAGGGATCTTGGTGCTTCTATTTCTGATTGCCTTGGTAGGTAATCTAATGTCTTAAAACCAGTGCCTGAGGGGGAAAAAAAAAACCAGTGCCTGAGTCTTGTCAGTTAACCTTACTTTAAGAGTACACTAAGTAACCCAAATTACATTTCTTTAAGCCTATTTTACTACGGTGGCTCTTTGAAAAATGGTGAGTAACCAACTTTTTAACCGGCAAAAAGTTCCATGTTCTATGTGCTGGAGCACCAGTTGTAAATGTGGATATCCATGAATGATGTTCTCCTTCATGTAAGTGTCTGTTCAGAGCTTCAAATTTTTTAAATGCCAAATATTTTCATGGTCATTTGCATGTAGTAATCTGGAAAACATTCAAAGAAAAATTGAAAGCCAACAGTATTTAACCAGTCTCAGATTGTGCAACCATGATGTATAATAAAGAATTTGAAACATATTGAGCTTGCTATTTGAATGATTAAAGTATTTACATTCTGAAAGAAAAAAAAAAAAACAATGCTTCTTTCCTTTGTCTAGGTTTAAAAGATGCTTAAAAGACATATGCTCCTTGGAAGAAAAGCTATGACAAACCTAAACAGCATATTAAAAAGCAGAGATATTACTTTGCCAATGAAGGTCCATCTAGTCAAGGCTATGGTTTTTCCAGTAGTCATGTATGGATGTGAGAGTTGGACCATAACGAAAGCTGAGTATCAGAGAGCTGATGCTTTTGTTGGAGAAGACTCTTGAGAGTCACTTGGACAGCAAGGAGAGCAAACCATTCAATCCTAAAGGAAATAAGTCCTGAATATTCATTGGAAGGACTGATGCTGAAGCTGAAGCTCCAATACTTTTGTCACCTGATGTGAAAAGCTGACTCATTAAAAAAGACCCTGATGCTGGGAAAGATTGAAGGCAGGAAGGAGAAGGGGACAACAGAGGATGAGATGGTTGGATGGCATCACCGACTCAATGGACATGAGTTTGAGTAAGCTCTGGGAGTTGGTGATGGACAGGGAAGCCTGGAAAGCTTCAGTCCATGGGGTTGCAAAGAGTAGGAGATGACTAAGCAACTGAATTGAACTGAACTGAGGGTTTCTAGATGTGCTCAGCTGGAGAGTTCATCTTCAATTAGCTACTCTGTTATTGCCAGGAGCCAAAGATCAGTCCTGCTGCTTTGGACCCTATTGTTTCACTTCGAAAGCTTCAGGCTAGAGTCATGATTTGTCTACCATGTCCAACAATAACATGCACCAGGCAGAAATTTCCTCAGCTCTGCCTGTTTATCTCAGTGCCTAGAGCATCTTTTTGACTCTCATCTTTTGGACTGATGCTCAATAAGCCAAGCTTTTCATGTTATAAACGTGTTTCCATTCAGGGCCTAATTCAAGATCACATCTTGCCACTTGATATAAAGATTTAATAATAAATCATACTGTGGAATAAGCCTGAAGACTAGCAAAGATTCTACTCTCTCAGATTCACAGAACAGTCAAGATGTTAATGATGATAATGTATTTATAGTTTGAAATTGCATTCTCATCTACTTCTACATTAATTTCTTATAAGGTAAATGAGACACACAAGGCTTAAATTTTATGATCCCAAGACTAGCTAAGACTGCAATCTATTTATTTTAATATATAGACTATTTTTACCATATTCGACTACACTCTATTTTTTTTTCTGCTTCTATTCAGTACACCTATGTGAAAGGACTGTGATGTTTGTTGTCTAAGTGGTGGTCGCTGCAGGAGGCCACGTCTCCACAGTGGCCGGGTGCTTCTCTGACTTGAGCATCCCTTCCCTTTGTAATTTCTCCCAGGCCTCCTGGTTAGGCGTCTGCAGCTCCGATGTCCTTGCTGTCCCAGCAGTGCTGTCCCTCTACGCAGTTTCAATCTCTCACGCTGTCTCCGAAGGTTTTCTGGTTGTCTCAATAGTGCCCCACACTTCCTTGAGTAATTTCTCTGCCTTGCTCATGACCTCAAAATAGCAGCAAAATCCCAGCAGGGCCATATGAGCCAGGCTTTGTGCTCCCTGCTCCTCCTGAATGCCTTTCAGTGGCCCAAGCTGACACCCTTGCCTCACTTCCACAACCGTATAAACTTAGCCTGCATTTTCCTGAAAAATAACAATCTCTGTCTGAACAAGCGAGCATTCATTAGGACTGAACACTCCAACTTGGGCTTCTAGTTCAGCAGTCCCAACATTCACATCTATGCAAAGAGTAATCAAGCTGTGAGCTCTCAACCTAGGTTTGGTGTTTGGCGACACAGAGGTACAACATTCAAAGGATTATCTTCAGAATCTTTTCTGCATAAGTAGGACTTTCTGTCCAATTGGGGTGTCCACGTGTATTAAAAGGGCCTCAAGTTCATTCTTTTTAAGGATCTTTTTAAAAAATATTTATTTTATATGGGAGTATAGTTGATTAACAGGCATATAGCAAAGTGATTCAGTTATACATATACATGTATCTATTCTTTTTCAAGTTCTTTTCCCATTTGGATTATTACAGAATATTGAGCAGAGTTCCCTGTGCTACACAGTCAGTCATTCACTTTAAATACAGCAGTGTGAACATGTCAAGTTCATTCTAATACTGTTCTTTGAAAGGAAAGTTAGATATACCCAGTACTGTTAATACCAACTGATAATTTTCTTTTTTAATATTTTCTGTTTGGTTTCTTGGCTCTATCATCACCACCACGTGATGATATTTGGTTAGTCAGTGACTAGAACTTCTAAAAGCAAATGATCAAATACAGAGTTGAACTCTAACATTAGCCCTTCAAAAGCCAGGAACTGTTTTTATTTATTTGCACCCCCAGGCACTGCCATCAGGTTCAGATAGGGAAAAAAAAAAAAATGGATCCTATATGGTCTGGATTAGCAGACTCTGTGAGCCTGCATGGTCCCTTGGGACGTATAAAAAGGAAAATGTTTAATAAGTGGCTGGTATTTCAATGCTTTTTTGAGAAAGTTTAATTTTCACTTTTGTCAAGTTTCCCAGTTATGGAGGTGATAACAAGCAGAAAAGTTATATATGTGCAAAATCCCTTGAAATTAAAAAATTAATTTTCTTTTGCTTATTTATGGATATCCCAAGAGAATTTTAGTACTTTCTAGAGGGAAGAACTTAACCTCTAAAAAAAGAAAATGGATTCATACCAACAGTGGGAAGAGGCAGTTATATATGGAGAGAAAAGTGTCAAATTCATGTCTTTATATTTAAATGTGCTACAATGTAGCACAAGAGATTTCTGTCAGTTTGTTCCAGATGTTTCCTTAAACCTCACTAGTAGTTCATTTATCTGTGAATAAAAAGGTTTTGCTCTTTCTCATTAGTTCTGCAGATCAAGTTGAGCACTTCTCTTGAGCAACAACTCAATGTTGTTAGGACCAGCTCTCACTTCATGGGAAATAAAAAACAGTATGTTTCAAAACAAAGTTCGTTCCACCTAATTTTTTTCTGTATGAATTTACCTCTCACTCTCAATTAGAATCAAGAACTCCAATCTCAAGTGCATCCCTCAGTGTAAAAGTGGAAAGTATTCTGTTGAATTCCCTGAAGATAAGAAGAATGATTATTGGGACATAAAGCCTGGCTTCAAAAAATTCTAGAATTTCTGTCAGTGAACAGAAATTTACAGTTTATTGGGACATTTTAATGTATACTTATTACAAAGTACAATGAGGTTTATAGAATAGCTTGTAAATCTATTCTTGCCCCAGTAGAAATTTAGAATTGCAGAGAAATTCAGAATGAAAAAAAATCCCTAATATTCTATCCTACCTAGAAAAAATTAACCTAAAATTTATAAACTCTCAAACACCATGATACTTACGTCTAAGAGCTTTCACACATTCATGCATCTAGAAAGCACTCAAAATTTTTGCCAACCATATTATTCTCTGCACTGCTAAAAATTATGGTAAAAATTAGCTGTTTACCTTAATCTACTTTTTATTAGCTTTGTAACACAGGAGAAAAGAACAACGACGCAAATATCCATGAAAATTTGGGGATCTGTTGGTTTGGGATATGTACACTGACTATAATTGTTTTCATGCTTCATCTATTAATATAATGGTGCCTGTTATGAAACCACAGAAAACTTCAACCTTAGTTGTTTTTCTTTCATTAAAGATGAAGGATTTCTGGACTTCCCTGGTGGTACAGTGGATAAGAATCTGCTGCTAATGCAGGCGACGCACATGCGATCCCCGGTCTGGGAAGACATCACATATGAAGCCCATGCACCACCCAGCTACCGAGCCTGCACGCTGGAGCCCGCCGGCCGCAGTTACTGAAGCCGTGTGCCTACAGCCTGTTCTCTCCAGCAAGAAAACCACAGCAGTGAGAAGCCCATGAACCTCAACAAAGTAACTCCCTCTTTCTGCAACTAGAAAAAGACCCCACACAACCAAAACAAACAAACAAACAAAGTATTTTCTCCCTAAAACATGGGGATCTTGAAGATACTGATAGCAAGTTTACAAGGTATCCTGTATGGATTGCATTTTCTCTTGTATGTAAATTTGTATAAGATTTTCTCTACACGTACATGGCTTCAGAATCATACCTGGGGGTGCATTCATCAAAGTATAAAACAATATTTTTCTCTGATGGAAAGACTTAAGATGAATTCTACTTAAAATTTCATATTTTTCTTGATTATTTGACTAGTTTTCAAAAGAAGACATGATTTTTATGGGTATGGTCTAATCATGTATTAAGTTCAGTCGTTCAGTCGTGTCCAACTCTGCGACCCCATGAATCGCAGCACGCCAAGCCTCCCTGTCCATCACCAGCTCCCGGAGTTTACTCAAACTCATGCCCATTGAGTCAGTGATGCCATCCAGCCATCTCATCCTCTATCGTCCCCTTCTCCTCCTGCCCCCAATCCCTCCCAGCATCAGGGTCTTTTCCAATGAGTCAATTCTTTGCATGAGGTGGCCAAAGTGCTGGAGTTTCAGCTTCAGCTTCAGTCCTTCCAATGAACACCTAGGCCTGATCTCCTTTAGGATGGACTGGTTGGATCTCCTTGCAGTCCAAGGGACTCTCAAGAGTCTTCTCCAACACCACAGTTCAAAAGCATCAATTTTTTGGGCACTTAGCATACATGAACCATGAAATCATGTATTGGATGCCCCCAAATGACAGTTTTGTTCCTTGGGCCATTGTTGTGGTTTCCAGCTTGAAGCAAGGCCTTCTGGCCTCCTCAGACCACAGGTAGGGGGAAGCTTCTTGCAGACAGAGGCTCTCTAAGAGCATTACCAGGGCTGGAACTGGAATAACTTCCTGGGAGCTTCTTAGTTATTAGCAACACCTATTTGCAGGAACCTATCAGTTATTACCACATTCTCTGCCCTTATCCCACTCAGCTGACAACACTCAGCAGGCAAGGACATTCAGTTTTTAACCCAGTCTGTCTGGAGTGGGACCTGGATATCTGTATTTTTTTCAATCAGATTAGCAGGTGATGCTGAAACACAGCAAAGTCTGGAGCATCTGGACTCAGCGTTTCCCACTGAACGTTCTTTGCCATGGGACGGAGTCTTTTGTGCTCCCACATTAACCCATTTGGTCAAAGTCTTAGCCACCAGTGAGTGACTCCTGAGGTGACTCCTCAATGATGTGGTGAACCAAAGCGGTGTCAGAACAAATCTGGCTTAGCAGCCAGGCCTGATCACTAAGATAGAGCTCCCTCTTTAGCAGGTCTAAGACCACAGGTGTCTAGTGAAAGTTACCTCAGCTTCTCTCTCTAGCTCAGGAAGTCCTTCTAGCATTAGTAGGTTCTGGTCAAGAATCCAGACTTTGGATACGACTGACTGGTTTTGAATTCTGGCTCCATCATTAGTTCGTTTGGCCTTCAAGAAGGAGCTGTTACTGTATCTATTCAGTAATGAAAGATGAAAGTAATGAAAGTAATATTTACTTCATAAGATGTTTTGAATTTTCATTTATTAACAGCTTTACTGAGGTGTAATTTGCATGCCATAGAATTCATACATTTAAAGAAAATAATTCATTGTTGTTGTTGTTGATTTAAGTCAATTCACAGTTACACAACTATCAGCACTAATTCCAGAACATTTTCATCACCCTAAAAAGGAACTGCATACCCTAATAAGCAGTGATCCTACATCACCCTTTCTTCCCCCAGCTCCTGGTAACCACTAATCTACTTTCTATCTCTATAGATTTCCCTATTTGGGGCATTTCATATAAATGGAATCATACATTATGTGGCCTTTTGTGACTACTTTCTTTTGTATGTTTTCAAGTTTTATCCATGTTGTAGCACATATAATGCTTATCCCTTATTATTGCCACCACATTTTGTGTATCCATTCATTAGTTGATGGACATCTGTGCTGTTCCCTACTTTGGGCTATTAGGAAAAATGCTGCTATGAACATTCATGTAAGATTTTGTGTGGACATTCATTTTCATTTCTCTTGAGAATATGGTTAGGAGTAGAACTCCTGGGTTGTATGGTAACTCTGTGTTAAACAATTTGAGGAACTAAGAAACTGTTGTCCAAAGTGGTTGCACTATTTTACATTCTCACCAGCATTGTATGAGGTTTCTATTATCTCCACATCTTTGTTGTATTTTTGGTTAAAGCCACCTTACAAGTGAATATGAAGTGATATCTCCTTGTGATTTTGATTTACAAAGACTAATGATGTTGCCATCTTTTCACATGCTACCAGCTATTTGTGTATCTTCTTCAGAACAAGGTCTGTTCAGATCCTCTGCCCATTTTTTAATTGGGTAATTTGTTCTTTTGTTCAGTGAGTTGTACACAAGTCTCTTATCAAGTACATGATTTGCAAGTCTTTTCTCCTTGTGAGTGGCCTTTTCACTTTCTTGATAGTGCTCTTTGAAATAAAACTGTCAGATGGATGAAGCTCAGTTTATCTATGTTTTCCTTTGGTTTGTGGTTTTGGTACTGTTGCCTAGTCTAAGGTCATGAAGATTTATTTACTCCTCTGTTTCTGGCTTCCCAGGTGGCTCAGTGGTAAAGAATCTGCCTACCAAACAGGAGATGATTGCCAAGCAAGAGATGCGGGTTTGATCCCTGGGTTGAGAAGATCCCCTGGAGAAGGAAATGGCAACCCACTCCAGTATTCTTGCCTGGGAAATCCCATGGACAGAGGAGCGTGGTGGGCTACAGTCCACGGGGTCACAAAGATTCGGATACAACAGCGATTAAACAGCAGCAGCTGTCCTGTAGAATTTTGGTTCAGATTAACTGGGATAATGTATGTGAATTCTAGACCTGTAAATACAAGCAGAAAGTAATTATCTCATTTAATATTATTATTCAGATAACTCTGGGTTCTGCCTTCCATCCTTATCTGGTTTCTCTGGTTTCCACCCAAGTGCTTTTCTCTAGGAATTTCTTCTTGGTTGGACTGACTATCTAGCTTTGATTTCAGACTCTTGCTGATACACTGCCTCTGGAAACTGCACAACTTTTAATTTGAAGCAGGTGAGCTGACCCTTGCTTAATCCAGGTTCTGGACTGTCCAGGAGGGGGCATCAGACAGCCAGAAGAGAATCACCTGAAAAATCAGCTCTAATCAAGTAATACCCACTATTCACTGAACACTTGCTGCATGGCATACTCTTTACAAATATTAACTCACTGGAATAACTGTAGCCTTTAAGAATTATCACTTCAATGCTATCAATGAGCCAGTTGATTTCCAGGGAAGTTTAATGAATTTCCCAACATTTCTTAGGAATTGATGCCCTGAGGTTTTACTGAATATGAAGCCTGTGGTCTTTCTTGTATGCCACCGAGTCTTGCTGTTACAGAGTAGCAAGAAGTCTTGAAGCAGCATTAGAACTTCTTTCTTTAGAAGCTCTAAAATGTATTAAAATATAAACAAGAGTAACCTCAGAGACTATGTTCTGGACTTGGAGGGCATTGAAGAAACAGGAAACCAACTTTATGGAACTCAAGGACTTGCAATATAAATTAGAACACAAAACACAAACAAGCAGCGTACCCTGAAGGCAGTTACAAAAGCATCCTGCCTTAATAAACTCAACATTTTCTCTTCTGGACTGATTTAGGATGTTTGCTATAGTTAAAACACTGACTTCACTTTTAAGAAACTTGAACCTGACCAATTTCTCTATGTTACTATGCTTACAATTCAAATACCCACCCAGGGGACAGTTAGCAGTACTTTCTTAAACTTTTGTCTGGGACCACCTGCAGCAGAATCCCTTGGGATGCCTATTAACATGCAGATTCCAGAGCTGGTCCCCACATTTAATGACACACAGTCTCCTGCCTGTCAGGCTGCATTTCTAAGCAGCTCTTCACTAAAAAGCCAGAAACAGCAAGTAAAAGAGTTACTTCCTCATTGCTGGACCCCACTTTTTGCCTTTAAGAAGTAGCATCTCCCCCTGAAGTTCTCTTTTACTATGGGTTCTAAACATTATAAAAACACAGGTTTATTTAAAGCCAATAAAAAGCATATTGGAGCAATACAGGAGACCCAGGTTTGATCCCTGGGCCAGGAAGATCCCCGCAAGAAGGAAATGGTAACCCACTCCAGTTTTCTTGCCTGGGAAATCCCATGGATGTAGGAGTCTGGTGGGCTACAGTCCATGGGGTTGCAAAGCGTCGGACACAACTTAGTGACTGAGTGCGCGTGTGCACACTCACAAAGCATATACTGTTTGACACATAGTGAGAATAATAGTAATAACAAGTAATAACTAATAGAAAGGATCATTGGCCAGGAACTATTCTAAGTCCTTCACCTAGATATTAACACATGGAACCCTCACAAACATCTCATCTTATTGATACTGTTACCTTACAACCCACAATGCTGATACAGGAACGGAGAGTCCCAAGGTCAAGGTTAAGCAGCTTAAAATTGAAAATAGCCCAAATTGGAACCCACAGGCAGTTTAAGCTCTTGAACATCACAATTGTTTTTCTTTAGAAAATGATTTAAAGCAAAAGATTAGAAAACACAAATCCATATGTCTATCAATAGGGGACTGGGTTAAGAAATCACGTATTCCCCAAATAATTAAGAACGGATGAAAAAATATGAAGAAGCTATCACTGAGCTAAAAGCCTGTGTATACAGTACCACCTTTATGTGTAGAATAAATATTTTTCAAAATGACTTTTGAAGGATCTTGTGTGCTGCGCATTCAGCCTTTGTTGTAACAATTTTCTTCCCAGTTGATCATTTGATTTTTGATATGGTTATGGTATAATTTTCCATGAAAAATTATTTTTCTTTTATGTACTTGAATTAATTTTTCCTTTCATATCTTCTGGATTTGAGTCATCACCAGAAAGACCTTCCTCACTTCAAGGATACAATGAAATCCTCCCAATATCTCCTTGATGCTTTTATGGTTTCTTTTTACATCTGGGATTGTTAATGTATTTTAAGTTCATCATGATATACAGATGAGGAATGAACAAGATATTTTCACAACACTATTAAATTGCCTTCTTTGCCCCACTGATATGTGATGTCCTGCTTATCATTGTTATACCGGATGTCCGAATCCCTGAGCGGGAAGAGAGAAGGCTTCCAAGACAATGCAACGTGCAAAAAAAGGGAAGTTTATTGCTGACTCGAGTCAGGGCTCCTGCTGCAACCAACGCAGTGGTGCAGGGAGAGAGAGCCCTGAGCCCACGCTGTTATCCAAATTTATAGGGTGTGCATAAGCAGTTGGTAGCTGGCTTAAGCGGATTGGTTACACGTTTGCAAAGCAATCTTATTGGCCCAAACCTTCGTGGGCTTTTTTTCAAACTTGGGCGTTCGCGGGCTTTTTCAGCTTTCCCCTGATAGGTTCCCTCTTTCTTACTAGGCGCATGTTGATTGGCTGGCTCCAGGTGGCCTGATAATCATGTTACCCCGGAAAACCAGGCCTACTCCTAATCTAGGCTGCTTGTCATGGCGTTAGCCCTGGCAGCCTTACAATCATAAAGCAAATTCTCTCATGTATTTTGGATTTTTTGTGGATATATTTTGTTCTTTTGGGGACCATGTTTTTGATTTACAAGGCAGCCAGAAGCCTTTGCCTTATATTGTGTGTGGTTTTTTAAAAAATAAATTTATATTTAATTGGAGGATAATTGCTTTACAATATTAGGGCCTCCCTGGTAGTTCAGTTGGTAAAGAATCTGCCTTCGATGCAGGAGACCCTGGTTCGATTCCTGGGTTGGGGCGATCCACTGGAGAAGAGATAGGCTACCCAATGCAGTATTCTTTTGCTTCCCTTGTGGCTCAGCTGGTAAAGAATCCACCTGCCATGTGGGAGATGTGGGTCTGATCCCTGGGTTGGAAAGATCCCCTGGAGAAGGGAGCTTTACTATATTGTGTTGGGTTTCTGTTATATATCAACATGAATCAGATCAGTCATAGGTATACATATGTCCCCTCCTTCTTGAATCTCTCTTCCACCCATCCTGTGTCATACAGAAAATTCCCACTGTCTATCTATGTTACACATGATAGTGTATATTTTTGCTGTTATACCCAAATATTATTTCAGTCCTGCAGATACATTTATGGCCTATGTAATGTACCATGTTACAGCGAATACCCCCTGGGGAAGCTACAGAAGTAAGGAACAGGGGTTGCACAGTGGCAGCTTCAGAAGCAAACAGATCTAGGGAAACACTGTCCTGGTTGATGAAGATTATTGTGCCACTCCCCTGATGAGACTTTCTAATTAAGATGAGATTGTCCTCTCAACTCTGCAGGTATCTTTAGGAAAATAGCAGCCATTGGGGATTGGGATTAATTTCACATCGTCTGTGACCTTGAAGAGAAAACATATTACCTCTATCCATTCACATGCCCTTGGCATTGTGTGAAAGTGCAGGGTCAAAATCAAACCTTTCAACTTTACAGACTCTTAATTTGGAATGTGTGTCTGCTGTTGGCTTTTGGGATCTGCCCGTATCCCCCTCAAACCACAAGAAAATGGCAGCTTGACTCAAGAATGTGGAGAGAATGCCATAGGGGCTGCTCTAACTAAAGTCGCTTTTCATATCACAAAGCTTCAGCATGGGCCACTTTGTGACCCAAAGTCCCTTTAATCCCCTGGAAAGCCTGTTTGAATGGGACAGACTTTCGAACAGTTTTTAAACTCTGCAGACCCCATATCAGACCCATGAGTCTCAAGTTACACGGATAGTGGGATAAAGCAGTGAAAGCGCTGAGCCACAAGACCTGTGTGTGATGGGGCCAATGATCTTGGTTCAACCTCTGCCCCGTGTTAAGTTCCAATGACTCCAGATGAATGTGGGTGTACTCTTTACACCCGAACAGCTGGGAAGAAGGGGGTCAGTCACAAATTAAATTAGGAGGTGTAAAATGCCGTGGGAAGAAAAACAAACCAAGATGGCAGAAACAGGTGCCAAAGGGCATCTTTTCACAATTTCATCACAATTTCAGTTCTTTGTGTATGATAAGCAGCTCAGCTGTGTTACAGAAAATTTCATGCTTCTTTGACCTTTTGATTTACCAAAGAGAAAAAGAAAGAACACCTGTTGCTCAGTAGTAGACTCTGTTCCCCAGCAATCTCAAGTGCTCAATTATTTCACATTGTGTATGAATTTAAAGATGTGTCTTTTACATATATAGAGAACAGACTTGTGGACACAGTGGGGAAGGAGACGGTACTGCAATTGCGAGAGAGGCATTGAAATATATACACTATCACATAGATGTATATATTTGTGTATATGTATACACATATATTTGGAGAAGGAAATGGCAACCCACTCCAGTATTCTTGCCTGGGAAATCCCATGGACAGAGGAGCCAGGTGGGCTACAGTCAATGGGATCTCAAAGAGTCAGACATGACTGAGCGACTAAACACACACACACATACACATATATGTGTGTGTGTGTGTATACCATATATGTGTGCATATATTTGTGTATACTATATATGTGTATATGTACACACATATTTACCATGTGTATGACAGCTAGTGGGAAGTGGCTGTATAGCACAAGGAGTTCAGTCTAGTGCTCTGTGATGACCTGGAGGGGTGAGTTTGGGGGTGTGGGTGGCAGGGAGGCTCAGGAAGTAGGGAATATATGTATACTTACAGTTGATTCATGTTGTTGTGTAGAAGAAACCAACACAACATTGTAAAACAATTATCTTCCAATTAAAAATTAAAAAATAAAGATGTGTCTTTTAGAAACCAACCTTTTCAAGCACTAGCTGAACAGTACAACTGTCCATTTATTACAAATTTTCAATAGTCTAAGGATTCAGTTCAGTTCAGTTCAGTTCAGTCACTCAGTCGTGTCCAACTCTTTGCGATCCCATGGACTGCAGCACGCCAGGCCCGCCTGTCCATCACCAACTCCTGGAGTTTACTCAAACTCATGTCCATTGAGTCGGTGATGCCATTGAACCATCTCATCCTCTGTCATCCCATTCTCCTCCCGCCTTCAATCTTTCCCAGCATCAGGGTTTTCCAAATGAATCAGCTCTTCTTATTAGGTAGCCAAAGTATTGGAGTTTCAGCTTCAACATCAGTCCTTCCAGTGAATATTCAGGACTGATTTCCTTTGAGGATGGACTGGTTGGATCTCCTTGCAGTCCAAGGGACTCTCAAAAATCTTCTCTAACACCACAGTTCAAAACCATCAATTCTTTGGTGCTCAACTTTCTTTACAGTCCAACTTTCATGTCCTTACATGACCACTGGAAAAACCATAACCTTAACTAGATGGACCTTTGTTGGCAAAGTAATGTCTCTGCTTTTTAATATGCTGTCTAGGTTTTCTTCCAAGGAGTAAGCGTATTTTAATTTCATGGCTGCAATCTCCATCTGCAGTGATTTTGGAGCCCCCCAAAATAAAGTCTGACACTGTTTCCACTGTTTCCCCATCTATTTTCCATAAAGTGATGGGACCAGTTGCCATGATCTTAGTTTTCCGAATGTTGAGCTTTAAGCCAACTTTTTCACTCTCTTCTTTCACTTTCATCAAGAGGCTCTTTAGTTTTTCTTCACTTTCTGCCATAAGGGTGGTATCATCTGCATATCTGAGGTTATTGATATTTCTCTCAGCAATCTTGATTCAAGCTTGTGCTTCTTACAGCCCAGTGTTTCTCATGATGTACTCTGCATTTAAGTTAAATAAGCAGGGTGACAATATTCAGCCTTGACGTGCTTCTTTTCCTATTTGGAACCAGTCTGTTGTTCCATGTCCAGTTCTAACTGTTGCTTCCTGACCTGCATACAGGTTTCTCAAGAAACAGGTCAGGTGGTCTGGTATTCCCATGTCTTTCAGAATTTTCCACAGTTTGTGGTGATCCACACAGTCAAAGGCTTTGACATAGTCAATAAAGCAGAAGCAGATGTTTTTCTGGAACTCTCTTGCTTTTTCGATGACCCAGTGAATGTTGGCAATTTAATCTTTGGTTCCTCTGCCTTTGCTACAACCAGCTTGACCATCTGGAAACTCACGGTTCACATATTGTTGAAGCCTTGTTTGGAGAATTTTAAGCATTACTTTACTAGCATGTGAGATGAGTGCAATTGTGTGGGAGTTTGAGCATTCTTTGGCATTCTAAGGATTACCTATTCTTCAGCCTGAACTTTTTATTGGAAAGACTTTAGAAAGTTTCAAGCTTATATCACAAGACAACTGATGGGTTTGTCATAGTCCAAAGCAGCCCTCACGTGCCCCTGATGCTTCATGAACTCCAAGCAGGAGACCCAAAGTGCAACATGTCTAGACATTGGCCAATGAGCTTTGCCAGCACTGCTGCAAGTAAACATGGGGTTGTAAGATAGCCACTTGTGAGTCTCTGGCTCCACTCACCCTTGCTGGGGACCCCACACATACTTGAAGTTTCCCTCAAGTTGTCCTAGGAGGCATCTCGGTGTTCCTTCACCTGGTCTTCTTGGCTACCCTTTGGCTCTCAACCTTTGCTTCCTTGTCCACTTGGGGTCACTGTGTTGTGCTAATCAACGCCTGTAGAGGGCATCACCATGGCTACCGAGGTCGTCATTGTCACTTCTGTGTCCAGATGCAAACCCATGAGCTCCATACTGAGGGATTATCTCTTGGTGCTGACACACAAGTTCCTGACACTTCATGCCCTCAGGATTCTAGCTTTATTCATTTTTGACCAATCTTCCTTTATACTTTTATCCTTCAGACTCAAAGTGGAAATAGGACTTGAGGGCCATTTAAATGAGTAATAGACATCCTAGTCTTCCCTTGAGGCCCACTATTCTTGAACTCTGCCCTTAGAAGAGGTTCTAAGAAGCTTCTTCCATCTCAAGTCTTCTCAGTCCTTCATGCCAAGGGAGCCCTAGCCAGCCTGCTCCCATTCCTTTAGACGTGTCCGAGTCCCTGGACAGACCTTCTGCTATGGGATTAAAAGCAATACCAACATGATACAATTTGAAAATTTGAAAATACAATTTGAAAATGTTATTTCTTCTTGGTTAAAATGCTATTTCTTCTTGGAAATGTCATTCTGAATATATAACCTTATGGATACAGAACAATAGTTTTATTTCCTTCCAAATCATTCTGAATATATAACCTTATGGATACGGAACAATAGTTTTATATCCTTCCAAATCACCGGACAGCAACAAGAGTTGGTAACTCAAAAGAAATGGTCTGCAAACATGACTTTCACTGCACAGAAACAGGACCACTAGCTGATACACAGCATTAAATATGTTCCACATATCCTGTGTGCAGCCCAAGTTTCCAGGAGTTATTCTCTTCAAGTGTCAGACGAGCATAGCTGAGGCTCAAGCTGTCCCCAGACCTAGAAGGATTTTGTCAGTGACCAGGGTACAGAGCCAGTGGGTCACAGAACGATAACTGAGAGTCTTATCCTAGTGTCCTTTCTCTATTTTCCCTCACTGTAGGCTGCCTCACTCCATGAAAAAGCACATAACAGGAGTATGAAAATGATCTTGATTTTCCTCTCCCAAAAAGTGACTCTGCTTTTCCTACTTTCTCTCCCTTGTAAGCTTTTCTGGATAGAAATCTGCCATACTTGGGATGCTGGCCATGTCCATGACTTCTATCAGAAATCTCTTTGCCTCCAGTGCCTGCTGAGAGAATCAGCTGTAGGCAACCATGCTGTATACCATAATGCACTGCCGAAGATGACCAGACAGAGAATGGCTCCTGATCCAAGGTGGACTTCTGAGGTGGTCCATCTTGAAATTTCCACCCAACAGGAATGCCCTAAACTGGATGCTGATTGGATGAATCAATCAAATTCTCTCTTCTGAACTGAACACTAAGAGACAAAAGAATGGAAACAAATCACAAAAATGTAGTGATGCCCTCCACGGAGCTAACAAATGAATAGGTAGAATCCCAGAAAAAGAGAAGAAGAAATAAGAAATGAATGAAGATAATTTGGGGGGCTTCCCTTGTGGCTCAGCTGGTAAAGAATCTGCCTGCAATGCAGGAGACCTGGATTCAATCCCTGGGTTGGGAAGATCCCCTGGAGAAGGGAAAGACTAACCACTCCGGTATTGTGGCCTGGAGAATTCCATTGACTATAAAGAAAAGAAATGCAAAAAGGCAAAATGGCTATCTGAGGAGGCCTTACAAATAGCTGTGAAAAGAAGAGAAGTGAAAAGCAAAGGAGAAAAGGAGAGATATTCCCATTTGAATGCAGAGTTCCAAAGAATAGCAAGGAGACATAAGAAAGCCTTCCTCAGTGATCAATGCAAAGAAATAAAGGAAAACAACAGAATGGGAAAGACTAGAGATCTCTTCAAGAAAATTAGAGATACCAAGGGAACATTTCATGCAAAGATGGACTCAATAAAGGACAGAAATGGTATGGACCTAACAGAAGCAGAAGATATCAAGAAGAGGTAGCAAGAATACACAGAAGAACTGTACAAAAAAGATCTTCATGACCCAGATAATCATGATGGTGTGATCACTCACCTAGAGCCAGACATCCTGGAATGTGAGGTCAGGTGGGCCTGACTACATCACTACGAACAAAGCTAGTGCAGGTGATGGAATTCCAGTTGAGCTACTTCAAATCCTGAAAGATGATGTGAAAGTGCTGCACTCAATATGCCAGCAAATTTGGAAAACTCAGCAGTGGCCACAGGACTGGAAAAGGTCAGTTTTCATTCCAATCCCAAATTGCACTCATCTCACATGCTAGTAAAGTAATGCCCAAAATTCTCCAAACCAGGATTCAGCAATATGCGAACCATGAAATTCCAGATGCTCAAGCTGGTTTTAGAAAAGGCAGAGGAACCAGAGATCAAATTGCCAACATTCACTGGGTCATCGAAAAAGCAAGAGAGTTCCAGAAAAACATATTTCTGCTTTACTGACTATACCAAAGCCTTTGACTGTGTGGATCATAATAAACTATGGAAAATTATGAATGAGATGGGAATACCAGATCACCTGACCTGCCTCTTGAGAAACCTGTATACAGGTCAGGAAGCAACAGTTAGAACTGGACATGGAACAACAGACTGGTTCCAAATAGGAAGAGGAGCACGTCAAGGCTGTATATTGTCACCCTGCTTATTTAACTTAAATGCAGAGCACATCATGAGAAACACTGGGCTGTAAGAAGCACAAGCTTGAATCAAGATTGCTGTGAGAAATATCAATAACCTCAGATATGCAGATGACACCACCCTTATGGCAGAAAGTGAAGAGGAACCAAAAAGCCTCTTGATGAAAGTGAAAGAGGAGAGTGAAAAAGTTGGCTTAAAGCTCAACATTCAGAAAACTAAGATCATGGAAACTGGTCCCATCACTTTATGGAAAATAGATGGGGAAACAGTGGAAACAGTGTCAGACTTTATTTTGGGGGTTCCAAAATCACTGCAGATGGTGATTGCAGCCATGAAATTAAAAGACGCTTACTCCTTGGAAGGAAAGTTATGACTAACCTATATAGCATATTAAAAAGCAGAGACATTACTTTGCCAACAAAGGTCTGTCTAGTTAAGGCTATGGTTTTTCCAGTGGTCATGTATGGATGTGAGAGTTGGACTATAAAGAAAGCTGAGCGCCAAAAAATTGATGCTTTTGAACTGTGGTGTTGCAGAAGACTCTTGAGAGTCCCTTGGACTGCAAGGAGGTCCAACCAGTCTATCCTAAAGGAGATCAGTCCTGGGTATTCATTGAAAGGACTGATGTTGCAGCTGAAACTCCAATACTTTGGCCACCTGATGAGAAGAGTTGACTCATTGGAAAAGACCCTGATGCTGGGAGGGATTGGGAGCAGGAGGAGAAGGGGATGCAGAGGATGAGATGGCTGGATGGCATCACTGACTCGATGGGCATGAGTTTGAGTAAATTCCAGGAGTTGATGACAGACAGGGAGGCCTGGCATGCTGCGATTCATGGGGTCGCAAAGAGTTGGACATGACTGAGCAATGTTCACTTTTCACTTTCACTAATTTTACAAAAATAATGAAATACACAAAATCACAAGAAGCTCAAGTAATTGTTCCAAGCAAGATAAAAAGAACACGTGTGGACATAGACACATGCAGAAACACACACAAATCTAGATACATCATAGTCAAATGCTGTGAAGCAAAGATAAAGAAAATAATCCTGAAAGCTGCTAGCATTTTTTAAAAAAAGGATATAATGTACATAAAGAAACAAACAAGAATCACATTACACTTTTCATCCTAAGCCATGCAAGACTGACAATAAAGTGACATTTTAAAGAAACATGAATAGACTTTATCTTTGTTAGTAGTTTTAGATTTACAAATGCAAGAGGTTGTACATAGAGTTCCATAGACCCAGTCCCTCACCTGCTTTATCCTCCAACTCTGCACATACTTTTCCCTACTATTAACATCTTACATTAGTACTGTACACTCATTATAATTCCTTATTGCAATATAATAATGTAGTTAAAGTAATTATGTAATGTACATTATTAATGTACAATTTTAACAATGGAAACTATGGACTACATTAACTATGGTTTATACTAAGTTTTACCCTTACTTGTAGTTCTGTAGGTTTTGACACCTGCTTAATAACATGTATCACCATTTGATTTACAAAACACAGTTTCCCAACCCAAAAATCACCCCTCTACTTTACCTCCCCCCTCCCTCCTCCCAAACTCCTGGCAACCACTGATCTTTCAACAGTCACAGAGTGGCATATTTAAACTACTAATGGGGAAAAAATATAATCAAGCCAGAATTTTATGCACAGTGGAAATATTGTCCAAAAATTAAGATGAAGTAAAGACTTTCATAGACAACTCAGTAACAGCCAATATGCACCACAGCAGTGTTAATTAAAATTTTCAGGCAAGAGTATTGCTACCAAGTAGAAACTTGAATTTGTACAAAGAATTGAAAAGTACCATCAATGGTAAATAAAAACATTTTCTTCTTTTCAATTACTTTAAGAAATATTTGACTAACATAAAATAGTTAACTGTCTATGTAGGGCTTATATGTGAATATAAAATGTACAACAATAAAACAATAATAAAGGCAGGGGGAATTGAAAATATACTGTTGTATAATTCTCACATCACATATAAAGCAGTATAATATTATTTTAAGGAAGCTGTGATAAGTTACAGTTGTACATTTTAAACCTTAGAGGAATCATTAATTTTTTTTAAATACATAAAGCTAAAAGCCACAAGAAAAGATAAAATGGATTAATAAAAAATACTCAATCTGAAAGAAGAGGGAAAGGGAATAAAGAACAAAAGGGAAAAATAGAAACTATAGCAAGTTTTTATTGTCAGGTTTCTTCATTTGTGAGCCTTTGTTCACACCCATATTTAAGATTTTTATGTCTGCATAATGATGTATTTATCATTGCTTAATGTTCCTCTTTATACCTGCTAATATTCTTTGTTCTTATGTCTACTTTGTCTAATATTAATAAAGTCCTTAAAAAAAATACTTCAGGCTAGACTTACCCATGGGCTATATAAATTCAACCATTTAATAATTAAATAAAGATGGTTTAAATACTCAAAAGCCAAAGATAAGAATACAAAACAAACAAACCAATAACAACAAAAACAGTCAACTATGGCTTATCAGTGAGAAACTTCTTAACACAGGGGTCAACACACGATAGCCCATGGGTAAGTCTAGCCTGAGGTTTTTTTTTTTTTTTTCCAGAAAAACATCTATTTCTGCTTTATTGAGTATGCCAAAGACTTCGACTGTGTGGATCACAATAAACTCTGGAAAATTCTGAAAGAGATAGGACTATCAGACCACCTGACCTACCTCTTGAGAAACCTGTTTGCAGGTCAGGAAGCAACAGTTAGAACTGGACATGGAACAACAGACTGGTTGCAAATAGGAAAAGCTGTATATTGTCACCCTGCTTATTTAACGTATATGCAGAGAACATCATGAGAAAAGCTGGGCTGGATGAAGCACAAGCTGGAAGCACATGACTTCTGTTGATATTATAAAATACATCAAGATTTTAGTGAACTGTCATTACATTTTACTTTAAAAGCAAGTGATGTAACTATTTGAAAATGGACATCTTACTTTAATCTGTGGAATTATTCCCTGAACACTTACATCACGGTGACTTACAGGGATGGTGACATGAATGACAATGGTGACACCACCATTTAGATGTTCCCTGTACATGTTACTTTACTGTCTGAGGTATTTTTTTAAGGCCTTTATTAATATTAGAGAAAGCAGTCATAATAACAAACAATATTAGCGGGGATAAAGTAGAACATTAGGCAATGATAAATACATCATTATACAAACAAAAAATCTTAAATATGGGTATGAATGAACAAAGGCTCACAAACTGAAGCAACCTGACAGAACTAAAACAAAACATAGAATCACAATTGCAATCGAGACTTCAGTATCAACACTCCTTTCAGTAACTGAAAGATAAGAGCAGGGGGGAAAAAAGGTAAAGATATAGGCCTGAACATTACAACCAAACAATTTGACCTAGCCAATAATCATTGAACACTCTACCCAAATACACATTCTTTTCAAATGCCCATCAAAGATTCACCAAGATAGATCACATTCTGGGCCACAAAACAAACCTCACCAAAGTTAAAAGAATAGCAAGTATGTTCTCTAATCAAAACATCAATAAACGAGAAATAATCGCAGATATATGGAAATATCCAAAAATGTTTAGAACTAAACATACTGCTAAATAACTCACAGGTCAAAGAAGGAGTCAGGTAGAAACATCTTTCTAATTACATGAAAATGAATAAAAAACAATTCCAAATTTATGGGATGTAACTAAATCATACTTAGAGGGAAATTTATAGTTTTAAATAAATATATTCGGAAACAAAGTTCTCAAATTAGTAATCCAAGTTTTCCTTGATTAAATAACTATGAAAAAAAAATTCAAGCACAACAAAAAGATTAGAGCAGAAATAAACCAAACTAAAAGCATAAAATGAATGAAAATCAATGAAATAAAAAATAGTTCTTTGCAAATATTAATAAAAGTAATTAAACTCTAGCTAATCTGATGAAAGACAGAGGAGGCAGAGCAGAGGAGGATGGAGAAAAGGAAGAAACACAGATTAACAATTTCATAGATAAAAGAGGAAACGGATCACATGGATCTTACATACATCAAAAGATAGGAGGGGAATACTATGAGAAACTATGCCAATGGACTTGATAATGTACATCTGCAGTTCCCAACCAATAGCACACCCTTGGCAAAATATCCAAAGACACAAGTGGGGGACCTGCCCCTGGTGTCTAGTGAGTAGAGGTCTGGGATGCAGCTAAACATCCATCATGCATGGGATACTCTCCCACAACAAAGAATCATCCTGCCCAAACATCACCTTGGTTGAGAAACTCTCACTTAAATGAAATGGACAAATTCCTTGGAAGACATCTAGTAACAAAGTTTTCTCAAGAGAAGAACAACCTGAATAATTCTATGAAAGACACTGAATTTACAGTTCAATATTTTCCACCCAAAAAACCAAAAGAACCCCAGAAAACTCTGGGCCCTTGTGGCCTCACAGGTGAACGCTAACAATTTGGAAGAAACAATACCAATTTTTTATACATTCTTTCAGAATATAGAAGAGAGAACACTTTCCAATTCATTTTATGGAACCATTACCCTGTTATCAAAGCCAGACATTACAGGAAAACTAATGTCTAATATCTTTCATGATTACAGGCTTAAAAAAAGTTAATAATAGTGGTTCAAATCCAACAATTTATAAAAAGGATAATAAATCATGAGCAACTGGGATTAATTTCAGAAATGCAAAGTATATTCAATATTGGAAGATGATTAATGCATTTCACCACATCACCACATCAACTGACTGAAAAATAACAACCATATGATCACTGAAAATGATGCAGGTAAAGTATTTGAAAACCTTCAACACCCATTTGTGATCAAAGCTGTCAGTAAATAGGAGTGAGGGGAACTCCCTCAGTCTGATGAAGGGTATTTACAAAAAGCCTACAGTCCACCTCCAAACCTAATGGTGAAAGAACAAGGCAGGGATACCACTCTCGTCATTCCTATTCTGCAAGAGACTAGAGTTCTTTGTCAATGAAGTAAACCAGGAGTGGAGGGGTGAGGGAGGGAAACGGGGAGGGGGACATTCATACTGGAAATGAAGATTTAAAACTGCCTTTATTAACAGATGACATGATTATCTATATAGAAAAGCTCAAGGAATCTTTAAGCGGGTTTAGCAAGGTCAGAGAGTAGATGGTCAATATAAAACATTGCATTTCTCCATATCAGCAATGAACAATTGGAAGTTAAATTATAGTACTATTTGCAATAATATAACAAATGAAACACTATTAACTCTAAAAAAATGTAGAAAACTTGTTCAATTAAACTAGACAACTGAGAAGTCATACCAATTCATGGACTGAAAAATTCAATAAAAGACATACTTATTATATAACCTACCCGTCCCTCTCAGAGAAGTTCAGCCAAGACGATGAAAGCGTATGTCTGCACACAGACCTGTACTGAGAGCTTACTCTGACACCAGCCGGTGTACTGAAATACAATTTCGATGTTAACCACTGGGAGTTAATATCACAATCCACAGGTTTAACGGCACAGTCTCCAACAAGACTGCCCTTACTCCTGATGCCAGCCACACTTGCGCGTGCCCAGGCCACTGGCACTTGTGATTAAGTAGGAGTCACCACGATTCCCTCAGGGTTGGTAATTCACTGAATATGCTCACAGAATTCAGAAAAGCAATAAATCATGATTATGGCTTTACTATAAAAGATAAAAATCAGGGCCAGCCAAGCAATGAGACGCAGAGTAAGGTCTGGGAGGTCCCACAACACGGAGCTTCCATGCTTTCTTCCCTGCCCTCGGAATCAGGGTGGGTGGTCACACTTACTGCCGCACAGTGGCAGAGCTCTCCAGCCAGGATGCTCCACGGAGCTTCGATGTCTAGAGTTCTTACTGAGCTTTCAGCACAGGGAGACATGACTGAAATCATTGGCCATTGGCTGAATTCAAGCTCCAGCCCTCCTCCTCTCCCCAGAGGCCAGCAGACTCAAAGCCCCAAACCTTTAATCATACAGATTGATTTCTGTGGTTGACAAACCCCATCCTAAGTCAACTACCTCCTTAGTAAAAACTCAAAAAATGATTGAAGGAACTCATTAAGAGCAAAGACAATCCTAATGCTCGCACAAGTCCATAGATTTAAAGTCTACCTCCTAGGAACCAAATTCTTTATTATACAAAATGTTTATAGCAGGTTTATTCTTCATCACCAAAATCTTGAAACAACCCAAATGTACTTTCAACTGTTGAGTGGATAAAGTAACTGTAGTATATTCATACTCTGGATTAGTGTTAAAGATAAAAAGGATGAGTTACTGATACATGTAACAACATACATGAAGTTCAAAAACAACTATGGCAGGTTTTTCTTTTTTACATAGGCATTGTAAATGCAATAATTATCTACATAGCATTGGCTTATGATCTGTAGCATCAGAGGAATAAATCCTTTTTTTATAATTACATTTAGTTCAGGGTTTTGCAACCTCCGTGCTACTGACATTCTGGAGCAAACAATTCTTTGTTGTGGGGTGCTATATATGTGTCATATACAATATTATAGTATATTATACTATTATTATGCTATATATATATATATTATAGCATAAGATATATATTCTATCTTATATATAGGGTATTTAGCAGAATCCCTGGCCCTACTCATTAAGATGCTGGCAGCAATTTCTCCAGTCCTGACAGTCAAAAATGCCCAGACATTTTCAAATGTTCTGAGAGAGGTGACTTATCCCCAGTCTAAAGTTGCTAATGCAGTCAAACATAATTTTTACAGTTTTCATAATATTAACTATGTTGTGGAGACAAACATTACTTAAATCAGTGCAGAAACTTTGCGGCATTCAAATTATGCTTTCCATAGGAAAGCTCATCCAAATTTTGTATAAGTTAGAAACTTTAGAGTATTATTACTTTTCATACCAGGTAAAAATATATAGTTGTTTTAAACCAAAATTATTAAAGTTGTCATTTGTCCAAGTATTCCCTTTGTTTAGTAATACTATCTAGATTTTTCTGCATTTACACATCTAATTATTAAAACAAGGACTAGCATGTTTTGTTATTTCTTCTTGTTGTATACATACAACCTTTGTTTCTTATGTTATATCCCAGGTAATCAGGCCATTAATTTAAAGAATGGCTAATTTTTTCACCCGCCTCTTTCAGCAAGTGTTTGAGTTTCATTAAAGAGCTAATGAACTAATCCACTGGACTTATTTTAACTTTCTCTCTGAAAATTATTTTGTCCTTTCATTTTAAATGTATTTAAGTCCTACTTAGTCTTTGTAATCTAACTTATTAATTTTGTAGGGACATAAGTAAAGGCACATGTCTATCAATAAATACATTTAGAAAATACTTCATACTTTGATAAAAGAATTTTACCCAACTCCTGAGCAGTGTAAAGGAACCCTGGAGGAGTTGACTTTTGGATTTCTTGCTATTTCAGTATTTATATTTTGTCTTTAACCTAAAGCTCCTTTTCCTATTTTCACCTGCCTTACCATGGAGTTTTGTTTTTAAGAAATGAGAAAGAAAAATCGGGCTACTCAGCACCTTTCAGATTGCATAGGAAGTCAAGAAGTTTGTGACAAACCAGGAGGAATCTTTCCTATTCAATCTGCAGTTCCATTCCACCATACATACAGACTCTTCTATAAAACTGTTATAAGAACCAAGGAAAGTTCTTAATTTCAATCACTCCTACTCTACAATCACATGAAACCAATTTCAATTTTTAAAAAAAGTTTTGCATGAATTCTACTTGATGGTTAATCTGTATATCTGAATTAGATATCCTTAGTAGTGCATATAATTCCCAGAAGTTGAGAGAGAATAACGTGGGTGAATGCCAGCCACAAATATAGTATTACAATTATATACAGACTATTTATAAAAGGCTATTTACTTCTTTTACAAGGACAGAAAAGTTTCCCCATTTATGCACTTACACATACAAGAAGCAGGCTCACTTATACAACTTCATCCATTAATCAAAAATAAAGAATAAAACTCACCAATTTGTCGTAGCAGCTTTGGAAGGAGAGTGGTCAGAACACAAAGGATGGAAGGGAGCCACTGTCTTTCAAGCAGGCACAAAAGCCTTTTTCCTTGAATGTCTTTTTTAGCTTATTTAAATGCTGTGTAAATAAAACAACATGGAGGATTCTACCTCTGGCAGAAGAAACACCATTAGTGGGTGTAGGCGGCAATGTGAACTTCTTAATCTCAAGGCAAGACCAGATATTGGCTTGAGTAAACCTAGGTCTGAAATGCCAGTAAGGATTCTTAACATGCCTCAAGGCAGGCAAACCAAAAAACAGATGGCTGCTTGAGAGAGAATCAGAAGGTCAGACCACTGGAAAATCAGCTTCTCAACATTGCTTCCACCCATCGAGAAATGAAACAGCTATGCACTAATCAAAATCAGAACCAGAATGACCAAGGCTCAGAGAAAGAACCAGAGGGGCAAAGTAGCAAACAGTCAACAAGGGTGAAAGCTCTAATTGTTGACCAAGGTTCATCTGAAGAGGCAAACTCAGGGTAGAAGGTGAGTCACCTGTGCATCTCCGAGCCCTTTAATTGTCAAAGGAAAACAGACACAAGGGGATTTTAGGAAAGGCTGTTGCTTGTAAAGAAGACTGTGAGGGAATTTTCAGACTCTAGAAGGACTGGCTCACAAAATAAAAAGAACAACAGTTCTTTGAGAGAAAAAATATCCCAGGAGCATCGATGTTACTGAGTTAATAGCCTGGGCATGGGAGTGAAACAGCAATTTCCTCATGTAATCTTTCATCTCTCATCTTTAAACACCAAGAAAAACCTGATTTTTCTTGTTTATCTCAGTTGCAAAGTCTCTTTCTTTGTAGCTAGGAAAACTATGCCTACTTACATCAAGACAAGTGAGAATATTTGGTTTTGATGCCTCCAGCCGTCTCCTCTTAAAGTAGGGTTAGAGGCCCACTTACATTCTCCCTACACGACCAGACACAAATTTACCAGGTGTTGCTTGCAGAGAAAAGACAATACCCAGAATCGAAGTCTTCAGTTCCTACTGCATTTTGTACATGAGAGCACAGATCAGTAGTTCTCAACTGGTGGCAATTTTACCCCCAGACATCATTTGGCAAGGTCTGGAGACATCTTTGTTTGTCAAAACTCAGAGTGGGGGAGGTGCTATTGGTACTATCTAGCTATTGAACATCTTTAATGCACAGGACAGCTCCAAAAGGATTAGGCGGCCCAAAGTATTACTATCAATAACACTACTGTTGAGAAACTGTGGCACAGACTCTAGACTCAGATCAGTTCATTCAGTCGCTCAGTCATGTCCAACTCTTTGCAACCCCAAGGACTGCAGCATGCTGGGCTTCCCTGTCCATCACCAACTCCCAAAGCTTACTCAAACTCATGTCCATCGAGTCAGTGATGCCATCCTACCATCTCATCCTCTGTTGTCCCCTTCTCCTCCCACCTTCAATCTTTCCCAGCATCAGGGTCTTTTCAAATGAGTTGGCTCTTCCTATCAGGTGACCAAAGTATTGGACCTTCAGCATCAGTCCTTCCAATGAATATTCAGGACTGATTTCCTTTAGGATGGACAGGTTGGATTGCCTTGCAGTTCAAGGAACTCTCAAGAGTCTTCTCCAACACCACAGTTCAAAAGCATTCATTCTTCAGCGCCCAGGTTTCTTTATAGTCCAACTCTAACATCCATGCATGACTACTGGAAAAACCATAGCTTTGACTACATGGACCTTTGTTGGCAAAGTAATGTCTCTGCTTTTTAATATGCTGTCTAGGTTGGTCATAACTTTTCCTCCAAGGAGCAGGCATCTTTTAATTTCACGGCTGCAGTCCCCAAAATTAAGTCTGTCACTGTTTCCACTGTTTCCCCATCTATTTGTCATGAAGTGATGGGACCAGATGCCATGATCTTACTTTTATGAATGTTGAGTTTTAAGCCAACTTTTTCACTCTCCTCTTTCACTTTCATCAAGAGGTTCTTTAGTTCTTCTTCGCTTTCTACCATAAGGGTGGTGTCATCTGCATATCTGATGTTATTGATATTTCTCCCAGCAATCTTGATCCCAGCTTGTGCTTCATCCATGGATGAAGCATCCATGTGCTTCATCATGCTGGCATTTCGCATGATGTACGCTGCATATAAGTTAAATAAGCAGAGTGACATATACAACCTTGACATACTCCTTTCCTGACTTGGAACCAGTCTGTTGTTCCATACCCAGTTCTAACTGTTGCTTCTTGACCTGCATACAGATTTCTCAGGAGGCAGGTAAGGTGGTCTGATATTCCCATCTCTTGAAGAATTTTCCACAGTTTGTTGTGATCCACACAGTCAAAGTTTTGGTGTAGTCAATAAAGCAGATATTTTTCTGGAACTCTCTTGCTTTTTTCAATGATCCAATGGATGCTGGCCATTTGATCTCTGGTTTCTCTACCTTTTATAGATCCAGCTTGAACATCTGGATGTTCAGAGTTCACCTATGATTGAAGCCTGGCTTGGAGAATTTTGAGCATAACTTTGCTAGCATGTGAGATGAGTGCAATGGTGTGGTAGTTTGAACATTTTTTGGCATTGACTTTTTGGGCTTAGAATGAAAACTGACCTTTTCCAGTTTTGTGGCCACTGCTGAGTTTTCCAAATTTTCTGGTATATTAAGTGCAGCACTTTAACAGCAGAGGAAGTGACAAATAGATTCAAGGGATTAGATTTGATAGACACAGTGTGTCTGAAGAACTATGAACGGAGGTTCGTGACACTGTACAGGAGGCAGTGATCAAGACCATCCCCAAGAAGAATAAATGGTTGTCTGAGGAGGCCTTACAAATAGCTGAGAAAAGAAGAGAAGCTAAAAGCAAAGGAGAAAAGGAATGATATACTCATTTGAATGCAGAGTTCCAAAGAATAGCAAGAAGAGTTAAGAAAGCATTCCTCATAATCTACAGATTCAATGTGATCCCTATCAAATTACCAATGGCAGTTTTCACAGAACTAGAACAAAAATTTTCGCAATTCATATGGAAACACAAAAGACCCCAAAGAGCCAAAGCAGTCTTGAGAAAGAAGAATGGAGCTGGAGGAATCAACCTTCCTGACTCAGATTATACTACAAAGCTACAGTCATCAAAACAGTATAGTGCTGGCACAAAAACAGAAATATAGACCAATGGAACAAGATAGAAAGCCCAGAAATAAACCCATGTACCTATGGGTAACTTATTTCTGACAAAGGAAGCAAGAATATACAATGAGGCAAAGATAGCCTCTTCAATAAATGATGCTGGGAAAACTGGACAGCTACATGTAAAAGAATGAAATTAGAACACCCCCTAATGTGATACACAAAGATAAATTCAAAATGGATTAAAGACCTAAATGTAAGACCAGAAACTATAAAACTTTTAGAGAAAAACATAGGCAGAACAGTCAATGACATAAATCAAAGCAAGATCCTCTATGACCCACCTCCTAGACTAAGCAAATAAAAACAAAAGTAAACAAGCGGGATCTGATTAAACTTAAAAGTTTTTGCACAGCAAAGGAAACTATAAACAAGGTAAAAAGACAACCCTTGGAAAGGGAGAAAATAATAGAAAATGAAACAACCGACAAAGGATTAATTTTCAAAATATACAAGCAGCTCATACAACTCAATACCAGGAAGACAAACAACCCAATCAAAAAGTGGAAAAAAGACCTAAACAGACATTTCTCCAAAGAAGACATACAGATGTCTAACAAACACATGAAAAGATGCTCAACACTGCTCATTATTAGAGAAATGCACATCAAAACCACAATAAGATATCACCTCAGACAGGTCAGAATGGCCACCATCAAGAAGTCTATAAATGCTGGAGAGGGTGTGGAGAAAAGGGAATGCTCTTGCACTGTTAGTGGGAATGTAAATTGATATAGCCACTATGGAAGACAGTATGGTGATTCCTTAAAAAACTAGCAATAAAACCACCACATGACCCAGCAATCCTGCTCCTACACATATACCCAAAGGAAACCAAAATTGAAAAAGACACATGTATCCCACTGTTCATTGAAGCACTATTTACAATAGCTAGAACATGGAAGCAATGTAGATGTCCATCAACAGAGGAATAGATAAAGAAGTAGTGGTACATATACACAATGGAATATTACTCAGCCATAAAAAGGAATGCATTTGAGTCAGTTCTGATGAGGTGGACGAACCTAGAACCTATAATACAGAGTGAAGTGAGTCAGAAAGAGAAAGATAAATATCATATTCTAATGCACATATACAGAATATAGAAAAATGGTTCTTAAGAATTTATTTACAGGGCAGCAATGGAGAAACAGACACGGAGTAGACTTACTGACATGGGGAGAGGGGAGGAGAGGGTGAGATGTATGGGAAGAGTAGCATGGAAACTACTCTTTCATTACCATATTGTAAATTAGATAGCCAATGGGAATTTGCTGTATGGCTCAGGAATCTCAAACAGGGGCTCTATATCAACCTAGAGTGGTGGGATGGGGAGGGAGCTGGGAGGGAGCTTCAAAAGGGAGGAGATATATGTATACCTATGGCTGATTCACATTGAGGTTTGACAGAAAACAACAAAATTCTGTAAAGCAATTATCCTTCAATAAAAATTTTTTTAAAAAAAGCATTCCTCAGTGATCAATGCAAAGAAATAGAGGGAAATAACAGAATGGGAAAGACTAGAGATCTCAAAAAAATAAGAGACATTTCATACAAAGATGGGCACAATAAAGGACAGAAATGGTATGGACCTAACAACAGAATAAAAGATATTAAGAGGAGGTGGCAAGAATACACAGAACTATACAAAAAAGATTTTCATGACCCAGACAACCACGAAGGTGTGATCATTCACCTAGAGCCAGACATCCTGGAATGTGAAGTCAAGGGGACCTTATGAAGCATCACTACAAAGCTAGTGGAGGTGATGGAATTCCAGTTGAGCCAATTTCAGATTCAAAAGATAATGCTGTTAAAGAGTAGATCATCTGAGTTGAAATTTCAGCCTGATCACTTGTAAGGTCTAAAAATTTGGTATGCTTCAGTTTCCCCATTTATAAATTGAAAAGTATCACTAGTATCTACAACTCAAAAAACTGTGATTAGTAAGTGCTATAAAACTGTTTGCTGTTGCAATCTTATTGGAAATACGCAAATAGGTTCCTGCAGCTTCTAGGATTGCAACATATAACATTATCACAGTCATTTTATTTCACCTGTATAACACTTTCAGTACAGTTCAGTCGCTCAGTCGTGTCCGAATCTTCGCAAACCATGAATCACAGCACGCCAGGTCTCCCTGTCCATCACCAACTCCCAGAGATTACTCAAACTCATGTCCATTGACTTGGTGATGCCATCCAGCCATCTCATCCTCTGTCGTCCCCTTCTCCTTCTGCCCCCAATCCCTCCCAGCATCAGGGTCTTTTCCAATGAGCCAACTATTCACATGAGGTGGCCAAAGTATTGGAGTTTCAGCTTCAACATCAGTCCTTCCAATGAACACCCAGGATTGATTTCCTCTAGGACTAGGAATGAACACCTAGGACTGGTTGGATCTCCTTGCAGTCCAAGGGACTCTCAAGAGTCTTCTCCAACACCACAGGTTCAAAAGCATCAATTTTTTGGCACTCAGCTTTCTTTATAGTCCAACTCTCACATCCATACATGACCACTGGAAAAACCATAGCCTTGACTAGACGGACCTTTGTTGGCAAAGTAATGTCTCTGCTTTTTAATAATGCTGTCTAGGTTGGTCATAACTTTCCTTCCAAGGAGTAAGTGTCTTTTAATTTCATTGCTGCAATCACCATCTGCAGTGATTTTGGAGCCCCCTAAAATAGTCTGACACTGTTTCCACTGTCTCCCCATTTATTTCCCATGAGGTGATGGGACCAGATGCCATGATCTTAGTTTTCTGAATGTTGAGCTTTAAGCCAACTTTTTAACTCTCCTCTTTCACTTTCATCAAGAGGCTCTTTCGTTTTTCTTCACTTTCTGCCATAAGGGTGGTGTCATCTGCATATCTGAGGTTATTGATATTTCTCCCAGCAATCTTGATTCAAGCTTGTGCTTCTTCCAGCCCAGCGTTTCTCATGATGTACTCTGAATATAAGTTAAATAAGCAGGGTGACAATATACAGCCTTGACTTAGTCCTTTTCCTATTTGGAACCAGTCTGTTGGTCCATGTCCAGTTCTAACTGTTGCTTCCTGACCTGCATATAGGTTTCTCAAGAAACAGGTCAGGTTGTCTGGTATTCCCAACTTTTTCAGAATTTTCCACAGTTTATTGTGATCCACACAGTCAAAGGCTTTGGCATAGTCAATAAGGCAGAAATAGATGTTTTTCTGGAACTCTCTCGCTTTTTCGATGATCCAGCGGATGTTGGCAATTTGATCTCTGGTTCCTCTGCCTTTTCTAAAACCAGCTTGAACATCTGGAAGTTCACGGTTCACTTATTGCTGAAGCCTGGCTTGGAGAATTTTGAGCATTACTTTACTAGCGTGTGAGATGAGTGCAATTGTGCAGTAGTTTGAGCATTCTTTGGGATTGTCTTTCTTTGGGATTGGAATGAAAACTGACCTTTTCCAGTCCTGTGGCCACTGCTGAGTTTTCCAAATTTGCTGGCATATTGAGTGCAGCACTTTCACACCATCATCTTTCAGGATTTGAAGTAGCTCAACTGGAATTTATCACCTCCACTCGCTTTGTTCATAGTGATGCTTTCTAAGGCCCACTTGACTTCACATTCCAGGATGTCTGGCCCTAGGTGAGTGATCACACCTCGTGATTATCTGGGTCATGAAGATCTTTTTTGTACAGTTCTTTTGTGTATTCTTGCCACCTCTTCTTAATATCTTCTGCTTCTGTTAGGTCCATACCATTTCGGTCCTTTATCGAACTCATCTTTGTATGAAATGTTCCCTGGGTATCTCTAATTTTCTTGAAGAGATCTCTAGTCTTTCCCATTCTGTTGTTTTCCTTTATTTCTTTGCATTGATCACTGAGGAAGGCTTTCTTATCTCTCCTTGCTGTTCTTTGGAACTCTGCATTCAAATGGGAATAACTTTCCTTTTCTCCTTTGCTTTTCGCTTCTCTTCTTTTCGCAGCTATTTGTAAGGCCTCCTCAGACAGCCATTTTGCCTTTTTGCATTTCTTTTCCATGGGATGGTCTTGATTTCTGTCTCCTGTATAATGTCATGAACCTC
Source organism: Odocoileus virginianus (assembly GCF_023699985.2). Lineage (NCBI taxonomy): Eukaryota > Metazoa > Chordata > Mammalia > Artiodactyla > Cervidae > Odocoileus > Odocoileus virginianus. The sequence goes on along the minus strand of NC_069674.1, from coordinate 86,435,094 downwards.
CGTCCATAGTTCATCAGGCACTCGGTCTATCAGATCTAGTCCCTTAAATCTATTTCTCACTTCCACTGTATAGTCATAAGGGATTTGATTTAGGTCATACCTGGATTGTCTAGGTCTTCATAGAACTGTTCAACTTCAGCTTCTTCAGCATTACTGGTTGCGGCATAGACTTGGATTACTGTGATATTGAATGGTTTGCCTTGATCATTCTGTCATTTTTGAGACTGCATGGAAGTACTGTATTTCGGACTCTTTTGTTGACCATTAGGGCTATTCCATTTCTTCTATGTGATTCCTGCCCACAGTAGTAGATATAATGGTCATCTGAGTTAAACTCACCCATTCCAGTCCATTTTAGTTCGCTGATTCCTAGAATGTCAACATTCACTCTTGCCATCTCCTGCTTGACCACTTCCAATTTGCCTTGATTCATGGACCTAACATTCCAGGTTCCTATGCAATATTGCTCTTTACAGCATTGGACCTTGCTTCTATCACCAGTCACATCCACAACTGGGTATTGTTTTTGCTTTGGCTCCATCCCTTCATTCTTTCTGGAGTTATTTCTCCACTGATCTCCAGTAGCATATTGGGCACCTACCGACCTGGGGAGTTCCTCTTTCAGTATCCTATCATTTTGCCTTTTCATACTGTTCACGGGGTTCTCAAGGCAAGAATACTGAAGTGGTTTGCCATTCCCTTCTCCAGTGGACCACATTCTGTCAGACCTCTCCACCATGACCCTTCCGTCTTGGGTGGCCCCACACAGCATGGCTTAATTTCATTGAGTTAGACAAGACTGTGGTCTGTATAATTAGATTGGCTAGTTTGTGATTAGATTGGCATAACCCTTTCACCTGAATCTAAATCCTGCCATGTTTTCACTTCTAGGCTTCTACACAAGGATAAATCGTAAAGATCTTCAGTGCAGCTCATCACCTTCTACTAGCCATTTCTTTGGATCAAGGTATACAGCTGTGAAAACAGTCAACATAGCAGGATGATTGTTGTCCTTTGAAAGGTCTGCTTGTGACATTGGCCTTTGTTCTCAGGTATTTGAGAACTTAGATTTTAGGAATATTCCTACCATTCCCAAAACTGATAAAAGTGGCTCACCATGTGCAAACTGTTTGTATATAACATATGGTTTATGTGTAGAACACATAAGGCACTTTCCAGAATTTTGGTATGTGTCAGGCAGTCTTGAATGAGCTTCCTTGACCAACCACGTTTCACACCTATTGTCACAAGTCATTGCTAGGGGGGAATTAAGTATATCCTGCAAGACTGCACTAGGAGAGAACTTTGTAAGCTAGTGGCCAGTTTCCCTCAAACTTAGCCATGTGCATCATTTCCTGTTGATCTTTTTCTGTATCACTTTGCTGCAAGACGTGTTTACTGTATGACTAAAGGCACAGTCCTGTGAGCCCTCCTAGTGAATCATCAAGGGGTGGTCTAGGAGCTTTCCAACAAACAAGTAGAACTATTGTTTTATTCCACTCAATGACATGTAATAGTTCATGTTTACCATCTTAATTAAAATATCACATTTCATACAATTCTCATACACTGTGCATTGGTAAACAGATAAAGTATAATTTTCATTCCATTAATTTTTTGTGTATGTGAAATACCAAGTTGTTGGCTGCTGCCTTTGTTCCTAGATCAAACATAGCATCTCCCTATTATACATGGGTCAATGTCTCGCACACATTTTAAAAGCCGACCTGTATTACATTTCTCTCTTCTTTGCATTTCCTAGTACCTTGGACTGCAAGATCAAACCTGTCAATCCTAAAGGAAATCAATCCTGAATATTCATCAAAAGGACTGATGCTGAAGCTCCAATACTTTGGCCACCTGATGCAAAAAGCTCATTTGAAAAGACCCTAATGCTGGGAAAGATTGAAAGCAGGAGGAGAAGTTTGGAAGCAGAGGATGAGATGGTTGGATGGCATCACCGACTCGATGCACGTGAGTTTGAGCAAGTTCTGGGAGATGCTAAAGGACAGGGAAGCCTGGCATGCTGCAGTCCATGGGGTCGCAGAGTCAGACACGACTGAGCAACTGAACAACAACTCCTTGATCAGGCTTCCCAGGTGGCTCAAATGAGAAAGAATCTGCCTGCAATGCAGGAAACCTTGGTTCAACCCCTGGGTTGGGAAGATCCTCTGGCTGCCCACTCCAATGTCTTTGCCTGGACAATTCCATGGACAGAGGAGCCTGGCCAGCTTACAAAGGGTCCACTGGGTTGCAAAGAGTTGGATGTGACTCAGCAACTAACACTTCACTTTTTGATCATATCAGGAAGATCCTTGGCAAGTACCTTTCCTCCTCCTCATGAGACAATACTCTATTATCCCTCGCTGAATTCATTATTCTGGTACCCAGAGGCAAATTCAACTTCAATATGTGCTGTTAATTTTTCAAATTCTCCTTTCTTTCAAACAATGAACTCTGCATTGGAATGATAAGTTTTAAAAAAGCCAGAAAAACGAAAACAAAACCCCCCAAAACACTGTGTCCTAAATCCATTGGTTTTCTTGTCTCCTTTCTATTTCCTAATTTAAAAAGGCTTCACTTTGCTTTCTTCTCCCCTGAAGTGAAGTGGAAGTCTTAGTTGCCCAGTCATGTCCGACTCTCTGAAACCCCATGAACTGTTGCCCACCAGGCTCCTCTGTCCATGGAATTTTCCAGGCAAGAATACTGGAGTGGATAGCTATTCCCTTCTCCAGGGGATCTTCCCAACCCAAGGATCGAACTCGGGTTTCCGGCATTGCAGGCAGATTCTTTACCATCTGAGCCACCTGGGAAATCCATTCATAGACAGTTATAAGAAAAGATTCTATAGTTAACTAAGTTGGGGAAGTTCGAAAAACAAAGTTAAACAGGGTTCTTTATTATATAACTTTTTAGAAACTTTGATACAATCATTTGAATTGTGAAGGGAGATTTCAGGGTTTTGGATAATATATAGATTTGCATAAGTTACATAAGAGTATAAAACTATTTCTTTAGGAACATCTTAAAGGGGTCAATATTTTACAGGAAGTATTTCAAAAAACAACATGACTGCCCCTGTTAGAGGAGTGATCACACTGACGTCTGAGAAGTCTGTGGATCTAGGTCCAAGATGGCTGCAAATACTACAGCCAATGAGGCCGAGCTACATGGCACAGTACTGAATCTATTGTCTTTAAAACTGAAACCTCATACTAGCAGGCATATTATGAATTTAAAATGAGCTCAAACAAAAATTGTTAATGGATTACTTATAGATCTTTCCCTTTATGGGAAAATTATAATTTTGTATGTAGGGAAGAATGAAGTTTCTTTAACGCTGAGGTAGTAAATTACTTGCCCCATGAAAGGAAAAAGTAAATTTAGTTTGTTGTAGTAAGTCAGTAATCACCCAGTAGTTTATCCATCAACCTGGAACTTGAGTTGCTTAATTTCCAAATTGAAAAGAAAGGAAAATACACACAGATGCTAAAGATAAGACAACTGAACAAGCGCTTTTTAAAAGTAATAAAAATACATCACTATGAAATAAAATTCAACAAAAAGGTTTGTTAATACTTTATTAGTATTTTCTAATGGACAAAACATAATGCAAACCAAATAAAATTTTAAGTCTTTTTAGTTCAATAAAAATAACTGACATTCTGATTGCTGTTTCTTCTTTGTTAAAGAAGTATTGATAGAATAGTTAGGCACACAGTTGACACTTATTGTACAATGATATGCACAAGTTATCTTTAAACAACTGTAATCCTAAAATGTGCTCTTTATATTTTTCCCTTGTAATACAGGAGCCATGCTCCTATAAGCAAAGTTTACTAATAACAAAATAATTTTACAAGGAGTGACAAAACGACTTTTAAAACAAGTCCTTAAATAAAAGGATGCAGCAACAACGGAATGTAAGTTGTTGGGTTAAGAAGACAGTTTAACTAGATCTCAAAACATTAAAAATTCATTTATTTTACAATTACTCAAATACACATGCATTAAATGAAAATATTGCACAAATTAAAATTTTAGATTGTGAAATTTTATATTGTTCTTAATTTTCTAAAAATTGGTACACTTTCTAGTAGCGCTTAACTGTTTTTTTTCCAAACACCCGCAGCACAAACTTAAAATGAAGGAACTACTATATTCAAGAAAGTTTTAAATGTTTCTTAAAATAAAAATTAAGGCTAACCAAGTGCATCCATTGGTCAATGGCACAATTGTTTTCAGCAACTATTCAGAAAACCCTAATCACAGGAAATGCCCATCTAAGTATTATATTTAAATCATACAATCAATTTTTTAGAGGAATGAACTGTAAGTTAGTAGTGATGGTTTCTAAATAGTTTGTTACCTGAAAAATCAGAAAAACTCAAATAATGATTAATTTTGAAGGTTCTTGCCTAAAGGCACCACTGACTTAAAAACACATTCAAAAATCAAATATCAGAAGACATAAAGCCTCTTCCTGTATATATTCATATATGCAATAAATGCATTAAATGTAGTAACTTTATTAAACATAGTACACTGTACTTGACTTATGGGTTAAATATTTTACGCACAGCTCGACCAAATCACTCAAAAAGTATCTCTAATTTTAGCATGACCATGGCTTTCTCTGATGTAAAACATAGATGTGCAAAGAGAAGATGCACAACCATTTACATAGACTACCATTTGACATTTCTGCTTTTGAAATATAAACTCTTTTAAACAAAAATTATTTTAAAAACCCATTTACTCTAATAGTTTTTGGTATGACTGCAGTTATCTTGCAGGGCTTCATGAAAATCTGCAATCCTGCATGACCTTTTTTCCCTGGTTGATGGCCAGCGTTCCTCACATTATCTAGAAATGCTTTTTCACATGTACACAGTAGACTCTTAACATGAATTCTGTTTACTCTTAATATTTACTTATGTCAAAAATATACTGGAAATGGGCAGGGGTGTATCTGAAAATCATTGCACTTACGGCCATGCTGATGCTTCCTACAGACATGTTTCACATGTTTCTTCTAAAGCCTGGGGCAGGAAGATACATTGAGAAGAAATATTATTTCTTCCACCAGAGTCAATAAAGATCTTTTCTCATTTGGAAGTTTAAATGAAAGGGATTTAATGTATGTAATCCTGAAGACATGCAACACAGGCTGAATATATGCAAACTGTAAGTATGCATAACAGCATTATTAATAAATATGATTATTATCATAAAGCTTTAAAGGAAGGCTTTATTCTATCAGGCTTTGCTTCGTAAGTAGGATCTCAGCAAGAACAAGACAATAACATCTTGTTCCAATCTTAAAACTCCCAAACAACTGGGATACCAATACTCTGTCCCTTTATCTTAAGCACCCGGAAGTTCTTTTAACACCAGCATCTTGGCTCAGTGGTCTGATAAATAGCTTCACTATTATAAGGTTTTAGTGTTAAATATTTTTAAAACAAAAAAAGCTGAGATACCCAAACACTTAGCCAGTGGAAGTTAAATTATGCAGAAATCCTGCATATAAAACATATGAAGACTTCCAAGGTGGACAAATGGGAGACTGAGAAAACTATAGGAAACGCAGAAGCTCCAAAACCGGAAAAGGTATTTTGTTGTTGGTATAAAATTATTTTAGGGACTTAAATGTATACACCGAGGGGTTTTGCCAACTTGCTTTATTTAGTAGAATTTTACATTATGCAAAATATAAATAAAAGCATATTTTAAAAAATATTATAGTTCTGTTTTCATTATTTATTTTCATATATGTACACTGTAATAGAGTTAGGAATTTGTATGTTTACATATGACTTATAAGCTCATTTAATCCTTTGATTTGCTATTTTTGCAATCACCTAACGTATGTCTAGATCACACAATTTAAAATTATCATAGAGTAACTTTCAACAGAGTACTTTTTATTTTTTAAATTTCTGTATTTTAAGAAGTATTTGGCAGTTCTTTCAACAAATTCTAGCCCCTATTATATAATCAGTAATCTCTTAAAGAAAGCTGTAATAACTTCAAAACTTAAGAGCCACCATATGCTTCTTTTTGCACACAGAATGCCAAAATAAAACTTAATTATGAGTACCATAAGAGCAAAATAGAGCCCTTAAGACATAGAAGAATTACTTAAAATCTGTTTTCTGCCAATGAATAACAAATCCAATCGAACTTTGGTTGTGATTGGTTTTATTTTACACTAGGTTTCTATGTTATGAAAACAAAAGTGTAATTTGGATATATGTCACTTCATACTTTAAGGGCATTCTGTCATTTTCCCTAGACCTGAAACAGACGTTTCAAAGATCATTCACCTGGCTAATCTACACTATATCAAAATTCCGACAAAGATATATAAAACCATTATGCAAAACAAACCCCTCCAAACAGTACATTGCACAGTTTCCCACTGTTAAACAAATTAGCCAATTTATCTGTGAACCATTGTTTTGTGCTTTCCTTAGCTCTTATATATACACTCTGGCACTTTGTCATAGATGGAGAATGCTGATTACTTTGAAACGGAAGAAACCAACGTCATTCTTGCTTGAGCTGTAGGCAGTATCCTCTCAGTGTTGCAAAAATATGCACCAAATCATTTAAGACACAGAAATCTCTCTTGGTACAAGTGGCTGGATTACTGACAATGATGAGAAGAATGGCAATCATATGGATGTATTAATAATCTATTCTGAGACACTAAAAGACTGGTGCAGACACAACAGTATATGAGTTAAGCCCCAGAAGATCGGTCCATACCATTAGTCCTGGACAAAATGAACACCAGTTTCAGAGATTGGAGTGTCACCTTTTCTGTAAAGAAGGCGCTTGAGTAGTTTGAAGTTTCTGTTTATATTTTTGCATCTGCTTTGACCGTGAATGCAGTTTGTTGAAAAGTTCACGGAATTTATACTGTGGAAATAAGGTTTCCAAAAAGCCTTCCAAAAAGACATAAACCATTCTCCTATTTAACTGGTTGTGCTGAAACATTTCAAAAACACGAAGAATACCTTTCCGAGTTGTCTCAGCTCCAATAATGTGCTTCAGTTCATCTAAATAAGGGGAGGAGAAATAAACACAATTCATTATTCAAAAGAAGTACAAGACCAAAAGTATTCCAAGTTAAAACATGTAAAGTACACATGTGAGTAACTGATAAATAGCCAGTATTCAGTGAATGACCTTAATATAAGTTTAATAACTGACTTAAAACTTATATACGTCACAAGTATGCATGCACTTGTGTGGTATTGGGAGACAACACAACAATAGAGAAAGCAGGACCCAGACTCAGAAACCCAAAATTAAGTGTTATAATCTTGTCGCTTAATGTCACTCAGCTGTGTCCGACTCTTCATGACCCCATGGACGGTAGACCACCAGGCTGCTCTGTCTGTGGGATTTTCCAGGCAAGAATACTTGAGTGGGTTGCCATTTCCACCTCTATGGGATATTCTTGATACACAGATGGAACCCACATCTCCTGCGTCTCCTGCATTGGCAGGCGGATTATTTACCACTGTCCCTTAATTATTAATTATTCCCTTAATTATTAAGCCCTGTCCCTTAATACCTATATAACTCACCCACCCTGAGTTTCTTTCCTCATCTGTAAAACGGGAATTTATAATAACCAATATCATTATTATTGTGAGAATTTAAAAGCTTTGATGAGATAAAGTGAAAAGTGATCTATAAACTCTAAAACACTATACAAATATTCTCCATCTAATGTACAATGAGAAATACTACAAAGAAATGTGGAAACTTGATCTCTGATTTAAAAAAACTCACAACACACTAACAGTGCATTGGCAGGATCTGATTGGTACAAACAGATAAAGGATTTAAGAACATGAATAAGGAAATGAGCATTAAGTGGGGAAAACAAACAAACAAACAAGACAGGCTCAAGAAATGGGGTAGTACGGTTTGGCTCAATTTTAGGATTCCTGTAAGAGAAAGTCCTGAAGAGAATGGAAAACTGACAGTGCTGCAATTGGCAGGGTAAGCACATTTGGAGTTTACTCACAGGCAACACGAAGTTTACTAGAGACACTTGAGTATGGGCCCCCAAAACAATACTTTATTGCTTTCAAAAGAAACATACAACTCCTAAAAAGTATGTTTCTAACTAGGGTACAATATAATTTTAAGCAATTAGTTTTTAAATTCACTAAAAAAACAGGTGAAGAATTCTGTGTATATAAAAATACCTACTTTTATATCTTTCCTCACTTCCTTCAAGTCTTCATGTTAACTGTCATCCACTCACAACTGCAACTCACCTGCCACTTCCATTTTCCTGCACTGTCTGTCTCCTCGGCCCCTTAGCACTATCCAATATACTGTGCTTCATCTATTTCTTTTGTATGTCAACTGTGTCCCCCTAGTAGAATGTAAACTCTAAGGAGGCAAAGATCAGTGTAAAGAATAGTGTCTGGCTCATGAAATGCTCTCAATAAATATTTATTGTATAATTGCATTAAGATTTCTTTCTACTCCATAACTAAAGCACCATCTGGTTTATTCTAAAAGTATATTAATATCCTAGGCTACTGTTTCTCTTTATTTTTCTAAAATGTTATTTCTATAATTTGCTTTATATCTCCAAATGCAACAGTATAGTCTATAGGGTGAAATAAATATCCATGTGGCAAATATCCAATTTAATGGACAGAAGAGAAAGTTGATTAAAATCTATAATGAAAATTAGGTTTAAAGAAAAACAAAATTATAGGAAAAGAAATAGATATTGAGAACTTAAAATATTTTTGTATTCCCTACATCCATAATTAAAACGTGGAGAAGAGATATCTAGGTATTTTAAAAGACATTTATTACCATAGGAGAAATCAACCACCCAACCAAACAAAACTTCTCTTACTGAGAGACGACAAATGGACAAAGTAAATATCTAAGTTAGTGAGACAGCAGAGTTCTAAAATAATTCAAATTACACCAAAAGAATGCCACTATGTATACTTTTTTTAGGATCACATTTTGGCAGAGATTAAGCATGGACCTATCAGTTGTTTCAAAGGGATTCTTTGAAAAAATGTTTGTTCTCCTAAATAGAACAAATATTCTTTCTGAAAACCTCATACTTCATTATACCTTATTATTAGCCCTTTCATCTGTCATGGGCTTCCCTGATAGCTCCGTTGGTAAAGAATCTGCCTGCAAGTCAGGAGACCCTTGTTTGATTCCTGGGTTGCGGAGATCCCCTGAAGAAGGGAGAGGCTACCCACTCCCATAATTCTTGGGCTTCCCTTGTGGCTTAGCTGGTAAAGAATTTGCCTGCAATGCAGGAGAGCTGGGTTCGATCCCTGGGTTGGGGACATCCCCTGGAGAATGGAAAGGCTACCCATTTCAGTGTTCTGGCCTGGAGAATTCCAGGGACTGTATAGTCTACAGGGTCACAAAGAATCAGACACGACTGAGTGACTTTCACTTTCATCTGTCACAGATTTTATCATCAACTTTATTCTTAAAATGTTTCAAGACAGCAAAGTAAAGTGGTTAAAAGTATAATTTTTATTGAATACAGTGGTTTCAAGGAACTCAAAGCTAAGTCAGAGTTCCAATACTCACTCCTAAAACCTCGGTGTGTATGTTTTAGTTGCTCAGCCGTGTCCAACTCTTTGTGACCCTGTGGACTGTAGCCCACCAGGCTCCTCTGTCTATGGAATTCTCCAGGCAAGAATACTGGAGTAGGTGGCCACTGCCTTCTCCAAGGGATCTGCCCGATCCAGGGATCGAACCCCAGTCTCCTGCATTGCAGGCAGATTCTTTACCATCTATTTGGTATTTACACTTAACCCCTTTGAGCTGATTTTTTCCCTCATATTTAAAGCTGTGATGTTAACAGCTTCCTAACTTTATAATATTGTGTGTGTGTGTATGTGTGTGTGTTAGTTGCCTAGTCGTGTCTGACTCTTTGCAACCCCATAGACCGCAGCACAGCAGGCCCCTCTGTCCATGGGATTCTCCAGGCAAGAACACTGGAATAGGTCGCCATTTCCTTCTCCAAAAGGAACTATAGAAAGAAAGAAAGTGAAGTCACTCAGTTGTGTGGGACTCTTTGCAACCCCATGAACTGTAGCCTACCAGGCTCCTCCATCCATGGAATTTTCCAGGCAAGACTACTGGAGTGGGTTGCCATTTTCTTCTCCAATATTGTTATTAGGATTAGTTAAACATATATGAGAAATGACTAGCACAATGCCTCCTAGTATATAAGCCATCAAATGGTAAATTATTACAGTCAAAAGGCAGCTAAATTTGGCATGCTCAATGCATGACATAAATTCGGAAGTACAAATTGAGATTTATGCTAAAAATGTTCACTTACCTGGCATAATTGAAAGTAATTTAGTTTTTCCTGCAACTCTTGTTCTCATTCGAATACCTTTATCTCTGCACGGGATAGTCTCGGCTAAAATGCCATTTGGCCAAAAGGCATCTCTATTTAAGAAGATTAAATAAATTTTGTAAACATTTTCATTTTCTAATGATATAAGCTGGTAAAATTATTCCAATTTTCTACAGAAAACACAAATGCAAACAGAAAAAGGAAACATTTCTGAAATCCTATATAGCTGTGATATTCAACAGATAGTAACTAAGTGCAGGGTATAATTTTATGTGTAAAAGGATATACACAAGAAAAAAATAACAAAAGTATGCCCTGGAGTAACTGCACCCACATCTTATAGCTGTGTTGATTACAACAACACATCTATATAATCTATTAATCCATATAACTCACCTATATAATCCATTCTTTTTTACTTTACAGTGTGCTGATTACTGTTCCCCAGTTCTTCAAGCCAAAGAGAGGAATTAAAGCACAATAACTAAGCTTCTACCTGGGGATCTGGTCTCAGAGAGTCTGTGCAGAACAGTTCTTAACTGACTGCACATGAGGAACACCTGGGAGCTTTAAACAACTCAATGTCCAGGCCTTCCACCAGATGCGTTAAGTCAGACTCTTTGCAAATAGGACCTAAGGATCAGGGCTTTTTAAAGCTGTTCAAGTGATTCCAAAGTGCAAGGCAAGGTTGAGAATCAGTGCTCCAGAGGAACAACATTTACCCACCCTGAAACAGAAAGAACATGCCTGGGAAGGCAGTCCAGCTTTTAGAAACAATATGGTACAGTGATGAGAAACTCAGCTTCAGATTAGAGAAATTTGTTTCCCCAACTTTCTAGCACGTGAGCCTTTGGGCAAGCTGCTGAACTTCTCAAATTCTCAGTTTCCTTTTAACAAAATGGAAACCAAAATCCCTATCTTGTAAAGGAGGATAAAATCAGAAAGTGGCCATAGTAAAGTAGTTGGACAGTGCCAAATAAATATTGTACAATATCAATAGTTGCCTTCTTGTTTCTGTTACTTCAAAGGACATGATGCCAGGTATATTTGTGTTCTGCTTATCTCTCACTGTTAGAAAAGATGTATATTTCTCTGCGGTGCCATGAATTCCTTGAAGGGATTGAATATTACCTCTCAGTCCCCAGTTAAGAGGGCTAGACACAGAGAAGGGGCTGAGAATATTCTTGGAGAATCGACATATGAACTGGAGTATCACTGCTCTTAATTTGAACCTTTTCAGAGGTTCTAAATAAAAATAAAATAAATAAAAATTTAGACCATGGTCAGAGACAAATTTCTAAAATATCTCACTTAAAATCAAAGTTAGCAAATACAACTGAGAAAAATTAATCTCCAAAACTAGGTAATCTGATTATATGACCATGCCATGTCTATACTAATATTTCAATTATTTTAAAGCCACATTACTGTGATAAAATGTAGCCTAAGATCTAAAAGCTTTTTCATTTACAATTTTTTTCTATTCTGGTTCTAAAGAAAACAAAGATTAATAGGTCCAAGGGATAAGTGTTTATTATAATTTTTACAAGTCTTTTTGCTCATCAGTGATGACTAAAACCATTATTATGGCCAGAAAGAAAAGGAACGTGATAAAAGTTAGTGATAACAATGCTCAACTCTGTGCTACCTGCAGGAAGTGACTGTGTCTTAAGCTATACCTGAAACGTTTCACTAAGTCGGCTACTTGCTCCGGTGAGGTCATCCAATCAACATGGTCAACTATTTTTCTGAAAGTAAAGAAATTCAAATGAGTAAGGTCAAGATTTTAGAAGGTGAATCAAATAAAGAAACATTACTTCTTTCATGGAGTAAGCAACTTAATTTGTGTGTAGATTATCTCTGAGAGCAATAGAATGCTTCAATAACCTTTTTCAAAGGCCCACAGAAAGAAATTCTGCTACAAAAGTTTGGGTAATCTACTTCTGAAAGTAAAACTTTAAAAACTAAGTAAGATCAGCTCTAAGTAGTTTTTTGTTTTTTAAAAGTGGTACCTATTAATAGTATCACCATATGTAGCTCTTATAAGTTGTTGAAGTAGGTTTTTGATATTCCTTCGCAACCACTGATTTCTCTCTTTTAAGTCGAACACTTCATCCATGAGAAGCAGCATTACCCTAAGAGGAATATTATCATCCACCTGAGAAAATAATGGGAAAAAATAAGATACATTTATTTGAGTTATCTATCTCTTGTGAATGGCTAATTTTGTTGCTTTTACCAAATGATTACTACTATTTACAGGTTGGAGAACAAGTTATACTATAGCCTTTATAACTGACTTTTTTTCTAATTTAGCAAAAAAATACTTTAAACATCTGTTTTGACAGAAAACAGAATTCGACAAATCTACAATGATGAGTAAACTCCAAAGCTGCACTGAAAAAAACTTCTCAAAGTGGACTCATGATGACCTTAGGATTTGGGATCTTTTAGTAGACTCTCTGTTAGTTTACAATATATGCTAGCTAGTCCCTCTGCCCATTCTCTGGAGCAGCTTTTTCAAAAGGACAAGATATTCTCAACATTTCTTTTTATTCAATGGAACAAAATAAAATCTATACAGCACATTTTGCTTTGCTTGGTTAGTGAGTTGTACATATTAGGTATTCTCACAATAAAGAACCTGAAATAAAATCCAGTACACAGCTAACATTACAAAAGGCGGCTAAATTACTAGAATTTTCTTTTAATTTTTAACAAGTAAAAATTTGTACACTTTCATCATTGGCATATTCAATTAAAGATATAAAAAGTAAAGAAAGACAATGAGAATGCTTTGATGTGGAAATATATAGATAAAACAAGAAAGATGCAGATCTAGAACTGTAACAAAACTGCATAATTGCTAGTAATTGTATAATTCTTTGATCACTAAGCTACTCTTTTCTATTTCCTCATCAATGTTGTAATTTGAATACTGAGAAAACAGCATGAGTCATTTATTTTTCACTGTGTTGTAAACATTTTCTTTTTTTTTTTTTTTTCATTTATTTTTATTAGTCGGAGGCTAGTTACTCTACAATATTGTAGTGGTTTTGCCATACACTGACATGAATCAGCCATGGATTTACATGTGTTCCCCATCCCGATCCCCCTCCCCCCTCCCTCCCCATCCCATCCCTCTGGGTCTCGCCAGTGCACCAGCCCTGATCACTTGTCTCATGCATCAAGTGTGCCTTCTCTTTACATATCAAAAGTTCATGGTTTATCTACTCTCAATACTGCTTTATTCTCTGATCAAGTATATTCATGAGTTTAGTGCCACATAACAATTCTAATAAATTATAAACACTTAATAAAAGGTATAATGTTATGATATTGTAACAGTACAACACATAATAAACATTCTAAAATATTCTTGAAAAAAACAAAAATATTATCTTTGTTTAAGATAGTTTACTGTAAAGAAATCCAATGAGAAACTGAAGGGGGATAATTATTAACTTTAAAATAAATCTGCATAATAGGACAGAATATAAAGCATAGACTCAAATACATAAAATAATCTAACTTGTAACAAGGGAGAAACACACACTGGGAAAGCAGGCCTTCTCAGTGAATAGTGCTTAGGTTAGCTGGACTCCTACATCATTCTACACACAACAACCAATTCTAGATGAATGGCAAACCTAAATTTTGGCATGGTAAAGAAAAATGATGCTTGAAGAAAAGCACAGGAGAACATCTATGTGACCGTGCAGTAGACACAGATTATACACAGAGAATAAAAGCACACAAAGTGGAAGATATTTACAATATACAAACACTTGTATCTGACAAATAACCGATACTCAGATTATACAACATACTCTTACTAATCAAAGACAAAGACAGACAGCCAAGCCAACAGAAAAATGGGGAAAGGATTAGACATATAAGACAGGACACTCAAGTGGACAACAGACTTATGAAAAGAGGTTCACAATCTTAACAGTCATCAGAGAAACGTAAATCCATATGAGATATGACAACCAGAATGGCTAAAATTCAAAAGGCGTAACATAAACATATTGAATTTTGGCAGGCTGTGAACCACTGAAATTCTCATGCATTGCTGACGGTAATGTAAGTGGTAAAACAGTGTGGAAAACTACTTGAGAGTATCTATTAAAACTGAATATATTCATAACCTCTGACCAAGCAATTCCATTTCTGAGTACAGAGAGAAATGTGTACATATTTATTTAATCAAAAGATATGTACCCAAATGTTTATAGGAGTACTGTTCATAACATAGCAAATAAATTGTATTATATTTACAAAATGTGGTACTGTAAGGCCACAAGAATCAAGAAACCACAATCACACAGAACAAAATGGAAGACTACCACAATGTTGAACAAAAAGCCAACTGAAAGGAGTACGCACCTTACAGTTCCATCTACGGAAAGTATAAAAGCAGGGCAGAAGTCAGGATAGTGGCTACCCTTGGCAGGGGAGAGGACAGTGACAGGAGGAGAGCATCAGGGGCTCTCTGGGGTACTGGCAACCTTCTGCTTCTTGTTTATAGTGCTGGTTACTGGGTATGTTCAGTTGGTAAGAATTAATCAAACTTAATGTTTAAAATATGAGTACATTAATGACATATACATATTATACTTCATTAGAAAGTTAAAAAGATCTGCAGAGTATGATTGGAATTCCAATTGACTGCTACCAAAACAAAAATTAACTCACAGTATCATCAAGTTGAGCTGAAACTCGACAATGTTCAGGATCTGAATCAGTCTTCGGAATTAAAGGAGGAACCTAGTATTAAAAAAAAAAAAAGAACAAAGTAAACACACTAACACAGAAAATAAAAGAACACAAGATAATAAAGTGAAATGAGTGTCAAATATAATAAAGAGCACTAGATTTGATTCTGGGGACAATATATAAACAAAATTTATAGAGCATTAACAAGGTATTAACAATCCAAAATTAAAGACCAAATATAAAAGAGTAATTATTTCATCATCAACAGATTTTTTTTCCTTAAAAAAAAAAAAGGATTCATTGTGAGTTGGAAGGAGATAACTCATTCAAACCTCCATACTTTTTAGAATTTAAAGCTAAGAAACATTAAATGATTTCAAGACAAAAGTGAATAGCACAGTCAGAGAACAGAACTACAATCTTTTTTCTTCTATCATAAAGAGCCTTGCAGTATGTTAACAGGATGAAAGAAACTAATTAAGTAATTGTCACATAATGTAAGTTACTGAGAAAAGGGACAGAAAGACCAGTGCCAGCTGGTAATCATTTCTCAGTATAGGAAGGACCACCAAGATCACCTGTTATAACCCCTGCACATTACTGGTCAGGAAAAAGAAGTCTGCAACAGTTTAGTGACTTCTGTACGAAGTCATATGGGTAGTTACCGGCAGAAGCGGCACCAGACAACCCTCACTTCAGTGTTGGGGCACTGCCCCACGATTAGAAATTCAGATGGAGCATCAGAGAAGACATGAGAGTTGATGGCAGAGTATGATTTACACATACTATATTTTAGGAATTGTCTCTTACAATAAATAAATTCTATCTGTGTTTGTATATATTTCCTCTTCATTGAAACACGATCTAACAAATAGAAAGTTCTAATACATGATTTCTTTCACAGTCTTGATTACAACTTTAAACAACTAGGTTGAAATTATTTTTAAAAATGTACATTAGGAAGCAAAAAACTACTTGATTCACCAGTATCTACTACTAGCGTAATGAAAATGCTTCCAAGCAAACTCCTCTGTTCCTCTCACAGGTATCTACATACTAAGGACTAATGATGTTGAAAGACTCTTCATCCCTTTCATCTCATGAATCTTAATCGTGTGACTCAGGAGAAATTTTATGTTTGCTGATGAATACTAGTATGATTTACACAATAGCACGTACCTGTTTTGCTATAAATTTTAACATTATAGAATGAATATGGTATAACGGAATAAGACAGTACAAAGAATGTTAATTTCACTAACTTTAAATGTGCTTTAAATGAATTTTTAAATTGTATTGAAGTAGAGACTGAGAAGTGAGCGTATTTTACAGTATCCACTTCTGATAATTAATTCTCTTTAGCTTTTTAATTCTTTATGAGACTATGTGTCTAGAGAGCTTTGGACTTACAAAGAGAAATAAGGTAAACCTAAGCAGGAGCTCAGTAAATCTTAGTTGACCTAAAAATCATTTCTTTCAGACATTACAGAAAACATCTTCTTACCTTGAAAAATGATTGCCTTATATCTTGACCTAATCTTTCTGACATTTTGCCCATGTTGTCTGACATTTTAGTCATTCCCTCCGCCAAGCTATCAGGAAGGGATTTGACTGCATTTGAAACATTCCTCATAGAATTTCGAAGTGGATTTACAAATGTGTCCATCTAAAGGGAAAAAGATATTATATCATGACTTCACTGTATCAGGTTTATTATTCAACTCAGAAGCCTCAGAAAACCAAGTGCAACACACGAAAGGTGTAATAACTTTCCAGTC
Organism: Odocoileus virginianus; assembly: GCF_023699985.2. Taxonomy (NCBI): domain Eukaryota; kingdom Metazoa; phylum Chordata; class Mammalia; order Artiodactyla; family Cervidae; genus Odocoileus; species Odocoileus virginianus. The sequence goes on along the minus strand of NC_069674.1, from coordinate 86,418,207 downwards.
TATAATAACTCTTTGCCTTTTAAAAGTACCGCACTGTTGTCTTCAGTGTCTTTAAAATGTATTTTCAGACACAAATATACAAGTGATATATTTACTGGAAGAAAATGAATATAAACCTTGGGTTGCCTTCTTACTAAGAAAAGCCTTGAAAAAATGAAGAGTTTTCCCAAACAAAAACTTAACCAAGTATAAACAGCCACAACATACTTCTGCCATGATTCAAGGCAACAATCACATAGATATTCTGAGCAATACTGAAAAGTAAATGAGCAGATACAATAAACAGAAAGCTCAAATAACTAAGATTTATTTAACAAAGTAATTTTTAGGATAGGTTTCACGCTCAATTAGAATCTATGGAAGGAATCTGGAATCTATTAGGAAAAAGAGAAGCTGCAAATCAGACATGCAAGCCATATTTTACTAAGGAAGAATAGAAAAACCATAAAGAAAATATGCTAAGAGATATATAAAGAAATAATCTCAGAGGGATAGGAAGCTTTAAAATTGACATTCTGACTGTAATAGATGCTAGATAGTTTCAATTAAGAAAGGGAGAGCCATCTAATAAAGAACCCAAAGTAGATGCATATGGATCTTGATTTTTAACAGATAAAAACAAACAAAACAAATGAAAGAAATAGAGAAGGCGGGAGGGAGAGGAGGAGGAAAGGAAGGAAAAGAGAAAATAAAAACCAGACACAAAACCAAAGTCAAACAATACTAAGAATATTTTCCATAAAGTGTTGAATCTTATAAAAACTACCACAGAAACAAATTATGTTCCATGCAAGAAGAAAAAAACACAATAGCAATCATAGCAAAAAACACTGAACCCCACTGTTTAAGAAACATGTTAATAGATATTAATAAAATTATTTAATATGCTTTCATGATTTCGAACAAGAAAACCAGAAAAGGTGAAATAGGTACTGGAATAAACAATAACAACAAAAAGTGAATTTCAAGGTAACTGTAAAAGTTTTAATAATTCCTTGGCTTAAGCAGGGACAACAGTCTTACAGATATGCTTGCTGGAAAATACAACCTTTAGGAGGGACACTGTCACAGTACCACAAATTCACAGTAGAACCAAAGGTGAGAAATGAGGAAGAAAGGCTTGAAAACTGCTACCACTGATGAAGAGATACAGAGATTAAAAAGGATAAAAAGAAGAAGTTAACCATTGTGTGTAAAATTATATATACATATACATATTTGGGTGTAAAACTATAATATATGTGTGTAATTCTAATTCTATAAACAATAGTAATTTTCAGTTAACCAGAATACTGTGTTCAAATTAGTCAGGACATTACTTCTATACTGACACTTACTGCCACATGTTTTAGAACACAAGAATTCTTAAGAGAGATAAACATGAGAATACCACACTTAAAATGTACAACTTTAGGAAAAATGGCCACCATTCTACTAAGTTTTAATGTTCACAGATAAGATAGAATTTCAGAAGCATAAAAGGCATGAATTTCACTTGAATCTATAACTTACATTAAAAATTGTTTGAACACCATCAAAAGTGTTTTAGAATTTTATATATCTTACACTTCACAGTGGAAACATGGGTTCAGCTAATACAATCTTAAGTTGGTTAAATGAATACAACCTCAATTGCTATCCAGGCATGAGGCTATGTTATGCTAATTCGCTTCAGTCATGTCCGACTCTTTGTGACCCCATGGACAGTAGCCCACTAGGCTTCCCATCCATGGAATTCTCCAGGCAAGAATACTGGAGTGGGTTGCCATGCTCTCCTTCAGGGGATCTTCCCCCACCGGGGATCGAATCCACATTTCTTATGCCTGGTACATTGACAGGCAGGTTCTTTACCACTAGCGCCTCCTGGGAAGCCCAGGCATGAGACTAACTACCACTAATACTCTTTCAAAATAAGAGAACTTAAATCTATACCATGAGTTACATAATAATTAAAAATAGTTGTCTGAACACCAATCCTAGACCTTCAGAATCCATTTCCCTTTTCGTTCCTGTTTTTTCACCCTCCAATTTCTGAGGGTAAAGCTTAAACATCTGTATTGGTGATGGAGAGTGGAGGGAGCAAAGGAGCATGGAAAAACCTCTACACATGATTATGTCTCTCAACCCTGAAGAAAGTAGAATTTTAGAAGCATAAAATCAGTCTATCACAAGATAACATTTCCAGAAGCAAGATTTGTCTAAAAACAGATGTTTAAAGCAAAAAAAAAAAGACAATTGCAAATTACCAAGCAGACGAGTAAATTATTGACTGCCTGCAAAAGTGTACACTTAGCCAGACTTAAATAGATGTTAGCTATTCATTCAATTGTCACCTCAGTTATTTGTATCAGTTAAAAACGCAAACAAGGGAATTTTAATTTAAATTTTGGTCCTTACTTACAGCTTAAAAATGCCATCACACTATGATTAAAAAAAAAAAACTGGAAAGATACTGTGTGCATAGAGGAAGACTACTTGTCTATGACTCCTAGGAACTAGGCCCATAAATTTTGCCAAGCTAGGCAAATTGTGTGACCAAGATAATGTGTTATAAAGTATTATTTCTCAAGCTCTGATTAGCCACTGATAAAATGTTTGTAGATTATTTTCTCCAATAGCGATTTAATTTCCAGTGAAATATAATTAAGGAAAATATTAAACTATAATTTATCCAAAAAGGAAATGTAGCTGAAAACTCTTCTTGATATTCATGAAAATTATCCCGATAATCTGAAAGAGGTCAAGATGAACTTAGTAATTATTAATATGATTACTGATCATATTATGAACATGTATGTTACTTTGGATTCCCAGAAGTGACTCAAAAGGATTTTTAGGCTCTAGTAGTAATTTTTTTAAAAGAGTGACATGTAACTATTTGGAGATAAACACATACATACAAACACATACACACGCTACTGTAGGGTGGTAAAAAAGAAATTGCCTACGTGTAATATAATGCTCACACCAGTCAATCCTGGAGGAAATCAACCCTGAATATCACTGGAAGGACCGATGCTGAAGCCAAAGCTCCAATACTTTGGCCACCTGATAGGAAGAACTGACTGACTGGAAAAGACCCTGATGCTGGGGAACGTTGAGGGCAGGAGGAAAAAAAGGGCTAGAGAGAATGAAATGGTTGAATGGTATCACTGACTCAATGGACATGAGTTTGAGCAAATTCCGGGAGATAGTGAGAGACAGGGAAGCTTGGCATGCTGCAGTCCATGGAGCCACAGGGTTGGACAAAACTTAGTAACTAAACAATATAATGCTTCTTTTATCTCAAAAGGCTATTATTAATTTATAATTTATCTCAAATAGATGCAATCTTAAGAGATAAACTAAGGCAAACATAAAAAAGATGGAATATTGACATGCATCTCTATTGACAATAAAGCCATTTTAGAGCTGGAATTAAAACTCCATCACTTCAATCATGAAATACAAAGATAAGGTCACCATATTTTCCCCCCACATTATAAAATACATAACCTAGAATTTCTTACTAAAATAAAACATTCCATTTAGAAATGTTAACATTCACTTGGATATTAAACCATGGTATCCTTGAGAGATCATCTGAAGTTCTTACAGTTGTTAATTCTTACTTAGTTGTACCAATTCCTTAATCTTTTTTAAACAAGTTAGTCTTTTTATAGGGGATGAGAGGTGGGGAAGTCTTTTAATTTTCATTTTGAAAAAACTTCAGACTTTTAAAAAGTTGCAAAAATAATAAACAGAAATCCTAATTACAGTTTCCCCAACTAATGCTGCAGCTCCTGTTACTACTTCTAAGAGCCAACACTGATTCAGACAGGCACTGTCATATACAGATTATTTAATTTGATTCACACGTGCTCTAAATTGAGGATTAACACCTTCAATCTTGAGGAAACTAAAGGCCCAGAGGCCAAGTAACATTTTTCAGGCCACAACTAATAAATGGCAGAATAGGAATTTGAACCAGAGGCTGCCTGATTCCACTGTTTGCCTTCTCACCCAGTGAGCTTTCTCACCCAACTTGACCAATTTATTACTCAACCCAATTTACTATCTTAACCTAGCATATAATTTCCAGAATATGCCTGTGTCCTTATAAATTTAAATAATAACTATTTCACTCAAAAGGCATAAATACTTTCAAGGACAGAGTCTACTTAACGTTTTTACTATCTTTACTCCAATTAAAAGACATTTCCTCCCAATAAGAAGTATTAACAGCTCCTTCTTAAACTAATGAAAGCCTGTGGCTTGTCTTAGGCCAACTTTCCTTAAAGCATCATTTCAGAAACAAAGCTTCTCCCCCCCACCCTTTCCAGCTACTGCTGGATTTTAGCCTACATGTAAATACAGGAGTTTATTAGATATGCCTAGATATAGTAGGTGTGATAAAGCATCAGCTCAGTCACTCAGACGTGTCTGATTCTTTGATAAAGCAAAGATGCCAAAGAACAGTTAATAAAATTTCTACTTTTAAAACATACACATAAGTATATATCATCTTCTTTTACTGAGAACAAAGGAAGAAACCAGACCCATGAGGAAAGCCAGCGCGATGGTCTGCTCACCTTGCGAGCGAAGTCCCCCTTCCCTTTACTGTAGGCTTTGTTCTCAAGGAAATCACACACACAGTGAGCCAGGGCTGGGGACGCCTTCATCATTTCAGGAGTCAGCAGTAACTAACAGGAAAAATAAGAGGCAGCTTATACTGATAGGGTACTGGAAATACCTACTGCTTACAATGTCATATGCTAGAAAGGTAAGAATCTATAGTAAAAAATGTTGCTATTTTTTAAAATATTAACACATTTATCTATTATCTATCTATTTACTTTAGCCTCTCCACGTAGCATGTGGGCTCTCAGTTCCCCCTGCAGTGGAAGTGTGAAGTTCTAACCACTGGATTACCAGGGAATTTCCCAAAATGTTATTTACTATTCCATTTTCAGGTTTTATAGCTTACAACTAATAAGATCCAGAGTAGTAAACTGCTATGTTATTCACATTCTAATTTTAAAGTTACCATTAATGGAAAGTACATGAAACAATTAAAGTTAAAACTTTTAAGTATTATAAAGAGGGCCCAAAACAAAATGTTGCCTTTACAACATGATATAGTCTAATATTCTAGTTAAATTCCTTCAATGAAACATGTTTTGACATATTGAGATCATTAGCTAAGACACAGACAGTACAGCCACAACTAAAACATACATTTATGGCACCAGATTTCGAAAAAGGTGCTTATTTTCTAAATTTTATAAATAGCTGATACAGATTTTAATGCAACTAAAGTAAATACATTCTAAAAAATCAAAATGTTTGACAAGTCATATAAATAATATCATTTAGCCTTAAGCCAGAAGACAAAGGTGAATAATAGCAGATTTATATGTTTTTCCTATCCTTTCAGTAAACTGTAGTGCTATGGAATAGTTATAAGCAAACTCAATTAAACTTATAAATGTTTAAGAGAGAGAAAACTTCCCCCAAAATGTCAAGCATACTATTGGCTAAGTTTCACTAAATACTAGGACATGGTCAGCAAATTTTTTATGTACAGTTCATATAATAATTATTTTACGTTCTGTGATCCATAGTCTGCTGCAACTATTCAACTCCAATGTAGTAGAAATGGGTGGCTGTGTTCTAATAATATAATAAACTCTAATAAAACAGGTGGCAGGCTGGATATGGTCTACAGGCTGGAATTTGCTGACTCCTAAAGAGTGAAGTGGGGAGCTAATATTAACAGATGAGACATCTTTATAAATCATTTATTAGTATAAAAAGCCATAAAGTGATATTATTAAAATCTGGTATTTGGGTACTACTTTCTAAAACAAAGTTATTTCTGACAGTCCTTATGCAGGAAATAACTTAAGAGACATTTTATTATTGCAGAAGAGAAATCTGCCGGGTGTGTGTGTGTATCTGTGTGTGTGTGTAGGTGTGGGTGTGGGTGTGGTATACACTCATCCAAACCTGACTGCTATGTATGCAGTCAAACCTGAAGGTAAAATTTCTAGCACTGAGTGTCCAGAAAACTTCTAAATTAATAAACAGAAAAATAATATTTATAAATTACTGATCAGATTGCAAGTCACATCTCAGCACCTCGAAAGTGGCTGCTATCTCACTATTACAGTAAAAACATTCTCTACCAAAGAAATCAGCTGTATTTCTGTGCTCTATTAAAATGAAAACCTACGAGTAATAATAAACTTGAACTTACCTGCAAATATGCATTTAGATCTTTTTTTCTCTTTTCTAAAAAATCTCTATCCATATTATTAAAAGTCTTCTTACCAGGAAGCTTTAATATGCTTGACAGATTTTCAAACTACAAAACAAAATACATTCAATAATCTTAGTTTTTTTTTACAAAAAGAGAAAATTATTTTCTAACTGACAATTTCTCTGTGTATCAGAAGTATCTTAAACAGATTTTGCAATATATTTTATCTTATTAAGCCAAAATCAGAAAATATAAAGTACTGTGCAAATATATTCAAACCACAGTTCTAATGTTATTACAAAGAAGTTATTTTCTAAGAATGACAAACATGGATAACTGATGAACCACATGGTTTTTCATTTTAATAATCTCCCTGATTTTAAGATCATTCAAAATTTTCATAACAAAAGGTTTTAAAAAACATTTTGTTTAAAAACCTTTTGACAAGAATAAAGTATTAGCAAATAAACTATTAATAATCAAAGTTATGAGTTTCTGGTTTCTTGAAAAAAACTCAAAGAAATACTTTTATATTGACAACTTCAAATGAGTTAATCACTGTAATAGCTAACTATTAAAAGTAGAAGAGGCAAACTTCAAAATGTAGATTACAGCTATAACTCTTTCTGCATAATGACATATAGTATAACACTGATACTTTTCCCCTGCATGAAACTACATGAAAAATAAATTCATAATAACTAAGAAAATAAAAGAGCTATATAGCATATATCTTATATTTGTAAAGCCACTAACAAAAACAAGTGTACATATCTGAAGTTTAGCATCTATAGACTTCACTTTCAAAAGTCCAGATAGGTAGCAATCCACCATGCCTTGTTAAAGCACAGATTTTAACCATACTAGCTGCTAACAAAGTGGAAGAACAACGTCATTTAGCAAGTTATTGTGCTTGGCCAACAATATCTGGTATTTAAAACTTCAATGAGGAGCTTCATTGCTTTTCCTGTGCGATACATATCCAGGATGCAACAAGCTTTCTAAAACCATTCTTGGTTTAAATAACAACAGACAACAATGAGTCTGTAAAGAAAACTCATTCCTGGTGCAGAGATTAAAGAAAAGAGGAAACGAAAAGGTGTAGGATAATTTTCATCCCGAAACTGGAAGATTCTGATAAATTATTAAATGGAATGGCAAATCAGATGGTTGCTTGGACCTATAATGTGACAAGTTCATCACATGCTATGCATGAAAGTTAAAAGTAGTTCTTTTGCCCTAGCCAAGGAAAAAAAAGTGGGGGCAGTAATTTTCAGGGAAAATGTTATGCTGTAGTCACAAAACTGGTGGTTCACAAAAGTGTAAGAATGGATCATTATTGAATATGAATGTATAATATCCTGGTTTTAATTTTTTTAACCACATTTTATAGAAGTAAATTTACATTTTTCAAGGTGTCCTAAAAGATATTTAGTTTCCTGGAATATGACTTGTCAACGGTACCTTAAACTATTGACTGAATTTTACAGAAGGCATAGTTTATTTAGGCATTACCAATATATTTTATTCTCTCATAATTCACATGTTGAAACCTTAACCTCCAGTACTTCAGAAGTGGCTGTATTTGGAGACAAGGCCTTCAGAGAGGGAATAAAATAAAAACAAAGCCCTTATAAGAGGGATACAAAGAGCCATCAGGAATGGGAGCATACAATGAAAAAGTCATGTGAGGCCATATTCAACACCATCTGAAAGCCAAGGAGAGCTGACTCAAGAGAAATCAAACTTGCCAACACCTTGATCTTGGACTTCCAGCTTCCAGAACTATGAGAAAATGGATTTCTGTTGTTTAAGCTGGGTATTTTGTTATGGCAGTTCTAATAAACCAAGGGAATATAACAGTACTCCTCAAAACAACAATTTCCAAAATTTTGAAACATTAAACCTTATTAATAAAAAAATTAAATGTAACAGTTATTTTCTTAAAGTCTAAATTATCAAGCTGATTTTAAAATTATCTGTCTGTACCAGAAGCACTATGACTAACAGTTTTTCTCAAATACTGTTATTTTTAAAGGGAGAAAAATGGAAAAATTTAATACACTATATTAATTCATAATTAGTTTGATATTTAAGAGATTATTTACAAGTACAAAGTAGTCCATTCCCTGCAAAGTAATAGAATTTCCTCTGCCAAAAAGTCACAAAAATATTTTTAAATGAATGCAAAAAAAAAAAAAAAAAAGAAACCTATTTAAAGAACTAACATAAATTAAAATGTATTTCAGTATTCACAAAGAACTCAAATACTATACATAAATCACAGACATTCCAAACCCAAAGATTTTATCTTTCCACACTGAATATGTCAGGTCTAGAAAATTTGAAAAACATTTAGAATTTTTTATTAGAAAGATTCAAAGTTCATTTATGTCCAAACACATAAATACATTTTACCCAGTGATCTTAATGCATACTTAATATTTTTAAATCATTGGTATTTTATTTATAAATATAAGCTGCATATTTAGGAATAATTCATCCAATAAAACTGAAAGGCACACAGTTATCCACTGGAATGCAAGCTCCTAGAGGCAAGGACTTGGTCTGTCTTGTTCATGGTCATACGTTGAATAATGAATTGATAGAGTTGGGATCATTTCTAAAATAACTTGACATTTAACATTTTAATTATTTTTTTTTAAATTTAAAAAAGAAAAAATCTTTTCATCCTGGACCCCCCTCCTACTTCCCTCTCCATCCCATCCCTCAATTATTTTCTTTTAATCCTATAAATCTTTATCCATAAAGTATCAAATTAAGACTATAAAAATTATAAAAAATTAAAGAAAACAAATAATAGTTCATATGTTTAGAATGGGAAAAAATTTATGTCACAAAATTAAAGAAACAAAATGAAATCTGTTCTAAAATAATTTTAACACTTAAAGAGCTCTATTGAGTTAAAACTTATTTACGTCCACTGGTTGTACTGTTGCCACCAGTGAACTAAAAGCTCACTACATTTTCTTATAGGATTTCTTTTAAAAATATAAATATAAAATAAAACTAAAAATATAAATAAGGCAAAGCTAAAAGGTAAACAGTATGAGTCTTATTTACAAGTGCTTAGTACTTTCCTTAAACCTAAATTTTCACTTAACAAGCTTAGGTTTTAATTTCTTAAGCTTCAAATCAATCCAGATGCTTTAGTAAACACATACTACTGTTAACTTTAACACATCCACTTCATCTGTCTGCACTGAGCACTTTCAAAACTGAATTGTCCTTTATCAGTTAGTTGCATTTAATTTTGTTGCTGTCCTGAAAAGTAAATTTTCTACATGAATTGTTCTATTAATAGAGTTTTTTAAAAGTATGTTCTTTATCTATATTTGTCAATCTGTAAACAGTATTTACAGTCCTATCCTAGAATCTTTAAGCAATGATTATTCCTCTGAACAGTATGAAAAAATTATAACTATTCATACAAAGAAAATTTCATATTATACCAAATTCCCATAAATTTGCAAGTAACTAAAACTACTCTCAGTAATTCACATTACTTGTCATAAAATTTGTCATGTTAGGTCAAAGTGTGGGGATGAAAAGGAAGAGAGATATGAACTATGTGATTTAAAAAAAATATCAAACAGGAATTTTGGGGGGCAGAAAATTCTTTCACCTCTGCAAACAAATCAAGCTAAACATGGAGATCTATTTAAAAGAACAATAGAAGAGATATGCCAAGAGTTATTAATTTCCTTATGAATATAATTAAAAACAATCCTTTTAATATGGGCTTGTGGAGTCAACAATAACCTGGTTTCTAAACACTTTTAAGCTTTATTACTAGGTTATCTCACTCTATTTACAAAATATTTTAATGAGATAATTATGGTGCCAACCATACATTTCCTACATCCTAAGTGAAAGATATTTTTTCTGATTATTTATGTAGTAAAATGTCACTTCAAAGCTTTAGTTCACCCAATCAAATGCCACCATTATTATTATTTTATTGGCTTAATAATAATTGTATATTTTAAAACACTGCATGAAAGATTATCATGACTTAAAATTTCATAGATTACCTATTCCAATTTATCCACTGGTAATTTATTTTGTTCTAAGCAAAAAGAAGAAAAAATATTTAATAAAAGAACTGAGGAAAGTAAAAACCTGTTTACATTTGTTACATTTAAGAGTCCTCATACTTCTATGAAACAAGAGCTATATTTGCTAAGAATTAAAAACATTATGTGGTTAATTTTAAATATAATTTAGGTTTTGATTCTTCATACAACTTAGTGGATCAAGGATTTACCTGTTAGTAGTTGGGAAAGGATGCCATTTAAAACAGCCACAGCTTTAAATTATATTACCAAACACATAACCACAAAATGTCTTACAATGATCTCTATTTATATGTTAAATAAACCCAAATACCTCTGCAAAGGACAACACATATATACACTCTCTTAAATTCAGCCATACACATTTATTCTAATTTTCCAAGGTATATCACTGGTATTTTGTCACCAGTCCACAGTGACTAGGACTGTTTAAAATTTATTAGTTAAATGGACAAAATCATTCTAACATTCATTGTTGATTATAAAAAACTGTTACCTTATTTTCTTAGCTTTGGTCAGTACCTTAGCGCCACTCACAGCCATGTAGAATCAAACATGGAATCACGAAACAGCATCAAGCACAAACTTTAAAAAGCTCACTACCTGTTCGGTGATCCTCATGTGGAAGTCATGGAAGTCACTGTAACGGCGGTAGGTTTTCCACATCTCCTCGGTGTTCACACTGCGCCGGTGCACGGTGATGGCATACAACGCGTATGTCTTTCCATGGTCATTACAAACGCCTGCCACAGCATATGGGTCATAGTGAGCATATACTAGTCATTTAAGACAAAATGAAGAGGAACAAAAGACACAAAAAGGAGGAAGATGAAGAACGAAAACAAAAAGAACAACATGAAATGGAGAATTTGAAATGACAGACTAAGACAAAAGGATATCACCAGGATAAAACAGATTCCTATCATCTGTACTCAGATCCATAAGGTGTTATATGTGTTGGTTACATTACAAAATGACCTACAAGGCTATCATGATACTACCGACTACACAGTGATGTCCACTTTGTATTCTCTTTCCAAAGAGCTTTTAACAGAAACAAAATAATACCTTTTGTATTAGCCTTCACAGTCCAGCTGTAACTCAATATTGATAGCTCTGAAACTAACCTGCAAGCAAAAGCTACAGGCTAAGATCTATCTGGACTTCCCAGTTGGCTCTGTGGTAAAGAATCTGCCTGCCAATGAAGGAGATGCAGGTTTGATCTCTGGGTTGGGAAGATCCCCTACAGGAGGAAATGGCAACCCATTCCAGTATTCTTTCCTGGAGAATCCCATGGACAGATGAGCCTGGTGGGCTACAGCCAATGACAAGACTGAGCGACTAAAACAAACGAGATCTATTATCTTTTGGCAAATCTTTCTCATTCAAAATATACAGCAATTTACAAATGTAATTTATTCTGAAGACTTCTCTAAGAAGTCATTTTTTTCTATTGAATTGACACAAACCATCCAAGTCAGGCAGTCTTGAAAATCAAAACCTATTCCTATTTTGTACAGATCTTAAGTGAAGAGATGTACATTGAATAATTCTTTTTCATTTTCCATCTTCCCACTCTGAAGCCATGTTGTATTCTACTCAAGATCACCTTTCCAGGTCTCCAACAGTTTATTAAGTCTCCACTCATCTGTACCTGGTCTGCTTTTTAATTCATTCACTTACCTTAATTTCAGTAACTACTTTTTGATTTCTATAACCAGATGTGGTTCTCTTTTAGAATGTGGTATTCTTGCCTTGTTTTATCTCTACGATTATTTTTATCATACTCCCTGTGGTACACAACCACTTGAGGATGGCTGAATCTTGTATCAGCCACATGTGATATAAGACAGCCTTTCATTCATATGAGTGATGCCATTCCCAACCATGACCTTGACATTCTTTGTGCTTTCCTCTGACAGTAGGCTAAGTTCTTCTAGTTCCTCTTTCATATCAAGTCACCCTCTGTGAAGCTGGGCTTTATGCAAAGGCCTGTGGTTCCAGGCTTTCCTCTGCCTTAGCCCATTTGTGCCTCTTTTAAATCTGAGGGCATGAAAATGCTATCAAAATCAAAAGAGCAGTCTTTGCACTCCTATAAGCTCTTTGGCTTCAACTCTTGTTCATTTCCCTATATTTGCTTTTCCTTATAGTCTATTCCACCTGTAGATTTCCCCTTTTAGGTCTTTTTATTCTACTGTTTTCAGTTTTTCTATGTGTAGGAAGCAAATATTGCATAGCAGTTTAGACTATCATGTTGACCAGAAGTATAAATTGCTCTTCTAATAGTAGATGATATTGATCCATGATTGCAAAAAAAAGTGGCCAAGCTTTGGAGTTGACTAACTATTTTGTATTTTGTATATACTTAGGCAAAGAAAGGTCTGAGCAGCTTCTTAGTAAATTATTTTAATCACAAAAACAGCTACAAATCTATACTGGCAAAAGCAGTTTGACAGAAATCTTTCCCAGGTTTTCATGAAAGTTTTTCTAAGATTTTCACTTTGTATTCAGAATTGTCCTTCATTCCCTTTCCATTCCTGATTTGACAAAATATAAGACTGGGGATAGACCTGGTCATCTTGCTGTCAGAGATTTTATTATTCACTGTTCACCTCTTTCAATTATCCTTTACTCAGAGACCTATGCAGAACAAACTATACAACACTTTCATCACATTAAAAAACTACCATCACTCAACAGTGTCAGCATGCCAACAAGGGAATGGCTTTACATGTTGTGTTCAAGAAAGGTTTGGGAAAGGATAACAGAAATCAGGGGCCACTTAGGCAGCAAACCATAACCAATTAGGAGCTAATAAGAACAAGGAAACTAGCAAGAAATAGAAAAGGAAAGAAGAAAGGATGTCAGAAAGCATTTTAAAAAATAACAGTCAGAAAAAAAAAAATAGTTAGATTTCTTACAAATTTGATAGGCAGGGAGACCAGACTAGGATGGGTGCACAAAAGGAAGAATATGGGGCTACTCTATAAAACAAGCCTTAAGATAGAAAGGTAATTTGATTTTAAAAGATAATGAGGCTACATACATTTTAAGATGATGGTGAGATATTACAGTGTAAATAATAGGTTGTGTTTTCATTAGGACAATGTTACTACTCAGCAGGTGCTATGCAACCTCTTTGTTACTAATCTATAACCAGATAAGGAACCAGGATCAGAATATAAATAAATCTAATCACTAAGCATATTGTCTAACCTAGCCACTTATTTTTTAAAACAAGATTCTTCAATGAAGGGCCAGTCCATTAGTCCAAGAATCATTCCATAAGTGCACTGCACTAGTTCTACTTCCTGTCATTAAGGTTAAGGACATGGGATCCAGACTCAAAGAGACTCTGGAGCCCAACTAGTAAAGTAAATATTTATCGAACAGACACTAATATATAATGCCCACCATGTAACTACTAATACAATTAGTTTATTCGTTCTATGAGGCAAGTATTACTATTATCCCATTACACAGATGAGGAAATTAAGATACAGAGAAGTTAAGAATCATCCAAGTTCACCCAACTATTAAGTGGCAAAGCTGGGGTTTAAACCCAAGCAATTTGGATAAAAAGTTGTGCTCTTAACCACTCTAGTATACTGCCTCTTTAGTGTTTATACATAATTTTGTCTGACAGAAATAATAACTTATTAAAAACGCTTAGCATTATCCTTCCATATCCTTTAAGAAGCTGATAAATACTTCTTGAATGAATGGACAAAACAGCTAGAAAATCAGAATCCTCAAAAGAGAGATCCACACAAGAATCACGAGAAGCCAGATAAGAAAACCATCACTGACATTATCTAATAACTCAATACCAATGATAAAATTATTTTTTTCCTCAGTTCACTAGCCATTTTGCACACATGCTGATTCAGTCATGAATCTCACCTCATCCAAGCATTTCTTTTTTTTTTTTCATCCAAGCATTTCTTGTTTTCATAAACTCCTTTACAAAAGCTTCATTTATCCAGAAATCTACTGACTTCTGCATGTATGAAAACAAATACTAAACTAAAATCTGCCCCAAAACAATTTAATTACAATTATGCAGACAATTATCAGCTGGACTCAAAGAAAAGATTGGTTTCAAAGTTTATCAGCAATGACAAAATGCTCAGAATTTACCCTTTTTCAAATGATAACAGTAACAACACTAAAGAAAGGAAATACACATATAATAATAAACATTGTAGAATTTAATGAAGAATATACTACAGAAAAAATGCAACATGAAAATATGACTAAAGAATAGAAAAATGATTTGTAAAAATAAATGTGGAAGATAAGGTAGGGGTAATGATACTCAACAGTTTTTAAGTAATAATTAAACCACAAAGTCTCTTACCAGTGTCTGAAATGTAAGCGTGAAGTTGTACTGAGTCATCAGAAGATACATTTGAAAGGTCATCTAAAGACTGGTGAGGGAAAAAAATCGGAAACAGAAATTTTAAATTCTGTAGGAAAGAAAATGTTAAAGATTTCCATATCATATATATTACTCATTTTTGCTCTATGTCCTTATCTGTACCTCCCTCTCACAAACAATGATTCTCTTTATTTATACTAATAGGAGAAAGAGAAGATAAGATGAAGAAACTGTAAAACAAAGCAATTTAATAATCAACTTAATAAATACATCAGATTATTTCTTCCTTCATTACCTGTCCACATACTATAATTTGCTTCTCCCCAATTATATTCAACATATGGCAAGAAAAAATGTGGATAAAAATAAGTAGACATATTCTTAAATCAACATTTCACTTTTTTAATGTTGAAATATATTACAGCCAACTTTGTATTAACTTAACATTTTTGTTAACTTAGAAATAATTTTAGTTAGACTCCTTATCTACAAAGTGAGAATAATCATACCTACATCAAAGGGTATGTCAGGACTAAATGAAGACATGTAAAACATTTAGAAGACTGCCTAACACAAAAAATGTTAGCTAATATTGTGATTATTTACTAAATGAAGTGAATCTACACTTCATTTAGTTATTTAGTTATTTTAGTTATTTTTTTAAAATAATTCCATAAACAAAAATTATTACTAATTGATTCAGAATAAATTTTATAACTATAAACTTTGGCTCAAAACTTTTTTGCTCCATATCCACACACCCACATGTATACAGAAGGGAACATAAGTATATAATGAAGGCGAGACTGTATGGAAAAGAGTTAACACAATAGACCTTAAGTTGCTCTCCTTAGAAAGGACACTCTGAGACAATATCTGGGAAGTTAGATTTAGAAAAAGTTCCCATCATTCCTAACTGCTAAAGTGGTTTACTCTACCTAAACTATCTGTACAGACAATGTGGTTTACACCAAACACTGGCTTTCTTTCTGGGAGTCAGTTTAATATATGCCTTGTGTGATCTACCTCCAATAAAAACCCTGGGCATTTAAGTCTCAGATGAGCTTTCCTGGTAGCAGCATTTCACACATGTTGCCATATTCACGGCCAGCGCAATTAGGTCTGTGCTATGTGACTTCCATGGGAGAAGATTTGAGGAAACTTGGGCCTGGTATTATATAGACTTTGCCCCATCCACCTTTGCCCTTTGCTGATTCTGCTTTATATCCTTCCACTATAATAAATTTTAGCTGTAGGTATGACTATGCTGGGGCCCGTGAGTCCTCTTAGTAAATCAGTGAACACAGAAGTGGTCTTAGAGACCTATAACACACAGACAGTATATGATTCAGACATATTTTACACTTGAAAAACCATGGGATCTGAATGAACTTTGGATTCCTAATGTGGTATTACCAGTTATTAATGAGTCATCTAAATGACCTTAATGCAGCCATGCATATGACATAAAGCCATTTAAAATTAAGCAACTGCATCCTAAGAAGAAAGCCAAAATTCTATCTCCTAAAGACTGATCATCAGAAGAAACAAAATTTGGTAACTCCATACAGATGATCCACAAGTCAAGTGGGAGAACCATTCAATTAAATTAGATCTAGTCCAGACTTCACCACTGATAACCTTAACAGACTTTAGCCATATCAAGTAACTCTTTTCTGTATTTCAGTTTTCCCAATGGTAATGGTGTAATATCTGTTCCACAACTCTATCAGGATATAATGTGAATGAAAATGCTTTGAAAAGAATTAGAATGCACTTAATTTTTTTAACTGACCTACAACAAAACATTTTGACAAAGAGCAAAACCTTTGTTTTAGAATTATTTTTACATGATAGAATCCCAAAGGAAATGGAATATTCTACAGAATTTAAAATTGTTATCTACTGTAATCTTCTTCTAACTATAAGCTAGCACAGGGAATATAAAACAATCACCTTTTTCAAAAAAGCATTATTATTACCGGTAACCTTCCTTTGTAGGTAAACATATAAAAAGTTATATTTTGCTTTCTTACTACTTTAACCATGTTAGCATCTTATACTATGAAAGCCAGGAGCTGTTGAAAAACTCTGTATATAAACGCCTTTTCTAGCACATGTAAAATATGCAATTAATATGTGCATATTAATATTAAATTAATATGCATTAAGTATGATGAAAAAATTCAATGAAATGTCTCTTAACCATTAGTCACACTTATAATGCATGTGTAAATATCAACTAGACTATATAAAGTTACAATTGATAACATTATAACCATGGGAACTACACTGTGATTTAGAAGTACAAGTACTGATTAAAGAAAACTGTGATTTCAAAACAAGTACATTAATGCTGCCCTGAAATAAAATACAGTTTGCAAAGTGACCATGGGTTAAGAGTCTTGAAGTTCTTGCAAAAAAAAAGAAGTATTTTTTGTAACATTATGCCAGGATAAAAACCAAAAATTGAAATTTACTATGATAATCAATTCAGCAAACAGAACTACAATGGCACTTTGAAAATGCTTATAATCTATGTGCTAATCTCAATCACAAAATGAGTACACCACACATTAAATATTTTCTTTGTTTAGTTTGCTGGAATAAACTATAATGATCCAGTTTATAATTTTAATACAATTAATAAATATTATCTTCATTAAATATGAAAAAAACTTGTTAGTCTTAAGAACAATTTTTTGTAATTAAACTAGTGTAAAAATTCAACTATTTATTCAAATTTGTCTATGTATTTAAAAAAAAGAATCCAAGACTTCAGCTACTTAAAAGCTTGGATTTAACAGATTTGTGTGAAAAACCAACATACTGTAAGTCACTGATGTCAAGTGTCACCTTTTTCAATTCACAGACTGTTTTGCTTTGTATCACTAAATGATAAAAGGAATCTCTTTTATTAGAAAAAGCATTTATTCCAGACAGGGAATGAAGAAAAAAATATTTTTTACTAGTGTTCAAACACTTGTACAAGAACTACAAATATGAATACTAAAAAATTTTAATCCAAGGAAAAGTTTCATCATATTTGGAAACTTTTTCTTCCTAATGGGCATTATATTGCTAACACTGTTCAGTCTCGAGGAGCTATTTCTTTTTATCATAACTCTATGGAAAATTAGAAGCAAATAGTAATGATACCAGATAATTTAGGAAAACACTTAAAACATTACAAAATATCTGACATAACACTATGGCTAATTTGCTTTAGTGTTTTGTTAAAGGTTATACGTTGTACAATAATGGAACATTTATACAATAAGGTCATTTTAGGAATAAATGTCATACTAAGGAACACAAGACAATGGACCTCTCGACCACTTATCTATTACAAAAAGTTCAAAAGAAAAAGTCATGTAGATAGTGGAAGGAAAAACAAAGCAAGCAATCTCCCCATCCTCAACAAATTCTGGACTGAAACTTGCACACAACACTAATATTTCTCTCTAGTTGCATTTTATGAAACAAGGTATTCAACGACAAGCATGGATATATAAGAGAACTGAAATGTTCATTATTTCACATTTCACCTTGAACATATGAAACACCAGTGAACAGTTTATGTGCTAAAAATGTGTCATTCTTAAACCTGTAATCACAGAATACAGTTGCTTAATTCTTGTAAAGCCCTCTAAGCTTAAAAAATGTTTGGTTTTTTTTTCTAATAACCTGAACTTGTTAGTGTGGACCTTAAGAAGTATCTTTAGGTTTCCAGGCATCCCAACCAGTGTTATACTTCTTTTCTAATTAACAAGAAGAAAAAACTAAATCCAATGTAAACATTTATGTGTCATAAATTTACTGCCCATCATAGCACTGATCAGAGTGAAATATTAAATACTGAGGTTGAAAATGATGAAATAATTTTTATCACTTGCAACTAAATCAGGCAGGTGATTTAAACCCATTTTTTAAAAAGAAAATAAACTTCATTTCATTAAGTTCTTATCCACAGATCCCTTATATGTGAATTTAGTATTTCTATAAAAGTGCAACAGCTTCTTATAAAGGATGATTTGAGGGTCCTAATACAGCATTTATTTACATATGTTAAGGCTCAGTTTTTCATATTATTCTCAGACCAGTTTAAGAATTAAAGTAGTCATAACAGTACTTACCAAATTTATGCTTCCTGTAGGAGACCCATTAAAAGATTCTGTGAGAAGGAAAATTCAACTTAATATACAGTCAAAAACTCTTCAAACAGTGCTTTAGCTATCTAAGGTTCAAACCCCAAGAATGAAAGCCACAGAGCCAAGAAAGAACAATAAAGAAAATGGTGGTACACTACTCCCAAACACCTGTTTTCATGGTTTTCTAAGCCAGGTTATTTCAGTGCAAACAGTTACGTACCTAAGTTGTTCCCCTCCCCCCCAAAAAGGCATTTATGTACAAAAAAAAGCATTTTTACATATTTTATCCTCATAGTATCATATTAAGTTGTCTAATATAAATGTAAACATGAGGTAAACACTGCGAATGACATTTGAAATTGTCATTTGAAATCAATGACATTTCACACCAGGAAATGTCAGAGGTATTTTGTTACTTCTGCCTCACTGGACTAATATTACAAATAAAATTATTCTTTAATATGAAGGATAAAAAGTTGTTTATTAAACCTATAAAGCCCACTTATTCATGGTTGATCTGTATCAAAAATGCTGAAGTCTAGATTCTTAAATCAATTTACAATTAGTAGAACAAAAGACACATAAAGTTCCATGAGTAATGCCATTTAATTAAAAAGCAACTAGAAATTATTTTTTAAAATGTTAGAGAGTAATTATTAAAATTAATATCTTTTCCCTCAGAATTTTAGTATATATCTGATCAAGTTAAGTTACCAATTAAGTTATCACTCTGTTAAAAACACAAAGGAATATGGTAAAGCAATATTCATAAACAGTTTAAAGTTACTATATGGCTTGTAGCATATTAGATGTTATTTATAGTTTGGATCTCTAGATGCATCTTCAAAGGAAATTTCTATTACTACTGACACAGGTAGCTGGCATTGCCTTCCAACTTCAACACCTCTAAATGCCCAAGAACATTTCTCAGTTCCTCAAACCTCTGGACACAAAAATAGGAAATTCCACCTAGAATAATTAAAGTGGATAAAAAAATAGTTCTCTATCCTCCTTATTCAATTATATGCCTCTTACCTTCTTTGTTCTGCCCACCTCTGAAGTCTTCCCACCAAAGACATGTCAAATTGAAAGAAAAACTAGTAGCAAAACAGGGGCTTCCCTGGTGGCTCAGTGGTAAAGAACCCACCTGGAAATGCAGGAGACCTGGGTTTGATCCCTGGACTGGGAAGATTCCCTGGAGAAGGAAATGGCAACCCACTCCAGTATTCTTGTTTGGGAAATCCCATGGACAGAGGAGCCTAATGGGATACAGCCCATGTAGTTGCAAAAAAGTCAGAACTTACCAACTAAACAAAAAGAACAAAGGAGCAAAACAAGGCACGGTTTACTTTCTTGCTTAACAATAAGATTCAGAAATTTAGAGTGTCTAAAGCCAATGGAGATCTATATTTAATCAAGACTTAGACTGCTTACAAATATTAGAAAACAAAAGAAGCTATTGTTTGGCATGATGAGAAAAATGTGATTGAAATTAAAATTTAAAAGGGAAAGCATAATTTAAATATTTAAAAGGCTGTGAATTTGTTTTAATAAAGGAAAAAATATCTACCCTTAAAATAACTTAAAGCTAAACTAACTAAAGAAGGCAATCTCACTGACAAAGACAAGGAAAATGGAAGAGAGAGAGCATAGGTAAGCAAGCCATCCAGCTACCTACCTACTTACAGAAGTTTAGTTAAATAAAAATGAAGTTTAATTAAACAGGAATGAAATTTCTTCCAAAACAAAGAAAAACTACCAAGGATACTATTATACATGGTAAGACTTTACCCTCTAATTTTGTGCTCAATTAACCTATATAAATAAAGGGGGGGGGGGCGTGGACAGCTACACATTGAACACTAGATTGGATGATTATTTCAAAATGTCTAAAAAGCAGCCAGAATTTCAGGACTTTACAAAATACACAAAGTATCAGGAAAGTTAATTTTTAAAAATCAGGAAATGAATTTATAACCAGAAAATATAGTCTATTTTAATTAAACAATCCTATGCAAACAAGAAAATTATAAGCATTACTACTTGAAAAGTTGTAGCAAATGCCTAAAACCTAAACACTGACAAATACACATAACACCCATTTTTAATAAAAATGTTTCAAATTATACCCATTATTCCATATATTTTCTTAAAATGGTTTCAAAAAAGTATTAGGTAATTTCTCAGTTATAAAACATGTAAGAGCTCATTAATTAGGACACGGAATGTTAAAAAGCAATGTCCCAGACAGACAAAAGATGTATGTGTATATATTAATTCCAAACTAAAATCAATGATTCCAATGTGAGGAACTACTCAATGACTGACATAAAAGAGAAACTCATTTGATTCAGATCAAAATCAGCTGCAGAAAAAAAAAAAACACCTCATAATCTACTTTGTGTTTTAAGTAAGTATGATGTTTTGGGAAGTTTGAGATCACATAAATAATTTGCTTCCATCAGTCACATACAAAAATGGAAGCTAAAAGTCAGTTTAGAAGATTCTGGAAGAGTTTTTGCACCATAGGATCAAAAACTACTCCCACAGAATATATTGCTACTATGATCATTATATAATACATAAATGCTTATAAATTAGCTGCTTATGATTTATCTTCTTTCTTCCTGGGTCAGATAGCAATTCCATTTCACAGCACTAAGCAAATTTCTAAAGTAGACAAAATTAAAATATACAGTGAAAACATTTATAATAGTCCTTTAAGGAAGGAGAGTTTCTACTACAAATTTCATATCAGCTCTGTAAAAGATTTTTCAACAGAGATAGTAAACAGATACAATATATAATAAACTCTAAGTACATTGAATTTTACTATTGAGCTCACAGAGAAGTGCTCTTAAAAATAGAAAACTCCCTCCATTCAAATAGTTAACAGAGTACTATCCCAGTTTTACAAATAACCAAGATACTAGATCAACAATCAATATAAAAGCTAGTGTAACATACAAATTTTTTAACTACATTTCTTATATTATTTAAAAAGTAAAGTCTCACTAGTATAGAATAAGGAATGGGGAGGATGGGTAGAAAAGAGGGGAGGCTAGAAAGCTTCCAAAATAGAGGCATTTGCTAAAGCAGTGCTAACCACTTAATACATCTATTGTATCTCCAACTTTAAGTGGTCCTGTCCATTAATTCTATTTATAAGTAAATGTGCATAATTAAAGGACTCTCTTAAATACTTAGTAAAGTCGTTCCCATTTATTTTGTATTTACATTGCATATTTGCTAGGAAGTTTACCAAATCCTAGATACTTCATTAGAGTTTAATAAGTACTTCTGCATTGAATTACTAGTAAAAATGGTCATCAGGCCTAAAGTCTGCAAACTGTCTAAGGGCTGCCTCTCACACTATTCTTAAATAGTCAATTATTTACTGTGAAGAAAAACTGATATTTGTGTTTTAGTTTATACATCATTTTTACATACAGAATTCCATTAAAATATGACAACTCTGAGGTAGGATATTACTACAAGAAGAATATTAGTCTATGTTTTTAACTAAGAAAAATAAGGCCTAAAGAAACTACATGTTTGGCCAATATCACACAGGTAATAAGTAGAAAAGGAGTAAAATCAAAGTGTTATCACTCTTAAAGTCTGTTTTCTTTCTTTTTTTTTTTGTTTTGTTTTCTTCACTATACCATGTGACCACAAGAAAATGGAAAGATTGGAATAAATGACCCTTGTAGCTTCTCCTGGCTTATATTATACAGGATTTGGAACAGAGTCCAATTAAAAGCAGAAAAAAATGTTTTTACAATGTTTTATAGTTTATGGGACATTCTCAGAATCATCACTTATCTCATTTAATCTTCTCAATAATCCTATCATTAATCATGACAATTATTACTTATAAGCAAAAAAGAAACTACCATAAAAATATTGGGGTGACAATCCCTTTGAAAACATGCTTCAAGAATTTTAAGAAAAATTCTCTTTTCTCTCCCTTCTCTTTGTTTTTCTTTTCTTTTTCCCTTTTTTCCTTCACTCTTTTTTTTCCACTATGTAAGTTAAATTGTTGTGCTCTCTTTTCTATATTCCCCAGATGGCAATCTGCTTAGGCTCAGTTTTCCAGATTGAGCGTTAGTTAGCTCTGCTTTTAATTGATCGATATCATGTTTGGTTTCCCTTGTTCACCAAGTCTATCTCCTATACTCTTTTCTTTACAATACTTTGGTTATGACTGTATGTGTGGAAGTGAATGTATATGTCCCATTATTTCTGTAATTACCTACCTGCTTGATTTCCTCCCACTAGAACACAGGTACTAGTCACCCCTAATAAGGAGTCAATACAAGCCACTCAGACCAACAACCTTTCCCTCCAAGGGCCAAAACCAAAATGAAGAAGGAATACAACCCTAAAGCCTGGGAAAGTGGACCAAGTTAGAAAAAAGAAAAAAAAAAAGAGAGAGAAATACAGCACAAATGAAAGAACAAGACAGAAAGTCACAAGACCAAATAAACAAAGATGAAATAAGCAATCTACCTGAGAGAATTCAGAATGACAGTAAAGATACTCCAAAGTCTTTGAAATAGAATGGAAAAGATGCAAGAAATAATTAACACAGTTAATACAATCACCAAGGACATAGAAAAGATAAAGAATAATCAAACAGGTATAAATAACACAATTACTAAAATTAAAAATACTCTGGAAGGGACCAATAGAATAACTGAGGCAGAAGAACAGATAAGTAAGCTGAAAGAGAATGGTGAAAATAACTGCTGAAGAGCAGAATAAAGGAAAAAGAATGAAAAAAATTGAGGATAGTCTCAGAGGCCTTTGGGACAATATTATACACAACAACATTGGAGTTATAAGGAATCCCAGAGTAGTAAGAAAAAAAGAAAGGCACTGAGAAAACTTTTGAAGAAATTATAGTTGAAAACTTCCCCAACATGGGAAAGGAAATAGTCAATCAAGTTCAAGAAGCACAGAGTCCCTTACAGGACAAACCCAAGGAAAAACACATCAAGACACATATTAATAAAGCTAACAGAGATTAAACACAAAGAAAGAATATTAAAAGGAGCAAAGGAAAACCGATATGCTTAACAGCAGATCTTTCAGCAGAAACTCTGGAGGCCAGAAGGGAGTGGCAGGATATATTTAAAGTACTGAAAGAAAAAAATCTATAACCAAGATTACTTCACCCAGCAAAGATGTCATTCAAAATTGGAGAAATCAAAAGCTTCACAGACAAGCAAAAGTTAAAAGAATTTAGCACCATCAAACCAGTCTTACAACAAATGCTAAATGGACTTACATAGCCAGTAAACACAAGAGAAAAGAAAGACCTACAAAAACAAACCCAAAACATTTAAGAAAATGCCAATAGGAACATATATCTCAATAATTACTTTAAATGTAAACAGATTAAATGCACCAACCAAAAGATACAGACTGACTAAATGGATACAAAAAAAAGACCCATATATATGCTGCACACAAGAGACCCACTTCAGACCTACAGAAACATAGACTGAAAGTAAAAGGATGGAAAAAGATAGTCCATGCAAATGGAAACCTAAAGAAAGCCAGAGTGGCAATCCTTATTTCAGACAAAATAGACTTTAAAATAAAGAATATTATAAGAGATAAGGAAAGACACTACACAATGTTCAAGGGATTAATCCAAGAAGAAGACATACAATTACAAATATTTACGCACCCAACATAGGAGCATCTCAATACATAAGGAGAACACTAACAGGCTTAAGAGGGGAAATCAACAGTAATACAGTAATAGTAGGAGACTTGAACATCCCACTGACACTGATGGACAGATCATCAAAACAGAGAATCAATAAGGAAACACAAACCTTAAATGAAACATTAGACCAAATGAACCTCACTGATATCTTCAGGACTTTCCATCAAATGCAAAAAAATACACTTTCTTCTCAAGGGCACATGAAACATTCTTCAGGACAGACCACATCTTGGGTCACAAATCAAGCCTCAGTAAATTTAAGAAAACTGAAATCGTATCAAATATCTTCTCTGACCACCATGTTAGGAGACTAGGTATCAACTACAGGAAAAAAAAACAACTGCAAAAAACACAAACTCATGGAGATTAAATAACACATTACTAAATAACAAAGAGGTTACTGAAGAAATAATTCTTAAAGATTAAGATTTCTTAAAGATTCTTAAACAATCCAAAGATTCTTAAAAACAAACAACAACAAAGACACGACAACCCAAAACCTACGGGATTCAGCAAAGAGTTCTACGAAGGGAAGTTTATAGCAATATAATTCTACCTCAAGAAAAAAGAAAAGCATTGAAGAGAGCACCTAAGTCTACATCCAGAGCAGCTGGAAAAAGAACAAAAAACCCCAAAGTCAGTTGAAGGAAAGAAATCATAAAGATCAGAGGAGAAACAAATAAAAAAGAAGTGAAGGAAACAATAGCAAAGATTAATAAAACTAAAAGTTGGTTCTTTGAGAAGATAAAATTGACAACCCAAGAGCCAGACTCATCAAGAAAAAAAGGAAGAAAAATCAACAAAATTAGAAATGAAAAAGTAGAGGTGACGACAACATAAAGGATCATATGAGAATATTATGAACAACTATATGGCTAATAAAATGGACAACCTAGAGGAAATGGGCAGATTCTTAGAAAAGTTCTACCGCCCAAGAAGGAATCAGGGGAAAAAAAAGAAATTATGAACAAGCCAACTGGAAACAATGAAATCAAAACTGTGATCCAAAATTTCCCCAAAAACAAAAGCCCAGGGCCAGAAGGATTCAAAGGGGAATTCTATCAAACATTTAGAGAAGAGCTAATGCCTATTTTTCTGAAAATCTTCAAAAAACCTTCTGAGGAAGGAACCCTTCCAAACTCAGTCTACAAAGCCACAATCACTCTGATATCAAAACCAGGCAAAGACAACACACAAAAAAGAAAATTGCAGGTCAATATCACTGAGGAACACAGATGCCAAACTCCTCAACAAAATTCTAGCAAAGAGAATTCAACAACACATTAAAAAGCTCATATACCATGGTCAAGTTGGGTTTATTCCATGGATGCAAGAATTCTTCAATATACACAAAAAATCAATGAATACATCATATTAAAAAACTGAAAGATAAAAACCATGACCAACTCAACAGATACAGAAAAATCCTTTGACAAAATTCAGCACCCATCTATGATAAAAACGCTTCAAAAAATGGGCACAGATGGAATCTACCTCAACACAGTAAAGGTAATATATGATAAGCCCACAGCAAACATTATTCTCAATGGTGAAAAACTGAAAGCATTCCCTCTATGATTAGGAACAAGACAACTGTGTCCTCTCTTATCACTATTATTCAACATAGGTTTGGAAGTCCTAGGTATGGCAATTAGAGAAGAAAAAGAAATAAAGAAATCCAGATTGGAAAAGGAAGAAATAAAACTCACTACTTACAGATGACATGATACTACACATAGAAAACCCAAAAGAAACTATCAGAAAATTACTAGAGCTAATCAGTGAATTTAGCAAAGTCATGGGAAGGAAGGTCAATACACAGAAATCATTTGCATTTCTATATACTAACAATGAAAAATTAGAGAAATTAAGTGATCAATCCCATTTACCATTACAACAAAAAGAATGAAATTTCTGGGAATAAGCTTACCTAAGGAGACAAAAGAACTGTATATGGAAAATTATAATCATGAAAGAAATCAAAGACAACACTAAACAGAAGGAGAGATATACCAAGTTCCTGGGTTGGAAGAATAAATATTGTGAAAATGACTATAGTACCAAATGCAATCTACAGATTCACAGAGATCCCCATCAAATTACCAACAACATCTTTCACAGAATTAGAACAAAAAATTTCACAATTTATATGGAAACACAAAAGACCCCAAATAGCCAAAGCAGTCTTGAGAAAGAAGAATGGAGTTGGAGGAATGACTTCAGTCTATACTACAAAGCTACAGTCATCAAGACAGTATGGTGCTGGCACAAAAAGAGAAATACAGACCAATGGAACATGACAGAGAGCCCAGAGATAAACCCATGCACATATGGGCACCTTATTTTTGACTAAGAAGGCAAGAATATACAATGGGGCAAAGATAACCTCTTCAATAGTGGTGCTGGGAAAACTGGACAGCTACGTGCAAAAGAGTGAAATTAGAACACTTCCTAATGCCATACACAAAGATAAATTCAAAATGGATTAAAGACCTGAATGTAAGACCAGAAACTACAAAACTTTTAGAGGAAAACATAACAGAACATTCAATGACATAAATCAAAGCAAGATCCTCTATGACCCACTTCCTAGAGTAATGGAAACAAAATAAAAATAAACAAGTGAGACCTAATTAAACTTAAAAGGTTTTGCACAGCAAAAGACAAACAAGGTGAAAAGACAACCCTCAGAGTGGGAGAAAGTAATAGCAAAGAAACAACTGACAATGGATTAATTTCCAAAATATACAAGCAGTTCATACAACTCAATACCAGAAAAACAAACAACCCAATCAAAAAGTGGGGAAAAAACCTAAACAGACATCTCTCCAAAGACATACAGATGGCTAACAAACACATGAAAAGATGATCAACATCACTCATTATTAGAGAAATGCAAATCAAAACTACAATGAGATATCACCTCACACCAGTCAGAATGGTCATCATCAAAAAGTCTACAAACAATAAATGTTGTAGAGGACGTGGAGAAAAGGGAATCCTTGTACTGCTGGTGGGAATGTAAACTGACACAGCCAGTATAGTATGGAAGACGGTATGGAGATTCCTTTAAAAACTAGGAATAAAACCACCATATGACCCAGCAATCCCACTACTAGGCATACACCCTGAGGAAACCAAAACTGAAAAAGATACACGGAACTCAAGGTTCACTGGAGCACTATTTACAATAGCTAGAAGATGGAAGCAACTTAGATGTCCATCAACAGATGAACTGATATAGACACTGTGGTACATAAATACAATGCAATATTACTCAGACATGAAAAGAATGCATTTGAGTCAGTTCTAATGAGGTGGACAAACCTAGAGCTTATTATACAGAGTCAAGTAAGTCAGAAAGAGAAACATAAATATCATATACTAACAAATATATATGGAATCTAGAAAAGATGGTACCGGTGAATTTATTTTCGGGGCAGCAATGGGGAAACAGACATAGAGAACAGACTTACAAACACAGGAGGAGGGGAGGAGAGAGGGTGAGATGTATGGAGAGAGTAACATGGAAACTTACAATACCACATGTAAAGTAAGACAGCCAATGGGAATCTGCTGTAAAACTCACAAACAGGGGCTCTGTAACAATCTGGAAGGGTGGGATGAGGAAGGAGATGAGAGGGAGTTTGGGAGGGAGGGGACACGGGTGTACCTATAGTTGATTCTTGTTGATGTCTGATGGAAAACAACAAAATTCTGTAAAGGAATTATCCTTAGACTGAAAAGTAAATAAATTAAAAAAAAGGAATTCCAGGCTCAACAGTTATTTTCTAATTTGTTATCAGATTTTAACATTTTAATTTAGTATAGTAAGTAAATGTCATCATTTATTCATGGACTTAAAAATATATTACAATTTATATTTCAGCTTTAAGAACATTTTTATGCTATTTGAAAGGATTTCCCTTGGTAAGCAGAATATATACAGGAATATACACATATACATGGATAAATGTACAATGTATGCTACCTTACCTCCATCACCATCATCTGATCCTCTGAAACTAGGATCTTTTAACATATCCAATTCAGCTAACATGCGCACATAAAGTGCATTCTGTCTGAAGGAAGGATAAAATCTTTCATCTCGAAGCATCAATTCATACACCTTATTGAAATAAATCAAGATATTCAATCATTAATACAAATAATGTACTAATTTCCACACACAAAAAAAGATTTCATCAAAAGCTAGACAGAGGTATTACTCCAATGAATTATAGGCTCCATATTTATAAGATGTCAGTAATAAGACTATGTCACAACTAGAGATATTTTTCTGGCTCCTCTAGAATCTAAATTATACTGAAAAGGGTCCTACTGCAAAACAAGTCACAGGACAGCAGTTATATATAATGCTCTACAAAGTAGTGTTCTCTAAGAAACAAATCCAAATACATAAAGGCTCAAAGCACACATTAAAATAATGAATCTGTTATTTATACATCATCTATTCATAAAATTCTAGAATCTGTATCTGTCACTTTAGCCAGATTCAAAGTAAATAACCCAGCATAGGGATTTTCTATATTTCTACAGTAAATAAGCAAAGAAAAACTGGCTACTTTGTGAAGTATTACTACCATAATACATCTTTTTAGTTATCACACTGCACTTTCATAACATTTCAATAACCTTTTACAGACAAATTACAAGCATATAGACACAAACACTGTTTTCAAAAAAGATACAATGATAAATGTTGTACATAATACCTTCCTTTGAATGTCATCAAAGATTTCAGGGGTTGGATCTTCATGATTCAAAGTATCTGCTAATTTTGCTACCAAATAATCATCAACAGTAACTCTTGGAGATGCCTGACAGAGAAAAACACAAGTAGCATTGATCTTTGAAATTTCTAAATACAAGTTAAGCCATCATAGTAGGAGAATTAAATAATTTGTTGTTCAGTCACCCAGTCATGTCCGACTCTTTGCAACCCCATGGACTGCAGCATGGTAGGCTTCCCTGTCCTTCACTATCTCCCTGACTTTGCTCAAAGTCATGTCTACTGAGTCAGTGATGCCATCCAACCATCTCATCCTGTCGCTCCCTTCTCCTCCTACCCTCAAATCTTTCCCAGCATCAGGGTCTTTTCGGCTGAGTTGGCTCTTTGCATCAGGGAGCCGAAGTAGGACAATTAAATAATGGAATCATAGTACTAAAAGTAACTGCAAAAAAAATCCTTGGTTTGTATATGACACCTTGATGTTTAAAGGCTGAAATCAGAACTAGTATTTTTCTGGCCATGAGGTACTACACAGTAGACTTGTTAGACAAACGTGGATTTAAATCTTAACTTTTGCTGAGCAAGTTTCCTGTCACAAGGCTTAACTTACTCAATCTGTAAGATGGAGATAAATACTACATGTCATTACTGTGAGGATGAAAAGAGAGTTACGTAAGGCGCATGTGTCCAGCACACAGGAAACACTGCCACCACGCATTAGTGCTGAGCACTCAGTAGTCTTAGATGTGTACTTAATAAAATGTCAAAGAGTATGCCATGTTGCTACTAATCATTTAACACCAGAAACAATCCTTCTGAATGGCACTTACTATCTTTAATACTGCAGCAAAGTATCAGCATGATAAGGGACAGAAAAAAATTTGAAAAGTTATTTTGTTTCAATAACTTTCATCTCAAGGTGCATAATGTGACAGATACTACAGACATTCTTCAGCATGTTAACTTTTGTATTTTTAAGTCTGAAGGCTATGGAGAATAAATGAGTGATTAAATGATGGTAACTTTTAGAGACAGTACCAAAAGAATGCATTGTTTAAGCAATTTCTCTATGCTATCTATTAGACTATCTAAGGAACAGAATATATAAATCAAGAGAAGAAAAAGTATGTAAGTATTCTGGGCATACATCCAGACAAAACTGTAATTTAAAGATAAATGCACTCTCATGTTCAAAGTAGAACTATTCACAACACCTAAGGCATAGCAACAACCTCACGTTCAACGAGAGAGGAAAGGATAAAGAAAACATGGTACATACACAATGGAGTATTTCTCAGCCATAAAAAGGAAATGAAATAAAGTCATATGCAGCAACATGGATAGACCTAGAGATTATCATACTAAGCGAAGTAAGTAAGAAAGAGAAAGACAAATTACCATATCACTTATACGCACAATGTAAAACACGACACAAATGAACTTATTCCCTGGTGGCTCAGATGGTAAAGCGTCTGCCTATAATGTGGGAGGTCCGGGTTTGATCCCTGCGTCATGAAGATCCCTTGGAGAAAGAAATGGCAACCACTCCAGTAATCTTGCCTGGAAAATCCCATGGATGAAGGAGCCTGGTAGGCTACAGAGTTGCAAAGAGTTGGACACAACTGAGTGACCTCACTTCACAAAAGAGAACAGACCGGAGACTGCCAAGGGGGAGAGAGGATGCAGGAGGGATGGAACGAAAGCTTGGGATTAGCAGATGCACACTAGTATATATACAATGATAAACAACAAGGTCCTACTGCATAGCCCAGGAACCACACTCGATACTCTGCGAAAAACCATAATGGAGAAAAATATGAAAGGAATGTGTGTATGTGTAAATGAATCACTTCACTGTACAGCAGAAATTAACACAATACTATATACCAACCATTCCTGAACAAAATTTAAAAAAAATTTTTTTAAGTAAGTAAACAGGAGGGTATGAATGTGCAGCATAAGGGCTATACAACTTCTAATGTCCCCTTGTTAATTCAACATTCTTAGAAGTAAACTCAGGGAGGTAGTGTGGTGGTACTTTTTTGGTTCTTGTGAGGGGGTTTTTGGAGGAAGAAGAAAAGGACACTTACCTATTACTTGTTTGTGTATGGGTGTGGTGTTCCCTTCCCCCCACCCCTCTCACCCTGAAGTAACAACAGAAGAACTCAACAGCTTCAACTATTCGACAAGATCAGAGAGGAACATGATTTAAGGTAGTTTCTGTCCTTTCATGTGCCCTCTGAGCTCACTACACTCAGTTTCTAGGAAATAAGAGACAAATTTGAAAATAACATTTTCAATTTATCTAGCTTAATTTTTTCTATAATCTCAGGTACACAGAATTAGATAAAACCTTATCCTTGGAATATGGTAAGCAATACTTTCAGAGAGCTAACGTTGGGCATAACTAACCAAGTCCCTAAAAAAAGAACGGTAATTCAGAAGAAATATTTGCACATATGCTATTACTTTAACATACAAATACAAAAATTGCATGCTTTTTCCAAAATTATCTATTAGTCTGTATTGTTTACTTCCATATTACACAAATGTAGTTATTTAAACAAAACGACTAGTTAACAGTGGCAATTGAAAATTAACAGGACTGATCAAAAAATATGTTTGAGAAAACAAAACAATATACTTAATAATATTCCTGTTCTCTGATACAGAAACTTATTTTAACATTTTTTTAAACTTTTTATCTAAATTTAAAATTGGTAGGCAGTACCATTGATAATTCTTAAAATATATAAATCTAAGACTTTTTAAAAGATTATACACATAATAGGACTAATAAATAGATACATCTATATTTAATAGAAAATAAACAATTACATTTACCTTTTATTTTATGATCTTGTAGGGTATTTTTGTGTGCCTTTTTAAACAATACTTTTCTGATCTGCCTGCAGCCTTCAGGACAACCCTTTATTTTATACAGTGGTATAACTAAATACAATCAACTATAAAATAAAATTCACTATGACTTTCGGCTCTGCTCTTGAGCCTTTATCATATTTATTTCTCTTACCACTACAATGTCATGACACCAGGTGAAATATCCTTTCAATAAAATCATTTAGGCAAAGAATAACGGAATTTTAGACCTACAGGGATTTGTTTCCAGCTTTCCCAAAAAAGCGTCTATCAACTTCGTATCTCCAGGTTTGTTTAGTAGACCAGCTGTTTGTCAATCAGGTTCTCTGCATCTATGAATTCATCATACAAGCTGTCCATGTCTAAAATGCCTATTTTTTAAGTACTTCAAAGGATAATGGATGTCATAAGTTAACAACCTCTCCTTTTCAAGGAAAATGGTTCTAAAATGCATAGATCATTTAAACATGTGAGAATAAAGGAGCATTCCAAAGAAATTATAGTTTTATTAAAGAAAGTGAGAAAACTGTGTTTAAGCTGGCTGTTCCTTTCTGGTGATATTTGAGTTCTCAATAGCTTTATTTCCAAAAAATGAGTTATTTTCCTCATTGCATGAGTTCTTGCTATAGCCTACACGTACTCAGTTTCATACGTCTATGTCAAGGTTAATTTTAGTCCCTTCAAAAATCATTCAATAGTTTTAGAGAAAAATCATATAAATTTGTTTACTTAATTCTTTTCGCCACACACATTCTTGATATATTTTCAAATGAAAGATGGATATTATTCTTGTCCCATGCTTTAAAAAATATGATTACTGCCAACAATGGCATCTTTTCTACTGCTGGCAACAATGACAGCCATCTGGAAGGCAAATGTCTAAAGCTATCTCTCCTGACATCTCATAAAGCTGAAACAGTAGTATTATTTAGAACATACAGGTACAGGAAAACTGTATGTGAAAGTAAGTGAGTAATTAGAGAAAACTGGCTTCATCAGAAAGCAAGAAAGTAAGGCCAGGCAAAGGATAACATAGGGATCTTTTAAAATACAGATAAGTAGTTCAGTCGTGTCCGACCCTTTGTGACCCCACGGACTATACAGTCCATGGAGTTCTCCAGGTCCGAATACTAGAGTGGGTAGCCTCCAGGTAATGTTCCCAACCCAGGGATTGAACCCAGGTGTCCCGCATTGCAGGTGGATTCTTTACCAGCTGCACCACAAGGGAAGCACTTTAAAATATAACGGACATTCTACTTCTAAAGCTGAGTGGGGGGTATAAAGGCATTTGTTATACCATTCTTCTTAAAACTGTGTACTCTTCTAAATACAATATATTTCATAAGGCAAAAATGTAAGCACATGCACAAATGAGTGGTTTCCAAATAATATATATACTTAAAATATATTCTGTGCTAATAAGTATGAATTAAAAGGTATTATAGCATAGTCATTAAAAATACTGGAGTGTGAATCTTGAGGACTTTTGTCCATATTCATGAGGTACATCAGTCTGTAGTTTTCTAAATGATGTCTTTGTCTTTGACATGAGAATAACACTAAATTCATAAAATGAGTTGTAAAGTGTTTCCTTTTTCTCTGTTTTCTGGAAGAGTATGTGAAATACTGGTATTATTTCTTCTTGAAATATGATAGAATTCACTAGTAAAGCCATTTAGGCCTGGGCTTTTCTTTGAAAGATCATTTTTAATTATTAATTAAATTTATTTACTCTATTTTCTATTTCTTCTTGAGTCAGTCTGACAATTAGTGTATCCCCAGAAATTTGTCCATTTCATCTAAATCGTCTAATCTGTTGTCATAAAGTTGTTTGCAATACTTCCTTTCGGGGCATCCCGGGTGGCTCAGTGGTGAAGAATCCACCTGTCAATACAGGGTTCGCCACCTGGGTTGGGAAGATCCCCTGGAGAAGGAAATCACAACTCATTCCAGTATTCTTGCCTGGGAAATCCCATGAACAGAGGAGCCTGGCCGGCTATAGTCTATGGGGTCATAACAGAGTTGGATACAACTTAGCGACTGAGCAACAACAGTATTTCCTTGTAGTCCTTTTAATTTCTATAGTCAGTGGTGATGCTTCCTCCTTCATTTACGATTCTGGTGATCTGTATCTTTTTTTATTGGCCAACCGAGCTAAAGGTTTCTAGATTTCATCGTTCATTTTACAACTTTTGATTGTACTACTGATTTTTCACTATTGTCTTTCTGTTTTCTATTTCACTGATTTCCATTTTGATCTTTACTATTTCCTTCCTTCTGTTTGCTTAGATTTTGTCGTGCTTTTCTTTTTCTAGATTTTTAAGAGGAAAATGTATATTGCTGATGTGACATCTTTCTTTCTTTCTAATCAGGCATTTAAAGCTACACATTTCCCTCTACACACTTCTTTAACTGCATCCCATAAATTTTGATGCATTGTTTTTTTCATTTTCATTCAACTGAAAATATTTTCTAATTTCTTTCTGAAGTTTTTGACACAGATACTATTTAGAAATATGTTGCTTGATTTTCAAGTATTTATAAATTTCCTCAAATCCCTTTTGTTCTTGATTTCTAATTAATTCTACTATGAGAAACAAACATATTTATATGTAATTTTAATGCCTCTAAAATGAGTTGTTTTATGGCCTAACTTATGACCTATCCTAGAAAAGGAAATGGCAATCCACTCCAGTATTCTCATCTGGAGAATCCTGTGGACAGAGGAGCCTGGTGGGCTGCCATCCACTAGGATCCTCAGAGTCAGACACGACTGAAGTGACTTAGCAGGAGCAGCAGCATGACCTATCCTGGAGAATGCTCCATGAGTATGCTTGAGAATAACACTGTTGTTAGAAGTATTCTACAGATGTATTTGGTCTAATTGGTCTAAAGTATTGTTCAATTCTTGTACCTCCTTGGTCATTTTCTAACTGTTTCACCAGTTTTGAGAGTGAGTACTGAAGTCTCCAACTGTTACTGCTGAATTGTCTATTTGTCCCTCAATTCTGTCAGTTTGTGCTTCATGTATGTGTGGGTTCTGCTGATTTATCATCCTGATCAACTGACCCTTCCACTATAAAATGTCCCTTGTTTCTCTAGTAACGTTTTTTTGTCTTAAAATCTATTGTCTAATATTAGTATAACCACTCCAGCTCTGTTTTAGTTACTGTTTCCAAGGTTTACCTCTTACTTCCTATTATCTAAAGTTGTGTGACCCTGAATCTTAACTCTGTTATTTAGTATCCACATGACCCTGGACAGGTTAATTCAATTTTCTAATTTAATCAATTTCTTCACCTATACAATGAGAATAATATACAAAAACTATTATCAGTATAAAACAAGGCAATGTAAGGCAGCTGTGCACAGCAGCATGAACAATGGGTATTTACAAGTACTACAAATCATTATCATCTTCTTTGGCAGTATCATTATTAATTTTAATTATTAATAATCTACCATTATTAATGACACTGTCAAGGAAGAAAACAAAATGTATTCTCAAATAAATCAAAGTATATCCTCACCTTTTCTGATAAATACTGTTCATAAATTCCAACAGCAGCTGCTCTTAAAAGACCTTTGGTTTGGTTGGTTTGATGTTTTCCATCTTTCTGACGACTTGATAAAACTTCTAGCTGCTGTTGGGCTGTAACGCGGTATCCTTCCACTGTCATCCAAAAGAAGAGATGTGCCTGACCTCCAGTTTGCTGCATGTAGTCTACCAAATAAAATCCATAACAACAGAGATATTAAAGTCACAGATTTTTGAGTGCATACAGCTGTAAGACAAGTTAAGAAAGATAGTATTTGAAAGTTTTAAATACTTAAAACTCTGCATTTTGAACATGTTTAGAAAATACTGGAGGTTAAAAAAATGTCATATCATAAATTGGTTAAGCTGAAGAGACCAATTATGCAGAAAAAAGAAATGGAAGTGCATTTTAAAAAACATCTGATTTTTTCATGAAAACACCTCTTGGGAATAAAGCTGCCAGGGAAGGCTTCATCAGAAATAAACTACTTCACCAACATTCAGCTCCCATTCTCAATAAAAATTACTAGTCATAATATTACTATTATACCACATGTACTAAAAATAAAGATTGGGCTCTTCAATAAGCCATGCATTTCTTTTTGTTCATGAATATGAAGTCTCAGGGAGCTTTGCTGGAAATATCCCCTAGATAAAAGCAATTCTGATGTAACATTAATAAAATCGGTAAACATTTATATATAAAATAGTATAAAAATAAGACCTTTCCCCTGTTCATGCACAAAAATGATACAAGCAGGTTATATATACCATGCTTTCCTGATAAAGTCTCTTTCTCAAATAACTAAAATTCATACTAGAATCCCTTGGGGTTTATTTAAAAGCAGATTAGCAAATGCACACTGGAACTACAGTAAGCATTTATTTCCTTAAAACCAAAGAAATCTCTATCCCTATGGTTTCTAAAAAAAGTGTGGGATATTTCGGAAAATGAGGAGTGGAAGAGAGATACATATGGCATGCCTAATATCAAGTATTTAAAATTTAACAATATATACAATTATAAAAAACTTGAGGGTTATGTTATTTTTATAAAATGGATTTACCTACCCATAAAAAACTGTAGTGCAACATTGTCTACAAGAATGCTGTCCAGGGGAACTGTGCAAAGTTTCCCAAAGTTTGCTGCCAGTTTCACAGTATTTATTTCCTACAAATAAAAGTTTTTGCAGATTAACATCTCATCTATCCACTCACTACATTAAAGATCCTTACATAGACATAAAAAATTAAGTCAAAATGGAATAAAGTTTTCTTTTCTTGTACAGGTGGGTTACCAATAAAAAGTATCAGCTCACTGAATTTCCTAGAGTTATTTTAAGAGCTGCTTATTAAATATACATTAAAAGTACAATAAGCACTCATTTCTTCTAACAAAAAATAAACCTAAATGTATTTTCATGTATTCTCTATTTTTACCCATTCCAAACATAAATGAACATGATAGGGACTAAAGGGGATATTATGTTGAAGAATAAACAAATCCCAATATTTTCAAGTACAGGATGAAGTCTACCTACTAGAAAAAAATAAAATATTCCTAACTATTAGATTTGCTAATTGGGTAAAAATTCTGAATCTTTGTAGAAAATGGGTTTCTTTTCAGTCTACCTAAATGGTAAATTACATAAACTTCAAAGCAAGGAAACTACCTATATAGAGAGAAAAAAGTTTTTAACAGGTTCAAAATTTAGAGAATCTACACATCCAGCACTGTGCTAGATGCATTACACATATTACTTCATTAAATCTCCACAGCAATCCTATTGGATAAACATCCCCAATCCCACTCAACAGATAAGAAAATTGATGATCAGAAAAGTTGCCTATGATAGCAAAGCTGGTTAGAATGAATCAGTGTCCTCAAAGTCTGATGCCCTTTCCACAAAAACCAACAATGTTTCTGGAAATGATTTCCACCAGCTTCTCTGCATTCCCAAATCCATACTCACAAACCTCTATTTTCAAAAAAAGATGCACAGGTTTTCTGAAAGTTAGATAAGGCTGCCTTATTCAGGGGCAGATACTAAATTAGGCAGTAGGTGATATATAAAGGAAAAGGAAGATGATTTCAAAAGAGGAGAAAAAAACTTCTCTTGTAATTAGTATCTCCTCTTCATATAAGAACATAAGAACAACAATAGATTACTGATTTGAAATTATTGGGGTAAAGCAATCTACTGCAAATTGCACTCATTTCACATACTAGCAAGGTAATGCTAAAATCCTTCAAGCTGGACTTCAACAGTATGTGAAACAAGAATTTCCAGATGTATAAGCTGGATTTAGAAAAGGCAGAGGAAGCAGATCAAATGGCCAACATCCACTGGATCATCGAAAAAGAGTGAATTCCAGAAAAACATCTACTTCTGCTTCACCGACTATGCTAAAGCCTCTGACTGTGTGGATCACAACAAACTGGAAAATTCTTCAAGAGATGGGAATATCAGACCACCTACCTGTCTCCTGAGAAACCTGTATGTAGTCAAGAAGTAACAGTGAGCATCAGTCATGGGACAACAGACTGGTTCAAAGTTGGGAAAGGAGTCTATCAAGGCTGTACACCGTCACCTTGCTTATTTAACTTATATGCAGATGACATCATGTAAAATGCTAGGCTGGATGAAGCTCAAGCTGAAATCAAGACTTCCTGGAGAAATATCAGTAATCTCAGACATGCAGATGACACCACCCTAATGTCAGAAAATGAAGAGGAACTACAGAGCCTCTTGATGAAGGTGAAAGAGAGTAAAAAAACTGGCTTAAAACTCAACATTCAAAAAACTAACATCATGGCATCTGGTCCTATCATTTTATGGCAAGTAGAAGGGAAAGCAATGGAAACTGACAGACTATTTTCTTGTGCTCCAAAATCGCCGTGGAAGGTAACTGCAGCCATGAAGTTAAAAGAATTTAATTTTTTTGAAAGAAAAGGTATGATAAACCTAGACAGCCCATTAAACACACAGAAATCTCTTGCATTCCTATACACTAACAATGAGAAAACAGAAAGAGAAATTAAGGAAACAATACCATTCACCATTGCAACAAAAAGAATAAAATACTTAGGAGTATATCTACCTAAAGAAACAAAAGACCTATACATAGAAAACTATAAAACACTGATGAAAGAAATCAAAGAGGACACAAGCAGATGGAGAAATATACCATGTTCATGGATTGGAAGAATCAATATTGTCAAAATGGCTATACTACCCAAAGTAATCTATAGATTCAATGCAATCCCTATCAAACTACCAACAGTATTTTTCACAGAACTAGAACAAATAATTTCACAATTTGTATGGAAATACAAAAAACCTCGAATAGCCAAAGTAATCCTGAGAAAGAAGAATGGAACTGGAGGAATCAATCTGCCTGACTTCAGACTCTACTACAAAGCCACAGTCATCAAGACAGTATGGTACTGGCACAAAGACAGAAATATAGATCAATGGAACAGAATAGAAAGCCCAGAGATAAGTCCACGAACCTATGATCACCTTATCTTCGACAAAGGAGGCAAGGATATACAATGGAAAAAAGATAACCTCTTTAACAAGTGGTGCTGGGAAAACTGGTCAACCACCTGTAAAAGAATGAAACTAGAACACTTTCTAACACCATACACAAAAATAAACTCAAAATGGATTAAAGATCTAAATGTAAGACCAGAAACTATCAAACTCCTAGAGGACAACATAGGCAAAACACTCTCCGACATAAATCACAGCAGGATCCTCTATGACCCACATCCCAGAATTTCAGAAATAAAAGCAAAAATAAACAAATGGGACCTAATGAAACTTAAAAGCTTTTGCACAACAAAGGAAACTATAAGCAAGGTGAAAAGACAGCCCTCAGATTGGGAGAAAATAATAGCAAACGAAGCAACAGACAAAGGATTAATCTCAAAAATATACAAGCAACTCCTCCAGCTCAACTCCAGAAAAATAAATGACCCAATCCAAAAATGGGCCAAAGAACTCAACAGACATTTCTCCAAGGAAGACATACAGATGGCTAACAAACACATGAAAAGATGCTCAACATCACTCATTATCAGAGAAATGCAAATCAAAACCACAATGAGGTACCATTAT
The DNA here is from genome assembly GCF_023699985.2 of Odocoileus virginianus. Classification (NCBI taxonomy): domain Eukaryota; kingdom Metazoa; phylum Chordata; class Mammalia; order Artiodactyla; family Cervidae; genus Odocoileus; species Odocoileus virginianus. The sequence continues at coordinate 86,378,302 of NC_069674.1, read as the reverse complement.
ACGCCAGTCAGGATGGCTGCTATCCAAAAGTCTACAAGCAATAAATGCTGGAGAGGGTGTGGAGAAAAGGGAACCCTCTTACACTGTTGGTGGGAATGCAAATTAGTACAGCCACTATGGAAAACAGTGTGGAGATTTCTTAAAAAGCTGGAAATAGAACTGCCGTATGACCCAGCAATCCCACTTCTGGGCATACACACCAAGGAAACCAGATCTGAAAGAGACACATGCACCCCAATGTTCATCGCAGCACTGTTTATAATAGCCAGGACATGGAAGCAACCCAGATGCCCATCAGCAGACGAATGGATGAGGAAGCTGTGGTACATATACACCATGGAATATTACTCAGCCATTAAAAAGAATTCATTTGAATCAGTTCTAATGAGATGGATGAAACTGGAGCCCATTATACAGAGTGAAGTAAGCCAGAAAGATAAAGACCATTACAGTATACTAACACATATATATGGACTTTAGAAAGATGGTAACGATAACCCTATATGCAAAACAGAAAAAGAGACTGAGATGTATGGAACAGACTTGTGGACTCTGGGAGAAGGAGAGGGTGGGATGTTTCAGGAGAACAGCATTGAAACATGTATATTATCTAGGGTGAAACGGATAACCAGCTCAGGTTGGGTACATGAGACAAGTGCTCGGGCCTGGTGCACTGGGAAGACCTAGAGGGATCGGGTGGAGAGGGAGGTGGGAGGGGGGACTGGGATGGGGAGTACATGTAAATCCATGGCTAATTCATATCAATGTATAACAAAAACTACTGTAATGATGTAAAGTAATTAGCCTCCAACTAATAAAAATTAAAAAAAAAAATAAATAAATAAAGAGAGAGTTCCAGCCCAAAAAAAAAAAAAAAAAAAAAAACCTAGACAGCCCATTAAAAAGCGGAGACATCACCTTGTCGACAAAGGTCCACATTGTCAAAGCTATGGTTTTTCCAGTAGTGAAAGGTGGATTATAAAAAAGGCTGAACACCAAAAAACTGATGCTTTCAAACTGTGGTGTTGGAGAAGACTCTTGAAAGTCCCTTGGACTGCAAGGAGATCAAATCAGTCAATCCTAAAGGAAATCAATCCTGAATATTCATTAGAAGGACTGATGTTGAAGCTGAAGCTCCAATACTTTGACCATCTGATGGGAAGAGTCAACTAACTGGAAAAGATCCTGGTGCTGGGAAAGATACAAGGCAGAAAGGGAAGGGGACAACAGAGGATGAGATGGCTGGATGGCATCACTGACTCGATGGACATGAGTTTGAGTAAACTCCAGGAGATGGTGAAGGACAGGGAAACCTGGAGTGCTGCAGGCCATGGAGTCACAGAGTTGGACACGACTGAGCGACTGAACAACAACAAAGCAATCTAGCACCAGCACATGACTTCCCCTATCTCAGTCTTCCTTCCTCAGATTTTATCACTTCTTGATTCTGTCCAGCAGTAGCTCTATAGATATGGGATGGAGAAGAGTATTCACTATCACTTTATTTGTAATAAAAAGAATAAAGCATCTCTAAGACTTTAAGATGAGCAGTATGGTTAAAAAACCTCTATCTCTGAAGATTCTGAATTTTCATCCAAAGGAATACATGCTACATCTTGAGCTATTAAAAAAGGTAAAGCTTCATATTCAAATCAGAATTGACAAGCTCCCAAACAAGATTTCTAAATTTTAAAAGGAATTCAGTATCAGAAAGTATTTAGGCAAACAGACTTAAATAACGACATTAAGGATCACCAAGGGCGTCCCTGGTGGCTCGGCAGTGAGGGGCCTGCCTGCCAGTGCAAGAGACATGAGAGAGGCGGGTTCAGTCCTGGGTGGGGAGATGCCCCGGAGGACGGCATGGAACCCACTCCAGTACTCTTGCCTGGAGAATCCCATGGACGGAGGAGCCCGACAGGTTACGGTCCACAGTCTCGCAAAGAGTTGAACACAAGCATCGCTAACTTTAAGATCTAGGTAGGGTAACTAGATAAAGAGACAACAATTACAAGTAAAACCATATTATTCTTCTATTCTGAATTTACATGCGTATATAAATTCATTTTAAAATATACTTAACTGAACACAGACATACATACACCTGCACACACATTTATGACAAATATAGGCCTCAAATAATGTGTAAGTTATAATTAAACTAGCAAACTAAATTCAAAATTTAAAAATAAGTCTTCTATTCCTTAAGGAATTTAAGTACACTGCAAAATTACAAGACCAAAGAGTCACAAATCAATTTCCAATAGAAAACAGGCATAAAAAAGGTGATTACACTAAAAACCAAAGGTAGTAAAAAATTTGTTTCAAAGCCCCAAATCTCTGCTCTCTTTTACAATGAAACTCATCCAAACAGCTACCTATAATAACTGTTTCTAATTCATTTCTTCCCATTTTCTCCTGACTCCCATCAGGGTTTTTCTCCACTATTCAACCAAAATGCTCTCGTGGATCACCAATAATACCCCTGTGGCAAACCCAACAGTCAATTCTAAATCTTCATTTTATTCAACTTATTAGTAGTCTGTGATACACCTGATCTCTGACTTTTTTCAGCATTTTCTATATTTTGCTTCTAGGATATCACACTCCTTTCCTTCAATCTCAACAGTCACTTACAGTTTGTTTGACTAGATCTTTCACTTTGTCTTAAACACTAGTAACTGAAGTGCCTCAGGACAAAGTCTTTGATATCTTTTCTTAAATTCATTCTTTTAAGTAATCTCATCCAATCTCTCAACTTTAAACAAGCAGCTGATAATCCTGAGGATTCTCAAAGTTTATTTCATTCACAAAATTTCCCTTGAAGTTGAATTTACCAATTAGAATGTCTACTTTAACATCAAACAGGGATCTCAAGCTAAAACATTCAAAACTTGATTCTCTCTTCCAAACTTCCTCCTCCCTCAGTTTTATTCATTTTAGTGAATAACAACACTATTCATGCAGGTGCTCAGTCCAAAAAACTTTGGAATCATCCTTGAATTCTTTTTTCTCTCTAAACCCACATTTAACACATTAGCAAATACTATCTCCAATTAACTTCTCACATGAACCCCCCCAGACATCTCTTACTAAACAAAAACAAGAGTCGTGTAAATGATCTGTTAGTTTCCATTCTTGTCTCCACCACTCCACCACAATCTACTCATCACAAAGAGCCCAAGTAATCATTTTACCTCATAAGTCTGATTATGTCACTTGCCAGGGCGAATGTCCAATGGATTTCTATCACAGTCAGATTTTTAAAAATCTTACTATGGAAGGTAAAACCATGTATGATCTAACCCCTAAGGTTCCTCTCTAAATTCATTCCTACTACAAATCCTATCATACATTCCATACCAGTCACAATGAGTGAAGTCACTCAGTTGTGTCCGACTCTTCGGGACCCCATGGACTGTAGCCTACCAGGCTTCTCAGTCCAAGGGATTCTCCAGGCAAGTATACTGGAGTGGGTTGCCATTTCCTTCTCCAGGGGATCTTCCCGACCCAGGGGTTGAACCCGGGTCTCCCACATTGTAGGCAGACGCTTTACCATCTGAGCTACCAGGGAAGACCAGGCACGATCCTATTCCAGGGACTTCACATTTGCTCTCACCTTTGCATGAAAGGTTTAAAAAAGGGAAAAAAAAATTCACAGGAGTCTCTCATATTATTCAGATCTATGCTCAAATGTCACCAGATCTCTCAGCACCTATCTAAACCACTCTGACATTCTCTACCACCCTACTTTGCTTTACTTATTTTCTTTCACATTTTAGGTTTTTTTTTTTTTTACATTTTATTTTTTCACATTTCACTTACATTTTTTACATAATATATCAATTTATATATTGGTTTATTTTCTGATTCTGCAACTAAACGTAAGCTTCATGAGAGAGATTTCCATCTGTTAGATCCATCTAAAATGGTGTCCAATGTACAAAATTCAATAAATGCTGAATTTTGAATAAATGACACATGAGTAGATAAATGCATAAATCAAGAAAAAGAATTTACTTTTCATGCAGTATTTTAATCCCATTAGCTTGTTTTAATAAATACTTACTACACTGTATAATATAAATTTTCTCTAAATTTTTAGTTCTTCTGTAAAATGCCACACTGGTTAATACTCGACCTTTTGTTATTTTCTGGATATTTTAGTGAACAGAAATTATCTATAGTTAAATATTAATTCAAGAGTATTTTACTCACTTTGCCTGACTGCAACCGTTGTATTCTTGAGTCACATACTTTCTTCACAAATAATAAGCTATTTATTTGATTTTTGATGGTGTTGATATCTAAAAATAAACAAATTGATTATGAGGTAAAGTGACAGTGTTACTTGTGAAATACTTTAAACATACACTTACTGTAATTTAACATAACAACCAATGAATACAGCAATCATTTTATTTAAAAAAGAAATAACTGGAAATTTTATAGTGAGAATTATTTAATTAAAATTAAACTATGTCAATTATCTTTAGCAATAACTGCAATAATAAGAGTCTCACATTCAGAAAACTATTGTGCTTTATTCTCGGAATATATTAGCATAATAAAAGTCAGATTCAGTTAAGGTGAAAACAACTAATAACATAAAATGACATTTAGGTAAATTAAAGTTTTGTTTGAATATATAGTAATTGTTAAAGAAGTAAAACATTCTTATTCTTAAATAAATTACTTACCATCACCAGCTGTATCTAGAGATCGAAGATACTGTAATTCTTCTGCTGCTTTATCTCTGACTGCTTCGAGCTCTCCAATATTGTCACTCAATTTAATAATGTTCATAAAGGCCTCATAGTTGCAATTAGAATCACGGATCTGAAAATAAAATTTAAAACATAGATGGGAGGGAGATTCACATAAGTGAAAACATAATCTTGAATACCTACCGTGGGCCAGGCACAACTGTCCTCAAACAAAATGAAAATCTCTACTCATGGTACTTACATTCTCCTGGGTCACAGACTATTAACAAAGTAAGTAAGATATTTAGCACACTGTGAAGTAAAGAGCACACTCAGAATGTCTGATGACAGCAAGGTGGCCATGGTGACTAGAGCTAAACCAAAGAAATGCAGAAGAGCAAGGGAGATGAGTGCTAATGGAAAAGCAGGCAGGACAGGGTTTAGTAAATGGTTTGGCTTTCGCTGTGAATGGAATGAAAAGTTATTGGAGGATTTTAAACATTAAGATGGCATTCTCTGACATAAATTTAACAGAACCACTGTAACGACATGAATAACTGTTATTTCATCCTTCTTCTCCAGCCACTTGCTATTTAAGATTAAGAATGGAGTAGAACATTAAGCTGGATTTAACCAGAATGTGGTTTCACCAAGCAAATAATAAACTGAGAGAGAGAGGAAAGGTAGTTGAGAATGTTGTAAAGGAACTAATGACTATGACTGTCAATAAATTTAAGCCAAATAAAACAGTAAAGGGAACTATGAAAAGGTAGCCAACTTGGTTGTCCATTCTAAACAGCAGTCCAAGTACTGGTGATTGCCAAAGTTGAGAACTGTGGCGAAAAGAAGTTGGGGGGTGGGGGGGTGGGTGGGCAATAAGCACATGAAAAAATGTTCAAAATCATTCATCATCAAGGATGTGCAAGTTAGCCATAACAAAATGAAAATGCCAAATATCTATCAGAATGTGCAGAGACCAAATTTGGTCTTCACATTCTCAAATAGTGCAAGTAGAAGTACAAAATTATAACACAACTTCAGATAACTACTTGGCGATGTCTCTCACTTTGTATAAATTTTACTTCAATAATAAAAGAAGTAAGTTATTAAAGACCTGATTTTTCTAATACATTAAGAAACAAGTAAATAGCTGTTCACTAATCTGCTCTAGTAGGGGATAACAATATAAACCAATTAAGTAAACTATTCCACAGTCAGAGAGAACAGTTTACCATTAACTAGTTTGTCCCCAAAAGATATAAAATATATATTTTGAGATAAATAATGCAAATTGGCCCATACTATCTTTAGAAACGACTTAAAAACTTAAAACTTCTGTTAGGTAATATGAACATTTCTATTTGGAGGATATATGTTACTACTACACTGCTCTAAAATTTTCCTTTCAAATAAAAATAAACTATACAATTAGGTATCATTAATATGAAATTTACCTGGCAGAAAGAGTAAGAACTGAGCCAATTTTATAAGACCTATGTGCAAAGGGTTTTCCACATAAATAATGTCAAGAGAATAAACCAGACAACAAAGCAAGCTAAAGATCCTTTATTGATATATTTTTCACTTTTAAATATATTTTCTGATATTTTACAGCAAAGCACAATAGTGATCAATCACTGTTTTAAATAAAAAAGATCCCAACCATCATACATAATAATAGTACCAGTCCAACTATGCAGAGAACAAGTAAAAATCTGGTGGCTTGAATTCTGTTCTGAGTATGTGTTAAGTCCCTCAAAAATGTTTTTACCATGTAACTAATTATACACTTAATATAAGCTCAGCAAAATAAAAATTGAAAACTAAAGAAAAATAGAAATAAAAATAATTCCTAACCCCATGAGTGAGAGATAACCGTAATATTCTCGTAAACTTGCATCCTGCTCTGTACTATAGGTAAGGTTATACAGTACTATAAACTGATTTTTAAGGTTAGTATATGATATTCATTTTTGTGTTACAAAAAAATTTTTTTTAAGATATTTACTCTTACTTTACTACTTAAACATTTTAAAATTTTACCTTTTTCCTACTTCTTAAAAAATCACTTAAGACATAACCAATACTTGTAGTAAAGTGAAACAAACAAAAGAGAAAACTTAAAATTTTCAGGATACTACCTCTCTATTACAACAGAGGATGAGATGGTTGGATGGCATCATCAATTCAATGTACATGAGTTTGGGCAAGCTCTGCGAGTTGGTAATGGACAGGGAAGCCTGGTGTGCTGCAGTTCATGGGGTCGCAAAGAGTCAGACAGGACTCAGCAACTGAACTGACTGACCTCTCTATTAACATTTCAGTCAGTATACAACTTATCAGAATCACAGTCATTCATAAACATATAATTACTTATATATTTATTTTTAAAGGAATAGATATCTACACACATCATTTTTAGTTGTCCTTTTCACATAAAAAATAAACACATCTTTTCATATTCATAAAGACATACTATCATCATAGTATAAATAGTATTTATTGCATCAATATTCCTAAACTATTCCTCTATTTTGTTGTTCAGTTGTTCAGTCCTGTCTGACTCTGCGACCCCATGGACTGTAGCACAACAGGCTTCCATGTCCGTTACTATCTCCCAGAGTTTGCTCAAACTCATGTCCACTGAGTTGGTGACACCATCCAACCATCTCATCCTCTGTCACCCCCTTATCCTCCTGCCCTCAATCTTTTCCAGCATCGGGGTCTTTTCCAGTGAGTCAGGTCTTCGCAGGTGGCCAAAGTATTGGAGCTTCAGCTTCAGCATCAGTCCTTCTAATGAATATTCAGGACTGATATCCTTTAGGATTGACTGGTTGGATCTCCTTGCTGTCCAAGGGGACTCTCAAGTCTTCTCCTACACCACAGTTCAAAAGTGTGAATTATTTGGCTCTCAGCTTTCTTTACAGTCCAATTCGCACATCTGTACATGACTACTGGAAAAACCAGCTTTGAGTAGACAGACCTTTGTTAGCAAATTGATATTTCTACTTTTTAATATGCTGTCTAGATTTGTCACAGCTTTTCTTCCAAGGAGCAAGTGTCTTTTAATTTCATGGTTGCAGTCACCATCCACAGTGATTTTTGGAGCCCAAGAAAATAAAGTCTGTCACTGTTTCCATTGTTTCCCCATCTATCTGCCATGAAGTGATGGGACTGGATGCCATGATCTTAGTTTTTTGAATGTTGAGTTTCAAGCCAGCTTTTGCACTCTCCTCTTTCACTTTCATCAAGAAACTCTTCAGTTCCTCTTCACTTTCTGCCATAAGGGTGGTGTCATCTGCATATCTGAGGTTACTGATATTTCTTCAGGCAATCTAGATTCCAGCTTGAGCTTCATCCAGCCCAGCACTTTGCATGATGTACTTTGCATGTACATTAAATAAGCAAGGTGACAATGTACAGCCTTGATATACTCCTTTCCCAATTATGAACCAGTCTGTTGTTCCATGATTGGTTCTAACCATTGCTTCTTGACCTGCATACAGGTCTCTCAGGAGGCAGGTAAGGTGGTTTGGTATTCCCAACTCGGGAACAATTTTCAACAGTTTGTTGTGATCCACAGTCAGAGGTTTCAGCATAGTCAATGAAGCAGAAGTAGATGTTTTTCTAGAATTCCCTTGCTTTTTCTATGATCCAACGGAAGTTGGCAATTTGATCTCTGGTTCTTCTGCCTGTTCTAAATCCTCCTTGTACATCTGGAGGTTCTCGGTTCATGTACTGTTAAGGCCTAGCCTGAAGGATTTTGAGCATTACCTTGCTAGCATGTGAAATGAGTGCATTTGTGCCTCTATGCTGAATACTTAAATTGCTTTCTTTTTTTTAGTATTATTAGCTAGATTGCCATTACTAGTCTTAAATCAGATTGTTATAACCTTGTTTATTAGCACTTTAGGATAAATTTCAGGAGCAGAATTCCTAACCAAAGGTTTTTTTTTTAGCTATGGGGACATGTAAATTTTTAAAGCTCTAGGTACAGTCTAGCAGGACTCTAAATAAGCTGACAAAGGAAATGAAAAATTAAGTTCTGTGAACTCCATGAAAGATTCTAGGAACACAAAGCTAGGAAGACAATTTCTGCCTACAGGTAACCCATAAGCTGATGGGAGAGACAAACATTGTAATAGCAACAACAATGAAAAATGGCAAGTTTGATAATGGGTATGATTAAACAAAGAACAATCAAATACTTCCTTCCTAGAAAAGCTAGACTGAGTAAAAGAAGACAATGTGGGAGAGGAATTTCAGATTCACAAAAAGGAATCAAAGACTTAGGTAACCATCAAAGTAATTCCCAGCAATAGCCCAATTACACACTCTGCCTCAACCATTAATTTGCTGAGGAGAAGCATATACAATCAGAAAAAAAATTAGAACTAGCAAACTTAATAACCACTAACCCTTTGATACATCCGATGAATGAGAAAACTGTGAGTTATCTAACTCACCGACACACTACGCAACTTACAGAAACGTTATCTAGAACTTAGATCTTCTCAATCTAATGTTCTTCCCTCCAGATTTCTCTCTACTATTTAGCACAAAATTTAAATTGCATGCTATTTAAGTAGTTCAGATTAATTTAAAATCAAATAGCAGTTTTAAGAAGTACTTATCATCTATACACACAGATAAGAAAACATTCTTTTTTAAATTTAAATAAGTAGAAACAGCAGGAACACTGTAAGGAAGATTATCTTATCAACCTACTTCCTTAAGGAAAATCTGGCTAGTGCATTCACACATAAGCAAACAGAAATATTGAAAATATAAAAGATTACCTTGAGATATATTTTTACTTAATTTCTTTTATAAATTATTGCTTAATCATCCTGACTTTCAAATCATATTTATACCTTTTAAAAAACTGTTTTAAAAACAAGAGCTGCATTTTAGAAAGTACATACCATCCATATGATATATTGATTAATATAATCAGGATCACTGAGTTGATTTATCAATGGAAGAAGAACTCCACGTGCAAGGATTTCCTGGACAAAAATTTTAAAACACAAAAACAGATTTAATCTCATACACTTTTCAAATCAATAGCACAGTGTAAATTTCCTAACTCAATGCTGTTACTGAAGAAAAGTAAGGTATAGGTAAAAGTAAACTTAGTAAATGACATGATTTACAAAAAGATGAGCTAGCATACATAAGTTGAATAAGATGAAGCCATCTATATCAACTTAGATACATGGCCACAATAGTAAGTACAGTTGAGTGAAAAAAAGCAAAAGGATACCTCTAATAAGTTAGCATTTATATCCATTTTTAAAAGGCAAAACATGGCACTATATGTATTTATGGACTCCTACTTCTATATTAAAAGTATAAAAACAAAAAAAGATAAGATACCAATCAGAACAGTGAATGCCTTCAAGGGAGGGATAGAGCAAATACAGCAAAATGTTAACACTGCTTAAATCTGGTTTGTTGGTGCATAAATGTCTATTGCATTAACTCTATCCCTGTCGGTCTGAAATTTATCTAATACAAGATAATAAAGTAACATTTATGGTAACACAATTAGTTAATATTCTTTGACTATACCTTCCCATTCTCTGCAGCTGTTTACACTTCTATCAAGATTCTGGCTCTCCTCCTAGGACTGACTACAGAATTAATTTTCCAATGAAATAAACCCTGACTGTCCTGATGAACACTATTCACTTATATGTTTAAAATACACTCATGCTTTGTTTGTATTTACGGCATTTATCACATACCATTCTTTAAGTAATTCTGTGTCTTCCACTTCTCTTAATACACTACAGCTCTCTAGGAACTTTTTGTATGTGAGTGAGATTAGTTAAAAGAGATAAAAGATTTCTCTCTCTTCAAAAATACTCTTATCTTCTCAAGGTCAGTGTCCTAAATATGGTATGACTTTGATAAACATTAAAGGATGCAAATCGAGAAACTAAGTGGCTCAGATGATAAAGCATCTGCCTACAATGCAGGAGACCTGGGTTCAATCCCTGGGTTGGGAAGATCTCCTGGAGAAGGAAATGGCAACCCACTCCCAGTGTTCTTGCCTGGAGAATCCCATGGACAGAGGAGCCTGGCAGGCTATGGTCCACGGGGTCGCAAACAGTGGGTCATGACTGACTGACTTCACTTTCACTTTCAAACTGAGACAATAGTGGACCTGTTTACTCTTCAGTCCTCTATGCTTGTGATGTCAAATTTATGAAATAGCATTTCTTATGAATACGAGAAAGGCTAAATAGCCACAAGTTTAATAGGATGTTTCCCTTCTCTAAGTAAAGGATCAATTTATTTATTCCTTTCCAGATTTCTAATTTATCTGTGCCATTTTCTGGTGTAAGTTCACAGAAGAGAGCCTTCACTTTGTTTTCCTTTGGAGAAATATTTTATATAAATTCTACTTCTATAAGTTTTACAAGTCTTTGACAACTTTTACCCCATGATCAATTAATATTTCTAAAAGGCTCCAATAACTTTCTGAAATGTCTTTTAAGACATCCTCCAGTCTCAAATTAGAAAATTGCTTATTCTGGATTAGCTTTAATTTTTAACCTTTTAAAAATTATATTTATTTATCTAATTTCTCCCCTCAAATTATGTATCTGACCACACATGCTCAAATTTTAAATGTATTCTGTAATGATAAAATTCACAAACAAAAAAGTGCTTTATTCAAAGTTTATTTTCAAAGTGAGTAAAACACATAAGGGTAACCTTTTTGAATAAGTTTACTGCTTCATATTAGTTAAGGCAAACAGTCATTATGTCTCTGAAAACTACTTTGATCTCCTAATTTGCCTCATGAAAGAGTTTGGTTAGTCATGTGTATGTGTGTGTGTCTGTGTGTTTAGTTGCTCAGTCATGGACTCTGCAACCTCAATGACTACAGCCACCAGGCTCCTCCGTCCATGGGATTCTCCAGGCAAGAACACTGGAGCGGGCAGCCATGTCCTTCTACTACAGGGGATCTTCCTGACCCAGGGATCGAACCCAGGTCTCCTGCATTGCAGGCAGATTCTTTACCATCTGAACCACCAGGGAAGTCCCTGGTTAGTCAAATGACTCAATAATTCCTATACAATTTTAGTGAGAGCAAAATATTGCAAATATTATAAAATATGCTACAATTTTCATATAATTTTCATACACTTTAAGACAAGCATCAGCTGTCAAATATGAAGATTTAAAAGTTACAGAGTCACTGAGGCCATGAATCTTTATCAATAAAACATGGTAATGGGAAAAAGCAGAGGCAATTAAATAGCAATATCTCAGTCAAATGCTGTGATTTGTACAACTCATACAAAGGATTCATATAAAGGAAAGAATTAAGAACTCTCTAATCTGTTATTTAATCTGAACAAAGTGCCTTTTGGGGGAACCTAGATTTAATTATCAACAAAGGAAAGCTGATAAAGAACTATTAAGTTAATAGAAAAACAAAGTGACCACAAAGCTCTACAGTTACACTCACTCAATTAGACTCAAGCAAAAAGAAATGAAATATTGGTCTAAAAGAGCAATCTATGGCAAACATATTTGTTCTTTCTTTAAACAACCCTACTTATTTTAAACGTATTTTAAACCCATGTAACGAGACTGATCGTCATTCCCATCTCCTAAAAGTCACTTTAATCTTTAAAGAGTAGCAGTTGCATGTGCCCCATAGCCAGCAAGAAGGTCAAATAGGTTTCCGCTCAGATCATGAACTCCTTATCATCAAAATCAGACTTAAATTGAAGTAGGGAAAACCACTAGACCATTCAGCTATGACCTAAATCAAATCCCTTATGATTATACAGTGGAAGTGACAAAAAGATTCAAGGGATTAGATCTGAAAGAGTGTCTGAAGAAATCTAGATGGAGGTTTAAGACATTGTATAGGAGACAGGGATCAAGACTATCCCCAAGAAAAAGAAACGTAAAAAAGGAAAATGGCTGTCTGAGGAGGCCTTACAAATAGCTGTGAAAAGAAGACAAGTGAAAAGCAAAGGAGAAAAGCAAAGGCATACCCACTTGAATGCAGAGTTCCAAAGAATAGCAAGGAGAGATAAGAAAGCCTTCTTCAGTGATCAGTGCAAAGAAATAGAGGAAAACAGAATAGGAAAGACTAGAATTCTCTTTAAGAAAATTAGAGATACCAAGGGACATTTCATGCAAAGATGAGCACAATAAAGGACAGAAATGGTAGGGACCTAACAGAAGCAGAAGATATTAAGAAGAGGTGGCAAGAATACACAGAAGAACTATACAAAAAAGATCTTCATGACCCAGATAATCACGATGGTGTGATCACTCACCTCGAGTCAGACATCCTCAAATGTGAACTCAAGTGGGCCTTAGGAAGCATCTCTACAAACAAAGCTAGTGGAGGTGATGGAATTCCAGTTGAGCTATTTCAAATCCTAAAAGATGATGCTGTGAAAGTGCTGCATTCAATATGCCAGCAAATTTGGAAAACTCAGCAGTGGCCATAGGACTGGAAAAGGTCACTTTTCTTTCCAATTCCAAAGAAAGGCAATGCCAAAGAATGCTCAAACTAATGCACAATGGCACTCATCTTACATGCTAGTCAAGTAATGCTTAAAATTCTCCAAGCCAGGCTTCAACAGTATGAGAACCGTGAACTTCCAGATGTTCAGGCTGGATTTAGAAAAGGCAGAGGAATCAGAGATCAAATTGCCAACATCCACTGGACCATCGATAAAGCAAGAGAGTTCCAGAAAAACATTTCTGCTTTATTCACTATGCCAAAGCATCTGACTGTGTGGTTCATGACAAACTGTCGAAAATTCTTAAAGATAGGAATATCAGACCATCTGACCTGCGTCTTGAGAAATCTGTATGCAGGTCCGGAAGCAAGTTAGAACTGGACATGGAACAACAGAGTTGTTCCAAATAGGGAAAGGAGTACGTCAAGGCTGTATATTGTCACCCTGCTTATTTAACTTATATGCAGATTACACCATGAGAAACACTGGGCTGGATGAAGCACAAGCTGGAATCAAGATTGCCGAGAGAAGTGTCAATAACCTCAGATTTGCAGATGACACCACCCTTAAGGCAGAAAGTGAAGAATTAAAGAGCCTCTTGATGAAAGTGAAAGAGGAAAGTGAAAAATTTGGCTTAAAACTCAACATTCAGAAAACGAAGATCAGGGCATCTGGTCCCATCACTTCATGGCAAAAAGATGAGGAAACTGTGGAAATAGTGGCAGACTTCCCTTTTGGGGGCTCCAAAATCACTGCTGATGGTGACTGCAGCCATGAAATTAAAAGATGCTTACTCCTTGGAAGGAAAGTTATGACCAACCTAGACAGCATATTAAAAAGCAGAGACATTACTTTGCCAACAAAGGTCCATCTATTCAAAGCTATGGTTTTTCCAATAGTCATGTATGGATGTGAGAGTTGGACTATAAAGAAAGCTGAGCACTAAAGAACTGATGCTTTTGAACTGTGGTGCTGGAGAAGACTCTTGAGAGTTCCTTGGACTGCAAGGAGATCAAACCAGTCCATCCTAAAGGAAATCAGTCCTGAATATTCATTGGCAGGACAGATCCTGAAGCTGAAACTCCAATGTTTTGGCCACCTGATGTGAAGAACTGACTCACTGGAAAAGACTGTGATGCTGGGAAAGATTGAAGGCAGGAGGAGAAGGGGACAACAGAGGATAAGATGGCTGGATGGCATCACCAACTCAATGGACATGAGTCTGAGCAAACCCCAGGAGTTGGTGATGGACAGGGAGCCCTGGCGTGCTGCAGTCCATGAGGTCGCAAAGAGTCACACACGGCTTAACGACTGAACTCAACTGAACTATGCATTAAAATTGATTATCTGATTGGTATATGCTATGTGGCAGGCACTGTGAAAACCAGTAAGTACACAGTGATACAGAATACAGAAATGAAGAAATGGCCCCTGTCCTCTAAGACTTGGGATTCCATTAGGGGAAAGAGGCATCAAGCAAGTTAATCCAACGATCAAACTTTCATGTTAAAATATGGTAAATGTTAAGAAGGAATACAGTACCTACCTACACTAATAGGGAATTATGAGGGGGCTTTTAGAGAAGGAGGCATTTCTGAGGAGGTGAGAAATGAGGGACAAATATAATTTAGCCAAGAGAATAAGGCAAATCATTCTAAGCAGATGAAAGAAAGAGTATGAGATAATCCTATAGTGGACAGAAATGGCACTCTGGAAAAGCCTGTGTGGTTGGAATACAGTGACAGCATGGAATGAAGGCCAGAGAGGTTAAACAAAGCCACGTCACCCACAGTCTTATTATAAGCCTTTTAAAAGGACTTAAGACTTAAAACATTTGCTGGGTGGTCATTACTGGGTTGAAGAAAAGACTTATAAAAGGCAGACAGGATTTGGAGGCAAGAGTAAGACTTCCATCTTGTGCATGCAAAGTTTAATAGGGCTTTGCATCAATGAAATAGTGATTTTAGTAGGCAGCTGGTGGACAGTTCAGAAGAGAAAGATATAGATCTGAAAGTTATTAGCATTTGGATGGTGTTTCAAATCACAGGGATGGATGAGCAAGAAGGCAGAGAATTGCACAATCTGGATATTTAAAAGTTAAGCAGAGTATCAGGCAGGCAAAGACTGCTCCAAATAATCAGCATGAATGAATATGATGACTGATGAGCAGTATATTCCTTCAGTGGTAGATGTGAATCTAGACACAGACATGCCAGATGTTGATAATGACCAGCCCAAGTCTTCAATGTATATAATCTATCAGACTCTCCCCATCAAAATCAAGCATTTTCTATTCATTTCACAGTATCATTACCCTACCTGAAAGTGCACTGAACTAAAGTTAGAGAGCTATTAGGATACTGCTAAATTGATACTGCTTAAATAATAATAAGCAAAAAAACAGTTTAGGAACTGGTGTATCTGTTTTGCAGAATGGCAGATGAAAAAGATCATAAACTTTCATTTTCAGTATAGTCAGAAACTTTTAATTTTACCCATTCAGCCAGGGTAAGGACTAACATAGCTAGCATTTTTCAGTCATAACCAGTAACCAAAGTCAAAATGTTATTCCTTTACATTTGCACACAGAATTTTATTCCAAAGGATTATACCCAGGGAATGAATGAGTCCAAGATTATTGTTTTCATCTGACATTTATTTTTCAATGCCAAGAAGTAGAATCTTAGCTGCCCAGGTTTTTTTTGAAAGTTTCTATCCAGAAGTGTTACTTTAATTAGCCTAATTTAGGCAAATTTATAGGATTCACTGGAAGGACTGATGCTGAAGCTCCAATACTTTGGCCACCTGATGCAAAGAGCTGACTCATTAGAAAAGACCCAGATGCTGGGAAAGATTGAAGGCAGGAGGAGAAGGGGATGGACAGAGGATGAGATGACTGGATAACATCACCGACTCAATGAACATGAGTTTGAGCAAGCTTGGAGAGATGGTGAAGGACAGGGAAGTCTGGCGTGCTGCAGTCCATGGGGTAGCAAAGAGTCGGACACGACTAAGCAACTGAACAACAATGTTTAAGAAAATTTAAAACATAACCTAACTCTAACTCAGGCAGTTCTTGAGGTATTGTTCAGGAACCTCTGGGGTGTAGGGAAAGGGAAGCAAACAGTGGTATTTTCAGAATGGAGCATGACAGTTAATGGAATGTGCTTGTGTATTTCTGTGTTCCAAAATTCCTTAGTTTTAATATTTACAATACAATAAATATTGATAGACAAAGTTCACATAAACAGAAGCTATCTGGAGTCCTTAATAATTTTTAAGTGTGTAACAGGGTCCTGGGACCAAAAATTTGGTAATTACAACTCTAAGTTTCTTTACAGCCATGTATTTGGTATGAGTTTAAGCTTACCCTGACAAAGTATCGCATGATCTTGTTCTGGAAATCTCCAGGAGGTAGCAATAAATATAATAAGACCTCACACAAATCCCTTAGGAATCCTAGAAATAAAAAAAAAGGAGCTATAATAACAGAAAATACAAAATCTCCACCTACTCTTGATATAAAACACAAATAAAGTAACAGGATTAAGCAGTTTGCTGATTATACAAGCTTATTATCTTAATAATTAATCAGTATTCAATAAAAACCTTTGTTATTCTCCCAATAGCCAATCTTCATTAATCAAAGTAATATACACTTTTTTACTTTGCCTAGTTCTACCCTACATCTTGAGTTGTTGAGAAACTTCAATTACAAAAGTGTTTTCCCCCAAAGTTTTAGTTGCACCAAGTATTCTACTCTTCTACCACACATCTCTACATACTTAAGTTATCTGCACATTTAAAAATATACTTACAATTCTTTTTCAAGAAAGAACCTCCACTAACTTTGCAGGTAATAAGAAGAAGAATATGCTCTTCTATTTTACTGATTGAAGAGGGCTTGATTTACATAAAAGAACTATACATCATTCTAACTATTTCTTACATTTAGTTATTTTATTAATGCTGCTGCTGCTAATGAAGTAGCAATTAAAAACTGAACTGCATAATAAATATAAAAAGGAAAGAAGAAAAAAGGAAAAAAGCAGAAAAGAAGGCAAAGAGAAAAGCTGAGCACATTTTAAAAATCTAAGAAAACAATTTCCACAACTAGCAATGCTTTTCTGAGTTGTTCATATGCTGACACTTCCTGGGAAGGTAATTATATAGCTGATCCTGATAATCAAAACAACATGCCAAGTAGCACAGACTAGGTCATTGTAAAACTAGGAAAAGACAACATCCTCAGTTAAAACTTATCTGGTCTAATATCTCAAAAAGAAACATCAATTCAACTCTATAAATTTCATTTGAAACATTATCATCATTCCCTTAGAAAATATTTACGATAATAGGTGTACCCTTGAGTTAGAAATAGTAAATTCAAGGTGAAGATCAAAAAAAGTAAAGTCATAAGGATAAAATGTTTGTGTTTGCTATATTTTAAAAGACGACAAAAGAAGTTCTCTTTAATTGAAAAGGCTCTCTTTAAAAGAAAAAAGAATCTGGAAATTTAAGAGTTAAAAGATAAAATGAGCAGTAGTGTTTTTACTAAGCTTCCTGTCCCATAAGAATAACTTCACTCTTAGATTTTACCCTGGTATTTGTTAAATGGTTCTGCTAACTTGCCTCTACTAATGTGAACAGTTAATATGCTTAAAAAGTTATATTAAAAAGAAAACCTTCTTCATCTTTGGGAGAAGTGCACACTAAGTCACGGCAAACGTCCTTTTCCATTTCAACTTCAACTTCAAAGAAGGTATCTACAAGATCTTCTGCTGTACCTGGACAGAAAAGGAACAATTCAAGATTACAGAATAATAAAGAAAAACAGATTCTAAAATCCTAATTTTCAAATGGGATAAAGATATTATTACCTTTCACTTGATCATCCTTCTCTGTTATCTTTTGTTGGGCCTTTCTGAATACTCGTAGGTGTGTGCCAAAATCATCTACAAGGCGTGTAGTAAAATAAGGTTGCCAGTCTATTTCTTTAGACCTTATAACAAACACATTACATAGAAGGATGACTTTTTTAAATCAAAAAATAAATTTATTCAGTGACTACTGAAAAACAACATGATCATCACAGACTGAATTTATTTATACTGAGATTTTGTTCATTTAATTAGTATTACACCTTAGCCTTTTCAAAAGACCCATAGTTTATCAAATCTATTTAAACTCTTGAACAGTATTCTTTGAAGTATTTTACGTATCGAAGCTTAAAAGTACTAAGTGCTTAAAATTAAAAAAAGGAAAGACAACAGGCAATTTCTCATCCCAGACGTAACAACACATTAAGAGCTGAGAATGCTTTTGCTTGTTTTTAGAAGAGCACTTGGGATTTTTTATTCTTTCTGAACCCCTTCTGAATTCTCCACATTCTTCCATTTAGTTATACAGTTCAAGTTTTGAACCAAATACCTTTGGTGTGAGCCTGATTGGTTTCTGTTTGCATATATAAACACTTAAAAACTCGACTATTCAAAATAACTATAGTCACTTGGAAATGGTTTAAAGAATAATGTATAAAATACCACACTTACCCACGAAAAAGGTGGTAACTAATTTTATTAAGCTACCTAGTACTCTCATAAAAGAAGACTTCAATAAACACTGCTAATTTAGCACACCAGTGAAACATAACAAATAGATAAATACAAAACAGATTGCACATCTCTTTTGATTAAGTGATATTTTTAAACAAGCATTTTTTTCAATGCTGTTCTCCTTATATTAACACTGAAATTAATTTATCCCTTTAGGAACCTACCAAATAGAAGACAAAGAGTCTATTCGTAACAATGCTGAGCAATAAAGGAACAACAACAAAAAAGTATACCATAAGTCATCATGCTAATTCATAAAAAAGCAAGTGAGTTAGCTAATTTCATTACTGTTTTTGGAGAAAAACCTTATAAATGTTAACAGCATTGAGGAATATCACAGATGGTTGTTTTCAAATAAGAAATTATTAACATTAATATACTTTTTAATGTGCAATTATAATCTATTATACACATGGAAAGTAAAAGTAAATTGTAAGTACATGAAATACAAATCAACTTAATAAAAATATAGGTAACCTGAGTTCTGAGATTTGCAGAGGGGTTACCATTCAACTACATGAGCCATGTATATAAGTATACACTAAATAGCAATATTCAGTCTCAACATAAAACTTAAATACTTAAACTTGGAGGTCTATAGAATCTTTGTTTCTTATTTTAAAGAGAAAAGCACTATCTGTGTAAGCATCTTTCAAAAATCCTTACATGAATATCTGTACAAAATCATCCAAACTTGAAAATTTGTATAAGAACAAAATTTACTTGGTATAGACCATAAATTCATTTAATCCATAAAAGGTTCATTCTAACAACTTTAGAAGCAGAATCTTTCAAATTGTATGTGTTCTGTTTCATGTATAGTGCTGTTATAGAATTTACTAAAATTCAAACGAAATAAATTCATTAATTTTAGAAGGCATTCTAAAACCTATCTCAATTCATCTTAGAAGATGTAAATGAGACATCTGAAGAGGATATAAAAGGATGTAAAAGTAATATTTAACATGACTGGAAGTTAATAAGTAATGCAAATATAAAAAATTATTTTAATTATTAAACACAGATTTCTATTTTCAATATACAAATACACCGAGGTGAGGAAAACAGGAAACAGAATAGTTCATATTCCCTGTCCAAGGTAATTATTTTCCCTCTGCTTGACTCATTTTCACTGAATACATGCAAATTTAATGTAAATCTCAATTCAAAGGAACTATTCCAGGTAAGGAAGATAGGAACAACAGTAGTACCTGACTGCCCACTTATAAATTAGGAAAATAACTACTAATAATTTCTAGTAGTATTTACCTTATAATTTGAAAACATTTTGTTGATAGCGAAGTACTTCCTAAAATTATGGTATATGACTAATATATAAAAAGTGCAATGTAAATATAAATTTAAAAATCATTCAATTTATGTAATAACCACATTTCCTTCTATTGATCTACAAATAGCTTTCTATTTGAGTTCTTAATACTATTATTCTTAAATCATGACTGCAGTCAAGGCTCTTTTTCACTTTGTTTAAAATATTTCCCCACATGTCTTCCAGTAAAAACATCTACATTATTGTACAATGAATCCTATTATCTACACTTTCATTTTATTACTACTAAGCTTTCATTTCTTGAATTAAAAAATGAGAGCATACTTCCTATATGACCAAGAGAATAAGGAATATATTCAACCCTACCCCCAAAAAATAAAATTTACAGTAGGTTCCTGTAGCTTATATATCTTGATAGAATGATTGCATGAATTACAACGGTTAACTAGGAATGCAAATAAGAAATGAAGTCTCAAAGAACAAAAGCTACAGTCAAACTATAAAGTGTACCTCTCTGAATATATATTAGGCATGCCTTATCTTCATCTCTAATACCAGCATCTTATTCCTGGCCTTTTAATTGGTCTCCCATGTCCTTTCTTGTCTCTCCCTTCATTCTATTTTCCATAGAGCAGCCAGAGTGATCTTTATAAAAATACAAATATGATAATACAAAACAAGAGCTTTAAAAACACTTGAATGACTCCTGATCACGCATATCTGGGTCCCTGCTTACTTCCTCATCATCTGTTTCGATCTCTTCCTTCCTCTTTGGTTCTGTTCTTATCTCAGTGCCTCTGGACAGACTATTTCCTCTGCCAAATTTGCTCACCCTGTCTACTCCCTACAAATTTACCTTCTCTCCTCCACATTCCCCTGACAATTCCCATGTATACTTTTGAGTTTATCTAAAATGTTGGTTCCACACACAGCACCCTGCATTGACCCTCACCCTCTGCCCTACTCCTTCACACTAGGTCTGGAGATATCTGGTTACAGCGTTTAGTTCTATAGCACTTAGAATCTGCAGTTAAATAATTCAATTGCTGAGATAAATCAGGGATTTCATCTGTTTTATTCCACTGTGTTTGTTTTATTCACAGTGCTGTTCCCAATGGCTAAATAATATGTTAAACACTGGAGGCACTCAATACATACTGATTTATTGATTTCTCTTTCAGGGTCAGAGCACTGTTAACAGGTGTCTGGAGAATGGCCACATGAACCACCTAGAATAGCTGATTCTTTACTCCTTAAAGTTCTGAAGTAGGACACACATTGATTGAGAAGCTCTTTTTGCCTCTCGAAAACCTAAAACTACTTAATGCTAAAGCCTAAAAAAGGCAATGAACGTCCCAAATATGGGGCTGAGACTAAGATTATACAAATTCCTTCACTGTTTCCATCTATTCTGAGCAGTAAACAGCTTATTATCAGTAACACAAAACACACATCAAAATCAATTAAAGTTTCTGTAAAGAGGCCCTGAACTGGCATACCTGTCCTTGATTCAAGTAAAAGATACACCATTTCATTAGTTGGGAAATTCAGCAAGTCATATCACATCCCACGGTTTTTCTCTAGGGACACTCACAGCTTTAAGAATCTATGATTAACCAAATACAACACACACATACACAGGCACAGAGGAACACAGTACATGGAAAAGTGATAATGGGTAAATAAAATATCTGATCAAAGGAAGCAATCATGAATGTATGGCATTTCAACTTCAATCATATAAATCATTCAATATAAGACCAAGGGAAGACCTTTTGATTAAGGTTTTGCTAAGAGTTATTAATGTAGCCTTTGTCCAACTGAGCTATTTCGAATCCTGAAAGATGATGCTGTGAAAGTGCTGCACTCAATATGTCAGCAAACATGGAAAACTCAGCAGTGGCAACAGGACTGGAAAAGGTCAGTTTTCATTCCAATTACAGAGAAAGGCAATAACAAAGAATGCTCAAGCTACGACACAATTGCACTCATCTCACATGCTAGTAAAGTAATGCTCAAAATTATCCATGCCAGGCTTCAGCAATACATGAACTGTGAACTTCCAGATGTTCAAACTGGTTTTAGAAAAGGCAGACGAACCAGAGCTCAAATTGCCAACATCCGCTGGATCATCGAAAAAGCAAGAGAGTTCCAGAAAAACACCTATTTCTGCTTTATTAACTATGCCAAAGCCTTTGACTGTGTGGATCACAATAAACTGTGGAAAATTCTGAAAGAGATGGGAATACCAGACCACCTGACCTGCCTCTTGAGGAACCTATATGCAGGTCAGGGAGCAACAGTTAGAACTGGACATGGAACAACAGACTGGTTCCAAATAGGAAAAGGAATACTTCAAGGCTGAATATTGTCACCCTGCTTATTTAACTTATATGCAGAGTACATTATGAGAAATGCCAAGCTGGAGAAAGCACAAGCTGGAATCAAGATTGCTGGGAGAAATAACAACAACCTCAGATATGCAGATGACACCACCTTTAAGGCAGAAAGTGAAGAAGAACTAAAAGAGCCTCTTGATGAAAGTGAAAGAGGAGAGTGAAAAAGTTGGCTTAAAACTCAACATTCAGAAAACTAAAATCATGGCATCCGGTCCCATCACTTCATGGCAAAGAGATGGGGAAACAGTGACTGACTTTATTTCTCGGGCTCCAAAATCACTGCAGATGGTGATTGCAGCCATGAAATTAAAAGACGCTTACTCCTTGGAAGAAAAGTTATGACCAACCTAGACAGCATATTAAAAAGCAGAGACAATACTTTGCCAACAAAAGTCTGTCTAGTCAAGGTTTTTCCAGTGGTCATGCATGGATGTGAGAGTTGGACTATAAAGAAAGCTGAGCACCAAAGAATTGATGCTGTTGAACTGTGGTGTTGGAGAAGACTCTTGAGAGTCCCTTGGACTGCAAGGAGATCCAACCAGTCCATCCTAAAGGAAATCAGTCCTGGGTGTTCATTGGAAGGATTGATGTTGAAACTGAAACTCCAATACTTTGGCCACCTGATGTGAAGAGCTGACTCACTGGAAAAGACCCTGATGCTGGGAAAGATTGAGGGCAGGAGGAGAAGGGCAGGACAGAGGATGAGATGACTAGATGGTATCATCGACTCGACAGACATGGGTTTGGGTGGGCTCCAGGAGTTGGTGATGGACAGGGAGACCTAGCGTGCTGCGGTTCATGGGGTCGCAAAGAGTTGGACACAACTGAGCAATTGAACTGAACTGTCTTGAATAAATCATTCTCACAAAGAAGTTATGGTTTCCAGTTTCTTTTAAATGACATAACAACTAAGGACATTTGTAAACAAATCTGAACGCAGAGTAAGAGTCTTTCAAGGCTCTTCACCAGTATTTTGTAGTTGTCTTTTGCACACCTAATTTAATTGCAATCTATTTAGCAACTTGCTCTGAGTAAATTCCAAAGCAAGTGACCTCATTTTCACAGGAACTACCCTGTCATACTCATTTCTTCAAAATAGGTAGGAGTAAATTAAATTATATGATTACAATAAAAAGTATAACCAGGGTACACAGGTTCAGAAACAAATACAACTTCCTTTTTTAATACACTCAATTGTCTTGCTCCTCTAAAGCATCCATGTTCAGCTTACACCACAGACTTTCTTTGCCCAAGAATCTATTAATACAAGTGACTTTTGATAAGTTTAAATCTCAAAAAGTGGGAACAGAAAAGGGCAGAAGTACAAGAAAGTAGTCTATTAGCCTAGCTTTAATGCAATGGGCTTGAGTCAGTATGTCATACAAAGGGAATGGACTGGCTAACTAAAGAGAATTTCTACTATAGTAGTCCAGAACTGGTACCATTCCAAAAAGAGTTTACAATTTTTTGACAATACTCACACACACAGAAATAAGCAGAAGTTAAGTGCTATGTCATAAGTCAAAAAAGATTGAAAAAATTTGACGAATGAGGACTATCACTGATGAATGAGTACCATTTAACAGGGAAAGTAAGGATATAGGAACAAGCGAAAGAAGGGAATGATCAACCCCAGAGTCATCAGGTAGACTTGCCTCACTAAAGAAGTGGGTGACTGCTGGGCAGTAGAAGCAATCTTCGCACACTTGGCAGAACACTGTCCTGGAAAAGGTCCTTTATATCAAAATGAAAACAGTCAAAACTGATCTTCCCACAGAAACAATCCTATGATTAATGTTTCATTCCTGATGCTGTATTACTTTTTCACAGGAATGATTACTAAGATATTATTTTAAAACATTAAGAATAACACAGTATATTGCATAGAATATACACTGCATAGTATTCATGTTTGTATATGTGTGAATATATATCAAAAGTCATACACACTTATCACATATAAAGGCTTTTTAAATGTATATTAATCAATAAGGGTAATATAATAATCAACTGCATAAAATACAATAACATGCATTAATCTCCTAAATGAGGTCTTTTACCTTCTAAAGAAGAAATATCAGATTTTTTTTTTTTTAATCACTAGCAAAATTCCTAGTTTTACTGGGTAGATTTTGACAAGCATCTTTGAAGACATTTTGAGAAGTTCTATTCCACTAGATTTTTTGATCACCTGACTCACAGCCATCTTTTGCCGAAAGTGAGTGACCTATCTGTAAAAGAAAAAAATTCCTTCCTTGAGTCACTGAATCAGAGTTAACCCTCTCAGAATTCACTATCATAAAGGATATACTCTTTAAAATACATAAACTTTTACATGTTTCCATCCTTAAGAGTTCTTGAGGGTGTACTTTGTTAGCGTCAAAAGCTTCAGACTAAAATTGAATTTGAGCAATATTTTAAAAGCAAAGAATTGTAAACTTGCTTCTAAATCCATTTAAAGACTCTCCCTTCTTCCAGTCTCAATTTGCTCATAAATATTTCAAGTTACCATAACCACTTCCCTAGAGCATCTTTGCTTCCCTTTTAAAAACTACTTCAAGAATTTAGTTATAAGGACTGAGTATAAAATAATTAAACTGACTTTTTTCACAACATTACTAAATTTACATTAAACTCATGATCACTCTCTACCATAATCCTCAAAAACACATGGAAAATTACTCTTTCACAGGAGCTAAACCAGCAATGACGAGGACACAGTTTCACGGCTCTGTGGTTACTAGTCTGCTCCCTTCCCTCAGCTGCACCTCCTACCCCCGTGTGCTGCAGCAGGCGTGCGTGCTAAGTCGCTTCAGTCAAGTCCGACTCTTTGTTATCCTATGGACTGTAGCCCGCCAGGCTCTTCTGTACGTGGGATTCGCTTCCCTAGGGGATCTTCCTGACCAAGGGACTGAATTCATGTCTCTGGCACCTCCTGCATTAGCAGGTGGACTCTTTACCTCTAGCTCCACCTGGGAAGCCCCATGTGCTACAGGGGGAGAGCCAAATGAGCACATCTCTCTCCTAACCCACATGCAGTGACTTTATTTTAAGCTCACAGCTTAAAATCAACCACGGTGGGAACTTAAAGTACAAAACTACAAATGTATTGTTTTTAGTATTCTACAGAGAAGAGCAGTAGTTTAGATAATCAAGTAAAAAACTGTCAAGTTTCATTGATACAAAACTGCTTAACTATAGGGAAAAGACTGGTCTAGTTAATATCTTAATGTTTGAAGTCTTGCATCCTTTCTGACCATGCAGAAATGTAATAAGAGGTTTAAATATAGTTTATCATCGTCCTGGTCTAAGATTTACTACCAGTAAAACAGCAGACCAGAGAAGTACTTTAATCCCAAAGTAAATTAAATCTAAAAAAATAACTCTCCAAATGGTATTCAAAATGTGGGGTGTGATAGAGAATATGAGTGTTTTAAAGAGGAGATATGAGTGAAGGCAAACAAACCAAGATTAGTACCAACCATATCAGAGAATCTCAGTAATTCAGAACTGAAAGAGATCTGAAAGAATTACCACAAACCCTTATAATCACAGGGCCAAAAATGTAAATTACTTATTCCAGATTAGTTACTGATATAAAGGTTTCATTAAAACAAAAACAGGATTCCTGAGTTTCAATTCAGTTTATCTGCTACACCTTGAACTACACGAAATCTTCTGACTCATAAAAGTTATAAACGAATTGGTAGAGATGGAGAAAAACCCGGGCCTGCAGTTTTACACAGCCACAGGATGGAAATGGTGCTCAGTGAACTACAACCCCACGTAAGAAACCCATCCAGTTGTACATCTCGGGAGCCAATGCTTCAAAGAGGTCAACAATGCGGAAGTTCTAAAGAACTTCAATCTCCAAATATAAAGAAAAACTTAGATAGAAGAACACACATAAAGCTCACTCACCTATTTTAGAGGCTGAGTATAAAGAGCACAGAGCTGGGCGCCTTAAGCTACATGAAAAAAAAAAAATAACCTGGGGCTAAGTGTGCATCTTAAGTATAATGTTAAGTACTAAAAATTAAATTCATGTTATTAAGTATTTTAACAAAGAAGCTTTTCAGTAAAATTTATCTGATAAATGAAACATTCGTAGACCCAACAGTGAAATACATTAAATTCTGTGGGAAAAATTTACCAAGAAGTCATAAATGGAAACTCGGTTAACAATAATCTATTGAGCATTGACTACACCATTATGTACAAAAACAACTATATTTAAGCACTAATTTCAAGATAACTTCCCAAGGAAGTAAGGATACAATGGTTGTCTGTACAAAACATGTCATATATAGCTGAAAAAAAGGATTTTTTAAATTTATGTGCTCATAATAATATAAAAAACAGAAAAACAGGAAAATAAATTTAGTTGAAAAAAGTCATCCTAGATATATTTTTTTTTAGTGCTGAGCACCAAATGTTCCTGTCTTGGGCTACAAGAATAATGCATGCCTATTTTGTAAAATGTCATTTCTTTCTTTAGATTTTTCTATATCAGCTATAAATTAGCCATAAATCCACAATCCAAAAGTCACTGTTAATATTTTACTATTTTTTTTCTCTGTTTGCTATGCTCACATATTTACAACTTTTAACACACCTAAAATCATACAACTTCTTTGTATGAGTTTTATTCCAATATTTTTCCTATTTCTTGAATAATACAGTTGCGTATTTTAAAGGATGCAAACTCCTTTTCTAAAGAGCCAAAGAGCAACGGTTTCAGGCTTTGCAGGCCACATCATCTCAGTCAGTTCTGCCACTATAGCACAAAAGCAGCCATGGACAAAATACAAACAAATAAGCATGACTGTCCAATAAAACAATAAAACTGTATTTAAAACCAGGAAGCAATACAGTATAGTCAACAATAGCCTAGTTTTAACACAGCAAAAAGCTCTGAAAGACAGTCTCTGTGCAAGATATACAAATAATTAATTAGCACAAGAAAAGATGCTTAATATCATTAGCCATCAGGAAAAGGTAAGTCAAAACCATAATGAAATACACTTCAGACCAACGAGAATGACTTTAACCAAAAGCCAGACAATAACAAGTACAGGCAAAGAGGTGGAGAAATTGGAACACTCATACATTGTTGGCAGGAATGGGCAGCCACTTCTTAAAAGTTTGCAGTTCCTCAAAAGATTAAACAGTTACCATAAGACCCAGAAATTTCATTCCAAGGTATACATCTAAGAGAAACGAAAACATCAAGTCTACACAAACATGTACATGAATGCTCATAGGAGGATGCTTTATAAAAACCAAAAAAAAGACACAACCCCAATGTTTACCAACTGATGAATGGATAAACAAAACATGGTGTGTCCATACAATGGAAAATTATTCAGCAATGAAAAGGAATGAGTAATAATATATGCTACAACAAGGATGAAGATTGAGGGCAGGAGGAGAAGGGGATGACAGAGGATGAGATGGCTGGACGGCATCACTGACTCAGTGGAGATGAGTTTAAGTAAACTCCGGGAGTTGGTGATAGACAGGGAGGCCTGGCATGCTGTGGTCCATGGGGTCGCAAAGAGCTGGACACAACTGAGCGACTGAACTGAACTCAACAATAAGGATGAACCTTGAAAACATTACAAGTGAAAGAAGCTAGTCACAAAAGATCATATATTATATTATTTCATTCACATAAAATGTCGATAAAGACATAGAGAGAAAAAATATATAGTTGACTACCTAGAGGTAGAAACCTTGTGGGGGATATGGGAAGAGACTGATGAGTGGATATCAGGTTTCTTGGTCGGGCCATTAAAACATTCTTAAACTAACTGTGATAAAGGCTGCACAACTCTGAGTACACTGAGAGCCAACACCTTGAAGTGGGTGAGCAGTATGGTATATGAATATAAAAATATACAATTAACCACTAACCTCCACCTCCATACACCCATTCCTGAAGTCCAGTTTTGGCCTCAATCCACATCAGGTTTTGATCAGGTACTCTGGTCCATTCTATCTCTAGATCAAATCCTTTAAATACCACCCAAATAATCACTTTCTCTCCATTTCATGTGTTTTAATTTTGTTTCCTCTGCCCTTCCCCCTCAAGAAACAATGAAGCTAAGAAGACAAGACAATCTGTGTGCATATATTCCCAGGAATGTAAGAAATAACAAAAACAACAAGAAAGAAGTTAACATTCACTGAATACATACTATGTGCCAGATTCCTATGGTGTTTTACATGTTCTTCTCTCTCATATAATTATTACAACAACCCTATGAGAAAATTACCTCATTTTACTGATGCTGAGATTGAGGCACAGAAAGCTAAATAACTTGCTCAAAAAATCATTTATTGGTTGACAAATATTTTATGAAATATTTCATGCATCTCATTTGCCCCTCACAACTCACAAGTTTGCGATAAACACCTATCAGTATCGCTATTTTACAGATATGTTAGGAAATATTCTAAGTATACTGTAACTTAATGGTGCAGGTAGAATTACAATACTGATCTTGTAGGGCTTTCTCTCCAATGTCATGCTATCTTATTTGAAGAGAGAAAAATAAAAACATGTGGGTTACGACAGATTCATCCCCTAAAGCTCCAGCCTAATGCCCAGGTTCCACAGAGAACTAATGAGCTCCCTGAGAAGGTTTCCTTCCCCAAACTGCTACTAGAAACAGGTACTAAGTAAGGTTAGGATGATGTGTTATCATTACAATGTACTCTCTCATATCTGATGCCATTTAATCTTAACAACAACCTGATAAGCAGATACAGGTTATCACTAGATGCAAAGAACTTATGTTTCTTATCCATTCAAGGTCATGTTTTTTAGTCACTAAGTCACCTCTGACTTCTTATGACCCATGGACTATAGCTCGCCAGGCTCCTCTGTCCATGGGATTCTCCAGGCAAGAACACTGGAGTGGGGTGCCATTTCCTTCTCCAGAGGACCTTCCCGACCCAGGGATTGACCCCATCTCCCACACTGGCTGGTGGGTTCTTTACTGCTGCACCACCAATGCCACAAAGCTTAAGAAATAACAGAACTCAAGCTCAAAACCAGAACTTCAGACTCTACACAGATCCTTCCCCTCCTGTTATAACAAAATTAGCATTTTGTTTGATGCTGATATTCTGTGATTGTTTCCTCAAGGCACCAAAATAATATGAACACTAGAATTTGGTGGTTCTAAATCTTTCTGGGGTTCACAGGCCCTTTTTGAAAATAAAATCTGTGGAACCACTCAAAAGGAAAAAAAAAAAAAAGCACAGAAAATTTTGGGGCTTCGTGGGCCCCTGGTTAAAAACTCTATACAAGATTGAAATTTGAAGGAGAGAAGAGATATAACATATGCTTCACAGTGCACAGCTGACAAGAATTTAAGAAGTATTCAAGTAATGATTATAAGCACTTAATTTTCTTGATATTCTCATTGGAAATACTCAAGGAGCCCCTGTGAAGACATATATTTTAGTATGGCTTTACTAGAAAAATCCAATGAAAGACAAAAATAAAGTCATTCATTGAGAAGGCACAAACATTAACTGAGCTTCACTATATGCTACAGACTTTATATCATATCCTTTTTAGCCTGAAAGCAGTCTCAAAAGTAACATTATCAGCTTTTTATGAATAAGGAAACGAAAGCTCGAGAGGCTGATTAACTTGCCCCAAAACTTAAGGCCAACAACCAAGCAAAGACATAATTCAGATCAGTCTAGGATGGAAGAAACTTGGTTCTTCCTATAATCACCCAACATTTAGCTTGAAAGCACAGAATGTTAGTAGAGAAGGAAACAGCAACCCACTCTAGTATTCTTGCCTAGAGAATCCCATGGACAGAGGGGCCTGGTGGACTACAGTCCATGGGGTCGCAAAAGAGTTGGATATGACTGAGCAACTGAACAATAATAGAATGTTAGAGAAGCAGGGAAAAAAAAACTATGACAGGAAGTTTAAAGAACAGGTAGTTAGAAGATCAAAGACCAGGCAAAACACTGCAGTGATATGACAAAAAGGTGGGGGGAACGAAGATGAATCATCTAGATCACAATATATCTGGTAGGGACTGGGGGACAGAATAGTGACTGTTAAGAATGATTCTTACTCTGCCCCCAACTGAACAGATAATCTTGGACTAACTGTTTAATCTTTCTGGAATTTAGCTTCCTCATCTGTGAAATTATGGATGATGGGTGACATAAAAACTTAAATTTCTAAATTTCTTCACAATTTTAAAAACATTTTCACATGAACTATTTCCATTACACTCTACCGACCAGGGATTTTTGCTTCATTCACTGCTATATCCGCAGTTTCTGGCTGAGGCAAAGTAGACACAAAATATGAGTTAATAGAACACATGAATTTGCTCCATTCCTGTGAGGAATGAAGTATAGGACAGGTATTTATTATGCTTATTTCACACATGAGAAAAACCAAAATCCAAAAAATTTAGAATACTTGCTCACAGTCCCACAGCTAGATGAGAGAAGAGGATACAAACTCCCTCAAGTCTTCCAATTACTAGTTCAAAAATTATTTCCAGCTCTAACATTTTTTATATTTTAATATAATCTCAAGCAGTCACACAAAAGAATAATGAACTCTTCTTATTCCCATCTTTGCAGAGAGGGGGAAAAAAGCCATTAGAAAGGTGTTACTATAAAAAGCAGTGACCAACGGATTCAGAGTGATGATCTTAAACAATACCTAACATGCAATAATGTTACATATATGAACTAAAGGACATAAAATCCAATTTCTGACTTCTTTGATTATATGTTAGTATATTTTCTATATTCCACAGTGAGTCTACACTCATAATTATGGTTGGCTACTTTTCAAATGTTGGCTATTAATCATAAAAGAGAAGGGGCTCCAATCTATCTAAGTAAGGTTGAAATTCAAACTATGAAACCTACTGCAGCCTGCCTCAGTGACCGGAGGCAGAGGAATTCATCTCCCACTCTAAACCTTAAGATCAACTGAATTATAAAAGAAAAGTCTTGACAGGGCAGCATGAGCTGGAAATATCTATTCAGACAGAAACAGAAACAAAATAAGAGCCCTAGGGCAAAGCTCTACTCTCCAAGACTCTCAGAAGCACAAAAGTGCATTTCAAGAACCTAAGTGGGGAAGAAGATGGGCTGGCTCGAGAATAACACCTTCAGACTTGAGAACCTACTTGTGACACAGCAATGTAGCCTCCTGCCTTGAGGCCACAGGCTTGTAGGAAAATCACTGCATGTACTGGGTAGAAAATTCTTTTATTAAAAAAAAAAAAAAAAAGAAGAAGATAGCAAACTTACCCAAAGATAAAATCCTTTGTTTCAAACATAAATAATTTCTGAAAATGAAATGGCCTCTCTAAAAATCAAGTCGTTTAAATAACAAGGATACAGACCAAAATATTTAGGCAGTATATAAGAGGGCGTTTGTAAAGTGAGAATTTTAGTATATCTCAGAAAAGTTTCTTAAAGGAATCTCATGCAAATATACTTCTCTTCTGAAAGTAAATAAATAAACTGAATATTCTCCTCAGTTCTTCTAAGAGGACTTCATTAGGTATGTGCCTAAGATAGGTGGGCAGTTACACTCAGCTCTTCTCACAGCACTCAAATAAAGCAGACTATCACGGGTAACTCTGGAACCTCAGGGAGCCCCAATGTACACTGCCCCCAGAACCACGCCATGGACGGCTACAAGGTGGTGCTGATCCCACAGAGGATGAGTACACGGACCTGGAGGATGGCTTCACTGGCTGGTGAGAAGCCAACATGAGCACTGTGGGCATCAGGAGGTGAAGCACAACAGGCAGGTGCTACAAGATACTGGTTATGAGCCTGACATCTGCTTCACCACATGCAGAAGCAAGCAACTGGGACTCTCTATACAACACTGGATGCCACTACTGTGGCTGCCAGGAGTGCAGACTTAGCCTCAACAAGGCAGATGTTGCTGCCAAGCAGGATGAAGCCAAGTAAAGATCTGGAGGTGCTGTGATGTTCTATCATCTCCAGTGTAGCCTGACCATCCCTTCAACAGCAACACCCGTTAGTAAGACTGCAGGTATGCAGACCTCATAACCATCAGCTACCCTCCTGTGAAAGTCTGAAGGACACTACTGCCAGAGTACTGCCCCTTTGGAATGAAAAAATAGTTCCCCAGAGGGAGGAGGGGGAGAGGGTAGTGAATACATCCCTTAGCATCAGGCTTCAGGACATGGTCAGCCCTCTGGAGGGGCTCTCTGAAGAGGCTATCGTGGAGTTGCACCTGCCTCCTGGTATTCCCACTGGACAAGAACTTGCCGCCCATCAAGCCCATGCAGTTCCTGAGAAATGAAGAGCCCATGTGTGGCGTCATGGAGGCTGTGGCTGCCCAGGGCAAGGCCAATTAAGTGGAGCCAAGCAAGGACACCTTGCTTTCCCCAGGACATGCGCCCTGCCACTCCATTCCTCTGCACCTCTTCCCTGCAAGTCTGTGGGCATCTTAAGTTGTATCTCCAGATGTGGATTAGTGGCTCCTAATTTTACTATAGCCATTTCATCTCTTGCTCCCACTCATTTCATACAGTCTAGTCAGAACAGCACCTATGGGGCATGGGTTCTCAGTCCAAGCCAAAGAAAGACTTATTCAAGAGGGTAGAAACGCAGTAACTCTGGGATTTTTTTGCTAGTGCTTTGTTTATTACTAAAGCCCTGCTTGAGTAGGAGATTGGCAGGAACCATGCTAAGGTGTAACCAATAAGAAGGAATAAACTAGCTTATTTGTGTTGCCAGAAGCTAGTCCTATACTATTCTGTGGCCAGGTAACTGTCAAAGAGACTCTAGTTATTCCATAGAAGACAAAAGTAGACTGCATGGGGTTCAAACAAATATTCCCTGTTACTTTCCTCTGTTACTCCAGAGGAAATGACTCTAGAATATTGAGATCCATCCTGTTTATGTGTTCACATTTA
Source organism: Odocoileus virginianus (assembly GCF_023699985.2). Taxonomy (NCBI): domain Eukaryota; kingdom Metazoa; phylum Chordata; class Mammalia; order Artiodactyla; family Cervidae; genus Odocoileus; species Odocoileus virginianus. The sequence continues at coordinate 86,344,829 of NC_069674.1, read as the reverse complement.
CTTTTACCACACACACAGACATACAAATATATATATACACACACACACGCACCCCCCACATACACCACATCTGTATTTGCACATATTTATATATTTCATGTATTATTTATATACATATTAATATTAGAAATGCCAACAATAACAAAAACCCTCTGAGGTTTCTAGTGTCGGTTGGCATCAGAATACAAATCATTCCTTACACCAACCTGAGACAAGCTCCTTAACGTCTAAGGGGCAGGACCTGATCCTGCCTTACTATTTTATGACAATGAGACACCGCCTAATCATGTCCAAGAGTGTCTTTAACCGCCAGATTTCTGAATCATGTTCCAACAGTCTGGCCCTGCCACCCTGGTTCAGTATTTACTTTGAGTTTAACTATACTAAATCTTATTTCCAGAACAATATAATAAAGAATGATATTGCAATTTAAAAAAAAAAAAGGAGTATCTGGGTAAGAGGGGGGAAAAGTATTATCAATAAGTGGGATGAAAGACTCTGAACTGTCACATGATTGGACAATTGGGTCCTGAGGAAGAAACTGACATACAGACTTAGAAAACAGGGATTAGTCGAGATAAACATTCTGCAGTTATAAAAGAATAAAGGTTTTTCAGGGCTCTAGTTCCATAAACTAAGAGTTATCCCACAATAACAATCTACTGCTCTACTTACCTTGGAGTAACCAATTTTCTCCTTCCATTTAAAAGGTATTTTCCCTATTGATACAAACAATATTTAAATTTTCCTGCATAAATACAATGCAGTGACCTTACCTAGTAGCAAACTGAATGAGTGCATTCTGAAGAGTCTGCCTAATTTCAAGAAGAAAAGATTCATCATCACTTAGTGTATAATACCAATACTGGACATAATCCCTCAAGGAAAACTGGATAACCTAAAACAAAAATACAGGAAAAAAATACAGTGTTTAAGGATTTAAAAAGTAACAGTGGCAAACTAAAACCTAAAAGGATTATTTGAAATTTTCATTTATTCTCTACCTAATAAATTGTGGTAGTAAACAACTGTCTTCATTACAAGAGCATCAATATGCTAAAAAGCATTTCAAAAAATTTTAAGTTATTGTGGTAGCCCAATTCATCCACTGCTCAATTTTTTTTTTAAATTAAAGAATTATCCATGGTGAAGCCCTACCCAAATTCAGGTTAAAGATGGAGCTTGCAGAAACATTAATTTCCAATGCTAAAATACAATGAAGAGTTTTAGTTAGTTTGATGGAATGAGATGCAAAATAACATCAAGAGATCCTAATAATCTTGAAAAAAATGTTTTGAGAGTATAATCAGATTCATTGCAGTCAAATGACAAAAATGACATAATTCACTTAATTCTAATACCAGTGATAGTGCCAACAGCATTGTTACCCATTAAATGGCAAATAATACAACATAATGTATAATTTTTCTGCAAATCAGATAAACTAAATAAGGGTTTATCTATAAAATAATATTTAGAATTTTAAGGTACACACTATTTGCAATAGTCATATAATTGAACATCAATGAAAATATTTTGGGAAAGAATAATTACAATTCTTAAAATATTTTTGAATGAAGCCAGTAATATCCATTTTAAAAAGTAACAAAATTAGTAGGAAAAACGTCTGACTATCAAACCACTAGCTTCGTCATCAGGTGAAGAGCAAAAATTTTTGAAGAGCAATATTTTAACACTTAAAACAATTAGGAACACTATCAGATGTCAGTAAATTTTTTTTTCTCAATGCAAATTCAACCAAAAGGCTTTAATATAAAGCAAACACATATAAATAAGCTCATAAATAAGGCAGCAAGTTTACACAGAGAATCCAAGAACAGCATTATAATGAATTTCCAGCATATTACATAAACAGCAAAATTATTTCTTAGTATTTCAAGAGAAATGCACCCAGCACACAATGTATGGAATTCAAATACCACATACTGAAACTCACTTGCTGGAGAGGTTCATCAATTATATTGGCACCTGTCAATCTTCTATCAATCTTTATAGTTCTGGCTTCCCGTTTCATTTCTTCTAAGCACTGAAAGGAAATCATAATGTTTTATTGCATAGTTTCTTGATTCAAAATCTCTAGAGTTTATTTCTAACTAAATATTCACTGTAACATCCCTGTCATTATCTTCAAGCTAATAAATAACCTTATTTCTTGAGACTCAGGTAGCAAGCAAACACTATGTCTCAAATTAACAAAACTAGATATCCTCAGAAACAATAATCAGCAAACATTAGTTAGAATGTGAGAAACTGAAAATATCAGGTATACTGTTGTCATATTTCAATGAAAATTTAAAACCATAAATTAGTTTTTCATGTGAGCAAATAAATAATGGTGTTTATTAAACACACCCCCATTTCCTCCTCCTCCCTCCCAGCCCAAAGGAGTATACCAGCTGCCAAATTAACATATTTTAAATTAATTTTTACTGAGGGATGGTTCTCAGCAACTAAAAAAATTAATTTCTTTTTGTCCGTAGTTTTCAGAAAGATCAGTGACCTGGAAATATGGTAAAAAGTAGTAGGGTACTCTTTAATTAATACAAACCAGGGCTTCCCTGGTGGCTCAGTGGTAAAGAATACAGCTGCCAATGCAGGAGACAGGTTTGATCCCTGACCTGAGAGGGTTCCACATGACGCGGAGCAGCTAAGCCCATGCGCCGTAACTGCTGAGCCTGTGCTCTGGAGCCGGAGAGCCGCAACTACTGAGGCGAAACGCTGCAGTCACTGACGCTCCAGCACTCCAGAGCCCATGGGCTGTGCAGCAAGAGAAGCTGTACACTGAGAAGCCCGCACGTAACAGCCGGGAAGCAGCCCCCACGTGCCACGACTGGAGAAAAGCCTACGCAGCGCCAAGAGCCAGCAGAGGCATAAACAGAGGAAAAACTTTTTTACAAGGCACAAATGCATATCAAAAACATATGTCTCAAGTTATCCCATGCAACCGCTAAGATTTTTTCATAAGACATACTTATAAATCATTTTAGAAAAAGCAAATCAAAATCACTCTTTGTACCATATACCAAAAAATAGATCATAAAGATTTAACCCATCTTGATTATGATTTATTGCTGTTTTTTTTATTTATTGCTGTTTAAAATCATAATTCTTAAAATATTTTGCATCATCCTCTCTATGTACCATTCAAATGAATAGAAACTATGGATGGCTAAGAAATGTTTCAAAAAGAAAAAAGGCAAACAAATCAAACAATCCAAATGAAAAATGGACAGAAGACCTTAATAGACGTTTCTTCAAGAAGACATACAAATGGCCAGCAGGCACATGAAAGGATGCTCAACATCACTCATTATCAAAGAAATGCAAATAAAAACTACAATGAGGTACCACCCACCTTAAACCAGTCAGAATGACCATCATTAAAGTCTACAAATAACAAATCCTGGAGAGGGTGTGGGGAAAGGGGAACCCTCCTACACTGTTAGTAGGAATGTAAGTTGATGTTGCCACTATAGAAAACAATATGGAGGTTCCTCAGAAAACTAAAATTAGAGCTACCATATGATCCAGCAATCCCATCCCTGGGCATATACCTGGACAAAACTATAATTCAAAAAGATACACGCATCTCTATGTTCACAGCAGTACTATTCACAATAGCCAAGACATGGAAACAAACTAAATGTCCATCAACAACTAAACAAAAGGGGTGTGTGTGTGTGTGTGTGTGTGTGTTCCACCAACAACTAAACAAAAGGGTGTGTGTGTGTGTGTACAGACTACTTCATTTGCAGCAACATGGATGTGACTAGAGATTATCATACTAAGTGAAGTAAGTCAGAAAGAGAAAGACATATATCATATGGTATCACTTATATGTGGAATCTAATATATGGCACAAATGAACCTATTTATGAACCAGAATGATAGACACAGAGAACAGATCTGTGGCTGCCAAGAGGGAAGAGGGGAAGGAGAGGGAACGACTGGGAGTTCTGGGTTAGACGATGCAAACTATTACACTTAGAATGGATAAACAACAAGGTCCTACTGTATAGCACAGGGAACTGTATCAAATCTGGGATAAACCATAATGGAAAAGAACATTTAAAAAAGAATGCATGTCTGTGTATAACTGAGTCACTTTGCTGTACCGCAGAAATTAATACAACACTAAGACAACTATACTTCAATTAAAAAAGAAAAGTCATTACCTCAAAAAGATTTGTGAGCAAATTCAGAGAAAAAACATTAACAGGAGTTTTAAAGGGGGCAGAGGTAAGTTTCAGAGATTATTTTAAAGGTTACACTAAGTATTAGAAAAACTATATTTACTTTTCAATATGAAAGTCTTATTAGCACATAATGGACATGTTAATAATTATAAAATTCCGTTACTGGCACTGACTCCAGACCATTTTCTTCTCTTCATACAAGAAAAATCATTACAATTCCACAATGACAACTGGAGGCAATGTGAATCTGAAGCCTACATCTAGTATGGAATTCCAATTTTATTTATATAGTACAATATTTGAAAAGAAAGAAAAATTGCAACGTGAAAGATATTAAAATCGAGCTTGAGTTAATAAAATTATAGAAACAGCATAGCCTAACTGCAAGTTCTACTTTTCAAGTGAGTTTAAGAAAAAGTGCCCATTTTCCCCACTCTGGTTTCTATGCATTTACTTCATTCAAAACAGTACATTCACTGACATTTCAATAACTGACAAAGACATGATGCTGTGATGCATCAAAATTCTATGTTAAGACAGCAGGAAAAGATTCCAAATTTTTATGTTTTCCTCAAATTTGCATGCTCACTTTTAACATCCAACATGCATTTTCTGAGTGATTTCTCATAAATTTATAGTGAGCATTAGTGAACTATAGGGAAATGTGCCAAGCCATATAAAGGCAATCACATTATCCACACTACACACAGCAGGACTTTAAGGTTTTACATCCCTTTACCCTCCTTACCTTAGGAATCCCAGTTGATGTTGGAGGGAGAAATGAATGTTCACACTGCTCTAGGTATTTTTCTGAGTTTGTTTTTCCAAACAGGAGAGTAACAACAAAACCCCTGAAAGAAATTTAATTACAGATACAAAACAAAATTTCACTACAATTTAACACATATTCTTCTGATTTAATAGATGGCTGATCATGCACTAAAAAGTCAGTTTGTGACTTTGGCAAGGCAAGGAATTGATGGATTTTGTTAAGTTTTGAAGTTAAAAAAAACCATAAACATTTTGTGACTTTATACAATAATGCCTTTCCAAGTTTTCATTAAATATTATTTCATGAGAATCTCAGGCAACATTTTCAAACTTTAGGATAATAAGCCTTCATTAATTAAGCAGGCAAGCTAATAACCAAGGATAAAGACAAATGAGATGTATTTCTATAGGTCTGTTAACTAATTAGAGAGAGAGGTAACTTGCCACTAGGAAAATAAACAAAGGCTATGCAGGAAAAAGATGATCCAATTTATAATGCATTTGAAATAAGTCTGGAATTTAAAAAGAAACATAAATATATCCCAAAAAGCTATTTTTAAAACTATTATGGAGTCAAACTAAGATAAATACTGGTTTAGAACTATTTTAAGTGTTGGTTAAATGCTATCAGTATTTCCTACATTTAAAATTGACCAAATAAATAGAAGCACTACTGAATAGACAGGAAATCCATAAAAGAAAATTAAATTTTAATTTTATAATGATTGATAGTAATCTTACAATGATTCAAAGAGTATAGTGACAAGAAGAGAACAGTGAAAAATTAAACATAGTCAGACTCAGCTACTGAAAGGAAGATTTTCAAGGTCCTCTGCTTTTTGTGGCTATCTGCTCCATCACTGCTCTTCAGCACAGGGAGGCGGGTGAAGAAACATATACACCCAAGTCAACTTATAGCCTCAATTCTGTTTCTTTTTTTTAAAAGGCTGGCCACAGAATTATAAGTAAATTTCACATATCTGTGTTGTATCAAACATTACCAAGAATCAAGTTGGTCTTGTATTTCAGTTTTACCTAGACACAATAAAATGCGTTAACAATGTATTTCTAAAAACATTATCATAAAACAGACTGATAAAATGTGCACCTTTGCCCACAGTGTGACAGTAGGAAAGAAAGCTAACAACAGTCTGATCTTAGAACCTAATTCATAGCTTCAGCCTTGAGGTTTAAGAAAAAACAGGTGCTGTAGAAAACTGCATGACTAAACATAATGGACTGCTATTAAATAACCCACATTGTTATTTAAAGTATCCTAAAATAACAATCCAAAAGGAAAAAAGAAAAAACATCAAAACTTTGAGTGGTTTTCTTTCCAAAGGTTTTCTTTACGTTACAAAATAAGTGATTAGCTTTGACTATAAGCAGAATGTATACATTATCAACACTGTATACAGGTAAATTGCAGAACTCAAAAACTTTAAAGTCTGACTAGCCAAAACCATCCCCAATAAAAAAAAACAGCTGGCAGCTTCCATAAGAAAATGTATTAATTCTCTGACTTGCATGTTAAATAGACAAAAGAACAAAAACATATTTTTTAAATTTACACAAGGAAAAAAAACATTAAAACTAAGATGACTTTCAGTTATATTATTTTACTTATATACTTTTATTTATATTATTTTATATACTACAGTAATTGTTTTCCTTAATAAATACAAAAGTCTGCTTTTGCTTTTAAAATTCATAAGGCATTAAACTATATAAAGCTACATTAAAGAAAGGACCATTGTTCTTCACAATAAGAGCCAAAATAAGAAAGATTTTTGACTCAGGAGTTATAATACTTATTGACTGTAACTGAGTAACCTGGGAATACTCAATTAACTGATCCTGAGATGCTTTGGGGATGCTTGTTAGTACATTGAAGTCCCCTTACTGTGGCAGCAAGTTTCAGTGAGATCAATAATTTGGAACAGAGTAACAGATCAATTTATGACATTAAATGAACTTGGAATTTCAGATCCTTTCATGTGCCTTAATGTTTAATCCAGAGTTTTTAGTGGTTCTTCCACAGCCTATCTATATCTCGCCTTATCTAAAATATTTCACAGAACTTCAACAAAAGTACTTGAAAATTTTACAGAACACCAAAAAAATAAAAAATTCTTAACTTTTCAAATTACACAAAAAAGTTTATATCACCATAAACTGAAATTTATTTTTGAATATAACTACCCTTACTGCTGGTACAATCATCACTCCTAATACTTTTATTTCTATAGGTATCTTAATTTTACTATTTTTAACTCTGGTAAAAATAATTAGAAAAAACAGCATTCACAAAGCATACTGCCATTTCTCATGGTCATTCTTCTTTTCTTATTGAGGTCTCACAGTCATGTTTCCATTCTGAACAACTGAACATGACATAACTATAAAATTATCATTGAGAATACTTACCCACCCACAAAGCAGAGGATATAAAATGCCAAATAAAATATTACAAAGGGTCCAAATGTTATTAGAGAAAGGACAATGCCAAGGCTTCCCCATCCCCATATGGATAGACTGGTCTGAAATAAAGCAGGAAAAAAATCTTTTTAATAAATAAGTAACTTTTCATAGGAACTAGAAAAGACCCAACAAAACTTTTTCATAGTTTATATTTTTTCCTTTTAAGCATTTCACAGTACTGTTTCAGTAATTTTAAAAATATTTACTTTTGAAAATACATTACTAGAAATTTATCTCCAACAATATATCAAATCTGTAAGTAGAAATAAATTTATAGTATATCAGCAGTGTTCTTAAAAATCCACTGGGAAAATAAATGAGAAAGAAAAAGTTACATAAACAATTGAATGATATACTTGCATGACAAATGATAAAGTACTTATAATAAAAACATTTATATACTTATATATGCAATAGCATGTATAAAAGGTACAGATTTTACTTGTTTAGAATACTCTTTTTTAAACAATAGCATGAGACTTTAAAAATTAAAATTTCAAGGTAAGAAATCCATCTCTCACTGAAAATTATCATATTTTTCTTTTGCTCAAATTGTGTGTAGAGATTTGTAAAATTATAATTACACAACTTACAGTTACCAAAATTTACCATAAATACAACAAATCATTTCTAAAAATTCTCCATCTTTATAAACAAATCCTATTTCGTTTAGAAATACACTGTATTGTCTATTAAAAACATTCATTTTGTTGATGGCAAACTGGATTCTAGCAATTTATTATGAGTAAAATAAATGTATTCAGTTCAATAAGTTCCTACATCCATTTGCCTTGTACTGTGAGGTATACAAAGGATGTATTTGTCCCACTCCTGCCATCAAGGAGCACAGAGAAGAATGTCTTACAGGAATGAAACAATTAGACATTGAACCAAAAGAAAATAATAGAAAGCAATAGAAACCAAAAGAGAATAATAGAAAATATGCTAAACTGAACAAAATTAATGACCAAAAAACTGGTAAGACAATGAGTAGACAATGAACAGACAATAAGTACTATGGATTATGAAAGAAAGTTTTACTTATTTATTCATTCACCAGTCATTGATCGCTTCCTCTGTGCTCTAAGTTCAAAGTGCTGGGGATATCACAAGGAATAAGACATTCTAATAAGGGAAGAAAAACAAGCACACTCTCATGAATTTACATACCTTCATAAGTTTACATTCCAGAATAAAAAAAGACAAAGAAATAAATATATTTAGTGAAAGAGGAGAGTGAAAAAGCTAGCTTAAAACTCAGCATTCAAAAAATTAAGATCATGGCATCCGGTCCCATCACTTCATGGCAAACAGAAGGGGGAAAAGAGGAAACAGTGATAGATTTTATTTTCTTGGGCTCCAAAATCACTGCAGACAGTGACTGCAGCCATGGAATTAAAAGACGCTGGCTCCCTGGAAGGAAAGCGATGACAAACCTAGACAGCGTATTAAAAAGCAGAGACATCACTTGGCTGACAAAGGTCTATATAGTCAAAGCTATGGTTTTTCCAGTAGTGTACAAATGAGAGTTGAAATATAAAGAAGGCTGAGGGCCAAAGAATTGATATTTTCAAATTCTGGTGCTGGAGAAGACTCTTGAGAGTCCTTGGAATTCAAGGAGATTAAACCAGGCAACCCTAAAGGAAATCAACCCTGAATATTCATTGAAAGGACTGATGTTGAAGCTCCAATACCTTGGTCACCTGATGCAAAGAGCTGATTCGCAGGAAAAGACCCCAATGCTGGGAAAGATTGAGGGCAGGAGGAAAAGGAGGCGACAGAGGATGAGATGGTTGGATGGCATCACTGACTCAATGAACATGAATTTGAGCAAGCTTCTGGAGTTGATGATGGACAGGGAAGCCTGGTTAACTGCAGTCCATAGGGTTGCAAAGAGTCAGACACAACTCAGTGACTAAACAACAACAAAATTAGTATCAGATGAGGATGAAGGCTATAGAGGAAAATAAAGCAATTATGACTGGTCTAAGAAGCTTTCAATGATCAACTAACACATGAACAGAATCTTGGATAAGATTTAAGGAGAATTTATACTAGTCTTCCTATCCCTAAACAGTACTTTTCCATTTATTCATATCTTCTTTTATAGCCCTCAGTAAAGGGCTTTTTTATTTTTTCTTCTACATAAGGCCTACACAACTCTACTTCATTCATACTTTTATTATCTTTTTTCCTCACCCCGGCCACTCGTCTTTTTAACCAGACGACAGTGCCTGTTGATGAAGTTTCTACTCTGCCTTCCTGATCAGCTCCTTGGATCAGCTGGGGATACTACTGCACCCATAGAAGTGGTCTTCCCTGACCTTTTTTTTTCCTGTCAAAATTCATTTTTATATATAGAAAATAAAAACTTATTCCAGTTGTTATACTTGAAGTTGCTAATAAACAATTTTTAATCACTAGCTAATAAAAAAAAGTATTTAGCACCATTTGCTTATAGGCCTTTCAGACTTTGTTCTTAAAGTTTCTGAACTTTCCTGTCTGTAAAGTACAGGAACTGCTAAGCTACATGAGGAACCCTCTCTGGAACCACCAACGAGAAGGTAGAGCGGTCAATAAACATTCAGCCTGGTGACGTGGACTGTCCAAGATCCACCCTCTCCACTCCAGCTCAGGAGGGACCTGCCTCCACACACTGAGGTATGAAGAGCCCCATCGTTAGGAGCTGGAAAGACCAGTTTTAACAGCAAGTAAGAGTAAATCTCTGGCACAGAGACTACTGTCTTTAATATCCTATGATTTTAGTAAATTCTATACACAGCTTGGATTTAGTTCAATTTTTCCTGAAATGAAACACACTTAATAAGGTTAAGCTACTCTGCTAGGTAAGTATCTGCTGGTTTGGTGTCCTTACAGAATATAAAAACATAATCCATGTAGGTAAGTCATAGTCTTAAAGTATACTCAGAATACTGCATTATTTAAACCAAAGTCTAACAAAATGTCTACAAATAGAAGCAGCTAATGAAACCAAAACCAAAGTTATGACGAAGGAGACTCTTTCACTTGAAGCTGTATCACTTAGAAAACTCAAAGCCATTCAAGGGTGGTGAAGGCAGCACCTTTAGATAATTTCAATCAGGACCAGAAATCAGCACTTTTCAGAATAGTCCACAGAAGTGTTCCAAAGACTCTTATGCAAAAGAATGCCAAACTTTTCTGCATCAGTGAGCAGTAGTGTCCATCAGAACTTTCTAATAACTCAAAGACAAAGGCAAGTCCAACTTGATCAGATGTCAAAGGAATGGAAGGTGGACTATCAGGTCACCCTTACAGCTTCTGCTGGCTTTTTACTATATGCTGTTCACCAGTGTGAGTCAGGTGGACTTCTGTAGGAGAAGTGTTTGGTGGCCAGGACCTCTTTTGAGCATTTCTTCCTAACTGGAATACACAACAGATAAGGAAGAGGTATTCTCAGGTAACACTAGTAGTAAAGAACACACCTGCCCAAAGCAAGAGTCAAAAGAGAAACAGGTTCCATCACTGGGTCAGGAAGATCCTCTGGAGGAGGAAACGGTAATCCACTCCAGTATTCTTGCCTGTAAAATCGCACAGACAGAGGAACCGCGAGGGCTACAGAACATAGCGCTGCAAAGAGTCAGATACGACTGAAGCAAGCACAGCATAAGGAACAGGGGAGGTAATATATGGAAGCTACTCTGTCCAGCTCAAAATGAGTTAATTAAGCCCATATATGCATTCAAGAAGACCATGGATCCTCTAGCTGTGGACAGCGGCTGATGTGGTCATCCAGAATCGACACTGTGGACCACAGCAGTGTTTTCCTATACAGCTCCAAAAACCCTGGAGATTCACTGGATCCAATGGCCCATAGATAAAATGCATGGGAATGGAAACAGACAGAGCTCCCACCAGCATTTTCTGAACTTCTTTCTTCCTCTGACTGATGTACTCCAAGAGACTGTCAATAACCACAACCCCATCATTGTCACATATCCCTGCCCACATGTCCCAAGGCTCACTCCCAGAGGGGTGGGTGTACAGCCTGAAGACTGGGTGAGATCTCGAGAGAATATGAAGTAGTTCATCAGCTATGTGAGCAAGGGTGACAGCATGCCTCCATCTGTGAGAAGTCTTTGGAGAAGGAGAGGACAGTCTTAGGAAATAAACCTCCATTTGAAAAAAAGAAACTCTAGGTGGTAAGCAGACCAGATCAATTCTGCTTGAACTTACACAGCAGCTCCTGAGCAACAATATCCCTAACAGTCGTGAGACAACAGGTTGATCCGATGGTTCTGAAGTCCCAGATGCCTCATAGCACTGTCACGATGCTGGCCTGCTCGAATATGGAATAGTGATGTGGTCTTGGTTTGCTGCTGAGGCCAAAGGCTAGGAAATTGAGGGCAATCACTCAATGAAACCTGAGGGTCAGACCTTCTGAAATTTTGTACCAATCATAGCTGGATGTTGGAAAGCCATGTAAAAACCACGGCTATCTCTGGACCCCCAACCACATCCCATGGAGAAGAAGATCCCATGGTAGAAGATTCGAAGTCCCTTGAGAGTAAAAAATTTGCCTGATGACGTCCATGAGTAAAGAGCAGGTGAAAGCTGGTGGTGGAGGGAAGGGACTGCAGACATGCCACAAGCAGGGCCAACAGCCAACAGCCCCACTGGACCTAGCGCTACTTCATCCTGTTAAGGTAAGACCTAGGCTACAAGACTCCATGTTTGGGGACCCAGGCTGTGCCTCCCCCAACTTCTGCGTGAGAGCTAAAAGTAGGCCATGGTGGCTTAGAAGAAAGTACAGAGCGTTTCAGTTCCTCTGACAATGCTTCCGCAGGACACCCGGTTACCTGATCCATACTACAGCACTGCGAGATGGCCAACTACAAGAAACAGATGCTATTTCAACCCAGATCCACTCAAATAAAACTTTCCACTGACTTTCCTGAAAAGAGTTCTTATGAACTCTCAGGAAAGCCAAACCAGACCATGAGCCAGATAATTTATCCAATCTACCTTCTTCAATGAGATTTGACCCAATATTAGCAATACTACTCCTTCTTTACAAAGTTATATTTATGCTTGCTAGCCAGTTTTCAAAGCTAAACAACTTACCGATTAACAACTCACAACTTAAGTAAGTTAACAACTTACTATTCAGAGGTCTTAAAAATGAAACCAAGCAAAATGGCTGTCTCTGGAGATGAAGGAAGGAAGGCAGCAGGCAACTGGAGGACAATACGCAAGGGGCTTCTCAAACAGTACTCAAATGTTCTGGTTTTTAACGAGGCATTTGCTTTAAACAGTATAAACATGTTTTCCATCTGTTTGAATATCAATTCAAGAAGTTTAAAAATTAAAGAGATTTTCAAAAAAGAAACATAATTATATAATCTGGGAAAGATTATTAACTCAATTATTTAACATGAAGAGATGCTCAACTGTCTAAAAACTCAAATTTTCAGAATCTTACAAGTCTCTTCCTACTTATTGGAAAATGGTTAGCAAAAGTCATCAAAAGACAAACTCTTAATTCATTGATTTGACAAATATTTGTGAATACCTACAGTGTGCCAAACGCTAGTGAGTTAACAGTAAACAAAACAGACATTATTGTCACATGAAAAAAAAAAATCTACAGAAGACCCTTTCCTCAATTAAGTTTGAGAGAAATTTCTATATTCCAGGGACTAATAAAATTAAACATTTCAAATCAAGTAAGTCAAGTGCACACTTGTTTTGTGGTTAATCTTATATTTAACTTCAAATATTATATGATTCAATTAAACATGAGTATAGAGAACTGTCCAAAATTAAGGAAGTTTTTTTTTTTCAAGGAAGTTTTACGATACATTTAGGGTTCCCATTCATATGTTTGGCTAATATTATAATCTTATTATCCAGTGAGATTAAGAAAAATATTTCATCTAAAACCATTCAAAATTTTTGAGTTCTGATTATTTTCTTACATGACACAGGATGATACAATTTAGGACAGCTCTGTACTACATCAGAAATTTTTTACAAATTCAGAATGGAAGCCAAAGAACAGAAATAAATCCACATAACAGTGATTTTTATTAACATAATACTTTTCATTAAAATTACTATTTTCTTCTCCAAACACAATAACAACACTGAAATATCCATATGTCTGCTTCCCTAAGATAATCAACATACCAACTGTGAGATGGAAGAAACCTCCAAGATCATCTCCTACAGTACTTCTCAAACTTTAAGGATCTAAAATGCAGGTTCTTAAAATGCAAATTCTGGTCCATTATGTCTGGGATAGGGTTTTTGATAGTTTCATTTCTAATAATTTACCAGAACTGTTCAGAACTAAGAACAATTATATATTTAAATGCTACTGAAATTAATCCCTAAGTCCACAAAACCTTACTCACAATTCCGGAACCTCTGAAAAACAAATTGTACCAAGCATTCTACTTATGTACCTCATGTCCTCGGGTAGAGAGGGAGGTAGGAGGGGGGATCGGATGGGGAATACATGTAAATCCATGGCTGATTCATGTCAATGTATGACAAAAACCACTACAATACTGTAAAGTAGTAAGCCTCCAACTAATAAAAATAAATGAAAAAAAAATAAAACAAATGGAAGTACACTAGTTTTACAAAAAAAAAAGTAATAATCAAGAAGGTAATATAGCACAGTGCTCAAAAAACATGAACTCTGGAGTTAAACTGAATAAAAATCTAACTTTCATTATTTATAACCACTCCATGCCTTCATTTCTTCATCTATGTTGTGTGATTTTTCTGGGTAGTAAATGAGTCTATGCTCTAGCACAGGCATCCCTAACCTCTGGGATCTAATGCCTAATGATCTGAGGTGGAACTAATGTAACAATAATAAAAATACACAATAGAGGTAATGCACTTGAATCATCCCAAACCCATCCCCCTTCTCCCTGGTCCATGAAAAATCATAATCCATGAAATGGGTCCCTGGTGCCAAAAAGGTTGGAGACCACTAGTCTAGTGATCAATTTTAGCTTAATCACTATTATTATTTCTAGTTTAACAACAGAGAAACTAAAGTACAGAGAAGATTTTTTAAAAATGATCCAAGGTCACACAGCTATTAAGAGTAAGGGTGAGATTTGATTCTATTCAAATCCTGACTCCTAAGGAACCTTAAAATTTGTCAGTTGACAACTGCCTGAAGTTAAAAGTCACAGTAAGAAAAAAAAAATTAAAATCATAAGTGAGCGGTTTCTTTTATTTAATTAATCAGCTTAATATGCTTCCCAAGAAATTAGTCAGAAAACTACTTGTAATGAATGTAATAAATTCCTGATTTGAGTATAAAGTACCTAAATATAAAGTATAAGTTTTATTAGACAATCAGTTCATCCACATAGTCCTTATATAAATAATGGAAATAATTTTGGTTTCAAGGGTATCAGTTTACTAGCATGCATATATCAGTTATACATATCAGTTTGGCCTTGAGCAGAGAGACACACAAAGACATAAAAAATGACCCCTGCTGCCAAGATGCTTAAGAATCAAGAAGTGACAATGTAAAAAGTCTTATATGCCTCCTGATAGTAGAAAGCAATCGGAAGTAACTTACATTGTAGTATTTCATGTCTATTAATTCATACTACCATTTATCTCATTTGATCCTCATCACAGACTTCTATGATAGGAAAGGTAGCATAATACAGTACTAAAAACAGAATCAGAAATTACAGGTTCCAGTTTGCCACTGAAGTTTTGTGTAACCTCTGCAAAATCACTAACCTCTCTTTGATTCAGAATTCACACTAGCACAATCAAGGAGCTGAGTTGTGAAATCATCTCTCAAGTCAAGTCCATCGAAGGCACACTGATTAAGTAACTTTGATGTAGAGCCAGGAGTAAACTCTCCTGGTCACATGTGGAGAGTGGAGCCAAGTGGAAACAGCTATTTTCGATCACAGGAAGAACAGACTGTCAGAGTTTCCAGAGAATGGACTTTGGACTCTCCTAAGGAACCAGAAATCAAATTGCCAACATCTGTTGGATCATCGAAAAAGCAAGAGAGTTCCAGAAAACCATCTACTTCTGCTTTATTAACTATGTCAAAGCCTCTGACTCTGTGGATTACAACAAACTGGAAAATTCTTCAAGAGGTAGGAATACGAGACCATCTGACCTGTCTCCTGAGAAACCTGTATGCAGGTCAAGAAGCAACAGTTAGAACTGGACATGGAACAACACACTGGTTCCAAATCAGGAAAGGAGTACATCAAAGCTGTATACTGTCAGCCTGCTTATTTAACTTATATGCAAAGTACATCATGAGAAACGCTGGGGTGGAGGAAGCACAAGCTGGAACCAAGATTACTGGAAGAAATATCAATAACCTCAGATATACAGATGACACCACCCTTACGGCAGAGAGCGAAGAACTAAAGAGCCTTTTGATGAAAGTCAAACAGCAGTGTGAAAAAGTTGGCTTAAAGCTCAACATTCAGAAAACTAAGATCATGGCATCCGGTCCCATCACTTCATGGCATATAGATGGGGAAACAATGAAATAGTGACAGACTTTGTTTTGGGGCTTCAAAATCACTGCAGATGGTGATGGCAGCCATGAAATTAAAAGATGCTTTCTCCTTGGAAGGAAAGTTATGACCAACCTAGATAGCATATTAAAAAGCAGAGACGTTACTTTGCCAACAAAGGTCCGTCTAGTCAAAGCTATGGTTCCAGTACTCATGTATGGATGTGAGAGTTGGACTATAAAGAAAGCTGAGTGCCGAAGATTGATGCTTTTGAACTGTGGTGTTGGAGCAGACTCTTGAGATTCCCTTGGACTGCAAGGAGATCCAACCAGTTCATCCTAAAGGAAATCAGTCCTGGATATTCATTGGAAGGACTGATGCTGAAGCTGAAGCTCCAATCCTTTGACCATCTGATGTGAAGAACTGACTCACTGGAAAAGATCCTGATGCTGGGAAAGACTGAAGGCAGGAGGAGAAGGGAATGACAGAGGATGAGATGGTTGGATGGCACCACCGACTCAATGGACATGAGTCTGAGTAAGCTATGGGAGTTGGTGATGGACAAGCCTGGCATGATGCAGTCCATGGGGTCACACAACAGTTGGACACGACTGAGCTACTGAACTGAAGAGTTTCAATACAGTGAGTCAGCCACTCTCAGTTATATTCACCTGGTATGTCTCAACACATTACATGGCATAGGGCAGCCAGCCAGACAGGGCTGAGACTCATAAAGCTGATATTACTTCAGTGCCAACCTGGGTCACAGAAACTACATACAGGAGCTCAACAACAAAAGTAAGTACCCACAAGAAGAATGGCCTTATTTAAACTATAGACTGTTTTCCTTCCACCTTATTCCGTCTGTAAGTAACTGCAACAGAATGCACTCCTGACACTGAACTTTGGCTCATTCAACAATATACAGTAATTTAACCAAGGCCTGCTACAAAGAAGCTGCTCAGTAAATATGGAACTAATTAATTCATTTACTAATGAGAGAAGTAAAATGAGGGAAGCAACAGAAAGAGAAGGGAGAAGGGCAAAAGGGAGGAAAAACGGAAAGGAAAGTGAAAAATAAAAGGACCCTTAACTGAAGTCCTCCTCCCCACTCCCACCTTAGGACTGTATGCAGAGTTACACATTCCTACCAGCATAACCCACACCAAGGCCCCAATCTCAGAAAAAAATAAAATAAAAAAGGAAAAGTTTGAAAAAAAAGGTTTCAACATACCCTACACAAGCCTACATCACGACTTCCCATTCAGGGAGGCAGCACCGAGAGGCTGCCACACAGGGACCATCAGTACATTTAGCTAAGTTGGTCCCAAACCCCTCTTTTGATACTCTGGGGACGTGTAAATAAAGACCCTCTTCCACTCAAAACTAGTATATCCTTGTGGGGATGATTAAACACCAGCGTGATATGGTGCATGTTTTCAATCCAGCTGCTGGGCCGGGAAGGACCAGAGGGCCTTGTCTCTAAGACAGCCAACTGCCAAGCTGGCAAAGGTTATGGCCACTGGGTACCTGTGGACTTTCTCCTCCCACCCCCAACCAGGGGTGCCCAGAATATGTATATATGTATATATGTGTTATATACACACATATACACCAGCCCCATGTACTTAGTTCTCTAGTAACAGAACTCTCTCCCTTAAAATGGAGGTCTACAGTTCAATTTTTACATATTTTCAAAAATTAATTATGTACACATATGTAGGTAACTACTTTAACAAACCCTTTAATTTTTTATTAGAGCAGTAGTTATAAAAGGTCACATACTGTTATATAATTATTACACCTAGCATCCAATGACAAAGAAAACACAAGATAACAAAAAATGATACAATTAATTCAGTGTTTTTTTTAAATGCGATTCCCTCAATTACAAAATAACTATATACGTGGTTTGAATAAATAACAGGTACATTCATAGGCATTTGCTTATTCAGAATACAAACTAAGTTAGGCTGCAGAACCTCTCCCCACCCCCACAGCCCATACATTGGGAATCACTGGAATTAGAGTCTAAAAGAAACTACAGTATTGAAAAAACAAAAGACTGTATTTACTGAATGCTTTCCCTTATACAGAAAGAATAATAAAAGTATTTAAAATGTGGATGGAGCAGTATAGCAAAGAACAGTCCTGACAGGCTTCTAGCAGACTCAAAGCCTCCAACTGCAAAACCACATTAACAAGCTTTCCTGAATTTCTGATAAAAGGCCCAGAAGATACACAAAGCTGAAATAAATTAACCAAAGGTGCCTTTCAGAAGCGATATTTTTCTAACTACACACAGTATCTTTGTGCCTTAATAATAAATAATTTAAAAAATAGTAAAGTTTTTAAATGAACTTTTAATCTTTATCGAAAAGAAAATTACTTTCCTTATGTTTCCATTTGACAGATAAATGTCTATTTTTAATTTATATATATATCAGTTTCATTCCTAAACAAATATGTATGTGTGTGTATATATGTATTATGTACATATAAATGACATGCAAAAACCAAAAATATTCCCTTAAAAATAACTGATCAAAGCAAGTTTTAAAGCTACTAAAGAATAAGACAGCTGAATATCTAATTATGCAAGCTGATCTAATCCATCAATATATTAGAAAATGCCAATTCTGTGCATTTTGAACAAATGTTTTTGTATTAGCATATGTACTGAGATTATTTTTTTAATTCAATTACATACCAAGAAAGAAAAATATGTATAGCTATCATTCATCTAAGAAAGGGAGGGTAAGAGTTATAAATATAGAAACATTTGCTTATTCTTTTAAATGTAAGGTATATAGAAATTTTTTTAAATGATCTACAAGGAATGGAGAAAATGGGGTAAAAGAGGATAGCTATGAGAACTAGGCACATTGAAACTACTTTGCTTTGCAGATCTGATTTTGTATTGGTATAAACATCTTACATATAAAAAGAATTTCAAAAGCAATCTCTAAAAAGCAAAGTGAAATTTGAAAGTCTAACTGTATATAATGACAATGTGGAAAAACCACATAGAGGAAGTATTTCAAGTGACTTTAAAATACAGTAATTTTACTGTGAATCATTCCATCAATAACAAATAGTGTTGACAGTTCCAACAAAATGAACTCAGGCTATGGAGGAGTGGCTAATTCCAAGTCTAGAGCAGGAAATGAGTTTAAGATGGGCCGGAACACTTTATCATACCAGAAAACTACCAAAGATTACTGAAAAAATGTCAAACTCGGCAGACAACCTGAAGAGGCTTCACCTGGCTAAAAATGGAATTAGTAACAATAACAACTGCAATGGATTGGAGTACTTCAAATATCTGAGTTCATGAAATTGTAGATACTTTTAAATTTCACTGATCATCTTTGAAGGGTTCTAAAAAACCAACTATTTTTGAAAAGTGTTACAGAAATAGCCATTTACAGGGTGATCAGAGAGTTGATTAAAAAAATCAGTTTCTCTTTAAGGAGAAAAATTCATATAATAAGGAATGACAGAATATTGCCATATTGCAATCCCTAACATATTAGGGATCTAGCAATCTAGGTAGGGCATGGGAGTAGGGGAGGGAGGAAGACGGAAAAGAGAAAGAGAGAATATGAACCAAACATACATGCCTCTTGAAATAAAAATACACATCAATTCAATTCAGTCACTCAGTCGTGTCCGACTCTTTGTGACCCCATGGACTGCAGCACATCAGGCCTCCCTGTCCATCACCAACTCCCAGAGTTTACTCAAACTTATGTCCATTGAGTTGGTGATGTCATCCAATCATCTCATCCTCTGTCGTCCCCTTCTCCTCCCGCCTTCAATCTTTCCCAGCATCAGGATCTTTTCCAGTGAGTCAGTTCTTCGCATCAGGTGGCCAAAGTACTGGAGTTTCAGCTTCAACATCACCATCAATCAAAGTTTTGTGGGGGTGGTGTGGGGGGAAATCAAACCTGAATCTGATTGAGGAAAGGCACAAAGACTGAGAAAATGTTACAATATATCATGGAGATGAACTAAGCAAAATTCAGACTATGAGAAACAGTAAAGGGCAGAAGACCCAATTCCTTCAACAAATACAGGGCAAGGGGGAAAAAAGAGAAGGAGGGGAGAGGAAGGTTAAGGAGAATCTGTGGGTTAACACTGCAACATGCAAACTTATTCAACTTGATTAAAAACAAAAATACAGTGGAAAGAGAAGGAGGAAGATGAGGAGGGAAAGGACAAGAAACTGGGCAATTCTAAACATTTTTTAATGACATTAACAAGTTGCTGTTTATTTTTTGGCTGATATAATGAATGGTAACAGCTATTATGCTTTAACAAAAAGAACCCTTAATGTTTTAGAGATGCATGATGAAATATTTAAAGATGAAATCATATGATCTAGAATATGCTTCAAAATAATCCTGGAAGTAGACAGCAAGGGAAAAGTGAAAAAGGATCAACACAAAATATAAATAGCCATGAGGTGATAAATGTTTAAGCTGGGTGTGACAGAGGGAAGTTCATTAAACTCATCTTTCTACTTTTAAGGTTTGAAATTTTTCATTAAAAACATTTTTTAAAATACACAATAATCACAAAATTCACTTACATAGTAAATGCACTTGTATTTCTTAAGGAATCAATACCAGAAATAAACAGTCCATAAACATGCTAAATGTTCACAGCCCAGAGACTTAAATTGGGGTTAAAAAATTGATTAGTTGACAGTAAAGCAATATACACTTGGCTATTCAATTAAGACAAAGATTCTTTTAAATCTGGAACTACTTTAAGTAATGAGTTTTAACATCCTATCTCATGTGTGGGTTATGTATTCATTTTAAATAGGAACTACTGTCTTCTAAAATAATTGTTTCGAGAGATTACACTGATCCTTAATAACTGGATAGCTAGGGCCTTAATCATACAAAGATGAATCAAGCAGTTTCTGCCCTCAAAATGCTCACAAACTAGGAAGGTAAAATACACATGGAATGATAAACAATTGTAGTAAGTGCCATAATGAAAAGTTAACAAAGTGTTTGGGAATACAAAAAAGAGAAGTCCTCCAGAGCTTAAACAATAGTGACAAAGTCGCTTTGTCTTCCAAAAGCAGTTTTGCAGGTGAACAAGAAAAATCAATCTCTTTTCTTTACAGTTACCCACTTCTTTCCATCAAAATGGTATTACTGAAAACTAATTAGTAAAATTCCAAGTGAACAAAGATTCAAAAATGCCAGCACTACAGAAGACTGTGCCACAGGGGAAGTACTCTTTGACTCAAAAGTAGGACAGAGAATATCATTTGTTTACTGAACTTAAGCCCAATGCTCAAGGCTATTTATACTTTTATGTCTAAGTATATTTAAGATTCCATCTATAAAAGGCAACAAAGTAAGTTGTGAGGGATAAACGCAGTATTAAACAGTTTCCAAAACAACACAAAACTAAAAGACAGTCTTTTCAACGAATGGTGTTATCAAAATCAGACATCCACAAGCAAAAAAAAAATTAATCTAAGACACAGATCATATACCTTTCACAAAGGTATATGATCATATACCTAAACATGAAACATAAAACTATAAAGTTCCAGAAGATAACATAGATGACTTTGAGTATGGTGATGCCTTTTTAGATGTAACACCAGACATAATCTATGAAAAAAATTAATTGATAAGCTAGATATCATTAAAATTAAAACTGTCTGGGTCTGCAAAAGACAAACCACAGACTCGGAAAAAATATTTGCAAATGACGTATCTAATAAAGGACTTTTTATCCAAAAGTACAAATAACTCTTAAAACTCAACAGTAAGAAAATAAATTCTGGTTAAAAAATGGGCCATAGATTTTAACAGACATCTCACTAAAGAAGATATGAAAGTGAAAGTGAAAGTCGCTCAGTTGTGTTCAACTCTTTGCAACCCCATGGACTGCAGCCCACTAGGCTTCTCTGTGAAATTCTCCAGGCAAGAATACTAGAGTGGATTGCCACTTCCTTCTCCAGGGGATCTTCCCAACCCAGGGACTGAACCCAGGTCTCCTAAACTGGAGGCAGATTCTTTACCATCTGAGCCACCAGGGAAGCCCCAAAGAAAGATATACAGATGGCAAATGAGCACATGAGAAGATGCTCCACGTCGTACGTCCCAGGGAGACACAAATTAAAACCAGAAGAAGATACCACTACACACCAATCAGAATGGCTAAAATCCAGAATAACTAAATGCTAGCAAGAATGTGGAGCAACAGAAACTCACTGGCAGCAAGGCAAAATCATACAGCCACACTGGAAGATAAGTTTGGCAATTCCTTACAAAACTAAACACACTCTTTACCATACAGTCCAGCAATCATACTCCTTGGTATTTACCCAGCAGAACTGAAAACTCATGTCCACACAAAAACTTAAATCAACTTATTCATAACTGTCAAAACATGGAAGCAACCAAGACATCCTAAAGTAAGTGAATGGATATATAAACTGTGGTACACCCAGACAATGGAGTATTGTTCAGCACTAAAAAGAAGTGAGCTATCAAACCATGAAAAGACACTGAGGAACTTTAAATGCACACTACAGAGTGAAAGAAGCTGACGCAAAAAGGCTACTTACTGTATGATTTCAACCATATTCTGAAAGACAGCATTATGGAGACAATAAAAAGACGGGGGGCAGTGTAAGACCAAGTGATGAACTGCCAGAGCACAGACAATTTTTAGGACAGTGAAAATATCCTGCATGTTATTATAATGATGGATATGAATTATTATATTTTTATCCAAGCCAACAGAACACACAATACCGAGAGTTTTGAACCCCAAAGTAAATTATGGATTATCATGTCTATGTAGGTTCATCTTTGGTTTAAAAAAAAAAAAAGTACCATTTTGGTGAGAGAGGTTGATAATGAGAAGAGACTATGTGTGAGACCAGGGAGTACATGTGAAATCTCTGCACCTGCCTTTTAATTTTGTTACAAATCTAAAACTGCTCTTTTAAAAAGTCTTTAAAAAACTACATTTAAATAATCACAAGCACAAGATAGTTTTACAAAAGGAGACAATGGTTACAAGACACTACCAGTTATTAATTATAAAAAACTGGTAAACAGTCATAGCCAGCC
Source organism: Odocoileus virginianus (assembly GCF_023699985.2). Classification (NCBI taxonomy): domain Eukaryota; kingdom Metazoa; phylum Chordata; class Mammalia; order Artiodactyla; family Cervidae; genus Odocoileus; species Odocoileus virginianus. The sequence continues at coordinate 86,321,738 of NC_069674.1, read as the reverse complement.
TTATCAATGCCCAAAAGTACAAAACTCAACTGTAAAACTGCTCAAAATTCATTCAACTTTAAATAAAATATAAAGAAACCTATTTTACATTATATTAAAATCAATTATTGAGATTGATTTCACAGATTTCATAATCTCTCATCTTAATATAGGAAATAAGAGATCAACATCTCTGATACAGGAAAACCTAAGAGAACATACACAAAATATGTGTCACATATTTAAAGAAAATTGTTAGGCGATCAGAATTTTAGTTGACATAACACATTAGCACACACTTCAACCAGCTCCACCGAAACGCAACTCCTCCCAAAGAAAATCACACTGTCTTTACTCCGGATACCTGGTGTGTAAAGTCCTCTCATAATGTAATCTGGTGTGGTCAAAAGCCAGCTAAATCAAAATCAACAATCAAATCCTAACATTTTGTGGGACAGTTTTTTAAATATAATTTTTAATTATGAGATCTAACTTTTATACAAATGGGATTTATTTACAAAGGAGAGTTGCTGCTAAAAGGGAACATGTACACTCAAAACTATGAAAGTTCCACTTGCTGGAATCATTCCTTCTCCCTCCCACGGAGAACAAACAGAAAAGCTAAAGGCCAGTTCCAACATATCCCCCTAATTTTCCTACGGAATGAGGAGGAGATTTTTCTATAAAAAGCTTTTACTTTGACTCAACCAAAACAAATAAAGATAATACAGTAAGCCCTAACATATTATACTTTAAGTACATTCAGTACATCAAGTGCTCAGAACTTGAAAACCATCAAGTGACAGAAACATTAATATTCATGTGGTTTACATTCTGGTGGCAAAATACCAAAGTTGCATTTGTATGTGTGTGTGTTTAATTTTGTACTTAAATATGCATGATAAAATAACAGAAAAATATCCTCCCTAACTAAACACTCTAGTTTCAAGTCACTGACCATGGTACCTAGGATCAAAACCTCAGCAAGTAAGGAACTGAGGTGGCAAGGATTCACTACCAGAATACTTACTGAAAATGGGATAGGTCTCAGACCATTTGACTTCATGGCTCATTATTACTCAATCTTCAAAATCAAAGGATTTGATTTGATTTTCCACTAGTCAGCCAAGGCTTTCAAGTCAAGTTTCCTCTTCTACCCTAATAGGTAACAGAATCAAACATATCTCTGACGTTTCAGTAGGTCATGCAGGTTGGTCTTTGATACAAAGAATTTAAGGTTTAAGAAAGAGATCAAAAATTGACAGCACATTATTTTGTTAAATTCTGAATAAAATTTTTTAAAGTCACCTAAGAATAATAAAATAACTTTTCTCGAAAAACAGAAAAATTGGGAATCACCTCTGCAAGGCAATAATGGAATAAAGCTGTGTCGCAACAATCTCCATGAAAATGAGCCACAAAGGCTTCAGGATTGCCACGGTCCCCACATACGCTACAAGGTGTACCTGATGCGAGTCCATTGTGATTTATCAGTTTATAGTTATTTTAAAGAAAGAAGCAAAATATTTATCTGTATCTATATCACTGTCAAAAAAGGAAAAACAAAAGATAAACCAAGAGCATAATATGTTTTATAAATGGCAGTCTGTTTCTTAGTAGAAGTAAAGTTAGAATACCTATGCCCATTTCATGAAGGGATGTGAATCCACATAAATGATTTAAGCATTTCCTTTTCTCTAGTTTAGTTTGACAACAGACACTTCAAAGAGGAATAAACTAACAGCCTCAAGAAGAATCCAGCTGCATAAAGAATGAACTGAAATGAAATCATACCCCTTATGATTATACAGTGGAAGTGACAAATGTATTCAAGAGATTAGATCTGATAGAGTGCCTGAAGAACTATGTATGGAAAGAAGTTCGTAATACTGTACAGGATGTGGTGATCAAAACCATCTCCAAGGAAAAGAAATAGAAAAAGGCAAAATGGCTATCTGAGGAGGCCTTACAAATAGCTGAGAAAAAAAAGAGAAGCGAAAAGCAAAAGAGAAAAGGAAAGATATACCCATCTAAATCAAGAGTTCCCAAAAAACAGTAAGGAGAGATAAGAAAGCCTCTTTAAGTGAACAAAGCAAAGAAACAGAGGAAAAACAGAATAGGAAAGAGAGATCTCTTCAAGAAAACTGGAGATACCAAGGGAACACTTCATGCAAAGATGGGCTAAATAAAGGACAGACACATTATGGACATAACAAAAGCAGATGTTAAGAGATGGCAAGAATGCACAGAAACTATACAAAAAAGATCTTCATGACCCAAATAACCACAGTGGTGTGATCACTCACCTACAGCCAGACATGTGAGAGTGTGAAGACAAGCGGGCCTCAGGAAGCATCGCTGTGAGCAAAGTAGAGGAGGTGACAGAACTCCAGGGGAGCTACTTCAAATCCTGAAAGATGCTGCTGTGACAGTGCTGAGCTCAATATGCCAGCAAATATGGAAAACTCAGCAGTGGCCACAGGACTGGAAAAGGTCAGTTTTCATTCCAGTCCTAAAGAAAGGCAATGCCAAAGAATGCTCAAACTACCACACAATTGCACTCATCTCACACGCTAGTAAAGTAATGCTCAAAATTCTCCAAGCCAGGCTTCAACAGTACATGAACCGAGAACTTCTAGATCTTCAAGCTGGATTTGGAAAAGGTAGAGGAACCAGAGATCAAATTGCCAGCATCTACTGGATCATAGAAAAAGCAAGAGAATTCCAGGAAAGCATCTACTTCTGCTTCATTGACTATGCTAAAGTCTTTGACTGTGTGGATTACAACAAATTGGAACAATCTTCAAGAGGTGGGAGTATCAGACCACCTTACCTGCCTCCCGAGAAACCTGTATGCAGGTCAAGAAGCAACGGTTAGAACCGGACATGGAACAACAGACTGGTTCCAAATTGGGAAAGTACATCAAGGCTGTATATTGTCACCCTGCTTATTTAACTTATATGTAGAGTACACCATGTGAAATACCGGGCTGGATGAAGCACAAGCTAGAATCAAGACTGCTAGAGAAATATCAGTACCTCAGATATGCAGATGACACCACCCTTATGGCAGAAAGGGAAGAGAAACTAAGGAGCCTTTTAATGAAGGTGAAAGAGGAGAGTGAAAAAGGTGGCTTAAAATTCAACATTCAAAAAAACAAGTTCACGGGATCCAGTCCCATTACTTCATGGCAAATAGATGGGAAAACAATGAAAACAATGACAGACTTTATCTTCTTGGGTTCCAAATTCGCTGCAGACGATGACCGCAGCCATAAATTAAAAGACAATTGCTCCTTGGAAGAAAACCGATGACAAACCTAGACAGCATACTAAAAAGCAGAGACATTACTTTGCCAATAAAGGTCTGTATAGTCAAAGTTATGGCTATAACTTTGTGATGTGAGAGTTGGACAATAAAAAAGGCTGAGCATCAAAGAACCGATGCCTTAGAACTGTGGTGCTGGAGAAGACTCTTGAGGATCCCCTGGACAACAAGGAGATCAAACTAGTCAATCCGAAAGGAAATCAACCCTGAATATTCATTGGAAGGACTGATGCTGAACCTCTAATACTTCAGCCACCTGATGCAAAGAACTAACTCATTGGAAGAGATCCTGATGCTGGGAAAGATTGAAGGCAGAAGGAGACAGGGGTGAGAGAGGTCAGGTTGGTTGAATGGCATCACTCAAAGGACGTGAGTTTGAGCAAACTCCAGGAGATGGTGAAGGACAGGGAAGTCTGGTGTGCTGCAGTCCATGGGGTCACAAAGAGTTGGACACGACTGAGCAACTGAACAACAACAAAGAATGAAAGGAACAAACAGGGGCTAAAAAGAGGAAGTTTCTGAAATCTGTTAAAGTTGGAAAGAACAAAGAGAAATTGATACTGCTTTGCAAGTATTCCGGATTATCTTTTAGCAGAAGAAAACCTGCAAGTCCCAGGATTCTGTTTTCACTCTCCTACAGTCGTGCTATATATGCAATCCTTAAGTAATCTTGTTTTCTTAGCCACCACTTTTAACTACCTCAGATGTATCGTGACTTACAAAGCTATGTCTCCAATCCAGATACACCTCCTGAGTTTCTAACACTTATATGCAACAGCATGCTGAATGATTTTGCCTGAATTTCTCGTGGGTACCTCAAACTCATTGTGTCTAAAATTAAATTTATACCATACCCCAAATTTCCTATATCCCCTTATTTAAATTAAAAAGAGACACCAGAGCCTAATCAATCACTGAAAAGAGAAATCTTAACAGTTACCTTGAACTGCCCTCTTCAGAACTCTCACACTCAACTAATTAGTTATATTTTACAGTTTAAGTATCTCTCGTGGCCCTCCCTCTCCTCACCACCAAAGCTTTAGATAAGACCTTTGCTCAGGCCTGCAAGACTACAATTCCTGCTTCTCCTCTATTCCATCTTCCATCTTCCTTTCCTCTATTATATCCTCCTTTTTTTCAAAGGCCAAAATGACCTTTGAATTAAAAATACCTGGCTTTTTCATGAGTAGGACCTGTTCTCTTGCTTTTGTTCTCTAGGATGGATTCTCTCCCCTTTCCAGCAAAACCTCTTCCCTTCAAGAACCAGCTCAAACTTCTATCTATAGTGAGTCTTCCCTCAGGAGCAGCTCTCTCCCTTCCCAGCTAGACGGTTCAGTCCTTGCATTCCCTGTCTCCACTGCACTATTTAAAGTTCTATAGCAATTATTTATGTATATCTACCTTTTCTAGACCAGAAATGTCTTTCACTCATTGATCAAACATTTATTAAAGTCTAGCAGGTGCTCCCTATCGGCAGGTTCTGCAAGTAAACGATTGTTCTGGGTCTCAATAAGCTCACAATCTTGTGGAGGAAGAAAATTACATATAAAATAATACAGTAAGAAAATGACAAGCATGCATCAGCATCAGCACTAGTAAGAAGGAGCAGGTACTCCAACCCAGCCTGAAGAGGAGGGGGGGCGACAAATCAGCGGACACATCCTGAGAAAGGCGCTATGTAAGCTTAATCCCAGAGGCTCACAGGACACAGCCAAGTGAAGAAGAGGGCAACTGACGATGAGAAGACAAGAGGAGCAGCCACTGAAGCAAAAAAGAGTGTCCCATAGGGAAGCCACTGGAAGTTGTTTTTAAAAGATAGATTGTGAGAGGCATATGTAATGTTCTAGTTTAAATCATTCTATCAATTATGTGCAAAATTGGAAATAGGAAAATCTATAAAGAGCAATTTTAGTCATATTACCTAAAAGCCAGAAATATGGCAGAAGCAGGTGTGATGAACAGAAATCTGCATACTGGAGAAATATCTAGAAGATCTGATCAACAAATCAATAGACTGCATGGCGCTTGAGAAAGAGCCGTCATCACAGCTTCTTAAGCTGGCTGAACAACTAGTCACCCTAAACAACATACAAGAAAGAAGACTGGGGGGTGGTATGTTTGCTGTTTTGTTTTGTGGATGAAGTGAAGTTCAGTATGGGACATGTTCAGAGTAAAGATATATGCAGAGCTCAAGCGAAGACAGCCAGCAAGCAAATGGATATAGTACTACAAGTTATTTTCAAGGGAATATTCAGGACTGACAGAATCAGAACTTAGCACCACACAGTCATCTAAAAAAAAGAAATGAGAATGAAGCAGATTATGAAGAGAGCAGAAAGTCAAGGATGAAATACTGGTAACATCAACATTTTAAGAAGCAGAAGAGGAAAAATGAAGCTCATGAAGATGACTGAGAAGGTAAGCTCAGAAAGGTATAAAAAGAACCAGTAACGAATGGAGTCCTACAATCTTAGAAAGCTTGATCAACAGGTCTAAAGGAGAAGAGCTCAGTAGGTAAAGGGCAGTCAATGTCCAGAGGATCTGACAACTAGAAGGTAACCGAGAGTGACATCTGAAGAGCAGTAAACACAAAAAGAGACTGCAGTAGTTCCGAGGCGAGTGGGCACAGATCTGAATATATTTCAGGTTTTAGGATGGGAAGAAATGGCTACCCACTCCAGTACTCTTGCCTAGTAAATTCCAAGGACAGAGGAGCCTGGCAGGTACAGTCTGTGGGGTCACAAAAGAATTGGACACGACTGAGCACGCACGCAGGCTCTAGGGAAGGATCCAGTAAAAAGCAGAAGTGAGATAAGGGATGACGCACAGAGCAGTAGGTGAAAGAATCAAAGGTACAAAGAGAGTCTGACTTCTTTCCTTAAGAGACAGTTCAGCTTCCAAAGCACAGAATTCTTTAAGAGCAGAGAAAATACCATATTCAACTTAATGTGCCCACAGCTAGCAAAATTCCTGGAACACAATACAAAGACTCTATGTATGAATGCATGCATGAATTCAGGAGGAATCTCCCTTTCTATTAGACTAAACACTCATTCACACACACACACAAAAAATGGACCATAAAATATTAAAAACAAGCATTAAAATAAATAATCTGACCAAAGAGGGGGATCCTTAAAAGAAACATTCCCTAGAAGCATGTATCTCCACCCGTGAGAGCTACTACTTTTGAGATTTATTTACATTTAATAAACTTAAAAATACAGGAAATGTATGGGATCTAGAGATAATCCATTAATGTCTATTCAGTCTTTGCCATTCAAAATAAGATCTATTTAGCAGTTTACTAAACAAACAACTATAAATGAACTCAGTAATTCTTACATACTGTAAAAGGCATGTGCCAATCCCATCTTCTTATCCACAGCCCTGAGAATCACACTGTCCTATTCATACTTCTCTGCCTCATCTCCAACCTTGACTGTACCAGGAATATACACCTGATGCAAAGACAGCCAGTGAATACCATGGCTGTGTACCAAGGCAGACAGTGTATATACTTGGTGAGACCAGGCTCCATCAGCGAACTGAGGTACTCTTTCTCAGTAATCTGAAAAGTTAAAAATTGCTGCCTGTCGATGATGGGCACTGAACCTGGAAAAGGGGTATGTATATTCTGGGACTGGAGTAGCCATTTTAAAGGGACATACAGGCCACACAGTAAGCAAGGAAGCCAACTGAGAAAAACGGAAATGAGGCAGGTAACACTCTAAAAAGACAAGACAAGAGACCCTGTGATTCCTGAAAGAGAGAGAACTGAGATTTTAGGTCAGCATTTTAGTTCCCACAGGACCAGCTATATTCCACTGTACTACCCTGGATTCTCCGTTTTATGTGACATAACTCGGGTGGTATGTCTATTCTTTACAATGACAATCAAGTCATAACCAGAAAAATTCCTACACAAGATTAGATAAATGCCAACAGTATGAAAGTCATTTTGTTTCAAGTATAAATAGATACCACACACTGTAATACACAAGTAGCTACGCTTTCTAATCTGAGCTCTGCTCACAGATCATGTGACCCTGGGCAATCAAAATGTCTGTCAACATTTGTTTACTCACTTCTAAAAGGAACTGAATTACATACTTCTTATACTTAAATGGCTTAAAAATTAACTTGAGATGATAGTGAGGGGTGTGTGTAAGTGTATACGTAACAAATTTACAGATATACTCAAGGCAACTCCTTGGAAGTCTCTTGTGAATTTCTGTAAATGCAAGGAGAATGTAAACTTGGGAGAATAAAAAGGCTCTTTCCTAAAACCCTTAACTGGGTTATACATAATAAATTATTTTGCCATTGAGATCATCATTAAGACCACCAGAAATTAAAAAAAAAAAAACAGTACCTGAAGCAAATATAGTTATCTATGTGAAAAAATGAAACTGCCACTGAGGACAAAGCACTCATCTGATACACTGCCTCCCTTCTTGGGCTTCTTAAAAATGCCTCCCGACTATGGCTTAAACCATCTTCTGAGGGATACCTAAGGGTAGATCACCATGCTCTGAGTTACAAGAATGACCCCCATCCCACTGGGCCATAGTTACAAGGGTAAGTTTCTATAGCTGGTTTAATGGTCTATGAGACAGCCAAACAGAATAGCTCCATCAAATAATACAGGTAATCAAGAGTAAGTGATGACTGTCGTCTAGCCAATGAAATCTCTTGCGACTGTCAGCTGAGGGTGAGGAGAACAAAAGTAGCAGCGAGAGAGTAACAGAGTCAATCATGACGGCACAGCCCGGCATCGGCAGTGATGAGAGCCCAATGCTAGGGAGGGTCACACGTAACCATGTAGCTACATCTGATTTACGTGTGTGTGTGACCTTCTGGTGGTCAGATATGTGTTCAACTCCAGTCTACATCTCAATCTATTTGAAATCAGGAAAAGCAACCATTTCTGGTATACTGTAAAGTCTGGCTATCTAATAAGGCTCTTTTCTCACAAATTTCTCCAGTACCTTATAATATAAAATTCTCATCACTGAAGATAATTCCAGAATCTCTGTGCCTTATATACTTAAAAAAAAAAAAAAAAAGTCTAACATAGCTAATACTTTTCAAAAAGCTAACGACCTTTTTAGTAGGTCCCTACCTTTAAAACTAAGACATAAAAACAATGACCTTCAGATTCTTTCCTCAGTACTACGGATGTAAGTTTATATTCTATTAATATATTCTCTATTAACAGAAAAACTCAATTAGATATTTCAGAGTCAACATTAGCATCTTAACTTTTTTTTCCCGGTAAATATAACTTAGAGTCATTTTATGACAAAAATAAAATTAAAAAATGAAATTTTGAAAGAAATAGGCAGACTTTAATAATGTCAGAAGGTCATTACTTACTCCAAACTAAATTAAAATCAACCTTACTCAAAAACCTAAGGTATCTAATGACTATTTACCCTATCTTAAACCATTTACTTTGAAATTTCTACATTACCCATTTATCAATCATAATACAAAGCATTGTTTTCGTAAGCAAGTTATAGTGACAGGATGGTCCCAATGTAAAGAGACAAAAGACTGCCAAGCTCTTTGCAAAAGTAGAAGACAAGGCAATCTGACCCACACTAAAGTCAATTAAAGCCTATAAATAACCCTGAAGGTACCCAAGACTATTTTCGCTACTATTTTTTCTCTTTTATCATTTTCATTTCGTGCAATAAACAGATTTACATTTACTTAGACCTCTGGGCTTCCCTAGTGGCTCAGAGGTTAAAGCATCTGCCTCCAATGCGGGAGACCCAGGTTCGATCCCTGGGTCGGGAAGATCCCCTGGAGAAGGAAATGGTAACCCACTCCAGTGTTCTTGCCTGGAGAATCCCATGGACGGAGGAGCCTGGTAGGCTACAGTCCACGGGGTCACAAAGAGTCGGAGACGACTGAGCGACTTGACTTTCTTTCTTTCTTTCTAGAGCTCTAAAGGGCTTCCCAGGTGGCGCTGGTCGTAAAGAATCCACCTACCAACGCAGATGTAAGAGACTCGGGTTTGATCCCTGGGTCTGGAAGATCCCCTGGAGGAGGAAATGCAACCCACTCCAGTAGTCTTGCCTGGAGAATCCCATGGACAGAGGAGCCTGGCGGCCTATAGTCCATGGAGTCGCAAGAGTCAGACACAACTTAGCATGCACGCACAGATCTCTAAAACCATTCTTATGGATTCTAACAACAAATAAAGTTGAGAGAAAAGAAATGAAGGAGCACAACTTCACTTCAGTTTGAATGAAAGGAACAAAGCAAGATCATATTCAATGAACCACTAGAAAAACCATAAACCTGTTTGAAAAATCTATTTTATAAAATGTACCAAATAAAAGTTGACACCTTAAAAAAAAAATTGATCTTTGGTTCATTTTCCTTTTCAAGTCACCATGATTTTACAAAGAGAAGTAGAAGGGAAACTGGGGATATGTATTAATAAGTATGTATTAATAAAATCGTGTAGCCATTGTGTAAAATGGACAGTTACTCAAAACTTTAAACATACAACTACCATATGACTGAGAAATTATACTCCTAGGTATATATCTAGACTGAAAACTCAAATACATATACATATACGTTCACAGCCAAAAAATGGAAATACCCTAAATGTCCACTATTGAATAAAAGGATAAACAAATTGTGGTCTCTCCTTACAGAAAAGTATTTATTATTCAACCATAAGAAGGAATGAGGCAGTGGTGATAAATGCTACAACAGGGATAGGACATTATGCTAAGTGAAAGGAGCCAGGCTCAAATGGTAGATATTATGTGATTCCATTTATATGAAATACCCAGACTAGAAAAATCCGTAAGACAGAATGTAGAATGATGGCTGCCAACTGCTGGGAGAAGAAAATGGGAAGCAGCTGTAGTGGATACAATCTTCCTTTCAGGGTGATGAAAATATTTTAGAACTAGATAGAGGTGACCACACATCTTTGTGATTATACTAGATGCCAGTGAATAGTTCACTTTAAAATGGTAACTATCTTATGTCAATTTCACTTTCACCTCAACTTTTTTAAAACTTTAAGAAAAAAAAAACTGGGTCAGCTGTTAGAAGACACAATTTCTAGAACCGGGTTCTAGGCCAGCCACTTATAGCTGACCTCCTGAGCCTCAATTTCTTCATCTGTAAACAGGCTGGGAACAGATGATATTCAAGCTTCCTCTCATTAACAGTTGCTCTGTATCTGCAGCTCTGAATTTTTAAAGAATTGTATCAGATAGGAATTTATCTGGGGAAAAAAAAGCATGAAGTACTGGTTAATGTTCTCAGACAGTTTTACATGAAAGTCATTAGAAAGTTTAACAAAACTGCCTCTCACGATGACCTTAAATTAGGTGGACATAAACATTAAAAGGCAAGTCAATAAGGCAATTCTGTAGAAGTAAAACTAATGTGTTCTAAGATTGTAATTTTCTAGTAGTCATGCTATATCCAAGGACAGAAGTTAGAGAATCTAACCACAGTTATAAATAAATAAATGAAATTTGCAAATCTAGAAGAAAGACTGGATTATATAACTCTCAAGCATTTTCCCTTAACATCAATCCTTTCAGGCTTTAAGAGGTGCTGAGTATTATGTAACCGCAGTCATTGAGTCCTGGCAGTCTGTATTTCAGGTTCAGAGTTAATCTATTAATGTGCTATGCTGTGCTGAGCTTAGTTCTCAGTCGTGTCCTGCTCTTTGGGACCCCATGCACTGCAGCCTGCCAGGTTCATGGGATTGTTTCTGCAAGCAAGAATACTAGAGTGGGTTGCCATGCTAGTTCCTCCTCCAGGAGATCTTCACAACCCAGGGATCAAACCCAGATCTCCCGCATTGCAGGCAGATTCTTTACCTTCTGAGCCACCAGGGAAGCCTTAATCTATTAATATATACAGCTAAAAATAAGGTAAACCATAAATACTAAAGAGCCTAACTATTGTTCTCACAACTCTTGTAAGTTGGCAGACAAAAGCCGCATAAGCAAGCCAAAATTTTCCTCAGGAAGCAGCTTTGGCTATATGCTAACATAACAAATGTTGACCTGACTTATGGGAATCTCCCACCATACAGTATAGCAGAAATAATTTTGGTCTAGAAAATTTAAGCCAAACGATGTCAGCTGCCACAGCCAAAGAAATATCTTAATAACACTCCTATGAATTGTCTCAATCTGTACTGGCAAACTAAACCATGAGATGTGCCCACAAATGACTGAGACAACTGACTAGTTGTACAGCTTTTTTTAAAAAATACCAATTGAGCTTTAGAAAAATGGGTACCATTCATACCCACCTAAACATAGGTAAATCAAAGAATGCAAACCAAAAAAGAGAAAAGTAAAACAAGCATCATTTACCAATAATTGCTCTTCAGTCATCTTGCTAAGCATATCTGAAAATCATGAATACAAAAGATACATATAAAAAAAGACGCATGTCACAACCGGCTGTTAAAAGCATCCTTTCGATGTAACCTAAACCCCTATGACCCATCACAGGTATCGTATGCTTGGTGTCACAACATCAAAAAGTTAATTTTCCCTTCATAATTCAAATGTGAAATAAGATCACTGAATACAAAATCAATCAATTTTAAAAAGTATAACAGCTTTTAATCATGGACATATGTTCTGCTTAGTAAGGGCACATGGGTTTTAATTACTAGCTGACATAATATACTGTATTTATGCAAAAGTACACTTTCTACTTAGCATACAATTTTCTTATTTATATATCCAGCTACTACCAAATTGAACACTTTACTACTTTATTGTGACCAAAAATACATTAAAATTTTTGATGCTTTTGAATGAACTCGTCTTTCAAAAGTAATTCCATAGTTCATTTGTATAACTAAAGTAGCTCTTGAAGTCTACTAGTATAATACTTTAAAAAGTTTTAATTTAAAAGAAAAATAAATTTGCTACACTCCGTTGACATCTCTCAAGTTCAACAATGCAAAAAGGTCAAGTTATGTATCAAATTAAACAAATGAATTGCAGTAATTTATTCTGACAAATTTGAATCAGTGAAACAATTATAAATTTCTAGTTCCATATACAGTTTATACTTTAGTTAATCCAGACTGAATGGTTTCTTTATGAAACTCATCTCAATCCTCTATGCATAAAATTCCAATGGACAAATAAAGTTTCCTTAGGTAATATACAAAGTCCCTTTTCATGGTTTCTAAGTCTACACCATTTCCTCACCACTGAAAAAAGTCTGGAGTTGTGCAATTAAAACTGTTCCTGAGAAGCATCAAGTGTAAAACTAAAGCAAAAGCAAAGGCTCTGCCATCATCAGGTGCAGCAGGGGGTCCGCTCGCACAGGCCAGCACGCGGGCGTGAGAAGAGCTGTGCTGGGCAGAGCTGACCAGACCCCGACACCCCAGAGCTGCCTCCTGCTCCTGTGGTAACCACAAAGACCAGGCCTCTCAACACTCCCCTCGGAGCGTGTGGGACAGCACTGTGAAATGCTGGGCTTCTCCGTGGATCTTACACAACCAATCCACATCCCTTAACAGAGGAAAGAATACAGAGCTGGGACTTTCTATGAAGTTCAGCCCATCCAGGTCTTAAACTGACTCCTGAGAGCCATTCACTCAATTCCCAACTCTCATCGACCATGGGACCACTGAATATATTTTCCAGACCAATCCTGAACCCATGATGCCCTGTTGACGTTGCCCTGTCATTACCAAAAGATAAATTTATTAGTTGTCAGTCCTCTCCTGTACTCTACCCACTGAACTGTTCTTGTTACTTCCTCCTTTATCCAACTTCCCATTGCTTCCCTTCCTCCCAAAATCTCCCTCTGGGTTTATTCTGCTCTATGATAAAAATAAATGCATCTATATCATCAACAATTTCACTGTTTGCTTTACGTAAAAGCTGCTTCCCCTGCAGCACTCGCAAAGGTTGCTTATTCTTTCATTTATCAAGTACCCCAACTTCACAATGAAGGGTCACAGTCCTAACCATAACTCTCAGCCAGTCTCCGGTAAAAGGAATAAAAAAAACAAACAAACCTATCATAGTGCAATTGCTGCACATCAGAATTACCTAGAAGCTTTTTAAAGTCCCACTGCCCAGATTATACCCCCATACAAATTAAATCAGAACAGCTGAGGCTGGGAACTGGCCATTGGATGATCTAATGTGCAGCAAAGTTAGGATAAGTAACATTGGCAGTTTGCAAAGTTCCCCAGGTGATTTTGCAATATGCAGTCACAGGTACAAACCACTGATCCCCAAGGCATTCCTAATCATTCACTCAAAACTCTTGACACGTAGCACATGACAAGCTTCTCTATCCTAAGTACTATATAACCTTGAATTATTTCAACATATATCCATTCAACACTCTTTGTTTTGCTTTGTTTTTTTGAACACGCTGCACAGCTTGTGGGGTATCAGTTCCCCAACCAGGGATTGAACCCGGGCCACAGCAGTTAAAGTGCTAAACTCTAACCACCAGACCACCAGGGAACTCCCAACTCTACTGTTAACATCATAAGCGTTTCACCTCCACCAACTTTCATTGCAAGTCCACTTTTCCCACTGTAAGATCACACATCAAACTTCATCAGTCTGTCTTCTCTGAATGGGAAATGTGACTATCTTACCCTCTGTTCACAATCTTCCAGTTCTACACTATTTAAACCTGTTAAATCTACTTTTCATTATTATTCAGAATTGCAGATGCCTAATTCTTCTACTTTATCCTTACTTAGCCTACTTCTCCATTCATTTGCCTATCCAGATCAGACTCCACAGTTCACCATTTCAACCACTCTCTAGCCACTATTTCCATTTATCACATTAAGTTGGAATTGTCTGCTTATTTTCCTGTTTATACCATATGCTCTAAGTCTCATGAGGACATAAACTGTGTATGTTTTGTTCACTGATGTATTCTTGGTGCCAAGAATAACATCTGGCACATCCAGTCTACCCTGAATAAGTATATCCAGAATACACAGATCTTCTCACTAATCATCTAAATCAGTGTTATAACACATCAGTATTTTTTTCCTAGTGATAATCTTCACCAGACTACCTTCTTATCATTAACTGGCAGCTTAACACTTAGCTGTAACTTGCCCTTGTTTTCTGTGTCAAATCAATTCAGTGAGCAGCTCTCTACAGGGAGAGGGAAGAGAAGACAGGAGTACAAAGCGCAACAACAAACAAATTCTACCGGAAAAAGTAGACAGACAAACACTTCAGAAGCTTATAAAAGCAGGAAAAGATAATTTCCATTGCCACCTTTAAGAGTAAATTTTTAATTTAATGAAAATATTCTCTCATGTGTATTAAACATAGGGAAAGGTATGGAAGTAAGTACCCAGACTGTTTTTAAAACAGAGAAAGCAAATAATACTTTCACTTTTTACTAAACAGTCTTCTAAACTCGTTTACTTTCCAAGTTGCATGAACTTTTTTAATAGAAGTTGCTCAGTCGCATCCGACTCTTTGCGACCCCATGGACTGCAGTCCACCAGGCTCTCCGTCCATGGGATTTTCCAGGCAAGAGTACTGGAGTGGGTTGCCATTGCCTTCTCCAGGGGAATCTTCCCGACCCAGGGATTGAACTCGAGTCTTCCGAATTGTAGGCAGACACTTTAACCGTCTGAACCACCAGGGAAGCCCCTAAATATATATATTGCAAATAATACTTTATTATTTTTAAACTACACATATCACTCTTCCTACAAAAGGCACACCATATCCTTAACTCACTATATTTACAGTCAATCAACAAGTCAATATTTAATATTTCAATATTTAAGTGACAACACTATTATGGGTGTTTGTTTCTATCAAGCAATGATCATGATCGTAAAACTTGTATTCCACCACGTGAAAAACATGAAACTAACACCTTGCTGAAGAAAGCAGGGCGAAACAGTTAGTCAAACTATGGTGATAATAAGGGAATAGCTCAATACATAACCTTTAAAATGAATTTGCTATGGAAAAAATCTTAAAAAATGGATACTTAATGACCTAGATAACCACAACGGTATGATCACTCACCTAGAGCCAGACATCCTGGACTGCTAAGTCAAGTGGGCCTTAGGAAGCATTACTATAAACAAAGATAGTGGAGATGATGAAATTCCAGCTGAGCTATTTAAAATCCTAAAAGATGATGCTGTAAGTGTGCTTCCCTCAATATGCCAGCATATTTGAAAAACTCAGCAGTGGCCACAGAACTGGAAAAGGTCAGTTTTCATTCAAATCTCAAAGAAAGGCAATGCCAAAGAATGCTCCAACTACCGCACAACTGCATTCATCTCATACGCTAGCAAAGTAATGATCAAAATTCTCCAAGCTAGGCTTCAATAGTACATGAAAAGAGAACTTCCAGATGTTCAAGATGGATTTAGAAAAGCAGAAGAACCAGAAATCAATTGGCCAACATCCGCTGGATCACAGAAAAAGCAAGAGAGTTCCAGAAAAACATCTACTTCTGCTTTACTGACTATGCTAAAGCCTTTGACTGTGAGGATCACAACAAGCTTTGGAAAATTCTTCAAGAGATGAGGACAGCAGATCACCTGACCTGCCTCCTGAGAAGTCTGGACGCAGGTCAAGAAGCAACAGTTAGAACTGGACATGGAACAACAGGCTGGTTCAAAACTGGGAAAGGAGTACATCAAGGCATTTAACTCATATGTAGAGTACATCATGTGAAATGCCAGGCTGGATGAATCACAGGCTGGAATCAAGATTGCTGGGAGAAATGTCAATAATCTCAGATACACAGATAACACCACTCTTATGGCAGAAAGCAAAGAGGAATTAAAAGAGTCTCTTGATGAAAATGAAAGAGGAGAGAGGAAAAAGTTGGCTTAAAACTCAACATTCAGAAAACTAAGATCATGGCATCTGGTCCCATCACTTCATGGCAAATAAATGGGGAAACAGTGGAAACAGGAATAAACTTTATTTTCTTGGGCTCCAAAGTCATTGCAGATGGTAACTGCAGCCATGAAATTAAAAGACGCTTACTCCTTGGAAGGAAAGTTATGACCTTCCTTTAATATGCTAGACAGCATATTAAAAAAACAGATATATTATTTTGCCAACAAAGGTCCATCTAGTCAAGGCTATGGTTTTTCCAGTAGTCATGAATGGATGTGAAAGTTGGACTATAAAGAAAGTTGAGTGCCGAAGAATTGATGCTTTTGAACTATGGTGTTGGAGAAGACTCTTGAGAGTCCCTTGGACTGCAAGGAGATCAAACCAGTCAATCCTAAAGGAAATCAATCCTGAATATTCATTGGAAGGACTGATGCTGAAGCTGAAACTCCAATACTTTGGCCACCGGATGGGAAGATCCAACTCACTGGAAAAGACCCTGATACTGGGAAAGACAGAAGACAGGAGAAGAAGGGGATGACAGAGGATGGGATGGTGGGATGGCATCACTGACTCAATGGACATGAATCTGAGCAAGCTCTGGAAGATACAGAAGGACAGGGAAGGCTAGCGTG
Organism: Odocoileus virginianus; assembly: GCF_023699985.2. NCBI lineage: Eukaryota > Metazoa > Chordata > Mammalia > Artiodactyla > Cervidae > Odocoileus > Odocoileus virginianus. The sequence continues at coordinate 86,304,912 of NC_069674.1, read as the reverse complement.
CCGTAGTCCATGGGGTCACAGAGTCAGACACGACTGAGTGACTGAACTAAATTAATTTGTATATTGTCAAGGTTTACTTAAGTAGTAAATAAAAATTTTTAAACATTAATAAGTATAATAGTAACAAGGTGGAGGTGATTAGGGCAGACACATTGCTGCAAGCAACTGTGAAGAGGCAGCTGGACCACAGTTAGAAACGATCCTCAAGACAATCATGACTGAGCTGTGACTCCTGGACATGGAGCACTGCTCAAAGAATAAGCCAGCCTAGTTAGGGATCTGCACAGTCAAGACCCAGAGACTCAGAACATGCTTGTTGTTGTTTAGTCACTAAGTCATATTAAACTGTTTCGCGACCACATGGACTGTAGCCCACAAGGCTCCTCTGTCCATGGGATTCTCCAGGCAAGGATACTTGAGTGGGTTGCCATTTCCTTCTCCAGAGATCTTCATGACCGAAGGATCAAACCCACGTCTCCTGCTTTGGTAGGTGGATTCTTTACCACTGAGCCACCGGGAAAACACTATTAGACATGAGGGAAATGCAAATCAAAACCACTACTGAGATACAGATAATAATAAATATTCTTGAGAATGTAAAGAGACTAGAATCCTCCCATGTGGCTTGTGGGAAAATAAACTCAATCACACAGCAAATTACCTTAAGCTCCTCTTACAAAAGTAAGTTAGAAAGAATGAATTTAGCTAAAACAACAGAAGACTCCCAAACTGTTCTCTACTAAAGTACACAAAACTTTTACCACGGCAGATAACTAGCACAATATAAGATAAAACAGGCCACGTTCATTTGCCAATGAGGCAAAGGGACACTTTGCCTCATTCATATAAGACTTTAACAATAAAAAAAATAAAAGTCCCAATGTCAACAATTCAACTTCTGCTTTTCCCCATAATAGATAACAAAAGGAAAGTCCCAGTAGTTAGATGTTCAAAGCACAGCCTAATACTGAACTGTCACCAATCTCCTACTTCTCCTTTTCCTTCTTATGAAAAGAAGCATCCTATTTTAAAGGAGTGCTTAGTATTAACTGCTTAGTGCTCTGCTAACCACTTTACATATATTTCTAATTCTCACAACAACTCTATGACATGTTATATTACTAACTCCAATCTATAGACGAAGAACAGCTTAAGACACAGAAGTGGACCATGAACTAAGCTTGGTTTAAAATTCAAGCATGTCCTGAATCATGATTTCACACTGGCTCTCGAGTAGATTTTTGTTTTTTTTAAATGATGTGGAGGTGATGGGCAAAATTCTGCACACGTATTTAAGGAATCAAATAAAAGGGATTTATTAAGATTTAAAAATTCTATTTATCAGAAAAACCTGAAGTGACTAAACTGACATATCTTAAAGTCCTTGGTACTCCTTAAGAATCTGATGTAGATTTTGTAGGTATTACTATTCAGATAACTTTCCAAGGTATATTCTAGAGTTGATACAGGTTCAGAAAAATTTCCTTCATGTTCCTAAAGGCTGTACAGTAACAACTCAACCAAACAACAATCCTGAAAGTACTACAAGATACTCTTGATTCACATAAAAAATAAAGCTCAACATCATTTATTAACTCTGATATTATGAAGCTTTTTAATCAATAAATTCAGACAAGAAGGCATACAACACAAAAGGAAGTTATACTGAGTTGTATTATTTAAAATATATACATAAACTGTGTATACATTTGCCTTTTGAATTAGAAATGGAAAATATTTTTAAACCCATTAAGTGGAATATAACTTAAAAAAATAAAAGTTAAACTCTTTACTGTGGCCTGTTAAATTTACTTCAGAGGGAGAGAAAAGGGTGAAGGTCAAGGGGAAAAACTGAGAAAGGAACCTGCAGAACTACAGACAGAGAAGAGAATAATATGAGACTGATGAGCTGCCTACTGTGCTGAGGAGGCAACGGAAAGAAGAGAATAATAAAAGACAGAGATGAGGGAGAAAAAATCAACATATCCACAAAGCAAAACGACAAGGAGGAAAAAACAACTATATTAAGGAAAACAGAGACAGACACAGATTCACCCACAGAAGACCTTGATGGCACAATCTTCAGCTAAGTAAACATTGTTATCACATGAACACTCCACTCCTTGAATATAACAATTTATTGCTATTACAGGAATGCAGATAAGGAGATGCTGAATAAAGGAATTGCAATTATTTATGTTCTTAATACCCATATTTACATGTAGAGTACAACTAATAACTTACAAATGAAAGTCCTTTCCTTAACCTACTATACAGTACTACTAATACCAACCAAGTTAACTACATATTTTCTTTTAAACAAAGGATTTTAACATTTCTCATCTTTCTATTCCCTATAAAGGAACAATTCAAGAGAAAAGCTTATATAAATTCTGAGCTACTTTATATAAAACTTGATTAAACTGACAAGAACCACAGTATTTCCCATAGCAGAAAACTACACAACGCTGACTCGTTTTAAAGTATAACATGAGAATACTACAACTTTTTCTTTCACTTCATCTATAGTAAAAGCTTTAATGGCCAGAAGAAATTATCAGTCAGTCAAAAGTTCCAGATATGGTCATGGTATACAAGTGTCACCTCTCTTGATGTCCTCCTGATATTTAGTCTAAATTTAGCCCTAGTGCAATACATAAAGTAGAAAGTTAATAAAAACTGAGAAAGTAAGGGAAGAACTAGATCATCTGGGTCAAAAGAGAATTACTTTATTTGATTTGACATTTTAAAACTTATCCAATGAAACAAAGACAAAACACAAAAAACTTCAAACAGATATTAAACAAGTGGTTTAAAAAAATTAACGACTTATTACTTACTTCTGAGGAAATAATAATAAAATCTAGATAATATTTGGGTGTTACTATGGGAAATACTGTGTGCAGTACTTAACATGCTATTTCACTTAATACTGAGAACAACCCTATGGGCTAAGGATCATTAATTTAAAAGTTACACCAATGAGAAAACTGAGGTTCATAAAGGTTAATAACTTTCTAAGGTCAAAATACTCCAAACTGACAAAACATACAGATTCATATCCAAATAATGTGACACCAATTGTCAGTCTTAACCAAAAGCATATACTCTTCTTCAGAAATCAAGAATGTAAGAATGTTCAATCTATGATTAGAAAAGATAAAGACATAGATGATAACACTCAAGTTCCAGCAGAGAGATAACCTCACTAACTTCTGCAGTCCTATAAATTTTGCATTAGTGCTTAGTATGTGACTGAATATTATGAGCTATCAGACATTAACTTGTAGAACTTGGTTCAAAAAATATTTTTTATATAAAATATTCTTAAGCGTAATCAACTTTTCTAAAATTTGTATATAGTTAATATACCCATTATTTGTATAGCCTATCATTTCAGTTTTTCTGTACTTTTGTTGTGTTATACATTTCAGGTTGTCTCCTACCTCCCTCTAGCCCATTTCCCCTTATTCTGCTAACTCTTACCAGGATTAGACCACTGCAGCAGTTTAAGTGTTGAGCACTCAGGTAGTACACAAGAAAAAAGCATCAGATATTAGCAATGTTAATTGCTGGATATTAAAGTAGCTGGTTATATTAATAGTTGCAATCTAATTAACACCCTGAGGAAAATTCTGAGGGGAAAAAAAAATGCCACCTCAAATAATCTCAGGAAGAGAAATCAACAACAAATTCTAAGATACATTATGACTTGGAGAAACACTGGTAATACATAGTATCAGAGTATCTTAAAATCAGACCATTATTTCCCCAAACTGAGGTGAAATTAAACTGAGGTGAAATTTTATTTCAGACTCAACTCTTCCATGAAAACTGTACAACTTCAACCAGTTTTATAAATTCCAAGCCTCAAATGACAGTGAATCCAAGAGCCATTCTCCATACATGTCCTGCTGTCACACAACGTTAGCCTGAAAATAAAAGATGTCACAATACAAAGAATCACATACTCTCTCACGTGCCAAACCACAGCCAGGCTAAAAATAACTCCAGGGTTCCAGGAGCAAAAGCAAGTCAGATTTAAATAGGAGTTAACACTCAAAGACTCTCCAATAATGCCAGGCTAAAGTCAAAAGCAAAACAGAATTCACCTTAGGAGTCTCTTAGCTGCATCAGAATTAAAAGTCCCTCAGGAAACTGGAGAAAATAGTGCAATAATCTAACAATGCTGAATTATTCCAGATTGTATATGAGCCTCTGGTACTAACTGGAAGATTATTAAACCAGTTTAATTTTCTTTTCTGGTACATGTTATTTCCGAATATACAGTGGAAACAGAGATGAGTGAAATGAGCAAACAGTAAGAGTGACATGGAAAGATATTTTAGGTGAGAGATCATGGTAGCAGCTGCCCTCCTAGAAAATGTACTCCTCAAATTTCCAAATTTTTGAAATTCATGACCAAATTTTTACTCCTGCAAATTTCAAGACAGCATTAAAGGTCATACAAACACGACACACCCCACAAAGCACAGAAAAATCTGCGTTACTGTACTACTATAAACAAAGCTTTAAGCTATCTAGTTCTGGAATACAAATGAAATCATAAAAATACAGCAGTAAGAGATACAAAATACAATCCAAGTTGTTCTTGCATTTATAATTTATTACATAAAAGCAATACCAACCTAATCATATTTCTCCCTGTAGGAAAAATTAAAAGAGAATTACATTCTAACTAAATGCCTGATGTTAGCTTTTTTTTTGGTCAAACTTTTGTGTGTTTTGAGATCCCAAACATAATTTTCAACCACAGTGTACTATTTTAAAAACCCTTATGGAGTTAGATACCAACCAGTCTTTAAAGGGTAATTAATGTGACAGTTTAAATCTATCAAAGACAATTTTTGTCCTAGTAATTTTTCAATTTACTTTCATTTTATTGAAGGGAATATTCAACATTCTTTTACTCGACAGCTATTTAGTGAGGACTGAGTGTTAAGCTCTGTTCCAGACACTGGGAACACAATGGTAAACCGCGTATTCGGGAGTTTACATGAATATGTAATATATGAGGGTAGGGACCAAGTATTACTTTTACCAAGGTAATGGAATTCAGCTAGGTCTTTCAGTAAAATTTGGTAGACCTCTTATGGAGCAATAAAGAGTTTTTTTCAGAAAAACAAAGCAAACAAAAAAAGACAAATTCACTGATTTTTTTTACTTCTGTGAACTGGCGCAAACAGACAGTGGAAGAGGGCTAACTCTTCACTTGTAAGAAGCAATTCATTTAGAACTGCCATCTCATCCAAACGGGTAGTTTCACCTGGAGTTATTAAAAAAAAAAAAAAACAAGTAATCACCTATTAATTACAAATTCTCCAAACTCTTATTCCTCTTAATTTTTCACCTTTTAATTATATTATTTGTTTTATTCTGACCAAAAAAAAAAAAAAAAAAAAAAGCCCTCAAGGCTTCAGCTGAATGATGGCCAAACTGCCAACATTTAGCTCTGATGATGAATTTTCTGAGGGGAGGTTTCAGGTCAGATGCAACTTCAGCACCAGAACTAGCATGTGCCTTCCACACAGTAGGGGTATGTACGTTTGGTAACCAAAGTGACCCACAAAAAGTAATCTTCAGTACAAGGTACTATCAAAGCTTTTTAAACCCTGTACTAAACAAGAGGTTTTCCTTTTCAGAATTTACCATGGGTTGGTTAAAAATAAAAGATTTCTTTTGCCACAAATATTTCATAATATGTACACACAAATGTCTATGAACCCCCAAATAAGCAACCTTTTCCAAAATATTTTTCAGAACTTCCCTTTCAGAATTCTTTGGAATCAGTTTACCAACCACACAAGAATTATCCTCATCACTAGCTGCCAAGACATGCTGTCAGTCTTTTTTTTTTTCTTTCCCTTCTTTCAGTCTAATCCCTGACTCCCCTGTAATTGTACCAATAGCCAGAGGACACCCTCTTTGCTCCTGGGATCCACCCACCCACTGAGAAGCTAGTGAGCCATAAAGCTAGATGGCGCCTAGGGTTTGAATTCATGTAAGCGCAAAGCATAAAGAGAAAAAAATTATATATTAACCACTAATATTTGTATAACAATTGACAGTTTACAAAGAGTTCTACTCTACCATTTATTCAATTTTCACAACAATATGAGAGTAAGAAGGTGATATCATCTCTGTTTTACACAGAAGGAAACTAAGACTCAGAAAGTTCAAACAACTTCCCTAGTGTCACATCATAAATAAATCGTGAAGTTAAGACTTATCCCTGTAATGCTTAACATATAGGTCATATTTGGGTAGCCTCACTTATTGAGGTAGCTAATGGACAAAGCATGCAACACCATGACTCCAATCTATTATTCAAATTTTAATCATTTTTAACATGATAAAACAGAGCTGTCCACTTAATTCAAAAATGTAAAGTCAATGTTAAAGTACCACCAATTGAGGGGGCACTTGGTCTCTGAAACCACAAAATTTCAAAACACAGTTAAAAAAGTTACAGTCTTGAACCTCACACAGGAATGCCATAAAGTCACAGCTTTGCCATTAAACAGCTAGTGAGTGAGTGGCCAGCATCAGAAACTCTCAACCGTGATAGAACCCATATTCTTCCTCTTCCAGAAGCTCACTCTCTCTCCTTTTCCACTATTAGTCAGCTAACAGAGCTTAAGTGATCCCACCTGAAACAATCTATTTCAAACATCCTCTCATAGCCTTTTTTCCTCTCTTTAAGCATACTCTATTCCATAGATAAACTAGAAAAGACACTGAACATAAACATAAGCACATCTAACAATGTGATGATTAAGAGATAAAGCACCTTTTACGATCTGCAAAACTCTATGTATGTGCTGCTAGTTACTGCACACAGAAATGAAGAGCCATTTCTGAAGTGGCTTTACTATTCACAAACCAATACCTTGTTATCTTTTAAACTACAAACATTTGTACTCAGTTCTTCCAAATTTAATTCCATGTTTCCTCAAAATAATTTTATAAACTTGTGGCAATTAGTGCAAAACTTTTAAACACAATGGACTAGTTAAGAAACTATTTTATATCAATTTTTGTGAAAGTGAAAGTGTTAGTCACTCAGTTGTGTCCGATTCTTGCGACCCCATAGACTATAGCCCGCCAGGCTTCTCTCTGTCCATGGTATTCTCCAGGCAAGATGGTTGGAGTGGGTTGCTATTCCCTTCTCCAAGGGATCTTTCCGACCCACGGATCAAACCCAGATTTCCCACACTGCAGGCAGATTCTTAACCATTTGAACCACCAGGGAAGCCCATTTTTGTGAAACAGTGGTCAAAAAAAACTTTGGAACAATCCATCTGAACATTAGTATCTCCAAACCCAGGACATCCACGGATGGTTATGGAAATCTAAAACCTCTTAATATTCTGAAATGCCAAGTGGAAAAGCGAAACTTACCTAATATAAAGTTATAGGGTTTAACTAAAAAAATTCAAACGTATTTGCCTTAGTTTGCAGTTCTATCAATGAGTTAGCTATCTGCTAATCAGAAGTGATGAAAAATGGGCATATGTGTGCTACAATAATAAAAAAAATAATGAAAATAAATATGAAGTAAGAATAATTTATGTATAAACTCTCTGAAAATCTGGAATCAATGGGGCAAAAAAGTGAAACACAGGTCCTTTAGAATTCTCAAGAATTCTTGAGAAATGGCTGACAATATTCAACTTGGTTTGTCAGAAGATCCTAAACAAACTCGTACGTAGAGTGACAAGGTGACCTCATTCTAGACAGTGATGTCCTTATACTTCCCTTGTAAAATCTCTTTCCCACCTCTTAACATCCTTTGAATGTCAATGGGCCTTGTTCTGGTTAGTAGCCTTTAAAAGTCATTAATTAATAATTAAAGAAACAGATCACATCGCTTAAGGAATAATCCAACCCAAGTGTATGTCTCTGAACAAATATATTAATCAACAAAATCAAGTCATAATTTTTTCTTAAGCACTTACTATGTGCAGGCATGTATGTGTGTGTGTGTGTGTTTCAAAAAGAGCTCTGAAAGTCCAAAGATCTGCCCTGATGCACAACTCATCACATCTCAGGGTTTCCCAAAGCAAAATACAACAAATTCTTTTAAGTCTTTATATTAAGTCAGGGTTCTCCAGAGAAACAGAACCAACAGAAATTTTTTTTAAAGAGATTTATTATGAGGGACTGGCTCACAAGCTTACGGAAGCTGAGAAGTCCCACCATCTGCCGTCTGCAAGCTTGAAGAACAGGAGAGCCAGTGGTGTAATTCAGCCTACAGGCCTGAGAATCAAGGAAGCTGATGGTATAAATCATGGCCCAAGGGTAAAAGATGAAATGACACTCAAACAATGAAGCAGAAAAAAGGGGCAAATTCCTTCTTCCCATTGTCTTCCTCAGGCCCTCAACAGACTGGACAGTGCCCACCCACATTGGGGAGAGCAATCTACTGTAAGGAGTCCACCACTTCAAATGCTAATCTTGAAAAAAAAAACAAATGCTAAACTTGTCCTCATCCAGTTACACCCTCACCACTATACCTGGAAATAATGTTTAATGTGACACTCCAGGGCTGGTCGACACATAAAACTAACTATCACAGTCTGTATGCAATATGACAAATTCTAACACCTTCTCTGAGAGTAAATCACTTATCAAAAGCTATAAGAAGTCCTATTTAATTTCCCGTAGGCAAATCTTCCAAACATATTTGAACCACAAAATTGTACTCCCTTAACAACTATTAACCTGGGACTTCTAAAGGGGCAGCAGCTTATGCCTTACCCATTCGTACATATTAACCACAATATCAAAAATTAGCATTAATATACAAAAAAAAAATCAATAAATCTGTATGGACTTACTTAGTACACCTGTAAGTAACATTTACTAATGTCCCATATTTACACACAACCCAAACAACTACTAAGTTTAAATAACTACAATTTTTACTCACTATTTTTAAAAGCATGCAGGTCAAGACTGCTGATTGGTTCTTATTCAAAGACAACCTCCAGAGTATGCCATGGCACTGGACCAAATTCAGCATATTTTCCTACATCTTCTATACCTTTAGTTCTCAGTAATAATATCCCCAATCGCTTTTAAAAGTGTGTTTAATGAAAATTCACTAATAAATATTTCATGCAAGTGTTGTGAAAAGTCAGATTAACTGAAAAAAATTCTCAGGTAAACTACTCACTTACCCATACCCTAAGTCTGATATGTTGGAATTCACTCCTATTTTAAAAAGAGTGGCACTTCCCAGGTGGCGCTAACAATGCAGGTAGACAGAAGAAATGGGAGTTCAATTTCTGGTTAGGGAAAATCCCCTGGAGGAGGGCATGGCAACCCACTCCAGGATTCCTGCCTGGAGAATCCCCATGGACAGAGGACCCCAACGGGCTACAGTCCATAGGGTCGCAGAGTCACGACTGGAGCGACTTAGCAGGCACACAGAGGATAAGTAAGTGAGCATTAAACAAATAATTTTCAAGTATAGTATTTACAAATTATTGGGACAAATGTTCTAGGAAGAACAATAAAATTAAGAAGTCCTGAAAAAAAGGTTAAATGGACATTAAGTGGGAAAAAAAAATCCTCTCATCCATATACGGAAATGCAAAGGACACAAATACACCTATTGAGTCTTCTAAATACTTCAATAGTATTTAGAATGAAAACAAAACAAAGTCAAAAAACTTAAATTGAGAACTATGTTAATAACTTCTCTTTACATTAAAAAAAGAAAAAACAGCATGATGATCTACTTTCAATTCACACTAATCTATCATATCTCACAGGTTTCTTTTTTTTTCTTGGTTTTTTTTTTTTTTCATTTATTTTTATTAGTTGGAGGCTAATTACTTTACAATATTGTAGTGGTTTTTGTCATACATTGACATGAATCAGCCACGGATTTACATGTATTCCCCATCCCGATCCCCCCTCCCACCTCCCTCTTCTCACAAGTTTTTAAGTTCAGTGTATACAAATGAATTTGCTCAACTGGAGAAAATTTTCCTTTCAGCTTAATTTAATGTAGCCCTTAATTGATCACTTGCATGGTTTCTCACTTCTGCAAAGGTTTCCAAGACCTAGTCTGACAAAATGCAAAAGTGAAAAGTTTCACATGAATGTTTATTATTCTCATTTGATATGAATGTTACATTAAGTAGCTGTATTTTTTACATCCCCACTTCAGTTTAAAAAAAAAACCAAACTAAAAACAGTGTACTGATGATTATGAGCTACAGAAAAAAGATTAATGATGCATTCCATACTGAGCCACAGAAACAACAAACAATTTGGAATGAGTTCCTAGGTGTGATTACTGACTCAACCAGTTGTTTTAAGCAAGCTATTTTGATTCTCAACCTCAGTCTTCTTATCTGGCTAATGGGGCTGTCACCTGCCCCAGTGTTGTGATATGAAAGAACTGAGCAGACTGTACGATTCTCCACTTTCTGAGCACAGTATACACTCACTGAACAGAGCTCATCATTACACACTTTGAGATCTCACATAAAACAAGTCACAGCCCCCAAACATGCTGATATCTAAGTTAGCACAAAGAGAAGCAGTAAGAAGAAATCCCACACTACAATTTTAGTAAATCAATACTGAATATCATTTTACATCCAAAATATTTCAAAACAGGACTATTTCTGAATGTGGTCCAAAAAAACCTAAGGTCAAGCAAAAAGTCTTTCTCGAGTAATAATAATTTTCAGTTTATCTACTACAATATTCAGACAAAGAAGCAGTATGGTTTAAAACCTATGAAGAGAGCTGAAAATTACTCAGAGGGAGCAAAATGGTCAGAGTTCTGTACCTACTCAGGAGATGGGATTCCAGTTTCACCTCTGCCACTAATAGTTGTTTGGCCTTGGACAAGTATCTGGGCTTCAGTTTTCTAATCTATAAAATGATTACTCACGAACATAGATTAAGATCCAAGTAGCATTTAATCTGGGCCTTACTTTAGACAGGCAATCCAGGGTAGTTGTTAACAATGGACTCAGCAGAGATAGCCGAGGTCGGAACCCTGGCTCTGACTCTTAAAAGCTAAGTGCAGCACACACCCGTACGTACATACACACACACAGCACTAAAGCACATCTAACTACAATGACTGACTTACTATTGAAAATATCTCACTGAAACATGAAATTATTTTAAAACAGAGAAGTTAAGGGGAATTCCCAGGTGGCCTCGTGGTTAGGATTTCAGGCTTTCACTGCCCACGGACCAGGTTCAATCCCAGGTCAGAGAACTGAGATCCTACAAGCCATGTAGCGTGGCCAAAAAATAATTTAAACAATAAAACACAGACGCTTAGGAAGTTCAGTCTTCCCCATTTTACTAGTAGGCACTGAATTCATGTGAAAGCATTACAACTCTTCAGTGGCTGCTAACCTAAGCCAAATTTAACCAAAAGATCATCTCATAAAATACTGTATATTATCAACAGCACTGAAAAATTATAAGGCTAATAATCTTTCCCACAAAATATCACACTAAAGGTAAAAATGAAACTTCTGATACTTATCTTTTTTTCCTAACCTAATACTGCTAATGACAACAGAAGCTTATGATGTACCATAATCTCTGGGAATAAAATTAACTACTGGACTGAAAAAAAAAAAACAAAACTGCGGTATATAGAAATACAGAATGAACTACAAACTACTAGAAATAAGTAGTTCACGAGCTAAAATCAACCAATAAGGATTTACCAGGCACATCATATGCCAGGCTCTGTACACATTATCAAGTACAAAGCATGAAGTTCCTCAGAGTCAATAAAATAGGACAGGTAAGTCCTCTATTACCACGTTTTCACACAACAAAAGCCACTCATCTACAAACATCTCTCTCTATCAGTCCGAGTAGGAATACTTCCCATCGCCCATTAAAATTTCCTCCTATCCTTAGTTCAGCCCACAAAGATGCCCAAACTAGTCCCTGACAGCTGACACTGGAATCTTCACAGGACTTCAAGTGAGTAGCTTCTAAGACACTTCCTCAAATCCACACGCCTCAGAATTTATCTTCAATGACACCCAAGAGCATACACCACAATACCTAACTGTGTGAGGTCAAGTACCTAGTTACATCAATTTTGTTCTTCCCCTTAAAGTACTGCTACAGAAGGCAAACTCTGCTTCTCAAAAAGTCTGCTTTTTGCAATGGACATCAGACAACAGAAGAGGGAAACTGATTGGCTAGTCACAGTTGCCCTACTTCCATTTCAGGACCAAGGTGGGGTGAGGGGGGAACTGTTCCACTGAAAGTACCACGGGAGCCTTAAGCAAATCAAGAGGACAGATGCTAAACTCAACTTCTGATTCCCACGATTTAAGCGAAAGGTGAGGGGCGTGCGATAGGGGGTTAATGTAACCGGACTACCCAAGTGTCCCCTCAGACAAAGAGGTCCTCTTCACGAAGTAGTCAAGGTGGAGGGGGGAAAGAAGCCAGACTGGCCGAGTGACAAACCCAGGATGCTGACCGAGTTGGGAAGCGGAGGGCCCTGAGGCCAGGGACCCGAGAAGGGAGACACCTCGAGCAAACCGTAGGGGAACAAGAAACAGCAAAGAGACCGACGCTGCCACAGAGCAACGCGTAGGGGGACGCCACGAAGGGAGCGGCGCGTTAGGAGGCACAGCGACAGCAGGAGGGAGACCAGTGCCAGGGGCGACGGGCAAGTGGCAACCGCGAAACCAGAGGCAAGCTGGAGGTGGTGGGACTGTTGAGTCAGCACTGCTCCTATTCAAGGGGCACTTGTAGGATCCCCGCTGCTGCTCGGTCCCGGGGGCCCGCTACCAAAGGTCGGGCCCGCCAGCGGCTGAAATGATGCTATCTGACCGGCCAGCGCCGGCCCCTTCCCCATTTCACAGGTAAACACTGGCCGCCGTCGCCGCTTACCTCTGTTAACATTATTACACCCCGGGGAAGTGAGCTCCTCCCTAGCCTCGCCGCATGGCAACAGCCGTAGCAGCAGCGAAAACTGCCTGAGCCGCCGCCAACGGCGGCAACAGCTCCTTCAGTCCTCTCCCGGGCGGCGGCTTTACTCGGCTTCGCTGGCTTCCCCCCGGCCCGGCTGCTCGCGACGGACGCGCCGCCATCTTGGAAGAGCGACGTCCGCGTCTCCCTGCGACGTGCGCTCCCATTGGCGGGCGCAGGGGCCGCCGGCGTCTCGTGACTGTCGCCATAGCGCCGGCGCGCGGGGAAACGGAGGCGGGCGGCTGGAGACCAGGTCGGCGCTAGCGGCCAGGGGCCCGTGGCAGGGCCCACTGGCTGACTTGGGACCGTCCGGAGGGCAGACAGGCCCCAGGGAGGGTCCGGCCCGGGAGCTGGCGCGAGCGCCCGAGGCGACCGCTTATCTTCGGCCGCAAGCCGGGGTCGGTCGGCCCTGGGGTGGAGCCACGGAGGCCGAGGCTTCGACTGATGGCGCGGCGGACCTCGCGTGTCTCGGGGATAAGGAGGCAGATGTCCAGAAGAAAAACTTCCCTCTCGCATTTCTCTGGCCCTGCGGCGATCTAAGAGCAGCCGGGGGATGTTCGTCTTTCTCCACTGTCTGTGGCTTAAATATGATCTGAAACTGCTCCTTGCTCAGTCCCTCTCCTAAACTTTGACAGAAACTTTCTTTTGTCCTTACCAATCCTCAGCGAGTTCTTTACTGGGGTGCGCGACGGGTAGTGGAAGCGATACAGGCATATCAGCTTTACCCATATCGTAGCAGTTAAGACTGCCGCTGATTCGATGATTGGCCAGCACCTGTATAACAGTGAGGGCTTGGTTTTGCCCCTTGTGAGAAATTTCTTTAAAAAATCAAAGCCAGTTTTGCTTTTTAACTGAGGTCTGTACAGCTCTACTGGTTTCTTGATGCAATGTGTGTATGTGTGTATATCATAGTAAATTTCAGCAGGTATCATTGTAAATAGTCGTAATTTAAATGGGTTGGAGTTCTGGAACCCAGCATGTGTAGAAGCCCCTGAGACAGACACCGTTCTAAACCTGCAGCTGGATGAGTTACGGTGTAGGAAACAAGGCAGTCACTTCTACCTGATCTGTAATGAAAGTAGTTTACCTGAATCTGCTCCCAAAGTGTGTTGCCCTGTTGTAAGAAACCAGTTTCCAAGGAAATTGACAAGTTTTCAAATTTGACCTGCAGAATCCTTCCATCTCTTAAGGGGATACGAAGGCATTTCGGAAAACTAAGACCAGTAGAAGTTCCTCTCTAGTGGAGTCCCCCGTCCCCTCTCCCTTAAAGGTAGTACTATTGTGTAAAATGAAATTTACTTAATACATTACTCTTAAATTCTCAAGGCGTTACGGACCTTCTGTTATCTCGTGTCCTCCTCATCAAGAAAACAGGATGGTTCATTTTGGTAGTCAGAAATTCAAGATAAATCCTGATTTTACTCCATTCAACTAATTGAGGCAAGTAATTTTGTGTTGTTTTGATCTACATCTGATACATAATTTCCATATTAAAGGGCCAGCAAAATTCTGACCTCTGCAACAGAATAAAATGTGTTACTGGTATTGACAGCATAAGCCATGAATAGGACATAAGATTGGAAAATACTATCTGGTCTAAGATACTAAGGGAAATGAAGAGGTACTAGAGACAAGGAAGAACCTGGAAAAAGACAACTGTTCCAATGTATAAATAAAACAGGAGGCTCATTAATATTTAAGATACCAACTAGTAAATTAAAACTGTAATTTAGGTGTAATTTACACCGAAATTACCACACCTGAGTAATTTCACGTATTTTTCCCATTCCAGAAGCAAGGCATTTTCACTTATTTTAAAGGTGGTAAATTAAGTGTAGACACTACTTGAGGTTTGTACCAGCCTGTAATATGACATGGGTATACTTTTAACATTTAGGAGTTTGTAGACCTAAGAGCAAGTCAAAATCATTAGCTCCAAGTTTTCTTACCCAGACTTCTTTCTGTGACCTAAAAAAGCCCTTGTGCTATCTCCTCTCCCAGTCCCACCCCACATCCACCTCTCTGACCTCATTTCTTCTAAGCATTGCTCCTATAACAGCATAGTATCCTAGCTCTGGGGCCTTTGCACTGACTATTTATCTGGAATCATCTTTCCACCAGATACCGGCATGGCTAGATCTCTCACTTCTGTTCCATCTTTGCTCAGATGTCATTTTTTTCTAAGGAAACCTACATTTAAAATGTTACCCCTCCCCCAGCATCCTCCTAAAAGACCCTGAGAGGAAAAGGCCTAATTAAAACTGAATTTTAAAAAAATCCCTGGTGTTGAATTTTTTTTTAATTGACCACTGTGTTTTCTTATCTTCCTGTTAGTGGGGGGAATTACCTTTACTGTCAATAGAATGCAGGGGAGAAGTTTATGACAGGATTGTAAGCTGAGACTTTCCCTTAGCCTTATGTTACTGCTGGTGTTTTCAATGGTGGTAATAGGATAAGGGGAATAAAAAGATAAAATATGTTAAAAAAATTTTTTTTTCTTAGTTATATGTACCTTGAGCATGAGTTAAAATTATTTTGTTAGCAAGGGAAGCAACAGAGTAAGGTATGCCATTTCAGAGACTTATGGAAGTTGGGAAAGAGAATGCTTACAGAAGCAGCTAGCTTTAAAAAACATAAAAAGTAAACATCTAATTTGGCACAGATTTCAGTTTCATTCCATGTGGTCTTAAAAACATCCTATCTCTTGTAAAGGAAACTTGGGACAAGCTGACCTAAGATGCCAGGTTCTTTGGCTATCCATCAGAAATTTAAAACAAAACAAAACAATCCATCTTAAGAAACATGATAAGGATACATCTGTGGTTGTTATTGCAAAAGGTTTAATTCCTCAGCAGCCAGTTTGTCCAGTTAACACAGAAAGGATGACAAAAAGGTCAGAGGCAGAAATCAAGTGTGTGATGCTTTTAAACAGGCCATTACTGGTGATTTCTAAACCTTAGAGCAAAAATTCAGAATATCCAGTTGGCATCTTAATTTTAAAGCAAAGAAAAAAAAATTATTCTACATATTCAGGTTGTCACATATCAGCTGTAATCCTTTTTGAGAAACTGGGAAAGTGTAATGTCAATCTTCCAAGCAAATTCCATCTATCGAACAGTTGGCGCATTTAGTCCTTTGGTTTCTTAAGCCATTTTATTAGCTTCAGTTTATTCATGATGCAGCATCATCAGTGTCACCTGTCACCTCTGCTGAACGTTAAATAGTACCATATGTTCACTAGTAAGATCCAGTATGAGAGTCAGTATATCAGTATTGAAATAATACATTGCCAACAGGAGACACATTATAAAACAGACAACAGCAGGATATCCTGATTCTTTTTTATAGCTTTAGTTTGACACCAGTAAGACAGAAATTTCAAAGTATTTAAGAGTGATCTGAAGTCTAAGTTCAAATAGCTCAGCATGTGCTTTTTTTCTTAAAATGGTATTTTTTGAAGAAATACTGAGGCAACTCAAGACTAAGAGAGGCAGATATAATATGAAGTTTCTCTAACATCAGATAGAGCCATAAAATAATATTCACAAGTCTCTTCAATAATAGCTCCACAATGGTACCAAGATCTTGATAGAAAGGACCTTATGAATATGTAGAGGTCTGTAGTATATTTCAGAGGTTTTGCTAGATCACTGACAACCTCAGTAATTTTTAAAACAAATATTCGTACACCATAAAAATTAGGCCTTGAGCACTTTTCAAAGAGTTACTCTCAATTGTCGATACTGTTTTTCAGTGTATGGGCCAGGTGCTGAGGATGGCATTTCACATACATTTAACAACTGAAAATGACTATTCCAGTAGATCTTAATAACCTCCAGGCTGTGAGAGGTTTAGTAACTTAACTCAGATCACCTATCAAGGATACATTCTATCAACATGATCCTGATGTTGACCTCAGCCACCACCTCCTCTTTGAGTATGTCGTTCAGTCCCTAAGTCATGTCCCAGTCTTTGCAACCCCATGGATTGCAGGACCCCAGGCTCCCCTCTCCTCCACTATCTCCCAGTTTGCTCAAATTCATATCCATTGAGTCAGTGATGCTTTCTAACCATCTCAACCTATGCTTTCTCCTTTTGCCTTCAAATCTTCCCCAACATGAGAGCCTTTTCCAATGAGTCAGCTCTTTACATCAGGTGGTCAAAATACTGGAGCTTAATTATCAGTCCTTCCAATGAATATTCAGGACTGATTTCCTTTAGGATTGACTGGTTTGATCTCCTTGCAATCCAAGGGACTCTAAAGAGTCTTCAACACCACAGTTCAAAAGCATCAATTCTTCGGCACTCGGCCTTCTTCATGGTTCAACTCTCACATCCATACATGACTACTGGAAAAACCATAGGTTTGACTTTCTTGGCAAAGTGATGTCTCTGCTTTTTAAAACGCTGTCTAGGTTTTTCATAGCTTTTCTTCCAAGGAGCAAGTGTCTTTTCATTTCATGGCTGCTGTCACCATCTGAGTGATATTGGAGCTCAAGAAAATAAGATCTGTCACTGTTTCCACATTTCCCCCTTCTATTTGCAATGAAGTCGTAGGACCGGATGCCACGATCTTAGTTTTTTGAATGTTGAGTTTTAAGTCAGGATTTTCACTCTCCTCTTTCACCTTCATCAAGAGGCTCTTTAGTTCCCCTTTGCTTTCTGACATTAGAGTGGTATCATCTGCATGTCTGAGGCTGCTGATATTTCTCCTGGCAATCTTGATTCCAGCCTGTGCTTCATCCAGCCCAGTATTTCACATGATGTACTCAACATAGAAGTTAATCAGGGTGGCAATATATAACCTTGATGTACTCCTTTCCCAATTTGGAACCAGTCTGTTGTTCCATGTCTGGTTTTCCAACTGTTGCTTCTTGACCTGCATAACAGGTTTCTCAGAAGGCAGGTAAGGTGGTCTGGCACTCCCATCTCTGTAAGAATTTTTCAGTTTATTGTAATCCACACAGTCAAAAGCTTTAATGTAGTCAAAGAACCAGGAGTAGATGTTTTTCTGGAGTTCCCTTGTTTTCTCCATGATCCAGTGAATAATGGCAATTTAACCTCTGGTTCCTCTGCCTCTTTGAAACCCAGCTTGTACATCTGGAAGTTCTCAGTTCACATACTGCTAAAGCCTGGCTTGAAGGATATTTGAGCATAAACTGGGAAGTATGTGAAATGAGCACAATTGTACAGGAGATTGAACATTCTTTGGCATTGCTCTTCTTAGGGATTGGTATGAAACTGATCTTTTTCAATCCTGTGGCCGTTGCTGAGTTTTCCAAATTTGCTGACATGTTGAGTGTAGCAGTTTGACAGCATCATCTTTTAGGATTTTAAATATCTCAGCTGGAATTCTGTCACCTCTGCTAGCTTTATTCATACTAATGCTTCTTGAGGCCCACTTGTCTTCCCACTCTAGGATGTCTGGCTGTAGGTAAGTGATCACACCATTGTAGTTATCCAGGTCATTACGACCTTTTTGTATAGGTCTGTATATTCTTGCCACTTCTTCTTAATCTCCTCTGGCTTGTGTTAGGTCCTTAAGGTCTCTGTCCTTTATCATGCCCATCCTTCCATGAAGTGTTCCCTTGGTATCTCCAGTTTTCTTGAAGAGCTCTCTAGTCTTTCCCATTCTATTGTTTTCCTGCATTTCTTTGCTTGGTTCATTGAAGAAGGCCTTCTTTAAGTATAGATCTACATAAATTATTTCAAATTGCTTGCATAAGACACTTGTTTCCTCCATTTTTTACTGATTCAATCATTTATATGAGTATGTACTCACAGATATTTATTTTATACTTTGGGATAAATCTGATATTGTCTTATTTGTTTGCTCAAATTGTCTCAGCTTTGGCCATTGGGAGTTCTTTCATTTGTCCTATGTCCTTTTAATATAATCCCATCAGTGTAGGATTTTTTTTGTTCTTGTTTTTAAATACTTCCTTAATTTCTCATACTGTAAGATTCTCCAGGCTCATCATACCTCAGTTCTAGAATCAGTCATTTCTCTAAGGAAATCTGGTTCTTTTTTTGGAGAATTGTATTAGAAACCGAGATCTGTTCTTGGTTTCTGGAAACACATCTAGAAGCTAGAGGTATTCTTCGCTACTCATGGTATCCTTTCTTTTCAGCTCTTGTGGCTGAGAAAGCAAGGAAATGTATGCATGTATATTAAGCCATAGATATACATCCATTGTATGTATTTCTGTTTAGAACCATCTATTCCCATAGTAAACTAGGCATGAATTCATAGGAATGTCTCCAACTCTAACCCATTACCAAATGGATGATTCTATCCTGCTTTCTTTGCTTATCTATAAATTTTCACTCCAACAGTGAGAAACCTGATTCCTACTATCAGCCTTCCATTTCAATTGTTAAATTTCAGTATGCATGTATAATAGTATCGGAATCATTAACCATAACCCCTTGTGAAATTGAGTACAGTGTCTAGGTGCAGTTTCTTTTATCTTTAGTCTTACAAGCTTCAGTCATTTCCAAAGTTGCTTAGTTCAGCACCTTTTCCTCCACCCCCTTCAGTGAGGTCATTTAGAGTCTCTTGTTGCAGTCTACTTTCTTTCTTGAGATTCTCCCAACCTCCTCAATACTGTGAATTTTTAAGTTCGCACACCTTAAGTTTCACTCTTTGTGCTGACTTTTGACAAATGTATAATGTCACATCATAGAGAATAGTTTCACAGCCCTAAACATAAAGAGAAGTGCATAGTGAAATTACTTTTACACTTTACTTTTTTTCAGACCCAAAAACTAATGATTTTATAAAAGAAACTTCACTTGGATATATATCTACCTATCTATCTATCTGTCTATCTATTTATATGTGCAACATGCCAGTCTTCCCTGTCCTTCACTATCTCCCAGAATTTGCTCAAATTCATGTCCATTGAGTCAGTAATGCGATCTAACCATCACAGCCTCTGTGCTCCCTTCTTCTTTTGCCTTCAATCTTTCCCAGCATCAAGATCTTTTCCAACGAATCAGCTTTTTAAAAACTAAAGTTAGTTAAGTTTAAAAACTAAAATTTTTTAATGATCTTGTCCCCTATTTCTTATGTGAATCCTAAGAATAGTGATTGACATTTGACCTCCTGTATCTGCCTTCAGGCAAAGAAGGAAATGAGAAGAGGAATCAGTACTCATAGGCAGAACCGAATATATCTACTTATTTAAGGCTTACCTCAGCTAGTTCCATTTTTACAGAGTAAGGGCAAAATCAAAGCCTGCATTTATATCGCTTCCTAATTTACTAGCTTAACAACAAAAGTAAAAAATAAAATTGTTCTAAGACTCACTAGTGTTTTTAAATGGTCACATATTACATTAATTAGTACAAAGTTAATAAGACCTGCCTTCACCCTTCCTTACATGGTAATCTTTCTATTTTCAATAAAAATTTTGAATTTGAAAATAACTGTAATAGTTTTTGGGGTTTTTTGTTGTTTAGTCACTATGTGTATGTGTGCTTAGTCATGTCCGACTCTTTGTGACCCTATGGACCACAGGATGCTAGGCTCCTCTGTCCATGGGAATTCTCCAGGCAAGAATACTGGAGTGTGTTTCCATGCCCTCCTCCAAGGGCTCTTCCCAACCCAAGGATCAAACCGAGGTCACCCACATTGCAGGCTGAAGCTTTACAATCTGAGCCACAGGGAAGGACTCACTAAGTCATATCCAACTGCTTTGCTACTCCACAGACTGTAGCCTGCCAGGCTCCTCTGTTCATGGGATTTCCCAGGCAAGAATCTTGGAGTCGGTGCCATTTCCCTCTCCAGGGGATCTCCCAACTCAATATCAGGCCTGATCTCCTGCATTGGCAGGCAAGTTCTTTACCATCTGAGCCAACAATGAAGCCTTAAGTGTGTAGATGTACATGAAATGGAATGGGATTAGACACATGCCACATAATGTCAGTGGAATGAGAATAGATGCCTGAAAAGATTTGCACTGTGGTCCTGTCTTCGCTATTCAGTTCAGTTCAGTCGCTCAGTCTTGTCTGACTCCTTGAGACCCTGTGGACTGCAGCACGACATGTCTCCCTGTCCATCACCAACTCCCAAGTTTACTCAAACTCACGTCCATTGGGTCGGTGATGCCAAGCAACCATCTCATCCTCTGTCGTCCCATTCTCCTCCCACCTTCAATCATTCCCAGCATCAGGATCTTTTCCAGTAGGTCAGTTCTTCGAATCACGTGGCCAAGTATTGGAGTTTAAGCTTCAACATCAGTCCTTCCAATGAATGTTCAGGAATGATCTCCTTTCGGATGGACTGGTTGGATCTCCTTGCAGTCCAAGGGACTCTCAACAGTATTCTCCAACACCACAGTTCAAAAGCATCAATTCTTCGGTGCTCAGCTCTCTTTATAGTCCAACTTTCACATCCATACATGACTACTGGAAAAACCATAGCCTTGACTAGGTGGACCTTTGCTGATAAAGTAATGTCTCTGCTTTTTAAGATGCTATCAAGGTTGGTCATAACTTTCCTTCCAAGGAGTAAGCGTCTTTTAATTTCATGGCTGCAATCACCATCTTCAGTAATTTTGGAGCCCAGAAAAATAAAGTCAGCCACTGTTTCCCCATCTATTTCCCATAAAGTGATGGGACTGAATTCTATGATCTTCATTTTCTGAATGTTGAGTTTTAAGCCAACTTTTTCACTTTCCTCTTTCACTTTCATCAAGAGGTTCTTTAGTTCTTCTGTGCTTTTTGCCATAAGGGTGGTGCCATCTGCATATCTGAGGTTATTGATATTTCTCCTGGAAATCTTGATTCCAGCTTGTGCTTCATCCAGCCCAGCATTTCTCATGATGTACCCTGCATATAAGTTAAATACAGCTTTGATGTACTCCTTTTCCTATTTGGAACCAGTCTGTTGATCCATATCTGGTTCTAACTGTTCCTTCTTGACCTGCATACAGATTTCTCAAGAGGCAGGTAAGGTAGTCTGATATTCCTATCTCTCGAAGAATTTTCCACAGTTTGTCAAGATCCATACCGTCAAAGGCTTTGGTGTAGTCAATGAAGCAGAAGTAGATGTTTTCCTGGAATTCTCTTGCTTTATCTGTGATCCAGTGGATGTTGGCAATTTGATCTCTGCTTCTTCTGCCTTTTCTAAATCCAGCTTGAACATCTGGAAGTTCACCATTCACGTGTTGCTGAAGCCTGGCTTGGAGAATTTTGAGAATTACTTGGCTACTGTGTGAGATGAGTGCAATTGTGTGGTAGTTTGTGCATTCTTTTGCATTGCCTTTCTTTGGGATTGGAATGAAAACTGACCTTTTCCAGTCCTGTGGTGACTATTGTGTTTTCCAAATTTGCTGACATATTGAGTGCAGTACTTTCACAGCATCATCTTTTAGGATTTGAAATAGCTCAGCTGGAATTCCATCATGTCAACTAGCTTTGTTCATAGTGACAATTCCTAAGACCCACTTGACTTCACATTCCAGGATGTCTGGCTCTAGGTGAGTGATCACACCATTGTGATTATCTGGGTCATGAAGATCTTTTTTGCACAGTTCTTCTGTGTATTCTTGCCACCTCTTCTTAATATCTTCTGCTTTTGTTAGGTCCATACCATTTCTTTCATTATTGGGCCCATCTTTGCATGAAATATTCCCTTGGTATCTCTAGTTTTCTTGAAGAAAACTCTAGTCTTTCCCATTCTACTGTTTTCCACTATTTCTTTGCATTGCTCACTGAGGAAGGCTTTCTTATCTCTCCTTGCTATTCTTTGAAACTCTGCATTCAAATGGGTATATCTTTACTTTTCTCCTTTGCCTTTCACTTCTCTCCTTTACACAGCTATTTGAAAGGCCTCCTCAGACAACCATTTTGCCGTTTTGCATTTCTTTTTCATGGGGATGGTCTTGACCCCTACCTCCTGTACAATGTCACAAACCTCTGTCCATAGTTCTTCAGGCACTCTATCAGATCTAATCCCTTGAATCTATTTCTCACTTCCACTGTATAATCATAAGGGATTTGATTTAGGTCATACCTGAATGGGCTAGTGGTTTTCCCTACTTTCTTCAATTTAAGTCTGAATTTGGCAATAAGGAGTTCTTGTTCTGAGCCACAGTCAGCTCCTGGTCTGGTTTTTGCTGACTATATAGCGCTTCTCCATCTTTGGCTGCAAAGAATATAGTCAATCTGATATCAGTATTGACCCTCTGGTGATGTCCGCATGTAGAGTCTTCTCTTGTGTTGTTGGAAGAGGGTGTTTGCTGTGACCAGTGCATTCTCTTGGCAAAACTCTATTAGCCTTTGCCGTGTTTCATTCCATAATCCAAGGCCAGATTTTCCTGTTACTCCAGGTATTTCTTAACTTCCTACTTTTGCATTCCAGTGCCCTATAATGAAAAGGACATCTTTTTTGGGTGTTAGCTCTAGAAGGGCTTGTAGGTCTTCATAGAACCATTCAACTTCAGCTTCTACAGCATTACTGGTTGGGGCATAGATTTGGTTACCATGATATTGAATGGTTTGCCTTGAAGACAAACAGAGATCATTCTGTCATTTTTGAGATTGCATCCAAATACTGCATTTCAGAATCTTTTTTTACTGTGATGGCTACTCGATTTCTTCTAAGGGATTCTTGCCCACAGTAGTAGATATAATGGTCATCTGAGTTAAATTCACCCATTCCAGTCCATTTTAGTTCACTGATTCCTAAAATGTCAATGTTCACTCTTGTCATCTCTTGTTAGACCATTTCCAATTTGCCTTGATTCATGGACCAACATTCTGGGTTCCTATGCAATTTTGCTCTTTACAGTTTGGACCTTGCTTCCATCACCAGTCACATCCACAACTGGGTGTTGTTTTGGCTTTGGCTCTGTCTCTTCATTCTTTCTGGAGTTATATCTCTACTGATCTCTGGTAGCATATTGGGCACCTACCGACCTGGGGAGTTCATCTTTCAGTGTCCTATCTTTTTGCCTTTTCATACTGTTCATAGGGTTCTCAAGGCAACAATACTGAAGTGGTTTGCCATTCCCTTCTCCAGTGGACCACGTTTTGTCATAACTCTCCACCATCTGTCTTGGGTGGCCCTGCATAGTTTCATTGAGTTAGACAAGGCTGTAGTCCGTGTGATCAGATTGGTTAGTTTTCTGTGATTGTGGTTGTCAGTCTGTCTGCCCTGTGATGGAGAAGGATAAGAGGATTATGGAAGCTTCCTGATGGGAGAGACTGACTGAGAGGGAAACTGGGTCTTATTCTGATGGGCCAGGCCATGCTCAGTAAATCTTTATTCCAATTTTCTGTTGATGTTTTCCCTCCCTGTTACTTACCTGAGGCCAAACTGGTGGGGTAATGACCTGCTTTCAAAAGGTCCCATGCATGTACTGCTACACTCAGTTCCCTCAACCCTGCAACAGTCCACCACCAACCTACACCTCCGCCTGGGGCTCCTGGACACTCCTGGGCAAGTCTGGGTCAGTCTCTTGTGGGGTCACTGCTCCTTTCTCCTGGGTCCTGGTGTGTGCAAGGTTCTGTTTGTGCCCTCCAAGAGTCTGTTTCCCCAGTCCTGTGAAAGTGTTCTGCTGTCTTCACTATTAAATAGGAGTAAACCTTGGAAGTGAAAATTCATCATTTTTTGAGCTTCAGTGTCTTTTTCTGTCAAGTTAGGAGGTTGAAACATATAATTATATTAACACTAATGTACTGTGTACATGAATAGTCAGTTGTTATTTGAAGAATTGGGCAGTGCATTGCAGCTCAAGATCAAATGCCCTCTAAGGTTTCTTTCAGTTTTAAAACTGTGCTACTTATGATAGTAAGTATTTCTTGCAGTTCATTGTCTTATCTCTTTCCTTCAACAAGCATGTTCATCATTACCTTTCTCAAAAACCTTGCTATTGAGTAGAGGCTGCTGTGAACTGTTGCTGTGAACTCCTTGAACTATCTATCACCTTTCCACTTAAAATGAGACACTTCCTACCTTATAATGACCATGTACACATCCATGAACAGAGAAATCAGCAGAAATGCCAAGAAGAGTGCTGGTGTATAAAATACAAAGCAAATAATCAAATATAAAAAGCATATTGTTCTTGAAACCTATAATCCACCAAATTTGGATGGATAAGATTTATCTTGTTCACTAAATCAGCAAAGTGCTGAGGGCTTCACATTTTATTTTTAAAAATAGATGTCCTTTTCGAGTTTTCCTGTTGTTGGGGAAGTGTTCTTTCTGTTGCTAACAGAGAGCTAAGTGTTCTGCTATGAATGGGACATGTTTGTTTTTATCAGTAGGCGTGGCAGAAGAATGAATGAAGGAATCCCTTTTGTTAAAACTGTGTTTAAGTGAGATGTCTGCCTTCTGGGTCAAAGCACATGATTGGCTGTTTACCAGAGTAGCCTTTAATAGAATCATGAATTTGCTCATTTGTTTACACATTATTTTATTCACTAAACCTTAAGTGAGCTCATTATTCAATTTTTAAAGATCACAGGGCTATAGAATTCTTAATAAAATATCCATTATCACTCAATTTCTAATAGTTAGAAGGTATAAAGAGATGATTTATCATCTTTGCATTTTTGGCTGATATAGTTTAGCCTCAAAGTGGGAAGGAGGATTAGAAACAGATGAGATCTGGCTTTCCCTTCAAATCTTATGATCATATAATTAAAATACAAGGCATCTTGCCCTTCATCTTTGTATATCACTGTTTGCACTGTTTAGGGAAGGAAACTGAGGGGGGAAATATCACAGGCAAGCAAATCTGAGCAAAATATTACTTTGGTATATATTATGCTTAAAACTGAATGAAAAAAATGGCCATTCTGGCAATCCTAAGCTTAAGATAAGAGTTAGAGAATTATTTTTAAAATGTAATTTTCTTAACTTGAAATTAAGTTCTGTATTATCACCATCTTAATGATATTGTAGTACTCTGTGAAAAACTGTTGATTTCCTAAACAAAAACTTTTGTTTGAAGCTGTGTCTCTGAGTAGTTCATCAAGTTTATACTTTATAGTTATATCAGAAATTTTGATTACACTGAAACTCTATACTGTGAAAAGTGTAATTAAGTTACCATCTTCCAAATTTCACTTTTTATTCTTTATAAGTAAATTGTTAATCTGTGAGCCACTGGTTTTTGGGATGGGGGAATATTTCATTGTAGCTTTCTAAATCATTCTGTGGTATAATGATGTTGTGTTGGCTTAGTCATTTCATTTTCCTCCTGAGCATTTAGGTAGATTACAAATCCTGCCTATCTAGGTGGAGTCGAGTAATGACCCCATTGGGCTAGCTCAATGAAATGCAGCAATGCTCCTCTCTTTCCACCTCCCAAGGTGACCTTGAACACTACTTGAGATAACAAAGACTTGATGTGGAAGGAACCGGACAGGAGAATCTGCTCACCAGATTAAAAAAAAAAAATTTTAAAAAAAATAAATTAAAATAACTTTGAACTTTGCACAAGTGACAAATTCTTATGTTATCATGAGTTGTTGTTACAGTGTTAAAACCCCCTGTGACTTCAATTTATTGACAATAGAAAGTGTCTAAGCGGAGAAATCCTCCCCCATCTCATACGCCTTCCTCCCCAAGTGAGGGTGCTGTTTGAAGTAATATTACTTAAGTAGATTCTCAATAGCTACACATGTTTTTAAGGAGAGCCACTTTAAGTCATGGCCTGGGTGTTACAGATTAGACAGAGGCACACACAGGCACACACACACACACATAGACACACAGATAGCTCCTGAAGATTTCTGGAAGATGGGAATGGATTGAAGACGCTGTTTCTATCTGTCTTCTCAGAGAAGAAAACCGGGGAAGTTAACGGAATATAAAAATGTAAATAAGAGGTAGGCATGAACCAGAATCAAGGACTAGTTGCTCTGAAAATTTTGAGAGCCTTTCCAAACTAGAAACTAAAGAGGGTTCAGACCAGACTATGTTTGACTCAGGAATTTCATCAAAGAATGACTTCCTGGTCACTTGCAAGGTTTTGCCCTGGGGATGTCTTACAGATACTCCTTACCTCTGACTCTCCCACACTGAACAATTCACTTGGGGACAAGGAAACTAATGTTTTTAAATGCTTCCTCTGTGCCAGGTCCATTGTGTACATCTCATCTTTAAACCTTACGGTTAGCACTGTTAGCCCCATTTTAAAATGAAGAAATTAAAGCTGAGAGGTTATTTAATTTGTCTAAGAGTCCTCTGCTAATAAATAGCAAATGGATTTCAAGTTTCTGACTTGAAATCTAATTCTTTTTTGTCTTACTATACCTCCCCTAAGCTCAGCCTCAGATCTAGGAGATAATATACCCTATTAATGGCCAATAAAACACCTCTTTCCCCCAAATATTTCCCACTTTTTACAATCCAGAACTCTTGAGGATCTCTTGGAATAAACCATTGTTTATCTAGTGATAACATGTTTTTCCAGTTTACTCACTTCCCCCCAACCTCATATGAGAATAGATAAGGGTATGAGCCTCTGATTTGTTCTGTTAATTTGTCAAGTCTAAGCACAGTTCTTCTCTGGTATAAACACTCTTTACCTCTCCTGATTGTAAAATGCTAATCTCATATATTTATCGAACTTTTCTGATTGGTTGGCACGCATTATATATTCAGCTAATTTCACAAAGCCCACTTGAGGCCACTTTATCATTGACAGCAATATGATTTTCTTGTGTCTGTGCCAGATTTACTGGCCTGTGCTTTTTGCCTTACCTGTCCCGTAACCAGAGGGTATTTGGTCTGTTTCTTTTATTTGTCCTGCCTCTCCAGGTGAGGTGCCAGACTTCAGCTGTGCCAGTTCTGTTCTCCTTTACTTTTTTTCCCTTGGAGGCTTATGATTTTGTGATTATGCAGATGAATTAGATCTCCCCCTCCTCATCTGCTTCTGACATTGACAAATCCATCATTAATGAACTCTTCTTTCTCCTTAGGCTAATCCCTAGTCCCTAAAGTATCCTTCACAACCACCATCATAAGTTCTCTCTGAGCCCCACTGGAGCAGAAAGGGGTGACCCTGTGGTCTGTAACCAGCAAAACCACAGAGTACAGGTTGTGACTTCACCAGCAGGACAGCTGCAGCCCATGGACATTTTTAAGAAGTTAAGTCCAGTTAATTTGCAAAATCTTCCATTTTTGACATGACAGGCCATTAATGTAAATTTATTTTCAGTCATTTCTAATGATTTTTTCTCCTAAGCTCCAGGTTATCTTTTTCTTATTTATTAGTCTCATTCATTGTCCCTTTTCTTTTTAACCAATTCCTCAGAAACACGCTTGGTATGCTGTATTTCACATAATTGTATGTTTTTCTGTGCTTTGCTCATTTTAAGAAATAGATACTAAAATGTAAAACATACACTGAAAAAACCAATAAGGTTTTACAACTCTGCAATATTTAAAAGCAACAGGTCTATATGCAACATCAAAGACAGAATAATTGCTAAATGACACAATTACTACCCAGTTTTTAACTTAATTTATTCAGCAATTACTCTCATTTGTCCATTTCTTTTACTGATTAAAGCACATGAAGGTTTGAGTTGTTGGAAAGCCAACAAGCAGACACCTCTGTATTCAATTTTAAATACATAAAAGTAGAGTATTAAATTAGATATCAAAAATGTTTCTCACTGTTATTTTCCTTTATTCTTATTTCTTGGTCAAAGCATACAAAGTAAAAGATAGCAGTATATCTGAGATAAATAGCATATTCCCAGTGTTCATTTCCCCACTTGTCTAGTATAGTTTTTTAAGAAAATTACTAGAGTGTGAAAGAGATTCTGATAGCGTTTATAATGTGAAGAAATAGAAGTCAGATTTTAATCACACACATCAGTGAAGGAGCAGAAAAGTCTTTCAGAGATCTTGATTTCACTTACTTTTCTAACTAAAATATAAAGCTTATGGAAATTACACTTTTTTGTAAATGTGATAAAATAACTTCTCAATCACTAGCACTAATAAAAAGAGAAAATGGTTTTGAAAAATCCAAAATAGTGAATAATCTAAAACTTGTCAAACTACGAAGTAAAGCCATTGAAATTTGAGTGTGTCTATTGTGGAATACCCACCTTGCTGTATTTATTGAATATATTGTTTTAGATAAATCACAGAGATGTCATGGCAGAACATTAATTTCACATGTTAGCTCTCTATTTCACAATAACTTCAAGTTATTATTTCTTTACTACCATTTCTTCATAGGACTCATGCAAACCATCACTAGTGGTGTGCTTGAACTGGTTTGGACTGACTCATGAACTAGGGAAACTGTTAAAATTCTTGGAAATTTACTAGTCAATTTTAGATATAGTAATTATTAAAAAATAGCGTATATAAATTTATAATTAAACACATTATATATAAAACAAAGGTAATAAACTTGAACAAATCTTCACTTCCAAATTATTATACTGCTCTCTTATTATCTATTACTGAGGTTATTTATGCTTAGAGTATAAAATTCTATGGAATAGCATGCTAGTTCTCATTTCTTCCCAACTTTTTGTTTATTGAAGTCCTATTAGTATTTAAAATCGGAATGGTGGGAATAATTACATCATGGAAATTGGCAATTATAACAAACCATGATTTGAATTATCATTTTGTTGATTTTCTAGAATTAGGGAAGTGATCAAGAATATGTTAATAATGCATATTAAACTTTAAAAGTGTCATAACTAGTGGTTACATTGTAAATAACACATCAAAATTAGAGGAGCCTTCTGCTATTCAAAAATTATTATCCAATTCAGCAAAGAAATTGTTCCCCACACTGACAAACGAATGAAGTTCCGATATTTTACTTGTTAGTGAAAAAGAAAATATAAACCAAGGTTCATGCTCATCAAACACCTGTCTGTTACAACCACAGTTTAGCCAGGATATAGGCAGCAAAAATCAACAAAAGCATCAAAAGAGAATCAATTGGCTATATTCAAATAATAAAAATATTGAACATTATATCATTTTTGAAGTTATTAAGAAGAGGTGGCAAGAATACACAGAAGAACTGTATAAAAAAGATCTTCACAACCCAGATAATCACGATGGCCTTAGGAAGCCTCACTACCAACAAAGCTAGTGGAGGTGATGGAATTCCAGTTGAGCTACTTGAAATCCTAAAAGATGATGCTGTAAAAGTGCTGCACTCAATATGTCAGCAAATTTGAAAAACTCAGCAGTGGCCACAGGACTGGAAAAGATCAGTTTTCATTCCAGTCCCTAAGAAAGGCAATGCCAAAGAATGCTCAGACTAGCACACAACTGGACTCATCTCACACGCTAGTAAAGTAATGCTCAAAATTCTCCAAGCCAGGCTTCAGCAATACGTGAACTGTGAACTTCCAGATGTTCAAGCTGGTGTTAGAAAAGGCAGAGGAACCAGGGATCAAACTGCCAACATCTCCTGGATCATCAAAAAAGCAAGAGAGTTCCAGAAAAACAATATTTCTGCTTTACTGACTATGCCAAAGCCTTTGACTGTGTGGATCGCAATAAACTGTGGAAAATTCTGAAAGAGATGGGAATACCAGACCACCTGACCTGCCTCTTGAGAAACCTATATGCAGGTCAGGAAACAACAGTTAGAACTCGACATGGAACAACAGACTTGTTCCAAATAGGAAAAGAACTACGTCAAGGCTGTATATTGTCACCCTGCTTATTTAACTTGTATGCAGAGTACATCATGAGAAATCCTGGGCTGGATGAAGCACAAGCTGGATTCAAGATTTCCAGGAGAAATATCAATAACCTCAGATACGCAGATGGCACCACCCTTATGGCAAAAAGCACAGAAGAACTAAAGAACCTCTTGATGAAAGTGAAAGAGGAAAGTGAAAAATTTGGCTTAAAACTCAACATTCAGAAAACGAAGATCATGGCATTCAGTCCCATCACTTTATGGGAAATAGATGGGGAAACAGTGGAAACAGTGGCTGACTTTATTTTTCTGGGCTCCAAAATTACTGAAGATGGTGACTGCAGCCATGAAATTAAAAGATTCTTTCTCCTTGGAAGACAAGTTATGACCAACCTAGACAGAATACTAAAAAGCAGAGACATTACTTTGTCAGCAAAGGTCCATTTAGTCAAGGCTATGGTTGTTCCAGTGGTCATGTATGGATGTGAGAGTTGGACTATAAAGAAAGCTGAGCACCGAAGAATTGATGCTTTTGAACTGTGGTGTTGAAAACTGTTGAGAGTCCCTTGGACTGCAAGGAGATCCAACCAGTCCATCCTAAAGGAGATCAGTCCTGGGTGTTCATTGGAAGGACTGATGTTGAAGCTGAAACTCCAGTCCTTTGGCCACCTGATGCAAAGAGCTGACTCATTTGAAAAGACCCTGATGCTGGGAAAGATTGAGGGCAGGAGGAAAAAGGGATGACAGCGGATGAGATGGTTGGTTGACATCACCAACTCAATGGAAATGAATTTGTGTGAACTCCGGCAGTTGGTGATGGACAGGGAGGCCTGATGTGCTGTGGTTCATGGGATTGAAAAGAGTCAGAGACAACTGAGTGACTGAACTGAACTGAAAAACTATGTGTCATTCATTCTTTATATCAATAAAATATTCAATAAATATATATGCATCTTTAAATATATGCAGCATGCATTTTATTTCCAGAGAGTCAGCTTACCAGCTCACTACTGTCTGTCACTGACCCTCTGGCACCTTTCACACAGCCTTAGTTTTTTTTAAATTGGAGGATAATTGCTCTACAGTGTTGTGTTGGTTTCTGCCATACAACATGTGAATCAGCCGTAAGCATCCCCTTCCTCTTGAGACTCCTTCCTACACCCCCATCCTACCCCTCTGGGTCATCACTGAGCACTGGGCTGAGCTCCCTGTGTGTTATACAGCAACTTCCCACTGGCTCTCTATTTCACACATGGTAATGTGTATGTTTCCATGCTACTCTCTCAATTTCTCCCACCTTCCCCTTCTCCTACTGTGTTCACATGTCTCTATGTCTGTGTCTCTATTCCTGCCTTGCAAATAGGTTCATCAGTACCATTTTTTTAGATTCCATATATATATGCCATTACTAAACGATATTTGTTTTTCTCTTTTTGACTTATTTCACTCCAGGGTTGTTGGGCTTCCCCGGTGGTTCAGATGGTAAAGAATCTGCCTACAAGGCAGGAGACTTGGATTCGATCTCTGGGCTGGGAACATCCCCTGGAGAAAGGAGCGGCTACCCACTCTAGTATTCTTGCCTGGAGAATCCCATGGACAGAGGAGCCTGGCAGGCTGCAGTCCATGGACTCACAAAGAGTCAGACACAACTGAGGGACTTTCACTTCACTTCACTTCATGACAGGTCCTAGGTTCATCCACCCCAGTTCTAGTGACTCAAATTCATTCCTTCTTATCACCCTCAGTTTGTTATCACTTGCCAGCTTACGTCCCACTCCTCCAGTCTCACATTTAGTTGGTTATGACTTGAATGATAAAGTCCTTCTCTGGTTTTGAGACCTGGATGCTTAAGATTGCTGTTTTTCCTCAGTTTGCTAAGTCGGATCTGCTGACAGGTATGTTCTCAGTCATATGAAGAAGGAATTTTGAACAGCATTAGCAAATGAAATTAATATGCCAAGAGAAGTAGAGACAAACAGAAATGAATGCAGATTGAGTATGTCCTGGTGATGTTGAGTTTCCAGATCCAGTTCTTCCTATAGCCATTTCTTTATTTCAATGTCTTCCCAGCTATGTGAACCAATACACATTTATCTTTGCCTCAAGATAGCGTAAGCTGATTTTCTATCAGTTGCAGTATTAAAGCCCTAATACAAACTCCCATGCATTTAATGGACAGACTTCAGTGAGTCTGTAAACTGCCTGTAATTGTGTGCAAGATTTGCTGTGTTTGTGTGTAAGTACATTTCCTCCCCTCTGAGAATAGGGTTCATAGCTTCCTTTAGATTCGCAAAAAGACCTATAAGCCCACAAATGCTTATTTAAGTTAATGTGAATCAAAATAAACTAAGTTAATAGCTTTCTATGTCAAAATTTGCTCAACATATGTTTTATACCAACCTAGAGGTAGTTACATTCACCTGAATATGAATTTGAGTTTTTCTTTGCCTGATGTTTTTAACCTAGATTTTTAAGGCTTCCTAACAGTTTTAAATCCCAAAGGCACTTATTTTTCATTTAGTTCCTTCCCTTGTTGTTACTTTCTTCACATACTAGCCTATTTCTATATGTGTGATATTGTTAGCATATTTCTCAAGAGATACTAAAATGGGAGGCACTTGTTATTCATTCAGCTTACAAAACTTCAAGGAAGATGATCATCTAGGAGAAGTCAGTATCTATATTCTATCAAAACTTCAAAAATGACTTATATCCATCTTTAGAAGCCACTTTCAAGGAAATTGTGTGTGTGTGTGTGTGTGTGTGTGTGTGTGTGCTCAGTTGCTCTGTCGAGTCCATCTCTTTGCGACCCCATGGACTATAGCCCACCAGACTTCTATGTTCATGGAATATTTCAAGCAAGAAGTTGGAGCCGGTTGCCATTTCCTACGCCAGGGGATCTTCTTGACCTGGGAATTGAACCAGCATCTCTTGTGTTTCCTGCATTGGCAGGCGGATTCTTTACCGCTGTGACACCTGGGAAGCCCAAGGAAATAATATCAGGTATTAAATCCCACTTTGATAAAGGTACAACAGTTGTTCTAAGATTACTTTCAGAAAGGCCTCTTGGTTAAGAGGCTGATGAAATTATACTATAGGACAATAAGCATCTTTATTGGGGCAAAACTGGGCTCACTATAAATGAGAAAACAGTAAAAAGTAAGAAATCCATCTCGTTGTCTTGTGATGTTAGCTCTCAAGCAGAAAATAACTGTATTCGATAAGAAGCAAAATAAAGTATTCCCAATACCAGGTGTCCAATATCTTCACTTCAGAAAAAGTGAAAGCAATTTCAGAGGATGATTTTTGTCTTAAGAAAAAGTAATTTATTGCTTGGATAAGCATGACATAGAAGGCTCTGCAGGTCCCACTCACCTAACTGAAGCAATATTTTGTTAGCTTTTGTAAGAATTTTGATTGATTGCACCTATTGCACTAAAAAGAAATTATTTAAATCTAATTTAAAATATATGTGAACACAAATAAAGTAACATAGTCAAAATGCCTTTGAAAATAAATTTGGTTTGAAAATTAAAATATGATACCTTCAAATTTCTAAAAAAAATAATAAAAGTTTGTCATCAAAGCCAATAAACAACATTATAAATATCCTATCAAGGCAGCAATGAATAAGCAAAGTTTCAGGCTTATACTGAATACAACCAAACTAAGACATCAGGTTAATTAGTAAGTCTAGTAATGAGAGTTTAAGAGGTAACACTATCAAGTTAACAGGACCATTTTAACAAAAAAATTACTACATTTAAACTTTACTCTTAGTTGAAATTTAGTGTTGCTTCTCTAAATCATATAAACCATTAAGTTGAGAAAGATTAATAGACACACAGAAGAAAATTCTATCCTTAGTTCAAAAGCTATAGAGTAGGTCATACCTATTTAATGGGTAGTTGGGCTAATCCAACTTCTAAGGCTACAGTCTGTAATTCTCTTGGACAATTCTGTAATTGTCTTCATCAGTCATGCTTGTGCTGTTGGCTATAATGTCCACCCAAATGTGTACAAATAGATTCACAGATAAGCATGACACAGAATGTTGTGAAGGCCCTGATTACCAAACAGAAACAATATTTTGCCATCCTTTAATAAGGCTTGGTACAATAAGAGTAAGACATTGACGCCTGGATGTCTCTGACTTCAAAACTCAGATTTTCATGATAGCTCATTATAATAGAAGTGCAAGTTATCACAGCTCTAGGTGTTCAGCTCTAAGACAAAGAAGTCTGATGCAAAAAATCGGTTTGGGACTAGAAACATGTGGTTCTTTTACTCTTCATTATCTACTCATTGATATTGTTCGTTTCTTCCATAAGATGTCTTACACTGACATCAAAATAACCTACCCCAACTAAAAATAAACTGTAAAACTGAGCTTGACACATATTTAAGTTGTTATCCTATGTAACATGCAAACAGAGTCCAAAAAGGGCAAAATATATAACTAACAGATCCATTGGGCAACTCTTCACAATAAAGACTCTATAGATATTGAGGTGTATAAAAAGCAACACACATTCACCTGCACATAGCTCTAAGAGTTAGGGCATTTTCACTCTGATAGCATCAGAGTGAAACCAACGATATGCAGAGTTCATTGATATGCTTAATACACTTACCTCATGAAATGTAGAGAAACTATCAAAAAAATATGAACAGCGTTTCAAGCCTTTAGGAACTTATCATTTTATTTCAGAAGAGGAATAATTAAATACCATTTTCTATTTCATACAAGTTACTTAGATATCTACATAAATTTCCTCCTACATTTAAAAAGCAGATAATACTAAATGATAATAAAACAATCAGTGATGTCACTAACATTGACATTTCTAGAAGAAAGGCAAATACAGCTGATGGGATTCCGATGAGAGGCTTGGTGGATTGTCTTCTACTGGGTTTCTTCTTTTAACTATTTCTCATTTGCAAACTTGCTCTCATAAGATAACAGCCTAGCTAAGTTATCAATAATAACCTTTGTTTCTAGAAAGAGCCTCTGCCCTAGGTCCCTCACTTTAATAAACAGGCAAGCTAGGGGAAAAAATTATTTAAATATTCTTTACTCAGTATCTCCTGAAATATAGCATCTAGGCAGCCATCTTGGTGACCTCTCTTTTATACCACACTCTAACCTTTTTATCTTTTCTAGCTCACTGGTGACTCAGGTGGTAAAGAATCTGCCCACAATGTGGGAGAGCTGGGTTCAATCCCTAGTAGGGAAGATCCCCTAGAGAAGGGAATAGCAACCCACTCCGGTATTCTTGCCTGGGAACTTCCATGGTCAGAGGAGCCTGGTGGGCTCCAGTCCATGGGGTCGCAAAGAGGCAGACAGGAGTGAGGGACTAACTCTTTCACTTTCACTTTCAATTCACTAGTAACTGAAAGCACCTCTGACCCAAGAGAGCGCACACCCACAAGGGAAGAGAAAGACTTCCAAAAGGTGCAACAGTTCAGGCAGAAGTACCTAGAAGACCAAAAGTTTACTTCACTATGTCTAATTTTTAAAATCCTACAGCTCACTTTAAGTTTAAAATTTCATTTCCTTTCTTCCAAAAGTTCCATTCCTATCCCCCACCCCAAGCATCATGACCATCTTTTTTAACTCTCACTAAACCATCTTTTCTGCTGCTGCTGCTAAGTCACTTCAGTCGTGTCCGACTCTGTACAACCCCATAGACGGCAGCCCACCAGGCTCCCCCATCCCTGGAATTCTCCAGGCAAGAACACTGGAGTGGGTTGCCATTTCCTTCTCCAATGCATGAAAGTGAAAAGTGAAAGTGAAGTCTCTCAGTTGTGTCCGACTCTCAGTGACTGCAGCCAGCAGGCTCCTCCGTCCATGAAAATTTCCAGGCAATAGTACTGGAGTGGGGTGCCATTGCTTCTCCTCAAATTTGAAAGTGGTTGTGAAATTTTAAAAGAATGAAATCAAAAGACTCTGAAAGGAAAAAACATGGGTCTCAGTTGATTTGGGATCAGTATACAATATTTAAAATGTTAGTGTAATCTTTTAATAAAAATAAGAGAATTCCTTTGCTTTCAAAAACAATTATTTTCATAATTTTAAGAGACAACTGGTCTCTGATGATAAAATAATTATGAAAACACCAGGAACTGACATTTGAATGAGACTGTTTATCATAATCAACTCATCTGCAGTTTGAAAATAACAAGAAGCGGTGGGGAATTAAGACAGGAAACTATAATTTCTGTAGGGCGTCATCATAACTTTATCAGTCAGTGACTGTTAGTGAAGGCCAATTTTGAATAATTTTTAAAAGCAGAGAACAACAGATAGTATCATAGGACACAATTTTGTAAAAGTTAAGGGTACATACATAAAGCCAACTTTCTGCATAGATGCAAATAATGAAACACTTTCCACAATGTAATAATTATATTATATACAGCCATTAGTTTGTAGGTCTTTCTCTTCTACTAAATTGAGCTCCTTGAAGGAAAGATAGGCTTTATCTTTCTGCACAAAGTGTGACTCAAATGTTTGATTCATTTGTGTACTGATACATATCTTTATGGAATACATAGTCAAAATACTCAAGTTAAAGTTTGTACTGCATTAAAGTCACTTTCAAAGCTTTTTATAAAACAAATACTCAGGTCCTAATCCATACACAGTCCTAGATATGTTTTTTTTTTTTAATAAAGACATATGAAGTTTATTTTTGAGTGTGGAGCACTGATTGTGGAAACTTAGTTGCCCAACCCATGCCCTTCACAGTGAGAGCATGGAGTCCTAACCAGTGGACCACCGTGGAATGTCCCCTAGATATGTTTTAAAAGCTCTACAAATTTGTACACCTGCCCACAACATGAAGAATATACAGGGAACCACTAGAAGCAGTCCCGCCAAAGTCAGGAACAAAGCAAGGATGCCTATTTAGCTCCACTAGTGTTAAACTTGGATCAGAGGTGCCAATGCAGTCATACAAGTGAGAATAAGCAGAAGTATAAGAATCAAAAAAGAAAAAGTGAAGCTATATCTAATGATATATAATACATTTGTATAGCTAGAACACAGAAGAGAATCAATGCTAAGACTAGCACAAGTAAGAAAAAAAGTTTTAATAAGGTATTAATAGCAGATGCTAATTAGGGCTTCCCTGGTGGTTCAGTGGTAAAGAATCCACCTGCCAAGTAGGAGACACCGGTTCGATCCCTGGGTTGAGAAGATCCCCTGGATAAGGAAAAGGCAACCCATTCCAGTATTCTTGCCTGGGAAATCCCGTGGACAGAGGAGCCTGGTGGGCCACAGTCCATGGGGTCGCAAAGAGTTGGACACAACTTAGCAACTGAACAACAACATCAATGTTAAATTAACATATGAAATAAATAACTTTCACAGAAAAATAACCACTTAAAACATACAATTAAAGAAAAATATTTATAGTGAAATCCAAAGTATTAATACTTGGATATAACTTTAACAGAAAATGTGTTTAACCTAAGGAAAACGTCAATACTCAAACTCAGAAAGTATCTCTAAAGAAATAGGAAGACATTCTTTATTTTTTAACAGGAAAACTCAGTATTATAAAGATGTAAATTCTCTCCAAGTTAGTATATGAATTTAATGTTGTCTAAATAAAAATTCCCTGAAGTGTGTTTGATGAAGATGGATTACTCTAGAGTTCACATACGAGAATAGATAGGGAAATTCTAAAGACAATCTGAGGGAAAACTAGACCTATGTGATGATATAAAACATACTACAAAGCCTCTATGACTAAAAATGTGGGGAGTGGATGCAAGAATAGAGAAGCCAAAGGAATAGAGTACTGTGTCCAGAAATAGTTCCAACTAAACACATATGGAATTTAGTAAATGATAAAGGGGGCAGTTTAATTCACTGGGAGAAATGATAGACTTCAAATAATTGTATGAGAATATTAGATATAATTCTGGAAAGACAAAATTAGATGCATACCTCACCCATACAAAAGAGAAAACTCTGAATACATTGGAGATCTAAATGTAAAATATTAAATCATATAAGTACTAAAGCAAAACAAGGGACTTTTTTTTCCTGGTTGGTTTTTTATTTTCAATTTAGCAGTGTGTACATGTCAATCCCTAACTCCCTGACTATCTCTCTCCCCTACCTTCCCCCCCTG
Source organism: Odocoileus virginianus (assembly GCF_023699985.2). Classification (NCBI taxonomy): domain Eukaryota; kingdom Metazoa; phylum Chordata; class Mammalia; order Artiodactyla; family Cervidae; genus Odocoileus; species Odocoileus virginianus. The sequence goes on along the minus strand of NC_069674.1, from coordinate 86,266,109 downwards.
GTAACCACAAGTTCATTCTCTAAGTCTGTGAGTCTGATTCGAAAGTAAGAGAGATTTTAAGATGTGGTTATATGACTCAAAATCTAGAAGCATTAAGAGGAAGTATTTGATTTCCCTGCCTTTATTGCTGACGGAATCCCTCGTCAATGGGAAGTTGAGCCTATACTCACTAGAACAGGGAAAACCAGTCAGAGGATTTGGGGCTGAACCCTGCAACTGAAGGACCAGTATCCTCACGTGTGTATGTCCCCTGGCCAGATGTGTCTCCAGTGCAGCCTGCCTCTACCCCTCACAGTACTGCTCACTTCAGACACCTGGGGTTCTGCCTTTGCTTTTCAATCTGACATTCCACTAAGACTGGGGACTCTAGCCTGCTTCTCTAATACCTGGTGATCCTGCATTGAAATTTACAACCAGCTCCCCACATCCTAGTCCCCAAATTCCCATACCATTAGTCACAGACTGAGGACAAGTTGTGAAGTGAAGTGAACTGAAGACACTCAGTCGTGTCCAACTCTTTGTGACCCCATGGACTCTAGCCTACCAGGCTCTTCCGTCCATGGGGTTTTTCAGGCAAGAATGCTGGAGTGGGTTGCCATTTCCTTCTCCAGGAGATCTTCCCCACCCAGGGATTGAACCCTGGTCTCCCGCATTGTAGGCAGACGCTTTACCATCTGAGCCACCAGGGAAGTCTGTGAAGTAATAACCCAGAACCATAAAACTGACTTCTTCCAGTATTTGCATTTCCCTGTAAATACAATTAATATTTATTACCTTGTTGTGGCATGAACTCCTTGCATGGCCTATGATCATTATTGTTAGTCACTCAGTCATAGCCTACTCTTTGCGACCCCATGGACTATAGCCGGCTAGGCTCCTCTGTCCATGGGATTTCCCTGGCAAGAATACTGAAGTGAGTTGCCATTTCCTTCTCTATGATTACTTCCTTAATTGTTCTCCTCAAATAATGACTCCTGTTAGAACCAAGCCCAGGGCTTCTTTCAACTTTGCAATTTGAACTACTGACCTGGCTTCCCCAGCATCTTAACCAGTAGAGAAGTCACTCTTCTCAGCAACCATTTTCCTGTGCAATCTTGTCTTCCTCCTCCATGCCCAGTCCTCTTTGACAGAGTTAGCTGGCTAAACCTATGTCATTTGCCCCTTAATCACCAAGTTGCTTTTCATTATGTATGGTAGACATTACAATGCTCACCTATATCTATCCTTCCTGGAAATACTGTGCATTACACTGCTCTGCCCAGGCTTTAGTTAGGTGGCACTCTCATAGCTTGAGCTCCCCAGATGCAGCCTCTAGAATAAAAATGTGTGAGCAAGTGATGGATTAGGACAATGTTCGCAAGACAGAATAATAAGGAAGTGAGAGAAGCAAAACAAGAATGAAATAAAATTGAGCATGAGTATAAGCTAAACACCCACAGAGGGCAGGCTTTAACATGCTCCCACAAGAGAATTCTGGAGGGTAGATGATGCCTCTGGGTTGTCCTAAGTTAAGGAAAGAGAGTTGAGCTCCTATTCCCACACAAGACAGTCATTAATCAACAGCCACTGGGAAGAGGGGGTATATGTCCTCCCGGTTCTCTGGACAAAGGAGTCCCAGTAGCTCACAGGCAGGCTGCTGAAGAAGACCAACGGCTGCTGGCCATTGAATGCACGCAGACTAGAGATTTTAAAAGATACACCAAGGAAAGACATTGTCTGTGAACCTTGAGTGTTACATGAGTACTTCTGACCAATGATGGAAACACTGGAAATGACTATCACAGGTGAATTTAATTTTGAATGTGCAGTCCTCCAGCATTTTATTCTCTTGTCTTGGCAACTTAGAAGCTCACCTGCTTCAGGGAATCCAGCACCACAAGGTGGTACATTCTTGTCAGCCTGTATCCTTAAGTTATTGGAGCAGAGCCTCCTTCCTGGAGGCGATTTTCTCTGGACACTTCTACTTACTAAGTGAAAAATAGACTTAGGCTGGGTTTGTTATTATGGCATACCCTCTCCTATCCTGACTAATATGTGTATCACTTATGCATTCTTCATTCAAAAATAGTTTTAAGCAAATACCATCTGCTAGGTATTATGTTCGAGAATATAAAGACAGAATAGTTTTTTTCCCACTCAGAAAGCCCATTTTGTCACAATAGAATATAGTCAGTACCATAATAGAGATAGAGTGTGGAATCCAGACAGCTGTATGAACAATGAATAGTAGATTCTAAATCAGACAGCAAGTTAGGGAAGACTTCTAAGAGGAGGTTACAAACAAATTATAAAGCATGAGTAGAAATTAGCTGGAAAAACAAAGAGACTAAGGAAAGAAGGTCACTTCAGGTAATGAGAATATTAGATGTAAGGCTCAGATTCATGATGCACGGGACAGGATAACCAATGACTCACAAAATACAATGATACACAAATTAGTATTTTGATATTTTGTTTGCTGTAGTTTAACCTATCAGATTGAACCACAGACCGGTTAACTGATAAGAAGCCAATTCAAATGATGAGCTAGTTCATGACCTAAGGCAAATCACTATGTTACCTCACTGTATCCTGTTTGCCTACTCTGAAAGATAAAGGTGCTTACTGACCTGCTTCATAAGGATGTTGTTTAAATAATATTTGAAGTTGCTTTGAAAATACCAAGCCCTTCTCAAATGTAAAAAGCTAGCATAATTTCTTTGGGAGTTGTGTTGATAAAAAGGCATGATTTTTAAATCTTTGGACTAGACTAAATGTAAAGAAGAAAATATGCTTCCCTGGTAGCTTACTGGGTAAAAAACGCGCCTGCAATGTGGGACACCTGGGTTTGATCCCTGCTTTGGGAAGATCCCCTGGAGAAGAGAAGGCTACCCACTCCAGTATTCTGGCCTGGAGAATTCCATGGGCTGTAGAGTCCATGGAGTCACAAAGAGTCAGACACAATTGAGTGACTTTCACTTTCATTGGGCTTCGCTTGTGGCTCAGCTGATAAAGTATCTGCTTGCAATGCGGGAGACGTGGAGACACAGGTTAGATCCCTGGGTTGGGAAGATCCCCTGGAGGAGGGCATGGCAACCCACACCAGTATTCCTGCCTGGAGAATCCCTATGGACAGGGAGCCTGGTGGGCTACAGCCCATGGGGTCACAAAGAGTTGAACACAACTGAAGCACCTTAGCACACAACTTAGTGACTAAACAACAACAAAATTCCCAGTTATAGGATATCCCTGAGAGCCCTATTCATTCTACAGCATTTTTTAAAAACCTAATACAGATAAAAACTAAATTAAAATTGGTGATGTATGAGTAATATAACTCATTACATCAATCTGAAAAGATACAATTATGAGAGCAAAGTTCTATTTACTTCTCAAGTGGGCATGTTCTGTTGTTTTTGTTTGTATGGAACATTAGTCACATTTTGAATAGTCACATAGTTTTCATTCTGTAAGAGCTGACTCATTAGAGATGACCCTGATGCTGGGAAAGATTGCAGGCAGGAGGAGAAGAGGAGTGACAGAGGATGAGATGGTTGGACAGCATCACCGATGCTATGGACGTGAGTTTGAGCAAGCTCCAGGAGTTGGTGATGGACAGGGAAACCTGGTGTGCTGCAGTCTGTTGGGTCACAAAGAGTCAGACATGACTGAGCAACTGAACTGAATAGTCACGTGATAGATTCATAGAGTGGAAAATAAAACAGTAACAAATATTTATTGAGCACTTACTGTGTACCTGCATTTTGTTACTGGCAAAGCCCATGGGAATCTTCTGGAAAAATAAGATGGAATCCAGGTGATAAGGTCTTCCTTTTTCTTCTGTGCACAGTCTGGTTTCACTTGCCAACTGGGGGATGTGTGGTAGGATTAGAGATCCCATGTAGGATTAGCGGTCTCACCACAGAATTGCATTGTCTGACACCTCAGTTCTGCGGGTCACCTGCTGTAGATCTGCCCAGGACACCTCGATTCAAGATGGCGGCTGCTGGCCATGTGCTGAGAGACTGCTGTGCCCAGCAATGCAGTATGGAGCCAGCCCAGCCCTGCTGCAACAGACTGAGGAGAAAACCCCTCCTGCCTCATTGCAGAGACCCTATAAAGTAGCTCTCTCCATGGCCTTTCTAGGAGAACATGTTCTCTGGAGATCCAGCTCACGAGCCTCCATTCTCTAGTGAAAGAATAAAACTTCCCTTTGCTTCTGAACTGAACTCGGTCTCATTTCATTAATGCAAGTGACACCAGAGAAGAAGACCCTTATTGAGCCCCAACTTGAGAGAGTTGGTAACAATTTGACGTGCAATATCTCATCTAGTATCTCCTCAAAAACCTTGACTTATATATACTGTGTATACTAATTGATACATGTATGTGTAAATTTGCCTAACTTGTAAATGTATATGCCTAACTTTCCCATCCCACATAAACTAAACAGGTATCTAAATGATATGATTTTTATGACAGCTGTGAAAATCCTTCTAATCACCCTGCATTGATATATGGTTTTCCTGTTTGTCACTTATTTTCTATAGAAAATATCCTTTACTCTCTAGGAGCTTACTCATTGCTTCTAGAAGGTTTGATTAAAAAAAAAAAAAAGTAGGCTGTCATTTCCAGATGTTGACAAGACTCAAAAATTACCAGAGGGAACAATTAGGGAAGATTAGAGGGGAAACGAAAAGGTCTGGGGCTCCAGCTCTTTATCAGTTCAGATAGCAGCAGCCAAAAGACAGTATTAGATTGGGAGAGACAACTGGGAGCAGAAAGGGGAAGAAAAAAGTTAGAACATTAACTTTGCATTAGAATCATAACATAGGCTAAAGACAGATACCAATTTCCATTTCACACAAGAGGAACTAGAAACATCAAACAGTCACACGAAGTCACACAGGTGGTAGATCCGGGAATGAAATCCCAGTTTGTCTGATTCCAAATAATTGCTGCCATTTTTCTGTTTACAATAGTGCTTCCTAAACTCATGGTACCTCTGGTGCCCCTTTTATTTTCCCTTTGCCATGCTGCTTGTGGGATCTTAGTTCCCTGATGGGGATTAAACTGTGTCCCTTGCAGTGGAAGGGTGGTGTCTTAATCACTGGAACACCACCTTTTTTATTGCAATAGACTAAGCGAGATGACTTTCCCAGCCTCTTTTCAAAGAAACCTAGATCTAGGTGGTCTGATGTCTTTTGAGATTCAACACTCATGTACAGTAGAACTAATTAGGAAGAAAAGTTTAGAGACGTGCTGAGCATGGAAGCCATGGAGCCTAGTGACTAGTCTATGAACTCTGGAGCCTAATCTTGTGATGTTCAAATTCCAGCTTTACTACTTACTACCTGTGTTTCCTTGACCAGTTACTTAAAATGTTCATGCATGAGTTTCCTTAGCTGCAAATTGGAGGCAATAATAGCATGCAGTTCATGGAGGCTTTTTAAAAGCATGAAGTGATAAATATTGCAGAGCACAGAAAATAATGCATTTCACACAAGGAGTGTTCAGTGCATGTTGCAAGATATTCAACATAAACAGCAAGACACTAATGTTATGGTTGGACATGGAGGTAGAAACCAAGAAGGTAATGAAGACTAAGGATCGGAATCCCCTAGAACAGACAAAAATGGCTTAGTGGAAGTGGGAGAAGAAAGGAAAGAGAAAGCGCAGAGGGACTTCTAAGCAAGTTGAATCAAAAGAATAGGGTGCAAATATCAAATACTAAGAAGTAAAATACAATTTAACAATACAGAAATTGCTAGGGAGTGAGGAGGAAACCTGATGTTGAGGCTGAAACTCCAATTCTTTGGCCACCTGATGCAAAGAGTTGACTCATTGGAAAAGACCCTGATGCTGGGAAGGATTGGGGGCAAGAGGAGAAGGGGACAACAGAGGATGAGATGGCTGGGTGGCATCACTGTCTCGATGGACATGGGTTTTGGTAGACTCCGGGAGTTGGTGATGGACAGGGAGGCCTGGCGTGCCGCGGTTTATGGGGTCACAAAGAGTCGGACACAACTGAGTGACTGAACTGAACTGAACAGAACTGAGGAGGAAACCTTCTTTCTGGCTGATTGTAGAAGCAGCAAAGGCAAGAGCTTCCTAGGGGAAGATTCAGTTCAGTCCTGTCCCTCAGTCGTGTCCGACTCTTTGTGACCCCATGAACCGCAGTACACCAGGCCTCCCTGTCCATCACCAACTCCTGGAGTCCACCCAAACCCATGTCCATTGTGTCAGTGATGCCATCCAACCATCTCATCCTCTGTTGTCCCCTTCTCCTCCTGCCCTCAATCATTCCCAGCATCAGGGTCTTTTCAAATGAGTCAGCTCTTTGCAACAGGTGGCCAAAGGACTGGAGTTTCAGCTTCAACATCAGTCCTTCCAATGAACACCCGGGACTGATCTCCTTTTGGATGGACTTGTTGGATCTCCTTGCAGTCCAAGGGACTCTCAAGAGTCTTCTCCAACACCACAGTTCAAAAGCATCAATTATTCTGCACTCAGCTTTCTTTATAGTCCAACTCTCACATCCATACGTGACCACTGGAACAACCATAGCCTTGACTAGATGGACCTTTGTTGGCAAAGTAATGTCTCTGCTTTTTAATATGCTGTCTAGATTGGTCATAACTTTCCTTCCAAGGAGTAAGCATCTTTTAATTTCATGGCTGCAATCACAATCTGCAGTGATTTTGGAGCCCAGAAAAATAAAGTCAGCCACTGTTTCCCCATCTGTTTGCCATGAAGTGATGGGACTGGATGCCATGATCTTAGTTTTCTGAATTTAAACCAACTTTTTCACTCTCCTCTTTCACTTTTCATCAAGAGGCTCTTTAGTTCTTCTGTGCTTTCTGCCATAAGGGTGGTGTCATCTGCATATCTGAGGTTACTGATATTTCTCCTGGCAATCTTGATTCCAGCTTATGCTTCCTCCAGCCCAGCATTTCTCATGATGTACTCTGCTGCTGCTGCTGCTGCTAAGTCACTTCAGTCGTGTCCAACTCTGTGCGATCCCATAGACGGCAGCCCACCAGCCACCACCATCCCTGGGATTCTCCAGGCAGGAACACTGGAGTGGGGTGCCATTGCCTTCTCCAGATGTACCCTGCATATAAGTTAAATAAGCAGGGTGACAATATACAGCCTTGACACACTCCTTTTCCTATTTGGAACCAGTCTGTGTTCCATGTCCAGTTCTAACTGTTGCTTCCTGACCTGCATACAGATTTCTCAGGAGGCAGATCAGGTGGTCGGGTATTCCCATCTCTTTCGGAATTTTCCACAGTTTATTGTGATCCACACAGTCAAAGGCTTTGGCATAGTCAATAAGGCAGAGATACTGTTTTTCTGGAACTGTCTTGCTTTTTCAGTGACCCAGCGGATGTTGGGCGTTTGATCGCTGGTTAGATTGAGGGAGGCAACGACGCCCGCGGAGAGCCAGGAGGCGCAGGCGGTCACGACAAGCAGACAGCGTTGAGCGCGAGCACAGCCTCAGGGGCGCGGGTCCCGGCGGCACCGGGAGAGGGTGGGGTTCGGGAGAAGGGTTGTTGACGGGGAACTTTACTGAAAGCGTGAGGATCATGGTTTGGGGCTGGAAAAGCGGGTGGGGAAAATGAGAATGAGGAAATACTGGAATAGGAGAAATTAGGACATTATATGAGGCAGGAAGGAGTCTGCAGCTTATTTTCCACGCACCGAGAGACATAAAGATAAATCAGGTACACGGTCAGGGTTGAAAGGCGAGGGCTTTCAGGTAATAAACATACAAGCAGAGAATTCTGCTGACGCAGAGTTACATGGCTCACTCCTAAACCTTCACTGCATAGACTTTCTTTGCTTGACCCAGAAAATCCATATTCACTGTTTGACACACACAGAATACAGCTTGATTTGTGCTGCGGGTGAGTGGCTAAGATGTAGCAATCCTTTCACGCTTGCATGTAGGTGCAAACATATCAAGAGAATGAGCTGTTCACCATGTATTCAGCTGAGTGGGTTCTGCTGTGGCTACTATATTAATTTCAGAGTTTCTGACAACGGTGTGATTTTAGAACAACCTAGTTAAGGAAGTGAAACTTCAGCTTTTCAGATCTTAGAACAAGTAACTGTCATATTTATCTCTGAATAGTTCATCCAGATTTTGACAGTGATCCTGGTGGGCAATAAAAGACTTTGCGCCCCCCCACCCCACCCCAGTGAGGCTATAAGAGAAGCAGGAAAACAAATAGGCTATGATTGCAAGAGTCGGCCTGAATATATTTTTGTCCTAGGAATTTATAACGTAAGGTATCCTAAATACTTTGATCTTTTTGGAGTACAGACATATGTTGATATATTAAATATATTTTCCCAAAGTCATTTTTATAAGTATTGTCAATAAATATCAACATATTTTACTTCTAGTACTCTTTTGTTTTCCTCATAAAAATATTAGTTTTTTAGGGAAGAACTTTCAAATATATAGAGCCATTAAGTTTCAGAAGTAAAGGACTTCTGTGTTCATGTAAATATTGGGGCATTAAACCATCTCATATTGTTAGGATCATTTTTATATTATATTTTGAACTGAAGTAAAATTTCAACTCTAGGTGGCAGTTTACTCCATCACTTACTTATGTTCATTTAACAAGCAGTAGCTTCATTCACAGTTTTTCCATGAATGCATAATTTTGTGTAAAAATTAGTCTCTGGCTCTCAGTTGCTGTTAAAAATAGGTTTGATTTTAGGAATAAAATCATGGCTTGAGATGCAGGTTTTCCATGTATCTTGTCATTCTTGATTTCATTAAGTTGATGAAATGAAGCAAAAAAGAATAAAGATGAACATTTTAACCATTTTTTTTAAGGAATATAATCTTCAAATCGTGGCAACCATTCTGTGTCAAAGTTGTGTTTCTATCATGCAGAATAGAATTTAGGATGAATAATTTTTCATGAAAACACTAATTTCCAGAAATATCAAGGATGTTGAATTCAAGACATTGAAGTTTCTGAATTTTTTTTTTAAAAATGATATTAACTTAGTTGAAGGAGAAGTATACATCAAAAGGAAAATGACTCATATCTGAGTTTCTCTCTGCATCTCATTGATGGAAATAGCCAAAGCTAGTGTTTTTTCGGGTCATCAAAGACCAAAATCCTCATCAGACTGCCCAAATAAAAATGATGCTTCCCCTAAGCCACTCTGCATAGGTATTTTGTTTTGCCTTACATTCATAAGGATGCTAAAATGGGTTATACAGAATAACTCCACTCATTTACCACTCAAATAACTTGCCACTTCAGAGTTCTTTCATTTTTTTATTTCTAACAAGAGAAAAATTGATATGGATTTAAATTGTCCCCAAATTAGGTTTCCTTTAAAGTGGGAGTAGTAATAATATCTACTTTATTATTATCTACTTGAATATCTATATTGTTGCAAGCTTGAAAAAAAAGATTATGTTTGTACAGTGACTGGCAACAAACATTCTGTATTAGTTATTCTTACTAACCTCTTTGTAAAAATTAATAAAATGTATCAACTAGAACCTCAAGAGACTGGTCAATATGACAAACTCATGAAAAGTTTTTATTTATAGAGTTGTGTGACTCTGACTCCCCAGGGCCCATCTCTGTCTCCATACTCTCCTACAATTAAAAGGAACATAGGAAAAAGCCATATGGCATGGGTGTAGGGGGTGAGAATATTAATCACTGAAGTGAGAAGGTGAACAATTTCCAAAATGTGTCTAATTGTTCATAAAAGTGAATATGAAATTATATTTGGTAAACCTGGGTTTCTGCATTTCTCTTTGATATATGTATATGTCTCTATATAGGGGTGTGTGTGTGTGTGTGTGTGTGTGTGTGTGTATGTGTATATATACACATATATTTATAATATGTGTGGATGGAGAGATATGCATTGTAATATCATCATCTGCACTCTCATGTTATCAAATGATACTCTTCAGGGTTTATATAGAAATCAAAGATACTGACTCTAATAATAGAATGGAATCTTTTATTTCACTCAAGTTCCATTTCTATATCATTCACATAAATATGTCTACCTAAAACATCCCTGTGGCAGACATTCCTAACTGCAGTATCCCAAAGAGATAGATAATAGGAATGCTGTCATATTGATACTCCAAGGTGTTAGGGCTCCCAGGTGGGGCCTGAAACAGCTCAGCATGGAGCCAGTTGACCTCATCCATTTAACCCAGGGTGTTACACAAATATTACTTCTACGTATGCTCTTATGTGAAAAGATTGGGAAGAACTATCCTAGCATCATCAGGTATTCTCATTATCAAGGGCTGGATATGGTCCACAATTATATGACCTCTCAATAATCTTCCCCCAAAAGAGTACTAATCATCTACAAAAGCTTTAAATGACGTCCCATTGCTTATTGAGCAAAACCCAAATGTCTTAGGGTAGTATTCAAGCCTTTACACTGTCTGGCTCCTGGCTTCCCTTCCAGGTCTGTTTCCCATCAATATCTTTCCATACCTGACACTGGAATGTCATCTCATTTCCACATACCTAAACCCTATGTGATTCAAATTCAACTGTCTCTACATAGCCTTCTTAAACTAGAACTAATCCCTCAATTTTCCAAGTACTCTTGGCATTTTACTTTGCTCTCTTTATGACTGTTCTCATGCTCTATATGCATCATGTACCCTAGTTTTCAGTAGGATTAAGCTCAGCTCCATGCAGCTAAAAATTACCCTAATAATCCAAAATAATAAGAGCTTAGACAGATTATTTTGTTTTCTCAATCATCTGAAGTCTAGAAGGAGGCAGCTGAGAGCTGTTGCAGCGCTCCACAGTGTCACCAATCTAGATTCGTTTCTGTCTTCGCTCTGCCCTCATCTGGCACACGGTTCCAGCTGCTTGGTCCAAGATGGTTGGTCAAACTGGGGCTTGGCTGGGGCTGACTATGTCAGGAATCTAACCAGCTGAAGATAAAAGAAGAGCATTATGTTTGCATTTTAAAGACTCTTTCTGAAAGTTATGTACCCCACTTATACCTGTATTTTGTTATCTGGGGTTGAATCACACGTACACATCTAGCAACCAGGTCAGCTGAAAAGGCAGTCTTTATTCCACTGGCCATATTCCTAATTTTTTTTCAATCGCGGTTATATTACTAGATGAAAAAGAGAAGATGATATAGGGAAAGCTACTAATTTCTGCTTCATTCATCTATGAGAAGTATAAACTTTTTGAAAGACAGACCTGTATTTGATTTAACCTTGTAATCCTGGAATCAGGAAGAGTATCTTTATATATATATACACACACACACACACTAAATATTGAATGAATACATGTGTACATAAGAGTAAGACATGGGGATATTAGTCATCTATTCTTTTATTGACTCCATTACTTCAAGTGGTATTGAATACTGAATTTGAATATATGGAGTTGATTTTATTTTAATATACATGCATGACTATGGGACATTGAGAACCAAGTGATATTTAAATGTAGGGAAGCAAAATGAAGAGATCACTCTGGACATGTGTATAATGGGAATCTGGAAATCATGTGGCTTAGACTAGTGTTAACACCAAATGTGAATATCACTATTGGCAAGCCTATTGTCATTGCTCTACTCCAACTACCTGCATGAACACAGGTAAAATGACAAATCAAGCCCCTTTCCTGATTATTGGAAACATTGGGATTGTCACATTACACATTAAAAGAAGAACTGTGATTCACTCCCCTTGTCCCTTTCTCTCTGAGGCCATTGACAAGTTGTGTCACTCTATCACTAGTAGCTACTCAGATTTGAAGAAGTTTTCTTAAATTTACCCCTCCCCACCTTCATCAGTGGAAGATATTGGCTTTGGAGAAGTTAAAGTATAAAAGTCCCTATAAAAGTCCCCCCCCCATATTGTACTTTATAATTTAATGTCCATAGCTTCTTTCTTAGATCATGATTTTGGTAGAAGACTGTTGAAGTTCACTTTCTAGTTCTTTTTCTATGTGTCATTATTAGACTCTGGAACTCTCCATCATGTTTTACATGAAGTTTTACAACATTTCCTTAACAACACACACACACACATTATTGTGACAAAAGGACCATTCATTTGGTCAAGAACAGGAAGAATAGGGGAGTAGAAACTAAAAACTACAGGAACTTAAAAATAATTTGTACCTCTGTCTTACATTCTCTTAAAAATAGCTAAAATCTCCTAATTTCCTTTGACTTCTTTTTTTGTGCCTGTCACCACGGAGTAGACTTTATTGTTAAAATTCAGGATTTATTGGGTTTTGATTAAGTTCAGAAACTTAATCTTTTGTAAGCAGACAGAAAGATTTAAAATCCAATTCGTCCATCCATTCAATAAGTATTTGCCATACTATGTAAGGTGCAAATATCAACATCTAAAATAAATACAGAGATGAATCCTATATCAGGTTGGCTCTCAGAAAGATGACAAACTAACCACGGAAAGTAAGCATCATGTAAGAGGTTTTGGTCAGCATTAGGTTTCAGTTCAGTTCAGTCGCTCAGTCGTGTCCGACTCTTTGCGACCCCATGAGCTGCAGCACACCAGGCCTCCCTGTCCGTCACCAACTCCCGGAGTTTACTCAAACTCATGTTCATTGAGTCGGTGACGCCATCCAGCCATCTCATCCTCTGTTGTCCCCTTCTCCTCCTGCCCCCAATCCCTCCCAGCACCAGGGTCTTTTCCAATGAGCCAACTATTCACATGAGGTGGCCAAAGTATTGGAGTTTCAGCTTCAGCATCAGTCCTTCCAATGAACACACAGGACTGATCTCCTTTAGGATGGACTGGTTGGATCTCCTTGCAGTCCAAGGGACTCTCAACAGTCTTCTCCAACACCACAGTTCAAAAGCATCAATTCTTCGGCACTCAGCTTTCTTCACAGTCCAACTCTCACATCCATACATGACCGCTGGAAAAACCATAGCCTTGACTAGACAGAACTTTGTTGGCAAAGTAATGTCTCTGCTTTTGAGTATGCTATCTAGGTTGGTCATAACTTTCCTTCAAGGAGTAAGCGTCTTTTAATTTCATGGTTTAGATGTGAGAAATAGGAAAACTCAAAACAACAGTGGTTTAAAGAATATATTCCTTATCCATTTTAAGAACTCTCAAGGTGGTCAATTCCAACAATAAACAGTGGTGGCAGGGTTACTCTGCTGTGCCCTCCTTGCATTACCAAGCCTCCTTCATGGTCCCATGCTGCTTTGGGGGTTGCATCTTTCATTACCAGTCAGCGGGAAAGGGGAAGGGAAAGAAGAATGCATAGCTTTTGCATTAGTTTCCTAAGGCTGCTGCAATACATGGCTATAAAAGTGGTGGTCTAAAACAAAAGAAATATTCCCTTATAGTTTTGGAGGTCAGAAATTTGAAATCAAGGTGTAGACAGGGCTGTACTCCCTCCAAAGTTCTTACTGGAGAACACTTCCTTGCCTCTTCTAGCATCTGATTGCTCTAGATATTCCTTGATTTGGGGCTGCATAGCTCTATGTTCTGCTCTGTCCTCAAATTGCCATCTGCCTTGGATGTCTCAGGGTTTCAAATATCCCTCGCCTTTCTTGTCTAAGGACACTGTCATGGGATTCAGGGCCCATACTAAATCCAGGATGATCGTGTCTCATGATCCTTCACTTAATTACATATGCAAAGACCCTTTTACCAATTAAGCTCACATTTAGAGTTTTCAGGTAGCTATATCTTTCAGCAAGTTATGATTTAACCCACTAACTCCTCTCACTTTAAGAGAGCTTCTTAAAAGTTGTTCTTGTCACTTCCACTTCTATCCTATTTAATAGAACTTATTTAGTACCCATACATAGCTACCTGGGCAGCTGAGAAATGTAGTCTTTATTCTGGGTGATGATGTACTAAGTTAAGAAGCAGGAGTTCCATTAATAAACACAAGGAAAAATGATATTGTTCTAATAAAAACTATTTAGAAATGCTATGGGTTAGTATGACATGCTAGTCCATTTGGACTAATGTTATTCTAAGTTAGACGTGTATGAGTTATAAAAATTTTAAACAGTAATTACGTCTTATAAAGAAGGAACTATAAAAGCCCTGCTAGGAAGTTGGTACACAACCAATTCCATAACGGCCACATTTTCCTAGAGAGTTTGTGAGGCTTAGTGTGACTACAAGAGCCTCTTCGACTCCACTCACAGTTGCTTTTCTATGCTTTAACTCAAGTTCCTAGTAAAGTCTGAGAACTCACAGACTTGATTTTTAATCAAGAAAGAAATCAGTTCATGTTTGAGAAGAAAAATCTGTTAAAATTCACAGACCTATAATTTGGTGGCAATAAAGTGTCTCTTTTTGTAAAGAGATATCAACTATATACTTAGTCAAATCAGAACCATTTGCTATTGGGTTGAGAAAGATAGATGAGTAAAGTCTTAGGGTTTAAAATGAACCAAATTAGATGAAGAGATATTTCTGAGACTCAGTCAGCAAACAGCTTGATACTCAAAGTTCTGGGCAGTGGATCTTGGTTTATAAAGTGGGAAAAATAAAGCCCTTCAAGATACAAGTAAGTATCTAAGCATTCATAAGCTTATTGACTAAACACATTGCTCTTGTAATCTTGTAATCAAAGAAAATCTTAGAATTTTCTCTTGTTAAAAGTTTCAGTCAAATTTGGACATTCTCACAAAGATTATGTGAGACTTTTGTTTGGTTGCTTGCTTTTTTTTTTTTTTTTTTTTATGAACCAGTAATGCATCTGGGGGCTTCCCAGGCGGCTCTTAGAGAAGGCAATGGCACCCCACTCCAGTGCTTTTGCCTGGGAAATCCCATGGAAGGAGGAGCCTGGTAGGCTACAGTCCATGCGGTAGCGAAGAGTCAAACATGACTGAGGACTTCACTTTCACTTTGCACTTTCATGCATTGGAGAAGGAAATGGCAACCCACCCCGGTGTTCTTGCCTGGAGAATCTCGGGGACAGAGGAGCCTGGTGGGCTGCTGTCTATGGTGTCGCAGAGGGTCAGACATGACTGAAGCAACTTAGCAGCAGCAACAGCAGAAGAGTACATCATGAGAAACGCTGGGCTGGAGGAAGCACAAGCTGGAATCAAGATTGCCGGGAGAAATATCAATAACCTCAGATATGCAGATGACACCACCCTTATGGCAGAAAGTGAAGAAGAACTAAAAAGCCTCTTGATGACAGTGAAAGAGGCGAGTAAAAAAGTTGGCTTAAAGCTCAACATTCAGAAAACTAAGATCATGGCATCCGGTCCCATCACTTCATGGCAAATGGGGAAATAGTGGAAACAGCAGCTGACTTTATTTTTCTGGGCTCCAAAATCACTGCAGATGGTGATTGCAGCCATGAAATTAAAAGACACTTACTCCTTGGAAGGAAAGTTATGACCAACCTAGATAGCATATTGAAAAACAGAGACATGACTTTGCCAACAAAGGTCTGTCTAGTCAAGGCTATGGTTTTCCCAGTGGTTATGTATGGATGTGAGAGTTGGACTTAAAGAAAGCTGAGTGCAGAAGAATTGATGCTTTTGAACTGTGGTGTTGGAGAAGACTCTTGAGAGCCCCTTGGACTGCAAGGAGAAGACTCTTGAGAGTCCCTTGGACTGCAAGGAGATCCAACCAGTCCATCCTAAAGGAGATCAGTCCTGGGTGTTCATTGGAAAGACTGATGCTGAAGCTGAAACTCCAATACTTTGGCCACCTGATGTAAAGAACTGACTCACTGGAAAAGACCCTCATGCTGGGAAAGATTGAAGGTGGGAGTAGAATGGGATGACAGAGGATGAGATGGTTGGATGGCATCACCGACTCAATGGACATGAGTTTGAGTAAAGTCCAGGAGTTGGTGATGGACAGGGAGGCCTGGCGTGCTGCAGTCCATGAGGTCTCAAAGAGTTGGACATGCCTGAGCAACTGAACTGAACTGAACTGGTCAATTCAAAATTATTTCTTCTTATGTCTTCCTTTGCTTGACTAGAGATTCTTTTTCCTGCTGTCCTGAAGTTCTCTTGTACCCCAGAGCAGAATGCTTCAGCTTAAAGAAGAATCTTGCATTTGCTACATGTTGTACATTGAAAATTGGTTGAAATGATACACAAACTCATATGAGGAAGTGATTAGGAGAGACAGAAACTTTCCTTAAGGAACATGGAGCATAACTTATTTAATTAATTATTGGCTATCAGAAAGTTACCAACCGGAGGGAGGAGCCAAGATGACGGAGGAATAGGACGGGGAGACTACTTTCTCCCCTACAAATTCATCGAAAGAACACTTGAACGCTGAGCAAGCTTCACAAAACAACTTCTGATCGCTAGCAGAGGACATCAGGCGCCCAGAAAAGCAGCCCATTGTCTTCGAAGGGAGGTAGGACAAAATATAAAAGATAAAAAGAGAGACAAAAGAGCTAGGGACGGAGACCCATCCCGGGAAGGGAGTCTTAATAGAGGAAGTTTCCAAACACCAGGAAACCCTTGCGCTGGCAGGTCTGGGGGAAGTTTTCGAATCTCGGAGGGCAACCTAACTGGGAGGAAAAATAAATAAAACCCACAGATTACGTGCCTAAAAGCAACTCCCAGCAGAAAAGTACCCCAGATGCCCGCATCCGCCACCAGCAAGTGGGGGCGGAACGGAGAGGAGCGGGCGGCATTGCTTAGGGTAAGGACCGGGCCGAAGGCCCTGAGAGCAATCGGAGGGACCTTTCGTGAGATAGCAACTTAAACTGTGGGATAGCAAGAGAAAGAGGGAAAATTAACTGGCCCGAACACACTGCCGGCCGTTTGCAGAAAAAAGGGACTGAGCAAGTCCAGAGAAGCGCTAGCCGGCGGCGGACCGGCCCATCCCCGCCGGAGGCAGGAGGCAGGGGGAAGGGGAAAGGGGCAAATTCAGCCCCGGAGACGGCATCCCCTACCAAACTGCAAACAGGCCTCCAGTTTCTAACCAAAAACTTCCTGAGATTCTGGATGGTCAACATCCGCCAGGAGGGTTGCGGCTAAACACAAGGTGCATGCACCCGACTGGCGCGGGCGGAAACTGAGGCTGGGGCCACGGAGGGGAGAAGGCGCACCGCACCCGGGGAGAGTGCACCCGTCAAGCTCCTGGCTGCCTGAGCTGCTCAGGCCAGGGAAGGCACAAAACGCAGGCTCAACCAAGTCTGCGCTTTTGTGGAGTACCTGAAAACTGGAACCGCACACCATGCAGGGCACGCTCCATATGGAGCAGCCGGGAGCCTGAGCAGCGTAGGCGGGGAAAGCACACACACCCGTGAGCGGGGCAAACCCAGTGTGGCCGGAACACTGTGAGTGCTCCCCACACACAGTGATATCTGCCTGCAGCGCCCCTCCCTCCCCGCAGCAGGACTGAACTAGCGAACCTGAACAAGAGACCACCTCCGCCCGCCTGTGTCAGGGCAGAAATTAGACACTGAAGAGACCGGCAAACAGAAGCCAAATAAACAAAGGGAACCACTTCAGAAGGGACCGGTACAACAGATCAAAATCCCTGTAGGTAACACCGACTACACCGGAAGGGGCCTATAGATATCGAGAAGTGTAAGCTGAAATGAGGAGCTATCTGGAACTGAACCGAACCCACACTGACCGCAACAGCTCCAAGGAAATTCCTAGATATATTTTTACCTTTTTTTTTAATTAAAAAAATTTTTTTCTTTTCTTTTCTATTTTTTCTATTATTTTCTTTTAAAAGTCCTTATTACTCCCCCATTACGCCTTAACTTTCATTTTCATAGACTTTTATGATTTTTTTTTAATTAGGAAAAAAATTTTTTTCTTTTTTTTCTCTTATTTTCTTTTAAAGTCCTCTATTACTCCTCTACTAGTCTTTAATTTTCATTTTCATTTCACTATAACCTTGCAAAAAAAAAGAGAAGCCCTATTTTTAAACCGAACTTCATATATATTTCTAATTTTTCGTGTGTTTTTGTTTTTAATATTGTATTTTTAAGAGTCTAACCTCTACTCTAGATTTTTAATCTTTGTTTTTCAGTATGTGATATAAATTTTGGATATTTAAGAATCCAATATTCAGTTCCCATTTTTATTCAGGAGTGTGTTGATTACTCTCTCCCACTTTTGACTCTCCGTTTTCTACCTCAGAACACCTCTATTTCCTCCTTTCGCCTTCTCTTCCCAATCCAATTCTGTAAATCTTTGTGGGTGTCTGGGCTTCGGAGAACACTTTGGGAACAGAGAACTGAGTGGATCTGTCTCTCTCCTCTTGAGTCCCCCTTTTTCTCCTCCTGCTCATCTCTATCTCCCTCCTCCCTCTCCTCTTTTTCATTTAACTCTGTGAACCTCTCTGGGTGTCCCTCACGGTGGAGAATCTTTTCACCATTAACCTAGAAGTTTTATTATCAGTGCTGTATAGTTGGAGAAGTCTTGAGACTACTGGAAGAATAAAACTGAAATCCAGGGGCAGGAGACTTAAGCCCAAAACCTGAGAACACCAGAAAACACCTGACTACATGGAACATTAAGTAATAAGAGACCATCGAAAAGCCTCCATACCTACACTGAAACCAACCACCACCGAACAGCCAATAATTTCCAGAGCAAGACATACCACACAAAGTCTCCAGCAACGCAGGAAGATAGCCCTGGGCATCAACATACAGGCTGCCCAAAATCACACCTAACACATAGACCCATCTCAAAAGTCATTACTGGACACTCCCTTGCACTCGAGAGAGAAGAAATCCAGTTTCATGCACCAGAACACCTATGCAAGCTTCCCTAACCAGGAAACCTTGACAAGCCAATCGTCCAACCCCACTCACTGGGTGAAACCTCCACAGTAAAAGGGAACCACAGACCACCAGAATACAGAAAGCCCACTCCAGACACAGCAATCTAAACAAGATGAAAAGGCAGAGAAATACCCAACAGGTGAAGGAACATGAAAAATGCCCACCAAGTCAAATGAAAGAGGAGGAGACAGGGAATCTACCTGAAAAAGAATATAGAATAATGATAATAAAAATGATCCAAAATCTTGAAAACAAAATGGAGTTACAGATAAATAGCCTGGAGACAAAGACTGAGAAGATGCAAGAAATATTTAATAAGGACCTAGAAGAAATAAAAAGAGTCAATTAAAAATGAATAATGCAATAAATGAGATCAAAAACACTTTGGAGGGAACCAAGAGTAGAATAATGGAGACAGAAGATAGGATAAGTGAGGTAGAAGATAAAATGGTGGAAATAAATGAAGCAGAGAGGAAAAAAGAAAAAGAATCAAAAGAAATGAGGACAACCTCAGGGACCTCTGGGACAATGTGAAATGCCCCAACATTCAAATCATAGGGGTCCCAGAAGAAGAAGACAAAAAGAAAGACCATGAGAAAATACTTGAGGAGATAATAGCTGAAAACTTACCTAAAATGGGGAAGGAAATAGTTACACAGATTCAAGAAACCCAGAGAGTCCCAAACAGGATAAACACAAGGTGAAACACCCCAAGACACATATTAATCAAATTAACAAAGATCAAACACAAAGAACAAATATTAAAAGCAGCAAGGGAGAAACAACAAATAACACACAAAGGGATTCCCATAAGGATAACAGCTGATCTGTCAATAGAAACCCTGCAGGCCAGAAGGGAATGGCAGGACATACTTAAAGTAATGAAAGAGAATAACCTACAACCTAGATTACTCTACCCAGCAAGGATCTCATTCAGATATGAAGGAGAACTCAAAAGCTTTACAGACAAGCAAAAGCTGAGAGAATTCAGCACCACCAAACCAGCTCTTCAACAAATACTAAAGGATCTTCTCTAGACAGGAAACACAGAAAGGTGGTGTAAACGTGAACCCAAAACAACAAAGTAAATGGCAACAGGACCATACCTATCAATAATTACCTTAAATTTAAATGGGTTGAATGCCCCAACCAGAAGACAAAGCCTGGCTGAATGGATACAAAAACAAGACCCCTATATATGCTGTCTACAAAAGACCCACCTCAAAACAAGGGACACATACAGACTAAAAGTGAAGGGCTGGAAAAAATATTTCACACAAACGGAGACCAAAAGAAAAAGGAGTCACAATACTCATATCAGATAAAATAGACTTTCAAATAAAGGCTGTGAAAAGAGACAAAGAAGGACATTACATAATGATCAAAGGATCAATCCAAGAAGAAGATATAACAATTATAAATATATATGCACCCAATATAGGAGCACTGCAATATGTAAGGCAAACGCTAACAAGTATGAAAGAGGAAATTAATAGTAACAATAATAGTGGGAGACTTTAATACCCCACCCACAACTATGGATAGATCAACTAAACAGAAAATTAACAAGGAAAGACAAACTTTAAATAACACAATGGACCAGCTAGACCTAATTGATATCTATAGAACATTTCACCCCCAAATAATCAACTTCACCTTTTTCTCAAGTGCACACGGAACCTTCTCCAGAATAGATCACATCCTGGGCCATAAATCTAGTCTTGGTAAATTCAAAAAAATTGAAATCATTCCAGTCATCTTTTCTGACCACAGTGCAGTAAGATTAGATCTCAATTACAGGAAAAAAATTATTAAAAATTCAAACATATGGAGGCTAAATAACATGCTTCTGAATAACCAACAAATCATAGAAGAAACCAAAAAAGAAATAAAAATATGCATAGAAATGAATGACAATGAAAACACAACAACCCAAAACCTATGGGACACTGTAAAAGCAGTGCTAAGGGGAAGGTTCATAGCATTACAGGCTTACCTCAAGAAACAAGAAAAAGTCAAATAAATAACCTAACTCTACACCTAAAGCAACTAGAGAAGGAAGAAATGAAGAACCCCAGGGTTAGTAGAAGGAAAGAAATCTTAAAAATTAGGGCAGAAATAAATGCTAAAGAAACTAAAGAGACCATAGCAAAAATCAACAAAGCTAAAAGCTGGGTTTTTTAAAAAATAAACAAAATTGACAAACCATTAGCAAGACTCATTAAGAAAGAAAGGGAGAAGAACCAAATTAACAAAATTAGAAATGAAAATGGAGAGATCACAACAGAAAACACTGAAATACAAAGGATCATAAGAGACTACTACCAGCAACTCTATGCCAATAAAATGGACAACTTGGAAGAAATGGACAAATTCCTTGAAAAGTATAACTTTCCAAAACTGAACCAGGAAGAAATAGAAGATCTTAATAGACCCATCACAAGCAAGGAAATCGAAACTGTAATCAGAAATCTTCCAGCAAACAAAAGTCCAGGACCAGATGGCTTCACAGCTGAATTCTACCAAAATTTAGAGAAGAGCTAACACCTATCTTACTCAAACTCTTCCAGAAAATTGCAGAAGAAGGTAAACTTCCAAACTCATTCTATAAGGCCACCATCACCCTAATTCCAAAACCAGACAAAGATGCCACACAAAAAGAAAACTATAGGCCAATATCACTGATGAACATAGATGTGAAAATCCTTAACAAAATTCTAGCAAACAGAATCCAACAACATATTAAAAAAAATCATACACCATGACCAAGTGGGCTTTATCCCAGGATTGCAAGGATTCTTTAATATCCACAAATCAATCAATGTAATACACCACATTAACAAATTGAAAGATAAAAACCATATGATTATCTCAATAGATGCAGAGAAAGCCTTTGACAAAATTCAACATCCATTTATGATTAAAACTCTCCAGAAAGCAGGAATAGAAGGAACATACCTCAACATAATAAAAGCTATATATGACAAACCCACAGCAAGCATTACCCTCTATGGTGAAAAATTGAAAGCATTTCCCCTAAAATCAGGAACAAGATAAGGGTGCCCACTCTCACCACTACTATTCAACATAGTTTTGGAAGTTTTGGCCACAGCAATCAGAGCAGAAAAAGAAGTAAAAGGAATCCAGACAGGAAAAGAAGAAGTGAAACTCTCGCTGTTTGCAGATGACATGATCCTCTACATAGAAAACCCTAAAGACTCTACCAGAAAATTACTAGAGCTAATCAACGAATATAGTAAAGTTGCAGGATATAAAATTAACACAGAAATCCCTTGCATTCCTATACACTAACAATGAGAAAACAGAAAAAGAAATTAAGGAAACAATACCATTCACCATTGCAACAAAAAGAATAAAATACTTAGGAGTATATCTACCTAAAGAAACAAAAGACCTATACATAGAAAACTATAAAACACTGATGAAAGAAATCAAAGAGGACACAAACAGATGGAGAAATATACCGTGTTCATGGATTGGAAGAATCAATATTGTCAAAATGGCTATACTCCCTGAAGCAATCTATAGATTCAATGCAATCCCTATCAAGCTACCAACAGTATTTTTCACAGAACTAGAACAAATAATTTCACAACTTGTATGGAAATACAAAAAACCTCGAATAGCCAAAGTAATCTTGAGAAAGAAGAATGGAACTGGAGGAATCAACCTGCCTGACTTCAGACTATACTACAAAGCCACAGTCATCAAGACAGTATGGTACTGGCACAAAGACAGAAATATAGATCAATGGAACAGAATAGAAAGCCCAGAGATAAATCCACGAACCTATGGACACCTTATCTTTGACAAAGGAGGCAAGGATATACAATGGAAAAAAGACAACCTATTTAACAAGTGGTGCTGGGAAAACTGGTCAACCACTTGTAAAAGAATGAAACTAGAACACTTTCTAACACCATACACAAAAATAAACTCAAAATGGATTAAAGATCTAAATGTAAGACCAGAAACTATAAAACTCCTAGAGGAGAACATAGGCAAAACACTCTCCGACATAAATTACAGCAGGATCCTCTATGACCCACCTCCCAGAATATTAGAAATAAAAGCAAAAATAAATGGGACCTAATGAAACTTAAAAGCATTTGCACAACAAAGGAAACTATAAGCAAGGTGAAAAGACAGCTCTCAGACTGGGAGAAAATAATAGCAAATGAAACAACAGATAAAGGATTAATCTCAAAAATATACAAGCAACTCCTGAAGCTCAATTCCAGAAAAATAAATGACCCAATCAAAAAATGGGCCAAAGAACTAAACAGACATTTCTCCAAGGAAGACATACAGATGGCTAACAAACACATGAAAAGATGCTCAACATCACTCATTATCAGAGAAATGCAAATCGAAACCACAATGAGGTACCATTACATGCCAGTCAGGATGGCTGCTATCCAAAAGTCTACAAGCTAAATGCTGGAGAGGGTGTGTAGAAAAGGGAACCCTCTTACACTGTTGGTGGGAATGCAAACTAGTACAGCGGCTATGGAGAACAGTGTGGAGATTTCTTAAAAAACTGGAAATAGAACTGCCATATGACCCAGGAATCCCACTTCTGGGCATACACACCAAGGAAACCAGATCTGAAAGAGACACGTGCACCCCAATGTTCATCGCAGCACTGTTTATAATAGCCAGGACATGGAAGCAACCTAGATGCCCGTCAGCAGATGAATGGATAAGGAAACTGTGGTACATATACACCATGGAATATTACTCAGCCATTAAAAAGAATTCATTTGAATCAGTTCTAATGAGATGGATGAAACTGGAGCCCATTATACAGAGTGAAGCAAGCCAGAAAGATAAAGATCATTACAGTATACTAACACATATATATGGAATTTAGAAAGATGGTAATGATAACTGTATATGCAAAACAGAAAAAGAGACACAGATGTACAGAACAGACTTTTGGACTCTGGAAGAAGGCGAGGGTGGGATGTTTCAAGAGAACAGTATCGGAACATGTATATTATCTAGGGTGAAACAGATCACCAGCCCAGGTTGGGTGCATGAGACAAGTGCTCGGGCCTGGTGCGCTGGGAAGACCCAGAGGGATCGGGTAGAAAGGCAGGTGGGAGGGGGGATCGGGATGGGGAATACATGTAAATCCATGGCTGATTCATGTCAATGTATGACAAAAACCACTGCAATGTTGTAAAGTAATTATCCTCCAACTAATAAAAATAAATGAAAAAAAAAAAAGTTACCAGTCAGATTTAGACTCCTGGGCCCAGTCTCTTGCTGTTAACTCTGAAACTGCCCATTAGGGAAGACTCTGGTACATGGAAGGGAAATGAACACTTTCTTTCTTGTATGAAGTATCCGTCTCTAGGATATATGCCATCAAAAGTGCAAAAAACTTCAAGTTGTAAAGCTACCACCCCCTGAGTATATTATCTGCTTAGTTTTGTCCACATATATTCCACGTGTTACCATTTAGAAAGTTTGGGTGCTGTTTGTAGCTAACTTTTATGAGGAATTTTCCATTTAGCAATTAGTGTTCTGCATGGGCAATTCTTAATTCTTGAAAGGCTCTTGAAGTTTCAGCATCCCTTAACTTTAATACTTTGGTATTAGTCAGATTTCTGGGAACTGCTAGAAAGGAAGTCTAGTTTTCTTTCCCTTGTTTCCTTGGAAACAGGCAAGATGTTGAAATGAAAAAGCTTCTTGATTCCCTTTTAGTGTCCTTTTCTTTCTCCCCACTATCTCCTCCTGGTCCGTATTCACAGTGTCTTCTTTCTGCCCTGAGTGCCTTTTGTAAGACCTCTCTGAGGCCATTCTATTCTCAGGGCACTCACTGTTCCCAGTCATCTCATCTCCAGCCCTGGAGTCCAGATTCCTCCCTCACAGCCTTCCATTAAGTACTATGAGGAAAGCAAGCTGATTGAATTAGTTTGAATTCTGTGTCAGTGAGTAATAGTTTCTTTAGTCTCAAGTTATTCACTTTACTAAAGGAGAAGGCTTGTTACCTAATAAGAATGGCTAATGGGAAGAATTTCATTCAGGACAATGAAGTAAAGTAAAATATATATTTCTTATAATAAGATGAAAGATGACTTTTAATGCTCCCTTTAACCCCCTTGTGCTTCAATTTTATGACGAAATAGGGGTTGTTTAAGGGGCAGAAATAAGGGATTGTTCAAGAGACAGAGAATTTTGGCCACAGGCCATTTTCCCTCCTCTGAAACTGTTTCCTGGGTCTACCCCAGGCTCAACTTACTGCAGTTCTTTAGGACCAACTGGGACTTGGAGCTGGAAACATAGAAATATAATGAGTCAATATGTCCAGTGGAAATATAATCAGTCACATATGTAATTTAGAATGTTCTAGTAGTCATATTTTAAAAAGTAAAAAGAGTAAATTTAATTTAACCCAACATATCTAAAATACTAGCATTGAAACATATAACCAGTATTATTAATTATTATTAATGAATGTTATACATTATTATTTTCATAGTGAGTCTTTGAACTCCAGTGTGTATTTTGTACTTACAGCACATCTCGATTCAGACTAGAAGCATTTCATGTGCCTTAATAGCCACGTGTGTCTAGGGGTTACCTACCAGGTGCGTGAGTTCTTGTTAAGTCACTTCAGTCATGTTGACTCTTTGCGACCCCATGGACTGTAGCCCACCAGTCTCCTCTGTCAGTTTCCCTACCTAGGTCCCTACTTCACCCACAAAGTATTCCATTTCCCATAGATCTGTACGTCCTTTTTTTGTTTGTTTCCCATTCAGGCACTAGAATTCTCTCCCAAGACCCCACCCAGTAAACAGGTCTCCTGCTAGATATACCCCGTGATAGTCGTCTGCCTGCTGGGATTCCTAAATAATACCCTTCTCTGAATTTTATATCAATGTTGCCCACTGGAAACTTTCCTCAGATGACAATGTGTGTGTAGTGTATGTACACATGTGTGTATATATGTGTTAGTTGCTCAGCTGTGTCCAGCTTTTTGCGAGATTATGGACATAGGCCAGGCAAAAATACTGGAGTGGGTAGCCAGTTCCTTCTCCAGGGGATCTTTCTGACCCAGGGATCAAACCCAGGTCTCCTGCATTGCAGGCAGATTTTTCACCAGCTGAGCCACCAGGGAAGCCTCTCAGTTCACAATAGATTTCCCCCTAACAGGGGATTTACCTCTACCACCATCTACTGCCTGTCTCTATCCATTCCAGGTGCCACAGACTACCTCAGCCTTCACCTGTATTTGTCACCTCAGGCCCCATCCTGGTATTATATTCAAGTTATATATTCTCCCACTCTGTCTCTCTCTTTTTTTTAGGGGAAAGAAGTTTTAATTGATATATTTAGCACAATTCTCTTTATAAAATATACTTATTTTAAAACCCTGAGCAAAAAAAACCCTGTCATTCATTTCAAAATCAAGTCATTTCAGTGTTCTCCCTTGAAGTGCCTGCAGTTTCTTCCTCTGGTCTCAGAGAAGGACAAGGGGTCTGTTCTTCACATTGGTCATCAAGGTAAAAATTCAGGAGAGAGAAATCCTCTTGTAGTCGGTACTATTCTTGTCTAACACAAAGAGACCCTGTACCTTCAGGACACAGGGTTGCCCGCTGCCCCACAGCAAGGCCTGGAGCAGGTTCGTGATGACTAGGCCTTAGGTCACGTCTGAGGGAGGAGCTGTAACTGTTGAGCCAATCAGGAGAAATGTTGAGAAGAATCTTCTCTGTCAGCTTTGATCCTACATGGTCACAAATCTTAGATATTCTATCCAATACGGTCATTAAAGCTAGTGATTTTATATGCTATCCCTTCCAAGATATTCTCCCAAACAGGTGGTAGTGCCTAAAAAGTTGTCACAAAGGAATGTCATAGACAGTGTCCCCCATGGTGTCAGTGATGAGAGGGAAGTTAGTCTAGCTAACTTAATGAAGCTTCAGTTCAGTTCAGTTCAGTTTAGTCACTCAGTCGTGTCCAACTCTTTGCGATCTCATGGACTGCAGCACACCAAGCCTCCCTGTCCATCACCAACTCACAGAGTTTACTCAAACTCATGTCCATTGAGTTGGTGATGCCATCCAACCATCTCATCCTCTGTTGTCCCCTTCTCCTCTCACGTTCAATCTTTCCCAGTATCAGGGTCTTTTCAAATGAGTCAGCTCTTTGCGTCAGGTGACTAAAGTATTGGAGTTTCAGCTTCAGCATCAGCCCTTCCAAAACCATGCACAGTATGCACAATATAATGAAGCTTAGGTTCTTTAAGTCTCACCACAGAAAGAATTCAGTGAGAGAGAAAGCCATAGGTAAGCAGTGAGTGTGTTTAGACAGATACACATTCTGTAGGTAGAAAGTGTCCTTGTGCTAAGTCCCTTCGGTCATGTCCGACTCTTTGCAACCCTATGGACTGTAACCTGCCAGGCTCCCCTGTCCACGGGATTCTCCAGGCAAGAATACTGAAGTGCGTTGCCATGCCGAGGGAATGTTCCCAACCCAGGGATTGAATCCACGGCTCCTGAGTCTTCTGCGTTGGCAGGCAGGTTCTTTACCACTATCGCCACCTGGAAAGCAGTCCATCTCAAAAGACGAGAAAGGCCTTGGGAGAAACACACTCCTCAGACCAAGTGTTGGCCATCTCAGAAGGTGAGAAGCTCACTCTGCCTGATTCTGATGCAGCCAGAAAATCTCATCAAACCTGTGAGAAGGAATGTCTTAATGATTGACACACATTTTCTTGTCAGTCTTCCCTCTCTGGAAGCTCACACTAAATTCCCCTACACTTTTGATTATAGTTTCTTCCCCTAGTTCTATTTTTATGCCAAATTGCTCTTAAGATTCTGCATTTCTCAAGTTGGCTCTTTTTTTTATGGACCACCTCTCAGATACAACCATCCATCTACACATTTACCTAAGCTAGGAGAATTGGGAATGTTCTTGGCTCCCTTAATCCCTACCTTCAGTTTGGTCACCATGTTCTTTTTGATTCTGCCAATTTTATTTTTCACTTAGCAATATTTCTCCACTGCACTTATCTTTCTAAGATACACTGAAGCATCACACATTTGTTTAAAACTTCCTGGCTTTCTTCTCCTACAAAAGTAAAAATTCCTAAGCATGGCATATAACAATAAAATTGATCATGTGTATGATTGCTGGGACTGGGTTAAGAACCTCCCATTTTTTAGACTGTCCTCAGTCTTTGTGTTTGCCTCATCTCACTACATTCATGCCTTCTACCCTCTGTCCAGACACTCTGAACATGCACTGTGCATATGTGTACTTTTTCCAAGTTTGCTATTCTTTCTACCTGGAGTACCATTCCTCCCACTCTCTGCCTGGGAAACATTTGAATAGAGTAGTCATTCTAAAATTCTAAAATTTGACATTCTTTTTCTTTGGATCTTTAGCTCTTTGCACTGAGCTACATTACTAGCAATTACTGAATTATTCATTATTTATGTGTGTCTACCCAGTTAGGATGTGAACAGAAATTTCTTATCTATCTTTGTGTTCCTATTTCTGGCATATGTTAGTTATTAAATAAATGTTATATATAGTTATTGCATAAAAGGATCATGGCTTCTTTTATATGAAACTATGTAAAATTCTTTTATTTTCACCTTCTTGGGGAGTTAACTGTTGGTATACATTCTGAGACCATTTAATAGAAAAATATATGAAGATTTCAGTCCCAGGTTTCTTTTTTTCTTCCTTGTCTTCTTGTCATAAGCATCTTTACCTAAGCATCCAGTACTATTCATTGCCTTGGAGGAAGACAAGATGTTGGGTTGACCAAAAAATTGGTAACATCTTATGGGAAAATCCAAATGAGTTTTTGGCCAACCCATAGAATATGGAATAAAGCACTGATAGTTATTTCTGAAAATTTAGAGCAAAGACAAATAATAGAGTAAAGCATTTTGATTTGCTAGAGTCAAACAACTAGAAGGAGGCAAATATTTAGGTTC
Organism: Odocoileus virginianus; assembly: GCF_023699985.2. NCBI lineage: Eukaryota > Metazoa > Chordata > Mammalia > Artiodactyla > Cervidae > Odocoileus > Odocoileus virginianus. Next base: position 86,237,368 of record NC_069674.1, on the reverse strand, counting down.
CCAAAAATCAACTTTTGGAGAACTGAGCATAGTTGATACCAGAGTCTTTCAAAGTTTTTTTGATAGTAACTCACAGAAACAAATACATACCCAACATACAATACACAGAGAAGTAAAACAGAAGTTTTATGAAACAGTAATTATTTTTATTATGTGATAGAGTAGTATTTTCTGTTTGGTTTGATTCTATTTAATTTTTAAGAAAAATTCATTTATTTTGTAAACTCTTAACGAGTCACAATTTATGGTTTGAAAATCTGATTTACATTACAAATCCCAAAATGGAAAGAATCAACTATTTAATGTTAGGGCATCTTTTTCACCACTGTGAAAAATGATAAAATTTCAGCTAGCTGTCAAGATGAGAGGAGCATGACAAAGATTTAGATCCCACCTAATCTAGAAAACCTCAATACGTTTCGAGGGAATTCAAGGAAAAGAAAGAAAAACAAAGACCACTTACAGAAGCTCTGCAAAAACCTCCATATGTAGGACTTTGATGTCTGTGCCTGGAGGAAGAGTCTGGGCAGCAGAGACTGAAGGTCTCATAGAGGCAAACACACATTCCAGGATGGGAGGTGGGGACAGACTTGGGTGCTCTGGAACTCTCAAGATGTATATAGAAGAGTTGAAAATCTGGAGGACCGGCAAATGGCTGAAGATAGGGTGAGAAAAGCTCCAAATACACGAGATTGCATGACCAGGTTCTAAGTGAAGTGAAAGTCACTGAGTTATGTCCGACTCTTTGAGATCCCGTGGACTATACAGTCCATGGAATTCTCAAGGCCAGAATACAGGAGTGGGTAGCCATTACCTTCTCCAGGGGATCTTCCCAACCCAGGGATTGAATCCAAGTCTCCCACATTGCAGGCAGATTCTTTACCGTCTGAGCCACCGGGGAAGCCCAACCAGGTACTAAACCAGCACCATATCTTGGCTATCAGCAGCAGATGGCAGCTCATGATTTCAAAGGCTAAAATTAGCCAGATAGAGAGCAGGTGTCAGGTCATGACGCCTGAAGGCCAGGTGTGACACGAGACAGCTAACCAGACTACAGCTCTCCCCCACACTCATCTTCAACCCAGAGATACACCAAGCTGATATATAGATCCCCAGGGAACTTAGTTCACTTAGGGGAGAGCAAGGAAGACTGAACAGGAGGAAGAAAAGGAGAAGGGAAATTTTCTTCTTACTGTTTGTCTCAAAGACTTCGAATTTTAATGATACCGAGTTTAAGACATGGGAATGACAAAAATATGAGATTTTCACCACCATTTCTGTGCATTTGAGTAATGACTGCACATTTTCCCCTGTTGGCTCCGTCGGTAAAGAATCCACCTGCAAAGCAAGAGATTCAGGTTTGATTTCTGTGTCAGGAAGATCTCTTGGAGAAGGAAATGCCAACCCACTCCATTATTCTTTTCTGAAAAATCCCACGGACAGAGGAGCCTTGTAGGCTACAGCAAGAGTCAGACATGACTTAGTGACTAAACCATCACCAAACACAACTGCCAAAGTGAAATATTATTTAACGGTGAGAGTCTCTCATCATCCCTCTGTCAGCAGAGGTTTTCTGATTATACATGTAAAGGTGAATGTTTTAGCATTCTTCCTTCTACCTCAACTAAAACCAGTCAGAGGGAGAAGACATTGCACCAGCCATGATGGTGATCTCTTGAGACAGCTAGGAGCATTTCAGCAGCCAGATTGAGAGAGGGGAGAGCAGAAAGGCTAATACGTGGAGACGCTATTAATCAAGAACAACCCTGGGCTACAGGATTGACCTGAAAGGAAGGGTTTGGCCAATACCAGGGAGCAGGGTCATGGCTTGGGCAGGATCCCAAAAGAGGACGCTTGCAGAACCCCTTACTGCATGGAAACCCAGCAATGGGGAGAGAGAATAGGGTTCACTACTGGATAGTGAAGGAGAAGTACTCTGAGTCATCTGAGAAAGCCAGTCAAATCCAGTGGAGTAGGAAACAGGTAGTACAAATAAGCTGACCTGGCCAGGGAAGCTGGGATATTGACCTCTTAATGTGGGTTTTGTTGACTGTACTTTGGACTCTCAACCAGCCCCACCTGCCCTCGAAGGCACACTATCCATGGACATGGAACTGTCATGAATAACTGCTTTTGTTTCCTCAACATTCAGATGCCTCATTCTAGCCTCCTCTCTATTTCTTTTCTACTTCAAGGATATCTGCATTCTATTACAGCCCTCCCTTGTATCTGGCCATGACACTTGCTTTTCTTTAGACAGTATACCTCACAGTGTGTGACATCTCTCACTAGAACCCTTAAATCTTTTGGTCAACCCTTCCTGAGAAATTTTAACTCTGTATAAGTTCTATAGTTTGTCTTTTTTTCCCCTCTGTTATATCTAGGCTGTGAAACATGGTTATAAAATATTAATATATAGAATGGGGCCAATTCCAAACATGGGCCACCCAATCTCAGTTGGTCTTTTCACTATATGAACATCTTTTTAAAAAATGTAGTATACAGTCTCCCCAAAGCTCTTGCCATCCGTCAGCCTGTTTAATTGTAATAAAATAAATAGTAGTTAATATCTGAACTACAAACTGTGGAAAATTCTTCAAGAGATGGGAATATCAGACCACGTGACCTTCCTCTTGAGAAATCTGTATGCAGGTGAGGAAACAACAGTTAGAACTGGACATGGAACAACAGACTGGTTCCAAATAGGAAAAGGAGTACATCAAGGCTGTATATTGTCACCCTGCTTATTTAACTTATATGCAGAGTACATCATGAGAAACGCTGAGCTGGAGGAAGCACAAGCTGGAATCAAGATTGCCGGGAGAAATATCAGTAACCTCAGATATGCAGATGACACCACCCTTATGGCAGAGAGTGAAGAACTAAAGAGCCCCTTGATGAAAGTGAAAGAGGAGAATGAAAAAGTTGGCTTAAAACTCAACATTCAGAAAACTAAGATCATGGCATCTGGTCCCATCACTTCATGGAAATAGATGGGGAAACAGTGGAAACAGTGGCTGTCTTTATGTTTTTGGGCTCCAAAATCACTGCAGATGATGATTGCAGCCATGAAATTAAAAGACGCTTACTTCTTGGAAGAAAAGTTATGACCAACTTAGCATATTAAAAAGCAGGGACATTACTTTGCCAACAAAGGTCCGTCTAGTCAAGGCTATGGTTGTTCCAGTGGTCATGTATGGATGTGAGAGTTGGACTATAAAGAAAGCCGAGCACCAAAGAATTGATGCTTTTGAACTGTGGTGTTGGAGAAGACTGTTGAGAGTCCCTTGGACTGCAAGGAGATCCAACCAGTCCATCCTAAAGGAAATCAGTCCTGAATATTCATTGGAAGGACGGATGCTGAAGCTGAAACGCCAATACTTTGGCCACTTGATTCGAAGAACTGACTAACTGGAAAAGACCCTGATGCTGGGAACGATTGAGGGCAGGAGGAGAATGGGACGACAGAGGATGAGATGGCTGAGTGGCATCGCTGACTCAATGGACATGAGTTTGAGTAAACTCCAGGAATTGGTGATGGACAGGGAGGCCTGGCGTGCTGCAGTCCATGGGGTCAAAAAGAGCTGGACAAGAGTGAGCAACTGCACTGAACTAAACTGAACATTTGAACACTCGTCGTGACTGGTATTGTACAAGCATTAGCTCATTTGATTTTCACAACCACTCGTGGCAAGTACTATTACTGACTTTCATCTTACAGGTGAAGAAATTAGAATTAGAGACATTTGCTCCTGGTCACAATTGGTATATGAAAGTGCCAGAATTCAAATCAATTCCTCTCTGATTTCAGAACACTACATTTTAAACAGTATGCAGCTCTGCACACTTCTCAACAGGCTACTCTTTTTTTTAGAAAAAATTATTTTTATTTTGCTAAATTATTTTTAATTTTTTATTGAAGTATTTTATTTACAATGTTGTATTAGTTTTAGATGTACAGCAAAGTGATTCAGATACACACACATACACATATGTATACATGTGATGTGTGTCTGTGTATGTATATATATGCAGGAGATATGGGTTCGATCTGATCCCTGGGTTGGGAAGATCCCCTGGAGGAGGAAATGACAACCCACTCCAGTATTCTTGCCTGGGAAATCCCATGGACAGAGGAGCCTGACAGGCTACAGTCTATGGGGTCACAAAGAGTTGGACATGCCTTAGCAACTAAACAATAACAAATGTATATATTAATTCCTACCAATTTCTGCTCATAATCTTCATACCAGTGGGCCCAGGTTACACTGGAGGAGGCAGGTGTAGTTTCTATTTACTTGGGGGTGCTCTAAGGCATGACATCGTATCCTTTCATGTCCCCCAGTTATAACTATCCTCCTGGCATCCTGATGTTGTTACCATTTTACACCAGTTCCTGAGGACCCAGCAGAATGTAAAACCCTGAATGGTCAAGCTACATAGTTTGAAATGTTAAATGTGTAAAATGTTAGGTTGAACTCAGATAATCAAAACTCAATTTGTATACCACATTTGTCTCTGCACTGGGAATGCCACAAACTCAGTACCAAAATTTGCAAAAATCAAAACCTGAGCACTTTGATATTAGAATTTTATGGAGTTATTCCTCCCCTTTCCCACAATACCCATTGACGGCTTTCTTCTTACTCCTTGCTCCTCCCACCCCCATCTAGTAGACCCTCCTGTCGCTCACTTTTTGGCATGAAGAACTCGGCCCCTGCTTGTGCCTAGGCTCATTATGTGGCAGCTGTTTTCATTACCATCTCATTATTTCACTGAGGGGGAGATGTTTCCATGGTGATGCTGAATTGCAAAACTAGAGATTTTACTACACTGAGCTTTTATCTACTCAATGTTCCAGTTATAGGGGAATTGAGCTAGAACCTTTTTCCAGTAAGAGAAGGGATTGCAAATCTCCCTTATGTTAGGTGTCTGACTTTTTATTAGTGAAAGTATGTTTTAATTTTGATTTCTAAACAACAGATGGAAGCTGATGAAGAAAACCAGGAATTGTTTCTTTTTATTCTAATTAACTTGCCCTTTACCATACCCATGGAAATTTCCAGAGCAGCATTTCTTGGGATAACTGACTAGCACTCTTAATATTTTTTTAATAGCCCCGCAAGGAAAAGAGAATTTGAAGTCCCAAGAAAAAAATCTATATAGCAACTAGACCCAGTCACTAATGTGATCACTCACTAAGCTTTGATTGCTTCTAAAGTTGTCATTGCCTAGGGAAACAAAGGTCACAACAGCATGGAAATGACTATTTAATATTTTATTCACATATGAATGAGTGACACAGCTTTTCATTAATTGCTTTGTGGTTAATCCTACATTTGCAGGAAGATTTTTATTAATACACTTTCCCTTGCAGTAAGCCTTCAATAATTTGTTTTTCACTAAAAGTAAACCTATCCATAGCTTCAGATTCTTTTGTCACCATTTGCCTTTGGATTTTTAGCCAAATCAAATCACATTTGTTTAGCATTTAAGTTCTTAAACTTATATTCTACTTTTTAATGTAACAACTCTGTGCTAACTGAAGTCCAAAGGCAATTAAAAAGTTTAGAATAAATAGCATTGACATTGACAGAATTATTAAGGACATTCATTAAACAAATGCACCAATAAGGTAAGTACATTGGAGCATGTTAAGGTTAATACAGAGCATGAACAAATCAATTACAAGCTGGAATTCAGTCTAATATAGATTGATTTCTGACTGAATTCAATGAACTTTGGATGAGTGGAGTAGTTTTTCACATAGTTTCTGGTGCTACAGAGATTCTCCCATGGTTGATTTTTAATAAATTAAAATTATTAAAATAAGTTTGCCTAGTTGAAATTATTAAAATAGGTGGTACAGAAGGATAAAGTGCCATGGAACACTTCTTGAGGAACTATTATGTATTACAAACAATGGAAGATCTTTTCCTATTACCTCATTTTTTCCCTTGCACCAGCATGAGGCAGATGTTACGAATTCCACGTAAAGTATGATGAAACAAATGTTTGGATGTTAAGTACCTTATCAAATGTCAAACATTGTCAGTATTAGCACTGGGGTTCAAATTCTGGTGTTCAAGTCTATTGTTCCTAACACTTCATCAGAAGCAACTGTGGAATTATGATAGTCACTGTCAATCTCCAGATAAACTAAGAAAGTTTTGGGGGGTGTGTGTGAACAATTTAAGAGTGAGATCGTGATGGAGAACCATAGAAGAGCTAGCAAAATCTAACACAAAAATCTACTTTTATGAAGATTTTTTTTGTGTTAATAAATAATAGCAATGTGCTCTGCAGTGCTTAGTCATTCAATTGTGTCTGACTCTTTGGACTCTTTGTGGCCTCATGGACTGGGGCCCACCAGGCTCCTCTGTCCATGGGGACTCTCCAGGCAAGAATACTGGCTTGGCTTGCCATGCCCTCCTCCAGGGGATCTTCCCGACAGAGGCATTGAACCCAGGTCTCCCACATTTCAAGCGGATTCCTTTACGGCTGAGCTACCAGAGGAGCCCAAGAATACTGGAGTGGGTTAGCTTATCCCTGCTCCAGGGATCGAACTAGGGTCTCAGGCATTGCAGGCGGATCCTTTACCAGCTACCTTTGGACAATAAATCACATATTAAAATGAAAAATAGAATCTTTTTGTGGATGAGGATTCATTTGGAGGGCAGTTCAAACTTAGTGCAGTTTATCCTCTCTATGAGGCCTCATTCAAATCAAAGGGCATTTGAATTGTTCATCACTGTATTTTGTTTTAAGCTGCTTCTTTTTCAATCAGAGTCCCACTTCTAAGGGGAATAATGTCTCCTGTCTCCACATGAAGTCCAAGTGCTCTCTTCCTTAAGTGCTTAGATGTAACCCACAGAATCCCATAACCTGTACGTTTGAAATACTTGTAGGCTCAAAACATGATGGTCTTGCCTTTATGTTCCATTTGGCATTCAAAGTTCTATTTCACTAACCCATTGAGCTAGATTAAGTAAAATTCCATCTTTCCTCATTAGAATATTTTATTTTTGTTTTAATATTGCTTATTATATTTATTAACATTCCCTGTCAAACTTTGTTTTCTATATTTTGAGTCAAGGGGAAATTACAGAGTAGAAGAAAGAGACGCAAACAGACATAGGATGATCAGGATATTTCCAAAATATGCAGGATGAAACTAACACAACCAGTGTTCAGTCCAATGTTTGTGGAATTGAGTCCTTTGAAAACTATAGGTACAGACAAAGCAGAGCTCCATTTGACTGGGAGCCAAGGATCACCTGGTACTATTTTTGTATGGTCTATTATTATCAAGAAATGTCTTTACAGAGAGTGCAAGTATAATGACCTTTCAGTCCTCTAAATGTGGATAAGATCTCAATGTCAAAATACATTGCTATGCCTCACCACATTGCACGAAAGAAAATTAATCAAAGTTTTATGTGTGCAGATGGAAATGCCTAAGCCAGTTTTACAAACCAATTACTGTTCAGTTCCAAAATCCTGTAACTTGTTCAAGATTTAATACACACTGAACAGCCTCAGAACTCCTTGAAGAATAATAATTCACACTTAATGTAGAATGTAAGCTGACTACTATTTCTGTGTTCTTTAGTTCCTATATTTTTTAGTTAAGGCAAGTTATACTTCAGGACCACGCAGGAGGTGCCTTTGTAGAATATGTTTTCTGCTGATTGGCCTTTTTACAAAGACGTTCGCAGTGTATTTTTAGTGAGGTAGGACCGTTGCTATTAGGAGTTCTGATTCTGCACTCCTTATTTAGAATACATGTCCTGAGAATCCTAGATAAAGACAGCTGAATTTAGGATAAAGAAACAAGGTTTTATTTTAGCATTTGTCATGGCTAAACCTTAAGGATTACTATGAAAAGGTCTAATTCTGCAGGAAATTTTGTTGTTGTTATTGTTTTTGCTTAGAAAAGTTGTCGATGTCCAGATCAAAGAATACACTTTGCTGTTTTATTTTAAAATTTTTGTTACAATGTAAGTAATATTGCATATGTCTTTAATACAAATTAAAGACAGAGATAAACAAAAATGAAAATAATTCACACATAATTTTACCACTCAAAGATAACCATTGTTAATATTTTAGCATTCAATATTATATATAATCTGATGAACACTTTTTAAATAATTGACATAATATGCTAAAATTGATAATACTATTATATTTTTAACATTTCATTCTAGATTTAAAAAATTGCAATGTATCACATTATGACAGTCACTTAATAAGCAATATATTTTTAATGTTTTTCCATGTCTTCAAAAAACTCAATTATGATGGTAAGAAAATATTATAGACTAAATATAAAGTGTCCCATATATGAATCTTCAATCATTTTTATTATTCCATGAAACTGTTTTGAAAAATTCAGATACCCAATTGCTCATTTTAAGTAAATATTTACATTTTAAATCATGGGTTTAATAGCTAACAAATGTGCCATATCCATAATATTAAAATATTAACATTTTAGCTTAAAACTGCTACAGAGCTCTTAAGTATAGCTAATGGAATCTAATGGCATAGTGATTTGGTGTCCACAGTCATACATTTGAAAAATATATCAAGATGTCTTTGTCAGACAGTATACATTATCCCTTTTCCGTGTTATAATCATATTTCCATTACATTTACCCCCACTGATTTTTCTTGTCCTAATAGAATCTATTTTTACTTTTGAAGTATTTATGTTTCAAAAAGATTTATTGATTACATTTTTATACCTCTCTGAAGCAAAATATACATATAAAATGACATTTGAAAATTCACTTATTATCTACTACCATTTTTTGAAAGTTCTTTTTTGTATTGTGTTATAATTATATTTAATATTAAATAATCAATGGTAGATAAATGAATTGCATTTTTTATAATTTATTATTAAATATTAAAGTAATGTTTTCTTGGAAATATGTTTCTTAATAAAATGGATAATTTCTTCTTCAATAAAAGTCATATCCACAGGTGAGTATGCCCTATTCCTAAAATGAGACAAATTTTGGTAATTGAACATTCACTTGTATGTGCTATACTGTGTTTAGTTGCTCAGTTGTGTCCAACTTTTTGCTACCTCATGGACTGTAGCCTGCAGGCTCCTCTGTCCATGGGGATTCTCCACGCAAGAATACTGGAGTGCGTTGCCATGCCCTCCTCCAGGGGATCTTCCCAACCCAGGGATCGAACCCAGGTCTCCTGCATTGCAGGTAGATTCTTTACTGCCTGAGACACCACAGAAGCCCACTTGTAAGTATGTGGCTTACAATTGTTTTTATTGTTGTTTCTAAGTGATTGTTTATGAAAGAATTCATAGCACATTTCCTCAACTTAGCCTAAATTTGAATAAGTATGTGGCAGGAATGGAAAAATACATAGAGAAGTAGTTGACATGTGATGGTGAACAGGAGACATAACCAAAGAAAAGACAAATACAAATGTACAATATCTATTATATTTTAGCAAATGTTACTGAAAATCTATGTCGTATGAGTCTGAGTGTATGTTAAAAGGACTCTGCAACCCATTAAGCTACCTCCACCACTTTTTTTTTTTATTTAACCAAAACTTGAGATGGTCATAAGAAGTAAAAAAAAAAAATACAACATATTATATATATGTATTATATTTCACTACCTCCTTCTTGAAATCATTTTTTAAAAAAATATAACAGAGACCCAAACAATGTCTTAATTAAAGAAGACTTACAGAGACCCAAACAGTGTCTTAATTAAAGAAGGCTTCCGGCCTTCTTCCAGACGCCAGAATTTTGAACTGTTGTTTGGTGCCTCATAATCTTTATACAATACTTTGTATACTTTATACAGAACTTTGGCCACCTGATATGAAGAACTGACTCATTGGAAAAGACCCTGATGCTGGGAAAGATTGAGGGTGGGAGGAGAAGGGGACAACAGAGGATGAGATGGTTGGATGGCATCACCAACTCTATGGACCTAAGTTTGAGTAAACTCCAGGAGTTGGTGATGGACAGGGAGGCCTGGCATGCTGCAGTCCATGGTGTCGCAATGAGTTAGACATGACTGAGTGACTGAACTGAACTGAACTGAATCTTTATACAATGCAGTTCATAAATTCAGAATGGGTGAAAGATGCGTTTTTTTGTTTTTTGTTTTTTTTAGTAAAATAGACAAAGGCATTAGGGAAAGTGAAGCAAAGGAAGGAAAATAGACATGATATTTTGATCATGGGAACAATCAAGAAAAAATTCATTTTAAAAAACAAAGATCTGAAAATTGATTTTCTTACATATACTGTCAATACTTAAGTTCTATACAGAGTGTCTTCAAATACCCTCAAAGATACTAAACCTTGGGTTGAGTATCATTGGTGTGCTAGGTCTTTAACGCTAAAACATCTGCATAAATATACTGACAAGTGATTAATATTAAAACACAATTGTTTTTAAGATGGTTAGTCAGAAAGAGGACATTCCAACACTCCAAACAAGTGTTTGTGGATCTGCATTAACTCCACATTTCAGATACTCTCTTGGTGGTTCCCTATTTTGCATGTCTTTTCAAACTTGTCTCTCCCACCAGTCTCTTGCTCACCCATTAGTCTCTGACTATTTCACAGCTTTCGCTAACTAATGCTGTCTTCTTGTTTATTACTTTACTTTTTTCCTGGCCCCTTCTCTGCCTTAAGACTTTTCTCTGTACATCCTTTCAGCTTCAGTCTCACTGCCTGATTCCTTCAAAATTCACAGTTGCAGTTTCCTTAGAGCAAGATTCTGATTAACACAGCTTACTCCACTTGGGCAGAGATTTTTTTTTAATTGGAGTATAATTGCTTTACAATGTTGTGTTAATTTCTGCTGTACAGCGAAGTGAATCAGCTACATGTATACACGTATCCCTTCCCTCTTGAATCTCCTTCCCACCCCATCCCACCGCTCTAGGTCATCACAGAGCACTGAATTGAGCTCCCTGTGCAATACAGAAGCTTCCTGCTAGCTAGCTATTTTACACGTGGTAGTGTATGTATGTCGGTGCTACTGGTTGTGGATGGATGTAAAGTTGGTCAGAGATTTTGATGCCAAGATACCCTGAGCTTATGGCCAGCTCACAGACTGGCTGCCCACTTTGATTTGGTAAAGGTGGATGGTGTCATCAAAGGCTTGAGACTGCCCCTTCAGTAATGATTCACCTTGCACACAGAACACCAGTTAGGACTCTAAAGAACACCGCTATATCCTCAGTAATACTATTTTGCATCTTGTCTTTTTGACAAAGCAATATATTGTAAACATTCCTTCATGATAATACGTTTTTGTGATATCACCTTAATATAATAGTTTCCAAACAACATTGTGCACTGCAACTGGGAGCTTAAAAAATAATGATGCCTCAGACTCAGTCTCAGAAATAATGATTTTTGAAAAGTGACCCAGGCTTTGAAATTTTTAAAGTATCTTCAAATGATTCTGAATTGCAGATAATTTCATGAACCAAGGAACTGTGGATCCACAATGTCCTTGAGTGGATGCACTTTAACTTATTTAATAAACTTTTTCTCAGTAGATATATTTTAAGGTTGTCATTAAGTCTTCACTACCTTAAGCAACACTAACAAAAATATCCTCTTAGCAAAATTTCTGAGCACATATGTGGTTACTTTCCTAGGACACATTCTTAACTACTGGAATTATTGAATCAAAAGGCATCAACAATTCAAAACAGACCTCAAAAAATCCACAAATTTCTACTTTTGCAAACAAGGTATGCATTAATATATTTGCCTAAACCAGGTGGCTCAGTGATAATCTGCCTACCAATGCAGAAGATGCAGGAGATGCGGGTTCAATCCCTGGATCAGGAAGATCCCCTGGAGGAGGAAATGACAACCCACTCCAGTATTCTTACCTGGAAAATTCCATAGAGGAGCCTGGTGGGCTTCAGTCCATGGGGTCGCAAAGGATCAGACAGGACTGAGCGACTGAGCATGCACACTCACACTAAGCCCAAATAATATTGTGGTGGCGGTTTAGTTGCTAAGTCGTGGATCCCATGGACTGTAGCCTGCCAGGCTCCTCTATCCATGGGATTCTCCAGGCGAAACTTCTGTAGTGGATTGCCATTTCCTTCTCCAGAGGATCTTACTGACCCAGGAATCGAACCCGGGTCTCCTGCATTGCAGGCAGAATCTTTACCGATTGAACTATAAGGGAAGCCCACATAGTACTGAGTATTTAATTATTAGTTTTTTCTATTTGGAAGTAAAAAAAAAAAAACTGCATGTTTTATTTTAATTTTCTTTCTTACATTACTAGGAAGCTTAAATTCCATCCCATTCTCAATCTATTTTGCCCTTGTTTTCCTTCTGTGAATTATTCATACTTGTGTTTGTTCATTTTTTTCTGAGATGATCATCATTTCTCTGATTCATTTATTTCTCTTTACACATTAAAGCTATAGATCATTTGTCATATATACAGTGAATATATTCAAGATTGTTGTTTGCTTTCATTGTTGCTTTGCCATATAGATTTCTGTGAGGTTAAATAATTCAAATTTTAAAAATTTTTCTGTTTTCAGTATTAGTTTCTTTTCTAATGTGTTGGTATAATTGACATATAACATTAGATTAGGTTTCAGGTGCACAATGCAACGATTTGACATTTGTACATTTTGTGAAATGATCATCACGACGTCTGGTTACCACTACCACTTGAATAGTTTCAATTTTTTTCTTTTTCTTTTTTTTTTCTTGTGATGAAAGTTTTTTAGATTCACTCTCAACAAGTTTCAAATATGCAATATGATATTATTAAGTACAGCTACCCAGGTGGCACTAGTGGCAAAGAGCTTGCCTGCAAATGCAGGAGACAAGAGATATAGGTTCAATCCCTGGGTGGGGAAGACTCCCTGGAGGGAGGGTGTGATAACCCACTCCAGTATTCTTGCCTAGAGAATCCCATGGACAGAGGAACCTGGTGCATCCATAGGGTTGCAAAGAATTGGACATGACTAAAGTGACTTAGCATGCACGTGTACACCATGCCATATATTACATCTTTATACCATTTATTCGTAACTTGAAGTTTGTACCTTTTGTACTGATTCCCTTCACCTATTTTTCCTACCTCTGGCTACCACCAATCTGTTCTCTGTATCTGTTAGCTTGGGTTTTTGTTTACTTTATTAGTTTGTTTTGCTTTTTAGATTTCATGTAAAACTATGGTATCATATGATATCATACAGTATTTATCTTTCTGTCTGACTTATTTCCCTTAACATAATGCCCTCAAGGTGTGTTCACATTTTTGAAAATGGAAAAAAATCATTCTTTTTAAAGGCTGGATAGTATTTCAGTGTGTGTGTGTGTGTGTGTGTGTGTGTGTGTATTCACCATTTTATTTATCCACTGATGGACACAAGTTGTTTCCATATCTTAGTTGTTGTAAATAATGCTGCAATGAACACAGGAGTACATACATTTTTTTGAATGAGTGTTTTCATTTTCTTTGGATAAATACTCAGAGTGGAATTGCTGGATCATATGGTAGTTCCACTTCTAATTTTTTGAAGACCTTTTATACTGTTTTCCTTAGCAGATGCTCCAATTTACATTTCCATCAGTAATGCACAAGGGTTCTCTTTTCTCTGCATCCTTGCCAGCACTTCTTAGTTCTTGTCTGACTAATAGCCACTCCAACAGTGGCTTCCCTGGTGGCTCAGGCAGTAAAGAATCTGCCTGCAATGCAGGAGACCTGGGTTCGATCCCTTGGTCAGGAAGATCCCCTGGAGAAGGAAGTAGACACCCACTCCAGTGTTCTTGCCTGGATAATCTTACGGACAGAGGATACTGGCAGGCTACAGTCCATGGGGTTGCAAAGCATTGGACACGACTGAGCGACTAAGTGCACACACACACACACACACACTCTAACAGATGTGAGGTGACATCTCACTGTGGTTTGGATTTGCATTTTCCTGAAGGTTAGTGAAGTTGAGCATTTTTTCATATGCCTAGTGGATATCTGTATGCTCTCTTTAAAAAAATGCCTACTCAAATTTTCTGTGTATTTTTTAATAAAAATTATTATATTGAAGTCTATGAGTTCTTTATATATTTTGGATATTAACTCCTTATCAGATGTATGATTTGCAAATTTTTCTTTCATTCTGTAGGTTGCCTTTTAATTTCATTGATGATTTCTTTTGCTGTGCAGAAGCTTTTCATTTTGATGCAGTCCCACTTGTTTATTTTTGTTTTTGTTGTCTTTTCTTTCAGAGTCAGATTTAATAAAACATTGCTAAGACTGATATCAAGGAGCTTATCACCTACATTTTCTTCTAACAGCTTTATGGTTTCTTCTCACTTTTAAGTATTTTACCAATTTTAGGTTAATTTGTGTGTATGATGAAAGAAGTAGTCTAGCTTAATTCTGTTGTATGTGACTGTCCAGTTTTCCTAGCACTGTTTATTGAAAAGAGTGTCCTTTCTCCATTGTATATTTTTGCCTCCTTTGTTGTAAATTAATTGGCCATGTGACTGTGAGTTCTGGGCTTTCTGGTCTGTTCCATGATCTATGTGTGCCAGTTTCTTGGCTTAAGAAATACAGTCCTTCATTGACAATTTTTCTAACCCTCAGAAAAAAACTTATTGAAACTGAAATTGATTGTTTTATACGATAAATAAATGAGATCTTAAAAATATAACAGGTTTGTATTATTCAGCTATTATCTGCATCCATCTCTTATCAGAAGCATAAGTGACCAGACACAAGAGACATGTAAAAGTTTACCTCCAAAAAGTGCTTCGTTTTCACAACAGCTCAGCAACTGAAACTTTCAGATATTCCTGGGTACACTGAGGCAATAGGAAAACAAGAGTGATGGTATAATGAAACTAGATGATGTTCAACTGAAGACTCTCTTGCTCATTTTGTCTCATAATCAAAATTCCAAGAAGAGCTTAAAAGGGATTTGGTCGCCCATAGTGCTACGCTGATGCCTGTGTTTGTCTGTAATGTAATCCGTAGATGTAGATACAGATATCAAGTCCTGTGGAAAGTTAGCATTAAATTACTGGCTAATGTAACTCTGAGAGAATTGTGTTCAGTACAGCATGTCTTTGAACCAACTCAAATATCCTTATACTTGTCCTTCAGTTTATGATGCTGAACGTATGTGCTCTAGCCCTGTAAGAAAATAGCAAAGATGAGATTGCCGGGTAGTCTCATTTAGACAGTTAATTTTATCTTTGTTTTCTTAAGTCACATTTCATTATTCTTCTCGCTGGTGCAAAACTAATTGGCTCTTATCACAGTTGCATTACCTTCAAAGGCAGATAAAATTAATGCAAAGTAAAAGATCACTAGAATCAGAGATATCTGGTTAAAAGGGAGACAGGCTTGCATAAAGTGGTCGCACAATCCACAGAAGGCTCTGGCAGAATAATAAATCATTACTTTCTCCAGGTTATCATCTTGTACTCTAGTTCATTATTTTGTATCATTTTGTTTTAACCTTGGATTGTCCCTACTACATCTGCTCTGCTGTGATTAATTCTGCTGATGGAAATAAACTGTCGAAGGGCAATGCTGTACTGCATGACTAATTAGCCTACCGAATTATGTCCATAAATTAACATTTTGTTTTTATTCATTTAAATAAATCAAAGTTGTCCAAACTTATTCTGTACAGATGACTCTAATACCCATTTATCTTTGTAATCTTTTAGCTAGATCAGGTTGCTTACTTTTCGGTCAACTAATTCCAAACGGTTTCTTACCTGTGTTGCGGTTAGTTGCTCAGTTGTGTCTGACTCTTTGTGACCCCATGGACTGTAGCCCGCCAGGCTCCTCTGTCTGTGGGATTCTCCAGGCAAGAATACTGGAGTGGGTTGCCATGCCCTTCTCCAAGGGAGCTTCTCAACCCAGGGATTGAACCCAGATCTCCTGCATTGCAGGTGCATTCTTTACCAGCTGAGCTACCAGGAAAGCCCTTCTTTCCTGTACTTTTCTACAACTACTATAGGACCTACCTTAGTCCCAGTTGGTCCTAGTGGAAGAAAACATTTTTTTGTTTGTTTTAGTTAAGCTGAACTCTGTATCAGGCTTTCTGTTTTAGTTTACCTGTCCTCCGCTTCCTCCTGTCCTCGGTTCTGGTCGCAGGCCCTCATCCTCGGTTTCTATTGTTATATGAAAGTTATGGTACTTGTAGAGTGAATGTTTGCATCTCCCCCAAACTCATGTGTTGAAGTACTAACCCCCCAGTCCTAATCCCCAGTGGTGGTAGAAGATGGGGCCTTTGGGTGGTAATTAGGCTTAGATTGGGATGTGAGGTTGGGACCTACATGATGAGATTAACATCCTGATAAAAAGAGGGGGAGACACAAACTCTCCATGTTGTGAGGATGTGGTAAGAAGGCTGCAAGCTAAGAAGGATGTGTTCATCAGACATCATGTTGGCCAGCACCTTGATCTTAGAATCTCTAGCCTCCAGGACTGTGAAAAACATTTGTCGTTTAAGCCACCCAGTTTATAGTATGCTGTTATAACAGCCTAAACTGACTAACACAGGTTACTACTGAGAAAAAAACAAAAACAAAAACCCAAATTCTTCTCATAAGAATCTTCTAGGGCCTCTATCAGAAGAAAAAGAAAAGACATTTTATAATACTGAGGCAGGGACCAAGCCATTGATTTCTTTTAGGCCTTCACTTAAAACAACAGTTAGGATCAAGGAAACTTTCAAAGTCTGCTCAAGATTGCTATATGAGATAATATTATTAGTTACAGAACAGATTATTTTAAGAACATAAAAATGGATGGGAAGCTTCTCTCTATATTCTGCAACATTGGGTTACCTGCCTCCAAAGATAATTTGAAGATTAGGATTTAGTCTTTTCAGAACCTTCTTTCACTGGTCTTATTTTAATAAAAGCAGTTAGGCCCTTTTCAGTAAGGGGTTCACTCCCTGCCACCTTGGGAGACTGAATAATATGAGAGAATTTACAAGCCGCATGCTGATTTCAGAAAGCTCTCACAGCGACCGTCCTAAACTCATATGCAAGAGTGTCCTGGACTGGCCCCTTCCTGCCCATGGGACCTGATTGTGCACATGCTTCCCAAGTTCATGTTCCGTGAGGACATATTGGTAGCTTGAATTTGACACGAGTATTTATTCCATGAAAATATGCAAACAGTGCCAGTTAGGACTTAAGTTTTCCAGAAAGCTGGGTGTTAAACCTTTAGCAGCATCCCACTGTTTATAATCCAGGTCAGCGTCTCTAGGCATGGCTCTCCGATCATGTCTTTTTGGATTAAACTCTTCACTGGTTCATAGAAGAAGAACCTTTATATTCATTCCTGTCCAGACAGGTGTCCACAGTCCTAACACCTGTTTCTTCTTTGCCGAGGCGGAGCCACCTTATGTTTTCCCTGGTGCTCAGAGGCTCTGACAAGGGGAAGGGTGACAGGATTGAATCACTGTGTCATGCACAACTCAGTCACAACTTAGTGACCCGTGTGTTTTCAGTGGAAATGGATCTGCCAGGGGGCACTCTTTATACCAAATGAACTTGCGTCTTGTTTTTTCTTTTTAGTCTATTTCATGCCTCCTATTACTGTCTTACACACTGTAAGGGATACAACGGTCGTTTCTCACAGAATCCTTTCAAACTTCTTAGGAAATTCACTGAATTTCTAGTGATCGGAGAAATTCATTAGCCAGGACTAATGAGATATACAAAGCAAATAGGAAAGACAGGTAGTAAGAGCCAATCATTTAACTTTCTGAAATTTTAACCAAATGATCCATATTTTGAAGAAGTATACATGCTTGAGGGGCAGAGGAAGCAGAGAAGTTGGAAAAATTTGAGAGATATTTGCATTCAACTTCAGTAAAATATTGAATAACTATTATATTCAGAGATTATATTCTTCTGATTCATTTATATTCATTTAGGAAATTTTTCTGGACTTCTTATATTTATTTGTTATATTCTTCTTACATTATATTTTTATATTTATATTTATTTTTATATTTTTTCTTCTTAGGTTCATTTAACTTTTCTGACTCTTCATGGTAGAGCACATACAACATAATATTACTTTAAAAATTGGAGATTGCATAGAATTCAGCCATTATTCTTTCCTGAAGAAGCAGAAAGAACAGTGGACAATTCTTTAGTAACTCCGGGGCCCATATTCTTGTAAATGAGGCCTCAATTTGAGCTTATCTTTTTTATCATTTGCTTGTAGGAATTCAGTATATTCTACTAATGATGTTGAGGGTCCTATTTAATTCTAAGGGAGTGTGATTCCATGGTTTCCTTACAAGTCTAGGGCATATACCTATACACTAAAAAGGTTAACTGAGGATTTCGCTTGTTTGAATATGTGTAAGTTATCAAACTTTGAATAAATAACATTTTAGAGTATTTCTTAAGATTTCCACGTTATACTATCCAAATTCTGTTACCAAATAGAGGAACACAGGAAACAGTCTCCTAAGCAAGTCTATTAATAGAAGGAGATTTCTGTTTCAAGCAAAGGAAAGGAGGAAATCTAGGCTTTATTTCATGTACACACCATGTGACCAAAACTGTTCTAGCTGTTTCACACATGTTCATCTTGAATCACAGCGATTGTGTAAGATATTTTGTCTCCATTATGGAGATGAGGAATCAGAGATTCAAAGACATGTATTAACTGGGTGGTAATATAGTTGGTAAGCACTATACGCAGGAATGGAAATTAAGGTTTATCTAATTCTAAAGCTAATTTTTATTTTCATTGCCCCGTGCTTCAGAAACATGTCTGTATATGTAAAGTTTTATAAAAGAAATTTCAAAATCCATTTTTTTTCAGATTCTGAAGCAATAAAGTCTGTGTCAATATATTTCTGAGTCAAAAAACTAAAATTATCCTTACAGATCAATCCCCAAACACAAATACATTTTTTATGTATTAATTCAATATTGCTCAAAATAAAAATCACCTGAGATATCTGCTTGGTCTAGAGATAACCCTATAAGAGGGATGTCACGTAAGTTTCATTTCCTATGTCAGATCTTATCCCTTGGTAGTGGCTTTGGATTCCTGCATGGAGCAGAAATCTGAAGTTATCTCTAGAGTCAAGAAAGTGCCTTGGGACTCATCAGAGATGAGGACCATGGTCATGGGAGAGGAAAATGGCAACTCATGTACCTTGAGTTGGCTAGAACTGCCACAAATATTAGTAAAGCAGTATGTAATTTGGGATGCTACTGCTCAAAATTGCCTTTGACATTCAAAGTTCTATTTATCTCACTTTGGGGGTTTGTGTTTCCTAAGTTTGCCTGATTATAAGAATCATCTAGTCTAATTGTTTAAAAATATTGTTTGCCAGGCCTCCTCTCTGGAGATTAAGGAGGTTAAGAGTGGGAAGTCAGGAATTTTATGATTTGGCAAGTTTGGGAATATTTGAATTGCTTTTGCATTCAGAAAGTCCCTGTGAAGGCAAACATTAACTTATTAAGCAGTAATAATTTAAGACAAAATCTTCCCAGTAGAGACTTGAGCATTTATAAGCCAGGGGCAAACCATAAATCAATTTGATGGTGACTAGTGATTAGAGAAATTCAGAGCATGTGATAGCTTCCTTTATCCAGCTTGCTTTGTTCAGCTTACTGACTTTTAACCTCATTCAGCAGAGGCTTTCCTCTTGTTCATTCTACTCCAGCCAAACTGGTCTTTTTTCTGTTCTAACATGTACATGTTCTCACCTGAAAGTCTTTGTCTTTGCTGTTCCCTTGTATAGTATATCATTCCTGGAGACCCTCACAGGGCTGGTGTCCTTAATTCTCTTTCAAGTGGTAGGGCTGTTAAGTGAAAAACCCAAATGGTAAGCAAAGAGGAAGAAGAAAAGCACGATTTTAAATGTGTGAAGCAGATTCATTGCCTATCTGACAACCGAACATTTCCATTTTGTAAAAGGGAGGCTCCTGGCTCTTTCTTTGCTCTAAGCAATGAGTTACACCAATCTTTGCATAGCATCTGCAAGGAAATCAGGGTAAAGAAAGTAATGGCTTTCCGAGAGAACAGGGAAACAATGACAAGCATAAAAACAGAGAAGAGAGTCACTAGTTGCATAATAATTAAATCTGGGTAAAATGTATTATTTAAAACCATTCAATCACTGCCTTATCTTTTCTGATTCTTCAGTGTGCTCATAAGTATAATCATCTGACTGTATCTTTGAAATAGCATTAGGAATTGGGAAGCATCTTAATAAACACTAACTGAAGCCACTCTGAAGAAAACATCATTAATCATGTCATCTGATAAGAGATACTGTCAGTGTTACATTTAGAAATTTATACTCAGACTGAATTCCAGTAAACAACTCATGTGTGCATTAGGCATTAAGAAAGTGAGGGCTTCTTTGTTACTACAAATCAAAAAAAAAATATTATGTTAGCCTAATTTTTAAAAATGGAACCCACCTGGACACATTTGTTCTCCCAGTTGCATAGGCTTTCTAGTCCAGTCCACTTTGCACAATGCAAGGACATTCTCCTAATGTACTATTTTCAGTACAACAATCATATACTGAAAACATACCTAAAAAGCCATCATAGTTTTCCTATTGCTTTTTAAATAAATAAAAATATTTAGGTTGTTATTTAAAACACTTACTTATATATTTGTAGGTTTACCCATCATTAGGTAGTATTTATATCTTTAAAAAAAAATCAACCAAACCATAATACCTGAATGCTTAGTATTAAACATTATATGAAATATCTTGAAGATACAAAAAAATATATGAATTATTTGCAAGTCTTAATGACTACCCAAATTAATCTCAGAAGAGAAGGCAACATTGTAGAGAATAATGAAAATAGTAAGAGTTTATGGGAGACAGAAGGAGATCAGATATTGAGATGTTTGTAAAAGAATTGGAAAGTAACATTTAGTCAAGTGGAGGATAACAGAGAGGCTATTGGAGTTAGGTGAATGGTACAGAGGAATTATGGCAGAGATTTGCATATATTTTCTGGGTCCATGAATAGACTATTAAGAACGGGCTGGAGAGTTTATTTTTTACATTCATTTGTTTATTTGGCTGCATCAAGTCTTAGCTGCAGCACGTGGGACCTTCCTTGTGTCATGTGGGATCTTTCGTCGCTGCACATGTGGCACTCAGCATGTGGGATCCTGGCTTCCTGACCAGGGATCAAACCCACTTCCCATGCATTGCAGGGAAGATTCTCAACTACTGGACCACCAGGGAAGTCGCAAGTGGAGTGTTTATAGTGGGAGTAGTGGGCCAGATTTTGGTGGCTATATATCAAAATAAAGGGTGGATTTTTTGGTAAATAATGAAAAAAATGAAAAATTTGATCATGGTATTGAAGTAACAAAAGTACCATTTTAGGAATAAATCTGGCAGAAGCACATAGGGAATGTGGAGGACCATATTAGGGTAAGCGTGTTTCCCTCAGATACTAGTCTACGAGAAGGCCTCCGCACTTCAGATCGGCCCACAGAAGCTGAAATGAGCTGTATCGCTGGGATGATAGGGAAGAAGTTTGAGAAGACCAAGAGTTGGGAGGAAAGTCTCTGCACTATAGTGTTAGAAAAAGTGACGTGGAGAAGACACCTTGATAAGAAAATAGTCATACATCTTATAATAGTTTTTAGAAATATCAAAGAGAGGCAGAAAGGGCAACAAAAATAAATACATACCTGGCCTCAAGAGAAGTCATCAAAAGAGAAGAAAGGTAAACAAGTCCCAGTTGATACAAAGTACATGAAACCAGCTGCCATCAAATCCTAAGGGAACTAAGGAATTAAAGTTCAGGGACTTCCCTGGGGTCCACTGGCTAACGCCCCATGCTCCCAAAGCTGGGGGGCCCAGGTTCAATCCCTGGCCAGGAGACTAGATCCCATATGCCACAACTAAGACTGCCACAGCCAAATAAATAAATAAATAATTTTTTTAAAAAGAATTAAAGTTCATATAGATAGAATAATCTCCCATAGGAAGTTGTGTAGCAAATTTCTAGGTTAATTCTCTAAGGGTTATCAGGTACTGAGAAATGGAAGGGTCTATGAGCAATTTATTGAATTAAATTAATACATTAAAGGGCTTCCCTTGTGGCTCAGACAGTAAAGAATCTGCCTGCAGGGCAGGAGCCCCAGGTTCAATCCCTGGGTTGGGAGGATCTCCTGGAGAAGGGAATGGCATCCCACTCCAGTATTCTTGCCTGGAGAATTCCAAGGACAGAGGAGACTGGGGAGCTACAGTCCATGGGGTTGCAAAGAGTCTGACACAACTGAGCGACTAACACACATCACTACATTAAAGAGCAGTGGAGAACTTCTCTGGCGTCACAGTGGATAGGAATCCACCTGCCAATGCAGGGGACATAGGTTCTAGCCCTGATCCAGGATTATTCCACATTCCGAAGAGCAACGAAGTGCGTGTGCCCCAACTACTAGCGCTGTGTGCTGCACCTACTGAAGCCCTCACACCCTAGAGCCTGTGCTCTGCTACAAGAGAAGCCAGCGCAAGAAGACTCAGTACTGCAACAGAGAGTAGCACCCGCTAGAGAAAGAGAAAGCCTGTGCAAAGCAGTGAAGACTCAGAGCAGACATTAAATAAATAAATAAAATTATATATAAAAAATAAAGAGCAGTGAAATGGTAGTGACTGTCTCCAACTCTTATAACAGTGGACTTCAGCATTTTGCCACAAGAGACAATTTGTGAGTCTGGTTCTTAGAAGCAAGAGGGAATAATTTCACAGAGGGCTTTTAGGCTTGAAAAGCACAATATCCAAAGTAAGTTATGGTCATCCCAATAGCTAGGAAATCTTTGAAGCCAGAAGTCAAAATATCCACCACAAAGGACAGGCTGCCCGCTATCTTTCTTTTTCTCCATTACTGTACATCCTCAATAAAACAGCTAATATTGGGAAATAGAATTAAAGTTTAAACATAATTGTAGAACCAAGATGCTATATTCCATAAAATGAAAAATAATATCAATGATATCAACCACAAAAAAGAGAGGCTGCTGTGAAAAGCAAAAAGAGTATGCGAAAGTTAAAAGCATGATTGTTGATGTTGAAAGGAAATCTCATCCCATCTCATTAATAGATGGGATGAATCATAGAATTAATCAGTAACAGAACTGACTGAAACTAGAGGATCAAATTAAAGAATTAACCATTAACCATTATTCTTCATTCTTATGAAGAATAAGTGATGAAAAATATGAGGAAGTTAGGAGATAGGGAAGATCTATCCAGAAAAGAACATACCTTTTAATAGGGGATCCAAAAAACATAATTAGAGAAGAGAAAATATGCAATGTGGTGGGTTGAATAATAGCCCCAGTGACAGCACTTATTTTATCCTGTCTCTATCTGCTTTGATTTTGTGTCTGTCGTGGGGTCCCCACCATGAGATAACAGAGAACCTTACCAATCCTTCTTGTGTAACTATGACTACTCCTGCCTTCTGCTCAGATGGTAGATTGGATCTGTGAGTCACACCATTCTCTTCACTTCTTTCTGAGCTTTCCCAGGAATCTCCTTTTTTGTCTCTATCTCTACCAATAGTCTCTTCAAAGTAATTTAAGCTCTTATTATCACACACCTCAAAATTTTTCCAAGTCTTTCAGGAACCTAGCCAAAAATCCTAGGCAGTTCTAAGGCAAAATCCAGGTCCCTTTCTAGTATAAAATGATGACTTAAGATCATAATTGAAGTGTATTTAGCATAGGAGACCTCATAAGTTTGAAGAATGTTATTTTGAAAGTTGTTGTATCATGTTCAAAGGGAGCGCTTCTTGGGCACCAAAGGGCCATAGATCCAGTGGCTTAGCAAGATTAGAATTTTCTACCTCGATTGATTCAATAGATCACCAGGTTATATTCTCTAAATTCATGGATGCTGAGCCAGACTGTGTTATTCACAGAAATCAATTTTCTCATAAAATAACTAGTGATTGCACCCCCAAGCTGCACTGCAAAATGCTCCATTTAGACAGAAGAATGCCTGCAGCAGATCCAGAATGTCACAGAGAATGATGCTGTCTTCGCCTTGAAGTTTGTACAGACCATCTAAACACAACCTAAGTTTGAAATATATCTTCTGTTGAACTTTTTCAAAATAAAAAGTGCATTAAAATAAAAATATTCCAAGCCTATTCTTCATGCTTTCATTCCAAAGCCACTTCCACATTTTTAGGCGCTGGTTGCAGCAGTGCCCCATTTCCTGGTATATAATCTGTATGAATTTCCTACAGCTCCAGTAACAAATTCCCACACACTGGATGAATGGAAATGACAGACATTCTTTCATAGTTCTGTAGGACAAAATTCTGAAATCAAGGTATCAATACACTTGGGTGTTTCTGGAGGTTCTGAGGGAGAATTTGAATAGATCTCTCCTCGCTTCTGGGGGCTACTATAATCCTTGACAATCCTTGGCTTGTAGATACACCACTCCAATGTGTACCTCCATCATCATATCACTTTCTCCTATGGGTCTCTCTCTCAAATATCCCTCTGTTTTTCCCCTATAAGGACACCTGTCATTGATTTCAAGGCCCACCCTAAGCCCAGGATGATCTTATCTGGAAACCTAAACCTAATTACAGATGTGAGAGTTGGACTATAAAGAAAGCTGAACACCAAAGAATTGATGCTTTTGAACTGTGGTGTTGAAGACTCTTGAGAGTCCCTTGGACTGCAAGGAGGTCCAGCCAGTCCATCCTAAAGGAAATCAGTCCTGACTATTCACTGGAAGGACCGATGCTGAAACTAAAAACCCCAATACTTTGGCCACCTAATGCAAAGAACTGACTCTTTTGAAAAGACCCTCATGCTGGGAAAGATTGAAGGCAGGAGAAGAAGGGGACCACAGAGGATGAGCTGGTTGGATGGCATCACCGACTCAATGGACATGAGTTTGAGTAAACTCCAGGAGTTGGTGATGGACAGGGAGGCCTATCGTGCTGCAGTCCATGGGGTCACAAAGAGTTGGACACGACTGAGCAACTGAACAGAACTGAACTGAAACCTAATTATATCTACAAAGATCTTTTATCTAATTAAGGGCACCTTATCCAAATAAGGTTTCAGGGGTTATGACATCAATGTATCTTTTATGGGAGGGGCCTCTATTGAACTCACTACAATCTGCTCTCTAGCCCCTGCCAAATTCCTATTCATACAAAACACATTCACCTCATCCCAACATTCCCTCAAAGTCTCAACTCACTACAACCTCAACTCTAAGTTCCAACGCTCATCTAAATATCATCCTTTCAAAAGTCCCAAATCTCATGATTAAATCATCTGAATCAGAGATGAGTGAAACATCCGGGAGCAAAATTTTCTCCATCTGTGGACCAGTGAACATTGAAAACAAGTTGTCTGCTTCCAAAATACAACGGTGAAACAGGCATGGGATATACACTCCTATTCCCAAAGCAAGAAATCTGAAGGAATAAAGGGGTTGCCCACCCCAAGCAGGTTTGAAATACCGTAGGGCAGATTTCTTTAGGTACTAAGGGCTGGAAATAATTCTCTGACTTGATGCTCCACTTGCTGGGTCCACAGTTCCAGCCTCAGGGGCTACAACAGTGGCTCCATCAGTCTCTGGGTTCACAGCCGAGGCTCAGCCAGCCTCTAGCCCTTTCTCAATGACACTGCTGGCCTTTGCACCACTCTTGGCATCTCTGCTCTTAGGGTCATTCTTTATTTTTCTCAAAGAGTATTGCATGTCTGCAGCTGAGTCACTCTGTCAGCCTATTACTTCCTGTCTGTGGAATCCTGGAAGTCATGCCTCAATCTCATCTTTTATAAATTTTTATAAATTCTCTTTTACAAGGGTATAAAAGTTATTTCACATGTTCTTCCAGGGCTTTACAGTTTGTTTTTTATAACCATTCCTTCTGGGTTTTACTTTTGTGCATCATTTAAAGACAAAACAGAACAAAACAAAACTGGTATCCCAATTAGTAGTGAGTTATCTAGCTTGATTGTTGTGTTATTTATCCAGTGACATTATATGACAGTTTTATCATATATATGAACTAGTATGTGATATTACTGAGTGTATAAAACAACTTTTTGCCAATAACCACAAGCACAGTGTAACTTTCAGCTAGGGAACCTGCGACGTTTCTAACCACAGGGTGAATAGATTCTGCAGTGTGCGGTATTCACTATTCATCTATTTCATATTCTAAGAACAGTTTGTCCAAAATGACTGCTTACATGTGTAAAAGTAATATTGGTTATTCTTCATATAAACAAGCTATAATGCTATGATGGTACTTGAAGTGGCAGTTTTAAAGAGGCTGGAGGTGCTTTCCAGGATATAATTAAGAAAGCAGAAAATTAAGATCATCAAGGAGCTAGATCCCTCATTGCAGGCAAATTCTTTACCATCTGAGCCACAGGGGAAGTCTAATTGATAAATGACAATTGACATTAAGAAGTCCGTTATTAGCATCACCATTATCTGATTGATCAACATTTGTGTGAAGATACTTAGGGAAAAAAACAAACAAAAAAAACAACTACAGCAGGAATCTTATCCCTCATTTCAGAGAATCTGAGTAGATTTCAGGGTGGTTGCCAAATCAAGATATCAGGAAAGCATCTCCAGAGGGACTTTGTAATAATGATTCACCTATAGAATTGATTCAGTTATGCTAATTTTTTCCAGTAACACAATCCTTCCACTAAAATAGGCTATGTGTGTACTAAATTCCTGTAAGTATACCTAGATCTGTTTCAGGAATCTAAATTCTGTAGTATTAATTTATGTGTTCATTCCTGCATCAATACATCAGTCCTATTACTGTAGCATTACCATGTTTAATATATTGTAGTATAAAAACATTTTCAAAAAGATCTTGAATATTTTTAATATCATTTTTATAGACTAACTTTAAGAAAAGCTTACAAGTTTTCTTTAAAAATCTTCAGATTTTTACTGGGTTTATACTGACTAGATTTGAGGTAACTCATATTCTTCTTCATGTTTAGAATCATCATGCATTTATTCAGATATTTTTTGTATCTTTTAGCAATTGTTTTTCATACAAGCCCTACAGTTTGGGAATTTATTGCTGGTTATTATGGAGATTTTATTGCTCTAAAAAAAAAAAATTCCCTGCTCTAGTCCCTGGTGGCTCAGATGGTAAAGCGTCTGCCTAGAATGTGGGAGACCTGGATTCCATCTCTGGGTTGCGAAGATCCCCTGGAGAAGGAAATGGCAACCCTCTCCAGCACTCTTGCCTGGAAAATCCCATGGATGAAGGAGCCTGGTAGGCTACAGTCCACGGGGTCATAAAGAGTCCGACAGGACTGAGCAACTTCACTTTCACTTTCAGCTCTAGGTTGTGGAAACTTTTTTCAATTAGGATTTGTTGGTATTTAGAAAAGGCTATTGTTTTATTTATCTGATGTACAGTCACTTTACTGACCTCTTGTAGGAACAGATTTTTTCACTGCTGGACTTTTTTGTTGACAATCATGACATTTGTAAATAATGAGAATTTGCCTCTTTTCCCCATGGTATTACTAACAATTTTCTTTTTGCCTTATTTCGCTGGCTTTGAAAGTTGCCTGATTTTAATGGGAGCATTTTCAATACTTCATCATTAAGTATATCTTTGTAGGTCTCTAGTAGATTTTCTTTATCAAATCAAGCAAGCTTCATTCTATTACTATTTTCCTGAGAATTTAATTTTTCAAAGTATAGTCAGGATGATTGTAAATCCATTTACTATATATGGTCTTTATAAGTTCTTTTTTAAAAATTTATGAAGATTTTTGTGACTTATTGTGTTTTTAATATTCTAAATGTTTTCATTCAAGTTAAGAAAATGTGAATTGCCTGTTTAACTTTCATGCATAGTTAACGTGATGTGGAGTTATTTAAATCCTACAGTATCTTTTCTTGAGTATTTATGTGTGAGTTCTGTTAAAATTCCACTCTGTAAGTTATACATTTCTCCTTATATTCTCACTAATTTTTTTTTTCCCTTAAACTTTGATGTTGAATTGTTAGGTTCATAAAGATTCATAATCAGAAAAATATTGTTTTTACTTTGAATGGAAGTATCACTCTAGTTTCTCTTGGTAAGCATTTACTTGGTATGTTTTTCATCATCCTTTTATATCCAGTTATTTTGTTTTGATGTGTCTCCCCTAAACAGCATGTCATTAGATATTTTTGCTACTCATTCTGATAGCTGATCTCTTAACATATTAACTTTAGTTGTGATAACAAATATTTGTTATTTTCTACATTGTTTTCTTCCTCATCTATTTCCTATATTCTGCTGGATGTGTTTATTTTGTTTACTGTGCCATTATGTCAGGAGGAGAAGGGGGCAACACGGGACGAGATGGTTGGATGGCATCATGGACTCAATGGACATGAGTCTGAGCAAGCTCTGGGAGAAGGTGAAGGACAGGGAAGCCTGGTGTGCTACAGTCCATGCGGTCGGGAGTTGGACAGACAGGACTGATGGATTGAAAAACAATATGCCATTCTTTTTTCTGTATAGGATTTTGGAAGCAATTTATCCCATTCTTGTCTTCTCTTGCTTGTTCTTAAATTTTAGGAAACTTTTATTTAAAGTTATTTTCTTCTATAATGTCAATCATTCATGTCAGTAACTGCCTTTCCAAACTAATTAAGACAGTTAATATACGCAGATTAATCCTAGCCTCTCAAGTTTTGTGGCTACTGCCTGGATTCTTGTTTATAGATTTTTTTTAAAATTTGCTTTACATTATGACTCAAGTTTTGGTTGAATTTTACCTTACTAATTGTAATGATATTCATAATTTCACAAAACTATTTTTCTATCCGCTTCAGTTATTTCTCTGCTCACTATCACCTTTTATTCCACGTGTTCCTCTTAGTTGAACATATTTTCTGTTTTCTCCTCAAGTGATACTTCAGGACCTTTCTATGGTGGTAAAGTTTCTGAGTCCTTTAGTACATTAAAGTCCCTTAATTTTGCCCCTAAACTCGGTAATAGTTTGGCTAAGCTCAGAAACTGTTAAAAAGAATATCCCTTTAGAGCCTCAAGAGTATTGTTCCATTTTGCTTATTACTTGAGAGATCAAATGAGAAGTCTGACAGCAATCTGAATGTTGTTTCTTTAAAACTATCTTATGTCTTACCTTTCAGAAACTTTTAGGGCCTGTCTGAAGTTTCTTGGAGTTCAGAAATTTCAGGATGTATCTAAATGAGGTCTTAATTTATCTCACATACATGCAGACTTTTTATTGGATTTCTCTATAAGGGACAATAAATATGTAAATTTTACAATAAAAATGTAAATCTGAAGTCATCTTAGAGGCCAGCCAAATGCAAGGAAGATTAAAATTAAATGTTTAATCAAAAGGTACAACACGCACCTAAAATCTACTTCCATGGCTGTAATAGATTTAGATTAACTTACAGCAAAAACTTGAGGTTTTAGAGACTACATAGTGCAAATTTTAGAGACTATATAGTATGAAGTGGATTTGCTTCCCAGGGGACTGGTACACTGATAATTCGGATTCAACAGGACATTTGACCAGGAAAATATTAAGATGGCTGGAAGTAAAGCTAAGTCAAAAAGAACAGGTATAGTGAAGAAACCAAAATACATAGTCTCTTACTTATGGGTGATTCATGTTGATGTTTGGTAGTAACTAACAAAATTCTGTAAACCAATTATCCTTCAATTAAAAATAAATTGAAAAAAAAATACATAGTCTCCAAACATACGGTGACAGTTATTTTCTTCCTCTCAAGTAGCATATTCTCATGATTCTCCCCAATGGCTATTCAATCTGAAAGCTGCTGCTCTGGCCTTTCAGGTGGCTCAGCAACCAGGTAAACTAGGTTTGGGTTGCACAGGGCTCTTCATGTAATTTAGCACAGATCTTGGAGAACTTGTGATACATGGGGATGGGGGGACGGAATACAGGCAATAGGGAGGGGTTGGTGGTATGGAGATGTGGTGGTGGCAATGGTGGACTGGGTTGGCTGCACTGTTAGCTATTCAGGACAAAGTAAACCCTGAAGCATTCCCATATTAAGTACACTAAGTTTCCCCAGTTAATTTCAAAGAACTCCACACAACACCTTCAAAGTCTGAAGTCAGCAGCTGACCTGTAGTTAAAGCTGCAAGGCTCGCAAACTCATCAAAGAAGCCAGAATGAGATGACCTAGATAGGAAATTCTAGCAATTATTCTCCATGAGTCTTTCTCCAATCTAAAATAAACATCTAATATACACAAAGTGGGATTTAGAAACCCACGCTGTAGCAAGCAGGGTATTCTGTCAAACTTTTCATCAAACATCAAGGGAAACTAATGGTCAGGATATATTTTATTTTATTTAATACACAACTCCCAACATTATTCTATTATAATGGGACATGGCTGAACAGGTAGGAGGCAGATTTCCCACTGTGAGTTCTTCTGATGGCTTCTGCAAGAATCATGGAGATGTCAATCACCTGTATTTTGGAGCAATGCTTCATCTTATCCTCCTGAGGTATGGTATTGGTGACTACGACCGCTTCAATGCCTGCACTGTTCATGCGAGTAATGGCTGGGCCAGAAAAGATCCCATGAGTCAAGATCGCATAAACTCTGGTGGCTCCAGCTGA
This sequence comes from Odocoileus virginianus, assembly GCF_023699985.2. NCBI lineage: Eukaryota > Metazoa > Chordata > Mammalia > Artiodactyla > Cervidae > Odocoileus > Odocoileus virginianus. The sequence goes on along the minus strand of NC_069674.1, from coordinate 86,206,683 downwards.
AAGAAGTTTGTCGGCTGCGTCGCAGATTGTACCACAAGTGTCAGCCATGTCATCCACAAGGATAGCCACACGATACTTCACATCTCCCACTAGTACCGTCCCGTCCACTTCACTGGCTTTCTTCCGTTCTTTGTGAATCAAGGCAAAGTCCACATTCAATCTGTCCGCAATGGAGGTCGCTCTCTCAGCTCCACCAGCATCTGGGGAGACTATCGTGCAGCTCCTCCACTCAGAGATACTCTCCTTTATCCACTTCAGGACAGCGGGTTCCGCACACAAATTGTCTACTGGGATATCAAAAAAGCCCTGAATTTGAGAAGCATGTAGGTCCATCGTGATGATACGATCTGCGCCTGCTGTTGACAGCATATCTGCAACAAGTTTGGCGGAGATCGGGGCTCGGCTCTCACCTCTCTTGTCCTGCCGGGCATACGGGAAGCACGGAATAACTGCGGTAACCCGGCCTGCTGAAGCAATCTTGCAGGCATTAATCATGATCAAAAGCTCCATCAAATTGTCATTGATTTCGCCACAGCCACTCTGCACTATGTAGACATCCTCTCCTTGCACACTCTCGCCAATTTCCACGCATGTCTCCTGGTTGCTGAATTTCTTGGTCACTACCTTGCCCAAGTCCAGGCCCAATCGGTCCGCGATTTTCTGGGATAAGTCCTGGTGGGAGCTGCCGCTGAAGATTTTGATATTTGGCTTTTTGGTCAACTGCAGTAGGCCCTTTGCATCCATTGATCACGTCGGCAGCTGAGACAGGAACAAAAGTCAGACTGCAGACTACGCCAGGAGCCACCTCAGGCGCCAGATACTGTGGACACTTAACTAACGGCTTCTGGTTATTACTCTGTGCTTCCGGTCCCGTCAGGCAGCGCGCGACTTTAAACTGCTACCTTACATCTTTAAAAAAAGGTTCCTGCTTGGAACGGACTTCACACTTGTAAACTAAAGAGAATTAAACCTTTTTTCAGTTCGTGAACTTTCCCCCCACCTTCTGTATAGTGCCTGTTTTAGTTTCCAAGGGCAGCTTAAATCTGAGTAAGTGAAAACATAAAAGTTATGTTAGGCAAAAAGCGTAACTTTGAAAAGTTCTGGGATGGAGGAAATATCTAGAATGTGTCCTGAGTTCTTCCAAGCGAGAAAAGGTAAGGAAGAATAAACATATGAAGGAAAAACACTAGAAATCAAGAAAATGACACATTTCCACACACCAGTTGAGCCAAAATTATTATAGGTAATTCCTTCTACTCTAGTGGGATGTTTAAGTGAGGGATTTCATGAGGGAGATTTCGATGTAACCTTTGACTCAATGTATCTTCTAGGTCTCTACTCACTAGAAATATTCTTAAAATATATTGATAACTATTTCTTTCTGTATTAATCCTTTTAGTCAAAATTTCCTGAGGTATTATGTGTGTCGGGTTGTTGCGCCATTTACAGAGTACAAGATGATGAATGACGAATAGTAACTCTCTAGAATTGCTTATAAAAGCAAAATATGGAAACCAATAAATGTCTGTCAATAGCTAAATTATCAGGTAATGTATAGTTGGTACACAGGGCTGCTGCTGTTACAGAGATTGTAATAGTCATGTGAAAGAAATCGTATAGAAGTATCTCCAATGTATTTTTAAATGTGAAAAAAATTCATAAAAATATGCACAGTATGATATTTATGTATTTAAAATTAAGTAATAGAGTCAAAGCATCAAATAATTACGGAAGTCTTTTTAAAAAATTATTTATTTATTTTTGGCTGCCTGGATCTTCCTTGCTGCATACGGGCTTTCTCTCGCTGTGGCCAGCAGGGATAACTCTCTAGTTGTGGGGCACCGGCTTCTCATTGCAGTGGCTTTTCTTGCTGTAGAGACTGCCTCTAGGGCCCTCAGGCTTCAACAGTTGCAGCATGTAGGGTTAGTTACCTTGAGGCAGGTGGAGTCTTCCTGGATCAGTGATCAAACCCGTGTCCCCTTCATTAGCAGGAGGATTATTAGTCATTCGCTGAGCCACTAGGGACATCTTTTTTTTATTATGATTGCCTTTGCAGACAGGAGTAGGTTGATAGTAGTTGGGGTTAGTTATGCACAATTTATTGACATTGTTAATGTGGTATTTGAACCTTCATTGCTTTTATAATTTAAAAAAGACTAAAAAATATACATGATGATTAACATCTTTGCTTGCAAATTTTAAGTACACTGCTTCCAAATGCATTAGGGGTTGGAGTTATGGGCTAAGAAGTGGAGGGGATCATAGATATCAGGAGTTTCAACAACAAACTGTGTCATAAAAATAATGTAGACATTACAGATCAGAAAATTTATCATGTTAATTTTGTGTTTGACATTTGGTTCTGGGATATTTTTATTTCATCTAAAACCAAAATAATTATTTTATAATATTTTGAAATTACTAAATAATTTTTTGAACCTATACCAGCTCATTTCAGTCCACAACCCTTCATTCATGTTCTTTCCTATCACAAAATCCACAGACACACCTATACTATATAATTCTCATCCTCAGCCAAGATTACATACAGTGAATTCTAAAGAAAATTCTGTGGCTTAATTTAGCAGCACTGAAAAGTACTTGCAGCTTCCATTAAAATGATTTTTCTCTTAGTGTTCTCAACGTGTCGCACATTTTTCAGTTTTTAAAGAAAAACAAAACAGGTTTTTAAATAGATTTGTTATTACCCAAACGAAGTGAATGCTAATGTAAACATTAAAAACCGTAGTTGGTTGCATTTTCCTTGAGGTGTTAAGTAGGAGAAATTTTTGTGTTGCTGCTATTTTTGCTCCATGCTCTCGCTCTTGCAACACCTCACACTTTCAGGGATTTATCTAAAATCATAAAATGTTAAAGATGGAAATGACCTTAGAAACCACCAGGTCTAACATCCCAATTCACAGATAGGGAACCAAGGCTCAGAGAAATGAAGCAAGTTGCCTGGGATCTAACAGGTAATTTGAGGCAGATTGTGGATTAGGACTCAGAATCCCTGAATTTCCCAGTAGGACTTTTCTCAGTGTATCATGTCTCGGCTTTTTATTTGAGGTCTGTCAGAATGAACGAAAAGTCAAAAGGTCACATAGAAATTGTTGCACAAAATTTTTACTCTTTTATTGAACATCTACAACAAAGAACAAAACCCCAAAGCTGAGACTGGAAAATCCTTTTACTTTAAAAAATTATTTCCAAAAAGAGATAAGTGATTAGTAATGTTATGGAAATATCTTTATTACTCTGATATTTCTGTTACATGGATCTGCTGTAAGGGGATTTAGCTACTGTTTATTTTAGTCTCTGTAGGTTGAGAAAAACATCTATCTTGTCACTGTTTCAGACCAAAGTTACAGGTAGGAAAAATGCCCATTGAACAACACATTCTATTTAACACATTGTTTCTTAATAAATTACTCTGGAAACAGAAATTATGGTATGGAGAAAATGTCTCTTTCTCCTTCCCAAGGCCAGCATATTTAAATGTCATCTTTACAGATCTGTAAGAATTGCTGTATTTTGAAGGTCTTTTGAGTCAATACCCAGAATATATCTATTAACTTGGTAATAGTTTCTTGCTTTACTGATTATTCTTTTACCCTTCACAATTCCAACACAAATAATTCAAAGAGAGCCCTGATACAGCTTGATCAGCTAAGGAGAAAAGCAGTTCAGTCAGTTCTTTCAGAAAGTGGAGAAAAAGGGTTGTTGTATTTTAAATAAAATAAATGCTTTCACTAAACACGCTTGCAGTTGACAAAATGCTAGATGTTTAGGTGGCAATTATAGTTCTTTGATAAACTGTCAAATCTTGTCACAACACACGTTACAAACAAGGACAGATTTAGATGTCCTTTATGACAGCTTTGTGTAGGTTGAGAATGTTTGGCAGTTAGTTTCAAAAAGTAACATATTTTTCTTTCCAGCAGTTATCTGCTTGTTTATTAGGAAGAGTTTCTTTGTGCCTTTAATCTTCCTCATTTGACTCACAGTTCCAGATCATTATTGTAACATTACCTTACCTCTTCTATTTTGTTCAAAATAATCATCTACAATACTTTGAGAAAACTATTTCCCACAGAGCTTTATATTGGTAGAAATGCTTTAAAGTTTGTTTTGTGATTGTTTATAAGTAAAGTTTACTACTGTGTGTGTTTACTGAGCTTTTAGTTGGAAATCTGTCATTTTATACAATAGATGTGAAGATGGTGATTAGGTAAGTAAATATGAGTGAAACAAATAGAAGAAAAAGACAAAAATTTTGTTATTCAGAAATGTGACTTTAATTTTGAGTATTGTATTAGACTTGTGATGGTATTTTTTAAACACATTTTGGAATTAAAAAACTTTCTAGTGAACTTAAAAATCTTAGTATGAAAAAATAACCTTGGAATAATAATGAGGTTAGGTGTGCTGCAATGACAGATGAGGCAATATATGGAGAAGTTCCATAACTAGTTAATTTCAATAAATGTATCTCTCTAAATATTTATGTGAAATATTTTTAAGTATTTTAAGGAAGCTATTGATAATAGATCTTTCCCTTCTCATGTAGAATATTAGTTTCCTGAAATTAGTAAAAAGATACTTATGTTAATTTGACAAAATGCAAGTTCCATTTATGCTATTCAACCAATTTTATAGACTGTTTTTCCCTTCCATTGTGATCATTTAATCTTCATAATAAACATTAAGACCAGTTGCCCATTCACATAAGAATATATTGAATGTCGTATGGTTTGACATGGTTCAGTGATTCTCCAATTTTATGGGCAGCAGGATCACCAGTAGGGAGTGTGAGATTCCAGAGCCTCATCCCTAGAGTTACTGATCAGTCGGTCCCCCGAGTGGAGCCTCAGACTTCCTGTTTCTTACAAGACACCAGGTAATGCTGATGCTGCCGTTCTGGTGACCACACTTTTGAGAACCACTAGTTTGCATCATTAACATTATTTCACCATTTAGGAAGATAAAAGGTACTAGTTGATTTACTTTGCTTCTGCTCATTTCACTAGCCCTTGTAAGTTTGGCATATTTTATTTTGCTTTTAGATCTTTTCATGTTCTTTTGTACATATGAATATTTCTTTCAAATATCACATAATCCTTTATGAACTGTATATATATACATGCATATGTATATATATTTATATCCTTCAAGTTAAAATACTTATAATATGTTCCAGAAATACTTTAGCAAATACATGTAAGATGTGCATTCTTATTTGGGGTGTTCAAAAAATCCATTAGATATTTGAACAACTAAAAACTAATTAACACTTATTAGCACTGAAGAACTGAATGAAACTAAGAGGCTCTCCTGTTTATTATCCCATTTCCCCTCCTTGAGTATCATAAGGTATTCATCACTGAGAAAGTCTTTTCGTCAAACCCTGAAAAGCACATGTCCAAGATGATCCTACGTACTGTACAGAGTAAATACTTGCTAATTTGATCTGACGTTACCACTTGGGAGGAAACCATTGTTCAGACTCTTTCCAAGTTACATTGGTTCAACTAACAATTTTTCAACTTTACAATGTAGTGAAAGAAATAGCTTTCATTATAAACTGAAGTTGGATTTTGATCTTTTCCTGGGCTAGCAATATATGGTACAGTACTCTCTAGAGATGCTAGGAGAGGTGGCAGCTGCAGCTCCTAGCTTTTCCTCTTTTAAATTACCCTATTAAATGACAATAAGTTATTGTAATTTTTCCATAGAAATCTATCCTCAGATATGTATTTTTACATTTTTAAGGTATTTCCAAGCACTTCATTTTATATGATTTAAATGGTATCATGGGAAATTGTATTTTCTGTTACATAGTAATATATTTGATAGTCTAAATTTTGTGTCCATTCTTAAAAAATTTATTTGTGACTTTTAAAAGTTTCTATGTAAGCCATATATCATCTGGGAATAAATAAAAATATAGCTCTTCATTCTATTCCTTGTACTTTCCCTCCTTCTTTCCTTGTGGTGCTAGCTAGACCTCTAATGTCAAGTTGACTAGAAGTGGTGATAAGTGGGCATTCTTGCCTTATTTCTAATTTTAAAAGGGAAATTTTTAAATATTTTACCATTATGTATGATGTTTGTATGTTTTATGTAAGAAATACTCTATAAAGTTAAATCCATTCTATTATTAGTTTTTTGAACATTTCTACTATTTTTTTAATCAAGAAAGAGACTTGGATTACACCAAGTGCTTTTTTCTGCTTCTTTCATGATTGTTACGATTTTTCGTAGTTATCCTCTTAATATGGTAAATTACAATGATTTCTTTTCTAATGTTAAACAGATCTTACATTCATAGGATAAACCCAATTCAATCATGACATATTGTCCTTTTTATATATTAGTTGATTCAGTTAGCCAATATTTTATTTAGAATATTTTCTTGTACCTTTATGAGAGAATTTAGACCATAATTCTAGGTTAATTTCTAGGTTAAGAAAGCAAGATTATGCTAGCTATGTATGAGTTGGAGAGCATTTCATCTTTTCCTATTCTATGGAAAAATTGTATAAATTGTGACATTAGGTGGAACTGCACCAGAAGATATTTACTACTTATTCAGTTTTTCTAGTGGTTATCAGTTACATTTAGGTTATAGATTATTATTTATGTACATATTTCCATGTTTTGGTCAGTTTTCTTAAGTTTATTTTTCTGCAAAATTTCCTATTTTATCTAAATTTTCAAATTTATTGACAGTACTTCCCACAGTACCCTTTTACTGTATGTATATCTGCAGCATATTTAATATGATTACCTTTGTCATTTCTGGTATTAGATTTTGAAACTATTCTTTTTCTTTTTGATCAGTTTCACCAGAAATCTGTTAATTTTATTATTTATTTATTTGACTGTGTTGGGTCTTCCTTGCTGCATGGGCTTCACTGAAGTAAAAAAATGTGCTCTGTGTGATTTAAGTCCTTTTAAATTTGCCAAAACTTTTCTTATGTTCGTAGGTGGTCGCTTTTCCTAAGTATTTCTTGTCTGCTAGAAAAAGTACATACTCTTGAGTGCTATATACATACACACACATTAGATCAGGTCTGTTTGTGATGTTATTTTTATTTTCTGTATCTTTACTGATTTTTTTTAAAAATTTTAAAAAAATTTTTTTAATTTTAAAAATTTTATCAAATACTGAGAGGAATATGTTAAAATTTCCACAGGGATTATTGCTATATATCTCTCTGTCCTTGTGTTTCTCTTTTTTAATTTCTCTGTATTTTGAGGCTTGTTATTTACAAATTTAAGTTGCTGTAACTTTTTGATGAATTGAGATATCATTTTAAAGTAAATACTTTTTTTTTCTAGTAATGCCTTTTGGCTTAAATTCTAATTTGTCTGGTGTTAATATAGTCATGTTAGTAATCTTAATAAGTTTGGTTGATTTTCTTATTTTCCTTCTTTCCTCCCTCCCCTTTTTTACTTCTGCAATCACATTAATATTATTATTGTATATAATCAACGTTCATTTACATATAACTGGTGGCGCTAGTGGTAAAGAACCCACCTGCCAGTGCAAGAGATGCAAGAGACTCTGATTTGATCCCTGGGTCAGGAAAATCCCCTGGAGAAAGGAATGCAACCTACTCCAGTATTTTTGCCTGGAGAATCTCATGAATAGAGAAGTCTGGCACAGTCCATAGGTTTGCATAGAGATGGACACGACTGAAGGGACTTAGCACGCATGCAAACTGTGTATATGTAACTAAATGTATCTACTCTTTTTGCTCTTATTTTTACATTTTAAGCCTTTCATTTGGGGTCATTTGCATCTGCTTGAAAAATATCCTTATAGATTTTCAAGATACTGCTGTTGAAAAACTTTGGCTTGGAGTTTAGAACTCAGTCTCCTTTAATGCTATTCCTTTAAAACTAATACATTTATTTCTCCTCCAGATGCTTTTTGATTTTCCTTCCTCCATCCCTCCCTTCTTTCCTTCCTTTCTCTATTTCCTTCTTTCTTTCCTTTTCCTTTTATTTCTTTCTGATGCACAGTCACTATTATATGTCTAGGTGTGGATTTTTGTAAAGTAATTACTTTCTTGATATTCATTTGGTTTCTTGAATCTACAGGTTGGTGTTTTTCCATCAGTTGTGAGTTGTTTTTTAATTGCTTCTTCAAATATTGCTTCTGTCTAATTCTCTTTCCTCTCACTGGAATTCTGATGAAACTCAAAATATATCTCCATTCTATTTTCCATGAACTTCTGTTTCAGTTTCTTTCAAAAAATTTGCACGTGTGCATTGTATTCTGCTTCTCTTCTGCCCTGTCTTCCAGCTTACTCATTCTCTTTTCATATTTGTGTGTGTGTTAGTCGTTTAGTAGTGTCTGAATCTTTGCAACCTCATGGTATGGGGCCCGCTAGACTCCTCTGTCAATGGAATTCCCCAGGCAAGAATACTGGAGCGGGTTGCCATTTCTTTCCAGGGGATCTTCCCAACCCAGGGATCGAACCTGGGTCTCCTACAATGCAGGCAGATTCTTTATCATCTCTTTTCATATGGGTCTGTTATTTTATAAACCAGTTCATTGAGTTATTTAAACAACTTCATTTTTTAGAACAGTTTAACCTTACAACAAAGTTGAGAGCAAGATACAGAGATTTCTCATGTACCCCCTGCCCTCACACACATATAGCCTCCCTTATTATCAACATCACTCACCAATATGGTACATTTTTATTTTTACCAAGGGTGAACCTACGTTGTGACAGACTTTATTTTTCTGGGCTCCAAAATCACTGCAGATGGTGACTGCAGCCATGAAATTAAAAGACGCTTACTCCTTGGAAGGAAAGTTATGAACAACCTAGATAGCATATTAAAAAGCAGAGACATTACTTTGCCAACAAAGGTCCGTCTGGTCAAGGCTATGGTTTTTCCAGTGGTCATGTATGGATGTGAGAGTTGGACTGTGAAGAATGCTGAGCATCGAAAAATTGATGCTTTTGAACTGTGGTGTTGGAGAAGACTCTTGAGAGTCCCTTGGACTGCAAGGAGATCCAACCAGTCCATCATAAAGGAAATCAGTCCTGAATATTCATTGGAAGGATTGATGCTGAAACTGAAACTCCAATTCTTTGGCCACCTGATAAGAAGAGCTGACTTATTGGAAAAGACCCTGATGCTGGGAAAGACTGAAGACAGGAGGAGAAGGGGATGATAGAGGATGAGATGGTTGGATGGCATCACTGACTCAATGGACATGAGTTTGAGTAAATTCCGGGAGTTGGTGATGGACAAAGAAGCCCGGCATGCTGCAGTCCATGGGATCACAAAGGCTCAGATGCAACTGAGTGGCTGAACTGAACTGAACTGAAAATTTTCAACTCCTTTGTTAAATATCAAGGAGTGTGATTTCTGGATTGTATAGTAAGAGTATATTTAGTTTTGTGAGAAAAATGACAATCTGTCTTCCAAAGTGGCTGTACCATTTTGTATTCCCACCAACAATGTATGAACGTTTGCGTTGCACCACATTCTCACCATTAGTAGGTGCTGTCGGTGTTCTAGATTTTGGCCATTCTAGTAGATGTGTATAACTGTTGAGTTTTTTATTTTAATTATTGCATTTTTCATTTGAAGACATTTGTTTAGTCCTTTTAAAGTTCTCCTGGGGCAGTTTTTAGAGTTCATTGCTCTCTGAACATTTCTTCAAACTTGTTCTTATTTCAAGCTATTTTGGGGGGGAGGTGGAAACTTGGGTTGGTTATAGCCTAGTTAAGTGTATTTTTATTTTTCCTATTTATTTATTTAAGTATAGTTGATTTACAGTATTCTGTTAGTTTCAGGAGTACAGAATAATAGTTTTTTTTTTCAGACTGCATTTCATTATACATTCTTATGAGATATTGAACGTAACTCCCTGTATTATAGAATTAACCCTTGTTGTTTATCTATTTTTATGTCTAGAAATTTGTATCTGTTAATCTCATACTTCTAATTTGCCCCTCCCCACCTCCCTCTCACCTTTGGTAACCATAGGTTTGTTTTCCATTTCTATGAGTCTGGTTTTGTATATAGATTTATTTGTGTTATTTTTTATACTTCAGATATAAATGATATCATATTATAGTATTTGTCTTTCTCTAACTTTATTTGCTATGGTAATTCCTAGATCCATCAGTCTATTTAAAAAAAAAAACATAATACAATAGCTGTTTTGTAAGATGCATCTAGTAATTTCAGTATCTGAAGTTTTTGAAATCTGTATCTGCTGTCTGTTTTTCTTGTTCATGCTTGCTTTTTTCCTTTGTGCTTGTTTATACTTAGCTGTGTACCATTATGGCATATGAAATTTTATTTGAGGAAATTCTTTGAGGCCTAGAATGAAATTTTTTTCTTCTAGAGAGAAATTGCTTCTGACTCCTGTATGGAGTTGCTGTTAGCCTGGGACTACCTTAAGTTTCCCTGGACTGTCAAGCTGATATAACCCTAGGCTGCAGAACTATGCAAGGGTAGCCTAAGTTCACAGTTTCTCATGGATCCAGACCTCCCAGCCCCTTCACCTCTGTTTCTTAACACTGTTTTTCTCTGCTGTGTGCTATGCTCAGCAACAAACCACCCTTCCCTCCTATAGATCGTGGGGGTAGGTTTACCTGTGGTTCATCATCATTCTGATCATAGAAAGCTTTGGGGCCCCCAATTTAATGAGTCGAAAGTCTCCCGTGAGACTCTTCACCTTGGACAGGCCTCAGGCCTTAACTTCCATTACCCTTGACCCTTGAAATCTGTAAAACTGAAACCTAAGATAATTATAATTAGTCTTAGCTCTTGAATCCAGAATTTAGGGTGAGAGTTTGCTCATATTCCCTCCCTGAGGGCAGAATGGTGGAAGCAGGAAGCAGCAATTGCCACAGGCAAAGAACACTTGTCCCCGAGAGAAGCCATCTCAGGAAGGTTAGTGGTAGCAGACTGTGTCATGGTGGCTGATAAAGAGACTGGACTGGACAAGTCTGCAGGCTATTTATAAGTGACAGAAACTGGTAGTCTGAGAAATTGTCAGAAATAGCTCACAGTGGGACCTTCAGAGAGAGCGCTCATTTTTTGAATTAGCTAGAGTGTGCTTGTGCCATGGTAGTTATATTTATAGTTCCAACTTGGTTTTCTCATGTTTGCTGGCACCTTTGAAATCAAGGTTATTCTTATATTTATTATAAATTTAAGGTCAGTGATAGAAAAGATATATAATGAATGTATATTCTATATACTACCTTCTAGTAATTTGGCTTTAAAAATATTGCTTGTGATTGTTGTTGACTTTAGCAGTTTACTTCACCAACAGTCACTTTCTGTGTAAATACATTCTGCTTCATATCCTTATATGTTAATTTACTTCTTATCAATTCAATTCATGAGCTCTCTTTTCAAATAAACTACAATGAAAAACAAGAAACAGCTTATTAGTGTCAATCTGTTTTCTTCCTTTTGTAGACAAGAAAAAAGAGGTTTTGCCAGTGGATAAATGAATTTATGACAATGAGATATTATTTTATTTCTTGAAAATTATATATGAATTTAAAGCATTAGTTTATTTTCACTAACTTTGGCTGGTTCTGGACTCTGTTTGGTGCCTAGAAAGGTAGTGATTAATGATGCTTCCAAGTATAATATGGAGAATGGAAAAAGGCAATTTTTAATTTTTTGTATATTTAATCCAACAACAGAGGGGCAGTTTCATGTTATTAATTTGCGTATAGGGTCTGGTGCCAGATTATTTGGGCTTGAATTCTGGCTCAATAGCTTAACATCTTGGTGGCTTTGGGCAAATTACTTAACATGTCTTTGCCAAAATTTCCTCATCTATAAAAGGGATGACAATAATAGTATCAACCTCTTCAGATTGTGAGGATTAAATAAGTAGAACAATTATGAACCACCAGTAACAGTTACTTTTTATGTTATGTGTAAATAGCATATACCTCATAAATGTTAACTATTTATTTGTACAGAATACAGACAAGCATTGAAAATTTTGATCAGTGACAGCGTAATTGGTCTACATGGAGATCTGCTCCAGTTTCTTCTTTTACTCAGCATTTATCTTCCTCTGGGGGTGGTGATAACAGTATAATAGAACCAGCAAATTATTGCTATGTCCGTATCTCTCCTGTGGGATTAGAGAGAGTTGTAATGAGAGGGTCACATGCTGAAGGTATACCTGTTCCAGAGAGAGCATGGTTCCAGCTGACTTCACGAACTAGATTCATTACCGAAGTACTCCTGTGTCAGGCGAGAGTTTGAAGACACTGACAGCCTAATCCGTGTGATAGCAGATTTTCTCCACGTACAAGGATAGAGTAAGTTCTCTTTAAAAAAAAGTTCATCCTAAGGCCATGTAGAAACTTATTGGTTAACTAAAAACGGATGATTTCTCATTTTCCTTAATTATCTAACAGGGACTGAGCATATTTTAACTATAGACTGTAAAATCTTTTGAATAGTTCAGTGTTTAATTCTTATGACAACATAGTAAGTCTCCATTTTTAGAGTATTTGAAAGCAGTCAATGGTGATTGGGAAGCATGGTCTTCCTATCCTGAGTTCTGATGGTAGTAAGCTATTCCTCCCAGCAAGACTTCACTGAAACCTTTTGAACAAGAATATGTACCTTACATATACATATCTCCAAGGAAGGAAATCCCTCAGATCTTTTTGATAATTTGCTCTTTTAAAAAAAGGTAGCTGATATAAGATATCCTCTTAAATCTCACTTAAGTCTATTCTCCTGAAAGTTAACCTTATTTTTACTTATTCATTCCTCAGTAAAGATGGAGAGCAGCTGATATCATCTTCTTCACATACTTGAGAACCATTATTAAAAATTCCTTTGCTGAATAATCTCATTTTTGTCAAGACTTTTGTTATAGGTTCTATTTTTAAATCCTTTGATCATTTTTATTGCTCTGTACATCTCTCTCTTGAATCTCTGAATCTAAACAATTTGTGCTCACATGGGCCTGACCAGTGTTTTATTTATTTATAGTTTTATTCTGGATGTGTCACTTCACATTCCTAATGCTTAACTACTATTTATGCATCCTAGTATCACACTTGCTTTTTTAAGAACAAAAGCATTTCAGTGGAGGTGATACATTATCTCTGAGCATTTATTTGTATCACAGGTAAACTAAGGCCATTTGAAAACAGCCTCCCATCACACACACAACTGTGTGTATCTTGATTATAAATTTTTTCTAGTTAGACTAATTCTTTTCTTTTTAATTTTAGCAGTTGTAAAAGAACAGCATTACTTTCCGGAGCTACTTCAGGTTAATTATGGTCTATCACACACTGAGGGAAAAAAAAATCAGAGTACAAAAAGGGTAAAAAGAATGAATTTTAAACAATTAATTGAATTATATATTTTTTTAAAATGCAATATATCTGAAATAAATAATCAGATTTTTGGTTGAATTGTTAGATTTTACCAATGAAATGCTTTTGATCTTTCCACTTTAAACATGGCTTATAGTCATAGGGCTTGCATTTGAAGTTTGCATCTGTCATTGCTATGGATGCAAAAAAAAAAAAAATTGGAATAATTGTATTATGAAACTGGAACCAAAATTGGCAAGGTAACTCTTTGAAAGTTAAGATTTCCTTGATTATTGTGTTAACTATCAGATTATAGCTTGAATTTATGGTTAATTCAGAGTACATGGCACAGATTGTTTTCTTTAATTCTGCATGATAGGTTTATGATGTTGCTTTGTTGAAGGACAGAATTTTACTTGTTTCTTTCACTTGTGTCTTTAAGAGCTTTTACCGCTTCCTAAAAACATTACAATCAGAGAAGATTTTCATTAAATCCTTCTTTCCATAGTTACTCCCTTGTTTTGCTGATTAAATCTTTGCCTTTCTTTGGGAGGTTTAGATTATGGCCAACTATTTGCAGCATGTTCATAATTTATTTACGACTCAAAATAAGACCAAAAATTAGTGAAACTTAACACTAGAAAGGTTCCATATGTTGGGATGTGCTCAGATTATTATTTTTTGCCTATAACTAAGTTACAAATCACTGAGATGTAACTTATGTGCCAGGCACTTTATGGGATTTCATGAATATTTAGTGCTTTGTTTCTATTTCTAAGTCTGTTAAGTTTCATAAATCAGCACTGTTTTTGCCTGGTTGCTACATAGCTGTGATTTTTGTGCTGTCTCTTCGGTATTATAAGGGCTGAGTTTCATACAGTTTGCCGATGGAAATAATTCCTAGTAGGTAAAAGATGAATTATGTTGGCTCAGTGTTAAGGGTTATGGTTTAAGTGTAATGGAAGGGGAAAATACACATTTAAACTTCCAACTCCTGTATGTTGTTTATAGGTTAGTAAATAATGAGATCTTATGATTCTATTCCCAATTTTATGATCTGGAATCCAAACTATTACCAGCTATTTTTCATCTGAAAACTCAATTGGTAATGTTTCTGTAGACTTCATAACTGTAAATAAAGACTCTCAGCTGTTTTATTGGGGTGTTACATGTTCTAAGGGCTTTCTTAGAAGCCCTGGCAGCTCAGCTAGTAAAGAATCTTCCTGCAATGTGGGAGACCTGGGTTCAATCCCTGGGTTCGGAAAATCCCCTGGAGAAGGGAGCAGCTACCCACTCCAGTATTCTGACCTGGAGAATTCCATGGACTATATAGTCATAGGGTTACTAAGAGTCGGACACAACTGACTCATTTTCACTTTCAATTTCACCTGTTCTAAACCAGCAATTCCCAATATGGTCAATCATCATATTGGGATGTTTTCTGAAAATATAGATTTCCAGGCTCAACCTTGGGAAATTTTTACTTTTTATTTTTACTTGGTAGCAATTAAAGCAGAGTCTCAACCTTGGTTACAGATTAGAATCCTCTGTGCAGATTAACTCCCCCCTTGCCAAACTTGATGCTTCAGCTCCATCCGCAGAGATCATTATGTAATTCTGGGTCACTTTAGCCTTGACCCAAACTAAGAGTTTTCCAGACTAATGTCCAGATACTTTTGAGAACCACTGCTTTAAACAATATATTGCTTGGTTAGAAGTATGATATTCAGCATTTCTTATAGTGAATATTGATTTGGCTTACAATTTTACAGTTTCATTACCATCATCAAATATTCCTCTACCCCCCCCTTTTTTTTTGTTTATAAGGTTATACTAATAACCCCTTTGAGGCTGATACCTCTGGACAAGTTCTGGCATGGGAAGATGTCTGAGACTGTTTACTTCAGCAGGAGAAATATATGACTTTGAGAAATACTGTAGAAGCAGAATTGCCTTCCTCCCACCAGAGAGATTAGGGGTAGTAGAATTAAAAAGTTGATTTTGCTGTGCTGTGCCCAGGATAACAAAGAGGCCTACTTTAGCTTGAGTTGACTCCTTGACCCTTGGTAAGGGCAGCTAACATTTCTTGAGTACTTACTATAAACCAAATTCTTAGAATTCCTCACCATAGCTACACTGTCGTTTTATAGGAAAGAAAATGACAAGCACAGACAGGTTAAGTAACTTTCCCTGAGTCACACAGTTTTAGTGTCCAGTAAAGGCTGGACATGAGCCCCGGTGTTCTGACTCCAGGGCCTTTATGACTGGCTATGATGTCACCTTGCCTGACTTGCTAGACCACCATATGGTATAATGAATATGAATGAGGGATACATAAGCACATCAAAGTCGGATCTCACAAGAGCAGTGTTTACATGTACAACTTACCTGACTTCTCTTTAATTATGCCATCTGTAAAATGAGGTTAATAATAATAACTTCTTCACAATGTTTATTATGAGGCTTTTAAATAAAGGGTTAGTTTCGTACCTGGCTTATAGAAGTACTAAGGAAGTAGTGTCTCTTTTTATAAGTCAGCAGAGTTTACAAGTCCAAAAACTTAGAAATTTTGGGTTTAGTGCTGTTCTTTATATTGGTTGTTGTTGTTCAATCATTAAGTCTTGTCCAACTCTTTGCGACCCCATGGACTGCAGCACACCAGGCTTCCCTTCACCACCTCCCAGAGTTTGCTCAAACTCATGTCCACTGAGTCAATGATGCCATCCAACCACCTTATCCTCTGCTGCCCCCTTCTCCTTTTGCCTTCAGTCTTTCCCAGCACCAAGGACCTTTCCAGTGAGTCAGCTCTTTGCATTGGAAAGCCAAAGTATTGGAGCTTCAGCTTTAGCATCAGACCATCCAATGAATATTCAGAGTTGATTTCCTTTAGGATTGACTGGTTTGATCTCCTTGCTGTCCAAGGGACTCTCAAAAGTCTTCTCCAGCACCACAGTTAGAAAGCATCAATTTTTTGGCACTCAGCTTTCTCTATGGTTCAACTCTCACACCTATACATGACTGTTGGAACAACCATAGCTTTGACTATATGGACCTTTGTTGGCAAAAGGATATCTTTGTTTTTTAATATGTTGTTTAGATTTGTCATAGCTTTCTTTTCAAGGAGCAAATGTCTTTTAATTTCATGGCTACAGTCATCGTCTGCAGTGGTTTTGGAACCCAAGAAAACAAAATTTGTCACTGTTTCCACTTTTCCCCTTTCTGTTTGGTGGCTCAGACAGTAAAGAATCTGCCTGCAATGCAGGAGACCCTGATTCAATCCCTGGCTCAGGAAGATACCCTGGAGAAGAGAATGGCAACCCACTCCAGTATTCTTGCCTGGAGAATTCCAGGGAGAGAGGAGCCTGGCAGGATACAGTTCATGGGGTCCCAAAGAGTTGGACACAACTGAAGGACTAACACAATACCACTTGCCATGAAATCATCCATGATCTTAGCTGTTTTTGAATGTTAAGTTTTAAGCCAACTTCTTCACTCTCCTCTTTTACCTTTATCAAGAGGCTCTTTAGTTCCTTTTCACTTTCTGCCATTAGAGTGGCATCATCTGCATATCTGAAGTTGTCGATATTTCTCCTGGCAGTCTTGATTCCAGCTTGTGATTCATCCAGCCCGGCATTATGCATGATGTACTGTACATATAAGTTCAACAAGCAGGGTGACAATATACAGCCTTGACATACTCCTTTCTCAATTTGAAACCAATTCATTGTTTCATGTCTGGTTCTAACTGTTGCTTCTTGACCTGCATACAGGTTGCTCAGGAGGCAGATAAGGTGGTCTGGTATTCCCATTTCTTGAAGAATTTTCCACAGTTTTTTTGTGATCCACACAGTCAAAGCCTTTAGCATAGTCAGTGAAGCAGATGTTTTTCTGAAATTCCCTTGCTTCCTCTATGACCCAGTGAATGTTGGCAGTTTGATCTCTGGTTCCTCTGCCTTTCTAAACCCAGCTAGTACATCTGGAAGTTCTCTGTTCACATACTGCTGAAGCCTAGCTTAAAGGATTTTGAGCATAACCTTGCTAGCATGTGAAATGAGCGCAGTTGTACAGTAGTTCAAACATTCTGTGACATTTGTCCTTGTTTGGGATTGAGTGAAAACTGACCTTTTCCAGTCTTGTGGCCACTGCTGCATTTTCCAAATTTGCTGGCATATTGAGTGCAGCACTTTCACAGCATCATCTTTTAGGATTTGAAATAGCTCAGTTGCAATTCCATCACCTCCACGAGCCTTGCAGTAATACTTCTTCAGGCCTACTTGACCTCACACTCCAGGAAGTCTAGCTCTAGATGAGTGATCACACCATCGTGGTTATCTGGGTCATTAAGACCTTTTTTGTAGAGTTCTTTTGTGTATTTTTGCCATCTTTTCTTAATCTCTTCTGCTTCAGTTAGGTCCTTGATGTTTCTCTCTGTTGAATGGTGTGCTTTGGAAACAACCGAGATCATTCTGTCATTTTCGAGATTGCACCAAGCACTACATTTCAGACTCTAGTTGACTGTGAGGGTTGCTCCAAATTTTGGGTTTAGATTCAGTGCTATTCTTCTTGTGGATAGGCTAAAATATACAGTAAGTGTATATAGATTTAGTTAAGGTTTATTCTAACTCTGAAATTCTCTAATTTTTATAAATTTTATCATTCACCCAGTTACATTATCTCTACTTGGCAAAATTCCTCTGGTCCTACCATTATGGTTATTCATTTAGTTTGTTAAATAAATCTTATTTTTCATTGATTTATATAAGAAAAGCTAAGCCTCATTCTTGAAAATATATTACTTTAGGTTCTGAGTACAGGACTTTTCCTAAGGAATTAATATGGTAGCTTACTTAAAAGTCTCTCCCAACATGTCGCCACATAAAATTACTGAAATGGGAGCCAAAATACTTGTTTTCTGTTCTTCTTGGTCTTCCTTTGAGTACTGGGCACATTCAGGTGTGTTTACTTAGCCTTTTAAGTGGTTTGTCTTTGGTTGTCTTATATGTAAATTTGAAAGCTATGTTATATGACAGTGATGACTTCTTCTTGCTCCAATAGTATGTGATTCTGGATATTATAAAATAGCAACAAGGATACATTTATATATGTAAACTATGTGTGTAATGGGAACTGCAGTTCTTACCCATTAGCTCATCTTTTTATTTCCAACATTGTTTTCCTTATTTTGCTGCTGCTGCTAAGTTGCTTCAGTCGTGTCCGACTCTGTGCGACCCCGTAGATGGCAGCCCACCAGGCTCCTCTGTCCCTGGGATTCTCCAGGCAAGAATACTGGAGTGGGTTGCCATTTCCTTCTCCGTTCCTTATTTTGAGCTCACCTATTAAAAACAATAAACAGAATTCTATTATTTCTAACTTTTTAATGATTCTATTAATCATCCTCCATTGTCAGCCTCTTGCTAAAAATGTAACTGCCCCTGGACCTAGTGATCTCTTCCTTGATTACTCTCTAATACCTCCTGGAAGTATGCTTTATCTTCTATCATCTAGTATTTTATTACCTAATTATAACATTCCTCAAATATTGATTTCTGGATATACATTTGATTTACGCAAATAGTGGAAATCTTTTCTTAATTTACACATATCAGAGTTGATCTAATGGGTAAAAGACTTCTCCCATAAAATATTTTTAAACCTCTGACACCTGGTACCATTTGTCTGTGTTAGAACAAAATATGACAGAATATGCAATTAATACAGAATTTTTTATATTGAAAGTGAAGTCACTCAGTCATTCTGACTCTTTGCGACCCCATGGACTGTAGCCTATCAGGCTCCTCTGTCCATGGGACTTTCCAGGCAGGAGTACTGGAGTGGGTTGCCATTTCCTTCTCCAGCAGATCCTCCCGAGCCAGGGCTTGAACCTGGGTCTCCCACATTGTAGGCAGACACCTTACTGTCTGAGCCACCAGGGGTCTCCATTTATACTGTAGAATATTGTTCTCAAACTAATATCCAATCCACTGCAGACTAATTCTTTTGTAAAATACAATAAAAATGAATCACCAAAAAAAGAATATTTTGAAAAAACAAAAAATCCAATTTTTAAAATTATTTGTTGCAATAGAAATAAAATCAATCTGTCAAACTGGTCTAAAATTAGTTCTCTCAAAAATTTTTTCATTCTCAATGACTGTTCTTGTCATAAATTGAAAGCAAAGAGTTCATAAAACTGTACTGATCTGTGAATAAGATGTTGAATTGCACTGTTCTTGAAAAGCAAGTTTGACTTACTCTTTTTTTTTTAAGTTTGAGATTCTTCCACAAAAATAAGGGAGCTTTTTATTCCGCTCTCTCAGCTTGTAGTATTCTCTTAAGTGACTGGAGCTCCCTAACTTCAGATAATCTCTACATTCAGTGACTGGATCCTTAATATTCATTTGCGATTCATGGGGTCGCAAAGAGTGGGACATGACTGAGTGACTGAACTGAACTGAACTGAAATAGCAGGGAGGGAACACAGCTCCACCTATCAACAGAAAATTGGATTAAAGATTTACTGAGCACAGCCCCACTGATCAGAGCAAGACCCAGTTTCCCCCTCAGTCAGTCTCTCCCAAAAGGAAGCTTCCTAAATCCTCTTATCCTTGTCCACCACAGGGAAGACAGACAGACAACCACAATCACAGAAAACTAACCAATCTGATCACATGGACCACAGCCTTGTCTAACTCAATGAAACTATGCAGGACCACCCAAGACGGACAGGTCAAAGTGGAGAGTTATGACAAAACGTGGTCCACTGGAGAAGGGAATGGCAAACTGCTTCAGTATTCTTGCCTTGAGGACCCCATGAACAGTATGAAGAGGCAAAAAGATAGGACACTGAAAGATGAACTCCCCAGGTTGATAGATGCCCAGTATGCTACTGGAGATCAGTGGAGAAATAACTCCAGAAAGAATGAAGAGACAGAGCCAAAGCAAAAACAACATCCAGTTGTGGATGTGACTGGTGATGGAAGCAAAGTCCAATGCTGTAAAGAGCAATACTGCATAGGAACCTAGACTGTTAGGTCCATGAATCAAGGCAAATTGGAAGTGGTCGAACAGGAGATGGCAAGAGTGAACATTGACATTTTAGGAATTGGTGAACTAAAATGGACTGGAATGGGTGAATTTAACTCAGATGACCATTATATCTACTACTGTGGGCAAGAATCCCTTAGAAGAAATCGAGTAGCCATCATAGTTTTCAAAAGAGTCTGAAATGCAGTACTTGGATACAATCTCAGAAACAACAGAATGATCTCTGTTCATCTCCAAGGCAAACCTTTCAATATCACGGTAATCCAAGTCTATGCCCCAACCAGTAATGCTGAAGAAGCTGAAGTTGAGTGGTTCTATGAAGACCTACAAGACCTTCTAGAACTAACACCCAAAAAGATGTCCTTTTCATTATAGGGGACTGGAATGCAAAAGTAGGAAGTCAAGAAACACCTGGAGCAACAGGCAAATTTGGTCTTGGTAGTACAGAATGAAGAAGGGCAATGGCTTACAGAGTTTTGTCAAGAGAAAGTACTGGTCATAGCAAACACCCTCTTCCAACAACACAAGAGAAGACTCTACACATGGACATCACCAGATAGTCAACACTGAAATCAAATTGATTATATTCTTTGCCCCCAAAAATGGAGGAGCTCTATACAGTCAGCAAAAACAAGACCAGGAGCTGACTGTGGCTCAGATCATGAATTCCTTACTGCCAAATTCAGACTTAAATTGAAGAAAGTAGGGAAAACCACTAACCATTCAGGTATGACCTAAATCAAATCCCTTATGATTATACAGTGAAAGTGAGAAATCGATTTAAGGGAATAGATCTGAAAGACCGAGTGCCTGATGAACTATGGACAGAGGATCGTGACATTGTACAGGAGACAGGGATCAAGACCGTCCCCAAGAAAAGGAAATGCAAAAAACCAAAATGGCTTTCTGAGGAGGCCTTATAAATCGCTACGGAAAGAAAAGTGAAAGGCAAAGGAGAAAAGGAAAGATATACCCATTTGAATGCAGAGTTTCAAAGAATGGCAAGGAGAGATAAGAAAGCCTTCCTCAGTGATCAGTGCAAAGAAATAAAGGAAAAACAATAGAATGGGAAAGACTAGAGATCTCTTCATGAATATTAGAGATACCAAGGGAACATTTCATGCAAAGATGGGCACAATAAAGGACAGAAATGGTATGGACCTAACAGAAGCAGAAGATATTAAGAAGAGGTGACAAGAATACACAGAAGAACTATACAAAAAAGATCTTCACAACCCAGATAATCATGATGGTGTGACCACTCACCTAGGGCCAGACATCCTGAAATGTGAAGTCAAGTAGGTCTTAGGAAGTGTCACTATGAACAAAGTTAGTAGAGGTGATGGAATTCCAGTTGAACTATTTGAAATCCTGAAAGGTGATGCTGTGAAAGTGATGCACTCAATATGCCAGCAAATTTGGAAAACACATTAGTGGCTACAGGACTGGAAAAGGTCAGTTTTCATTCCAGTCCAAAAAAAGCAACGCTAAAGAATGCTCAAACTGCCGCACAATTGCACTTATCTCACACGCCAGTAAAGTAATGCTCACAATTCTCCAAGCCAGGCTTCAACAGTACGTGAACGGTGAACTTCCAGATGTTCAAGCTGGTTTTAGAAAAAGGAGAGAAACCAGAGATCAAATTTAAGTAGGTATGTGTTAAGCCTCATCTGTATTTAGCCTCAAAGGGAGTGAGTTGTTCAGATCCTTTCTTGATAATGGCTTTTAGTAGAAAGAAAAGAGGACAGACAGCCTGTGTAAGAGCCAAGTGACTCAGGTGTAGAGAGGGTCACTACCAAAGTAGGTCATATCCAGGCCACATGCCTGCTAACAAGTCACCAGGTGTTTAACCATGATTTTAGTGTCAGCATCATTGTCCAGGTGGGAAACAATCCAAAAAGTTGATGATGGAGAAAATACACGTAAGATCATTCTGCTGCGAAAATATCGGAGGTTTTAAAGGTGTTTGTTTCCTTTTGATTTATTGTAAGAAAGAATACAGAAGTTACTATTGCTCAAAATAGTCATTCTACTGGAAACCTCAAATAGCAAATTAGAATTATATATATATGTATATATATATATATATACACACACACACACACACATATATATTGAAAGATAGTTGCTAGGAGAGTAGATTTTCCAGACCCCGATGAAAGATTCATTTTGCAATCAGCTTAAGCCTATATTTTTGAAACTCAAAACCTTACTCATCTGGCAGAGAAGAGGATCATAACCACTGAGAGGGAATACAAAGATCTTTCAGAGCATCCAGATTTTACTTCTAAATCTTAATCTTCAAGGACTTTCCCATATACTTTTAAAAATCTTATTTGCCTGTCAAGGAATTTTATGCATTATTTCACAACCAAGTTAACTATTAATGCAAAAATTTACCTTTATAAGGACCCAAGAGAGATATTTTTCTCTGACAATGCATTAAAAATGCAGCGCTTCCCCTGAGCTACTCATTTCTTTTGTCTTTTTCTTAGCTTTGTTGCTTATTAGATTTAAGACTTTGATAATGTATTTAACTTTCATGGTCTTCACTTTGATTTCAAAGGTGGGGATAAAAATTTTACCCACTTTATAGAGTTGATCTATAGATTAAATGAATTAATATAGCAAAAATATTTAAACAGTGCTTGGAACATAAGTATTTAACAAGTGTAAGCTGTTATTGTTGTTACTATTTTCTTTCACGAACTTGGTGACTCTTTTAACTATTTGTTTTCCTTTTTGCTTTCTTTCCTAGGAACATTAAGGATTATATCTGCTTACTCTAGAAGCTGTCCACTATTCTTTTATTCCCCTTATTCTCAATTTGTCATCAATTTAATCTTTATTTTTCTATTTTGCATGCATATTCATAGGCTGCCTCAAATTCTTTTTGGAGTAAAGTGGCATATCAATCAGTTCATCTATCAGTCTCTTAAAATTGGATTATGGGTCCACCTGTGGACAAGAAAACTTCAAGGACATTTTAAAATCATGATTGGCTTAAATTTGTTTTGCTGAACCTATCACTTGAGAGGACCTGAGAGGACATGCTTGTGGCTCAGATGGTAAAGAATCCGCCTGTGATTCGATCCCTCAGGTTCGATCCCTGAGTTGGGAAGATCCCCTGAAGAAGGGAATGGCAACCCCCTCCAGTATTCTTGCCTAGAGAATTCCACAGACAGAGGAGTCCATGGGGTCGCAATGAGTCAGACGACTGAATATGCTTTCACTTTCACTTTTCAACACTTGAGAGGGAGATGGAATTACTGTATTTGATTTGGAAAATCATTACTGCCATGTGTCTGAGGCCAATCCTCAAAGTAAATTTCTGTTACACCGAGGAGGAGTGCTGGGATAGGTGATAGGAGTCCTCCTCACTGTCAGTCACGGTAGAGCATCCCAAATCACCCAGGTACCCCCGGTGCCAAGCACAGTTTTCTGGTGTATCATGATACTCAATAAAGGGTCGATGAAAGAACATAGCATTTTTGCTTGGGTACCGCATTTTTCATTTGGCAACTTGAGCTTAGGAACCTCAGTGATAATCATTGAATTCCCTTAAATGAAGCTTTATTTTCTGGAAACAAAACCTTCCTATCAAGCAAAACTCTAGGAAGCCTTTTGTGACTTATTCCCTGCATAATCCACTTTCTATCATTCCTCCACACTCACTCTATATTCTGAGATTATCAAGTCACATACCAGAGGAAGGTCTCTGAGACTAGCATGCTTTATCACTCATATTTATCTTTGAACCTGCTGATCTCTCTTGTCTGGTAAAGTACTTATCATTTAAATCTGGACTTATTTGCTAATTGACTCCACTAGAACTAGACATGCTGACATTTATGACCCTTCCATGCCAATGTATATCCTCATTGTAATCTTCTATACTTTGTATTTTGTTAACCTGATGCTCTGGTAACCGGTGGTGGAGAAAAATCACAGGTTTTATAATCGGGCAAAACCAGGTTGGGCCCTTTTTAGCTGTGTAAGCCCTGTTGCTTAACCTTGCTGAGAGGTTACTTGTTTTGAAATGAGGATAGTAAAGTTTATCTCATAAGGTGCTGTAAAGATTAAATTAGGTAATATACGCAAAGGTCAAGCACATAGTCAGTGCTCAGTTAATAAATAATAGACACTCAATAACTAAAATGTGTGTGGCATCACTGTGTGATTCTTGAAAAAGTGAAGATTATATACCAGACATATGATGATAGGTGAAAAATCATTTTGAATTTTGATTTCAAGCATTATATTTTTTGAATTAAATTTATTTTAGGGCTATAAATGTCAGGGAGGAGAATCATGTTTTTATCTGCCTCCTAAAAAATACTTAGAATAGCATCATGTGTTAATAGACACTAATTATTTTGCTGAATGACCAGCAAGCAGATTTGCTTCTTTGCTTCACATTTCCTTAAGGCTCATCAGTGATTATCGTGGTATTAGAGCAGTAGTGTTCCAAAACCTCACCATAAGCACTGGTTTCCAGATGAGGCTATTCTTGAAAGACTTAATTTAAGCTTTTCCACTTAGCATTTAGTGTGACTTATTTTGTACAATGACAAAGCTGCAGGTGTTAACAAAATCTCTAAGAGTTTAAAAATGTGCTTGTGGTATATTTAAAGTGACCAAAATAACTTTTTTTAAGATTCAAAAATAAACTGTTGACATAAATCACAGAAATACCACTGCTTAAGAAATAAGATTTGTCGCATTTCATCATTTTCACTCAGAATGAAAGATCCTCTGTAATCTAGCCCTGGTTTGCCTTCCAGCCTTCTTCTGGACCCACCCTCTTTTCAGACCCTCTGCAGTCCAGGCTCAAGATGGAATTTTTTCCCCACCTCTGTCTCTGATTCCTCCTTCGCATCTGATGTGTTTTTGTGTAGAGACATGCCTTTTCCATCTTTTTATTCCATCATGGAGCTGAAACTCAGGACCTGGCAAATGGTGAGGGCTCAAGATGTATTTTCTTAGTGGCAGGTCCCTCAGAGAGCCTGAGTGGGGCTGTGAAGCATTCACACACATCCTGTCCTTCATGGGAAAGTCAATGGCTAGAGTTGTTGGAGTCTGTGGCTGGGATCCCTAGACTGGTGATAAAAGCTGTGCTTAAACTTTCCTGGCACTGTGCTTGATGGAGAATGGGTGCAGCCCGAGTGGCAGGGGAACTGAGGTTCACAGACTTGGCCCACAGACAGTGGATGGAGGTCAGAAGGGAAAAGGCAATTTTGAATGAATCACAAGGCATAACATATAGCTGACCTTTCTGCTTAGATCTCTCTCCAACTCCTAGCTTCTTCAGGATTTGTGGCAGAGCCCTGGGGAGAAGACACACATGGACAGTTAGTTCCTTTAGTCAGCAGTGCAAGAGGGCAGCTCAGTTGGAAAGCTGAGTGGGAAGAATACGATGTATGATGCTTATAAAAATTGTTTGTGTACCTATCTCTCTGATTCCTCATACTTCCACACTACAAAACCTAAAGAAATTTCTAGAATCTGTGCTCTTTCTTAGAGTAACAAGGTAACAGTGTTTAAAGTGCCTTGTAACTTCTTAGAAGAGATTATTTCTCTGTAGGGTCTCTCAGATGGAAGAAACCAAATGTGACATTTCACAATCTGGGAAGGGGGAGGCATCTTGCTAATTGAGAAAACATTTCTATTCACAGTCTTTAGACTGAGATTTTGACTATACTATCCCCCAACTAACATCTGTTCTTGGTAAAGATAGCATGGCTAAATTCAACCCGTCCATTATTTAAAGGATGAGGCATGTCTCCATTTTACCTTGGTGGGTCTATGGAGAAGGAAATATGACCAGGAATTTTTACAACCTCATGACCACACCAACTATTCTTTTTATGTATAATAACTTATTCTTCCATACCTCCTGAAGGAAATCTGAAAGATTGAGCATTAATCTTAAAATACTGAGTCATTAATAAGAGTTTGAGACTGAGAAACCAGCATTTGGTAAGTTTGCATGTCTCACCTACAGCAGTCTTTCCCCACCAACTCCCTGCAATATCAGGCTCAAGAGAAACATTGATGAGCTTTATAAAACACAAAGAAACTATTCCTTTGTACATCTGCATAATAAGTTGTTAATTTTCAACCCAGTTATATCTAAATGCTGACTTTGTTGTTGTTTGGTCGCTAAGTCATTGTCAGACTCTTTTGTGATGCTGTGGACTGTAGCCTGCCAGTCTAGTCTGTCCACGGGATTTCCCAGGCAACAACACTGGAGTGCCTTTTTTTTCTCCAGGGGATCTTCCTGGCCCAAGGATTGAACCTGAGTCTCCTGCATTGGCAGGTGGATTCTTTACCACTGAGCTACCCGGCAAGCCCAAATGATGACTACCATATATGAAATACTTCCCTTGCTTTCAGTCAAATATTGCTCATCTTTTAAAGCCCAAATTAAGTTCTGCACATTTGTCCTCCCTGCCCTCTCTCACCCAAAACTTATTAAATTTTCTTAAGTCACAGTAGCATCCTCTTTTATAACCTCTTAAAGCATTGTTATCTGTATTTTATATCTATCTATTTGACAGAGGCTCATGGACACAGTATGTGACTGGTTAGTCTTTCATTAAAAGCTTAGTTACCTTAACCACTGATTTGTCCATACTTGATTGGTTTAGACATACTATAGTCCCAGGAGCTAGGAACTTGGGAGCCCTAGTCTACAAAAAATTTCAGGATAGTTTTTAAAAAGGAATAAATGAACACTTGGCGGGGGATGCCTGTCACTAACACTGTACACATTAAAACACATTCTAGTGGGAATTTTTCAATGGTGCACATTAATTTCTAGTGTTTTTACATGGAATTCCACATAAATATGTAAAGCTTTATGTTTGTTTCTTATTTTTAAATTAATGTTCATTGTTGAAATTTTGAAAAGTGTGAAAAGGCATAAATGAGTACAAAAAAGTCACTTAATATCCTACTACTCATTTTGGCATACTTCCAACATTTCTTGTTACAAATTTGAGACTTTACATATAATTTGATATCTGATTTTTGCATTTAATATTATGAGGAATTTCCTTAGTCACTTAAAATACCTAGCAAACATTATTTTAAAAGCAAAAATGGATATTTCTTTGTTTCCTATTCTCATTATATGAATAATTCATGCTAGTTATAGAAATTTCAAATAATGCATAAATGTATAGGGCAACAGTAATAAATACATTGAAATTTAGTGTATATCCTTCCGGAATTTTGCCCTTCCATTTAAATATAAACTTGTGTGCATAAATACAGATAAAATGTAGGTACATAAACATGCAACCCTGAAATCACACTTGGTATATAGTTGGGTAGCCTATGTTTGTCACTTATTTTACTATCTATCATTTACATGTTTATTCTTTACTTCATTAAACAGCTACATGGTATTATATGGTAAAAGTTGTAGTGATTATATAAAATTCCATTGAATAGGTGTATGTAGTATACTTAACATCTCCTTGCTGCATATGCCCACTCTCCCATTGATGGAGACATTGTTTTCTTAACCTTTAAAACTAAAAATAATTCTAAATTAAAAATAATATTGTGATGAACGTCTTTACCCATAAAGTGTGTCCACACAAAATTATTTCCTTAGTAGAGCCCCACTGTTGAAATTATTTATTCAAGTAGGTGAAAAAGCTTAAGATTCCTGATAAATATTATAAATTTTCTATAGTTTTAAGAATTTCTTTGCTATTTCTTATTTCATGTAAAATTCTTGCATTACCTACTCTTTAGTTTTTAAACTCACATCCTAAAAGCCTTTTCCATTTAAATTTGCAGTTCTGTCATTTTCACTGAAGATATTGGGCATGCTTTTGTAAATCTTAATTCCAGAAAGACTACTGTATCGGTGGCCACTGTGTGTGAAATTTGCTTGTAGATTGATTTGATGGTATTCTTTGGCATTTTGTCCTTTGTCAGCCCCTTTGGGAAAGTTTATGACAATAAACACAATATAGCATACCCAACAATATGAACTAGGTCTTCAAAAATGGCATTAACTGGTTTCATTCTGTACTAGTATCTACTGAGAGATGAAGTTTTATTTAGGAAAGTACTCAAGCCTGAAGTCTTTTGCAATCTTATCTATGAGATGTGTGCATTCAGAGTTAAAATTTCATGAGAACTTTGCTCAAGGAATTACTCTTCACCTCTGTTCAGTGCTAATTTACTTTACTTGTAAGCAAACAGAATGTAGTTATACTATTTCTGTCTTAAGAACATATGCATGTTGTTCCATTAGTAGTAATATTTTCATCAGAATATTGTTGAACATTAGCAAGTGATAACATTTGTAGGCAGTAATCAGAGACTTGACAGCTTTTCTCATCGCTAACATTCTTCCTTCTAGGAGGCGAGAGATGTAAATTGAATAGAACACTTCAGAAAGTGATTATTAGCTGATGTTAACTCAAATACCAAGTTGAAGTTGGATTACTCACTTTAAAAAAGAAAGTCATCTTCTGAGGTATCCTAATGGCTTCAATTTATAGGTGACAGCCATAACAGAGTGGGGAGTGAAATACAATTGTGCAAAGTTTCTTATCTTTCACAGAGAAAATATGAGTTATCATGTGTGAGTTTCTTCAACTCCCTGCTGTGCACCGAAAATTTATGGGAATCCGTTCCACGTCCTTCTTTCTTCCTCAGTTGTCAAGGAAGAAGAGCCTCTCCTCCTACCTAAAACGAAGCTCTCCTACCTCCTCCAGGACTTTTGTACCTCTGTCAGAACTTCTTTCTCACCTGCTCTTAACAGCCAAGCTTTTGAAAAATGCCATTTGGTTCTTCTCCTTTTATTTTACTTTTTTTGATGTTTAATTTTAATTTCCTACCCAACTGTACATCCCTTTTCCAACCACAGTTATATGAGGGAACTAAGCCATACAAGTGTGTTCTCTTGGCAGAACTGTTAGCCTTGGCCCTGCTTCATTCTGTACTCCAAGGCCAAATTTGCCTGTTACTCCAGGTATCTCTTGACTTCCTACTTTTGCATTCCAGCCCCCTATAATAAAATGGACGTATTTTGGGTGTGTTAGTTATAGAAGGTCTTGTAGGTCTTCATAGAACTGTTCAACTTCAGCATTACTGGTCATGGCATAGACTTGGATTACTGTGATATTGAATGGTTTGCCTTGGAGACGAATAGAGATCATTCTGTTGTTTTTGAGATTGCATCCAAGAACTGCATTTCAGACTCTTTTTGTTGACCATGAGGGTTATTCCATTTCTTCTAAGGGATTCTTGCCCACAGTAGTAGATATAATGGTCATCTGAGTTAAACTCACCCATTCCAGTCCATTTTAGTTCACTGATGCCTAAAATGTTGATGTTCACTCTTGCTGTCTCCTGTGAGTTTGGTATATTTGTTAACCTGGCCCCCTCCCGGGAGCATCATCAAGTGATGATGTTTCACAGTCAAAGGACATGCTCCTCCCAACATGGCCCTCTCTGCAAGACTCTCCTCCTAGATCACAGGGACTGCATCCTTATCTTGGTTTTTAAGGTCTATTCTCCCTTTGCAAATTGTGCCTTAATTAAGCCTTACTTTCTTTTTGTTGTTCAGTTACTCAGTAGTGTCTGACTCTTGTGACCCCATGGACTTAAATTATCCTAGTTTGGGAGTACCACATGTTTGCTGTTGGGACCTTAACTAAATTATATTGGTTGGTAGTGGTTGTGATTCTCTCTAGCCACTTCCCGTGTAAAGAAGTCTCTCTTCCATGGTTTCTGGTCATGGAGTCTCCCTGCTGGTAGTACCTGGGTGCTTTACTATGGGCTGTTGGTTCCTTAACTGTACTTGGAACTGTAAAGAGGCCTTTGCTGAACTGAGAAGAAGAAAGTGAAAGTCGTGTCTGACTCTTTGCAACCCCATGGACTACATAGTCCATGGAATTCTCCAGGCCAGAATACTGGAGTGGCTAGCCTTTCCCTTCTCCAGGGGACCTTCCCAACCCAGGGATCGAACCCAGGTCTCCTGCATTGCAGGCGACTCTTCACCAGCTGAGCCACAAGGGAAGTCCAAGAATACTGGAATGGGTAGCCTATCACTTCTTCAGGGGATCTTCCTGACCTAGGAATCTAATGGGGGTCTCCTGCCAACTGAGCTATTAAGGAAGTTAAGAGGTCCGGGTTCATTTCCCGGTCCATGCAGCCACAGCATCCCCTTTATATTTGCGGGCTTCCCTGATAGCTCAGTTGGTAAAGAATCCGCCTGCAATGCAGGAGACCCCGGTTCAATTTCTGGGTCGGGAAGATCCTCTGGAGAAGGGAAAGGCTACCCACTCCAGTATTCTGGCCTGGAGAATTCCATGGATTGCATAGTCCATGGGGTTGCAAAGAGTTGGACAGGACTGACTGACTTTCATTTTTGCTGAACTATTCTGTTAAATACTTGTATGCTATTTCTGGCTAGAACTTTGACTGATACAGCAGGCACTAAATAATATTGAATGAATGAATGAAACTTCTATTATCATTGTATTGTAATACCTTTGTTGCTTTTCTATTATTGCCTCAAGACTGAAAACCACTGAAGGGAACAGTAATTACAGCCTTAGAACTTAGCATAATACTTAATCAATAAGGTCTGACAGATAAAAGTTCCTGAATGCTGAATGAATTTGACTTAGAATCTGAATCTGGTTCTTGAGTTTATGGGCCATTTGACCTTGGCTTAGTCCTTTCAGGATGGCCGAGCAGTGTAGTGGTCTAAGGTGCTGCGTGCAGGTCCCAGTCTCCCCTGGAGGCGTAGGTTCGAATCCCACTCCTGACAAGCCAGCCTTTCGGTCTTCTTCATGACTCAAGTGGTAAAGAATCTGCCTGCAAGGCAGGAGACACAGGAGATGTGGGTTCGATTGCTGGGTCAGGAAGATCCCGTGGAGGAGGTAATGGCAACGCCATTATTCTTACCTGGAGAATCCTGTGGACAGAGGAGCCTTGTGGGTATAGTCCCTAGTGTCTCAAAGAGTCAGACCCGACTGAGCATGCAGGCACTGGCCCCTTAGTTTCTATAAAACATAAAGAACCTAAGTGTATTTAATGTTAAAAGTATTAATAGTTATTCCACATGGTAATAATATTTATCCTTTATGCTTATTGTAAACTATAGAGATGCTTTTTAAATGTAAGAATTCACTTTAAAAGAGAATGATATATGCAAGCTATTCCTGTTCTAGAGGAAATAGTTGCTGGTCAATAAGTACCATAAATTCCTTCTTTTGTAAGTTGGTTTGCAGCCCTTTTTACATTCTTTTGTCGGAACATAAAGTCATCTGGACCATTTTCCATGCTTATCATGAAACCAGGAACTTTGTTTTCATCTGAGAGTGTAAAGCCACTAAAATGCCTATGGATTTGGGTCTAAGGCTCTGACTCTGCTGGTGAAGGTATAATTTATTTCCTTTACCCCAACACTGAAAGAACAGCCTTTAAGACAAATGTGGTCATCTATAGGTAGGAACCTATTTTAAAACCTTTACTAGATTACTGCATATCAGTCTTATTTGTGAAGTTATCAATCATTGGCTTGTCCTATCCAAGAAATGAATATAGGTTCACATATCTTTAATAGCATTTAGTTGTGTTATCTTGGTTTTTTCTCTTGATTTACTTATCTCAGGGTTGATTATTCATCCTCCCTTTAATAGCCTGGGCTCAGCCTACCTCTGTGATCCTTGGCTACACTGCTGGCTTGGCTTGAAAGGCAGGTGTGTGACAGGGAAGTTGTTATCACTAAACATAAAGATAATGAATGAGTTACAATCATAATAACAATAGGAATAAATGATTCATGCTGATAATTATGGAGCACTTACTTTGTGCCAGGGACTGTACTAGGCACTTTACAGACAATAACCTATTTGATCTTGACAGCAACAATTATAAGGTATATATAATTATTATCTCTCCATTTTATAGATGAGGAAACTGAAAACAGAAAGGTTGTGACACGTTTTTCAGATTGTAAGGAGTGACACCAGCCATGAGTCCAGGAAATCTGACTCTAGAGTTCTTAACCACCTATGCCATGTTGCCCCTTATAATGATAGAAGAGTTAGGATTAAAATTAACATATGTGGTCATTGAATTTAAATCTAATACTTTTGTTTCTTCCTCCCTTCTTTCAGCCTTCCTTCTTTTACCCCCTATATAACTTTAGTTAGTTATAAGAATGTTTTAAAACTTGTTATAAGCATAGAAAGAACACTCACATATTTAATACCTAGAATCTTTAGTTAGATTTATGAAGTCTGGAGAAAATATTTACAAATAATTACAGTATTTTTTTCTTTTTGTAAGCAAGATACCGTAGCTAGCTCTGAGAGAAAAGTTGGTTTAGATTTCCTTTGTTGAATGGTTCCTAATAACCAGATCAAGATTATTTCTAAATAGCATGATAATTAGTCATGTGCAAATGAGTGCTTTTAAGTGCTTAATAGTATCTGAATATATTTTTAAACAGTTTCCTGAAATTTTGTGGAAAATGTATTTGTTTAAAAAATACATTGTTTAGAGATAGTATAAACACTAGTGTGGCCTTCTTCTGACTGATTACAAATTCAGCTTTAGTGGAAGTGGAGTGTGAATTAAGGAAGGATTTTTCTTTCCCAATGCTCCTCATTCCATTTGGAAAAATTAAGGAGGGTAAGGAAAGGGTCCTGTGATTCTTTTTAAACACACCATGGTATTTGGGACCAACAGCAGGCATCCGCTGAGTGCTGCTGGCTGATGAGGATGAGAGAACAGATGTGCCCCAGGAGTGCGTTTCCCAGTGTAGACAGTCCCTTTTGGAGGATAAGATCACAGGAAATGGAAGCCACTTTTACAAAAGAAAAAAAAGAAAAACAAAATGTTGGTTTGTAATTTTTTTTTTGGTTGTTTTAGAATTTCCATTTTTAGATGAATTTCTCACTTCTGTGAATTTATGAAAGGCAAATTATGACTTCCAGTGTTTTTCTCTCAAGCTATCCACTCAGTTTTCCATTTTACATTCCTCAAATGATTCCATTCTGTTAGAAATGTTATATGCAATTCTGTATTTACACAAGGAGTGAATTGCCAGTGGGAGGGTTGAGATTTGGGGAGTTTGGATCACGAGCATCTCTTATATTGCCTCCTGTATGTACTCATAGTAAGATTAAGTTCGGCAGGTAACCTAACTTAACAGCAAAACTGAGCAACTTGGAATAAAAAAATACTAGAAAGTAAGACAGACAAAAGAAATTCTCCTATTTGAAGAGGCTCAATTAGAAGCATCAACTAGATCAATACAGACACTTGATAAAATCCTCAAAATAAAGAGACTTAATAAAAATCCTCAAAATAAAGGTCAAGATGCAGACATTAACATTCTAAAATACTCAGAATTTATTCAGTCAATTTTATTGCATGCCTACTATGTACCAAATACTGTCCTAGGTGGTTAAGTACACAACACTGAATAGAATAAAAATCTCTAACCTTGTGGAGTTTGCATCAAGTAGAAGTGGAGGGGAGATGCATAGTACTCAAATAAATAAGTAAAAATGCAGTACTTCAAATAGAAATAAGGAAGGAAGGGAGATTAAAAAAATGACAGAATGTGAGGGGTGTTCAATTTTAGTAAGTGACTTGTGAATAACTAACTCACATGATGGGATGTGTGGAGCATATATTTGGGAGAAGAGCATTGCTACAAAGGAGATACCAAGTGCAGAGTGTCTGGGCAGTGTTGTGCCCGGCATGCTCAAGGGAGGCATAGTGTTAAAAGACATGAGGTCAGAAGAAGTCATTGGGAAGTAGATCAGTTATCTAGGGATCTTGCAGGCCACTGTTAAGACTTTGGCTTTTATTTTTTCTGGTTTCTATCTTGAAAATAAGTTGTAGTATGACAAGAGTACTAGCAGGTAGACTAGTTAAGAGGCTAATGAAATGACCCCAGTGAGAGGTAATGACAGCTTGAAGGAATGGTGTAGGTGGTGAGACAGGATCAAATTCTGGATTTATTTTAAAGGTAGAGATATCAGAATTTTGCTAATGGGTTGGAGGTAGTTTATGAAAGAAAGAGTGAAATTAAGCATGAATCCAAGTTTTTGGCTTGAGTAGTTGGGAGTTTAGGAGTTGGGAAAAACTCCAGATTGCAGAGGGAGGATGGGACGCTTGATTTTGGACATCTAAGTGAACTTGCTGAATAGCAGGTACAAAGGTTACAATGAGGGAAGAGATTGGGGCTAAGGTATACATCTGGAAATCATTCATATATAGGTGGTTTTAAATAGGTAAGAATGGATTTGTTCATGAAATAAAATTCCCCAGTTCCAATGCTTTTGTCTTTTCTGATGGTGATGGTGCAAACAAGCTGATTTTACTTGTTAACTTTGACATACTTGAAGTTGGTCTGTTGATCACATTGAGCACAGATCTTTTCTCTCCTTTAGCTTTCAGCTTCAACTATCATCTTCTTCCCTGTGGAAGCTTGTCTGTGGCGGTAGGCCTGACCACTAGTGAGCACTACTGAGCCTTCCAACCCAAGGCCCCTCGGAGAGAGTACTACTCACACTGTTGCAGTTCAAAACAAAATAAAACATAGCAGAAAACATCCAACTCCAGAACATGCTGGCAGATGATGAAAAAATTTATTTCAGATTTTGTGATTTGACAGAGAAGAAGGTTGACAGTGCACCTGTACAGATGAAATATAATAAAAATCTCCTCCTTTGCTCTTCCCCCTCAGTTTTTCCTAGGCTGCCAGCTGTCACATCTTCATTCTTCTTCCCCACCCTCTTCACTATTTCTCAGAACTCCTCTTACTATCCAAATAATTCACCTTTGGTTTTACGCTTGTTTACTCTTCGCCCTCCACTAAACAAAACCCCTATCTACATTTAACCAAATCTATTACTTCTACAAAGCAGTTCTGCAACCTTCTATTGAAACTCATGTTTGTCTTTTAGGTGACTAGCTGTCCATATCAAAGTGCTTATCCAAAGTACTATACCAAAAAAACCCCAGGTCTTTTTAAGCGTGTGTTTTTGCCTGTGTGTATGTGTGTGTGTGTAAGGGAGATAGAGAGAGAAACAGAAAACAGAGAAAGAGGAAAGAAAGAGACTGGGTGTTGAAGAGGTAACTCTCCAAATCAATGCACATTTGTTCCCTAGTTTGGATAAGAACTACAATATATGCTGAGAATGTATTATTTTTATTTGGTCATAATTTGAATAAGGAACAATATAAAATGCCAAGAAATTTTTGATCGTATCTTCACAATCTTTTTACTAATCTTTACCATCCTATTACTTATTCATGTTAATATAATTATTTTCAAACTCTCTTCCTCTGCCATATAAATATGCATCACTGGATAATTGGATATAAACCAGTATATGTTCTATTTTAACATTTTCCCTTATACTAGTCTTCTCTACTATCATGGATACCGCACTGTGCTGTCCAAATCCCCTGTTCAGAACAGAGGGACTTATTTCCTCAGTTGATGGGAAGAACTGTCCTCTGTTGTTGAGGCTCTTGAGAGCCTTCTTGCTCAAATTCCATGCCTTTGAAATGAGGATAAAAATGGCTCAGGATCCTCACCCCAACTCAGGACAACTGGAAAGGGCCCTCCCAGCCCCAGGGCTCTCACTGTGCAGTCAGCCCTGGCCGTGTTGTGGCTTCACTGCAGCCTGACTTCCTCTGCTAGCCTGCTGCCTTCTCTTCCCCTCAAGCGGTTTGATCCTGAGGGCTGTGCCTACCACACACTAATCTCTGTCTCAGCTCTGTTTTCTGGAGAAGCTGACCGCAACGCTCCCTCCTGGCCACCTCCTACCAGAATATTTGAGACTAAGGGAATTTTTCCCCACCTCTTCTTGAGCTGCCTGCTTCTCCTGGTCCTGTGTGTCTCTGTGTCTCCTCTCTGCTGTGAGCCACTTTCTGAACCGTGATGTTGCTCTCTCCCAGCAGGTGCCCCTCTAGAGCATTCCACGTGGGACAGACCCCATCCCCTTTACTATCTTATTTTCATTCCCTGCAATAGCCACCCACACCAGGCTACAAGGATATATCAGAATTATTGAAGCATTGCAGGCAACCGAAAGCTTGAGTTCTTATCATATTCTTTGTTTTCAAATCCTTGTCTTTCCCTCCCCCCACCACCACACACACACTGCAATAAGCATTTCCATTTTCAGACATTCATAGTACATCTCTTCTTTTTCTTTTAGAGAAATCTCACTCTCAACCTGTAAGATTTCTAGACTCTCTCCTTCAGAGATCATACCCCATTTCCAGGGAGTGTTAATTCAATCCTAAAGTCTGGGTATCGACTGGACAGTCTCCTGTGGGTGCTGGCACTTCAAATCAGTCTACACACAGTGTAGTTATCAATGTAATATACATATCTGTCTCCTCAGTTTCCCCAGTCACCTGGTGGTTCATTATTAAATCATCTCCTAAGGGCAAATGAAAATTTTCAGAGCTAGTATTATCTACCTCTGTGCTCCACAGTAGTGTATCCACCAGCCAGTTCCACTTAGAGGTATCTGTTACTTCCAATTCTTGAGTTATGAGTTGACATAGCTCTGGTTTTTGTTTTCTCTTGGCTTCTAAATCAGTTATAATTCACCCGCCTTGTTTCCACCCTGAGAATTGTGCTGTTGTCATCTTCTTTCCCGTTCTTTTTGTACTCTGGATTTATGCTTTAAAAATCTTTGTTGTCATTTTAATGGGGTTTTAGGAGAACCCGTGACAAATGCATGTTCAATCCACTGTATTTAACTCAAAATTCCAAACAGAGTATTCTCAAACAGTTAAAATTTGTCTCATAGACCTTAGATTTATATTAAAATTGTAGGAAACTCATTATTATGAAATATAGGAATTAATCTCTAAAAGAATTTGTTGTAGGATAAATATTTTGGCTACCATTGAGGTTAAATCATATTGAAATAGGAGGAAAGAGGATTTTCTATAATTCCATATGAAATATATTAAAATAGCATTTCAATATAAGGATTTGTGAATATAGCCTATCAGTTTTCTAAAATTTCCCAGTCCTTTCTGGGGAAGGCTTCTTCATCTTTTTAAACTTCTAAGTAAGAAAAGTAGTCAGGAAAGAATATTTTCCCCAGTAAGCTTTTACTTAACATGAATTTATATCTCTTGTGACCTATTTTTTACCTTCAGTCTTTATCAGGCTATAAAGTAGCACATTTTAAAAATCATGGAATTTCATATTTAGAGATGACAAAAAAAATGCCTTTATTACCAGTAAGCCAAAGAGTTAAGAAAAATAGCACTTTGTTCTTGAGTATTAAAGGGAAAAGTCTGAGCAATACACAAAGCAGTGAGGAAAAAGACACACATTTTAATAAATATATTACAAATCCAAAATGGTTTTTTAAAGTACTGAAGTTTGCAATTGTTATGAGATGAGTAACACCCCATAAAATATAGTTGTTGATTTCTATTTTCAAGGGTTTTCAACAGATAGTAGAAAGTTTTTCTTCCAGACCAAAAAATCAAATTGTTTTCTTAATTGAATTATAATCAATATATAGTATTATGTTAGTTTCAGGTGTACAACATAGTGATTGGATATTTTTATATATTACAAAATGATGGTCCATGATAAATCTAGCTAACATCTGTCATCATACAGAATTGTTATAATGTTACTGACTGTCTTCCCTATTCTGTATATTCTATACCCATATGTATTTATTTTATAGCTGGAACTTTATAGCTGTTAATCCTTTTCACCTATTTCATCCAATCCCAACTCCTTTCCCCTCTGGCAACTACAAGATTATTCTCTGTATCTGTGAGTCTGTTCTTACTTTGTTTTGTTTGTTCATTTATTTTGCTTTTTAGATTCCACATATAAATGAAATCATATGGTATTTGCCAATCTTCTAGGTCCATCTATGATTTTGCAAATGGCAAGATTAATTCTTTGTTTTATGACCAAGTAATACTTCATTGGATATGTATATCACATCTTTCTGTTTATTTATTGATGGACACTTCAGTTGCTTCCATATCCTGGCTATTGTAAATAATGCTGCAATGAACGTAGGGATACATATGTCTTTTCAAATTAGTGTTTTTGTATTCTTTGGATAAATACCCGAAGTAGAATTGCTGGATTGTATGGTAGTTCTAGTTTTAGTTTTTTGAGGAGCCTCCATACTGTTTTCCATAGTGGCTGCACCAATTTACATTCCCACTAAGGTACACTAGTGTTCCCCTTTTCTCCACATCCTTGCTGACAGTTGTTTCTTGTCTTTTTGATAATAGCTATTCTGACAGGTGTAAGATAATATCTCATTGTGGTTTGACTTGCATTTTCCTGATGATTAGTGATGTTGGGCATCTTTTTATGTGCCTGTTGATCATCTGAATGTCTTCTTTGGGAAAACGTCTACTCAGATCCTCGGCCTATTTTTAATTGTATTTCTTATTTCTTTGGTATTCAGTTGTATGAGTTCTTTATACATTTTTTATATCAATCCCTTATTAGATATATAATTGCCTTTTATTCAGTAGGTTGCCTTTTCATTTTACTGATGACTTTTTCACTGTGTGAAAGCTTTTATAATTTCAGCTTTGTAGTGGTTACATTTGCTTATTTTTTTGTTGCTCCTGCCTAAGGAGACATATGCAAAAAAAAAAAATTGCTCAGACTAATGTCAAAGAGTATTGCCTATATTTTCTTGTTGAACTTTTATGGTTTCAGGCCTTACATTGAATTCATTTTGAGTTTTTTTTTTTTAATATGATGTAAGAAAGTGGTCCAATTTCATTCTTTTGCATGTAGCTCTCTAGTTTTCCATTTATTAAAAAGACTATATTTTCCCCATTATATTGATTGTATAAGCATAGGTTTATTTTTGGGCTCTTTGTTATGTTCCATTGATCTATGTATCTGTTTTTGTGTCAGTACCATACTGTACTTTGATTACAGTAGCTTTGTAGTAAATTTGAAATCACGGAGCATGATACCTCTAGCTTTGTTCTTTTCTCTCAAGATTGCTTTGGCAATTCGGGGTCTTTTGTGGTTCCCATATAAATTTAAAAATTATTTGTTCTAGGTCTGTGAAAAATGTCATTGGCATTTTGATAGAAATTTCATGAAGCTGTAGATTGCTCTGGATAGTATGGATATTTTAAAAATACTGATTCTTTTTTTTTTTTTCAAATACGGATTCTTTCAATCCATGAACACAGTATATCTTTCCATTTATTTATGTTGTCTTCAATTTCTTTTATTAATGTCTTAACAGTTTTCAGAGTACAGGTCTTTCACCTTCTTGGTTAAATTCCTGGGGGTCAGACTTGACTGAGTGCACGCGTGCATGCACGAGCGCGCGCGCGCACACACACACACGCACACACACACACACACAGCACATTTCTTTTTGTTTCCTAATTGCTGTGACTAGGACTTCCAATACTATACTGAATAAAAATGGTGAGAGGGGAATCCTTGTCTTATTCCTAGTCTTAGAGAAAAAGCTTTCAGTTTTTCACTGTTGAGTATGTTAGCCATAGATTTGTCATATATGATCTTTTTATTCCCTCTACCTAGTCTGTTGATTTTTGACAAATCATAAATGGATGTTGAATTTAGTCAAATGCTTTTTATACATCTGTTGGGATAATTATATGCTTTTAGCCTTTTGGTTTCTTAATTTGATGTACTTGCAGATATTAAATGATCCTTGTATCCTCAGAATGAATCTCACTTTTTTCATATTGTGTGAACCTTTTAATGTGTTGTTGAATTGGTTTGTTAATATTTTGTTGGGGCTTTTTGCATCTATGTTCATCAAGGGTGTCTTTGGCCTACAGTTTTCTTTTTTGTAGTGTATCTGTCTGGTTTTGTTATCAGGGTAATACAGGCCTTGTAAAATTAATTTGGAAGTATTTTATCCTCTTTAATTTTTTGGGAATAATTTGAGAAAGTTAGATATTAAATTTTTAAATGTTGGGTAGAATTTACCTGTGAAGCCATCTAGACTTGTTTCTTGAGAGTTTTCTGATCATGGATTCAATTCTTTTACTAGTAATTGGTCAATTCAGATGTTGTTTCTTCATGATTCAGTCTAAGAAGATAGTATGTTTCTAGAAACTTATCTTCTAGATTGTCTAATTTGTTGTCTAATTATTCATGGTATTCTTTTATGAGGTGTAATTTCTCATTTCTGATTTTATTTGGTTTCTTTTTTTCTTGATGAATCTGGTTTTTCAGTTTTATTTATATTTTTAAAGAACCAGATCTTGGTTTTATTGATTTTTTTCTTTTTCTATTGCTTCTTTTTGTCTCTACCTCATATCTGGTCTTTATTATTTTCTTCCTTCTATTAATTTTCGGCTTTTTTTTTCTAGTTCCTTTATAAAATTAAGTTGTTTATTTTGAGATTTTTCTTATTTCTTAAAATAAGCCTTTATTGGTATGAATATCCCTCCTAGAACTCTTTTCACTGTATCCTGTGGATTTTTTAATCTTTCTGTTTCCATTTTCATATCTTAAGGTATTTGATCATTTATATGTCATTATTTCCTACTGCACTTGCAAGCTTCCTCAGTCCTTTTAAAAACTAATTTTATATATTTATTTATTTAACTTTTGCTTTCCTGGGTGGTTGTTGCTTTGCGCAGGTTTTCTCCATTGCAGCGAGTGGGAGCTACCCTCTAGTTGTGGTGCGCAGGCTTCTGACTGCAGTGGCTTCTCACTGCCGAGCACAGGCTCTAGGAGCGCAGGCTTCAGCAGCTGTGGCTCGGGGCTCTAGACACATGGGCTTCAGCAGGTGCGGCGTGGAGGCTCGGGAGTTGCAGCTCGAAGGCTCTAGAGTGCAGGCTCAGTGGTTGTGGCTCACAGGCCCTCACTCTTGAAGTGGTGGCTCTGCTGTGTGACCCAGGAGCACAGCCTCTCCTGGCCGTCAGAACCACCGTGCCCGGGCATTCCTTGTGTGGGCCGCATGCCCTTGCTCTCTGGGTTAGGGCCGCGGCACCTGTGCTGCAGTGAGGGCAGCGCTCGAGCACCTACCCAGGCAGACTGGGGCACGGCTGCTGCAGGGAGGGGATTGTCCCCGTGTGCTTGCTGACCCAGGTGTGGCCTATCCACTGTGTAGGGAGGTTGGGTCTCATCAGGATTCTTGTCTGTCATGAGTCTGTAAGAAAAACTGCCTGATTTATTCTTGATATGCTCCTGTTGCTGGGGGTTTGCTGAAGCCTATCAGTGTTCCAAAGAGAAAAATCTTATTTAGCACTTAGTTTTAGGCTCATTGGATGCCAGACCCTCAGGCAGCAGCTTTTAAACTGTGCATCCTGTGGGGCCATCATCTTAATCCCAGCTGGCCTCCAGACCGGGAGATATGGAGGTGTACCCTGGGAACAGTTGCAAAAATTGGGGTTCCTGAAAAGTGTATAAGCTCCTTTCTGAGGAGTCTTCATGCGGCTAATGGGGTGTGCAAGGATGGTATCTCCCTGCTTATGTTTCCTAAAAAGCACCTCCTTACCCTCCAGAGGAGAGCATAACTTTAAGTCTGTCCTGCAGGGTGAAACTTCAGGCTAAGTAGAAAGTAGTGCCCCGGGAGTGGTGGCCTACCAAGAACCCAGATTATTACAGTTGTGTAGAGCTCAGAAAAGCCAGCCTCCTCGGTCACTAGAGCTAAGAGATCAAGATGTGTCCCCTGAGTGAGTTCCATTCACCTGCTGGTTTTAGCCAAGCTTCCCCAGTGGCTCAGATGGTAAAGAATCTGCCTGCAGTGGTTCCATCCCTGGATCAGGAAGATCCCCTGGAGAAGAGAATGGCAACCCACTTCAGTATTCCTGCCTGGAGAATTCCATGGACAGAAAAGCCTGCTAGCTTTAGATAGGTAGCTGGAGAGTATAGGGGGTAGGATTTGTTCTTTTGTTTCAGAAAGGCGACTAGAAAATAAACTATTTACACCCATCAGCTTCAGCTGTCCACCATGAGAATGCCTTGTCTCTGCACCCGTGTTGGCTTTAGGCAAAGGATGGGAGAACCTCAGCCCCAGCGGGGGGAGGGGAGTTTCGAGTTGGCAGACTTTAGCGAGGAAGAAGGAGAAAACCACAACTGTTCAAGCCCACCTGTTCCAGCCAGGAAGTGAGGGAGTGCTGCAAGCCACTGGAGCTCTCTGGCTTCAGCAGCATGGCAGGGTAGTGCTCATGATCTGTTGCTTGCCCCTGTGTCCTGGCTGCCTGCCTGTATTGGTTAGATAGGAAAGTAACATCAGTGTCTGGAAATGTCTCAGTCTCTGGGGAGTGTTTCCAGCATGCCCATCTCTCTAACCGATTCTTCATATTCACAGATGTCTCTATCACTTTTCAAGCTGCTGTTGTTTTGCAGGGTCTTGGGGTGAGTGAGGTTGCATGGGAGCCCTTTAAGATGAGAGTCTTGGTGTCCTATAGCATTTTAGCATCCTTGGATGGTAGGCCCATTGGTTTTCTAAGCCAAGCATTTTGGGTGCTTTTCTCTCTTGTTTAGATTTCAGGG
The DNA here is from genome assembly GCF_023699985.2 of Odocoileus virginianus. Lineage (NCBI taxonomy): Eukaryota > Metazoa > Chordata > Mammalia > Artiodactyla > Cervidae > Odocoileus > Odocoileus virginianus. The sequence goes on along the minus strand of NC_069674.1, from coordinate 86,163,762 downwards.
GGTGGGGTGCCTGATATTGGGTGCCAAGGCCTTACTTCTTCAGGAGTAGCACCTGTCTGGTGAGATCCCTCCCTATTGGATGTCAGGGCATGGGTTCTTGCTAAGAGTGCTTCTCTGCCTCTCCTACATAACTTGATGTCATCCTTTTATTCTTTGTTGTGGAGCAGGTATTCAGCTAGCTCTAAGGTTTTTTTTAGAGGGGATCAATACACATGTGGGTATATGTTTGTTGTGTCCATGGGAGGAAGTAAGTTCAGGATCTTTCTGTGTCTCCATTTTGAACAGCCTCCTCTAAAGTTTCTTTCTGAAGAGTAGGAGGGTATTATTGGTGGGACTGGATTTACTCAGGGAAAGTCAGTTTAAGATAAAACAAAAGCATCCAGAAGAGGTGTTAGTGGTGCAAAAGTAACTGTGGTTTTGCATTGTTGAATTTGCTGTTTGATATTGGAGTATTTTTTTTCCTTTTCTTCATAAATGGTGACATTTCCTATTCTTCCAATTCTCTTTTAACATCTCCTTATGGTGTTAGACCATCTATTCTAAATTTGCCTTTGGAGTTGGGAGTATTGAACAGTCTTCAACAGTATTGAAGACTGACCAGAATATTACTTTCTTCAATCATGTCACCTAAAAACACACTATAATGGAAAGAATGTTTCTCTGTGACAAGTATTTAAAAAACAGATTACTTTTTGGTCTGTAATTCACATGTTTTATATGGAGGATCCACTTCCATGCAGCCTGTTTTTTGTCATGTCAATACTACTCTTAGATTGTGTTAGATAAGCCCACTGAAGATACATATCTATATTTTAAATTGAAACACACACACAGTAGTCTTTCCTTTTTCATTAAGGCTAAAACTTGAAGGAATACACACATTTCACTTACCTTAAATAATGTTGGATGGGAAAATCTAGTGTTCTTGATAAGCGTCTTAGAGTTTTGGTTTGGTGAGCTCCCTTATGTACCTTAAAACAACTATCGAGCCTTACTCTTGTGATGATGAAATAGGTATATGGTAGCTGCAAACAGAGCATTTTGTGGTTGACTAATTTAAAACCTTATTCTTAGTACAGGTGGTTGTTAGCCTATATTACAGCCCAAGCAGGAAAACAGGTGGCACAACCAAAGGAGAAGAGAGGGACTGAGTCACTCTTCTTATAGAAATGTGGACGGTGTGAGAGGAGGCAACAAGTTGCAGAAAAGTACATACAGCTCAGAAATAGCACCAAGTCCTTAATGTCCCACAGCCTGAGGTGTTGAGGGGTGAAAGCCTTTGAGCAGAACCCTGTGAGAGCTGCATCTGTGGGAGCTGCCGGCTACAGAAGAATGTGGTCACTGCCAAATTATGGCTCATTAGGCAGAGCGGAAGTGGTTGGACCAAGTATGGTGTGACTTCTCTCTCTGAGCGTCCCACAAACAAAAGCCAGCCAGTAGTCTAAAGGCAAGACAGACCAGGTGATGTAGTCTGCAGAGGCCGGTCTTCTGGGCACAGAGCCAGACTGAAAAAACAGTGGGCCTGGAGAGAATGGATGAAGTATTTCCTTTAAACTGAAGATGTGATCTGATTACTGTGAAACTGAAATTCCATTGAAATAAAACAGAAAATGTGACTCAGTAAAACTCAGATACTGATTACCGATTACACAAAGGTACAGATGATGAAGAGCAGGGTATAAATGAACAGTTAAGAATGGAACCCAAAATGAACTGACACATTTAACAATGTACTCAGTCAATATTTTGTTCATTTATTTATCCATTCAGTCATTTGTTTGTCTATTCAAGGTGAGTGGTTTACCATAAATTGTGATATATAGTCAAAGCCTAATTCAAATTTTAAGAAAAAACAAAACTCCTCTTTATTTAGTGTATCAGAGGGCCAGGATTAGAACTCTGGAGTAGTAGGGATAAAACAAATATAGTTGACCCTTGAACAACACAGGTTTGAATGATGCAGGTCCACTCATATGCAGAATTTTTTCAATAAATATGTAGTACGGTACTCTGTGACCCATGCTTGGTTGAATCTGTGGGTGTGGAATCGAGGATGGGAGTCCACCTGTAAAATTAGGCCTGGGTCTTCAGCTCCCTGGGGTTGGCGCCCTAGTTCTCCTATCGCTCAAAGGCCAGCTGTGTACAGCGCCTCGTGGGCTAAGTTTACGTGTTCTCAGCACTCTTGCCCACACGCTGGGACAGTGTTCTGTTGAGGAGCTGTCAGCTGTGGACTAGGACCATGGTTGCTTCAGCACACTGGCTAGGAGCTAGGTTCTGAAGGCGGACTGCCTGTGTTTGAATTTAGTCTCCAACACTCACATGTTAGCTCTAGGATTTTAGCATTAATTAACTTTTCTCTATCTCAATTTCCTCTTTAATGGCGATAGCTATTAGTACACAAATTTTAGGATTGTCATAACGATTAAATGGGACAGTCTGTGTACTAGCACCTAGCCTAATGCTTGGTGTATAGGAAATCCTTAATAAATATTATTATATCATTACCATATAATATTATATCAATACTATTTGAGGCTCCTCTCTGTGAGAAGATTGTACTGCTTACTTCATTCAAGTTACTTGGCTAAGTGACTTGCCTTTGCTAATGAAATATGAAGGGAATTGATGTATGCAACTTCCAAACAGAAGCTTTTAGAACCAATGTCCACCAGAGCTGTGCTCTCTTTGCCAAGAATATACTTTTGAGATATGCGCCATGCTCTATGTGTCTAAGCCTGCAAAAAGACACATCATGGAGGAGTCCGGAAGCTGAATTACTAAGGACCAATTTCATGAGCATGAAATAAATCTTTGAGATTTGAGGGAGCTGTTTGAGCATAACTTAGAGAAAGCAAATACGCCACGATAATTCATTGTCAGACTGTTACTTGTTCACTGTCTTTATGCCTGGAGGGCTTTGTTTCTTTTTTATAGAGTAAAATACATGTTCTATGCCTTATTGAGGTTGATCATTTGTCCAAAGACAGACTTGACCTCAGAGCACTGCCAGCTTTAAAAACAAGTTCATGTTACCCTCCACTCTCTTCCATCATTGTCTCATACTTGATACTTCGTTAACAGTAACATGGCAATTTATGAAAACTTAGTTAAAACGCTGTTGTTTTCTCGTTTAAGAATTATCTGACAGTGACACTCAGATCATTTAAAAGTTGCTTATTGCTATTCTTTTGCTTGGGAGAAATAATGCTTATAATTTTAAACATAAATTCACATTACTATAAATTATTAAAAGAAAATAGACAATGGTATAATGGGGATTAATTTACTTAATACTTTCTATGTGTTCCTGAATTGAATTAAAATAAAAATGGAAAATTCTGAAGTTACTAGAAAAGCTCGTTATGTAATAAAATCCAGAGATTAAAATTTTTAAACACTTGTTTATAAATTTTATGAAAGATTCTTCTAGATTTTCCAACTCTACTTAACACTACATGATTATAGATTTCAGTGATTTTATTTATTATAGAATAACTTTTTGTTAATAATCACTCCTCAAATTAAACTTTTTCCTGCATTTAAATTTTCTTAATACTATTTTATTATTGTATCCTATCTTCTTAGGTAGTCATAGATCTATAGAAGAGAATGTGTTTCTTCATAGGCAATTACAATCATCTTTAGACAAGGAAGGTACATTCCCAGTGTTCTGAATGTTTAGAAATAATAACTGCAGAGTTACTAACAGTAGAATATATAGAATATAACCCTCCTTTCTGGAGGGCTATAGTGTTAAACTGTCTTTAAATACTAATCTGAATAATATCAATGTTTTGGAAAATATTTACTATGTATGTGATTTTGGCTCAGAAGAAAGTAATGACTTAGAAAAGGATGGTAGACATACTTGCACCCTCCCTCTCCCCGCTTCCTTCCCTCCCTTCCTCTTCTCTTCCTACCTGCCAACAGAAAAGGCAGATTGGGCAGGAATCTCACTTGAAGAAGGATGCTGACCCCAGAAGGTGTGTTAGATCAGAGAGGGGCTCTTAGTTCTGGAAAAATTAAGACCCAACTAAGGCCTTGGGCTATTACTTAGAACTTCTGGATCTCAGTTTCCTTATTTATAAGTATTGGATTAGATTTGACAACTAAAATCAGGGTTACAAACTTCTGAAATCCCCTGAAATTCTGTAACACAACACAGTCTTCTTAATAAATTAACAGAATTTTTCTAGTAGAGCCAATATCAATTTTTTGAAACTTAACTTTGGAGTTTTGGCAGATATTATAAGTTGATTCACTCATCCATTCAAACTCTCTTTCCCTTGTCATTCTCTAGTATAGAGGCTGGAAAAAATATTAAGAAATATGATATAAAGTTTGTTATCTCAGCTTCCCTTCCCAACAGGGTTGATGGAATGACATAGTGTGGTTAGTAAGAACTAGGTAGTAGTGTGTTTGTGAATTCTGATAAAGTTTCTATTTTCCTTGATACATATGTTACCCATTTTATATTCCCCTCACCTTTGCCTTTTCTTACTCTGTAGAAAGTAGATTTGATGTCTGGTGCAGCAACAGCCGTTTTAGACAATTAGGAAAAGGCCTTGAAAAATCACAAAACCTTGGCCTTCTATTCTTGAGCTACCAAACCAATACCAGCAACTTTCTATCTCCAGATTTCTTATTGTGTTAAAAAATAAATAAATAAAACTTTTAGCTTGCCCAAGCTACTGTTTATTTAGATTTACCACAGCTGAAAGCAAACTTTTAACTCTTAGAGGACTGAAAACAGACACCTTTAAAAAGGAAGGCATCCTTAAATGTGTATATATTTATTCATATGGCAAACAACATTATGCAGCTGGTTAAACAGCCTAAGTTCAAAGGGTAACATTAAATTTATACTTTCACATCATAAGGTAACACTTTATAAGAGCTAAAATATAACTTACTGATTAGTTCAAGCATACTGAAAAACAGCCCACAAATAGCTTTAATTCATTCAAGTTCTTCCTTTAACTTAATTAGCATAAAATTTAGTTATGTTAAGAATTATTTTCTAACAAACACTTTAATTTACCCATCAGTATTATGTATAAATATAGGCATATGCATTTAAATATACATCTAGATTTTGAGATCTTTTCTTTCAATGTAAGCTTATTAGCTATAGATTTGAGGTACATAGGTCACTTTACATGGATATGAAAGCCTTTATTTTAAAAGGAATTCACTGTGAAAGTGTAAAAAACCAAGGCTTTTCTTTGATTGTTTTGTAATTCAAAAACTTGGTTTGACAGCCTGCTAACATGAAGGTGATAATAGCACTTCACATTTGTACATGACTAATTGCAGTTCAGAGTATTTCATAAATGAGCAAGGGGTTGTGATTAAACTTTACTATGACCCACACATTTTTGCATAAGAAAGGAATTATTAAAAATAGAGGCAACATATTCATCTAGTTCCCATTCAGTATTTAGTTAAGAGAAAGAAATCCTTAATGGGTAACATTCCAACCTCTATTTCTGCACAGACCTCTCCCTTCAATGGGGAATTCCTGAATAGATGTTGACCCATACAGGATCCATTGTTGCAGACCTAGAAATGGACAAAATTAATTCAGAAAAAATAGTTCTTTAATTCTTCTGAGATTATCAGCAACCATGAGAAAAATTATTCTCAAAATAAAATGATTTCTAGGAAAATTTATCTCAGTGAAAAGTAGAACTTTTATGGAGAGGACTAATAATGTGTTCACAGATTTTGTGGGGCAGGGGCGGGGGGGGGGTGGGTTACAAACAAAATGAAAACCCCATGATGTGAAGATGCTACAGTGGGTATACAGAATTGGCCTTTCAGGTTGGGTAGTTCAAGAGGTTCTGCCTGACGCTGGATATACCCTCTTATCTTATTAAAGATGCACATGCTGACTCAGTTTTAAATCTGACCAGGGAACCCAAACTTCAGGTCCACCTTGTACAGAAAACTTTCTGAGAAGTCACATACAAAGACTGGGAATGTTGCTCATTATTCTTATAACTCTTATAGCTCTTTTTTTCATCCTTTCATGTATTGTAGTATGCAAGGGAAGAGCCAGGTTTGGTGCATCTGAAGCTCAGACATATTTGGGGCCCAACTAAATAAAATAATACTAAATTATAAATACAGAGCCTTAGAAGGCATCTGTGCAAATGAGGGTCTCTGAAGTGGAAGCCTCATTTGCTTCGTAGTAAAATCTATCTCTGGTATATTATTCTAGCTAGATGTCTTTCTCCATTACTTCTAAATATTGTCTTTTTAAATGGCATTACCCTAAAACTAATACTGAGAAAAAAATTTAGTGGGTATTCAATTAATTTTGTTCACAGTGTTGTAATTAAAGGACGGGATTTTTTCATTTGTAAAAAATGTTACTTTTTAAACCTAATACGAAATCATTTTCAAACATACTATATATCATAACCAAATACAAACAGGTCCTGAAAGGCTATCCCTCAGAGTTGATCACTGAAGAGAACTGAATCAAGCATAGAACTTGGTACTCCAATTTCAGGAACTCAGGAAGGACTCTGCAGTCTGACTAGATAGGTCAGGTAAAAGTGTGACAACAGCAAACCCCCAAATCTTAGTGTTTTATTCCTTGCTGACGTTTATGTCCTCTGCGATATGGTGGGGGGCTCTGTGTGGCCTTCATTTCTAGAAGGGGCTGTCCTTATTTGCAAAAATGCAAAAAAGGCTGAGGGCAAAGAGAAACAGAGGAACAACAGGAAGTTTGTTAGAAATTGCACTTGAAAGTGGCACATCACTTCTGCAAATATTTCATTGGCTAAAATAAGTCATAAGGGTATCAAGCGTTAGTGGGAGGTCTGGCCCCCTGGGGGACTGCCACAAACATTTCAAACAGAAATAAAATTTATGCAATACTTTTCTCTAGAAAGAAAACTATACAACATCTGCATCATCACCACCACCACCATCACAAACACCTCATTTATCTTCCCTCTGTGTCTAACATTTTTAAAGAATGGAGATTTATCATCAGGCTTTTACTTTTACTGAAAGAATTTCCTAGAGGGAAAATTTTTGTTTAAACCTAGTCTTGCAATCCAAAACAGCCTATGGTGGTGGGGGCACAATGCTGATCTCTGGAGAAAAAAGTAAAAGTGAGAAAAAAGTAAAAGTAAAAATTCAAAAAATTTACATAGATATTCTCTACCCTGAAGGAGGCAGGACTGACTCCCCACTCCTTATGTGTGGGTTGTGCACAGTGACTTTCTTCCAAACACTGTTTCAACCTGGTCAAAATCAACAGTGATAAATCATGTTGCTCATATGTACTTTCTATGATGTGCTAAAAAGGCACTTACCTCTATGATCTTCATTCCAAATCCCATAAACTCAGTCGCATCATGAGAAAAATGTTAAGACAAATTGTAAAAGCGGGGCACCCTGCAATATACTTGATCATTATTCTTGAAAACTTTCTCATTGTCATGAGAAACAGGGGAAGTCTGAGAAACTGTCACAGCCAAGAGGAGCCTGAGAAGCCATGATCACTAAATAGAAGGGGGGATCCTTTATGGAATCCTCAAACAAAATACAGATGTTAGGTAAAAACCTAGGGAAATATGAATAAGCTATGGATTCCAGTTAATAATAATGTATCAACACTGGTGGGCTGCAGTTCATGGGGTCCCAAACAGTTGGACACATTTGTGGCTAACACACACACATTAGTTCACTAATTGTAACAAGAATACAGTACTAATGTAAGATGTTAGTAACAGAAAAATTAAGTGTGTATGTGGGGGAATATATGAGAACTCTCTACATTATCTTTTAAATTTCTCTAAAATATAGTCTGTTTAAAAAATTACAAGAAATATGAATGCTATCTATGTTCTCTCACTGTTCAGTTGTGTGAATGTGCTGTCGCTCAATTGTATCTGACTCTTGTGTGACCCCTGCTCAGCTGAGGAGAGAGTAAAACCAGAAAAAAAAATAAAGTGTCATAAATGCTATAATTTAGGTTGGAACAGAGACCCGTGGGAATGCCATCAGGACTTTTAAAAGAAACTTTTCTATTAAACCATATCTTTTGAATATTTGAATCTCCAGTAGCACCTAGCAAGTACCTTGCTCAAAGGTGGCATTCAAATATCTAAGGGAATGACAAAGAATTCAGCTCCTTGTTGTAAAATGACCTAGATGAGGTAGACATAAAAAATTAGAGATAAGTAAAGAATAACAAGGCCTGTACCATTTCCCTAAAAGGTAAAAAGAAGTTCAGTTTGGCCAGACACACCTTTATTACATAAATATCTAGTGAAATACCAGCAATATATCTTTTTCTGTGCTTCAGAAAAGGTGTTTTTGGTACTTCAAAAATGACTTCCCATGGGAGAAAGTTTTTCTTGAGAGATAATAGAGGGAAAATTGTTTCCTTTTGAGTCAGTTCAGTTCAGTTTAGTCACTCAGTCGTGTCCACCTGTTTGCGACCCCATGAATCGCAGCACGCCAGGCCTCCCTGTCCATCACCAAAACTGCCAGAGTTTACCCAAACTCACGTCCATCGAGTCCATGATGCCATCCAGCCGTCTCATTCTCTGTTGTCCCCTTCTCCTCCTGCCCCCAATCCCTCCTAGCATCAGTAGGCAAACAAAAAAAATCTTAAAAAAAAAGAAAAGGACACATGACCATTTCAGAAGGAGCTCCGTTTTAGAAAGTAAGGGGTGGAAAGTCACTAGATGTTCATACCTGCTTGTACTTAATTCATGCAGGAATGAGGAGTTTTTTGTCAGCACAACATATTTCACCACTGAAAACCCATTACAAGATTCATTTTCCTAATTAATTCATTTCCTAGTGTAGACAGAAACTTAAGCTAGACGAAGCTCTAGCACCAAAGGCCCTTTAGGAATCTGACCTTTTTATTTAAAGGTAGTGGTCACCTGATTGGAAGAACTGACTCACTGGAAAAGACCCTGATGCTGGGAAAGATTGAAGGCAGGAGGAAAAGGGGATGGCATCACTGACTCGATGGACATGAGTTTGAGCAAGCTCCAGGAGTTGGTGAAAGACAGGGAAGCCTGGCGTGCTGTAGTCCATTGGGTCGCAAAGAGTCGGACATGACTGAGGCACGGAACTGAACTGGAACTGAACTGGAACTGAACTGACCACGCTTGGAATGTGAATTCTTGATTAGTGCAAAGTGAGGCTTAAATCTAACCACAGCACATCTTCATTCTTCTATGAATGCTGCTCTATTTTAAATCAAATTACAGGCACCATCCATGAACTTTCTCAAAATTATACTAGTCTTACCGCACTGGTAGTTTGGCTTTAATCTCAGGGATTAAACTGAACCCTGGCACTCACTGAGAGACCCTGGTCAAATCACATCGCTCTTCTGGATCCGTTTTCCCTCTGAAAATGAGGGCACTTGGTTATGTCTCTCCTGCTCTTTACATCCGAATCAGGAGTCAGCTCATGGATTTGAGTCCGTGTTTGAGATGCCATAGAAGAAACCATACATGTATATGTAGAAACACTAGCTTTAATTTGTGTTAGGGTCAAATTATTAATAGCTTACACCGTAAATATTATCCTCTTCGAATGATCACATATTAACTTATGAGAAGTATGTTTCAGATTACATTAAAAAAATCTTTCAAGCGTTCTACGTTTTAAAGGATTCTGTAAGTATTAGTGATACTATAATATGGAGTAGGTTATAAAAGGTTAAAAAAAAAAAGTCCACAAAATGAACTTACTAACCGCTGAAGGGGATCACCTCTTCAGCTCTCGGACCTACTAACTCTACCTCTCTGCTCTTAGGTTGGTTTCAGAGCGGACGGCGCTCTGTTCAGTCTTAAGACGCCACAAACCTAATTTATGTTCCCAGTAGCAGTCACCATATTTCCTCACGTTTCCCATTTGGTCATTAAAACCCCAAATGGAAAATTCCCTTGAATGATCCTTTAAACTCCAAGCATCTCTAGGGACGCTCCAGGTACCGCCCCAGAGCGCTCTCCTCGCTCAAAAAGAAGTCCGGGAGCTGGGAGCCTCCGACACGGCGCGAGGCGCACCTGAGAGGCTGGCGCCTCCGCCTCACCGTCCTCGGCCCGGCCGCGGGCAGCCCAGGGACCGGCGGGCGGAACGAGCGCCCCGGCCGCCCAGCCAGCACCTTGCGTCGCGCGTGGGCGTGTTTGGCTTCGGAAATCCCGGGTCGTCTCAGGCGCCCCGTCCTTCCCCGGGAAACAATCGCCGGTCCAGCGCGGAGTTCCCCGCCGCTCGACTCCAGGCGGCTCCCTGGGTTCCCCCAGTCCCTTCCGCGTCCTTCCCGGCGTCTCGGCCGCGCGCCCAGGTGTCCCCGCGCCCCGCGCTGCCCCGCGTCCGGGCCTCCAGGCTCTCCAGCGCTGGGGTCCGCGCTCCCGCCGCGGGTCCAGCCTCTCCTCCCGCCCGGCTCCGCCCAGCCTCCGCCGCGCCGGGGCTCCCGGCCCGGCCTCCCAGTCTCCCTCCCACCTCCGCCCCCCACCCCCGCCCAGAGAGTTGCTATTTTTAGCCAATCCTCCGCGCGCCGCCACCGGCTCTGCTCACAGCTCGCAGCCGCGCGGCCGCCCTGCCGAACCACCCCCCAACCCCGCGCCGCGGTGGCCGCGGCGGCGGCGGCGGCGGCGCAACCCGCACATCGCGTAGCGCGCACCGCGCGCACTCAGCCCGCCTCGCCGCGCCCGCCGCCCTCGCCGCCGTCTCCTCCTCAGGCGCCTGTCGCGGCCGGTAAGTCCCTGCTGGCGGAGCAGCGGCGGTCCCCGAGTCAACTTTCAGTCACCCTTGTGCTTCTGCCTCGCCATTCTCTTTCCCGCGAACCATGGCTGTTGGGCGAATGGGGAGAAGTTAGGGGATCGTCGGAGCGGGGCGAAGGAGGGCGCGATAGCCCTGGCGGGAGCGGGCGGAGGTGAGTGGCACCGCAGCCTGGTCGCCGGCTGGTGCCCGGGGAGAGCCCTGGGAACACGGGCCGAGCGTCCTCCGGATGCTCCGCTGGATTACCAGCTGGGGCTCCCCAGGTTAACAGAATCCCAGTCGGGACCCCGGCACAGCTTGCCTGGCATCTCGCAGTCCGGAGGTTGGTGAGTTTAAGGGCGCCTTTGTGACAAGTTCGGGGCCAGGGGATCTTTTCGGTTCAGACCTTGACATTTGCTAGACTGAGGCGAGGGTTCATGCCCCCCGCCCCTCGACGCACCCCCCCCCCCCCCCCCCCGCCCCACCATGGATGCTGGAGTCGAGTTATGAATGAAAAGTTTGTACTGCCAACGTGTTGCTTGAGGGGAGCAACGTTTAGTGGGGGTACCTTTGACGTTTCATGGGGGACCTCAGTTCCAAGTCCTTACGTCTGAATTCTGTGTTTAAGAAAAGTTCTGGAGCCTGGGCCATGGGAGATAAAGCTGTTGCTTGCCTAGTGGAAGGAGAGTGATGAATCGTAAACTTCCTGAGGTAAACTGGTTAATTAAAGGCCACCTGAGGGTGTCACAGCGGGACCTGAGGGAGGCGGCGAGGGACGGGGGCGTTCCCCGAGAGCCGAGCGGGCGGCGGTGGTCTGGCTTGGGAGGTTGCCCCCTGGTCTGCAGTGAGCGGGCCGGGGTCGGAGGCCTGAGCGCGGGCACCAGAGCGGGACGGGGGAGAGGTGAGGGGCTGCGGGAGCCGAGGACGCGGTTCCTGGGCTGTGGACTGCAGATTCCGCAGAGTCTCCGTGCTCCGATTTCCGGAAGATCTCTCGTGTTTGTTTCCCCTGCCCGGGAGGTGTGTATCACCTCCTGAAAGGAACTTTTAGATTAAGTAACTAACATTTTGAAATCTGTGGGAAATGAAATATTTACACAGATCCCATTATATGTCTGTGTTGTGTGTAGTAATAATGCATGTGTGTATGTAAAATGTGAGAGTGAGGTAAAAAGGGCTTTAAAAGTTTAACTGGAAAAGAAAATGAAGAGTTAATTTTTTTTTTTCTCCCCAAGTGGCATAACAGTGCTTATTCAACAAATATTCTTGGTGTGCTGAGATTTATCATAAAGGTAAGATTTAGGAATTACAGGTATTTGGAGTACAATTATGTTTTCAAATCTGGCAGTTATTGACATCTAGGAAAAGGGAATAAGTACATAGAGAATCTATATTAAAGAAAAATAAATTATTTGGAAAGAAAATCCTTAGACATCTGAAAAGGTCTGGATGTTATTTTCTGATGTTCTAGAAATCTTTTAAATCCCGTAATTAATAACAGCTCAGAATAAGTTGCAGTTGGTAAATGAGGACAATTAAAATTATCATGTTTGGAAGGGATATCTTTTGAACTACTCTTTGGTACTTTGGATGTTTATTATGGAAATTATTGTGATATTTGCTTTTTACCACAGATAATTAGTCCTTCTTTTCCTTTTAAACCACTGTTCCAGTTTGGATCAATTTAATTACTCAAACATCAAATCACTGACATGCCTTCTGGAAAGCATTTGTTTTTGTTTTTTTGGAAGGCATTTGTATTTAAAATGTTTAATGAGAATATTATATTTTCAAAAGGACAATAATTTTTTCAGTTGTAAAGCTTTCTTGTAATTTATTTTCATCCATTTTGTTTGAATGAGGCAAATCTCAAGAAGAGAAGCATTTTCTTGGGATATGTTATTTTCTGTGTGGGGAAAAATTGAATGTTTTCGTGTGTGTTTCAGTCTCAAACAGGTGCATATAGAGTAGGAATCCTGAATCTGACTTTTGATATCAGCCTGCCAGCTAGAGGGAGAGATGCTTTCCCCTTTCTCTTCCTGAATCGGTCATCTCTGCTACAGATTGGACACCATTAGATACATATATGGTTGTGCAGAAGGAAGTTTAGAGTTTTAAGTTAAGTACCAGTTTAAGGTTAGGAGGGAGGTGGGCTTTTTGCTTCTCTTTTTTTCCTTCAGTCTTCCTGTTTCTCTCCTTCTGCAATTGATTCAGCCTATTGGTCTGGTCTTTACTGGAAAATCAGACCAAATACTCTGGCTGGAGAGCGGCGTATTAAACTGCTATCTTCTGTAAAAAATAAGAAAGGCTCTTCCGAAATTAAAAAGGTTATTTATTTTATAAATCGTCGCAGACTGTTGCAATTATTTTGTGCTCATTATTATAGTAGACAGAGTTGCTTTATGAAGTTACTGGCACTATCTGTAAATAACTTATTGTGTATATTTGGCATGTATTCGGATAATATTTGGGTTTTAAGGAGTTTTAAATCATGAAGGTAACTGACCAGATAACCTTTTTAATTAACTAGTTTAAATGATACACATAGTTCACATTTATATTAATCTCTGTTGAAGGTGGTTTTAGGGTTGCAAAGTTTTCATTTCTTTTTATTAGCATTACTTCTATTTTGAATTTGTTTAAATATTACAGCATATTATATTGTAATTTATACTTGCTCAGTGGGGAAGGTGTAGGTTATTCTTAAATAGCGATACGGAGAAGTAGCTAACAAGGAGAGTCATTTGAGAAGCATATGGACATCATAAAATCCTTCTGTATGTAGCATCTGTACCTTCTCATTAGTGAAATATTGTAGTCATGGACATTTTTTGTTATTACATCCAAATATGGCTTTTTATTTTTGCTTCCATATAATGTTTTAAAAATGTAATTTATATGAGTATTTAAGTTAGTGGGAGCTTTTATTGTTTGAAGCCCTTTCCTTTCAACAAAGACATCATACTTAATTTTTATCCCACGTATCCACAGATACATACTGTTGTTTCCTAGCTTGTGGTTATAACTCTTACCTTTTCTGATGATTCTTCAAAACATTTGAGAGATAGGTGGGAAGATACATTGTTCTCATTTTCAGAAGGAGGCAGCAGGTACACTGATAGACCCAAGGTCACACACCAGTGAATCAGTGTGAAACTGAGGATAACATCTATATTTCCTGTATCCTGTTCACAATGGCAAGCTGCTCCCATGGCTATGTTATGACATTTCCATAAATTAAACTTTCCTAGATGTTTACATCAACCTGCTTTTTTTTGGTTTTGGCTCCACCTCAGGGCATACTGAACTTAGAAGACCAGGGATCAAACTTGCACCCCCCTGCAGTGGAAGTGTGGAGTCTTAACCACTAGACTGCCAGGGAAGCCCCAAACTTTCCTGGATGTTTAAAATGCTGAACTTGGTAGATGTGCAGGTAGATTTTATGCCAGTCAGTATAGTCCTAAGTGACTGGGCCCTTACTGTTGCCTGCTGGTTGGGGAGAACCATGACTCTAGTAACTGGTTTTAAATCAGTTATATCCACCTCTGAGGGGTATCCACTCTTCCAGTCAGTCCATATCCCACACATCCCTTTGCCCCCTTAGCAACTGCCTGCTGCCCTTTTATTGGTCAGAGCTGCTTTGAAGTTTATCAGCATAGTTGTTAAGCTTGAGGATCATCAGGCTCACTGGTGAGAGAACTCAGAATGTGATTTTTGAAGAGTATTGACAGAGAACAATGATGGAAGTCCACTATATAAGCAGCCAGTATCAATTAAGGTACGTGTTGTTTGGGGTGTTAGGACATCCACTTTCTTATATTAGCTCTGCTTCTTTAGATAGAGAGTTTATGCAGTTATCTAGTCATTTCGTTCGGTATAGACCTCTTGTCTTGATAAACCAGACTTTAACAAAAAGAGAAAGGATGGCAATTTGTTCTTCTGTAGGGACGGTATTAATACTTTTATGACTTTTTCTTCATGCTCCCAGATAACCTCTCCTTCAAATTTCACCAGAATTTTTGGGAGTAATTGCCCACATGATTTGTGAGAGCCAAGGTGACAGACTTTTGATATCAAATTATTAGATTTAAAAGTGGAATACATTATTAGGATGCAGAAGAAATCTTTGCAATTTCATAGAAAGTAGTATCGATAATATGTAATCTTACACAAGCTCTCATGTATTTGATGAAAGTACTTCCAGTATTTTAGAATAAGCAGATGGCAGGAACTCTCTACTCTATTAGGTTAATGTGTGTGTGTGTGTGTGTGTGTGTGTGTATACACATAAAATTGTTCTTTCCCCTAAATGTATGTTTTATGAGAGCTCATTAAAATCATTTTTAAATGTGAAATATTGAAAAAGAAGTGACTATTCAAGGGTGACTTACTGTTTACTATAATGAATTCTGTTTAGAACACCCAAAGAAGAAAACTCCCATTCTTTATATTCTTTGCTGCACCAGAGAGAGTATAGACTGCTGGTGAGATTGAGAAAAGTCGAGGTTACTGGAAATGATACGTTCTTCGCATTTCTACAGAATCTGTGATAAGAAGATGGGTGTAGACTAGTCTAGTTTGAATGGAATAGTGATGAGTGGAATTTGAATTGGCCACCTGAAGAAGAATAAGATTCGGATCACTCAAATATCACTGAAGATATTTGGTAGCAAATCATCAAAATTAACTTTAGTTACTTTAGGTATTACATAAACTTAGTAGACGTTATTGACTCAGTTTATTTTCTGTTTCTTTGTAACACATTACTACGAATGAAGCAGCTTAAAAAACGCATACTTACTATCTCAGTTTCATTGTTCCGGAGTTCACTCGCGGCTCAACTGGATCCTCTGTTCAGGGCTCTGACCAGGTGTCCATCCCTGCTGCTGTGTTATCAGAGATTCACTGGGGAAAGACCTGCTTCCAGGCTTTCTTAGGTTGTTGGTAAAATTCATCTTCTGTGGTTGTAGGACTGAGGTCTCCATTTTCCTGTTGGGTGTCAGAGACCACGCACAGTTCCTAGAGCCTGCCTGCTGTTCTTTGCCGTGTGACCCTCTCACAGGCATGAGTGACCCTCTTACAGCATGGAATCTGCTATTCAAAGCCAATTAGAGTCTTTTGCTCCCATATGCTATAACATATATGAGTAACGTGACATCACCTTTTCATATAACAATCTAATCAAGAGTGACATCCATCACCTTTGCCATCTTTTATTTCTTAGAAGCAAGTCATGTGTTCTACCCAAACTTAAGGGGAGGGAACTATACAAGGACATGACTCATTGGAGGTTACCTTAGCATATCTCCACCACATTGACTAGTTCACAGAATCTTTGGGCTAGACAGCAGACCTGGCTTAGAAGCCACTTAGTCAGAAAGGTGCTCAGAATCACTCTGAAGAACTGATTCCATCACTGTTGGCACACCAACTTCTAGAGGGGAATGTGGACTCTTTCTTAAGAGAGGATACGCCATATACTAATAGTGGGGTTCAGTTGTTCATGGCCAGAAAGAATGATGTATTCACTGCTAAGAAAGGAAGGAGAAATATGAGCAAATGATTGTTTAATGAAGTGTTGAAGTTTTTGACCAAGGTAGGCATGATGACCATCTGGAGATGGGATTGAACTGTAGAGTAGCTAGAGCTATGCAACTCTTTAGAAAGAAAACTCTTTTGGGATTTAGGAGAATGGTGGTGGTGAGGCCTCATTTAGGAATGGTGGTTATAAGCAAGGCGTCTGAATCACTGGTGTGAATGTTAGTCTAGGAATTAAATAGTCTCCAATGTATTCCACATGGGAAAGATTTTTAAGGGACTGGGTCCACCAATCCTTACAGGGAACCAACCCTGTGATTTAGAGTCCCACAGCATGGTCTCCTTTTATCTTAGAGGTTAGAGACCCTCTTAGGTTCACTGTACATCTGTGGCCCAGTGACTGTGGGGCATTGTTTAGGGGAATGGGGGTCAGTTGAGAATAACTAATGTCCAAACTCTTTGCAGGAATGATTTTATCTAATCTTCCTCTCATCTCTAGCAACTGAGTTCAACTTTTCCCTAGTTCCACCTCCTCTTTCTTCCTTCCTCTCTCCCCAGATAAATGGAGGCTTTGGAAGGTGAAATGCTAATAGTCGTTTAGATAGGAGTGGAACCAGGGTTTGAATATAGGTCTGATTTCAAAACCCATAGTCTTGTAATACACATCCCATACTCACATGCAGTAAGCGAAGTTTCCAGGGCAAAAGCTTCTTTTTTTTTCCCATTGAAATGAATCTCAGCACTACAGTTGCTCTTGGATTCCTTCATTCATCTTGAGAGAGCTGGGTACTGGAAGATGAGGGTTAGAGAGAAGAGTGAGAGAGTGTGCTGCATCATGCATCCTTTTATTTTCCCAGCAGGAAGTACAGATTATCTGTCTCCCTTCCATATAAAAAGTAAGAATTTGAAAAAAAAAAGTAAGAATGTGGAGTGGAGTCTCTGTATTTTTATTACTACTTATCGTTTTGGCAGAAATAAAAAACTCTGTGTCTCCTTTCTTTCCTATATGTAGATTTCTGCTGTTAAATTCAATCAGGAAACTATGAATTCTCATTGCCTTTTTGGTCATAGGGTTCTTTCTATAGCTTTTTCAGTAGATGCCACTGTTTTGATCTACTTGAAAAGTCTATTGAGACATTCCTCCTTTGTTCTTCTGTTACTCAGTTCCCCTTTCTACTCTGTGGTGCCTCTGAATTCTATTCATAGATATTCTACTTTTCTCCCCTTCTGTTTTATGTACTTAAATCTCTTCTTTAAATGGATCCAGTTCCATTGATCGGAATCATTGGCCCAGATCCCCTTGCTGCTCTATTGCAAAATACAAGCTCAGTGTGGGACTCATCTGTATTCTGTTAATTTTACAGAGTTGTACCCTGTGTCCCAGCATGGATTGAGGAAGATTTCCTGGGTATTTGAGTATTTCCTTTAAGATTTCCCTGGGTATTTGAATCAAAATGTAAATATTTAAAACTGAGTATCCCCAAACTGCACTCTGATTTAGGTAAGGTGTATACCTATGATCCATTTATCTGTGGCAGGTAGGTGGGTTATTGGGATGGCACCATCATGGCTCCGGTGCCTGCCCTTCTGGAGTACGACTGTTCTCAAAGAGGGAAATTGTGAGCCACTCAGCCTGGTTATGGGTGACTGCAGTAACTTCATCAGAGAAGCTACAGCTGAGGAATTTTTGAAATAAACATATTTCTTCACACAGGTTTTAGATTTCTAACTGAGTTTAGGCTAGATTTGACTCTAAAAGCCAAAGCTCCTTAGTGTGACATCTAGATTCTCTCAGAGACTGGACCTAGCCTAGCTTTATTATCTTTCCATTTTTAACTCTTGCCACTCCCTGCCTTACACCTTTAAGGATTTAAGCCTTAAGCCTGGAGCTACCAAGTGGTTTAGATTTTAGATGATGGGAAAGACAGCTTGAGAGAATAAATCAACCTGTAAAGAAAAGATGTGCATGTATGCATGTGTGAGTGCATGAATATGTGTATGCATCCTCGTGGTGGGTAGGGAACAAGTAGTAAGAGCATTTCAGTTTTTCAGTTCCTGCACCCATGCATTCTCAAGGCTGTTCTATCACTGATTTTTCTGGGATTGTGTTACATGAGCAATAAATTGAATTTCTGCCCCTTGCAGTCAAGAGTACTCTGCAGTAGAGATTTCTGTTAGCCAAGCATTTGCAGTGTGTTTTTTGAACCTACTACTCCCAGAACTACCATATCCATCTCTTACCTAACTCACACTTTCCTCCTCTGTGGTTTTACTTAAGAAACTGTCCCTTTTCTGCTTTCCTTTTTCTCTGGGCCCAACTTATGTCCTTCTTCTTTTGTGATGCTTCCTCTTGATTTTGGCAGCTTACAGTGATCTCGTTCTTCTCTGAGTTCCTGCAGTAATATAGAACTATGACAGTGTTTCACACAGGCTTACAAGTTGAATTTTGAAATATGTTGTGTGAGAGTCACTTGATAGTGTCTGGCTCTTTGCAACCCCATGGACTATACAGTCCATGGAATTCTCCAGGCCAGAATACTGGAGTGGGTAGCTTTTCCCTTATCCAGGAGATCTTCCCAACCCAGGGATTGAACCCAGGTCTCCTGCATTGCAGGCAGATTCTTTACCACCTGAGCCACAAGAGAAGCCCAAGAACACTGGAGTGGATAGCCTTTCCCTTCTCCAGTAGATCTTCCTGACTCAGGAATCGAACTGGGGTCTTCTGCATTGCAGGCACATTCTTTACCAACTGAGCTATCAGGGAAGTCCTTGAAATATGGTAATATATTTAATATATGGAACGATTTAAATGTGTTTGTGATTTCTTTTCATTTCCTCTGTGGCTGACTAGAGAGAGGTTGAAGGCCTCCCACATCTAGATAGAAAGGAGGGAAGAGAGGGGTTGGCTTCTTAATGAGCACTCTCTTTAAATAGGACACCGTAGAACGAGTGGTAGCAAAGATTACTGGTCTGAATGGGGTGAGCCTGTGCTGTGCTGTGTTTAGTTGCTCAGCTGCGTCTGACTCTGTGGACTGTAGCCCGCCATACTCCTCTCCTGCCATGTCCATGGGATTCTGCAGGCAAGAATACTGGAGTGAGTTGCCATGCCCTCCTCCAGGGGCTCTCCCCAACCCAGGGATAGAACCCAGGTCTCCTGAATTGCATGTGGATTCTTTACCATCTGAGCTACCTGGTAAGCCCAGTGTTAACCTAGGTTATCCTTATTAAACATTTCACTTACATATGTAGGAACACAGTACAACATACAAACACTTTTACTTACAATTTTACTTACAAATTTCACAAATTATAAAACCAAAGCCAATGAGAAAATATTAAATATTAAATGTGAGCAACAGAATTGATGAAATTAAAAGGAACAACATTGAATTATTTTGCAAATGATATTGTATTGTTGAAATTACATTGCCAGTGTTGGGTTTAAGAATATAAAAGATGTAGCCTCAGATTCTATTCTTATTTAATCTGTTTCTGTTTTATATTAATATAGAAAATGTCCTTTTAAAATGTAGATTAAAAATTACCATCAAAGCTTCGTTTGCTGGTTCAAGGTAATCAGACTTCATACGTGATGAAAACTCTTACCAGTAAATAATCTTCAAATGTCAGTTTTAATGAAGTATCACCATAACTTCTTTTTGTTCTCTTAAAGATGTGATTAGCATTGTGAAGTTCCTGAATTCCAAATCAAATGTGTCAGCTGTACCCAAAGACTGCAGGAGTGGAGAACAGGTGGCATAGGAGCTGCACAGAGACAGGATGCACGCATCACCTCCACTCAACATGACGGCGATTTTAACCACTGTAGTGCAGGGAAGTGGGCACCTCTGCTACCGTGTGTTCTGCGTGCATGCTCAGTCGCCTCAGTCGTGTCCCACTCTTCGCGACCCCATGGACTGTAGCCCGCCAGGCTCCTCTGTCCTTGGGAATTCTCTAGGCAAGAATACTGGGGTGGGTTGCCATGCCCTCCTCCAGGGGAGCTTCCCAGCCCGGGGATGGAACCCGTGTCTCTTAGGTTGCCTGTATTCGCAGGTGGGTTCTCTGTAGCACTGGTGCCACCTGGGAGCCCTGCCCCATGTTCTCTAATCACTCAGCTCATCCTCACCTCCCCCCACCCATCAGACCTTATTTATTTAGCAAACTGTTTAGGCCTTCACCTAGTACATGCATGACTGAGAACACCAACAGCAGATGCCAGAATGAAAATTCATTGGTGGTATTTAGTTTTAAGATGCTTATCTAGAAATTAATTAGAATGCATTTATATGCATTTTTAAGATCATCATTCAAATGAAGAGGCAAAATGGAAGAAATAATTCCACATCAAACTCAATGGATCTCAGTTTGAAGACATAGTCTCAAAATTTAATTGCCACTTAAAACATTTCACTTCTTACTCGGTGTTGTGTGTCATTTTTGTTGTTTAGTTGCCCAGTCGTGTCTGACTCTTTTGTGATCCCATGGACTGTAGCCCACCAGGCTTCTCTGTCCATGGGATTTCCCAAGGAAGAATACTGGAGTGGGTTATCATTTCTTTCTCAAGGGGATCTTCCCAACCCAGGGATAGAACCCGTGTCTTTGGCATTGGCAGGCAGATTCTTTACCACTGAGCCACCAGGGAAGCCCTGTGTGTCATTAGCCAGGTTGTAAGTCCCTTGAAGGCAGAGAGAACTTGGTTATTGTTTTTTGTTTTCTTCTACATCACTAAATGCATTTCTGATAGTTGGACCCAATACCCAAGTATTTGGTGTTTGATCAACTCTTTATAGTCATTATTTCTTACTGTTCTTGTGAGCTCCTTGAATGCAGGGAATGTTTTGTTTTAATCTGTGGATTCCAAATTCCTAGCATAGTGACTCTCACATGAGGAATGCTCAATAAATTGTTCTACAAGAAAGAATGGGTGAGTTATTGGCTTTGTGTGTGTGTGTGTATGTGTGTGTGTGTTAGTTTCATCTTTCACATACAAGGCATATCCAGTAGCTGTATAGATCAGTGCTTTTCAATAGAAATATTCTCTGTCTGTGACTTTCAAGCACTTGAAAATAGGGAGTTAGGCTGAGAGCCTGCATCATTTACTTTAAATTACATATATATATATATATATATATATACATATACACACACATGCCTGACATACACACATACACACACACAGACACACACATATATATACTTACAAAACATACAGTAGTAGCCCTTTGGCACTTCCCAGGTAGCTCAGCCGGTAAAGAATCTGCCTGCAATGCAGTAGACCCTAGTTTGACTCCTGGGTCGGGAAGTTACCCTGGAGAGGGGAAAGGCTTTCCACTTCAGTATTCTTGGGCTTCCCTGGTGGCTCGGGTGGTAAAGAATCTGCCTGCAATGAGGGAGACCTGGGTTCGATCCCTGGGCCAGGAAGATCCCCTGGAGGAGGGCATGGAAACCCACTCCAGTATTCTTGCCTGGAGAGTCGCATGGACCGAGGAGCCTGGTGGGCTACAGTCCATGGGGTCACACAGAGCTGGAGATGACTAAAGCAACTAGGCAGTAGCAACAGCAGTTTTTTATCCATGGCCTGTGGTCTGAAAATATTAAATGAAAAGTTCCAAAAATAAACAATTCACAAGTTTTAAATTGCATGCCATTGTGGGCAGTGTGATGAAGTCTCTTGCTGTCCCACTCTATCCTGCCTGGGTTGTGAATCATCCCTTTGTCCAGTGTATCCACACTGTATATGCTTCTGGCCTGTTTGTCACTTAGCGGCTTTCTTAGTTTTCAGGTTGACTGTCTCATTGTTATAGTTCTCATGCTCAAGTAATCCTTATTTTATTTAATAATGGCCACAAAGTGCAAGAGTAATGATGCTGGCAGTTTGGATATTCTCTTACTGTGCCTAATTTATAGATTAAATTTAGTCGTAAGTGTGTGTATATACACACACACACACACACGCACACACACATATGAAAAAACATAGTGTATGTAGGGTTGGTACTGTAGTCTTTTCAGGCCTCCTCTGAGGGTCTTGGAATGTATCCTCTGCAGATAAAATGGAGATGGGACTCTGTACAAGCATGTGGCCAGTAGGCAGCCTAGGTCCAGATATAATGACTTCATTCTCAAACTTGTTTGTTCACATCTGCAGCACAGCTACATTTTTCGGTTGTACTTGAATGTTATTATTTATATGACTTTAAACATGGTGTAGTACATTCCATCAGTTTGGTTTCATTCTTTTCCCAGATGCCCAACACTGCATGTTATCTCTTCATTCATGTCACCATCTGATTTGGTTTCTCATCATTTCCTTATGAGTCTACAGGCCTGACACCAACTGCTTTACCAGATAAATTTTATATTCAGTTTTTTTTAATTGCTCAGATTTCCTTGTATTTGCTAGTCCCACTATTTTAATCCTTTCTTCCCTAATAAACCATTTAAACTTGGATTATCCATATCACTATGATGATCATCATGTAAAATGATGTTTATGCTATGCTAGCCTTTATTTGCTGTAGTAATGTATGCTGATATTCTGAAAAGATTTTGAGTTCACCATATTCTTAAAAAACATATTTGAATATTCGTTCTCTTCTGTTGATTTCTTTGCCTTTCTTGTTCTTTTACCCTTTCTGGTATAGGAGAAGAATTAAGAAGCATCATATGAATTTAAAAACATTATATAACTCAATCCCTATGTAAGATGTAATCCCACCATAACATGCTTCACAGCTGGTGTCAAAATATATGAAATAAATACAACAGAATTTTCTATTTAGAATGAGAGGAATTACTTCCAATAAGTAGCCAAAATCTTTTATGCAACTGTGGCACTTCCAGAGCAAGACTTAGAGTAAAATCCGTCATAAATTTATTGAGGTTCAGTGTTGAGTATATTCATAAGTATTGTTTCTGTTAATTCTTTCAAGAATGCTGAATCTAGTAATATGTAATGGTTATAGAGACTTAATATTCAAATAAATAGAAATGAATCTGCTGACAAGCAGAAACACTTTAGAATTTTCCATTCATCCTCTACTGCTGGAGATTTAATAGTTGTCTTATATGGCAAAATTTGAATGCACAGATTTTGGCATGGGACTTCTTGCTTTTTGTTCACTTTATTTTAGACTAAAATAGTAGTTCCCAAACTTGAGTGGGCATCAGAATTTCTTTTCAAGGATGCTGAGTTAACCTATTTCCAAAGTAGTTTCCTTTATTAGGTTTTCATCTTGAAGTCTACTTTTTCTCTTACTACCCAAAAGACCCATCTCCTTTGTATATTTTAATTTCCACTTTCATTCTACTATAGAGCTACTCACTGAAAGAATTTTTAGGTATGCTTTTGAATAGATTTCACAAGACAGGAGAAAAATTCAGTAGCTGTGTATAGAATTTTGCACTTGTGAATCGCCTACTGTGCTGTGGTTTTATGATCGCTTTCATCTGCCTCTTAATGATGAGAAGTACTTTGTTATCTTCTCCCTCTAACCTTCCTAATAAACATTCTCATAAAAGCCCAAATGATGTATATTATGTTAATTGCTCATTTTGAACTGGTTTGGAGAGCAATGAAGGGAACATTGTTTTGTGACTTGTGCTATAAATATAATTTTAATCTACTTATCCGTTTGACCCAATTTAAAAAAGTTACCTACATTAAACTAAATATTTGATGAATTTAACTTTGTAGTGAAACAGCAGTCATTTCCTTTTATTTATAAAGTTCAGCAAAAGCCATTGGCCAAGCCTTGTGAGATATTTCTTTACTAGAACATCATTTTCAAAGTATTGCTTTTTCTCTGTGAAAACAAATGTATTATAGTTCAACTTAAATTATATTTTCCTTAGCATAATGCTGAGACTACTCAAGCCAAATAGAAAAATGTAGGCTACATGGCATGGGATATCAGAAGAATGGTTTTAAGATTTTAATTTCTCTAGAATAGTATCTCTGATATTCTTGTGTGAATTTATAATTTTCAAGTAACTATTGAAAACACATTAACATTTATTTCTGTGTTTCTTACATATCTTATAAACTTACGGGCTTCCCAGGTGGCTCAGTGGTAAAGAATCTGCCTGCCAATGCAGGAGATCCAGGTTCAATCCCTGAGTTGGGAAAATATCCTGGGGAGGGAAATGGCACCCCACTCCAGTATTCTTGCCTGGGATATCCCATGGACAGAGAAGCCTGGTGGGCTACAGTCCATGGGATGGCAAAAGAGTCGGATGTGACTGAGTGACTAAACAACAAAAGCATTCTCATAGACCACATTCTACATTATCAGATTAAACAATAATATTTTAAAGAAATTTACATAATAAAAGCAAATCTCTTATGTTTACTCATGTAGTTGCTATTGTCAGTGCTCTTCCTTCTATTTATTCCTTCATTGACTTTCATGCTTTTCACACCATTTCCATTCGGTGTCATACTTCTGTGTGAAGGACTTCCTTTAACCCTTCTTATAGCACAGGTCTGCTGGTGATGGATCTTTTCAGCTTTTGTATGTATGAAAACATTTTTATTTCACCTTAATTTTTAAAGATTTTTGTTGGATATAGAATTCTAAATTGGCCTTTTTCTCTCTTAACACTTTAAAGATGTTGCTCCACTGTTGTTCTCACTTGCATTGTTTTTTTTTTTTTTTTATGAGAAATCTGCTGTCATCCTTGTTTTTTTTCCTTTTATATATGACATGTCTTTAAGGATTTTCCCTTTTTCATTGGTTTTGAACAATTTGATATATGATGTGTCTTGGTTAAACTTTCTTCATGTGTCATGTTTTGGGGTCATTGAACTTATACCTGTGGGTTTATAATTTCCATCAAGTCTGAAAAAACTTAGTCATTATTTATTGAGAACATGACTTCTTTTTCTTTTAAATTTA
This sequence comes from Odocoileus virginianus, assembly GCF_023699985.2. Lineage (NCBI taxonomy): Eukaryota > Metazoa > Chordata > Mammalia > Artiodactyla > Cervidae > Odocoileus > Odocoileus virginianus. The sequence continues at coordinate 86,138,584 of NC_069674.1, read as the reverse complement.
ATTAATGTATTAATTTATTATTGTGGTGACTTTCTGTAGTTGTGGCGAGCAGGGACTGCTCTTCATTGTGGCGAGCAGGCTTCTCATTGCGGTCGCTTCTTTTGTCGTGGAGCACAGGCCCTAGCTGCCTGGGCTCCAGTCGTTGTAGGACACAGGCTCTAGGCGCCTGGCTGCAGTCCTTGCAGCACACAGGCTCAGTGACCGTGGCTCGGGGGCTCCAGAGCATCAGCTCAGCAACTGTGGCGCACAGGCTTAGTTGCTCCACAGAGTGTGGGATCCTCCCAGACCAGGGATTGAGCCTGCATCCCCTGCATTGGCAGGTGGGTTTTTATCCACTGGGCTACCAGAGAAGTCCAGTCGTTACTTCTTCAATTGTTTTTGTTTTCCCTTGTCACTTTTAGGAACTCAAATTACATGTATATTAGAATTACTGATGCTCTTTTAATTTTTTAAATAAATTTTTCTTTGTGTGTTTCATTATGGATCGTTTTTATTGCTGTGTCTTTAAGTTCACTACCAATAATCACACTTAGTGTGTTTTTCGTCTCATACATTGTAGTTTTCATCTCTTGAAGTTTGGTTTGAGTGTTTTAAAAGTCTTCCATGTCTCTATTTAATTGCTTTGAACATATGGAGTAAATTTATAGTAACAGTTTTAATGACCTGGTCTGCAAATTCTAACATCTTTTTTAGTTTTTGGTCAGTTTTTTGGGCTGATTTTTCTCCTTATTATAGGTTATATTTTCCTATTTTTTTGCATACCTGGTAATTTTTGGTGAATACCAGACATTGTGAGTTTTACCTTTTACAGTGCTGGATATATTTTATATCTCTATAAATCTTCTTGAGCATTTTTTTTCTAATGGAATGCAGTTAGTTACTTGGAAACAGTTTGATCCTTTCAGGTCTTTTTTTTAAGATTAGTCTCTGAGTCCTCTACCCTAAACTTGGTGAATTATTAGGTTCTTCAGTCTGGCTGGTGGGAACCAGCCCAATTCCCTGCCTTGTGTCTCTTTTCCTCGCTGTGGGTTGTTTCCTCATACACGTAATGCTGATCAGTACTCTGCTGAATAGCTGCAGAGGTGTCTGCAGATCTTTAGAGATCGCTCTCTGTTTGGCTCTCCTCGCTCTCATACTCTGTCCTGAGGGTTTTAGCTGCTCTGATTTATCCGATTTCTCAGATACATTTCTTCAGTTCAGAGTTCGTGCCAGGCTCTGCCTCAATTTTCCTTTCCAGAGCCAGTGTCTGGAAGTTGGGTGAGTCACAGGGCTAATGTCACCAGTTTCCCATTTCTTAGGGTTCGCATTATGCTTTTCTTGTCTTTTTTGCAAAATAATTGTTTCCAGGATCTTGAAGACTATCCTGTACTATTTCAGGTGGTGGGGGGTCAGTTCCCATCATTGTTACTGTCTTGATTGGAAGTAGGTATGCTCCATTCATTTGCTCTTTCATGTAACGTCTTATTGGTTAAGGTAATTTTGGACACAACTTATGTATTTAATACTCAATTTAATCCAGTTTACTGTAGTATTCTTTCTACTTTTCAGTAGTTTCCAAACTTACTGTAATGAATACTTTGTAGTGTAAACATATTTTCAAAAATTGTTTTAATAGTTATGTCCTATATTATGCTTGATGATATTAATCATCGCCCTGGCCATTCAAAACTATTCTTTTTTTTCAAAACCATTCTTAAGGCAAGCCATTCATGGAGTGGGTTGCCATTTCCTCCTCCAGAGATCTTCTCAACTCAGTGACTGAACCCATGTCTCTTATGTTTCTAATTTGGCAGGTGGGTTCTTTACTGTTAGCACCACCTGGGAAGCCCATTCAAAAATTAAGATGTTAAATTTGTTAAACATAATAATTTATATGCTTTTAAGTGGATAAAAAATGCTACTATAGGGAAATACCTAGTTTTTCTTGTTTTTTTTTTTAAGGAAGGTTGATGCTAAAAAGCTTTTAAATAATATACTCTTGAATTTGTAGATCTGAATCATTATAAAACAGCCAATAAATTACTGTCTTAAATTTTATAACTTTTTATGGAGTTCCTCTTTATATATATATATATTTACAAGATTCTATAGTTCATGGATAAGTCTTAAAAGAATGTTCACATATCGAGCAGTAGTGAATCTTGTGCTGGTGAACTATTTTATTTTTAGTTTTTTCTAGTATTTGATAAAATATAGTATTGTGAACTAATATGAGAATAAGTGTCAGAATTCAGGAGCATATCTTGCTGTAGTGCATACTTATTAAAGAGTTTTCTGGCAGTAAGGGCACAATTGACTGTGTTAATTTAAAAGAATCTTTGAGGTAGTATAGTTCCATATGCTGTAGGAATATGTCAATGATTTTTTTTTTATTTTATAATTTGAGTTTTTAATGCAGTCTTTTGAAAGCTAGTTGTTAAGCATGGCAAGAAGACTAGAATTCCTTTAGAATTCTTAGGAAAATAATTTTGTAAGAACAGATTAAAATTAACTTTAACTTTCTTCAGCACTGTCATAAATACCAGCACGATGAAGCCAAAATTGTGGCAATGTTACATTGCTGTGTTTCCAATATTTAAGCATAAAGGTTAGGCCAGATTTATATTCCCTTGTAAAACTGAACCAAAATATAAATTATTTATAGAACTTTAAGAACAGAATCTTAAAAAATTGAATGCCACTCTGTGGATGAAACCGCTAGTTGTCTCACAGTATCCCCTTTCTCCATCATCCTTGGATGTGGAGCCCCTGAATTTTCACTGGGGATAGACCCCTACAGAATAAAGATGACATTTCTCAGCCTCCCTTGCAGCTAGGAATTATGCCATGTGGCATATAGTGCTGGTTGTACAATGTAAGCAGAAGTGACTTGTGTGACTTCCTGATGCCCATCAAAGGCTTGGGGTGCTCTCTCCTTCCCCTTCTCAATGGCTGGGATGTGGATGTGGTGGTGTACTCACTTGGACCTTGCTGAAGAGGCCAGCCCTATAAAAATGGCAGAGCAACATGATTTTTTAAAAAGGCTGGAATAGTGATGATGACTTTTTAAAGCAGAGCTGCCATAACAGCTTGGGGTTTCATATGAGTGAGCAAGAAGCTTCTAGGTTGTTTAACTAACTGTGTCCATGCTCTAGTTGTGTCTGACTCTTTGTGACCCCATGAATTGTAACCTGCCTGGTTCCTCTGTCCATGGTATTTCCCAGGCAAGAATACTGGAGTTGGTTGCCATTTTCTTCTCCAGGGATCTTTCTGACCCGGGAATTGAACCCGTGTCTCTTGCATCTCCTTTATTGCAGGTGGATTCTTTACCACTGGGCCACCTGGGAAGTCCTAAGCCACTCTTAGTCTGGGTCTCTGTCACACACCAGCAAGTTTTTTTTTTTTTTTAATAGGGAATATAAGTAATTCCTTTTTTAAGTTGTAAGCCTGAGAACCAGTGGTCTTGTATTGTAGAGATCCAAATTTCTTCAAGGGATCTCATTTTTAAAAATTGTACCATTTCAGTGTTTATAAGCTGAAGAAAGAAAGTGAAAGTGAAAGTCACTCAGTCATGTCCAGATCTTTGCAACCCCATGGACTATACAGTCCATGGAATTCTCCAGGCCAGAATACTGGAGTGGATAGCCTTTTCCTTCTCCAGGGGATCTTCCTAACCCAGGGATAGAACCCATTCTTTACCAGCTGAGTCACCAGGGAAACCTATCTGACTCTTTCTCTGAGAAACTTGAAAGATTTGAGGCACATAATCTTACTGATTTTTGAAGGAAACAGTGTTTGGGAAGAGAGAGAGACCTTTATCTTTAACTTTCTACTTTGCTCACAGTTAGCAAATATTTTTTCCATTTTCCCATGTGTTTTATTTCATAGTTGTCAAAGTCAAATCCAAAGTCCATGTTTCATTCTGCAGTGTGAATGGCTCCCTGCGCTATTTTACTAGTCCCCTTCTAGCAGTCTCTTGTCCCAGAACCTCTTGGACGTCACACCATTACAGTTTCCTCCTCTGCTTCTGCCCACTCCTTCGTCTCCTCATGGAATCGTCTTTAATCCACTCCCTCCTTGTGGGCATACTCTGATTCTTGGCTCACTGCTCCTTTTAATCTGTGTTACAGAGATCACAAATTGGCAGCTCATGGGCATGTTTTGTTGATATTGCACAGAACTCAAAGAAATGTTTTATCCATTGGCAGTATTTAAAGGTCAGGATGTTTAACATGAAATCCAGATTTTGGCTTCTCTTTCTGACAATACTGCACCTGTGTTCCCCATCACATTAGCTGGTGGTTGGAGCTGAGTTATAGCTACTTCCTTTAGAGTGGATGTATTCTTTCTTCTTAGTTATAGCCACCCCCTGCCACTCCCTATTGCTTACATCTTATATGTTTTATTTATTTCCATTACTCATCTGATCTTTTAGGCATTTAAGTTTATGATACTTATCTCCCTGGGTAATTTAAGTTTTAAATCAGTCTTTTGTAAGTGATATCCCTTTTCTTCCCCTTCCTTTTTAATTCCACTTCCTCCTCTCCATCCCTACTACTGCTCTGCTAGTTAGACTGTCTTGTTGTTTCTTCTTGCTTACTTGCAGTAGGATTCTAACAGACTTCTCTGCCCTTTTCTTTTATCCAGATCCTCTAAATCATCCTCCACACTGATTCTGGGGTGACCTTTTAAAAATTAAAAATTTAATATGACTTAGGACTTTGAGTGTCTCACCTGCCTGCTAGATGACTAGACTTTTTAGAATTGATGTGAATATAAAATGGTGCAGCCACTTTGGAAGACAGTCTACCAATTCCTCAAAAAGTTAAACATAAAGTTATCATATTAATTAGTAACTCCACTGCAAGTTATATGCCTGAGGGAATTGAAAACATGTTTCTAGACAAAAATGTATACATGAATATTGCTAACTGTGAGCCAAGAAGTGGAAACAACCCAAATGTCCTCTAACTGATGAACAATAAATGTGGGATCATCACACAGTGGTCCATGAGGAAAAGAAGGAAGTACTGTTTCATGCTGCAATATGGATGAACCTTGAAAACATTATGCCAAGTGAAAGAAGCCAGATTTGTAAGGCCCTTTATAAGGTCATATATTGTATAACTCAATTTATATGAAATATCCAGTGACAAAAATAAAGTAGTGGTTGCCAGGATCTGGCAGGAGGGGAAATGGGATGTAAGTGCTAATGGATATGGGTTTCTTTTTTAGGGTGATAAAAATGTTCTGGAATTAGATAGGGCTAAATGGTTGCAGGCTCCGAATATACTAAAAAAAATCACTGAGTTACAAAGTATAAAGGGTGAATTTTATACTATCTGAATTATATCTTAAAAAAAAAAAAATCAGAGACCATAGCAAATCTGACTTTTGCTCGTCTCTCCAGTCTCATTTCCTGGTATTTTAGTCCTCTCATGTCTCTGACCTGCCGCCTCCCCCTGTGCTAGGATACTGATCTCTTAACTGCCCTCAGAGTTCCATGCTCAGTACTACCCATTTACACAGTTTTGCCAGAAGACTCTTACCCACTTTTCCCTCCCTCTCCTCTAGATGTGGATCTAGAGAATTCCTAATTTTCCTTCAAATTTTACTTCAGCTCTCACCTCCTCTGGGATTTCTTCTTACACACTGGTGCTGGATTACTTGAGAGGAGGATTAGGTATATTCTCCAGAGCCAGACAGGAGCACCCTACAAAATGAAAAGAGATTAACTTGGAGTTGATCCAAATTTTGCAATCAGAACACCTATAAAGAAGCTCTTTTAAATTTCAATGGGCATGTAAGTGTACATGTTTTATAGTTTTTAATTTTAAATAAAATATATGGACTGAGTGTAGGTGACCATATTTGAAAGCAAACATCATGTCAGAGTCTTAATCCAGATTGCCAGCCTCCCCAGTTCACCCTATATAGGCTAGGATCATCTCCTTTGTGACCCCCAAACACCCTGAACAATCATTATCACCCTGGAAGTGTAGTGTAGTAGCGTTAGTCATTTAATCGTGTCCGATTCTTTGTGACCTCATGAACTGTAGCCTGCCGGCTCTTCTTTCAATGGGATTCTCCAGACAAGAATACTGGAGTGTCTAGAGAACAGCATCGAAACATGTATATTATCAACGGTGAAACAGATCACCAGCCCAGGTTGGATGCATAAGACAAGTGCTCGGGGCTGGTGCAATGGGAAGACCCAGAGGGATCGGGTAGAGAGGGAGGTCGGAGGGGGGATCGGGATGGGGAATACATGTAAAACCATGGCTGATTCATGTCAATGTATGGCAAAAACCACTACAATATTGTAAAGTAATTAGCCTCCAACTAATAAAAATAAATGGAAAAAAAAAAAAAGAATACTGGAGTGGTTTGCCATTCCCTTCTCCAGAGGATCTTCCCGACCCGAGGATTGAACTCAGGTCTCCTGCATTGTAGGCAGATTCTTTACCATCTGAGCCATAGGGAAGAGTCTTATCACCCTGAAGGGTAACTGTTTAGTTTTCTGTCTCCCCATCTCCTAAGCAACTCCTTGGGCATAGCTCTGTCTCATTTTTTCGAGCTATACGTGTAAATCCTAGTAATTCTCCATAGAAAGTACTTAGCAACATTTGAATAAATGAATGGACATGCTCAATGACATCAAATGGGAGAAGACAGCTTGTATTTGCATTACTGAAGATTAGAGATCAGAGGACTGTTTAAAGATGCCTTCATTAAACACAACCTGATCTTTTCTTCTTTCTCTCTTCCCTACCCTAATATCCTCCCTCTTTCTCTCCTTTGCCGCCCCCCCCACCCCTTACACACACACACACCCTTTATAAAGCTATTTCAAAAATAGTAAAACAGGAAAATGTGAGAATTTTCACTTTTCTCAACCTGTGCACCTAAGGAGGGTGTTAGATTTAAGGCTTAAAGGGGGGGTATTAAAATGGCACTTTCCCCAACAGATTTAAGAGTGTTTTTTGTACTTTACCTTTTCATGTCAGAAAATTAATACATTAAAATTCATGTAATGTTAATTCCCAGTTTGGATTTTTTTCACCATGCAGTAGCAAATAGTGGCTGGTTTTTGTTTTCTTTTCAAAAATGTGATTATACTTAATTATTTATAAATGATCCCTTGCTTTTTAACCTTTAGTTTTTAAAACTGAAAATTCTTTCCTGTCCTATAGTGTCTTGTTTCTCAGACCCTGAGACAGAGGTTTGAGAGCTGGTAGCTTATATAGGAAAAAGAGAACACATGAGTAGGAGTACGTAAGTCAGTGTTTTTCAGTAGGCCAGTCATGTCCTACTCTTTGCGATCCCATGGACTGTAGTATGCCAGGCCTCCCTGTCCCTCACCACCTCCCAGAGTTTGCCCAAGTTCATGTTCATTGCATTGGTGATGCCGTCCAGCCATCTCATCCTCTGACAGCCTCTTCAGTAGAGGGTTATATTAAAACGTTAAAGTCAGTAAATCTGTAGAGGGTTGTATTAAACCATCTACAATTTGGGGCAACTGAAGCCTAATTCTTCTTGGGGAAATTGTAGAAAGTCCCCCTTGGAATTATCTATCCAGAAAGCAAGGGAGCTGCATGTTACACCATAGGGCTCCTTAGTGGAGGGCAGCTTCCAGCCTGCTGTGTGGGTCCAGTGAAAACCCCAGGCAACAAAATAGCAGTGTTGGCAGTTGGAAGCCTGTGGGCATACAGTTGAGTAGTAATGGCCAGGGGAAAGTGGGTGGGCATTAGTAGAATCCACTATATATGGAGATAGTACACCACTCTATGAGGAGTGCTCAAGTGTGAAAAATATCAGAATTTAAGTTAGCCTAACTCAAGCATTTACTCAGCCATTAGATTATGTGCTAAGTACTGTGCTAGGTGAGTGGGTATGCTGATTAACTTTTGAGGTGCTTAGCTTTTTAAAGCTCTATTTCTTTACAAAGATAACTTTTCTTTCTTTCAAAGTTGAGATATAAATGAAATGATAACTCCTAAAGATGCTTTGAAATGTTTAAAGCAGTATTTCACATTTATTGTTACGGCGTTTATCCAAATTTACCCAGAGAAAGTAGTAGGCATGTGGTTAGGCCATAAACTTAGGGGTCTGTTAGCCAATCAAGAGCTTTTTTTCATAAGACTGTGTGAAACTGGCCTTCCTGTGCAGTTTGTGTAAGATAGGAAATTTATAAGTTCCATGAAAGGAATAAGGTACCATGGGAATGACTATTTTTAGGTAGTTGACAGTGAAGGCATCGCAAGGAAAGTGGGTAAAATGAACCTTAACATAACACCTGGGAATTAGCCATGTGAAGGGCTTCCCTGGGGGCTCAGACAGTAAAGAGTCTGCCTGCAGTGTGGGAGACCTGGGTTCCATCCCTGGGTTGGGAAGATCCCCGAGAGGCAGGAACAGCTGCCCACTCCAGTATTCTGGCCTGGAGAATTCCATGAACAGAGGAGCCTGGCAGGCTATATATAGTCCATGGGGTCGCAAAGAGTCGGATATGACTGAGTGACTTCCACTTTCTTTTCAGCCATGTGAAAGGGCTTCCCTGGGGGCTCCAATGGTAAAGAATCTGCCTGCCAATGCAGGAGATGCGGGTTTGATCCCTGGATTGAGAAGATCCCGTGGAGGAGGAAATGGCAACCCACTCCAGTATTCTTGCCTTGGAAATCCCATAGACAGAGGAGCCTGGTGGGCTGCAGTCTGTGGGATCACAAAGAGTCAGACATGACTGTGCATGCACACACAGCCATGTGAAAATAAGGAGTTTATAAAGGAACGGTATATTTAGGAGAGACTGAGCTAAGTTTAAGAGATGGTACAAGTGAGAACACACTCAATGGTCAGGTTAAACTTTTGGACCCATGTGTTGGTTAGGACAGGGTGACATTCTGTTTCTATTGCTAACTAGCTGTGTAGTGTCTCATTGGTTACTTAACTTTGATTAGCCTTTCTTTCCTTAACTGTACATTGGGGATCCCATTACTACCTATACTATAATATAATACTATTCTGTAGGATTGTTGTGAGAATCTGTTGTAAGGGTAAATGAGGTGCATTATGTAAGTCAGGCAGAATAAATTCTCAGCAACCTCCTGTGTAGCTTTTGGTTTTAGTGTAGTTTCAGGTTACAAGTCTTTATTTCATGAAGATGCATCCAATCCCATTCAATGCAGAGTTTCCCAAAGTATATGGAACATTAATCCTACAGCATTTGCCAGAAAAAGATTATGGAGTTGAAAGAATTTGAGAAACCCCATGGATCATAGATGGACTTCATGGAGAGTCACATTAAGATATTAATAGCTCTGAAAAATCTGAGAGTAAATAAATCTTTTTCACTTTGTTTAATGCTATGTACTAAATTTCTTTAATCACTACCCTCCCCAGCATTCACATTGTATATTCTTTGGGAAATGCTAATTTGTAGAGCTTCATGAGGTAGATCAAGCAAATTACTGGTGCTTATAGATTCCATTTTGTGAACCTATAATAAATGACAAATTATAAAATATTTTCTGAGATTCTCTGAGGTTCTGTATAACTCTGAGCCAGTTTATTAGTTGCCCCAAATCAATTACATTATCTTTTACATATTTCATTGCTCATTTTGTACACAGAACTATACCACTTGCCCTATGTTCCTTTAGGCCTCAGATGTGTTCAGCATGATGTTTTTTGGCTTGACTTCAGATAATTTAAAGAACGTTCCCCAGACAGTTCTGAAAGTTGCCTTCCAAAAATACTTGGAATAATGCCACCATCATTAAACTAAGCAGATAAGTTTCAAGGTGAGTGGCTTTGAAAGGGACAGCGGCTACTTGCATGTGTATTTTCTCTACAAAATAAAGGGTTTTCATTTTTATAGTCATACAAGAGTGCTGAGTTCCTACTACATGCTTGTCCCTGTGGTAGACATAGTTGATTTGGAGCAGACATTCTTAGTCTAGTGGGCGAAAGTAAATGTTCAAAATGAACCATTATGGAAGGGGCTAAGTACAGCCATAGAAGACTATTACAAAAGTATGGAGGAAGGATTTTCCTTTGGAGTAAAAAAATACTTCACAATATCCAAGAAACTTACGGTTACCCTTGATTGCCATGTAAACAACAGAGAGAGGATATTCCAGACTGAGAGAAATAAATGTACATAGGCCTCAGAGACAGAAAAGAGAGTGGGGAACTCTAATCATGTGAATGCAGATGGAGTGTAGGCTCTTCATGGAAAAGTGGAAGGTGATGAGGCTGGGAAGCCACATGGAGTTCTGACCATGGAGAGTCTTATAAGTTCCGGGGGACATAGTTTGGAGTTCATCCCCTAGCTGGTGGAGCACCACTGATAGATTGTTAGACAGAGATGGCCATAGTCACAATTTAAATAAGATTGTTTTGGTAGCACTGTGCACTTGAGTTAGAGTAAGAGAGACAGGAGCAAGGAGCCCTGGAGGCCATTGCAGTGGTCCTGGCAGGAATGAATCTAAACTAACGTATCAGGAATAACGAGGCAGAAAAGGAAACAGCTTTGAAGGCTATTTAGGAGATGAGAAGGCAAACTGTGATGAATGATTGGATAAGAAGAATAAGGGAGGGAGGAAATCTAGGACTCTCTCAGAGGGAGCAGGATTGGGTATTGTCATCATTCAATGTGATTGGGATTCAGAAGAGAAATGCATGTTGGGGACACTTACTGAGTTCTGTTTTATACTTGTTGCATTTGAAATGCTTACTGGTTAGTCATCTTTACCTTTATTGATTCCTGGAGTAATCACTCTGTGCTAGAGAATGTGGTAGATTCTGAGATATGGCAAGAAAAAAAGGCACGATATTCTACATGCCTGTGACGCTTACAGCCTAGTAGGAGAGACAGACATAAATAATTACTCTACAAATTACTTAACTAGTAAGCATATAAGAAGGTGACCTAAGTCAGTGTGGTGTGCAGTTCATTCTGGACTTTAGCAGAACAGTCTGGTCTGTGATAGAGATTTGGGGGTCATTGGTGAATAGTTACTAACTGAAACCATTAGATTGCCTACATGAGCTGGAAAGGGGACTGAGGCTAGAATATCATGAATATTTAAGGAGAATGGTGGATGACTAAAGTCCTAAAATACATCTGTGAAAGGATGGCAGAGTAGTTGAAGGGTGTGTCGAGAGGGTTGGACTGTGGCATAGAGATAACATAAGATAGGTATACAAAAGTTCCATGGCTTTGGAACTGCAAGTCCTTGCTGACTGTAGTAAGAGCAGGTACAGTAGCATGGAAGGCGTACAAGCCGTATTTTCATGCAACGGTGCACTGGAGCTGGCTTACGCTCATTTCTGAGAACCAGATGGTTAACTTTTCAGAAATTGTGCAAGCAGGTCGTTAAATATAGCCATTATTGAAAATTATATTATGTATACTTAACGATTAATAGATTTTATTCAAAATAAATTTAGAAAGTATTCAGAACTCATGCTCTTTAATCATTTTACTGCATTCTCTTTTATCTGTGCTCCTAAGTTTACTTAGGTCTGTTTTACCTAAATGGCAGGTATGCAGTATATAATGGTGTGCAACTGTACATCTATTCTGAATTCTGTGTTTATTGAGTTCACTTTAGTATCTTGAAATTAGCCCTACCATAGAAATTGGCAAATGTTACACAACAGAGATATTGTTTTGTTGATTTTCTAGACTTAAAGTGTTAGAAATCTTGTAAATAATGCAGACTAAATTCTAAAATATGTTGGAAGATTTAGCAGTTGCATTGTGAGTGGCACACAGAAAATTGAGGAAATGGTCTTAGAATTGTTCTCCAAATACATAAACTATTATCCAGTTCGGTGAAGAAATTGCTCCCATTTTTGACTGAGCAAGAGAAGCTTTAACATACATATTCATTGTTTCACTTTTGTCTTACTTATTAATGCAAAAGAAAGATTGAACCAACTTTCATGCCAACACATCTACATTTGATAAATATCAGTGAAAGCATTTTATGAGAAACAGCTGTCTATATGTATTCCTTATTACAGTAAAGAAGATTGTATATCACGTGTAAATTGTGTGCCTTGTATTGGCAAAATTTATAATAAACATAAATGTATAGAGATACATACATCAGTTCACTTCCGTTCAGTTGCTCAGTCACATCTGACTCTTGGTGACACCATGGATTGCAGCACGCCAGACTTCCCTGTCCATCACCAACTCTCAGAGCTTACTCACACTCACGTCCATTGAGTTGATGATGCCATCCAACCACCTCATCCTCTGTTGTCTCTTTCTTCTCCTGCCTTCAATCTTTCCCAGCATCAGGGTCTTTTTCAATGAGTCACTTCTTCTCATCAGCTGGTAAAAGTATTGGAGTTTCAGCTTTAGCATCAGTCCTTCCAATGAATATTCAAGACTGATTTCCCTTAGGATGGACTGGTTGGATCTCCTTGGAGTCAAAGGGACTCTCAGGAGTCTTCTCCAACACCACAGTTCAAAAGCATCAATTCTTCAATGCTCAGCTTTCTTTATAGTCTAACTCACATCCATACATGATTACTGTAAACACCATAGCTTTGACTAAATGGACCTTTGTTGGCAAAATAATGTCTCTGCTTTTTAATATGCTATCTAAGTTGGTCATAGCTTTTCTTCCAAGGAGCAAGCATCTTTTAATTTCATGGCTGCAGTCACCATCTGCAGTGATTTTTGAGCCCAAAAAAGTAAAGTCTGTCACTGTTTCCATTGTTTCCCCATCCGTTTGCCATGAAGTGATGGGACCGGATGCCATGATCTTAGTTTCCTGAATGTTGAGCTTTAAGCCAACTTTTTCACTCTCCTTTCACTTTCATCAAGAGACTCTTTAGTTCTTCTTCACTTTTTGCCATAAGGGTGGTGTCATCTGCATATCTGAGGTTATTGATATTTCTCCCAGCAATCTTGATTCCAGCTTGTGCTTCATCCAGCCCAGCATTTCACATGATATACTCTGTATATGAGTTAAATAAGTAGGGTGACAATATATAGCCTTGACGTACTCCTTGCCGGATTTGGAACCCATCTGTTATTCCTTGTCCAGTTCTAACTGTTGCTTCTTGACCTACATACAGGTTTCTCAAGAGGCAGGTCAGGTGGTCTGGTATTCCCATCTCTTGAAGAATTTTCCACAGTTTGTTGTGATCCACACAGTCAAAGGCTTTGGCATAGTCAATAAAGCAGAAGTAGATGTTTTTCTGAAACTCTCTTGCTTTTTCGATGATCCAGTGGATATTGGCAATTTGATCTTTGGTTCCTCTGCCTTTTCTAAATCCAGCTTGAACATCTTGAAGCTCACCATTCATGTACTGTTGAAGACTGACTTGGAGGATTTTGAGCATTACTTTGCTAGGATGTGAGATGATTGCAATTGTGTGCTAGTTTGAGCATTCTTTGGCATTGCCTTTCCTTGGGATTGGAATAAAAGCTGACCTTTTCCAATCCTGTGGCCACTGCTGAGTTACCCAAATTTGCTAGCATATTGAGTGCAGCACTTTCATAGCCTCATCTTTTAGGATTTGAAATAGCTCAGCTGGAATTCCGTCACCTCCACTAGCTTTGTTCATAGCGATGCTTCCTAAGGTCCACTTGACTTCACATTCCAGGATGTCTGGCTTCAGGTGACTGATCACACCATCATGGTTATCTGGGTCTTGAAGATTTTTTTTGTATAGTTCTTCTGTGTATTCTTGCCACCTCTTCTTAATATCTTCTGCTTCTGTTAGGTCCATACCATTTCTGTCCTTTATTGTGCCCATCTTTGCATGAAATTTCCCTTGGTATCTTTCATTTTCTTGATGAGACCTCTAGTCCTTCCCATTCTATTGTTTTCCTTTATTTCTTTGCACTGATCACTGAGGAAGGCTTTCTTATCTCTCCTTGCTATTCTTTGGAACTCTGCATTCAAATTTGTATATCTTTCCTTTTTTCCTTTGCCTTTATACATGCATATATACATACAAATGTATTTATGTTATGAGAGCTTATTGCTGAACACTTACTAGCACATAATGCTTATATATGGAGGATATGAATGGAATCAGATGGATTGGATTCCATGGATGGAACCACTCTTTTGTAAAGCATGGCAGAGAAAAGGTGTTCTCTTGGTACTAGGTTATAGGTAGCCAGAAGACATTTGCAGGTTTGTGGACTTTTAAACTTTTGTTCTTTTTGTGTCTTTACTTCAAAAGATTTATAGCCCTAAAGAGAGGAGCCAGAGAGGGAGAGATTGATGGTGCAGAACAAGGTAAAAGTAAATGTTGGAAGAATGTTGCAAAGAAATGGTAGGAAATAACATGCAGACTACTGTGGGAAAATTAACCTTGAGCACACGGTGGACCTATTCCTGTAAGGATGAAGAACGATCATGCCAGATGTGGTAAATTCAAGTACTTGGACCTTAACATCTTTTACATCAATGAATTGTAATAAAAGAGTGGGCAGGAAGAAACTCAGAAAGGTATCTGTTAATTTTTGAATAAATTATGGAATAAGAGATTAATACTGTGATTGACCAGGGCAATTTTTTATACTGATTTAATCTCTGAAATATTGTGTTATATTTTTAGTCTGTTTTTCCAGGTGGAAAGATTTGAATTAAAGTGAGAGACCATTTAAAGGCACCTCATGTATTTAAATGCCAAGTAGTATTTGTTTTACTGAGCTCTGCAGTTTAGTGCTACATTTCCATGGACACGGGTTGAATTTCTACAAGATGATCAGATATGGGGAATAATTTGAGGTTGACAAAACTGCATTCATTGCATGCATGGATAGTTTGAACACAAGGTAAAATGTTATCCAGACTGCTGAAGAAAACAAGATTTATTTTGGAACATGACTTTTTTCAGCGTTATAATTTATGACTTTTTCACTTGGATTCTTGCTTTTAACACACTCATATTTATATATATGCTTCAATCAAAGAAATGAATAACATTTTGCTTATGCTGTCTCAGTTCTATTAGTTTTCCACCATTAAAATCTACAGCCCTTATTTTTTTTCAATTGAATTACAACAATATAAAGAACTACTTTATATTTTGACAGTACTTTAATATCTCAAGTCTTTTCATATATGTTTTCTCAAAATACATTAAATAGTTATCCTGAATCCTCAGAAGAACTGGTACGAGCTGATAATGCTGAATATGGGTATTAGTATTGAATATTGCATGCCTTGGGCTCTCAATTGCCATTATAGCTGTCATTTTTGAGTCTAACAGCTGTAGTTATCTCCTTTGCAGTTTAATAGCACATCGTCCATCTGGCTGAGGATTACAAGGCCTCAGCCTTGACTTTTTGGAAGAATAATGCCTCTCTCTGTGTTAGTGTTGTTAGAGTTAGAATACTGTTGTAGGCCTCCTCACACATCCGGTCCTGGGTTTGTTAACTGAGTCATGGTTGCAAGATGCTACTGTTGGTCTAAATGTTAATGTTGAAGGTGGAAAAAAGGATGGGGGACAGGGAAGGGATAACACCAGGCAATATGTGTGTCATATTTAATCATGAAAGAAAAAGCTTTAGAGACACTTCCTCAGAGTTCTGCTTAGACCTTACTGGCCACCCCTAGGTACAGGGGAGTCTGGAAAGTGACTTTGGCTTTTTGGCATCTGTAGTGGGAGACTGAGAAGGAGAAGGTGGTAGGGAGAGAATGGTCTTGGTTGATTCATTAGCAGTGTTTGCCAAAGGGGGTATCTCAAGCTTTGCATTTCTACTGCTTATCTATGTAAGGCTGTCTCACCTGGAAAGCACCCCTTTCTGGTCTCTTTCCCTGCAGGCCTGGAAGACGTTTTGTTGGCCTTCATCTTGACTCTACTTTTAGCTGGAACGTAGGTTATGAGATAGTCATTCTGAAAGAGAGGATCCATCTTTCAGTGTCAGTCTGGAGAGGGTAGTCCAGGAAATAGGATACAACCCTGAAATTGAAAGGGTACCAATGTTAACAGCATTTCAGTACCAAGCATGGCTGCTGGGAAGGCTCCTGTGAAAAAAAGACCAGCAAGGAAGAAAATAATCTGAGAATCTGCCTGATAATACTTTTGGCATCTGAATGATTTAAACAAGTATAACTGCATACGTTGCTGGGTTATTTTCTGGTCGGTGTGGGACTGTACATCAAGACTTCTTGTTTGAAGTGTTAGTTTCTCTCATTGCAGCTAAAAATATTAGAAAAGAATGAAGTTTAAGTAAACTGTCTATCTGTGGACTACTTGGGAGCACTGAGAATGGTTCTGAAGTGAACATACTTCTGAAACCCCTGTCTAGATCAATCCTGAACTATTCACCCCTGCAAAAATAAAATATTTCTGACGCTCAAGTTGTAGAATAATTCTTCATTTTGGATTTGTGAGAAAAATTTTTAAATGACAAAAGTTTTCAGGGCACATAAATGAAAAGCCAAATATTAAATTATTTGCAAAGGTGAATTCCACCATGAGGATATCATGAGACATATATATTTTTCTGAGATCTTATTGTCTTCCAGTATTGGGCTAAGTGATTCATGTGTTATTTTATATCCTTAAAGTACATCGTTACTATTATTTTCTCCTTTTGAAGAATCTGATGCTCATAGAGGTTAGGTTACTTGCCCGAGGTTTCAATGCCAGTAATTAACAGCAGCTGTGATTTGAAACCAGGCAGTTTGCCATACCTGCCAGGTGTGAATCTGTGATCTTAATAATAATAACAATTAGGCACTATGCCAAAGATTTTATAGTCATTTCTCCTATTATTCATTAAAATCCTAGATGTTAGTACTAGTATCATCATCTCTGTTTTACAGATGAGAACATTGAGAGATTCAGTAGCTGTCTTAATTTTTCACAGCTTCCAAGGCATGGCTTCCAACCCAGGCTGTCTGACCTGACTCCATGTGAACCCTAAGTTCTTCACCACACTGCTGGTATGCAGTTAGTCATGTGTTTGATTTGTATCTGTGTAGTTCTCTGTAAAATGCAATTTTTATTTTAAAAAGAAAATTTCATCTACATTATAAAATTCCAGAAAAGCCTTCTGGTATTTCTCAGTGGTGTCATGTGGAGAGACAACTTTTTTCTGCCAGATCAAGTTTGGTAACTATTTTAGCTATTTTTCTGGTGTATGTTAATAAAAATTTGATATAGATTACTGTGTCTTGCACATGTGACCAGAGCTCAGATTAATTCATTTTTAGGTGACTGAGTAAATTTTTTAAACTCAAAATTAGCTCAGTTTATACTAGGAAGATTCCAGGGTGAGAAAATTGGACATGAAAATTTAGCGACAATGAAAAATTATGCCTGATAGGAAAAGTTACATTTTATGTTACTTGCTGATATTTTATGATAAGGGAAAATTGATAATTTTTATTCTTCAATCAGCATTTTGCTTAAAGGATTTAATAGAAAGTAATATGTATTTCCTCATATAGTGGAGTGTGATTGGAAAGAAAGTGTGATGGCTACTCAGTATCAAAAAATAATTTACTTCATTACAGAAACATTCATATTAAATTATAGCTCATTTTAGACCAGCAGTGCTTTGATTTTGATTCAAATGTGTGTAAAATAAAATATAATAAAAATTGGTACATGAAAAAATCAACTCTATTATTCTAGGCACATTTCATCACCTAACTCTGTTTTACCCAAATTCAGTGCTGTATTTTATAGTAATTGACTCACAGGAGAGAGATCTGTGACTTCTATCTTGCTGCATGACCTTGGGGAAAATTGGCTTAAATGTATGAAAGGATATTTCAAGCATTGACTCAGACTAAATAAATGTGCTAAATTTGATACAGTGAGTGGGAAATTTTTCTCACCACATGGAACCACTAATGAGCTTGGGAAGTAAACATTGTTAAGTAGACATAGTTGCCTTTTTGTTACTGTGATTCTGAATTGGCCCATTAGCATGAATATCATTTCAGTAAACTTTACAATTGTAGCTTTGGGACCAAGCCCCAAGCCAGAAAAGAAAAATGTCTATAAATGACAGAGCTATTGTGGGTTGGATTATGTTCCCCAAAAGATTCATTCATTCATTTGGTACCTGTGAAAGTGACCTTATTTAGAAAGAGGGTCATTGTAGATATAATCAAGCTAAGATGAGGTCATACTGAAGTAGGGTGGGCCATTAATCCAATATGATTGATGCCCTTATCCGGGGATGGAGGTAGACACACTGGGAGAACACCTGTGACAACAGAGGTAGAGATGATGTGATGCGGCAGCAAGCCAAGGAATGCAAAGGATTGCCAACCACCAGGAGAAGGAGAGGCGAGGAAGGAGTCCACCCAGAGTCTCAGAGGGAGCATGACCTTGCTGACACCCTGATTTCAGACATCTGGCTTTTAGAACTGTGAGAGAAGAAATATCTCTCGTCATCAGCCACTTAGCCTATAGCAGTTATGGCAGCCCTCAGAAACTGACATTAGGGCAGTGGATGGAGAGAGGCAGTGGTAGTGCTCTGTGGATTTGCTTTCTCCTGTAGCTCCACGTCTTCCTACCTCTCCCTGTGATCTTAACATAAACATCAGAAAATCGGGTTCTGTTTCTTCTTGCATCACATACCTTTGCAGCATTACTTAATCTCTCTGGGTCTCATTTGCTTCATTGTTGAAGAGAGTATCTTGCATCCTTCTGAGTAACAATAGCCGTCATTTAGGGGAATTTTGCCTATCCAGACCCAGGGCTCACTGCTTAACACACATGATTTCATTTACTTTTTATGAGAATTCTATGAGGAACGTATTATTATCCCTACTTTACAAATGAATCAAATAATGGCATTTCTCTGTGACTCCCCATATTTTCTTGTCTTGTCCCCTCAGAGACTTGAACGTGAGAGTCATAGCTGAAAAAGTGTTATTATTTATGTTTCCTTGATGGGAAGGGTAACAATAGATATGTAACTTGACTTAGTCTGCATAGAAGGGGGCAAAAGGCATTGGAAAGGGATGTTACAATCAGTTTGGCTATTTCACACTTTTTCCATATGCAGAACAGAAGAGTAAATATTTTTTAAATCTCTCTTTGATATATTTGACTCCTTTTAATTTTGAACAAAATATTAGTGTAATTTCCTTATTTTCTGACTTACTTGAAAGCTTCATTTTTGGAACTATTTCAAGTTAGGATGTAATAGAGGAATTTAATGAAGTAGCTGCCATTATTCATGTTCTCTTTGTCTTAGACACTGTTATTTGTACAGCAGTGAATGAGATAGTGATGCTGTTATTCCATGGTGTACAAAATGAGGCATAGATAAGTAACCTGGTAAAAATTACTGATCTTCAAGTTCTTTTTTTGCCTTTATATGTGTCTGTTAGAGAAGGCTTAATCCAGTAACATGGACTAATTTATCAGATTAATGATAAACTTGGAAGCTAGACATCTGGGCTCTAAGAGATACTGGCCAGAGTAGGTAAGTGTGGGAAATCTGGAAACATCTGAAAAATGGTATGCTGAATGGAGTAGCTCAGGCTAGAGGGTGGCAGGTGCATCACCATGGGAATATCAAAGATGAACTTGGCTTCTTTCAGAGTATTTAAAGCTCTTCTAGGATAAGACTGATATATCCTGAGTTACCGTAATTAGGGACAAGCAGAAATTCAATACTTTTGCTTAGCTTTTGGTTCTTTATATCTCCCATTCAAGGAGATGGTTACAAACTTTACACTCCACCCCTAACATGGACCTTTCTGTAAATGGTGAGTTACAATCTGATAATAGAAAGGATGTTATAGCTGAAATCAGAGTGCATAATAAGTCCATTCCTTGCTGTTTCCTTGGAAGGCATAGACCCTGTGTCACATGCCTCTAATATTAAAATTCTTAGAAAATACAGCAAACAGCAGTGTTTGAGTAGGTCTTAGAGGCAAAACTGATCTGGCCAAGCAATGTATGTTGGTTAAGTGAAATGTGAAAGACTGTCTGTTCTATCTCAGCTGAGGATGTTTGCCATCCAAAATGTTTGTTATGGCACAGTAGAGAGACTGAAGCTACTGGTTTCTTGCTACCCAAACTTGTCTTGGTTAAATTTGTCTTCTGTCTTCTAGACCCTAGGGAACTGTCAGTCTCCTGAAGAACTGGGCAGTATAGTGTAGGAAACAGGAAGAGAGTTTGAGGAGTTTAGCCAGTTTACCAGAAACGTTTACTGGGGAAATGTACTTGGACAGTAAATAGACACTGGAAAGTCTGACTGTCTGATTTGGATTTCTCCATATGCCTGTCGTGGCTCAGTGAAAGATCTGTTGGACTGGAGTAAGTGTGTCCGTATTTTGGTCACACCTCTATACAAATGAACATTAGGACTGGGAGCTTTGTGGTAATAACTTTCTTCGTGTGTGTCAGCGCTGTGGAGTTTTTACATTCCCTTTAACTTCCCCCAAATTCCTTCTCAACCTACAAAAGACTGTAGAGGTCACATTGAGAATGCGTTTTATCAAGTGTTGATCAACCCATCAGCCTTGCCTTGCTTGCCATCCTTGCCTCCAGAGAACATGCTCATGGGTAATGTATAAGAAGTCCAAAATGCAAGTAATACCACAGTTGTTTTTTTTGTTTCAATCTGGAAACCAAAATCTAATGGCTAATAATAATGTTGACTGCTACCGTTAAGTGCGTAAGCATTTATTATGGGCCAGAGAATCCGCTGACACTCCGTAGGGGAAGGCTTTGCCCTCCCAGGGACATTTGGCACTATCTGGAGACATTGTAGGTTATCACCGCGGAAGAGAGGAGTGCTACTGGTATCTAGTGGGTGGAGGCCAAAGATACTGCTAACTGTCCTGCAGCGCACAGGGCAGCCCCCACAGCAGAGGGTTATCTGACTCAGATTGCCAGTAGTGCCAAGGCTGCTTTAGAGTCAGCATCTTATTTAACTCAAATACATGACGATCATAGAAGATTTAAACCCGTCTTACAGCTGAGGTTCAAAACAGTTAATTTAAAAATTTTCATTAACCAGCATTCTGTTTCAGTCTCTACTGCCCGATCTTCTTAAACTAAAAGATGGCACCCAAACAGAAATCTTTCCCTCCCTTCCCCCATTGTGGAAAGTGTCCACTTCAGTCTCGTCACCCCTAATATGAGAATATTTTCTGTCCTTTACCTGGAAGTCTGTAGTAATGTTTTTGGGTTGGAGGTAAGTAGTAGGAAGGAAAGATGGAGGGGGTGACTAGAGATCTTCAAAAAGTTGAGGTATTATACTTAAATGTAATATTTTTGGCAAAAATCTGTAGTCATAAGCAGTGTGGGTGAAATACAAAATGTATATTTAGAGTTTAGTGTTGCTCATACATATGCATTGTTTTTAGATTAAGAATGAGAGCTTTTAGTTTTTGCTTCTCTTTGTATCTTTCAAAAGCATTTTGATTTGCTCCTCTCTTGGGCGTGATGGTGATTTGTAGAGCATGCTGGCTGTTAAGGAATTGAAGACTCTTTGTGAGTACTTAAGGAATGAGACTTTACTTCCATTTAGGCAGAAAGGTAGATCGTGGGTGTTTGGACTCAAAGCATAACAGAAGATAGAGGGATGTGAGCAAGGCCAAATTGTACTTTGGGAAAAGAAGTGTGGAGAGCCCCATGAGGAAACTGTGCTTTATTTACTTCTCTGATCAGTGATAAATATCAATTTTGGGATAAAGTTTGACAGATAAATAAGGTTACTAGAGAGTAAGAGGTGGGGAAAGTTAAAT
This sequence comes from Odocoileus virginianus, assembly GCF_023699985.2. NCBI lineage: Eukaryota > Metazoa > Chordata > Mammalia > Artiodactyla > Cervidae > Odocoileus > Odocoileus virginianus. Next base: position 86,116,895 of record NC_069674.1, on the reverse strand, counting down.
TATTTTATTTGAATATTACATTTTGTAAGTGGGAAATGTGGCCTAGGAAAATTGACAAGACTCATTCCTCTGTAATATTAATTTCTTGCCAAAATATTACCTTTCATATAGCATCTTTAGGGACTTGTACATTGAAAAATACAGACGACTGCCCTGGGTAGGTTACAGTGCCATAGAGTTTTAAATTTGCATAGAGAGTCAGGTTGTATTCTGAGACTTGTGGCAGCAGCTTCATTTGCTTTCCGGGATAATAACATAGAACAAGGGCACCTCTTTGATTTACCTGGTATTCATTCTGCCAGTTGGTAGATTTAATAAACAGAGGAAAGACAGGACATGCAGCCAAGATAAGGAGAGCACTGTAACAGGATGCAGATTACACCTTGAAATTATCTAAAGAGGATTGAAGATAGACAGCTTCTAATCAGCACCCAAAAACTGCACATTTTAAGGAAGCAATACACAGAGATATGCTCAGTGTGGCAGTCAAGTTAACTGAAAGAATGAATTCCAACTTTTCAGTGTTAATTTCAACGCATTAAGAAAACTGAGGTGTAATCTTACTGCCTTATGTTAACTACAGACTTTATTTTCACAGGCATTCACTTATCATTGCAATTTATTTTTAAGTTAAAAAAGCTATTGTGTGAAAGAGAATAGTTTTGGACCCTCTGAAACTTAATAGTTCACAAGGAAAAGATGAGGAGATCTTGGGGCAAAGATTACATTCTCTGAATTATATCAAATCCTGATTTGAACTGATATTGTTAATTTGCTTCTTTTTTGCCCTTTTATGAAACAAAGCTACCCCTGTGTTTTTTCAATATGCTAATCCCCAGAAAGCCAACATCAAGATCCATAGTTTCAGCAGAATTTAAATACAAGTTAGTCATTGCAGTATTGAAAAGTCCCCATAGCATTCAATCATAATATTTTATGTAAGGCAGAGAGAAATGTTAATTCATTTTCACATACAGTTGAAAGATTATGTTAGACTTGATTTTCTTTAGACACCATATGCGTATTTACCAGTAGAATAAACTCTGGTTGTCAGTTATGTGTGTAGGCTGGAGAGAGTTTGGATATCTTATATGAGGGCAATATTCTTGTAGGGGGAGAAGAGCGGACAGAAAATAGTGAACTGACTCTGAGGACTTTGTGGTTTCAGCCGTAGTGTTGGGCGATGCTATGTGTAAATGTCACTACAGGCCAGGGACCCGGATGGTATTATTTTCACTTTACAATCTGAGGAAAGAGAGACATAAACCACAATAATTAGGAAGTACTGTTTCTTCTATACCCTGATCCATCCCTAGTACCTGGATCAAAAAATGGAGATGTAGAGGGAGAGGGAGTCAAGTTATAGTTGTTGGTTGACACTACACAGAACTTCGAAGGATTTGGATTCATCCTTAGATACAAAGATCTCTGCTATTTTTATTTTTTTCCTTGCAGCGATGGGATGGATTTTCATGTACTCATTCAAATTACTGCATGAAATATTTCCCAGTGGGTTTAAAGACACACTGGTTACAGTGACAGGTTTTGGAAGGGTGGGCACTATTTAGTTTGTAAAGTAACCTCCTCCTCCAACAGAAAATTACTTTAAAATGGAGTCTGGTAGGCTATCTTGGTTCTGATTTTGCACTGTTATCTGGTACTGCTGGAAGTCATGACCCCTTTAGATTCAGAGCTATATTATCCAAAATGACAATGGGTTATTGATCAATTTAAATCCTCAGTCCAAATGTGATTTTTGTAGCTGATAACTCACTTTCATCCCTGTGTATTTTAATTGTAAACACGTACACAATCCCCCAATTTAAAACAGGTTGCATTCCAAAGTTCAGTTCGAACAGAGTCATTTGGAGTTTAAAGCATTTTTCCATAGAAACAATGTTAGGTTTCCAGGCCAACCCACAAAAGCCTATTTAAACCATATTGTACAGTTTCTTCTCTAAAATCATCATGGGGCCCACACAACATATATAATAATATATCTGTTATTATAGAGGCATTTGGAGTTTGGCTTGGAATAGACTAGAGCTTCAGTGGAGTAGAGTTGGGCACTTAAAGTCCTCCTGCTATCTTGGCAGTGAGGACTAGCATTTTTTTCTTATGATCCTGTCTATAGTGCCTGTAACCTATGGTGAAGACTATGGCAGGATGATGGTTAAGGCAGGGAATGGGTCATCTTTCAAGGGTGGATACATGATTCAACATGCTTTTCATTCCAGGCAGGAGACTGCTGAACTTGAATATAAGGTTTTTTTCTCTCACATGAGAAGTGTGGAACAGGCAGTTTCAACATTGGTTAACTCAACAGCTCTGTGAAGTCAAGGCTCTAGATTAGGTTGTGTGTTTGTGTGCTCAGTCACTCAGTTGTGTCTAACTCTTGGCAACCCCATCCACTGTAGCCCGCCAGGCTTCTCTGTCCATGGGCTTCTCCAGGCAAGAGTACCGGAGTGGGTTGCCTTTTCCTTCTCCAGGGGCTCTTCCCAACCCAGGGATCAAACCCACATCTCCTGCATCTCCTGCAGGTGGATTCTTTACCATTGAGCCACCTGAGAAGCCCCTGAATAACCCCACAGTTATATCCACTGAGGCATAAGAATCTTGTTCTTGTGTCACGAACTTTGAATGGTGAAAGAATGAGAGTGAGTGAGTGAAGTTGACTCTTACTGACCCCATGGACCACAGCCTACCAGGCTCCTCCATCCGTGGGATTTTCCAGGCAAGAGTGGGGTGCCATTGCCTTCTCTGGCATTTTCCTCTATTTCCCCCCAAACTGGTATTCTCCATCCTGCCAGCCTCCAAACAGGGAAGAATCAGGGCAAATACTTCAGGATCTTTGTTACCTTAGCATCTTTCTAGCTTGTGGGAAACTCACTGCAGGCCCTACTTGAACCTCTGGCCTTCCTCTTCCCCTTGGTATCAAATGGCTAAAGACTATGAAGAGGGAATTAGATGGCCAAGGAAAGACACAGATTGTCCCCCTAAGATCCTCTCCTTTAAAAAAAATGACCTATCCCAAAGCAGAGAGCCTATTCTATTGAAAGAATGAGAGGTGACCTCTTAATCTTATTAAGTAAGAAAGTGTCTCCCAAATGGACTCTGAGTTAGAAGTTCACTTCCAAACCAATCATTGGCCACCGAAAATCAGATTGCTAGTGCTGGCTTAGAGTCTAAACCTTAGGATGAGTTGTAGTTCATGTTGTAGGGCATGAGGCAGATGCCCACCTCCTCTCAGCATATTGCCAAGCTCGTTTGAAGATCTGTTGACAAAGAAGATGGAATGCCTGTTGAGTGAATGTCACATATTGTGTGACACTAGGGAGCTATGGCCTGGGGCAAAGGGAAGGTCATAAAATTCAAATTTTTGTTTTAGCTGGCTCCAGCCTCCTGAAAATCATGTGATTCTTCCCTCAAGTCTAGTTTCTATAAAAGAAGCAGGTAGGATAGATTCATTTATTCCTTAATTTATTCACTCAACAAATGTTTATTGGGCCTCTTCTTTGTTACAAGCAGTGTTTTAGGACAGATAACTTGATTGATGTTCTCTAAAGTTTTTTTTTTTTTAAGTACTGTTAGCAGTAGAGGAAATAGATGGGAGTGGTGGTGGTGTGGAGTGACCTTCTTCGCCTTCCCTATCGGGGGAAGTTAAAAGTACATAAAGAGCAATACTAGTGCCTCCTTGAATCAAAAGTACTGAAGTAAGATCTATTTATATTTCAGAGAAATATCCAGATTTGATTAGGAAGAAGAGAAAAAGTGTGTTGGCTGAGATTGGTGACTGAGAACAGCCACAGTGGTACTGAGGTTACCCTCCCAGCTTCTGTCCTGTGCTGGGAGCGTAGAGGCTGGGAGAGTAACCTCAGTACCCATCATGCCACCTCGGACACTGCCCATCCCTGGCACCTTGGATGCTGCCCTGGCCTGGCCAAGGTGTTGTTTGGGGATCAGCAGCTGGCAGGGAAGGGATTCTGGGCCATGAGGCAAGGGGAGTGGGAAGGCAGAGAAATCCTGCACAGAGAAAATAGCAGAAATCCTGCTGCAACTCAAGTTTCTGGGTTTTCCTAAACATCCATTTTCTTTTTTTTTTTCTAAACATCCATTTTCTAAGGGAAAGTATACATATAACCAAATGTAGCAGTAATACTGGCTCATGATAAATATGTTTTGTTTTTTAAGTGATGATAAAATACATCACAAAGTACTGTGGTGATTTTAATTACTATGCTTTGGATTTCTTAATAATGGAACTTTTTGAAGTAGTGTAGATGGTGGAGGATTACAGCTTGTGTCATCTACCTACTTATCTGTCTACCTCAGGAGTCAGCATACTTTCTCAGCAAAAGACAAGAACGTAAATATTTTAGGCTTTGTGGGCCATATGGCTTGTGTTCTAAGTATTCCATTCTGCTGCTGCACCACAAAAGCACAGTTTAGATAAACAAATGGGCGTGGCCGTGTTCCAGTGAAACTTTATTTATGGACAGCTTCCTTGTGTTTCCTTCAATTTCACATAATCTTAATGTCATGAAATACTTTTTTCTTTTGATAGTTTTCAATCATTTAAAAGTGTGAAAGCCACTTTCACCTTGTGGGCTATGCTAAGGGAAGCCAAGAGTCAGATTTTTTCTCTTGGGCTGTAATTTGTGGACTTCTGGTTTGCTTCTCATTTGTCCGTCTACCTGTCTTCTTTCTTTCCTTTTATTAGTGAGCAAGAATCTGATTCCATTTAATTCTGTATAAGGAATTCATGTAGTCAACTACTCTGAATACTTATGGAGGAGAATGAGAATAACTGATTTACAGGATCTGTAGTATTGATTCACTTATGTTTTCAGTGGTTGAACTTGTATAGCTTTAAATATTATTATTATTGTAAAAATACTATATTTAACATCCTTATAACCAGTTTGGAGTAATTCTTTTGTAAAAGATCCTTAAGGAAGTACCTTCATCTTATAATAAATGATTTTGGATCTTGTTGAGACTTAAAAACCACAGGTGAATGAAAGTGTCATGTCAATTTTTACATCCTCAATAGGGCACTTGTATTTTCTGAGGCAGACAGGCAGAACTTGGATGGCTGTATATTACTGTTTATGAGCCTTATCCTTTACTGCAAATCAAGTGTTTATTCCACTCCTGAACTTAATTAGCAGTTAAGAGTTTTGTGCTTTGTATTTTAAGGAAGCATGTGATTTGTTCATTAGTTCAAAAGCAGATTAATTATTATATCTTTAGTCGCCATCTGTAAACACATCTATATTGGTGAGCTCTCTCCTGCTGAGTTACCTTGAAATGCCCTGTGGTGTTTTATTAGCTTTCAATTCTGTGTTTATTACAGTTGGCTGGAGATTTTTCAATTTAGTTTATTGGCCACAGAAAGTCCAGTCCTTCTGTGGAAACTACCAATTTTGGAGGGTGAGAGATTTATTAATGCTGGCTATCAGTTTGCTATAAACATTTTCCCTAAGTTGTACTGTGTTTTGGTTTGGATTAAGAATATTAGTAGTAGTTCAATTTTAAGCCAAGGTTTTAAGCACCTTATATACTGTCTAGGTTCAAGGAGGAGCAAATGGGAATAAAATTAGTAACCCACATAAAAAAATGTCTCTGAGTCTAAGTCAACCCTGAACAGAATTCTTAAGTACATGAGGGCAAGCGGATAAATGAATAGTTATTGATGCATTGGCACTTTAATATTATTTTTGGTGCTGCAAGAACACTTTCGGGTTCCAAGCAATTTTCAGAGAATTTAAAGAGCTTGTCTAAGGTCAGTGGTGGAGCTGGAAGGTGAACCAAAGTCATATGATCTGTAAGTTTATGTTCCTCTTCCCCCGTGCCAGACAAAATACAAGATTCTCAATTAAGTTGGAATTTTGTCATATCAACAAATTAGTTTTTTCATTGCAAGTATGTCCCAAATATTTCATGGACATATTTATGTTGAAAATATTTTTTGAAAATTTAATTTATTTGGGCATCCTGTATTATTATTATTACTATTTGATAATTTGGCAACCTTACTAGTGTCTTCCTCACCTCTCTCTTTTTCCAGGTATTCACATTGTCCAGGGTACCCCCCTGTGCAGTTAGCTTTAGTTTATTAACCCTGTCTTACTGTGTTCAGGCTACTGTAACAAAATACCACATCTTGGTGGCTTGTAAACATGTTTATTTCTCATAGTTCTAGGGGCTGGAAAATCCAAGGAGCTGGCAAATTCCGTGTCTGGTGAGGGCTTTTGGTAGAAGGGGCTATAGATTTCTTAGGGGCCTCTTTCATAAGGGCACTAATCTCATTTGTAAAGCCTCTGCCCTCTTGATCTAATCACCTCTAAAAGGCCCTGCCTCCTAATAACATCATCTTGGGGGTTAGGATGTCAACACATGAATTTTGGAGGAACACAAACATTCAGACCAGGAAAGAAAGCTGTGACAAAGCTAGACAGCATATTAAAAGCAGAGACATCACTTTGCTGACAAAGGTCTGTATAGTTAAAATTGTCATTTTTCCAATAATTATGTACTGATATGAGAGCTGGACTAGAAAGAAAGCTGAGTGTCAAAGAACTGATGCTTTCGAACTGTGATGTTGGAAAAGACTCTTGAGAATCCCTTGGACAGCAAGGAGATCAAACTGGTCAATCCTAAAGGAATTCAACCGTGAATATTCATTGGAAGAACGTATGTTGAAACTCCAGTACTTTGGCCACTTGATGCAAAGAGCTGCTGCTGCTAAATCGCTTCAGTCGTGTCCGACTCTGTGTGAAGAGCTGACTCACTGGAAAAGACCTTGATGCTGGGAAAGATGGAAGGCAAATGGAGAAGGGAGTGGCAGAGAATGAGATGGTTAGATAGCATCACTGATTCAATGGATGTGAATCTGAGCAAACTCCAGGAGATAGTGAAGCACAAAGAAGCCTGTCGTGTGGTAGACACTCACTAGATAGCAACTGAACAGAATAAACCCCATTCTTTGTATTGTTTTTAGTTCGAAGTTTCCCTGCTGAAGACCATTAAGTGAGAATCTTATTCTCGCTGATTTTCAAAGCATCCAATGACTAATCTGATGAAATATCGGTAATTTGGGTAACCTGTTGATCAGAGCTAATAGCTTCATGCGTGATTTTTTCCAGGTTACATATTTATTAACATCACTTGCTATAGCTAATACTTAAACACATGGTAACTGCAGAGGCCAGAATATCAGACTTCATGCAAATAAAGTGGAAACTAATTTTGAAACCATTCTTTTAGTTATTCTAGTAATCTATTTTCTCAGAGGCCCTAAGTTTATGATTTTAACTGTATTTTTTATTCTATCTAAAATTTGATTATCATAGTTGCTCATTTTCTTGCTTATGATTCCCATGTACTTTACACATCTTAAAGATGGTTTTGGTGCATTTTCAAAATAAACTGTATTATAAAACACGTTTTAGAAATTTAGTGGATGATTGAGATTGCTACTAATCTGAAGCTTTATTTTCACTTTTAGTGAAAAATCAAGTTGTACAGAACATTTTTTCTTTCTTGAGCAATTAGAATACAATGAGAGAAGTTAGTTCTTAGCATCCAACCACTTATTCAAGCTAATTCAAGCCAGTGCCTACCACTCTGCCAGAATTCTAGGACACTTGTATCTTTGCCCCTAGTACCCCCAGTACCTCAGAGAATGGGCTGGAAAATCACTGGGTATATTACAGGGATAGGTTTATTATCAAGTGACCATGTGGAGAAGGCAATGGCACCCCACTCCAGTACTCTTGCCTGGAAAATCCCCTGGACGGAGGAGCCTGGTAGGCTGTAGTCCATGAGGTCGTGAAGAGTCAGACATAACTGAGCAGCTTCACTTTCACTTTTCACTTCCATGCACTGGAGAAGGAAATGGCAACCCACTCCAGTGTTCTTGCCTGGAGAATCCCAGGGACAGGGGAGCCTGGTGGGCTGCCGTCTATGGGATCGCACAGAGTCGGACACGACTGAAGTGACTTAGCAGCAGCAGCAGCATCAGCAGCAGCAAGTTACCATGAAGCATTTAATAGGGGCCCCAAACCTTTTTTAGAGCACTTAGTAGAAATGGTGTATTGTTGACTATGTGTGCATGTGTGCTAAGTTGCTTCAGTTGTGTCTGACTCTTTGGGACCCCATGGACTATAGCCTGCCAGGCTCTTCTGTCCATGGAATTTTCCAGACAAGAATACTAGAGTGGGCTGCTATGCCCTTCTCCAGGGGATTTTCCTGATCCAGGGATCGAACCCTTAGCTCTTATGTCTCCTGCATTGGCAGGTGGGTTTTTTTTTTTTTTTTTTTTTTTACCACTAGCGCCACCTGTTGGAAGGAAAGTTATGACCAACTTAGACAGCGTTTTAAAGAGCAGAGACATTACTTTGCCAACAAAGGTCCGTCTAGTCAAAGCTATGGTTTTTCCAGTGGTCATGTATGAATGTGAGAGTTGGACTGTGAAGAAAGCTGAGCACTGAAGAATTGATGCTTTTGAACTGTGGTATTGGAGAAGACTCTTGAGAGTCCCTTGGACTGCAAGGAGATCCAACCAGTCCATCCTAAAGGAGATCAGTCCCGGGTGTTCATTGGAAGGACTGATGTTGAAGCTGAAACTCCAATACTTTGACCAGCTGATGTGAAGAACTGACTCATTGGAAAAGACCCTGATGCTGGGAAAGATTGAGGGCAGGAGGAGAAGGGGACGACAGAGGATAAGATGGTTGGATGGCATCACTGACTCAATGGACATAGGTTTGGGTGGACTCCAGGAGTTGGTGATGGACAGAGAGGCCTGGCATGCTGCGGTTCATGGGGTCGCAGTCAGACACGACTGAGCAACTGAACTGAACTAGCGCCACCTGTTGTTGAGTATGCTATGAAAAAAATCATTTTCTCTCTGTACCTTGGCTGAAGCTGAAGTTGAATTCTTTTATGAAGGCCTGCAAAACCTTCTAGAACTAACATGCAAAAATATGTTCTTTTCATTATAGGGGACTTGAATGTAAAAGTAGGAAGTGAAGAATTACCTGGAGTAACAGGCAGATTTGGCCTTGGAATACAGAATGAAGCAGGGCAAAAGCTAATAGTTTTGCCAAGAGAGCGCACTGGTCATAGCAACCACCCTCTTCCAACAACACAGGAGAAGACTCTACACACAGACATCACCAGATGTTCAGTATTGAAGTCAGATTGATTATGTTCTTTGCAACCAAAGATGGAGAAGCTCTATACAGTCAGCAAAAACAAGACCAGTAGCTGACTGGCTCAGATTGTAAACTCCTTATTGACAAATTCAGACTGAAATTGAAGAAAGGAGAGGAAACCACTAGACCATTCAGGTATGACCTAAATCAAATCCCTTACGATTATACAGTGGAAGTGAGAAATAGATTCAAGGGATTAGATCTCATAGACAGAGAGCCTGAGGAACTATGGTCGGAGGTTCGTGACATTGTACAGGAGGCAGTGATCAAGACCATCCCCATGAGAAAGAAATGCAAAAAGGCAAAATGGTGGTCTGAGGAGGTCTTACAAATAATTGTGAAAAGAAGAGTAGTGAAAGGCAAAGGAGAAAAAGAAAGATATACCCATTTGAATGCAGAGTCCCAAAGAATAGCATGGAGAGATAAGAAAGCCTTCCTTAGTGATCAATGCAAAGAAATAGAGGAAAACAGTAGAATGGGAAAGACTAGAGATCTCTTCATGAAAATGAGAGATACCAAGAGAACTTTTCATGCAAAGATGGGATTAATAAAGGATAGAAATGGTATGGACCTAACAGAAGCAGAAGATATTAAGAAGAGGTGGCAAGAATACACAGAACTATACAAAAAGATTTTAATGACCCAGATAACCATGCTGCTGTGATCACTGACCTAGAGCCAGGCCTCCTGGAGTCAAAGTCAAGTGGGCCTTAGGAAGCATTACTACGAACAAAGCCAGTGGAGGTGATGGAATTCCAGTTGAGCTGTTTCAAATCCTGAAAGATGATGCTGTGAAAGTGCTGCATTCAATATGCCAGCAAATTTGGGTAGCTCGGCAGTGGCCGTGGGACTGGAAAAGGTCAGTTTTCATTCCAGTTCCAAAGAAAGGCGATGGCAAAGAAGGCTTAAACTACTGCACAGTTGCACTCATATGACATGCCAGTAAAGTAATGCTCAAAATTCTCCAAGCCAGGCTTCAACAGTACAAGAACTATGAACTTCCAGATGTTCAAGCTGGATTTAGAAAAGGCAGAGAAGCCAGAGATCAAATTGCCAACATACGTTGAATCATTGGAAAAGCAAAGAGTTCCAGAAAAACATCTACTTCTGCTTTATTGAGTATGCCAAAGCCTTTGACTGTGTGGATCACAACAAAGTGTGGAAAATTCTTCCAGAGATATGAATACCAGACCACCTTGCTTTCCTCCTGAGAATTTGTATGCAGGTCAAGAAGCAACAGTTAAAACTGGGCATGGAGCAACAAACTGCTTCCAAATAGGAAAGGGAGTACGTCAAGGCTGTATATTGTCACCCTGCTTATTTAACTTATATGCAGAGTACCTCATGAGAAATGCTGGGCTGGATGAAGCACAGGCTGGAATCAAGATTTCCGGGAGAAATACCAATAACCTCAGATATGCAAATGACACCACCCTTATGGCAGAAAGCGAAGAAGAACCAAAGAGCCTCTTGATGAAAGTGAAAGAGGAGAGTGAAAAAGCTGGCTTAAAACTCAACATTCTAAAGTAATTAGCCTCCAACTAATAAAAATAAATGAAAAAAAAAAGAAAAAAAAACCCTCAACATTCAGAAAACGAAGATTGTAACATCTGGTCTCATCACTTCATGGCAAATAGATGGGGAAACAGTGGAAAAAGTGAGAGACTTTATCTTTTGGGGCTCCAAAATCACTGCAGATGGTGACTGAAGACATGAAATTAAAAGATGCTTGCTCCTTGGAAGAAAAGTTATACCAACCTAGATGGCATATTAAAAAGTAGAGACATTACTTTGTCAACAGAAGTCCGTCTAGTCAAAGCTTTGATTTTTCCAGTAGTCATGTATGGATTTGAGAGTTGGACCATAAAGAAAGCTGAGCATCAAAGAATTGATGCTTTTGAACTGTGGTGTTGAAGAAGACTTTTGAGAGTCCTTGGACTGCAAGGAGATCCAACCAGTCCATCCTAAAGGAAATCAGTCCTGAATATTTATTGGAAGGACTGATGCTGAAGCTGAATCTCCAGTGATTTGGCCACCTGATGTGCAGAACTGACTCATTTTAAAAGACCCTGATGTGGGAAAGATTGAAGGCAGGAGGAGAAGGGGACAACAGATAATGAGATGGTTGGATGGCATCACTGACTCAATGGACATGAGTTTGAGTAAATTCCAGGAATTGGTGATGGACAGGGAGGCCTGGCATGCTGCAGTCCATGGGGTCAGGAAGAGTCGGACATGACTGAGTGGCTGAACTGACTGACTGACTGGGATTGCATAACTCTGAGGTCTTAATTACTTTGGTACTGGCTCCAACAGAGTTGGAAATCTCCAGTCATAACAGAGTTGGAAATCTCCAGTCATATGAAGCTTTTCTAGAATTACTTCACAGGACTGACTTAGGGTAGCTACGTGATTACAAGAACCAAATCAAGTGTGTGCAGATTTGTTGGAATAGAAGCAGTGCATCTGAAGAACTGTTCTCCAAGGTCTCTGCAGACTGTAATGCACTTAGATTTGACTACACACAGGGCAGGCTTATTCACGGAGCTGAATGGCAAGTTTCATCTAAATAATGGAAGTTAAGTCAAATATCTTCTTAATGGGCCTGATGTGCCATACCTCTCTCCCTTATAATTAGTGCTTCTGAGTCTTGATTCTCTTCCCTATCCCTTTTATTCCTCCCTCCCTTCCTTCTTTTTTCTCTCCCTTCTTTGTTCCCCTCCTCATTGCTTCCTTGCCCTTTTAACATGAGATGAAGAATTTCAGAGGCTATTCTTCCAGAAACAATACTGTTGCATTTGTTTCCTTATCTGGGTCCAGAGCTTATTTCTCCCCATGTACTTTCTAACTAGAGAAAGAATAACACAAGCACTTAAGCCTTTCAAACGGAGACAGCCCTTGGCTTAACAATGGCTTGATTTTTGATTTTTTGACTTTACCATGCTGTGAAACAGATATGTGTTCAGTAGAAACCATACTTTGAACTTTGAGTTTTGATCTTTTCCTAGACTAGCGATATGCAGTATGCTATACTCTTCTGGTGCTCGACAGCGGCAGTGACCAGTCACCCATAGAATCGTGAGGGTAAACAGCTGATCCACTTACAGCCATTCTGTTCCCACACTTTCAGTACGATATTCAGCAAGTTACATGAGATATTCAATAATTTTTATTTTTTGAAATAAAATAGGCTTCCATGTTATATGATTTTTCCCAACTGTAGGCTAATGCAAGTGTTCTGAGCATGTTTAAAGTAGGGTAGGGTAAGCTATGATGTTTGGTAGGTTAGGGGAATTAAATGCTCTTTCAACTTACCATGTTTTAAACTTGCATTGGATTCATCAAGATGTAGCCCCATTGTATGTTGAGGAAGATCTGTATATCAGTTTATAAACAAAACAAAACTGGAGGAGTTTGCATTTTGGTGTTTTCGATGGCACATATAAAGAAAAATACTTAAAATCTGTTTCAGTTTTCTTTTTTAAGGTGGATTCTGCTTTAAAAATAGAGCAGTGATAATGCAGTTGCTCAATACTTGTTCTTATGAACTTAATTTATTGATAACTAATAGCACTGTTTGATTGTTGGTTAGATATCCATAGTCTGCTGAGAATCAGAATGTTATGGTTGAAAAACTAGCCTAGTAGCATTAATCAGAATTCCTTGGTTTCTAGAAAATTTAGAGGTTGCTTCTTTCCTACCTAGGAAAGAAATGAAGAAGTCGTAACCTTCATTTATTTTTGACCAGACCCCTTATGGGATGGAGTGGGAGGTACAGTGTATACTATTGAACTACTTTCTAAAGTCAGTTATAGAAAGCATCTTTTGAAGCTGGAAAAGGACTAGTAAATGTCCCTCCTGGGCCAAAGCTTTGTCAGCCCCGAGAAGGAAAGGACTCTGATGTACAACAAGGGAGGAAGGTGAAATCAGACACTACCGTCGTGAGGCAGTGAATAGCTTAATCCTAGCAAAGGACTTGATACCCTCTCCTCAATGAAAGCAGATCTAGGCAGGCTATTATGCTTACTCGTTTTTGGTCTTTCAATCTGAGCAATACGGAATTTAAAAATTATGATGTAATGGTAGTTAATTTGTGTCAAAATTTAAGACAAACCCCCAATTTGTTCTAGGCAGAGAAGAGGCTGATGTCAAGTATTTAAGAGCTATTTCAGCAAATGGCAAGAGATAGATTATGGAGAATCACTGCTTGTTCCTTGGGCCAGGTGGTAATTAGAGACTTAAGAAGTGAGTTGAATGTGTTCCATTCTCTAACACCTTCACACGCCTCTTCTGAAAAAGTCTCTATTGCCTGTTCATTTGCTTTCCTTTCTTTGCTCCCAAGTCACAGCAATTAAGGGCTTTTTCTTGCCTTCAGTGTGCTAACGTGTCCCAGTGACGTTATTTCTCTTTTCTTCAGACAATTAGTAGCTTCCAAAATCCACAGCAGTCTCCAAATTGCTAACTAAAGAAGCAAGATATAACTATATTCAAAGTGTTTAGAAACTCTCATAAGATTGTAGTAATATGAGGAATAATAGGCAAAATATTTTGTCATATCTGAGCATACTCAAAAGTTGTGATCAAAGTTTTCAGCCGTATTCTATGTAGGGGATCAAAAAATTTATTATCACCTTCCAAATTAAGTATAAGAATTTAATAATCTCTTCCAAAGACAATGTATTTTTTCAAGTAAGATTATTCAGAAAACATCATAGAATCATTCAGTGACCTTGGCTGAATTCTTTGGACCGGGAAGCCTTAGTTTTCTTATCCATAAAATGAAGAGTTTAGCCTGAATCAGTTTTTAGTGAGGTGGGTCATGTAAGAGTTACAATGAGGAATAATTTTTCCAAATGATATTGTTTCTTTATGTCAGAATCCCAATGTGCCCTGTTCCCCCTCCCCTGAATAAGGTGACTGTATTTTTTATTCAATTTTATGTTTGTTAACAGTCTTTTAAAATAGCTCTCAGAATTAAATCAGCTGCCTGTGAACTTTGAGTCCTGGCCTAACTGAATCCTCTGGTCTCAAACATAGATGCAACTGCTCACCATGGAAACAGACTGTATGAGTGGTCTGTTTGATAAGGAAAACAAATCTTGATTCAAACTTCTGCTCCCCACCCCCAACTCATCATCCTTAAGCTGTTGTCATAAACTACTATGGAAATGAACAACAACAACAAAAACCAACAGAGATGTGAACTCTGGCTTAAAGAAAAACAAATTCTCCCGTAATTACCCATGGCATGTTAGTAAAAAGCAGGATTAATCACAGAAAATAATTGTAGTCTTTGGACATGTCAGAACCTCATAATATATTTAGAGCTGTTCATTCCTCATGTCACTCTCTCAAGAAAAAAATTCACTGGGCTTTTAGTTAAGTGGTGGTGATATTCTGGGTGACATATGAGAAGACTTGTCAAATATCCATGACTAGAAACTAGAAACAGCATGACTTCTTGTCACTTTAGGGAGCCTTAGGAGCTAAGTCTGGAAGCTTTGGCATCAGCTTATTTCTAGCAGCGTGTGATGTCTGTTTTTTTCTGATTATTATCTCTGGGCTTAATTTTACAATTACAGGATACACACATTATTCAGCAGATCTGAACATTTTTCACTTAGTATATTCTGGATATATGAACACCTTTTTAATGAGTTAATGGGCTCAGTTTTTGTTGATTGTTTTGCATTTCAAATGGCACTTGAGTCAGATAACCAAAGATAGCAAGTGGAAGAATGGTTTTTGTAAGAAAAAAAAGGGGAAAACAGCATGTTTCTTTAAATGCTTTCCTATCGCTTACTCAGAGAAATCCATTTGGCTATTGGAAGTTGCTATGGGTAGCACACAACATTTCTGTGGCGTTACATTTTATTTTCCTGTTTTCTTATTTGAAGTTATTCTTTAAAAAAATCTGTATCTACATATCTGTGTGTGTGTGTGTGTGTGTGTGTGTGTGTGTATATATATATTTACACATGTAGCTATATGTGTGTGTATGTGAATATATATGTATTTTTAAAATGCCTGTGTACCTCTTTTCAGGTAGGGCCAACAGAGTAAAATTTAGCTTTAGTTATAATGTTCACCCTCCTGGATTTGGTCTATTACAACCATTATGTGAATAGCCTTGTAGAAGGAAGTTTCCTATAACTGTGCTGGCTCCTTGGCACCACGGTATTTTTTGTGTTCATGCTGTGGGACTGCTTTAAAGTTCAGATCTCCTTACCAAGAAGCTTGGTATTTCAGAGACTAAATTCCCAGGTGTCTGAGCAATACAAAATTGACCTTCTTGATCCCTAATTCTGCTGGGTAGCATATTATTTTCACTAATGTCATAGTATATATTAATTAAGAAGTGTTATTAAAGAGCTGCTTGGGAAGGAAATGAACCTTTGGGTGACCATGTAAATTCCTTTATAACTCTGATGGATCAAAACCAGTGAAGCTAGTGGTTAATTTTTACTATTAGCTGTACTTGCATCTGTCACTATCAAAATGCATGGATTGAATATAGCTTAGAGATTCTCATGCATGGCCCTATTTGAGGCAGTTGAAATTGGATACGACTCTAAAAGGCAGAAGTTAGTTATAGAGGCTGTGTAAAACGTAAAAAGAAGAGGGTCAATTGTAAGTTGTCAGTATTAGTTAGCAACCTTATTGCTCATTCTTAAACACTGAGGGTAATTCTGAATCAGATTTATGTTTCTAGTTCTCAGCCTCATCTCCATATGCAACCCCACCCTCAACCTAAATAATATTTGACTAAAACCAGAAATATTTTCTTTATTTGCTATATTAGGGATTTTAGAAGGAATTTTGTTAATCCAGGGAAAAGAAAATCAGGCCATTTCTGAGAAACTAAAAATATAGCTATGCATGATTGTTTTCACAATGGAATTCATTGGCGTTTGTTTTTATGCATGACAACTCCTTAGAATATAGCATTGAATCAAAGTATGATTCTGATTACAGTGAGTTTTGTAGTCCGTTTAAGAACATTGACTATAGATTCTCATATAGTTTATATGTAAGCAGATCTAATTTAAATCCCTGTAGCATAGTAGTAATATTAAAAATAATAAAATCATATGAAAAGAATATATATGTATAACTGAATCACTTTACAACAGAAATTAACACTTTATAAACAAATTATACTTCAATAAATTTTTTTAAAAAGCTTAAAAAAATAATGATGCACAATATTTAGTTTGTAATATGTGCCTGGCAGAGTGCAAAATTAGTTTATGTATGTTTTCTCTTTTAATTCTCACCACTGCCTTTCCAAGTGAGTAGTATTAGCCTTATTTAATATGTACGAAGGTGGAGAAAATTTCTTATCAGTTTGACAAAAGTGAAAATCCCTTTTAGGAAGAGAAACCTGTTAGTCTGCAATCTTGATAAGGGATCTGGGGAAACCAGGGGCTTCTCACCTACACGATGCCTTCCTCTCCCTCTCTCCTTTTAAGGGCCCTCTTCTTGTCACTGATGCCAGAATGAGAGCTGCATGGCAGAGTAGTGTGAGGAGGGTTTGGAGTTCCTGGGTTTATCTGAGATTGAGGAAGTGTGGAATAGAGATGGGAGGGGGAGAAAAAAGGAATCAAAAAATGGTGGGAAGCTTTTGATACAGGTTATTTATATTATTATTATTTTGTGTACATGTGTGTGCACATGTACCTGCCTTTATAAACTTGGGCTCTTGGCCCAGGTAGACACAGTGCTGAAAGAAGCCCAAGAAGTAGAGAAAGTGACAGGCTACAAGCTTTCTAGGAACCAGTAGCAAAAGAGATAGGATTACTTTGGACTTGCACCAGCTAAAGAATTTAGGGCTCAGTTCTATTTCATTATGAATCTTGATTGGCAAAGAAACTTCTAGGGACATCTCTCACATCACAGATTAGCAAATTGAACATAAGTACTTGCCTGAAGTCATTCACTTTGTCAGGGGCAAGGCTGGAATGTAAACTAGGGACTCTCTCAGTTCAGAGTGCTTGATTCACTTAGAATAATGATTTCTAGTATGAGATGTAGAGTCCCAGCAAATAAATGTTATGATTGTATCTGCATTTACTAGCAGTTCTAGTAATCTTCAATTTCTAAACTAGATAGATGTGCTTAAAATTTAACAACAAATGATGTATTTTAGAGTGAAAAGTATGCTTATGAATATTAAATATTTAATTTTATCAGATATCATCATAATGCCATTGTAATTTTTACTTTTATGACATTTTATTCATCCCCCAGCATCAAGAAATTATGAAACATCTAATGCTTCACTTACAATCCACACATACTGTGTTTTGCTATTCTTTCATTTTTGGAGAGTCACAGAGAAGTAAATTGGCAAGTTTTACAAGCTGTTTTGTTATATATTGGATTGTATGAGACACCTATAGTAGGCTGAATAATGGCACCACGTTAGACACCCACTTCCTTATCCTTGGAACTTGTGAGTGCAACCTTATATGGCAGAAAAGGGTCTTGGCAGATATGATTAAAGAATTTGTGACTACTGTGATTGTTGTGTATTATCTGCTGCTGCTGCTGCTAAGTCGCTTCAGTCGTGTCCGAGTCTGTGCGACCCCGTAGACAGCAGCCCACCAGGCTCCCCTGTCCCTGGGATTCTCCAGGCAAGAACACTGGAGTGGGTTGCCATTTCCCTCTCCAATGCGTGAAAGTGAAGTCGCTCAGTTGTGTCCGACTCTTAGTGACCCCATGGACCGCAGCCTACCAGGCTCCTCTGTCCATGGGATTTTCCAGGCAAGAGTACTGTGTATTATCTAGGTGGGCCCTAAGTGCATTCACATATGTCCTCCTAAGTGGGAGGCAGAAGGACATTTTATACATATGGAGAAGGAGAAGGCAGTGTGACCTTGGGGCCAGTGACTGGAGTGATGCTGCCACAAGCCAAGGAATACCAACAGCCACCAGAAATGGCAAGAAACGCATCGTCTCTGAGAGCCTCTGGCAGGATTTGGGTCCTGCTGACCTTGATTTTGACCAGTGAAATTGTTGTTGGACTTTTGATTTCCAGAACTTCTGTCACTTCAGTTCTGTCACTCAGTCATGTCTGAATCTTTGCAGTCCGATGGACTGAAGCATACCAGGCTTCCTTGTCCATCATCAACTCCTGGAGCTTGTTCAAACTCATGTCAATCAAGTTGGTGATGCCATCCAACCATTTCATCCCTGGTCATCCCCTTCTCCTGCCCTCTATCTTTCCCAGCATCAGGGTCTTTTCTAATGAGTCAGTTCTTTGCATCAGGTAGCCAAAGTATTGGAGCTTCACCTTCAACATCAGCCCTTCCAATGAATATTCAGGACTGATTTCCTTTAGAATGGACTGGTTTGATCTCCTTGCTGTCCCTGTCCAAAGGACTCTCAAAAGTCTTCTCGAACACCACAGTTCAAAAGCATCAATTCTTCGGGGCTCTGCTTTCTTTTTATTCCAACTCTCACATCCATACATGACTACTGGAAACACCATAGCTTTGACTAGATGGAATTTTGTTGGCAAAGTAATGTTTCTGCTTTTTAATATGCTGTCTAAGTTGGTCATAGCTTTCCTTCCAAGGAGTAAGCATATTTTAATTTCATGTCTACAGTCACCATCTGCAGTGATTTTGAAGCCTAAGAAAATAAAGTCTGTTATTGTTTCCTTTGTTTCCACATCTGTTTGCCACAAAGTGATAGGACAGGATGCCATGATCTTGGTTTTCTGAATCTTGAGTTTTAAGCCAGCTTTCTCACTCTCCTCTTTCACTTTCATCAAGAGGCTCTTAGTTCTTCTTCACTTTCTGCCATACAGTGGTGTCATTTGCATATCTGAGGTTACTGATATTTCTCCCAGAAATCTTGATTCCAGCTTGTGCTTCATCCAGCCCAGCATTTCTCATGAGGTACTCTGTGTATAAGTTAAATAGGCAGGGTGACAATATACAGCCTTGATGTACTCCTTTCCCAAATTGGAACCAGTCTGTTGTTCCATGTCTGGTTCTAACTGTTGCTTCTTGAAATGCATACAGATTTCTCAGGAGGCAAGTCAGGTGGTCTGGTATTCCTGTCTCTCAAAGAATTTTCTACCGTTTGTTGTGATTACATAGTCAAAGGCTTTGGTGTAGTAAACGAAGCAGAAGTAGATGTTTTTCTGGAATTCTCTTGCTTTTTCTGTGATCCAACAAATGTTGGCAATTTGATCTCTGGTTCCTCTGCCTTTTCTAAATCCAGCATGAACATCTGGAAGCTCTCAATTCACTACTACTGAAGCCTTGCTTGGAGAATTTTGAGCATTACTTTGCTAGCGTGTGAGATGAGTGCAGTTGTGTGGTAGTTTGAACATTCTTTGGCATTGCCTTTCTTTGGGATTGGAATGAAAACTGGCCTTTTCCAGTCCTGTGGCCACTGCTGAGTTTTCCAAAATTGCTGGCATATTGAGTGCAGCACTTTCACAGCATCATCTTTTAGGATTTGAAATAGCTCAACTGGAGTTCCATCACCTCCACTAAGTTTGTTCATAGTGATGCTTCCTAAGGCCCGCTTGACTTCACATTATAGGATGCCTGGCTCTAGGTCAGTGATCACAGCATCATGGTTATCTGGGTCATTAAGATCTTTTTTGTATAGTTGTTCTGTGTATTCTTGCCACCTCTTCTTAATGTCTTCTGCTTCTGTTAGGTCCATACCATTTCTGTCCTTTGTTGTGACCATCTTTGCATGAAATTTTCCCTTGGTATCTTTAATTTTCTTGAAGAGATCTCTAGTCTTTCCCATTCTATTGTTTTCCTTTATTTCTTTACCTTGATCACTTAGAAAGGCTTTCTTATCTCTCCTTGCTATTCTTTGGAACTCTGCATTCAAATGGGTGTATCTTTCCTTTTCTACTTTGCATTTTGCTTCTGTAGGAGAAGAAATTCTGTTGTTTAGAGGCACCAAGTTTGTAATAATTTTTTATGATAACCTTAGGAAACTAATAGAGCACCACAGAGAAGTCCAGGTTCTCCACTAACCTCAGTCCATGAATAAATTAAGGGCAGGACGCAGGCCTTTTCCCCCACAGCCAGGGAGGAGCCTCTGATGAAAAACCAGCAGTGGCAAGGGATTGTTGGCATCAGGGGAATGGCCTGGATTTCTTCAAAGACAGAATTGGTCTAAAGAAATGATTAATTGGTATAAATTTTGTTCTATTTTTAAAGATTGGAAGACCGGTGTATAAGTTGTTTTAGAAATTCTTTTCTTTGAGAACACCAAAATCAGAAGAAACATATATTTTCTTCCCCAGAACTTACAATAAGTTATGTCACTCTGGCTAGATCTAGATTTCCTTCCATCTCCTTATTATTGTTTTAATTCAAGTAAACAAAATTAGCAAGGTGTATCAATACTTTGTATTATGTAGGATAAATTGTTAGTAATAATATTTAGATAACTGATTATTCAAGATTTTCCTACTATTTAGCTGTGCAGATAACAACATCACACTGCAGGCAGGTTCTTTACCATCTGAGTCACCAGGTGACTATTATAATTAGTCACCTAATTATAATAACTTAGGCTTTTTTATATTACTGCTTGGTATGCAATATTTTGAAAAAGTAACATTAATTTTTTTCTTTCCAGTACCAAAGATTTTAATCTATATGCCTATGTCATTGACTATATATATATAGACATATATACATATATCCTGTTCTTCTTTAAATTTTCTCTTGTAAGAATAATATCAAATTTAAAACAAAGCAGTTCTGTTGATAACAGCGTTTAATTTGGAGGTCACTCATATTTTGAATGGGAAATCAAATTTGTAAGTTTTTTTAATTAAATGACTACAATGGAATTTGATTTCGTGTCCCTTCACACAAAAAAATTTCTCAATGAGCAGCAGTTGTCTTTAGAATAAACCAGCCACTATGAAAACAAGGTTCTTCAGCTGGTGAGACACTGTGTGCCCTGATAAGCAAGCCATGTTAGTCTTCAAGCATTTTAAAATTGAACCAAGGGCCCTGCTGAAGCATAACTTCTGTTGTTTGGTAATGAGTATTTTGCAGAGTCCTTTCAAAAGTAAACTGTATTGTTCCCTTGCTAGTTGCAGTGCATCTGAGTGAGGTGATTATGGTTTGTTAAAAATCACTTTCAGGACTGTGGAAAAATTATCTATTTGAAAAAAGTCTTTTCCCCCACGTCTGGCGATAAATTTAAAAACCTTGAACATTTCCTGAATGTTCTAGCAAAGGCTTTAAAGTTATCTGAAAATCCTGCCTTTGATCCCAGGTGCACAGAGTCTGAAACACCCTTCAGAGCCCACAGGCAGAGCTCTGCTTCCTGAGCTGCTGCTTCAGTTGGGCTGGGAATTTTGCATAGTAAATACTTTAAAACTTTGGTATTCAGAAAGGAATATTAAGTCCAGGGCAGGACTAACAGCTCTGAATAAATAGAGCAAATTCTCAACACACCAGGGTACTTGTGGTCTAGATATTGAGACAGCCTAATTCATCATATAAAATGTTCAACTGCTGGTGTTTGTATTTTCTAGTGGCCTGTCTACTTTAGGGTTCTCAGAATAACGTGGGGCTGGGGATGGGCATGGTGTGGAACTGGAGCTCATCTTTTACCTCTTTGCGTTTTCATAGATCCTTTCTTTTTAGTTACTTGTGTCATTTCCTTATTACCAATATGAAATAACCACTGTCTTGGTCAAGTTGTAATATATTGTTTTTAAAACACTTGCCGCATAGATTTTATTTTTTAAAAATGTTGAATCAAGCATCTCTAAGTTTACTCTCTTTAAAAATTTTGAGAACGTGTATATTGAAGCATAGTTGATTGATAATATTGTGTTAGTTTCAGGTGTACAGCAGAGTGATTTAGTTATACATGTATCTATTCTTTCTCAAATTCTTTTCCCATTTAGGTTATTAAAGAGTATTAGGCTGGCTTCCTTGTGCTGTACAGTAGATCATGCTTGTTGTCCATTTTAAATGTAGCAGTGTGTGCATGTCGATCCCAAACTGTCAATCTGTCCCTCTCCCCTGCTCTTCCCCCTGGTTGGTAACCATAAGCTAGTTCTCTAAGTGTGTGACTCTGTTTCCGTTTTATAAATAAGTTCATTTATATTATTCTTTTTAGATGACTCTTGGAGGTGATATCACATGATATTTATAAATATCTATATAAGTAGTGTTTGGAATACAGGAGGCACATATTGGATAGGGCCTATGACACCATATCAGTTCATTTACTCCTGATTTTCCTTGACAGGTCCTTGGTTCTTAATTTAATGAATTGATACTAGTCCTTCATTGTTTTAGGATGATGAAGAATCCCCATTTCCCCACTCCTTGTGAGCATATTTTAGGAGATATGGAAGGGACTAGAAGTGTCTTCCTTTGGCCTAAAGAAGTGACTTAATTTGACCCAGTGAAACTCTATCCAAAATATAAGTTGCTTCCAAAATAGTCAACTGGAGCAGAGTAATCCCCCCAGGGACCCATCACTTCTCCTTATAATCCTTCCTACCTACTTCCCTTGGGGCTCATCTAGTGAAGAATCTGCCTGCAGTGGGGGAGACCTGGGTTTGATCCCTGGGTTGGGAAGATCTCCTCAAGAAGGGAAAGGCTACCCACTTCAGTATCCTGGCCTGGAGAATTCCATGGACTGTATAGTCCATGGGGTTGCAAAGAGCCAGACTTGACTGAGCAACTTTCACACACACCCACTCTAGCAATTCTTTCTTACTCCCTGAGGTTCTTCTCCCTACCCAAAAAATACATGTTTGAAAATTAAGTTCATTGAAGTCTTATGTGCTGCCCCAACTTGTTATAGCAACAACTCTTGTTACTGGGATGAGGTCAATATCATCACATAGAATTTTGTTGTCCTATCTTCATCATGCAAGGGAATTAGAATTCTGTTCATCCCATAACTGTTTCTCTGCTTTGAACAGAAGTGACAACTGACCCTGTTGTTTTTGTTCTTTCTGGACCAGCTCATCTCAGATCAGAGTAATAGCTTTCATCTTGCCCTCCAAGACCCCTCATCGCAACCCCAGAGAGCTGCTTTTACTTTCCTTGAAGTGAAACTCAGTCAAACCTCCTCCCAGAGAGTTTGGCAGGTCAGCATTTGTCGCTCAGTCGTGTCCGATTCTTTGTGACCCCATGGAGTGTAGTCCTCCATGCTCCTCTGTCCCTGGGATTCTCCAGGCAAGAATCCTGGAGTGGGTTGCCATGCCTTTCTCCAGGGGATCTTCCTGACCCAGGGATTGAACCTGGGTCTCTTGCATTGCAGGCAGATCCTTTACTGTTTGAGCCACCCAGGAAGCTGTATAATACAAAAAATTATAGCCCAAAGGTCAAGAAATACAGAATTAGTAATTGTTGTGAAGAATCCAACAGTTAATGATGTAAAATTCTAGACAGCGTCTACTTTTGTATAAGTGTAAGATTATCATATAGAAAACTTGTTCTATTAAAAGTATCCTATAGAAAGGGAAAACTATACAGAAACAGACTGTGTTAGAGATCTACTTAAGTGCCCTCCTTTTACAGATAGAGACTGAGACTCAATAAGTAACTGTTCCAAGACACAACTCAATGGTAGAACCAGGATTGATTCCTGAACTTGACCTCTATTCTGGGCTCTAGTTTACTGTATCTGTGTTCTTTCACTTTATGACTTAATCATATTATTTATTTGCTACGTTTTTACTTTAAATGTAAACTTAGCATTTACTTTAAATGTAAACTTGGCAGGTCAAGAGTATTTAATTGTATGTACACATTTTGTGATTCCAGTTCTTCCTGCTCCCAAGTCTGTGGAGTTATCCCATGGCAGCAAACATTATACCAAGGTGAAGAGGCAAAACTTTTCCCTTAAAATCTTCCATTATATCAGCAGCATGCTCTGAAGCACTGGATTTAGTTATTAGGCCTGTTTGGTCCTCCTGGGGCCCTTCAGTTCCGCTCTTTGGAACCCATACGATTTGAACCACTTTAGATTTATAGTAATCTCGTGGAGATGCTTCCAAAACTCTGCCCACTGTTACTTTCTCACCCGAATGTAAGCTCCGTGAAGTCAGGGAGTTTTATTCCCCTCATCTTTTGTAAACTGGTGTATTCCATGTTCCTATACCTGTTGGTGTGGAGAAGGTAATGACACCCCACTCCAGTACTCTTGCCTGGACAATCCCACGGATGGAGGAGCCTGGTAGGCTGCGGTCCATGGGGTCTCTTGAGAGTCGGACACAACTGAGCGTCTTCACTTTCACTTTTCACTTTCATGAATTGGAGAAGGAAATGGCAACCCACTCCAGTGTTCTTGCCTGGAGAATCCCAGGGATGGGGGAGCCTGGTGGGCTGCTGTCTATGGGGTCGCACAGAGTCGGACACGACTGAAGTGACTTAGCAGCAGCAGCAGCAGCAGAACTGTTGTTGAGTAAATAAATCTCAGCAGTGGTATATTTGCAGTTTGGACAAGTAATAATAATAATTCTTTCTAAAGCCTGGAGAAGAAATTCCTGGAGGAATCAGAAGATGGAGTTATGCTACTTGTTAACACTTACCACACAGCTGACTACATTAAGACACTTTTGAGAAATCTATGTGATTCTTGTGGTCACCCTGTTTATGAAGATAGTATGTTCTATAAGTTGTTTATTGACAAGAATGGCAGAATCCTTTTGAATTACCATGTCAAGATGTTAAGTATGTAAGATAGCTTGCTCTAATTAAGTAAAAATTGAAAGCAAGCTAATAAGTTTATGGGAAGTGAATATCCCTTTTATTTTACCTATTATTTTGGTACAGAGTATGGCTGGGCATCATATATTTTAACAGAAGACATTACACAAAATTTCTATGGCATGTAGCAGATAATCTATTAGAAGGAGAGAAAAGCCCAGGTTGACAGGGTTCACCTGGTAGAGTCTTCTGTTACCGGGCGCATTTATAAAAAAAAAAAAACAAACACCGAAACTCTCTCCAGTCCTCTGCATCTATCTACATGTCACACTTAGTTTTGATTTTAATGACTTTAGACCCTTTAGTGGGGAGTAAATAAATAAAACAATAAAAGCAATTTTATTGAAAAAATTAGAAATAACATTTCCTGATTGTGAATAATACGTGTTTTATTTTAGAAAATTTGGAAATAAACAGGCTAAAGGAGATAAAATCATCTTAAATACCAGTTTCCAGAGGGAATCATTAACATGTCCATGTATTTCCTTACCTCAGTTCAGGGGAAGTAAAGACTGCTGAGTTGCTTCGCCTCATGTCTCATTTCCGGTTTCTGTGGTGGGGACCTCCTTTTGGGTCGCTGAGTCAGAAACCTCGGGGGTCGTGTTTGGCCTCTGCGTTCACTCACCCCTTTCACCGTTTAGCCCTGTGGGTCCTGCCTCCTTGAGTACACCTGCGCTGCGTTCTCTCCGGTCCAACCCCACTCCCATTATCTCAGTTTCCCTTCATGTTTTATTTGGGGTCCTGTAGCAGCTTCTTCCCGGAGAAGGCAATAGCACCCCATTCCAGTGTTCTTGCCTGGAAAATCCCATGGATGGAGGAGCCTGGTGGGCTGCCGTCTATGGGGTCGCACAGAGTTGGACACGACTGAAGCGACTTAGCAGCAGCAGCAGCTTCTTACCCAGTCTTCCTGCTCCCGTCATTCCCGCCTCTGAAATATGAACCATTTGAGACTGCCAAATTCTTTTTTTCTAAATGTTAACCCGATTATGTCCTATTGCTGCTGCTGCTAAGTCGCTTCAGTTGTGTCTGACTCTGCGACCCCAGGTACGGCAGCCCACCAGGCTCCCCTGTCCCTGGGATTCTCCAGGCAAGAACACTGGGGTGGGTTGCCATTTCCTTCTCCAGTGCATGAAAGTGAAAAGTGAAAGTGAAGACGCTGAGTCGTGTCCGACTCTTAGAGACCCCATGGAGTCTACCAGGCTCCTCTGTCCTTGGGATTGTCCAGGCAAGAGTACTGGAGTGGGGTGCCATTGCCTTCTCTGATTATGTCCTACTCTTGTTAAAATCCTTTCAGAGGTTCCCACTGCCCTCCTTTTCATGATCTGCCCTCACAACTCCCAATATCACTCCTTGCCCTTCCTCTCCTCATGTTCTCCTCAGCCATCACCCCAGGCAATTGACCAGCAATTTCTAGACCATCCATTTCTTCCAGAATGCTCACAGTTTTGTTTATTGTACCTTTGATGCTTCTCCTAACCTCCTTGAAGTCTCAAACCTCCCGGAGTCTAAAAAAATGAAAGATATTGCAGTGTGTTTATTATAAGTAATTATTTTGAATGACGTTTTCCTGTTCCTCCTGCAGGGCTTAGCTTGTCCTCACCAACTCTGGGAACCCTTCCTGTTCACAAAGACTAAGTTTCACTACTTTTGTGTTTCCACCATTTGTGACTAGCACTTAGGCGTTGTAAGATTTAGGTCACTAAGTGATCCCAAATATGTTTGTCAGGTGAAAATTTTTGAGAAGCAGATTTTAGATGGATTTTATTTGAACAGTTAGTAGTATATGTAGGCTGTCTATCCTAAGCCAGGCACTTTCTTCTGGTTCCTGTGAATTAGACCTCATTTTTACTTTCATGGAGTTTGTGATCTGACAGTAGGAGATGTACACTCAAGAGAAAGCATTGACTAAGCAAGATAATTTCACATGGAGATAAGTAATTTCAAGTAATAAACCAGGTTGATGTGATGACTTTGGAAGCAGTAGTATGTTTTTGGATAGACTGAGCTGGTGAAGGCTGTGCTATTTCACATTTGCCAGTGTATTATGTAAGCATATGCCAGTCATAGATTAGGTTAGCACCAATTGGTGGTGAGAGCTATGCATAATTATGGGGCTCAAGGTATTAAGGCTTATTTGAGTGAACAGAGGGCCTTTAATTAAGATTTGAAGGAAACTTGGTAGTATTCAAATAATTGAGTGACTCTATAACATAACAGAGGGATGCTGGATCACTCACTGAAGACTTAATGAAATAAACCAATAAATAGAACTTACAGAGGTATAGATGTTCTCAGTGTAGAGAACATCTTTTAAATGCTTATCATTTACTCATTAATAGAATGGATTTGAGCTTTTCACAGAGGTTGTGTTCAGGTAGAGGTGATCCATCAGAGGTCAGTGGGGAATTAATTTCCTCTAAAGGAAAGAAGAGCAGCTCAGATGGATTTAGAGGCACCTGTTGTATTAAGTTTAAGGCAGTTAACTTAGAAGGAATAGAAGTAGGTGCTTAAAGAGAAAATGATCCTAGTGAAAGAAGGAATATCTCTCATAAGAAGTGAGTGGAACAACAGATGATATTTCTCTGGAGAAGAGGCATGTAGATGATATGTAGGAATGTTGATTCACCAACCAAAGGGTCTTCATGCTGAATGATTGGAGAAAAAGAAACAGGAGAGAAAAAAAGATGAAATAATCTAAACTGGAATAATATGTTTATCTTTTATTTTAGGCATAAATAATATGACAAATCTTCATTTTTTGATCTTCAGAATTGATTGAAGCATAAATTTAATTGGATTTAGGCTTGACCAGTCAGGAAAACAGCTGTTTTTCTTTGGAGCTGCTACTATTGCCTTTTATGTTGTGGTTGGTATATTGGCAGGCACAGATATTAAATTGTGTGCCACCCAGGACTAAATATAATTAATTTAGTTTTCTCAGGCTTAAAAGAAAGGGACCTTGGCTTGTTTAAGAGATTAAGTAAGCTTTATTTGAATAACAGTGGGTGGCATAACAGTTCTTATGGTTTACCTGTCATGTATTTATACATTATTCTTAGATTTTTCTTGTGCTTATTTTTTTCTTCTAGCAAGAACAATTTGGTTTCTGTATTTTAAGTTATGAATGCTTCCTAGAGAAACAGTTAAAGTTTTCCAGTTCAGGAGGTTGTTTTTGTTCCATAGCTCAGTTGTGTCCGACTCTTTGCGACCTGAACTGCAGCACGCCAGACTTCTCTGTCCTTCACAGTCTCCCAGAGTTTGCTCAAATTCATGTCCATTGAATCAGTGATGCCATCCAAACATCAGGAAGAAAAGTAGTCAAAGTGGAAACCCCCCTCATGTTTTACATTTTCTCAAGAAAAATAATGGTTATCTCCTAATACCCTTGAGGCATTAGACAGACATTGCCACTTAAAAAAGAGAAAAATAGGAATGGAAATGTGTGTGTTAGGAGTGCAAATAATAAAGGAAAAATATTAAACCACAGAAGTATATTTATGTTTTTCCTCGATATTTTGTCTTTAGCTAATAGGCTTATTTATCCTTATTGATGTAGGGTTTTGATGATGCTAAGTAGAATGTTATTTTATCATTTAACAATTTATTTCAACATTGTGCTTCTAAATGAGCCATCTTTCTTTTTTGTCTGAAAGGTGACAGCATTCTTATTATGGTCTGTTTCGTAAATACCCACTTAGAGATAGATCTCTTCACACCTGGGTGTGCCTGTTTGGAGGCAGAGAAGAAATCTTCCCAGTGTGAATTACTTCTTGACTTTAGGACGTTAAAATGAAATTGCTTAAAATAAAAGGAAAAATAAAAATCTGCCTGCTTAAGTGTACATTTGGAAGGTTACAAAAATTGGGTCAAATATTGATATTTGCTTTTTGGTATTTTTGTCTTTTAATTGGCAAGTTAATAGGGATACATACTTCCTTGGGTGAGATCATTTTCTGTGAGCTTGGGAAGAATCAGTTTCTCTGCTTACCAGTGGACAGATAAAAAATACATCATTGAAACATGTTTTTTAAATTTCTGAAATGTTTCAGAATACAAAAAATATGTATGATACATTTAATTGTCACCTATTCACCATATAATTGTCAGATCTTTGTGTTTTGCCTTATTTTCCTTAGAACGTTTGTTTTTGTTTTATAAAATAAAGCATTCAAGACATACTTGAAGCGTGTGTCCACTTCAGTCCACAGGGGTAGCCACTATCCTGAGTCTAGTGTTTATCGTTCCCGCCCATCACTTACTCTTTAGCTACTGCATTGTTTATCCCCATGCATCATATCACTTTCTATGTTTTTAACCCTGTACAGATGGTATTTTATAGAAACCATGCTTTAGTTTATTATTTTTATTCATTTACCATAAGTTTTAAGATGCATCCATGTTGCTTTATATAGCTCTCGGTCCTTTATATTAATTACTGTGTAGTATTCTATTATATAAATCATGACAGTGTTTATATATCCATTCTTATCTTGATGAACATTTAGACTGTTTCCAGAATTTCAGTTCTGAATAATCTTACCTTGAATGTTCTTGTGATTTTGTCCAAGAAGGAAGGTGAGGGAATTTCCCTAGGAATAGAATTGCTGGGTCATTTATTAACTTTCTGTTGTTATTAAAAACAAACTACCCCAAACCTGCTGGCTTAAAACAACACAAATTTATTATCTTAGTCTTATGGAGATTAGAAGTCTGACATGAATCTCAGTGGGCTAAAATCCAGGTTGACAGAGCTGTTTTTCTTCCAGAATCTGTATGGGGGGGAATTCATTTCCTGCCTTTTACATGTCTAGAGAGTGCTCACATTCATTGGATTGTGGCCTCCTTCCTCTGTGTTCAGAGTCAGCAATACTTTCTCTCTCTTATTATTCTACTGTCACAGCTCTGTCTAACTGTCTTCCTCTGTCTGTCCTCCGCTTTTAAGAACCATGGTGAATACATTGGGACCCATCTGAATAATATGGGATAATGTCTCTATTTTAAGGTCCGTTACTAGCAAACTTAAATCTGCCTGCAACTTTAATTCCCCTTTGTTTTGTAAGGTAATTTATTTACAGGGTCTGGGGATTAGGCCATCTTTGGTGAATGCCATCTTTGGCAAGGCTCTTATTCTGCCTACCACCGTTATTATAACTCTCCCACTTCAATAAATAATTTTAAATGCTCTTCTAAGTGATACATGTATTTACACTGTCTCTGTATGTGTGTGAGGCTTTTAGTTGTTCCATATACTTACAAACACTGGGGTTTTAAGATTTTAAAATGATATCCAGTTTGATGGATGTGATTGGTATCTCACTGAATGTCTTTTCATGGAATTATTGGCTGCTGAAATTTTACTTTCAGTTTATTGCCCATTTCTTTTCTATTTCTAAATTGTTCTTTTTTTGTTTACTTGGTTTTCTTACTGATTTTTTCCTCTGTGTGATTTATCATTATACTTTTTAAAAGTTTGTTTTATTGCACAAAGTTTTAAATTTCAAAGGAGAGAAATTATGTCTTGTTTAAGAAAGAATATCCTACTTGAAGTCATAAATATACCCTTTTTTATTTTTAAGTGTGCAACAGAGCAAATTACACATTTTAATAGTTTTCTTTTTAGGTTTGTGTGTTTCTATCCATTATCTGTGAAATATACTGATACAAGCAAGTGTGATTTATTGGGTTGGCTCAGTTTTGTATATGTTACAACTGAGACCTACATTATTTAAAGACTGATGGATTTATGAAGTGTTTTTTATAGGAAGAACTTTAGAGGTGATCTGGTTCAAACCTGCGGCCCAGAGAGGCAGGGAGCAGCAATTCTAGACCTGCTTGTATTGCCAGAGTGACCTACATAGATACCACATTATATTATCTTCATGACTGAGAAAACTGCCTTACCTTGAAGGGTTTTATACTACTGGTAGATAACTGAACTCTTAGACTGAGTAAATAATGGATACTAATTTACATCCAAGAAAATAAAACAACATTCACAAGGCAGAAATTTTCATGAGACAACCACATATCACTTTGTTTTTAACTATCCAGGAAAATAAGGGCAGTATCAGAAGCAAGGAATAATTACCATGATTGTAGTATTTATTCATTCTTCAGTGATGAGCATGTGAATATAAAAATGACTAGACATCAGTTTTGCTGAGAATCACCAATTTCCCCCAAAGTGCATAGTTTCTTTTAGAAGGCTTCTATCACAAGCATGTCCCTACTGTGGACTGGGTTCTGAAAGGGAAGCTTCCTTTAGTGAAGTCCCTCGACTTTTCTGTCTGGAGACTCACCCACCTCACTATGTGATTCACACACTGCCCCTCCTCCAACTCACTGAACATTTTCACAGTATCACTCAATTCTTAGACACTTTAAGCTCAGGGATAAAATTAAGTGCATTTCTTATGCCCAAAAAAAGCATCTCAAGAATTTTTCACTATTTTTTTCTTAAAGGAGTGTTGCAGAGGAACTTAAGAGTGAGTGACAGTTGACAGAGCTCTGGTTGCCCAGCAACTGGCAATTTAAATATCTAGGAGCTGATATGATTTACCAACCTGATAAACAGCAAGGACTTTAATACAGTCTTAAAGACTGCTACAGATGTTGCATTGAGCTATTTATATGTATTGATCTGTCTCAGTTTATTTTAATATGTGCAGATATATATGTATGTACATATGCTTATTTTTTCCTCCGGAAGTGGAATATGAAAGAAAAGACTGTATTTCTTCCCCTCTGTGACATTAATAGACGTTGCCTGCGATAAAATGGTTTGTTTTAGCCCCTTTGTTTTCATTCAGATACTCAGTTTCAGAGAAGGCCTTCTCATTCAGAGGGAATAAGTGTCTTGTGGATGGAGTGCTGTGTTTGTTTTGAGTTCTGAGACTGTGTTTATATATTCGGTAACTGTTACCTTATTTTTTGCAGGTTTTGTAATTCTCTTCATTTTTTTTTTTTTTTTTTTTTTTTAAGGAGAGGAGTAATTACTCTTTATTCTTCCCAGGAATTATAAGGTTTAATAGGTTTGGCTCTGAGTGTGTTAGTTTAATTGATTAGTGTGTTTTACTAATGGGATCAAGAGGCTTGATTTTATCCTGAGCCAGTTAGCTTCCTGGAGCAAGTTAATTTTCATCTTCTTGACCTTCCTGACCCTCAGTGGACATCATTCATAGGTTCTTCCAAGCGATGATAAAATAGCTACAACCCATCAGTAATAACAGCATAGAAACCCAAAGAGTCTCCCTCCCTGGGGAGGCAGGCCAGCACTGTCACTTTGTATATCAACAACACAACGTACTTGAGTAGCAGTCTGTATAAAATCCTACTGTCTTGTCAGGAATACAAGGTGCTACATAAAACAAACTACTAACATCCTGTTACTAGCATAGAACTTGAAATAATTTTGAGGATAATTTTAACACTGAATATACTTTACGATATGAGAATTCAAATGTAGATTGTTTCCATCACAGGATAGTTGAAGGGCACAGCGAGGTAACTTTAAAATTGTTTCTGAAAACTTTACAATTCATTGAGTTAAGGCTTGAGGACCCTTGGGAAAGGAGGACATTTTTGCCACCCATGCATGTTTGATTTAAAATCCAGCACCCTAAAGTTTCATGCCAGCTGTTTCAGGGTACCTTTCCTTCTGCCTCTGATCACAGTGAAAACTCTCTTTCCTGAATTCTTGTAGTGTATAAGCTGTCCTGTTCCCTTTAAAAAATTATACTTATTAGGGCTGTGATGTTTTACAATTCTAGGGGCAGTTTGTAACACAGAGGCCCTGACTTTCATAATGATATTTCCCATTTATTGAGCATTGTGCTAAGTATTTTAAGTGTATTGTCATTTGTCCCTAGTGATCCTGCAAGTAGTTATTAGAGCCAGCATCTTATTGGTGAGGAAGGTCAGAGTGGTAGAGTAATTTACCCATAAAAGTATAGCAAGAAATTGGGAAGGTGGAATTTTCTTTATGGTCTGTCAGGCTTCAGAGCCAGTTTACGTTATTCTCTCTGTTTTGTTGCTTCTTAATTGTTTATATATATGTCATTCCTCCAGTGGTTCTCACACTTTACTCACTTAAGAATCATTGTGGGAATTTGTTTAAAATGCCGTTTCTGGACTCTTGTTACACAGATTCTGATATTGAAGTTTCCGGGTAAGTTCCAAGTACGTTAATCTGTATTTTTAAGGGGGTCTTTAGACAACACTCTTAAGAAATCCCTGGTGCACTATCTGTGAGGCAGAAATTATCTGAGCTATGCCTTCAGCTCTGTACTGAACATTCACAGTAAGCACTCAATGGTGGTGGTGGTGGTTTAGTCACTAAGTCATGTCCTGTTTTTTGTGACCCTATAGACTGTAGTTCTCCAGGCTCCTCTGTCCCTGGGATTTCCCAGGGAAGAATAGTGGAGTGGGTTGCCATTTCCTTCTCCAGGGGATCTTCTTGACCCAGGGATTGAAATCAGGTCTCCTGCATTTCAGGTGGATTCTTTACTGCCAAGCCACTGGGGAACCCCAAGCCTTGATAAGTACATGCTAAATTCAATCTCTGTTAAAACTGTTGCTGCCATGCTAAATATAGCCCACAAAGTTTTGTAACATGAACCTGGGTGGTATCTTAACTTGACTACAAAGTTTGTACAAGTTAGAAAAGTCAGTATTAATTGGTTGAGTGAAGATGAAAGAACAAGATATCTGATATGATGATTCATTTTTCCTGTCTAACTGTATTCTGGAATTTTAGGGATATTTGAAAATACTGGTGTGGGTTATAAGGAAACCTCTGTAGAAAAAGGACATGCATAAGTGAAAAAAGAACCAGAGAGGGGTGGAATTGAGATAAATCTTATGTATAAAATAGAGTTCTTTGGAAGAGGATGAGAAGGACATAAAAATGGAAGATAGAAGGTTGATTCAATTCGTTAGTAAAAGTGGGTTCTTTGGAAAGGGATCAGAGAATAAAATGACCTATTCAATTGGAAGAGACCTTGGAGAAGTCTAGTGGAAAAGAGGATCAAAGATAGCAGGATGGGAATAAAAGGAATCAATGACAACATAGGTGTTGGTTGGGGAAGAGTTCCATGTATTTCACATTTTTTTGAGTGGTCCTGGCAGTCAAAGCTCATCCTGTTTTCCTTCTTGTGTGGATATTCTGCTGTTATCATTTCTTCACCTGAAGTGGTTACCTGTCCATGTATGAAGATGTGTCTTGGCTGGCTCAGAGCACTGAGTAACATAACCAGTGAAATCCTGCCCAAAATAGAAAGAGAAGCTTAGGTCGGTTGAAATTCCCAAAGTGATTTGTTAAAACAATAGAAAAGTTCTTTGGAGAGGAATGTATATGTATTCAGGGAATATACTTCATGTTTCTCTTCAAATTTCTGCAAAATGATAGTTATTCCCAACTTTATTTTTAGGAACAAAAAATAGCTGTTTTTTGACATTGTAATGTTTTACGTTATGTCGATATCCAAATGGTTTTTCAAGTTTATGTATGTATATTAAATATTTAGTAATACCAGTGAAAGATTAGGGTAAACATGGTATACGCATGTGTACTAAGTCGCTTCAGTCGTATCTGACTCTTTGTGACCCCTTGAACTGTGGCCTACCAGGCTCCTCTGTCCATGGGGATTCTCCAGGCAAGAATACTGGAATGGGATGCCATGCCTTCCTCTGGGGATCTTCGCAACTCAGGGACTGAACCCGTGTCTCCTGTGGCACCTGCCTTGCAAGTGGATTCTCTATTGCTGAGCCACCAGGGAAGCCCAACATGGTATATTCCAAAGCAGATGATAGTGCGGTATTTTCTTTACGGCAGACATTTGCCTCCTCTAAGGAAAAAGCAAAGAAAGGAAAAAAGTTTTAGTAATTAGATTCCTATTGTAAGCCTCGTGGAGTGTGACAGATTAACAGTTGCCTTGTAGGGTGAGAGGCACCGTGTGTCACTGTTTTCTCCTGGGAGGGAACTCGGCCTGAAGTAAAACACAGCTTCTATACTAATAATGATAATAATAGCTGACATTTTTGAGCACCTACTTCATACCAATTACTTTATATTTATTTTTTGTCCAAGCCTCACAGTGACCTGTTAAGTTAAATAATTCATGTTTAAGCAACTGAGGCTCAGAGAGGTTAATTGACTACCAGATCACCCAGCTAGTGAGACATCTTACATGGGCACTTTGCTGCATGAAGTGATTTTCAGATCTTTAGTAGGTAGATTGCAGGATTTAAAAAAAAAATCACAGAAAAAAATTTAAATGTATTCAGTATTGAAGTTTGAAAGAAAGAACCATGTCGATCTAAATTGCACTGATGGATAAAGGTCTTTTGTATTTGGCTTACTGATCATGACCCATGCCTCCACACTGGCAGGGTAGTAGGCTGCGAGCCAGGTTCTTTTAAGCATGCTTGATCAGGCAAGTTTTCTGCAGGGAAGGTTATAGTGTATAGATCACAAAGCCCTCCTGCTGCACAGGTATCAGAGGTTGTCTGTTGCAAGTTCCTTCACTTCGACTATTACTTCCTTTTCTCAATTCTATTTTAGACTTTGCTCTCGTGTGTATTTACAAGTAGACAACGCTTTTTTTTTCTAACAGCCTCTTTGCCATGACTAAGAGGAGGCTTGTATATCCTGCAGTTTCCAGGCATTGTGATTCTCATTTTAAACTCACACTGATGATAATGGTAGCTGACTTGCTATTCCCTCTTGTCCAAGGAGGGAAGTTGTAGGTAGGGGCCTTCAGAGGTGATCTCATAGAAATCAGTGCAAGGATTTTGATGAACTGGTCTTCACAGAAGCTGTTTTGAGATATGATTTGGGTGCTGGATACCCTGGGGCTAAGCCATGTGGTTTTAAACTCAGTGCTTACTAAGAAAAGGCCTATCTTTATTAGTACAGGCTCTGAGGTTGGCAGAATTTCTTCTTATAAAATTAATTATCCAGCAGGCCATTTCTGATTGTGTTATATATATTTTTAGATACTACCATTGTGTTATATTTCTGGTATAGGCTACTGAATCCTATTTTAAATACGCAAAATGTATGCATAACTAACCTTCCAAAATACATTCGGTGCTCTGTGTTACACCCTGCAGTGTAGCCTGTGCTTAAATGGTTCTCCTAAAAAGTCTTAGAAGAGAACTTATTATTTGCTCTTCAATTAGCACAGAGAGTGTATGTTTGCTGTGTGGCCCTCCAGTGGCCGTTCTGTTCTTACCTGTACTCTGAGAGTGCCTGTCAACTAGTTTTCCAGTCCCCATAGTCTACAGGGTCCCATGGGTCCTGTTGTTTAAGACAACTTAAGGGTTGTCATTAGAGTTATTTTTCAATCCTGCTTCTGCTACTGAAGTTGAAGGGGAACAAGTATCCTTAAATCTCTATATCCCATTCTCCTGTGTCTTGATGAATACTAGTTCGATTATTTTGATGCAGTTGTGAATTTGTAGAACTCATCTAATGAATAAATGAATTTCCTCAGGCTGAGAAAAACCTGAAACGAATAAGGTGAGAAGCTGAAACTTTCCAGTGATCTGAGAAATCACTTCAGTTCAAAAGCCTTAATAATGACATTATCTAGGACAACATAATTCATAGGCAAATTTGTTTTGGGGTGTCTGCTGTCTTAGCATGATTCATGAAGACCCACACCTTGTTTGGGTCTACTCTTTCTAAATGGTGGTCCATGCTCCAGAGTATTTTTATTTCTTTGATTGATATAAGTCAAAGGACTGTGTTCTAGTCCTTCAGAATTTTATACTAACAAATCGGATAAATGGTTCTGCCCCAAAGGTAGGCAAGTGAAGTTTTATTGGTTTAGCCCTTTCCCTTTAAGAATTTATTGTGTTCCTATATGTACCAGGCAGGTGGTAGATGTGGGGACTGCAGAGACGGGATAGTGCAATCCCTGAACCGAGGACTGTAGTCTCATGATGAATAAAAGTATGTCACTAATATAAGAGGTGCTTTTATTATCTGACATAAGGGGTGTTAAACAGTTATGGGACAAGACACAGTGGGAACATAAGTGAGGAAGCTGACCATTTACTTGGAGTGATTTGTTAAAAATTCTCACTTGAACATGGCTTTAAAGAATTTGAGCTGGGAGGGAGAGAAGAGATGATAGTATTTTGGGGGGAAGGAGGCACAAGAGCATGGGAATGTGAACAATACTATACAGAAAGAATTAAGCCCACAGTCATCTTATGTGTTTACGTATAGCTACATAGATGCTCATACAGGTGTTCATTCTGATTTCTCAATGCCTCTGCCTCAGCAGTAGTTGACAATGTTGAATATCACCCTAGGAATAATGACAGATTGTCTGGAACCATAGTAGTTATGTATGAGGAAAAGAAGGAAGGAGAGAAATAGGGGTGAGGGGAAATAAATTATGAAGGAACTTGAATGCCAACAAGGAGTTTATAGGTCACCACATTTTATTTACTAATTCATTCATTCAGACATTCTTTGGCAGCAAGGATACCAGATAGAAGGCTAGATAAATAATGTGATCAAGAATAATTAATTACTTGAGCTAAGGCAGTATTCATTGAAAGGGAAAGGAGAGCCCAGATACAAAAGATGCTTTTAAGACATCAGTGTTCTGGCTTTGATGACTATCTTTGAGAAATGTGAGAAGTAAAGAATTAAAAAATTTCATCATGGGTAACAGAGTATCTGGTATGTACACAATTAAGAGTTTGTTGAATTGAGTAGAATGTTAAGAGTGATTTTTATAGCACTTTTCTCCAAAAGATGAAATTATGGCAGAATATTAGACTTTGAGGCATAAGATAGACACTGTAGGTCTGATGAACCTCCTCATGAACTCACTGCACCACACGGTGGGTGCTATGAATTGAGTCAGCCATGAAGCTGAGGACTTGGGGATAATGGCTCCATCACAGAAGAGGACTTCCAAATAACTGTGAATGGTTTTGTAGACTGAACTGTGCACTACATCTTGCCCTAAGTCTGAGAAAAATATTTTAGAGGCACAGTTCTTGTTAGTTACATAGACTACAAAATCATTCCACTTTCTCCTAATACCAATTGCCCAAAGCGGGGGGGACTATAATAAGAAGCTTAGTTTATAGTTTTAAAAATCAAAATAAAGATTGTGGTAGGAAAATGAAGTCTTAGTCAAATTTGAAAGCTTATATTGTGAGAATTCCTGTAGCTATTTATTGTAATTATTTACTTTATCATCACTGGTTTTTGAGTTCAGCCTGTTCAATGACTAGGTAAATTCTTTAGTAAAGATCTGTAACTTAGTGAGTCAGTACTGAAATTGTGATGACTAGGTAGATAAGAGTCTTGATATTCAAGCATCTTTGCTAGAACAGCCTGAAATTCCCTGTGATGCAATGAAGAGAGGAGTGGGCTAAAAGGCAGAAGGCCAGCCCTCCCATTTGTCATCTGCTTGTCTGTGAACAAATTCTCAAAACTTCTCTAAGCCTCAAATTCTTCATCTATAAAATGGGCATAAAAATGGCTTAGTATACTCCAGGGCTGTTGTGAGGA
Organism: Odocoileus virginianus; assembly: GCF_023699985.2. Taxonomy (NCBI): domain Eukaryota; kingdom Metazoa; phylum Chordata; class Mammalia; order Artiodactyla; family Cervidae; genus Odocoileus; species Odocoileus virginianus. The sequence continues at coordinate 86,078,397 of NC_069674.1, read as the reverse complement.
TCAGAAGAAATAATCCTTGTGCAAATTCTCTGTAATCTGTAAAGCTCTGCTATCTTGCCCATTATAGAACATTATGGAAAGCAGGTGGAATAGTTCAAGGATCTGTGGAACCACCTCCACAATAACGTTAATGATAAGCACAGTGTGGGCTGGGTCAGTGTAATGTGTTCATGCCCTCTTTCCCTGTCTGCACAGGCAGGCTAAAGCATTGCAAGATGTCATCCTCTTGGGCTTTTGCCCTGTGCTCTATCCCAGGACAATAGCACTGCTTTACTTGCAGGCAGCTGACCAACTTGTAGTCAGAGATGACTTCTTTGAAGCAGACTCCTAACTCCTGATTGTGGATCCAGGTCCCTCAAGGAATATGGTGGTGGTGGTTTAGCCGCTACGTTGTGTCTGACTCTTTGCGACCCCATTGACTGTAGCCGGCCAGGTCCTCTGTCCATAGGATCCTCCAGGCAAGAATACTGGAGTGGGTTGCCATTTCCTTCTCCAGGGAATCTTCCCAACCCAGGAATTGAAACCGGGTCTCCTGCCTTGCAGGCAGGTTCTTTACCAACTGAGCTACCAGGGAAGCCTTCAAGGAGTACAGTTGACCCAAAACAACCTTTCTTGGCTCTCAACAGGGAAGAGGTTTATACAGCAGTTTTGCCCTTCCTGTGCTTATATTATCTCCTGAAGTGTGCATATACATGTGTGTATACAGTCTTTATAGCATGGACAGATCAAGGTGCTAGTTAATTGAAAATGTTATTTGAAGGCAGATATAGTTCTGTATCTGCTTTAATAATCTGTATTCACAAATAATCAGCATAACTTTACTATTTTTTTTTTCACTTATCTACCCACATGAAGGTCAGTTTCCTATTATTTGTAGTTCAGACTTATTGTAAGAATGACTAATATTGTAGGGGAAAACCTCCCTATTCTAAGAAAATAGTCTGTTTTTCTGCAGTCCATTTAGATAAAGAGCCTTGGGAAGATTTAAGAATAAATTGTCCTTTTTCATTGACAAATATTCCCCCACTGGCCTCTCTTTCTTTTCCAGGCAACTAAAAATAGTCTTAATTTGTGCCAAATTCTGAATCAGTTTTGTCCCTAAAAGGTGTGAATAGAACTACTTATCCACTGATCTTGTCCATGAGTAGAGGGAAGTGTATGGAGGCTCTGATGCATGCTCATAGACACACACACCCCATATGCATATACATGTAGAGGGCCCATATCCCTGAAACATTTTAGGAGGACTCTTTAAATGGCCATATTTCAGTTATGCAGCTGTAGTTACTGTGGTAACTTTGGTTTAATGTGGCTTGTCGGAAATGCAGATATTATAAGTGGAAACTAGTATGTGTCAACATAGAAATGCATGTTAATTTTCTTTATAACAGTGTTCAGATAACCAAGCTTTCATAATGTTAGAAGAATATATAATGATTAGGCAGTTATTAAAAAGGTTGAATGGCACAGAGAGTAGCTTACATTTTTGAAAGGTATTTAATGATGGTATTTTGGAAACCAAATTCTTATTTTCACTTGAGATTGACTTTGCATCTCAAGTCCAGAGCTTTGAAGATAAAACTATACAGTTGTGTAGCGATACAATTATGTATCGATAAATGGCCATAGACAGTTGTCATGCATGTTTGTGGAAATAAATGGCAGAAGTGTGTAGAAATAGAAACATCTTTTTAATCTTAGATTTTGGGACAAGTAGCAAAAGTTTGGCTTTGTATGTATGTCTAATTTTGGAAATTATTGGTTAAGTTGAGTTTTATTTGAAGTATACTAGTGTCAATTTTACAAAGTGGCATTATAGATTAAAAATAACTTTTTTTTTAAAACACAGAGTAACTATGCCTTTGAAGGAAAGTACCTTCCAATGCTGCTTCACTTACATTCTCTTAAAGTTTCCTGTCCCTCGCTTTTTGTTATTTTTGATTTGAAATCAGACTGTTCTATTGAGAATCAAGAATGTATCTAGAGCATTTCAAAATATTTTAGGTTGCAGTGTAAAAAAACTAAAATGTTAAAAATCTCAAAGTCCACAGTCATCAATTTTAGGTAGTCTATAAATTCAAATTTCACTCAATTTTAGCATTCACTTTGTTTCTTTAACCTTTTAATTATGAAGCATATGACATCTCAATTTTCTCACCTATAAGGATAGAGAAGGGAGTTACAAGTATCTATTAGCATGGTTGATGTGAAAATAATGTAAAATATGGTAATATATCTAAAAGTACTTTGTAATTAAAGAACTATGCAAATGATGTTATTACATTAAAAATATAATACTGACATCTTTTTATTTGGAAGCCACTGTCAGAATGTCTATTTGCTGATATAGAAATCAAAGGAATTTTTTGCTGTTCATTTTTCATCTTTTTTTTTGTAGAAATACTGCTTTCTCATCAACCTGGAAATTAAGATTCTTTAAATAATGCTGATAAAGTAACACATCGGTATAAATTTTTGAAGCAGATTTATGAAAATATGCATTTTATTGTTTCTAAATCATAATGTATATCCAGCATGAATGATGTGGTAAGAATTAGCCTGTTAGAATTGATTACCTATTTTTAATAACTAGCATACTTCTATTTTGAGACCATTTGAAGTGTTATAGGTATTCTTAGTGATGTTATATGGTTCTTCAAGGGAAATATGTATTTATATCTGTGTTATACATTTGGACAAAAATAGTAATAACACTTTCACAATACTGATTGGAAAACGAGTCACAATAAATATGTTGGATTTTCAAGATAAAAAGATGTACGGTTCTCAGATTTACAGCATACTGTCTATAAAAATAGTGCAATTGGGATATACTATTTTAGTAAGAAACTCATTAAGTACAACTTTTAAGAGCTTCTTTTTCCTCTTGATTTTCTAAACTTTGAAATTCCAGTAAGCTGTTGGGAAAATGTCCTTCCTATTGCTCTTTGCTGCCGTGTCTAGAAGTGAGAGTACATTCAAATTAAAAACAGAAAGTCCCTTAAATTCCTTTCAAGAAGTCCATCCTGTAAGTGCCACTCCTGAAAAGACTATGGTTGTTATTACTTTTGACTGGAGCAAGATTGCAAAAGACTTGAAGAAGAAATGGAAATAGTAATGACAATTTTCTGTCACCCTTGTAGTTTACGGTGTATTTGTTACACTTCTTTTTAGTCTATTACAGTGTTTTTGGCAAGAAGTCCTTACCTTTAGAAGGAAATCTGTAACAGTAATAGTTAAGAATACTGTATAATGAGATACTTATTATAATTAAAATTTAATTAAAATTTAAAATATCTGTAATAATGATAACACCAAATTAGTTATAATTGTAAATAGGAAACTAATTATAATTATGTGGAGTGCTTTTCAGGCTTCCCAGGTGACTCAGTGGTAAATAATCCACCTGCCCACGCAGGAGACTCAGGTTCAATCCCTGGGTCGGGAAGATTCCTTGGCGAAAGGAGTGACAATCCACTCTAGTATTCTTACTAGAAATCCCGTGGACAGAGAAGCCTGGTGGACTATATATAGTTCATGGGGTTGCAAAGGAGTCGAACATGACTTAATGACTAAACAACAATAACACGAAGTGTTTTTCGTGTATTCTTTCCACATCTATTATTTTATTTTAGTGTTTGAATATTTTTGTGCTTTGGTAAATTTGCTCTTCTATAAATGAAGACTTAAGAAACCTGGGAGGTTGATGTGACTACCTCAGAGACTCTCCATGGAGCTGTGGCTGAACTGAAACTCAAGGCTGGTCCTCTTATATTTCTTTTCCTGTGTGGCTTGACGTAACGTATATAATACACAGGCATTTTTCTTTCATTCTAGGTTCCGCCTAGACCAGCTTCTCGTGGACCAGCATTGCCAGCTAACAGAAGGCTGTGAGTCTGCATCTCGGCCCATCCATCCTTCTCCTTATTCCCATGATGAGTTCACCAGTGCGGTCCGGTCAGTCTGGTTGCTTTTTAAACTTTAAACAAATTTAGTATGAAAGGTGTTGTTTTGTATTGCTTCAAGTTAAGCAATTTAAATTGTGAAATGACTTTTTTCTCCTGATAAAATTTGTTCGATATAATGAATTTTGAACTGTGTTCTATAGCCAATCCTCTATTGCATAACCAACTTGCATTCCAGGCAATTAATTTCATTTGCTTTGTTATCTGAGCAGTAGACTTTAATTCTTCTGCTGCAAATGTAACATTTGGGGTAAATTTTATGAAGTTATAAATATTTATTAAATATAACGTAGGCATCTAATTTACATCCATAGTCTTTCTGACCAAATACCTGTCTGTATGCTTTTTAAATGGTGTCGCGGTCTTTGCAAGTCAGCTTTGTGGATTTACTCCTCTTCCATCTCTGTGACACACAGGAAGGATATTTTTCTTCCCCACCCTTCTTTGCTGCCACTCCTGTTTCCTATATACATATTTAATTATAATCTCAACACCTGCTTCCTCTGAGTCCAGTTAATGTGTGGCTCATGTAGTGTTGTGATCAGCACAGCCAACACCCGTTTCTCCAGGAATAGGGTGTCACTTTTGGAACAAACATGATCCAAATCTTCAGAATGATGGAATAGCTTCAGATATCACATGTGAAACATAGACAAATTTAAAAAGAAATTTCTGTTTGGATCATTATGGGAGTATTTATTTCTGTGTATTCTTTAAAAATATTTCAGCATATTGATATCCTTGAGTTATCCAACTCCTGAGGTTGAAGCTAGTATAATATTTTACTCAGTTTATAAAGGGAAATCTTTTGCCAAGATTTTCACTCTGTGGAAGGCTGGTCACACCCAGATCAGCTGCTCTGGAATTTCAGTGTCTCATCAGCCTTCCCCACATCCCCAGCAAGTTGCCAGTTTCTATGTTGAATTTGGAACTAGAAATTATTGGAGAGTGTAACAGTATTTGTTTGTTCTAAATGATGTAGTAAAGATATTCAAGAATCTTTAGTCACAGTCATGATTTATAATTGGCATTATTATCTGAATAAGAGATGAAGTTACCTAGGCTTCTTATATCTGAGTCCATGTAGCTCAGGGGTTCTCAACTTTAGCATCAGTGGGAGGGCTTGTTAAAATGAAGCCACTTCCCCATTTTTTTGTTTTTTTGATTCAGGTCTTAGGTGTGTCCCAGGAATTGCAGTATTTACAGGTTTCTCTAGGTGATGCTGCTGCTGCCTGGGGACTACACTTTGGGAAGCATGGGTCTAGCCTACTAAGCCTGTTCCTTCCTCCGCCTCTGCCTGCTCCCCACCCGTTCTTGGCCCCACACCCCTACCCTCACAGGCAGCCCTCTGTGTGACCTGCATTACTTATCACAATTAAGTATAGAATTACAGTCCTTTCTATTGAGTTGAACCTAAGAGGATATTTGCATCTTATATATGTGTATATTACCTTTAAAATATGTATTACAGTAAGTCCCCTACATATGAACGAGTTCCATTCCAAGAGTGCGTTTCTAAGTTCAATTTGTTAGTAAGTCCAACAAAGTTAGCCTAGGTCCCCACTAACACAATCCGTTGTATGGTACTGTACTGTAATAAGTTTATAATACTTTTCACACAAATAACACATGCATGAAAAATAAGCAGAAAAGTGAAGCGTTTTTAGTCTTGTAGTACAGAACCTTAGAAAGCAGAGTAGTACAACCGCTGGCGTGCAGGGGCCGGCACGCATGTCCACGTCTTTGAAAGCTCCCGTCTTTAAGGTTCGCATGTAGGGGACTTACTGTGTGTATATTTTCTCTGTCAATGGGAGTATATGTATTTATTTATATATACATTTAATGTTTCAAAATTACATAATTTAAAAGAAACATTTAATTTAGAAATACCATAGTCAAACTTTTTTTTCTTGTGGTGGAATATGTTGGAATCACTAAAAAACATACTGAAAGAAGTTGGAACAAATTGGCTAAGTACAGATGTGACTTACAGATGTGGAACAGGTATAGCAGGCTAGACCGGTGCTTCCCAAACCTACTCCATTTCTACAAGTTACTGTCTAGAATTTATACAGGGAGTGCTCTTAATTTTCAAGACCAGAAGCTATACTTTTTATATATTTTTATAAAATTGTCTATGTCTCTTTATTCTCTACTCATCTTCCCCATATCTTCTCCACATTGTTTGTTTACCTCCCACTTTTACTTCACAGAGAATGACAGGCCAGATAGAACCATGGGAAAATAGATTTTTTGTTATTTCTACCTGAATTTGTAATCTTGAAATGGACACAAAATGCAGATCTCATTAAGGCTAATGAAGGATGAAACTGTATGGGAAATTTTTGGATCCAAATTATAATTAAACTCAACTTATAAAATTTAACTTTTAAATAGTTATTGGATTCACTTATTTTCTTCTTTTTTTATTGAAGTATAGTTGATGTGCAATATTATGTTAGCTACAGGTGTACAATATAATGGTTCACAATTTTTAAAGATTACTTTCCATTTATAGTTGTAAAATATTGGCTACACTCCCCGTGTTGTTTAATATATCCTTGCAGCTTATTTTATATGTGACAAGTTGTATCTGTATATTGCCCCTCTCCCCTTCCCTCTCCCTCATGGTAATCACTAGTTTTTCCTCTGTATCTGTAAATCTGTTTCTTTTTGGTTACATTCACTAGTTTGTTGTACTTTTTAGATTCCACATGTAAGTGATATCATACAGTATTTGTTTCTCTAACTTATTTCACTCAGGGCAATTCTCTTCATGTCCATTCATCTTTTGCACATGGCAGAATTTCAAAATGGACCCTTTTATTTTTAAGGTGAAACGCACAATCCTGTCAGAACACTGTTGTAAGCCGTTAGATTCCCAGTTTAGCCGGTCAAGGCCTGTTTAAAGGTATATACTTGGCAATGAATGAATACAGAAATATTTTGATCACCTTATTTGAAAAGGAGAATCGATAAAATGTAATAAGAAATATTTAAAAATTTCACCTGGTTAAAAAAAAGTGGACCAAATGACAGGAAGACAAACAGGTGAGAAATTCTATGGTTGATGCTTAATGTCATCTATGGACATCTTAGGTCGTTTCTCAGGTATGTCTGTATTACATCTAATTTCATTCTAAAAGTAATGAGTTTTTATTGAGAGATCAGTGTAAGGGTTATTCCAGTCTTAATTTTCTCATCTGATGTGTGGAACAGAATGTGGGAGTGACATTTTTGTTGTTGAGGTAACTGCTTAAGAGGTAAAGTATATTGGGCAAAAAAGCTATAGAAACGAAGTGTACATGTAAGGAACAGATGGTCAGAAGTAACATTTACTGAACTTTGTGAGGTAAAAGAGAAAAGGAAGACAGATGAATGCATGCACCTAACTTTTGAGAGAGAAAAAATATATATGATTAAAGGAGTTTCAGGTTAAATAGAAATCTTATTGTCTGTGCAGCGTAGACTGTTGTTTGTGTAAGAAGGGGATGTGAATCCATGTTTTAAGGTGTGTATAGAGAAGGAGTGAGTAGCACATAAATTCAGCTTCTTATGCTCAATTTGTAGCATTATGTAAAGACTCAGAGTTCCTATATGTAAATGTAATACATAATAAGATGATCAAATATACTGGACTCCTTTTCAAAAAGACAAAGTAAAATAATACCAAATACTTGGATTAATCCCACAGATACCTAGCATAGCTCATTATTGGTAATATTTGACAACTGAAATCAGCATACCCTGCCAAGAGTATGATTTTTGTAATATGAAAATGTCCTTTGAGGCTCCTGTTTTGCTGAGGAGGTTATTGCCAGTCATGATAATCACTTAGTTAGAAGGAGAGTGGATGGTAAATGAGACAGTCACCAAGTGAAGCTCATTTGACTTTGGACTCATTAAAATTTTTCTTATGGACTTTCTTTCTTTTAAATGCTCTGGTCTGCTGAGAGCAGCATCCTACAGAGGTCTTAGTCAGTTATGTTTGGAGAGTTCTTATGAATGAACTCTAAACTGAAGAGAGTCATAGCAAATGGATCAGGTGGTGGGACTCTTCTGTTTATTCCAAATACAAACTATGATCAGAGAGACCTGAAATGCACTTTGCATTTATATAAAGGAAAATGTTCTAGCCACAAACATTAAAACATTCTTCAGCTACTGTTAGCCTGTATCTCACAGTGCCATATATATTCTGCTGGTGAGAAGTAACCTAATTGTTTGACTTAGAGAAACTGTTTTTCTCACATCTCCTTAAAAAAAAAAAAAACCTGTCTAAAAAGAATTAAATTGGCCTTATGCAATCACCATCCATTTATTTTGCCTTTGTTCTGCAAAGGGCTCTAAGGAGTTATTGTACACCAGAAAAATAGTCTCACTCCAGTTGTTCCAGAAATTCTTTATAGTAAGTATTTCAGATAGAGTATTTCTGTTTGTCTTGAGAATTGGTTCTGGGATGGTATAAATCTTATTTTCCTCAGGCATTGACAAAATTCTCATAGAAGTTCTCTAGCCATATTCAAATACAGTCAGTATCAAGGACTAAATATTACTGTCTCAATCATATATTCAGTCACACAATAAATACTGATTTCTGAATATGGAATACACTGATTTTTATTTTAATCTTGCTTCCCCGATAATGTTCTACGTTAGAGCACTGGGCATTGCTTTTGGGCTCTGAGGGGTCTGAATGGAGAAAAGACTACATGCATGAGACTGGCAGCTAGCTGCTGCAGTTAAGATAGTCATTCATTCAAAATTTACTATGCAAGTATTTGGGCTTCCCTGATAGCTCAGTTGATAAAGAATCGCCTGCAATGAAGGAGACCCTGGTTTGATTTCTGGGTTGGGAAGATCCACTGGAGAAGGGATAGGCTACCCACTCCGGTATTCTTGGGCTTCCCTTGTGGCTCAGCTGATAAAGAATCCACCTGCAACGCAGGAGACCTGGGTTCGATTCCTGGGTTGGCATGATCCCCTGGAGAAGGGAAAGGCTACCCACTCCAGTATTCTGACCTAGAGAATTCCATGGACTGTATAGACCCTGGCATCGCAAAGAGTCGGACACAGCTGAATGACTTTCACTCACTCATACATGTATTTTGTACTAAGCTGTGCGTTATTCAGTGGGGACACAAACAGTACTAAAATCATGGTTTCTACCCTCACGGACATACCTTTTAGTAAGAGAGACAGAAGTGTAAATAGTTTTGGTCCATTCAGTGTGTTAGGTGTTTTAATAATTATAGGAACAGAAGTTAATTTCTTCTGTATAGCAGTCTGTATGACATTTCTGGTAATTTATTTTTATCAGGATTGCCAAAATTCAGAAGGGAAGACTTTAGGGCTCATCTAACCTAGAGTTTTCCAAACATGTCAGGTAATAAATATCATCTGATGCTCTTGTCAAAAATACAGGTTCTTGGACCACCACCGCCCCTGCCCCCAGCCCCGTTGTTAAAAAAAAAAGACATGCTAAGCTATAGCTCACTTATTTTGCTTTCTGATAGATAAAAACCTAGTACTGTTGAAAACTAGTTCAGTCAGTTCAGTCGCTCAGTCGTGTCCGACTCTTTGCAACTCCATGAATCGCAGCACGCCAGGCCTCCTTATCCATCACCAACTCCCAGAGCTTACTCAAACTCATGTCCATCGAGTCAGTGATGCCATCCAGCCATCTCATCCTCTGTCGTCCCCTTCTCCTCCTGTCCCCAATCCCTCCCAGCATCAGGGTCTTTTCCAATGAGTCAACTCTTCGCATCAGGTGGCCAGAGTATTGGAGTTTCAGCTTCAGCATCAGTCCTTCCAATGAACACCCAGGACTGATCTCCTTTAGGATGGACTGGTTGGATCTCCTTGCAGTCCAAGGGACTCTCAAGAGTCTTCTCCAACACCACAGTTCAAAAGCATCAATTTTTCGGCGCTCAGCTTTCTTCACAATCCAACTCTCACATTCATACATGACCACTGGCAAAACCATAGCCTTGACTAGACAGACCTTTGTTGGCAAAGTAATGTCTCTGCTTTTTAATATGCTATCTAGGTAGGTCATAACTTTCCTTCCAAGGAGTAAGCGTCTTTTAGTTTCATGGCTGCAATCACCATCTGCAGTGATTTTGGAGCCCCCCCCAAAATAATGTCAGCCTCTGTTTCCCCATCTATATCCCATGCAGTGATGGGACCAGATGCCATGATCTTAGTTTTCTGAATGTTGAGCTTTAAGCCAACTTTTTCACTCTCCTCTTTCACTTTCATCAAGAGGCTTTTTAGTTCCTCTTCACTTTCTGCCGTAAGGGTGGTGTCATCTACATATCTGAGATTATTGATATTTCTCCCAGCAATCTTGATTCCAGCTTGTGCTTCTTCCAGCCCAGTGTTTCTCATGATGTACTCTGGATATAAGTTAAATAAGCAGGGTGACAATATACAGCCTTGACGTACTCCTTTCCCTATTTGGAACCAGTCTGTTGTTCCATGTCCAGTTCTAACTGTGGCTTCCTGACCTGCATACAGGTTTCTCAAGAGGCAGGTCAGGTGGTCTGGTATTCCCATCTCTTTCAGAATTTTCCACAGTTTATTGTGATCCACACAGTCAAAGGCTTTGGCATAGTCAATAAAGCAGAAATAGATGTTTTTCTGGAACTCTCTTGCTTTTTCAATGATTCAGCGAATGTTGGCAATTTGATCTCTGGTTCCCATGCCTTTTCTAAAACCAACTTGAACATCTGAAAGTTCACGGTTTACATATTGCTGAAGCCTGAGTTGGAGAATTTTGAGCATTACTTTACTAGCGTGTGAGATGAGTGCAATCGTGCGGTAGTTTGAGCATTCTTTGGCATTGCCTTTCTTTGGGACTAGAATGCAAACTGACCTTTTCCAGTCCTGTGGCCACTGCTGAGTTTTCCAAATTTGCTGGCATATTGAGTGCAGCACTTTCACAGCATCATCTTTTAGGCTTTGAAATAGCTCAACTGGAATTCCATCACCTCCACTTGCTTTGTTCATAGTGATGTAGTCAGGCCCACCTGACCTCACATTCCAGGATGTCTGGCTCTAGGTGAGTGATCACACCATTGTGATTATCTGGGTTGTGAAGATCTTTTTTGTATAGTTCTTTTGTGTATTCTTGCCACCTCTTCTTAATATCTTCTGCTTCTGTTAGGTCCATACCATTTCTGTCCTTTATCGAACTCATCTTTGCATGAAATGTTCCCTTGGTATCTCTGATTTTCTTGCGCTCTCTAGTCTTTCCATTCTGTTGTTTTCCTCTATTTCTTTGCATTGATTGCTGAGGAAGGCTTTCTTCTCTCTCCTTGCTATTCTTTGGAACTCTGCATTCAAATGGGAATATCTTTCCCTTTCTCTTTTGCTTTTCGCTTCTCTTCTTTTCACAGCTATTTGTAAGGCCTCCTCAGCCAACCATTTTGCCTTTTTGCATTTCTTCTTGATCCCTGTCTCCTGTACAATGTCACAAACCTCCATCCATAGTTCGTCAGGCACTCTCTAGAGGAAGTAATAATTTGTAATTAAATTCTGAAATTCTAGATCTTAATATTAATGTTTTCTCTGCTAGTAAGACATTCTGTTTTTATGTGGAGATGAACCAAAGAGATTCTTATAGGTAGAATACATTTTTTTCTTCCTCAGAACAAATTTCTAATTATTTAACACAAATCAAATTTTTAGAATGATCCAGAAAACATGATTTGAGTCTGAACATTTTTAAGAGTAAATAAATTAGGCTCTATGAGCCCTGGAGTGATTCCAGTGTGACTTTTAATTTTGATGAGTTGAATGTATATCATGTAATTTTGATGAAAATCCACCCAAAGGAATTTTCCAGACACAGAACACAATAGCCATCATGCCCCCTGGGATTTCATAATGTTGTGGCTTCATGGGCTCCTCAGTGAGTCTGGATGGCAGAGTTACTATAGTAACTGTATTCCTAAATCCTGTAATTTTAGTTTTCAAAGCGAATTGCATATAGGTGGCTCATTTCTGTTTTTTCCACCATTGTGGGAACACTATAACAACTATCCACCTTACTGAGTGAGGGACCTGGCTATTTATACAAACTAAAGGTTTGTGGCAAGATCTTATATTCTATTAATATTCCTTTTCTTTTTTTCTGTGGCAAACATTAGGCAAAAATTAGTTGAGTTTTCCTTTCATGCCTCTATTTTGCTAAACAGCTGAGTTCCCTTATAGAAATGTAGAGTAGATATAATTAGTGATCAAAAAGTTCTTTGAAATAAAAAAATCTTATGAAAATGCTAAGTAGTATAAACAATTTGAGGGCAAGCATTAATAAAAGCTTCACTGCAAGCATTTTTAAAGAGCACTAATAAAAGCTTCATGGTTCAATTAATACAGCACAACATTGGGTTTTCTTGAAGCATATGGGACCCAGAAGGCCTGCCCCTGTTTTTAAAATTTACGAAGTCTTTAATGATTCACCACTTTTACTCCAGTGCATTACCCACTGTAGTGCCATTTAGTCATTAAGTAGGAAACTAAAACCAGGACAAAACTACAGACAAATATCATCATGTCCAAGTGGGTATGTTTTTCTTCAATTTGTTCACAGTGAGTTACCATAAAAAATGAATGGCAAATGAAATAGAGCTGTAGACAGATCAAGGTTATGGCTTCCCCAGATGCATCTGATCAGTTGGCTTTTTAATGAAATACAGGCTAAATCTTATTACAGTAATCTTGATTTAACTAAAATAATTTCAGGCTCCCAGCTAATTATCTATTTCAAGTAGTGTTCAAAAAAATATTCTAAGATAATGAATAAATTTGTCCCTTGAAGTTTGTTGTAACAGAATTTGGTCACAGAGTATACTGTAAGTGGGAAATACTTCATGTTAAATTTTATTAAATATTGTTTTAGTTTTTTTAATTACAGCAACTTCACAGTTAAGTGATTCATTCTTGTACTGTTGCTAAATCTAAACTTCTCAGTATGGGATTTTCTTGGTTCTTTTTATCTTGCTATGTGTTGTTCCGTTGCTAAGTCATGTCTGACTCTTTCCGACCCCATGGAGCGCAGCACACCAGGCTCCCCTGTCCTTCACTCTCCCTGGAATTTGCTCAGATTCATGTCCTTTGAGTTGGTGATGCTGTCTAACTGTCTTGCTATATAGAACAAGAAAATTCTGACTTTCTAATAGGTGAGGCATTACTATGGGTTTAATTTTGTCATGCTTATCTTTACAAATTACAATCAATGCATTTTATCAATGCATGTTCCGTGTGTTGATTTCTGTTTCTTTAGATACTTTCATGTCCAAAATGAAAGACTCATGACTAAATTATTGATGAGTTTTTCTTTAAAATCTGTTTTGATTGAGAGGAAGTAGAAAACTCTGAGGTACTCTGTGAAATTTTTTGAAGTTTATTTTTTTTTTGTGATAACTTTCTGGCATTTGATTATATAAAGCTCTTTCCTTTTATGATAGATGGTTGCTTGTCAGGCAGCTCTATGTAATTAACCTTTCCTTCTGGACTTTTAACTTCTAAGAAAACTTTCTCTTCATTACTGATATTATAGATCCACTGGCAACTGGCCGAGCTGGGAAATTTCCTCTGGAGTTAGAATTTGCCGTAATAATTTTGCCATTCTCAAAAGATGACAGATAAAAATTAAGAAATATATAGAGAATCACAGAAAGTAAAACATTTTGAGTGTTATTTATTGGAGCATATGTGGCCCTACATAACTCTTAATCCCTAAAAATCATTGTAGTGTTGCAAAACAGTCACACATGGGCACACATGTACACACACATTCTTTGGTATTCTGAGGAGCCAGCTTCAAAGTACACAGAAGAAAAAAATACTCTAAAATAGTCCACATAATCCTATAAACAAAAGGCTGTCCACGTGTATTTTGCAGATGTACCCAATTTTGCTTATGTATCTTCAAAAAGTTCAGCATTGTTTTGTAACTGTATTCATGAAAAGATCAATGTTAAACAAGTATTTATTAACCATGGCTTATTTGGCTTAGATTTTCATCATCATATTTAAACTATGAAGGTGTTTAAACGTGTGACTACAATAAGTAAACTTTAAGAACTGTGAATATTACTTCTTTCTCACTATAATTTCAGATAAACTGGCATGATTCTTTTGCAGTCTTCAGCTATTAATGACATGACTTTTATACATGAGTTGTTGCTGTTGTTTAGTCAATAAGTTGTATCCAACTCTTTCTCAACCCATGGATTGTAGCCTGCCAGGCTCCTCTGTCCATGGAATTTCCCTGGCAAGAATACTGAAGTGGGTTGCCATTTCCTTCTCCAGTGAATCTTCCCAACCCAGGGATGGAATCTAACGTCTCCTGCATTGGCAGGTGGATTCTCTAGCACTAAGCCACCTGGGAAGCCCATAAACTAGTTAAGGAAACATAATATTTAACATTATACATATTATGCTTATTTTCTGGTGAGTACCCTCTAACAACAAAAACTTGAATGTTCTAACAACTACACTGTTTCACTATTTGGCATGATTCTAAAGAAAGGTTTCCATAAGGAAGTCTTATAAAATGTAGATAAACTGATTTGTCATGACTTTAACATATTTCTGATCTTGAGATTTTGAGTGCTTTCTGGAGATCTAAGACTGCTTTGCAAATGGGCAAAGTCAAAACTTTACCTTGAACCTCTCTTTTAAAAATCTCTATCTGCTAGGAAAAATATTACAAGTCATTGTAGTACTTTTTTGGTTTGTCACTGGGACCCCAGATGTCTGTCCAGTGTGTTCAAGGATGTGGACATTTTGGAAATGTTGCTATCATTTAGGGCATACTGTCATAATAAATTATTAATCCAGTGAGTGTGAAATAATTCTTCCTAAAGTCTTGTCTTCCCTCATTATATGTTGTATTAAATAAGCATTATAGTTAGAGATATTTTAAAAGCTGCTTTAAGAAAATAAGAGTATATGCTATGACAATTGTTTTTGCATTGTTTTTATGGTTTTTAATTACATTTATATATATATGTGTGTGTGTGTCTTTGTGCCTATAATATTGTGTTTGATTTTTTAATGGAGGATTGAATGAACATGTCTTATTTTGGCTTTATGTTTAAAGTGAAACAATATGTAGGTAAACAGATTTTAAAGGTAATAGTATTTCAGTTAAAGGACCTAGCAATTAGTAGGAAAGGCCAGGAAGCCAATTACAGATAGGGGTAAAAGAATATATACCATAACTTGTGTTAGATAATGCATGTTATTGAATTTCTGAATTTCAATAAAAAATGTCAGAGAAGAGTTCATTTTCCCTTCTGTTGGGAGAATTGATAATCTGTTTATCCATCTGCCTTCCTACCTTTGTTTATTTTTCTTTTATGCTGTCTAACTCCAAACAGGATTTGGGATCTATATAATAAGTTTAAAAAATAAAACACATGAAAAGGAAAAGAAATAAAGAAAGGAAAATTGGATAAAGTAAACACCTTTAGTACATATACTCAGGTTCTGTGAAGTTGCAGAAAAGGAATGGAGTTGGCTCTGAACTTCCTGGTAGCAAGTCTGTTTTCTGCTATGAGATTATGCTTCCTTCAGCCTAAATCTAATCAAGTCACTGCCCTCTTTAAGACTTATCAGTGGCTGTCCATCACCCCTTCCTAATGTATACCTGTGTATGTACCCTTTCCAGATTTACCTTCCTCTTTCTCCTCAATGAGCCCTGAACTTTGTTCTGATCACCACATGGAGCTGTGTGCCTTCCACAGGTCCTGCTTTTCTGCCTTTAGACCTTTAAATGCACCTGTCTAATTGCTGAGAGTGCTTTTCCCCAATACTCTCCACCTCACCATATCTTGGGAAAGGCCTTTATTCATCTTTCAAGACATGAATCCAGTTCCATGGTTCTGTGACGCCTTCGTGGGCTCCTCTGACATCTGCTACGTCTGTCAATTATGGAACTTATCTCTTGATGCTGGACGTTGTCTTAGTAATAGCTCTGTAAGAGGGAAGGGCATCTTTCTGATTTTTTTTTCTTTTGATATAAAATAAAGTAGTTGGCTATGTTACTCCCAGATGCTTACTTCATTAACCAGTATGCTGCCTAGCCTATCAATGGAACCAAACAAGTGAAGAATGAAAGGCTTTGAGAGGAGGTGGTGGTACTATCTTGGAGGGTGGGGAAGCTGTTGAAAACATTTGAGCAAAACCAAGCTGCTCAATCTATGGAAAATCATATCCCTTCCCTTCGTTACTTCTTATGTGCTCATTTGTTGACTTTCTGTTCTTTTTACTTCTGAATGATGGTTTTGAGATGTTCTTTTCCTCTATTTAGTTCTATGCATTGAAATGTTCTCTTTCTAGGGTTGCTTGTCTGTCCCTTGAAAAGTAAACATTGTGGTAGGGTGCTTATTGTTTGCAAGACTTGCAGTCACACGCTGAGTTCCCTAAATGCAGAAAAGTCTCTTAATTTGGGATGGCCTTAGCTAGCAAAGTGGTAGAAGCAGACCTGCATCCTTTTTTTGTCTTAGTACCTTCGACCTCTCCCTGTTGCAATACTCATAAGCTACCTCCCTCCTTATAAAAAATGCATAGTATATTTAAGAAAAGAAAATAGAAAAATTTCTTTTTTCTTTAAGAAAACAAAAAGTTAAAAGAGTTTTGAGTTGTGATTAAGCAGGAGATTTTTTTTTTTTTTTTTTTTTTTAAATTTTTATTAGTTGGAGGCTAATTACTTTACATCATTACAGTAGTTTTTGTTATACATTGATATGAATTAGCCATGGATTTACATGTATTCCCCATCCCAGTCCCCCCTCCCACCTCCCTCTCCACCCGATCCCTCTGGGTCTTCCCAGTGCACCAGGCCCGAGCACTTGTCTCATGTACCCAACCTGAGCTGGTTATCCGTTTCACCCTAGATAATATACATGTTTCAATGCTGTTCTCCTAAGCAGGAGATTTTTAAAAGTTAGTTTAGAGCTTATTGGATCATCTTCCTTTAAACTTTTAAAAACTCATGCAATTTTTGCATACGATATTATTAACACTTAACTTTTTATGTCCTTGATGTCTGAGCACTTTATATACAGTATGTATAAACAGCTGGTTTAAAACCTTAAGACTTCAATCTGTAAGTTTTCAATTCCTCTTACTTAAAATGGTGAATTTATAAGCTTGTTAATATAATAGGTAACGTCTTCATAAAGATTAAATTGGGATCTTAAACTTTCTGTGTCCCCATTATAGATGTTTTTGGCTTGACAGTGTTGCAGTATGATATTTGCTGGACAGAGTGATGTCTTACTTTGGCACATACCTAGTCATACAGGGTTCCTTTTATATATGCAAGAATGTTCATTTTCTCAAGATCATGAAAAAAACAGATGTGGAACAGACAAGCACTGCATGTCTTTCACAACTCTCTGAGGGACGTTTTTGGGTAGGATTTTCTTTGTCACATGCATAACAAGTATGTTTTTACCTTGAATGATGCAATGGTCCAGCTTCCTGTGGGGTAACATCCACGAACAACAATGCCATAACCCATTAGTTGATAGCGAACTCCCCAAATCCATAGAGATTTGCTCCAGTCTAAATGAGTGACTAATTTTTAAACTACAAGGTAACCCTGAGGTCCTTAGGGAATAGGGACCTGTGAAGTTCGATTGTTTATTTTGCTTGTTATAACTGTAGGATCATTAAGGAAATGTTTATTTTTTTTTTTCCATTTATTTTTATTAGTTGGAGGCTAATTACTTTACAACATTGCAGTGGTTTTTGTCATACATTGAAATGAATTAGCCATGGATTTACATGTATTCCCCATCCCGGTCCCCCCTCCCACCTCCCTCTCCACCCCATCCCTCTGGGTCTTCCCAGTGCACCAGGCCTGAGCACTTGTCTCATGCATCCAACCTGGGCTGGTGATCTGTTTCACCCTAGGTATACATGTTTCGATGTTGTTCTCTTGAAACATCCCGCCCTCACCTTCTCCCACAGAGTCCACAAGTCTGTTCTATACATCTGAGTCTCTTTTTCTTTTTTTGCATATAAGGTTATCGTTACCATCTTTCTAAATTCCATATATATGTGTTAGTATACTGTAATGGTCTTTATCTTTCTGGCTTACTTCGCTCTGTATAATGGGCTTCAGTTTCACCCATCTCATTAGAACTGATTCAAATGAATTCTTTTTAATGGCTGAGTAATATTCCATGGTGTATATGTACCACAGCTTCCTCATCCATTCGTCTGCTGATGGGCATCTAGGTTGCTTCCATGACCTGGCTATTATAAACAGTGCTGCGATGAACATTGGGGTGCACGTGTCTTTTTCGGATCTGGTTTCCTCAGTGTGTATGCCTAGAAGTGGTATTGCTGGGTCATATGGCAGATCTATTTCCAGTTTTTTAAGGAATCTCCACACTTTTCCATAGTGGCTGTACTAATTTGCATTCCCACCAACAGTGTAAGAGGGTTCCCTTTTCTCCACACCCTCTCTAGCATTTATTGCTTGTAGACTTTTGGATAGCAGCCATCCTGACTGGCGTGTAATGGTACCTCATTGTGGTTTTGATTTGCATTTCTCTGATAATGAGTGATGTTGAGCATCTTTTCATGTGTTTCTTTTGCCATCCGTATGTCTTCCTTGGAGAAATGTCTGTTTAATTCTTTGGCCCATTTTTTGATTGGGTCATTTATTTTTCTGGAATTGAGCTTAAGGAAATGTTTATATCCTGTTGTGGTTATATGCTCTTAGTCAATGTATGAGGCAAGGAGGTTTGATAATTCTGCCTTCCTTGTATTGCTTAGTATTTTCTACCCCTCCCCACAACTGCTCTGAAAAAAAAGTTAACACTCATCAGATCTAAATAGACCCATATCTCTTGCTTTGAATACTTTGTTATCTTATGTATTAGTGAGAAATTATCCAAATCCATATTTGAAGATACTTGTAAAAGCCCAGAGACTTAAATATAAGCTCTAGAAACAGGTGTTACCTGTCATCTATCTATTATTCATTATATCTCTCTTTGTCCCAGTCTCCTTGCTTGGAAAATATGTCATGACTGTTATATTGGTACCTAAAAGGTATAATTATGAAAAAACATAGTAATGGATCTAGTGTTCTTTTAGAATTATTACACATAAATTTGTAATGTTTGCTAACTACCCTTTTGTGAATGTCTCTGTAAACTCTGATTTGTGTAGTTTCTTTCCACACTGATGTGAAAGACCACCATTTCCAGGTTCTAACACAGTTTCCAGTATTGCTCACTTTTGAGCAAACGGAATTACACCTTTTCTCTTTCTTATTGTATTACAGAGCTTCCTGCTCTTTCCCACTCCCAATAGTGAATAAGTTTGTTGTCTTACTTCAACTTTTTGCTGTGTTTTTATACCATTTTCCATGTGAGTGCCCCTCCCACCCCCACCCTCACATCCTATCACATTATTGTTGTATACTCATTACATTGGAGAAGGAAATGGCAACCCATTCCAGTATTCTTGCCTGCAGAATCCCATGGACGAGGAGCCTGGCAGGCTACAGTCTATGAGGTCGCAAAAGAGTCACACGTGACTTAGTGACTGAGCACGTATCAATTACATTTGGTTTAGTGAAATACTTGCCCTGAGTATCTTTTTGGAGCTGATATTAGCAACAAGTTTGTCAGATGACTTTTTTTCTTTTGGTCAAACCAGATCAGCTGCTAACAAGATTGGCGTGAGAGATTTATAATTTTTACAGTTTCCATTCTGTGGTCATAGATGAGGCTCTGTTTGTTACTCAGATTTAAATCGAAGAGTTAGAGGACTCTGTGGGCTTTGAAATATGTAGCAGGTAGCATAGTAAAATGGAAAGAATAAGAGTACCTGAAGGAGTCAGGAAATCTCTATCAAAAGCCCAGTTCTGTCCTAACTTTGCGTTTTGGAAAAAGTCATTTTACCTCTCTGGATATAAGTTTTCCATCTTGTGTTTGTTTCCTGTGGCTGCTATAATTACCACAAACCTGATGGCTTAAAACAACGGAAATTTATTCACTTACAGTTCTGGCGGCAAAAGTCCAAAATCAGTTCATTGAGCTGAAGTCAGGGTGTAAGCAGGGGCCCGTCTCCCCAGAGGCTCTAGGGAAGAATCTGTTCCTTGCCTCCTCCAGCTTCTGGCAGCCACCAGCGTTCCTTACTTTGTGGTTGCATCATTCTGTCCTCTGCCTCCGAGGTCACACTGCTGTCTCCTCTTTTGTGTGTATCAAATCTCCCTTTCCCTCCCTATTTCAAGGATGCATATGATTAGTCTCTTCACCTTAAAATCTTTAATCCCACCGGTGATTCCTTTTTTTTTCTTTTTCTTTTTTTTTGGCCATTTGAGGTAATAATCACAGGTTCCAGGGATGAGGTGGATATCTTTTAAGGGGGTCATTATTCAGTCTGCTGAACAACTGAAATAGTTTCTGAATTCCTGCTGGCTTGTAATTTCTATACATTCATTTGGCTCATTCATTCACCCATTCACTAAACTTTTATTTCATGCCCATTGTGTGCCACATACTATGCTAGATACTAGGAATAATATGCTGACCATGCCTTTAAGAAGTGCAGTATGTTGTCAATAAGATGTACCATACAGAATAAATGCAGAGATAAAGGTAAAGGAGACAACTTGATCCAGAGTGTGATTAATTCTGTGTATGTCTCCTTTTGCATAATTCTGGAGCATAAGTGACCATCATTCTTCAGCACTGGTAAATTTTTTCGGTAAGTCTAAGAGTTACATGCAGCCTGTGGACCAGAATGTGTTTTGCAGTGGGAAAAACATGTATTAGCTTAAATTCAGTTCAGAAGAATGTGTTCCTAGACCTTGCCCAGCAAAGAATATATGGGTGTGCACTCAGTCATGTGCAGCTCTGTGACCCTATGGACTGTAGCCTGCCAGGTTGCTCTATCCATGAGATTTTTCAGCGTACTGGAGTGGGTTGCCATTCCCTCCTCTGGGGGATCTTCCTGACCCAGAGGTTGAATCTGTGTCTCTTACATCTCCTGTATTGGCAGGTAGGTTCTTTATCACTAGTGCCACCTGGGAAGCCCAAAGAATATATAATTTTATACCGCTCTTATCAACTCAACGTTAGCAGTAGAGTTTTAAAAAATAACCATGCCTGCTTCTTCATTTCACATTCTGCTTTGTTCGGGGTGGAGCTCAGTGGGTTTTTTTCTTAAAAGGCTAATCAGTAGGTTTTTACATGCTGTTAACATTGAGCACAGAGAATCACTGATGGATTAGAAGCTGCCTTTAACTAGGAAGACAAGCACATAGGTACTGATAAAAGTGCAGGACGAAATGCCATTAGTGTCATTAGAATAGATAGAGACAAAATAATCTGGACACTCAGAAGAGGATGAGATCATACCTGGCTCGAGGGAAATTTGGAGAAGAAAGTTTTTGAAAAATGTCCTTGATGCATGGGTAAGTTTTCAAAGATGGCTCTAAGGGAAAGTGGTGGGAAGAGAACCCACAGAGGTGTGGAGGTGAGGAAAGGAGGTGGGTTGTGGCTGGAAGTACATGCCAGGGTTCAAAGTCTAGGCCTTGATTCTCCCTTTTGCTCAGACTTTCTGGCCCAGAACCCAGAGGTGCCTGATAAATCTAAGTTTAAAGCTGTTCTTCTAGGGCATTTCTAAGGTATAGTCTTTCAAGATGGGAGTGTAGAAGGTATTTATTTAACAACTGATAGGTTGATTTATACTTTTTAAAAAGTTAGAAACATGATAGCTGGACCTTTGTGCACTCTGTACATATTGGAGGCAGGCATCAATGAGAAAAAAAAAATGGAGAGCCAGGTTTTAAAATTTTTTTTTTAATGCTTCAAAAGAGGAATATCCAGGATATGGTAAAGGATAGAAGACAGAAAAACATAGTAGGAAGTAACAAAGCTAATTTTGATGTTCAGGAATGAGGCTGAAGTTAATAGGAATGAGGGATATTGATAGAAAAGATAGCTAACATTTGCTGAGTTGTGTCCATTAGCCAAGATTTTACCATTGTGTTTATCTCATGGAATTCTTTTTGTAACTCTTGAGGTTGATATTATTATTCCCATTTTATAGGTGGGGAAATTGAGATTTGAGATGTTAAGTACCTTGCTCTATTAAGCTCACAGTAAATAGAGTGGAACATCTAGGACCAGGATCTAGATACCTGAAACCTAGCGTTTGTACTGTTAACGATACAAATAGTTATGGCTAGCTTGAGGGTAAAGTTGATGAAAAGAAGGTGGACCAAAGGAGTTTAAAAATCATCTGAAGAGAGGTCAAATTAGTGAGCATCACCTTATGAATTAAAAGATGAAAGAAAGAGAAAAGAACAGAAGGCCAAGGACCAGCCCTCATTAAAACTTTCAGGTACTGTATCTTATCCCTCTTTGAGGCTGCCAGTCACTCAACACATGATTCACTATGGAAATCCCCAATTGTTTAAATAGGCGAATGAACCAGTTTCAGTGCTGAATGTTTTCTACTCTGTGTAAGACTCCCCTTAGTAACTTCAGTTGCTTGAAGGAGACAGATCAAAATATTATCTTAACTTCTGTTACCTGTATCTGTGAACCTGATTTAGTTTCAAATCCTTAGGGTCTTTGTTGGATTCCATTTTCTAACCATACTCTTATGTTTTTCCCAGTAGAGAAGGCCTACTCTATAGAAAGGTTATGGTAGGGTAGGAAGATTGGCAAAGTAGTTCAATGTTTTTGTCATGTGAACAGTTTGTAAACTAAGATATTGAAAGGACAGAAAACATGTAAATGAGGAGTGAGGAGTCTTGACTGATGAATGTATCTTTCTCCACTTCCTCTCAGAGCACCTTAAACGTTTTCATTCCACTGTTCTCACAGGGTATGCAAGAAAGGGCACTATTATATAACCAAGGAGATAAAAGTATTGTCTTTGAAGGCTATGTTGTGTTGTACTTTGTTCACTGTCAGTTTAACCAGATCAGGTTTCCCGTGCTTGTCTTGTTCTCTCCCCTCATTATTCCACCAGTTCAGTTCAGTCGCTCAGTCTGACTCTTTGCGACCCCATGGACTGCAGCACGCCAGGCTTAACCTGTCCATCACCAACTCCCAGAGCTTATTCAAACTCATGTCCATTGAGTGGGTGATGCCCTTCTCCCGCCTTCAATCTTTCCCAGCATCAGGGTCTTTTCCAGGGAGTCAGTTCTTCACATCAGGTCGCCAAAGTATTGCGCTTTCAGCTTCAGCATCAGTCCTTCCAGTGAATATTCAGGATAGATTTCCTTTAGGATTGATGTCTGAATCTAATATGTTCACTTGAAGGTTTCATATATTGAATATAAAAAATTTCAGAATAACTTTATGGTTGTATCAAATATTTTAACATCAAACAGGTTTATTTCTTGTGTCAGTTTTCAAGAAATCATAGTATTTTTCTCATTAATTTATAATTTCAACTCAAATACTAACATCATACCTAACTTCTTAAAAAATGCTGCAGAGCTCTAAACTATATCCTGTATGTCCTTTTTTTCCAGTACTATAATTGAATGCTGGGTATTGTGTGGTCTTTTTACATAACTTATCCCACCTAACTTTATTAGGCAAGTTAAGGGAATGGAACTCTCACAAAAGTGTTTAGTATCAAGGGAAATAAAACTAACTTGCTTTGAAAGTCAAGATTGACTTTCAACAGTAAGCCAAAGGATGATTTGTAGTAAAAAAAAAAAAACAAACTGTTTACAGATAGCAGTCAAGGCAAAGATGTTCATCACTTGTTTGAAAGACATCTGCTAAGCTAGTGATTCTCAATTTGAGCTTTGTGTTTAATCATCTGTAGAGCTTAAAAAAACAAAAGAAAACCTGAAATTCTCAACTAATGTTGAGAACTACTATTAAAAGAAACAAAAGAGCAGGAGAGAGTAAATAAATAGAAAATTCTTACATTTAGGAGATGACCTGTACTTTCTACAAAAGGAAATACTGTTTATTTAGTTATGAAAACTAAACTTGTAGTTCTTCTATTTTGGAAAGAGACAAATTGATCTCATTTATATATTGTTACGAGGATATGTGAGAATACATATTTGTATGTTTTAAAAAGGTCTTTTTTCCCTGTGTGTTTATGAACTCCCTTATTTTCTTATGTTTAAGATTGTTGAATCTCAGCTATGAGTCTAGTGTTCTGCCCCATCATTCCTATTTATAAACTCAAAATGTATATTGATTTACAAATAAATAATTCAGAATCAATGGAGTGAATGTGACACTTGCATTCAATGAAAAATTCAGTCGTTATTTTGAGTGTTTTTTCCCCATAATGAATGCATGGTTACTGTTACCAAGTGATGATTGGTCTCTATGTGCAGTGTCTCGATCATTCTGGACCTGGGTTGCTTCCTCTGGGATATCATGCATTGCTGAATAGTGATGACTGTGTACTGAGTGTTCATTATATTTTAGGTTCTAAGTGTGCCACGTGGTGTTTATGTAGTACCTCATTTAATCATAGTGAAAAGCTTATAGAGTAGGTGCAGTTTTCTAAATTCCCCATTTTGAAGATGAGAAGCTAGTCTCAGGGACATGAATAACACGTCCAAGGTTGTGCATCTCACTCACTTACTTCAGTTGCTCAGTCATGTCCTACTCTTGGCAACCCCAAGAACTGCAGCACGCCAGGCCTCCCTGTCCATCACCAACTCCCAGAGTTTACTCAAACTCATGTCCATTGAGTTGGTGATGCCATCCAACCATCTCATCCTCTGTCATCCTCTTCTCCTCTTGCCCTCAATCTTTCCCAGCATCAGGGTCTTTTCAAATGAGTCAGCTCTTTGCATGAGTATCTTTGCATCAGTATGGCCAAAGTATTGGAGGTGCAGCTTCAACATCAGTCCTTCCAATGAACAACCAGGACTGATATCCTTTAGGATGGACTGGTTGGATCTCCTTGCAGTCCAAGGGACTCTCAAGAGTCTTCTCTAACACCATAGTTCAAAAGCATCAATTCTTCTGCACTCAGCTTTCTTTATAGTCCAACTCTCACATCAATACATGACTACTGGAAAAACCGTAGCCTTGACTAGATGGATCTTTGTTGGCAAGGTAATGTCTCTGCTTTTTTAATATGCTATCTAGGTTGATCATAACTTTCCTTCCAAGGAGTAGGCGTCTTTTAAATTTCATGGCTGCAATCACCATCTGCAGTGATTTTGGAGCCCAGAAAAATAAAGTCTGACACTGTTTCCACTGTTTCCCCATTTATTTGCCATGAGGTGATGGGACCGGATGCCATGATCTTAGTTTCCTGAGTGTTGAACTTTAAACCAACTTCTTCACTCTCCTCTTTCACTTTCATCAAGAGGCTCTTTAGTTCTTCTTCACTTTCTGCCATAAGGGTGGTGTCATCTGCATATCTGAGGTTATTGAAATTTCTCCTAGCAATCTTGATTCCACCTTGTGCTTCTTCCAGCCCAGCGTTTCTCATGATGTACTTTGCATATAAGTTAAATAAGCAGGGTAACAATATACAGCCTTGACGTACTCTTTTTCCTATTTGGAACCAGTCTGTTGTTCCATGTCCAGTTTTAACTGCGGCTTCCTGACCTGCATACAAGTTTATCAAGAGGCAAGTCAGGTGGTCTGATATTCCTATCTCTTGAAGAATTTTCCAGTTTGTTGTGATCCACACAGTCAAAGGCTTTGGCATAGTCAATAAAGCAGAAATAGATGTTTTTCTGGATCTTTCTTGCTTTTTTGATGATTCAGTAGATCTTGGCAATTTGATCTCTGGTTCCTCTGCCTTTTATTTTCTTTTTTTTCCTCTGCATTTTCTAAAACCAACTTGAGCATTTAGAAGTTCATGGTTCACATATTGCTGAAGCCTGGCTTGGAGAATTTTGACCATTACTATTCTAGTGTGCATCTAGTTAGGGGTAAAACTATGATGTAAATTCAAGGAGCCCAACACCACAGGCAGTTGTACAAAGTTATAGTATACCATTATGGAGATGAATTTTTCTGTTTAACCAGTGGGTTAAGACCAGAAGTTAAAACTTGCACCTTCTTTACAGGAAAGCTTTCAAAGAAGACTTTCTGGATTATTTCCCAAGAGAATGGCAGATTTTTCTGTGGCAGCTAACAGGGAGCAGTTGAACTATTAGCGTCTGCCACTGGCACTGGACTGGCAGGAGGATGAGTGTTCTCTGGTGCAAGTTGGATTTTGAGGAAAGAACAGTATTCTCAAAACTTCACAAAGACCTCAGGATATGACTTATGAACTTATGCCACTGAACTCATGCCATAAAATGTCACTCAACTCTGAATCTCCATTTGTGCATCTTTAATGATCACTTTGCCAACAAAGGACAATATGGTCAAAGCTATGATTTTTCCAGTAGTCATGTAAAGTCCCTTGGACTACAAGGAGGTCAAATCAGTCAGTCCTAAAGGAACTCAACCCTGAATATTCATTGGAAGAACTGTTACTGAAACTGAAGTTCCAATACTTGGCCACCTGATGTGAAGAGTTGACTTATTAGAAAAGACTTTGATTCTGGGAGAGATTGAAGGCAAAAGGAGAAGGGGATAGCAGAGGATGAGATGGTCAGATAGCATCACCAACTCAGTGGACATGCATTTGAGCAAACTCTGGGAGATAGTGAAGGACAGAGGGGCCTGGTGTGCTGTCGTCCATGGGATCACAAAAGTTGGACACGGCTTAATGACTGAACGAAATGGGGTAGTAGTAACCAAATTCCTTAACTCAAGGGACTGAAGATTGAATGGGATAATATACTGTGTTGATGGTCATCTGAATTAAATTCACCCATTCCTGTCCATTTTAGTTCACTATTCCTAAGATGTTCATGTTTACTCTTCCATCTCCTGCTTGACCATGTGTGGTTTACCTTGATTCATGGATCTAAGATCCCAGGTTCCTGTGCAACACTGTTTTTTACAGCATCAAATTTTACTTTCATCACCAGACACATCCACAACTGATCGTTGTTTCTGGTTTGGCCAAGCTGCTTCATTCTTTCTAGAGCTATTAATAGTTGTCTTCCACTTTTCCCTGGTAGCATATTGGACACCTTCTGACCTGGGGGGGTCTCATTTTTCGGTGTCATATCTTTTTGCCTTTTTATACAGTTCATGGGGTTCTCAGGGTTAGTATATTGGAGTGGTTTGCCATTCCCTCTTCCAGTGGATCACATTTTGTTAGAACTCTCCACTATGACCTGTCCGTCTTGGGTGGCCCTACATGGCATGGCTAATAGCTTCATTGAGTTATGCAAGCCTCTTCACCATGACAAGGCAATGATACATGAAGGGGTAATACACTGTAAAAACTCTAAATAAAGCAAATTTTAAAAACTACTAAAGTCAATAAAACAGATTTTATCTTCTAGCTGGAAGCTGTTATCTTTAACACTCAGAATAAAAAAAGCAACCAATAAAACCGGAAGAAACTCTGTACACTACAATGCTACTTGATTTAGAATGTCCTCACCCAGACCCTTTGACTGGCTTTGTAAGGAACAGTTTCCTCCAAGTGTTCAAAACCCCTAGGCATTTACGCAATCTCTAAGTGCACCAATTACTGTCTAATGGGTAGATCCCATGATCTTTTCTCAGTCTTCAATAGAATTGCTAATAGTAGCAGTAATTCACTTACTCAACAAGTATATATTGAGTGCCTACTGTGTGCCTGGAATGGTTTTAACTCATTGAAAGTAAAAGGGAAAATAAAAGCAGGAAAATATGGATTTGTCTTTTAAGTGCTTAGTATGAATCATGTGAGCTCACGCTTAAAATCTTGCATGCTAGGCTTAAGCATTATGTGAACCAAGAACTTCCAGATGTCCGAGCTTGATTTAAAAAAGAAAGAGGAACAAGAGAACAAATTGCCAACATTCACTGGATCATAGAGAAAGCAAGGGAGTTCCAGAAAAACATCTGCCTGTTTTACCGGCTGCACTGAAGTCTTTGACTGGATCATAACAAACTGGAACGCTCCTAGAGGGAAATACTGGACCGTCTTACCTGTCTCCTGAGGTACCTATATGTTAGTCAAGAAGCAACAATTAGAACCGTGTATGGAACAACTGATTAGTTCAAGATTGAGAAAGGAGTACAACAGGGCTGTCTGCTGTCGCCCTGTTTGCTGTCACCCTATACACTGAGCATATCATTACAAATGCCAGGCTGTATGAGTTACAAGCTAGAATTGAGATAGGCGCGAGAAATGTCAACAACCTCAGATATGTGAATAATACACCCTAATGGCAGAAAGCGAGGAGGAACTCTTTAGAGCTTCTTGATGAGGGTGAAGGAGGAGAGTGAAAGAGCCAGCTTAAAACTAAATATTAAAAAAAAAAAAAAAGCTAAGATCATGGCATCCAGCCCCATTACTGCTTTGCAAATAGAAGGGGAAAAAGGTGGAAGTAGTGGCTGGTTCTCTCTTCTTGGGCTCTAAAATCACAGTGGATGGTGACTGTAGCCATGAAATCAGAAGGCGATTGCTTTTTGGCATGAAGGCTATGACAAACCTAGACAGTATATTGAGAAGCAGAGATACTACTCTGTCAACAAAGGTCCGTATAGTCAAGGCTATGGTCTTCCCAGTATTCCACATATGGTTGTGATACCTGGACTGAAAAGAAGGCAGAACACCAAAGAATTGATGCCTTCAAACTCTGATGCAGGAGAAGACTTGTGAAAGTTCCTTGGATAGCAAGGAGATCAACTCAGTCAATCTTAAGGGAAATCAACCCTGAATACTCATTGGAAGGACTGATGCTGAAGCTCCACTATTTTGGTTATCTGATGCGAACAGCTAATTCGTTGGAAAAGTCTCTGATCTCAGAAAGATTGAGGGCAGATGGAGAAGAGGACATCAGAGGATGAGATGACTGGATGGCGTCACTGATGCAATGGACATGAACTTGGGCAAGCTTCGGGAGATGGTGACAGAGAGAGAGGCCTGGTGTGCTACAGTCCATGGGGTTGTAAAGAGTCGGACATGACTGGGTGACTAGACAACAACAATAACATAAATCATGTGTTGCATATATCTTTTAATCTTCACAGGAGTCCTACAAAATAGGTTTTACTCACAAAATAGGTTTTTTACTGTAAACGAGGGTACTGAGGTTCAGAGCATTGAAGAGACTATGTAGTATCTATTATCAAGGAGATGGTAGAACTGGGGTAAAACCCCAGTTTCCTCTCCCAGAAAATGGTCTTTCTTTTGACCTCTCATTTATTACTTCATTTGCTCATACTTCACCTGATCTAAAACCTTTTAACCTTCTTTCTTACTCTGACCATTACAGATGTCTTCTTAGCCACCTGTGTTTAAAGCAGTGGTGCCATTTTTGATACTCTTAGCTCCACGTAAGATTGGCTTCAGTCTTGATTGACTCTCTCTTCCATTTTTGTTGCTAATTTTTAGCACTTACTACTTCTTGCCACAACTATTATAGTAGTCTTCCACACAGTCTATTTTTGGTCTCTGCTGCATTTAACCTAATTGCACAATACTGCCTAGTGACTCCTACAAAGAACCAATCTGACCACTTCATTTCTCATAAAACTTTCATGGCTTGCCACGGTCTACAGAAATTGCCAGTACTCATGAGCTGTTCCTGGTGTTCAGTGTATAGGGGGAACCACGTTTCCAGCCTTCTCCCTCAGTGTGCTCCTTCGCGTGCATGATGTCTGTTTTTTTACAAGCTTGTCTGATAGGAAGCCCTGAAGGCTTACTGTAACACAAGTTCCCCGGCCCTATCTGAACCTACTTAACCAATAGCATCAGGAATTTGCAATACTTTGTGGGGTGCCCTAAGGCTTGGTGGTCCTTGGAGAGGTTCAGAGCAGAGGTACGCAGCTGTGACCACCCAGATGTTCCTGCCAGCACTGTGTGTTGAGGAAATCAGCCAGGACCACCTGCCGTTATGAGACTTAGTCATACCTGAGTTCTCCTGTCCACTCTTTCACACACATCACTAAGGTGCAAACCAAGTGCTGAAAAACCCAAAGACTCATTAATTAAAGTGAATTTTCCAAAGAGGTGATTTTCTCACATCTATATGAGCATGAGATATTTTGTGACTGCAATATGAAATACATAAAAGAGTTTAACTTGTAAATAAATATTTAGGTAGCATAAGAATTGTCTCGTCTCTATATAATATATATAGAATTTAGAGAGAGAGAAGGAAAGAGACACACACAAAGAGACAGAGACTGTCAGACAGACATTGACCTAAGATACACACATGTTTATGTATATGACTTGTTTTTCCCCCAAAATGATTTAAGCTGGATTATAAAAAGACCAGCAATACTGCAAGATAGAAGTTTTACAAAATAAGATTATGAAATAAGAGACAGATAATGACCAGAAAGTACAATGGAGTAGTCATTGTTATGTGAAACTCTCTATATTATCACTGAAATGACTGTTAAATAGTACATTGAAATAAAGATCTTTGCTTTCCTCTTTTTCTTTTATCCTTTCCAATTTGCACCACTAATCAGCAAATTTACCTACCTCCTAACATCTCTTCTACTGTCATATCATATATACACAAATTTTTTTCTTCTCAGTAATTTGTTTTCCCGAAATTCCTTTTAAATGTAGTACTTTTATGAACCTCAGATCTTAAAAATTGCAAGTAAAATTATAGTGTGTAGTTGTTTTGTTTCTAAAAAGGTAAAATTTAGACCCTTTGACTATCATACAATTTAGGCTTAGAACTAAATACAGATAGATGTTTAATTGAAAGGTGAAGAAATAATTTTAAATTCCTAAGTAAAATAAGACATTTAATAATATATTCCAAAAATGATAAAGTAATGTGAATACTAATTCATTCTTTTCTGCATCTAGCCTTTTGTCCATTCATTCATCCACAGCACATTTATTAAAAACCTACTGTGCACAATGCTAGAACAGATGTATACCCTTAAAGTTTTGATGCATCTTTATATTTCCTGAATAACACTGACTCTTTTAGAGCTGAAGAAAGATGAATGGATCAGTGTTGCCATCCTGGCTTTGTTTGCTTCAACACTAAAATACTTTTTTTCATATTGATTTGATATTTAAAATATGTATCCATTTTTATTCTCTACTCAGCATTATGAAATTTTTTTTTTTTTTTGAGAATTATAGTCATAGTATGTTTAGCAATGAAATTGATGGATCTGCTATCATCCTGGGAGGAAGGTTCTCTTTTTCAAGGTGAGACAAACTGGTCTAGGATATGTGCTCTTAATTCGTTCCTTGACCTGCTTTTATTGTAACAGCATCCCATCCAAGCTTTAGTCACCTCTTACACAGAGAGAGATTGTATGTGCTATGTGTGTTTGCACCTGGCTTTTGAGGCTACTCTCTTTCTTGGTAGGGAAGGCCATGCTATGCACACCCTAGGCGAGGCAGTGGGAGAGGCTGTTGTCCTTGGTTATAGCTCTCCTGTTCCAGTGGAAAATGGCTGGATTTTGATGTTAGGTAGTGCCTGTGTGTTAAGTCGCTTCAGTTGTATCCAACTCTTTGTGACCCAATGGACTGTAGACTGCCAGGCTCCTCTGTCCATGGGATCCTCCAGGCAAGAATACTGGAGTGGGTTGCATTGCTCTCCTCCAGGAAATCTTCCTGACCCAGAGATCAAACTGGCATCTCCTAAGTCTTCTGCATTAGCAGGCAAGTTCTTTACCACTAGCACCACCTGGGAAGCCCTGAAGTTAGGTAGATTCACATATAAATCCAGTCTCCCTCACTTTTTGATCTTAGACAAATTATCATTTCAGAGCATGTTTCCTCATTTTGTATAACATGGAGAATATTATCTATCTTATCGATATTTGCCCACTGTCAAAAATTTACTTTCCTTTCACTGTCTATTAATAAATGTTTGTTGAACACAATTAAGTGCTATTTTTCGAATTAAATTAGTTTGTATTAAACTAATTATAATTATTTGTTTACCTGTTGGGTTCCTGTTATGGGCTAAAATTCATATGTTGAAACTTATTCACATATTAAAGTTCTTATATTAAAAATCCATATGTGAAGCCCTGGCTCCCAGTGTGATGGGAAGATCCCCTGGAGAAGGAAATGGCAACCCACTTCAGTATTCTTGCCTGGAGAATCCCATGGACAGAGGAACCTGCTGGACTACAGTTAGATACGACTGAGTGACTAACACTTTCACTTCAATTTGGAGATAATTAGGTTTAGATTAGGTCATAAAGATAGATCCTCATGATGAGATTAGTCCCTTATAAGAGGAAGAAGAGAAAGATTTCTCTCTCCATGAACATGTACCCAAGAAAGGCCTATGTGAACACACAGCCAGAAGGCACATCTGAAAAACCAGGAAGCGAGCCCTCACGAGACACCAAATCTGCCAACAGCTTGATCTTGGATTGTGATAAATGAATTTGTATTTTTTTTTTAAATTGAAGGATAATTGCTTTCCAAGGCAAACCATTCAATATCACAGTAATGCAAGTTTATGCCCCGACCAGTAACACTGAAGAAGCTAAACAGTTCTATGAAGACCTACAAGACCTTTAAGAACTAACACCCAGAAAAGATGTCCTTTTCATTATAGGGGACTGGAATGCAAAAAGTAGGAAGTCAAGAAACACCTGGAGTAACAGGCAAATTTGGCCTTGGAGTACAGAGTGAAGCGGGGCAAAGGCTAATAGAGTTTTGCCAAGAGAATGCACTGGGCATAGCAAACACCCTCTTCCAACAACACAGGAGAAGACTCTACGCATGGACATCACCAGATGGTCAATACTAAAGTCACATTGATTATATTCATTGCAGCCAAAGATGGAGAAGTTCAATACAGTCCACAAAAACAAGACAGGGCTGACTGTGGCTCAGATCATGAACACCTTATTGACAAATTCAGACTTAAATTGAAGAAAGTGGGGAAACCCACTAGACCATTCACGTATGACCTAAATCAAATCCCTTATGATTACACAGTGGAAGAGAGAAAGATTTAAAGGACTAGATCTCATAGACAGAGTACCTGATGAACTATGGATGGAGGTTCTTGACATTGTACAGGAGACAGGGATCAAGTCCATCCCCAAGAAAAAGAAAAGCAAAAAAAAAAAAAAAAAAGGCTGCCTGAGGAGGACTTACAAATAGCTGTGAAAAGAAGAGAAGCGAAAAGCAAAGGAGAAAAGGAAAGATATTCCCATTTGAATGCAGAGTTCCAAAGAATAGCTTGGAGAGATGAAAGCCTTCCTCAGTGATCAGTGCAAATAAATAGAAGAAAACAATAGAATGGGAAAGACTAGAGATCTCCTCAAGAAAATTAGAGATAGCAAGGGAACATTTCATGCAAAGATGGGCTCATTAAAGGACAGAAATGGTATGGACCTGACAGAAGCAGAAGATATTAAGAACAAGTAGCAAGAATACACAGAAGAACTGTATAAAAAAGATCTTCACAACCCAGATAATCACGATAATGTGATCACTCACTTAGAGCCAAACATCCTGTAATGAGACGTCAATTGGGCCTTAGAAAGCATCACTATGAACAAAGTTTGTAGAGGTGATGGAATTCCAGTTGAGCTATTTCAAATCCTAAAAGATGATGCTGTGAAAGTGCTGCACTCAATATGTCAACAAATTTGGAAAACTCAGCAGTGGCCACAGGACTGGAAAAGATCAGTTTTCATTCCAGTCCCAAAGAAAGGCAATGCCAAAGAATGCTCAAACTACCACACAATTGCACTCATCTCACACACTAGTAAAGTAATGCTCAAAATTCTCCAAATCAGGCTTCAGCAATTTGTGAACCATGAACTTCCAGATGTTCAAGCTGGTTTTAGAAAAGGCAGAGGAACCAGAGATCAAATTGCCAACATTGCTGGACCATCGAGAAAGCAAGAGAGTTCCAGAAAAGCATCTATTTCTGCTTTATTGACTATGCCAAAGCCTTTGACTGTGTGGATCACAACAAACTGTGGAAAATTCTTCAAGAGATGGGAATATCAGACCAGCTGACCTGCCTCTTGAGAAACCTGTATGCAGGTCAGGAAGCCACAGTTAAAACTGGACATGAAACAACAGACTGGTTCCAAATAGGAAAAAGAGTACGTCAAGGCTGTATATTGTCACCCTGCTTATTTAACTTATATGCAGAGTACATCATGAGAAATGCTGGGCTGGAAGAAGCACAAGCTGGAATCAAGATTGCTGGGAGAAATATCAATAACCTCAGATATGCAGAGACACCACCCTATGGCAGAAAGTGAAGAGGAACTAAAAGGCCTCTTGATGAAAGTGAAAGAGGAGAGTGAAAAAGTTGGCTTGAAGCTCAACATTCAGAAAACTAAGATCATGGCATCCGGTCCCATCACTTCCTGGCAAATAGATGGGGAAACAGTGGAAACAGTGTCAGACTTTATTTTTTTAGCCTCTGAAATCACTGCAGATGGTGACTGCAGCCATGAAATTAAAAAACATTTGCTCCTTGAAAGGAAAGTTATGACCAACCCAGATAGCATATTAAAAAGCAGAGACATTACTTTGCCAACAAAGGTCTGTCTAGTCAAGGCTACGGTTTTTCCAGTAGTTATGTATGGATGTG
The DNA here is from genome assembly GCF_023699985.2 of Odocoileus virginianus. Taxonomy (NCBI): domain Eukaryota; kingdom Metazoa; phylum Chordata; class Mammalia; order Artiodactyla; family Cervidae; genus Odocoileus; species Odocoileus virginianus. Next base: position 86,043,810 of record NC_069674.1, on the reverse strand, counting down.
AGAGTTGGACTATAAAGAAAGCTGAGTGCAGAAGAATTGATGCTTTTGAACTATGGTGTTGGAGAAGACTCTTGAGAGTCCCTTGGACTGCAAGGAGATCCAACCAGTCCATCCTAACGGATATCAGTCCTGGCTGTTCATTGGAAGGACTGATGTTGAAGCTGAACCTCTAATACTTTGGCCATACTGATGGGAAGATACTGATGCGAAGAGCTGACTCATTTGAAAAGACCCTGATGCTGGGAGGGATTGGGGACAGGAGGAGAAGGGGACGACAGAGGATGAGATGGTTGGATGGCATCCCTGACTCAATGGACATGAGTTGGCTAAACTCTGGGAGTTGGTGATGGACAGGGATGCCTGACGTGCTACGGTTCATTGGGTCTCAAAGAATAGGACACGACTGAGCGACTGACCTGAACTGAATTGCTTCAAGTGCTGTATTGGTTTTTGTTGTACAACGATACAGATCTTTCATAATTATATATATATGTATATCTCCCCTCCTCTTACCATTCCACACGTGCGAGTGTAGAGATGTCAATGGTAGTTTCTCAGTTTGTCTTACCCTCTGCTTCCCCTGCTGTTTCCACAGTTCCATTCTCTATGTCTGCATCTCCAATTCTTCCCTATAAATAGGTTCATCAGTAATATTTTTCTGGATTCCATATATGTGTGTTAATATGCAGTATATTTTTTTATCTTTCTGACTGACTTCACTCTGTATAACAGGCTCTAGGTTCATTTGCCTCACTACAGCAGACTTAAATTCATTCCTGTTATGGCTGAGTCATATTCCATTGTATGTATGTATCACATCTTTTTTATCCATTCATCTGTTGTTGGGCATTTAGGTGCTTCCATGTCCTAGCTATTGTCAGTAGTGCTGCAGTGAATATTGGGATGCATGTATCTTTTCGAATTGTAGTTTTCTCAGGCTATTTTCCAGTAGTGGGATTGCTGGGTCATATAGTAGTTTTCTTCCTATTTTTAAAGAAATCTCCATATTGTTCTCCATAGTGGCTGTATCAATTTACATTCCCACCAACAGTGCAGGGGGGGTTTTCTCCTTTCTCCTTTTCTCCACATCCTCTCTAGCATTTATTGTTTGTAGATTTTTTTGATGATGGTCATTCTGACTGATGTGAGGTGATACATTATTGTATCATATACAATATGATATACATAATGTATACATATACATAAATATACATAACACATAATGTATATTTGCATTTCTCTCATAATGAGAGATGTTGAGCATTTTTTCATATGTTTACTGGCCATCTATATGTCTTCTTTGGAGAAATATCCATTTAGGTCTTCTGCACACTTTTTGATTGAGTTGTTTGTTTTTCTGATATTGAGCTATTTGAGCTGCTTGTGTATTTTGGAGATTAATCCTTTATCAGTTGCTTTAAAACACACAGGCCATGGTGTTTTTTTACAGCTGCTTGAGCAGACTAAGATAGGTTTTTACTAAATTTCTTACTATGTCCTAGGATTATGATCTATAATTTATACTTTTATTTAGGATCTCTATATTTAATGTACTACTTGATACCTAGGACTGAATAAATCACTGTTGAATACAACTTAGCTATAAAATGATAAATTAGTCCTCATGTTCTTATCATCATTTGCAACCTCTTTTGATCACTTTCCCCACCACACGTACACAAAAAACCATGATGGTTTGGACAAATAGGGTAAAGTAAAAACTTACAACTTGATCAAAAGGCTTATAGGAGAAACTGTGTGTCCACTGTGAGATTGGGTATGAAATGGAAGGAATTTAAGTTCTGCCTCTGCTTTTTATTAGCTGTGTGGGCGAAAAAGTGTTACCTAACTTAAGCTGCTTAGTTTCTTTACCAAATAATCTTTACAAACCTTTTTGAGCATTTGATGAAGTCATGTAATAAAGAAATGTGAGGTTTTCTGAGTAATTTTATCATCTAGTGCTATTATTGAAATATGTTTACACTCTCAATTCCTAAAAGAATGATTTTAGACTAACCTAGAGTACTCTGCTTTGACTATCTTTCTTTGTTCCAAATATATTTCCTTGTTGCAGGAAGTGATAAAAACACATGGCACAGACAACTAGTGACTGAAGAGGAAGTTAATGGTGTTTGTTTTCCCTCCAGTATATGTAGTTCAAAAATAAAAAATAAAAATATGTCTTGCCAAGTTTGGAAAATAAACAGAATGCTTTGATTATAGGATTACAATGGACCTAGTTTTTTGACATTAATATTTCTCTGATATTTATCAATCAAAGTGCTTTTCAAACTTAAAACTTGGATCCTTTACATTTTATTTTATAAACTAAAAACTATAATATAAATTAAAATATTTATTTTTATAATTTACTGTAAATTATAAAAATATACATATAATTTATAAGTTATTATAAAGAACATATTTATTCTTTGCCCTGTAGACTTAGGAACCAAGAGAAGATTTATAATAAAGCATTTTGAAATAATTGACAAGCACAAATGATACTGTTAGTTTTCCATGTCAAGATGTCAAGATTGTAATGCCTTTGATCAGATAATATTTTAGGTGGATTTTAAGCTATGATGAGATGTAAACAAGGCTTTTCCCCAGCTATATACTGAGAAAACTCCAATTGTGATTGAGAAGATTATTTTACTCAAAGCAAGCTCGTTTTTCACCAGAGATTCCTGCACACCCACTAGTTTGGGACATTACTAAAGATGGTGGAAAGGTGGTGGGATGAGGTGGGGGTGCTGTGGCAGAAGGCAGCCATTTAAGAAAATCTACAAAAGTGACAATAGATGCTATTATAGAAAGCCAAAATATCCTTATGTGAGGGAACAAATTCTATAATTTGGAAGGGAGAATGCAACAACTTTGAAATATATTTTATGTAATTAAAATCAAGATCAATGTGGTTTGCTTCCACTCCATGAGTATTATTTTGGCTTTTGGCTGCTTGAGCTGTTGCCTGATGGCTTACAAAGATTCTTTACTCACTTCTTTGTGAGTAAAAGGGAGTGCCTTTGTTAGGTGTTTAATTTTTTATTGCAGAATCCCTGTTGCTTGCTTCTGCTGTCGGGCTTGGTGATAGTCATGTACCCTGAAAAAATCACTTTTAAAGCTTTTTGAGTGGAAAGGATCATGAGTGTTTACTGTGAATAAGAAGGGAAGGCAAAGATTTGTAGAGATTATATCATTTCACTAGGGAATTGGCTTTGGAAAGTTCATTGAAGAACTAGTATTTGGGAGTGGTAGATATTTTTTAATTGCTTCTAAGTAAAAATCATGGTTTTCCATTTAATAAGTTGGAAAGAAATCATCTAGTCCAGTGTTTTCCAAACATCATGTCATGAACTACTAGTGTGCCGTGAGATCCACTGAGTGGTCGTGGCTAACCGGTGAGATAGGATAAACACATGACACCATACCAGAGTGCATCCACTTTGGAAGATTTAAGGGTTAATTTCTATATGTGTATAAATAAGCACATTTCTCTATATGTATAAATATACTGCATTTAATATGAAATGTCTCTTTTAGTATGAGTAGCACTTGTAGAAGCTTGAAAGCAATTGATTGAGTCTTCCCATTTTTCAGATGAGGAAACTGAAAGAGACTGACTCCCAGTTTCTTTGAGTGGGTCTTCTTGAAGTAGCTTATCTATCAACAGGTCTCTCTCTCATTAGAATTTTGTTTTGATCACCCATGCATCCTCTGCATTCCCTGCCTTATAATTTAAAATTTCTGTATTTTTGTTAAAAGGAGTTAAGTCAAAGAAGCTGATTCTGGGGAGATGAGTCTTCACTGAGCCTCTGAGCAGCTGGCTGTGGGGTGCTGGTACTTGTGATGCCCAGTGGAAAAAAACAGAGCCTTTCTTTATTGACAAGGCCAGTTATTTTTCATAGGTTCAATCAGGTGGAAGGTTGGAACAATAACCTGATAGATTTCATCAGCAGATGCAGGTAATCTTTATTAGCTTCTACCACTTGTTTCAGTTCAGTTTCATAAATACTTATTGAGCTCTTGCTTTGTGGCAGATATTTTGCCAGCCACTTACCTTCTCCTCTGTGAAAAACAAATATTCAAACAAATTGATCCCTCACTTTGCTTGTGGGATATCCCTTTGAATTTACCAAAGTATGAGATAGTTTGAGATTGTTTGCCAAAGATAATAGAGATACAGGTCCATGTTTTATAACACAATATGCCACTTTGGAACTCTGGTATGCTCTATTTGGAAGTGTTCTGGCATCTTGAACTCAACGTTTTCAGTCATTAGGAAGTCATACAGTGATCAAGTTCATGTAGAATTTTTTTTTCTATCTTACTTTTATAACACATTGATTTTTATTGAACTTTCTCCCTGTTGCTATTTACAAAGTGTCAGTTCTACACTAAGAGCTGATGGAGGTTTTTAAAAAACTTTTCTGACGATCAGAGAATCAAGGCAGAAGAACCAAGGGGGACCCCTGTCTGGATGCCATGTGGAATTTTGTCCTTCCCAAGCTGTTTCTGTTTTTTTGTTTGCCTTTCTGTGTGGCATTGAAGGTAGTGTTCTGTTTTCTGTCTTTCCTTCTTTTGTTTTTAAAATGGTTGTGCAAAATGTATTACTTGGTTTAGTTTGGTTATTAGTTGAATATTGGCCACACAAGTCATTTCCTGAGGCAGTTAGGCATCAGGGAGCAGTGCCCAGATGGCAGCATGAGCCTGCTTTTCCTTGAAGGCTGTTGGTACAAAGCAGGATACCCATTAAGTTCAGGGCAGTGGAGGGAGATGGGTGGATCACCAGAGCCTGATCTTGTCGGTGGAGAGAGAAGAATACTTCTTTTGATTTTCAAGTTCTCAGTCTTTAAAGCCTCTACTAATGTAAGAGACAGAGCAGCTATCACCAATATCCATCTTCAGAATTTTTCCATCACCCTAAAGTAAAAAGAAAAAACCCATGGTTATATGCCATGAATTGGGTGGCTGTGATTAACCATGCATGTGTTGTACAGGTCTGAGGACCTTTCATCCCCAAGACAGTTGTTGAGCTTTTCTTCTTTCATACAGCACTAGAAAAACTTCTTGAATGATATCATCACCTAGTTGTTTTCTGGATCCAAAGCTTCCTTGATTATTGCTACTTCACTTAAGAGATATATTCCTATATTAATATTAACAGACAGAAATCTTTTCTCATATGACCACCTTACTGAGCAAGTTCTATTTTGTGTCTTTTAGTTCTTCCATTTTCTATTTAATCTACTGGTGTTTGATGTTTTTCTTGCCTGCCAATGCGGTATTTCCAGCTGTGCTTGGAAATTAATTTTCTATTTGAATAGACAATTCCAGGAAACTATCTATTAAGGTTATAGGAGGCAAGGGGAATGCTGTTTTACAACTTTTTTTCTGGTATTCTTGGCATTATAAGGGGAGGAAAAAGGTGAAAGTTCATGATTGGCAGGTTATTTTTTTGCTTTTACCTAATACTATTTAATAAAAAAAAACTTTGCCACTGGTTGCAAAAGTGATCGATGACAGAATGTGTATGGCACTGAAAAGATATCCTCTGTTTAATAAAACTATTCTAAATGGATCTTCCATGCACTCTGAAACCTTTTTTGGATGAGAGATCCTTTTGTATATCTGACTGGTTCTTTTCTGTGGAATCTCAAAATCTAAGATCCATAGAATCTTATCTAAAATCCTAGGGGCCAACTGTGTTTTGGAACTGAGAATTTATAAGATTTAAAAATGGTGTAGTATGGAGCATCTACTCAGTGTTACATGTCATGTCACCTTCAATGGGATCTGGGATAGTTCCCTGTAATAAAAACAATATTTCTGCAGTGAAATTCATAGATATTAATGCTAAATGAGATAAAGACAATAAACAGCTATATGTCTTTCTAGGCCAGTTGTTGTTGCTAGACACATTTGGATTTATTGCCAAGTAAATTACAGAAAATCTGTTTTTTAGGATCATGGATAAGGAACAAAACAGAATTTCACCTATACTTTATGGACTTGAGCTTCCTTGGTTAGAAGTGGCTTGGCTCCGTCTTCAACCATACCTGGTTTTCCTTGGCCCCACTCAAGTTGTGGGCTTAGCATTCTCAGTATTATAGACATTTTTGCTTCTGAGGCTGTACCTGATATTCAGTTATTCTTCTACTGAATTTAATCTCTTGTTTTTCAGCTATTCTTTGCTTGGGTTCTGATTCTTTATAGTAGTATATTTACCATTTTTGTAAGTTTCTCATATATATATATATGTTGGTAATATTTCATTTTGTGTGTGTATATATATATACATATATATATATATACACACATGCATGTATGTATGTATGTATGTACATATGTATAGGGCTTCCCAGGTGACTCAGTGGTAAAGAATCTGCCCACCAATGCAGGCGATGTGGGTTTGATCCCTGGGTCAAGAAGATTCCCCTGGAGGAAGAAATGGCAACCCACTCCAGTACTCTTGCCTAGGAAATCCCGTGGACAGAGGAGCCAGTGGGCTACAGTCCATGGGGTCACAAAGAGTTGGATGCAACTTAGCAGCTAAACAACAAGAATTAGGAAAGCTTCAAAAAGGAGTTGAAGCTGGAGACAAATCTTAACAGAGAGAGAGGATTGGTTTAGGTGGAGTAGAGTGCACCGTACTTTCCGGAGAAAGAGAGTATGTTGAATAGAGAAAGGGTGCTGATGAGTGAAAAACATACTTTAACTGTTGGCCACTTATAATGTAGGTTCTGATTTAGGAGAGTGATGAAAGAAATAGGTCAGTAAGCCAGGTAGGGTTGTATTACATAGAACAATATAAGGAAAAGAATTGGATATATTTGGTGTAAGATGCCATGGTGAGTTAAGGAATAGAACAAGAATGATATGATGAAAACAACATTTTTGGAGATAATTGTATCCAGAGTGTAGCCGGTGCTCTCTGAACTAAAGAATGGGAGGAGCTGGTTTACATCCTTGTGCTGGAAACCAGTAGGAGTTCATAGGACCTGAACTGAGATAATGGTAGTGAGAATGAGGATGGGAAAAGAATGTGAAACTTTTGAAGAGTAAAACCATAGTGTGATGGTTAATTTTTTGCATCAATTCGATTGGGCCACTGGGTGCCAGTGTATATGATCCAGCATTATTCTGGGTGTTTCTCTGAGTATGTTTTTGGACAAGATTAAAATTTGAATCTGTAGACTGAGTAAAGCAGACTGAACCTTTGTAATGTGAGTGGGCCTCATCCAGCTTGTTAAGGCCTGAGTAGAACAGAAGTCTCACCTTCCCAGAATGAGAGAGTATTCTGCCTGATAGCCTTCACACTGGCACCTTGGGTCTTCCTGGTTTTTTATCACCCTACTATCCAAAGGTCTGTCTAGTCAAAGCTGTGGTTTTTCAAGTAGTTGTGTGTAGATGTGGGAGTTGGACTATAAGGAAAGCAGAGCACTGAAGAATTGATGCTTTTAAACTGTGGTGTTGGAGAAGACTCTTGAGAGTCCCTTGGACTGCAATGAGATCCAGCCAGTCCATTCTAAAGGAAGTCAGTCCTGAGTATTCATTGGAAGGACTGATGTTGAAGCTGAAAGTCCAGTACTTTGGCCACCTGATGTGAAGAACTGACTCATTTGAAAAGACCCTGATGCTGGGAAAGATTGAAAGCAGGAGGAGAAGGGAACAACAGAGGATGAGATGGTTGGATGGCATCCCCGACTCAATGGACATGAGTTTGGGTGGACTCCGGGAGTTGGTGATGGACAGGGAGGCCTGGCGTGCTGCAGTCCATGGGGTCACAAAGAGTCAGACATGATTGAGCGACTGAACTAAACTGAACTGAACTAGCCTTGATACACAAACTGGGACATCGGTCAACTCTCTGCAGATTTTGGACTTGCTAGCCCCAAGATGGTGTGAACCAATATCTTATAATAAATCTTTGCTTTTCTGGAGAACCCTGACTAATACACACAGGATATGGAGACTGACTAAATATAGGAGCCACAGATGAGGTAAAGATGACTTAAAATTTGGGACTAAGATTTCTGGAGAATAATAACTGCAGTAATAGAAATGGGGAAATTGAAAATAGGAAGTCAGTTTTGAGGGAGGATTTGTTTGGTTTTGGTTTAGTTGACTCTGAAGTGAAATTGGAGATTCGAGTTAAGTTATTTTGAATGGCTGCAGTAAGATAGGCAGCTGTGTTGGTTAGTCTGGGTGTGGCATCTTGGAATCATCTGCAAGTGGGAGAACAGAAGTCTCTTGAGAGAGCAAAGTCCACAGGGCAGTGAGACAGAGGAGCAGAGGGTGAGGATTTGAGTCTGTTCAGGAAGGAATTATGGGGCTGGGGGAGAAAGATGAGTCAGTTCACAGAAAATCAGCTGCTGACAGAGCCCTCTCTCTTGACGGTGGTTTGTCTGTCTCGTACACTAGAATGGGAGTCCCACAAGGGCCCCTGTTTACCCTCTGCTGTTTCCCCAGCTTTAGATGTTGTTTTTTAGATACTCAAGATCTCTGGACATCGCTTTTGCATTGTTTTTTGTTTTTTTGTTTTTTTCACTTCGAAAAGACTGAAACAGGAATTTAAGAATCTTTGCTCTAGTCTTGACTTGGCAGTTAAGCAGATGTACAGAGTCATGCTTCACCTCTTAATTCCTGGAACTTTAATTACTTTTCCTAAAAATGTAAAGATTGGCTTAAGAATTTTCAAGATTCCTTACAGATGAATAATACCGAGGAGAATATCTGTATGTCAGAAAGTTTGTTCTAAACTGCAGAGGTAGCATTGAGTAAATTCAGAAAATAAAATTTATAGCTAATCTTCATCACCTCTTTTTTTAAAAGTTTTTATTAATTTAGTATGAGTCAAAATATTGTAATATATATGAAGCAAATCAAAGTTTTTATATAATGTCTAAAAAGTAGCTTTGGATCAAAAAAATTTCTTCCTAAATATTAAAGATATGACAAAAAAATTTTTTTTTACAGTAAGCCTAACTACTTTTATAGTCAAAATGAATAAAGCTGTTAAACAAAAACTCAGGAAAAAAATATAAGCAGCATTTTTCTTAAATTACAAATACTGTAAAGAAATTTTAGTTTTCATGGAATTTTTATTCCTATTGCAAAGACTTTTTACTTTTAATATTTTCTTAAAGAATCAGCTTATGAAATAAAAAAAAAAGGACTCACTGATGAAAATGATCCTGTGTGTTTACTGTATTTTATTCAAAGTTATATCGCACCTCCTCATATGTTTCTTGATCTATATTAATATCGGACAATCTCACAATACCTGTTTTTTATTTACTTTGGAAGAATACTTTCTGTTCTGAATGGCACATCTCTTTAAGGTATATCCAATATCAGTTTTGGGTATTTGATCAATGTGTTACAGTTAAATTGTAGTCCATGACCTTTAACAATTTTTTCTGGCTATATAATTTGAAGTATTGTGAATTTATAAAAGTAGTTTAGAGAAAATATGACATCTCTATTTTAAAAATGTACAACGTGTATGTTAATATACTTGACACAAAAACTATTGAATAGTTAGGGAATAAATGGCATAAACTTTAATCTGAATTCATTAAAAAACAACATTTTCTTTATTAAATGGAACTTCTTGAGTCCCCAGAATGTTTATTGTGTGTTGGATATTGTTTTATCATTCTAATTGTCTGCCTTCTTTCTGTTATACAAAGACACTGTCTGTGGTCATTCTTGCTCAGTTACCATCTACAACATACAACTTCTATTTGGAAATAATCTGTCTTTAACAAACTACTGATGTCGTTTTTTGTGTCTTTTAATGTCTCTTTTACTTGCTTTAAGGCTCCTTAATTAAGGACAATTAACAGTTAAGAATTCTCTCAGAAAATAAACAGTGTTATAACAGCAGTTTGATATGTACTTTTCTGATACAGTTCCTCTATTCACAAAGTAAAATCTAGAAATATTATTTATTTGCAATTGTAATACTTTAAAATTATTTTTACTTCCCACAGATCCCAACTTTCTGGATTTCGTGTGAAGGCGAGTAATTAATCCTTGAATTAATTTTAATTTTGTGTCTATCTGTATCCAAATTTAATCGTTCATGTTGATCAAGGGGCATCCTAGTTCAGTTTGTATTGTGTATCAGGCACAAGGATCTACTTTTACTGTGTGCAGTCAGATTTATAGGAGATTAAAAAATAAAATCTACTTATTCAGTAACATAAAAAAGCATTAATGAAACTCATGACATCTCTGTTCCATTTATAAGTCACACTAATGACTACTTTGCTTCTCAGTAATTTTCCATTTGTAACATTTTATACCTGGATACACACATGTAATGCAATTGAACAAGAAAACAATTATCTGTCTGGTGGAAATAATGTACTTATCTCATTGAAGCAATTGACTTGTTTAAAAATACACAGAAGTTCTAGTTCTGCTCAGACTGTGGTTACCTATAATTTGTAAGGAATTTCCAGGAAGAATTAAAACCCTCTGGTAGAATGGGATCAGCAACTGAATCCATTGGTTGTGAGTGATAAATTCTCGTGCAGAATCTCTCATAGACACCTCTGCTTGGAACCATTTTGGATTTGAAAGCTTTTTTCAATAACCTCTGAGTTTTGGCTGGATCGCTGGAAAACTGCACTTCAAAGGCTGTATCTTCCAGTGAAAGCTTCATGTTGGTTCTATGTCAGTGGAACGTTTTAGCACTTTTTGGCCTGGCTGTAATGTTTCTTGGCATTTTCTGAGGCGTTTGGCCCATCATGTCTATAGGATCACACTGGATTCAGTATAAACTGTAAAAGCTGTAATTCATCTGCAAGCTAATTTGGGATTTTATTGAGTTTCGGTAACGGACCAACACCATTGGGCCAACACCATCGAGGATTCACTATTTTTAAGAATATGTCTGAGTACACATTCATTTTAAAAATAATACAGAGTGACTACTTTTCCTTTAGCTCAGTACTTCTTGTTCTTGTATCTGATCTTTTCAGAGGTTAGTGTACTATTTTAATTCCTTATTATAATTTTTTCCCTCCTCAGCAGTTTCTAAAGTCACTGCAGATTTTCAGCATTTTCTTCTTTCTTAAAGGGGGATTGCTTTGGCTCTTGGCTGACTTGTCTGGTGATGTGGGACTGATACGGGCTTTCATTTTTTTTCCTTTAAAGGTGCTGCTAAAGGTAGTCAATTTTAGCTATAGCATCATAGAATGTTGGTGCCTTAGGTACCCTAGAGATGGTTTGGTTCAGTCCTGTCATTTTAAACGGAGGGGACCATTCCCAGTTCCTTGTCACAGAAAGCTGTGGCACTTTAGGCTGTAACTCCTGACCCCCTTGTAGCAGAGCCAGGCTGTTGAAGCCCCAGGGACTGCTTAAAGATATGCCCCCATTCCCTGTCTCAGATTTTGTATCTTTAGGTAGTTTTCCTTAATGCTTTTAAAATTTAATTTGCCATGCTTCATATTAGTTTGGAAAACCAGCAAAAATTTTTGTTTTGTATTTGTTTGGTATTCCAGAGTATAAACAAATATAGGAAAGAGGACAGGTTCAGAATAACTGCCTAATAATTACAAACGAAATCACTGTGGATGGTGATTGCAGCCATGAAATTAAAAGATACTTGCTCCTTGGAAGGAAAGTTATGGCCAACCTAGACAGCACATTAAAAAGCAGAGACATTACTTTGCCAACAATGGTCCATCTAGTCAAGGCTATGGTTTTTTCAATACTCATGTATGGATGTGAGTTGGACTATAAAGAAAGCTGAGTGCCGAAGAATTGATGCTTTTGAACTGTGGTATTGGAGAAGACTCTTGAGAGTTGGACTGCAGGGAGATCCAACCAGTCCATCCTAAATGAGATCAGTCCTGGGTGTTCATTGGAGGGACTGATATTGAAGCTGAAACTCCAATACTTTGGCCACCTGATGTGAAGAACTAACTCATTTGCAAAGACCCTGATGCTGGGAAAGATTGAGGGCAGGAGGAGAAGGGGACGACAGAGGATGAGATGGTTGGATGGCATCCGTGACTCAATGGACATGAGTTGGGTGGACTCCGGGAGTTGGTGATGGACAGGGAGGCCTGGCATGCTGAGGTTCATGGGGTCGCAAAGAGTTGGACATGACTGAGTGACTGAACGGAACTGAATTACGAACAATGTTTAGTTTTAGAACATATCATAGACCCAAGGCTGAACCTGGCTTCCTGTGCCTCTCCCAAACCCCTATTGAACTTAGCCACTGAGTCACAGAAGGAAAGTGTGGAACTAACTGCATGTCCCCATCCAGCTCCCATGAATGGCCACCCTCAGGGAGGAGTGCCTCTGAGAGATCCCAAGAGCCAGGACGCTCCCGCCAGGATCCTGTCCATGACTGTGGCCAATCAGAGCAGCTCCACCCACCCATCAGAAGCAGTTCCTTTCAAGTAGCTTGCCTTCTGGTGTCTTTTGTCTTTTTTTCTTTTTTTTTTAATCCTCTTGTTTTACCACCAGTGTCCTGATACCAACGTCGTTTACATTTTTCCTCCCGAAAGATGAGTTATGTTCCCATTATTCTCCTGCATAGAGTTGAGAAAGCCAGGGTGGTGAAGTCATCCTAGGCAGCTGATTATTTACAATTGAGGAAAATAAATGAGAATTAAGCAGCTGGTAATGAGACCTTGTCCATGTACTCAGAATACTTCACAAAAATGGGAAATGAATAATTTCTCTATCATCTCATAACCAGACCCTTTCTCTTCTTCTGACATGTTTAGGAAGAATCTCTTCTATTTGCTATCTTTGTTGAAACTCGAGACCCCTGCCAGCACCCGCCATTATATTTAAATATATATATTCCAGTTATCTACAAGAAGATTAAAATGATTTTATTTGTTTTGTTTTTGTGTTTCTCTGGTCCTGAATTAAGTAAAATTTCAGGTCATAGAACTCTCTTGGAATTATTAATTGATTTTTCATTTTATGTAGATAGATTTCTGCAGTTTCACTTTTTGTTTTTCCCCAAGATAGTTTTTAATGAATATATTGTTTCTTTACCTTCTACATTAGGTCTTTAAGATGGTAACCTATGACAACCCAGAGAACATATAATAGTTTCCTTCCTAAAAGGGGATATTTTTTTTCCCTTGGGATTTCTTGCCTTGTGAAGCATATTGCAGATACTTGTTCTTAACTCAGAGGTGAATTAAATATAATTTAAAATCTGAATGTTCTGGTACTCATGCCTTTTCCCTCAACTATTATGTTTACTAGTCATTTATTTCTATTTAGTAGGTTCAAGCCCATTTAGAGAAAAAAATACTGAATTACAGAAATGTAAATCTAAGTTTTGATGTTTTATCATATTAAAATTTAAGATGTTCCAATACCATTCTTGGAATCAACATCATCTTTGAGATGAATTGTTTCTGAAGACATGGTATAGCTGATGTCTCTTGAATCATCACGTTGTTTTTGCTTAAGGTGCAGGTCAAGGATCTGTTACAGCGTAAACTAGCAGATGACATATGGGAAACAACATGTACACAGCAGAAGGTGCCTAGGCGGTGGAGCCTGCTGGAGACCATGGGCTCCAGATACCTGGGTGGAAGCTCAGTTCCAACACCAACTTTTGTGATCTTTAACATTCAGTTTGCTCATCTGCACAGTGGGCATACTGATTTAAATGGTATCTGCCTCAAAAGTTCTTATAAAGAATTAAATGAATTAATATACATAAAGCATTTTAAAACAGTGTCTGAAATATCATATGTGCTCTATAAATGTTAGCTGTTACACAGTCTTTCCATTCCTAAGTGGGTTAATGGATCAAGGTTCATCTGTATTTTTAAGTGTTTTTCTCAGTATACTATTATTTAGGAAAACTGGACTTTTTCTGAGGTGTTCCTGAGCTTTTTTATTTAAATTGTTTTTAATTGGAGGATCATTGCTTTACAATGTTGTGTTAGATTCTGCTGCACAGTGAAGTGAATCGGCTCTAAGTACACGTGTCCCCTTCCTCTTGAGCCTCACTTCTAAGCACCCCCTACCCCACCCTCCTGACCCCCGACCCCTGTAGATCATTACAGAGCACTGAGCTGAACTCCCTGTGTTACACTGGAGCTTCCCACTAGCTGTGTATTTTAAACTTGGTGGTGTGTATATTTCAGTGCTGCTCTGTCAGTTCATCCCACCCTCTCCTTCCCCTACTGTGCCCACAAGTTCGTTCTTCAGTGTCTGTGTCTCTGTTCCTGCCCTGCAGATAGATTCATCAGTACCATTTTTCTAGATTCCATATGTACACATTGATATCTTGGCTTTATTTTTTTAATGAATTAGGCATCAAAGATTATGAGCCTTAATTTTATATAATTTAACATTAATAATTAACCTTGACTTTTTGGTTGTGTGAAATTATTTGATGATTTCAGACAATGTATTTCTCACTACTGAACTATATATATGTATTGGCTTCATCAGTGTTGTTGATTTTGGCACTGAAATTGTCCCATATTCACAGTAGCTCACATTAGAAGGGAACTATTGAGACAGCAATTCTCCACCTATTGACAGATCTCAACAAGCATAAAATAGTTGGGTGTTTTAGGGGAATGTAGGATAATATAATACTTAGGGCCATAATACCCCAAGTAGAACATTTCATAATCTAATATATATGTGTCTGTGTAGGGAGTATTATGTAGGCATGCAAATTTCAGAAATATTGAAGAAGTTCTGAGTGAGCCTAAAAGTTTTACTTTAGTTTTATGTTAATTAACTTGACTACATAAATACTAGGAAAATAATTAGAATCACAGATTATGTTCAATGCCTAAAGATATATGTTTGACAACTTTTAATTTTCTTTCTTCCCACACACCACTTCCTCATTTGTTTCTGGCACACCAGATGTGTCTCAACACAGTGGCTGATCGGGTAGAGTTGTATGAACAGCCGTGATTGTGGCATAACAAATTTTCTTATTTTGGTTACATTAATGAAATTTTAAGTAGGATTTTAAGAAGGATTATTTTGCAGATATTGTTATACAGATAAAAGGGGTAGCCTGCCTTTTTTCCAAATCTCTGTATCAGTGTTTCTTTTTAAAATGTAAAGTTTGTGTCCATGTGGTGAATGTACACAAAAGCTGATTGTAATCTTGTTTTTCTTAGACCGTGAAGGGCTACTTCGAGGCACAGGAATGAAGAGGGACGATTGGTGGGGAAAAGTGTTGGGGGGGAAACTAGTCACAAGGAAAGGTTTCTAAATAATATTCTTTTTTCTATTTTCCAGTTTTTTTGAATAAACCAATTAACTTGCTGTTTTTTTAGCTTAAAATTAGCTTTAATTTTTGATCTCCATGGAGAAAATAGTTTCCATAGGCAAGTATTTTTAATTTTGTCTTTTGTTTATTTAATGTACTACTAATTTTCTTATTATTATTAGCCTTTTCTCAATTTAAATACCTGGATAAGTACTACATCCCAGAAATTGTAATTTCTTTCAAAGGAATTAATTTTGTTTTTAGCTTTGGCCTCATATGTGGTCCTTCTGTATATCCCTAATTTTGAAAACCTACTAATAATTTATTTAATAACTTTTCTCTCAGTTTTTAATTATAGAATAAAAAATAGTACAATTAGAAAGAAACTGTGCCTTAACATACTAACTTGTTTACTTTGTCTGTTTTCTTTTAGTTTCAGATCTTATTCAGTTTCAGTTTATATTGCCCTTTACATGTATTATACTCTTTAATGAGTGATTTTTTAAGAGCAGTTGTTTGATCATCTAGTTTACTTAATCATTCCCCTGATGTTAAAGGTTTAGACTTATAACATTTGCTACTATAAATTACATCACCACAAAAATCTTTTTGAAAATGTCTTTCTTTCCTTCCTTCCTCCTTCCCTCCCTCTCTTCCTTCCTTCCTTTTAGGAGTTATTTACTCATTTTAAACTTTACGGCCTGATATTGTCAGGTTAAAGATTTTGAATTTTTTATGGGTCAAAAAATGTGATTATTAAAATACGGCTTTTGAAGTGCTTTGTCAAATTGCTTTCTAGTGTAAATTGCCAACAGTAATGTGTGGTTTTATCTGTTTTACTTGTCTGAGAACCTGACAATATTGGAGATTCTTTCTTAGAGTTTTTGTATTTATTAGTTAAATGAAAAGTAGCACTTCAGTGTTATTTTAATTTGCATTGCTTTGATAAATAAAATGCTTGAATGTTCTTTTTTTGTTAAGTGTGCTTATTAATTTGATTTCCCCTTGTATGTGTTTGTGTTATTGACGTGTTTTTCTTCTGGATTTTGTGTTTCTCTGTCACATTGTTCACCCTGCCCCCACCTTGACCTTTGTAACGTAAACAACAGCCTTTTATCTCTTGTCCTTGTTAAACACATTTCTGCAATATGTTGTTTTCCTTTTACCATGACTATTGCTTGGTTAGTATTAAAGATTAAACAGCTTACACAAACTTAACATATTTTTTCTTTTATTGACTCAAAGTTTAGAAAGCTGTCATACTTTCAAAAATACCCAATTCTGTTTCATGCTAATATTTTATAAACTACATTATATATAATATATAGATATAAATGTATATACAAGTACATATATATAGAGAGAATGAGAACAGATTAGTTTTATAATTATACTGTATAGTATGAATTTTGACTTATTTTCTCCTCAAATCAATTATCTCAATATCATTTATTAAAATAGTTTTCTTCCCCTACCCCCATTTTTAATTTCCTTTTTTGTATTATTATATTCTTACATATAGATACTTTCCTGGACTTTCTGTTCATGTTTGTTGGACTATTTAAAATTAGATGTCAAAACCACCTTTAAATTAGTATTGCTTTATAATATGTTTTAAAATATAATAGAATCAGCTCTCCTTTTAAAATATCTTTTAGCTTCTCCTGTGTTTCAAAGAAAGAATGGACATTGAATTTAAAATAGCCCAATTTCCCTACCCCGGATAATCAGATTTTTTTCCATGTAAAGGCGTTTGTACTATAATGTGATCAGAACTGTAAAAGAAGGTACATGCAGGACTGTGGGATTAATAGCACTGAGAATAGTATATTTTTATGTGTTTATATTTTTCTAGTTCTAGTGGCAGTTTTATTTTAATTATAATTGCTGCTTTATTATGTCTACAAAATGACTTTTAATTTTTAAAATTTTGTAATCTCACTCAGAATTAATATCTGTGTTATTTATTTCCCAGTTAAGTTCTATAGTTTAATATGAAATTTTTGTTAGAAAAGTTTTAAGGTAAACATGTACATGTTATTAATATTGTTTGTGACAATCTCTCAGCAAGTATTTTATTTATTTCTTTTAAAAAAGCCTTTATTTTGAATTTAACACTTGCACAGAAAATTGGAGCACGTACTTCTTCATCTTTTGTTGTTTTTATTGGGAAGTATTCCCACATTCACTGAAAATACTTCTGGGATTTGGTAGGGTTTAGCATATACATATGATACAAGCAGCAGCAGCAGCAGCATATACATATGATACAAGCATAGAAGTGTCATTGATATTTAGTAAATAGTTAAAGTTTTGAAACCAGCAATAGGCCAATGAGAAATTCTTGTGCCAAGAAATCCGTATTCTTAGGAAAATAAGATTGAAATTGTAGAAAACAATCTGTATTCTATAGCCATGGAACGTTCAGGTTTATCATTTTTGGCACGTTGTGAATTATAGTTTGTATCATTGCAACTGTTAATTGGTGACAGGAGGGGATAAAGGTATTAAGGAGTTTTGGAAAATAAACGCACATAAAATGGTAATCATTTCTGGAATTCTGCTTATATTGGTTATTTAAACCCTACTGTTCAGATGCGGAGTAAAGTTTATTTCATTTTTCTAGTTTTCTAAACTGGGCTTTACTTAGAAATATTTTCATATTTTCAAATTAGGTCAGGAATAAGTAGGACCTCAGTGATGTAAATAAACAAATCCCAGTGGAAGCCTGTCTTTGGACTTTCTTTTTGGGTAATTCTTTTTGTATATGAGAGCACTTCTCTTGGCCAGGATCCCATTATAAAAAAAAAAGGTGGTGACATAGGGGGATAAATATTCCCAGAGAGACTCTTGTGAATTTCAGCCTTTCAATTATTTGAGTATTCTTGTGGCTGTGAAAGATGAAAGAATATGGAGAAGTTAATTTCCTATATGAATCATATGAAACAGTATAGGTATACACAGGGCCATTGACTTAATAAATCTATGGCCTTTAAGCAATTCTCTTTGCGGTAGCACAAATTAGGAGGGAATTTGGTAAAATTATTTCAGTGGTTCAAATACTATGACTTCAGAGTAAGTTCAGGTGCTGGGAGTGGAGTGTCAGGCATTTGATAATAAATTTAAGTCCAAGTGTTTATTTTATTTAATATAAGCATTGCTTCATTAAAAAAAAATTATTTAAGACCTTATATAAGAACATATTCAACTTAATAAAGGAGAAAAGTACAGAGAAGAACGGATTCATTATCAGGAAAATATAAATAAGTAGAAAGCTGTAATAAAAAATAGAAAAACATTTTTTAAATTTTAAAAATATTTTTTAATGTGTCTTACCATACATACATTTATTTATTATAATTATTTGTTTTAAGTATATTAAATCTGTATCTTTGTGTACTTTTTAAAAAGCAGATTGCATTCATGATCCTCAAGAAAAACTCTGTAATGTAAATCTCTAATTTCTAGAAGATATTCTAAAAGATATTGCTTTATAAAGTGTGTACCAAGTGATGTGCTTAGTAATAAAAGTTCCATTTATAATAACTGATTTTCCTGTGGATGATTTCAGATCAGTCTTTTAGGTACCTAATTTAAGTGTGGAGAAAACATAAGAAATGTTTGGGAGAGAAGAGCAGACGTGATAAATGTGGTGTAGAAAAGTTACTGAATCTTCTATGGAGAGACAGTTTCAAATGTTTATTAGTTACCCAGATCACAACCTTTCACATTTTCTATCTCAACATCTAGCTCCCTCTTCTACCCTAACATTAGCTTCTACACACAAAACAAAAATAACTCCCCCAATCTGAAACCATTTTTAACTTGTGGGTTGGGCTTAGTCACTTGCATCCAAAGGGTCCTGCTGTCCATTCTAAATTGCAACAGAATTGTCCTTGGTAGCATAAAGTACAGGAAGAAAATTTAGCAACAGCAAAAAAATGGAGCTAGCTGTCAATGAGAAAGGAAAGAAAGCTGAACAATAAAAATTAAACTAGCATGAGGAAATGAAAAACAATGAGAGACTGGAAGATGCTATATTAATTATGTGGCACGTAAATCCTGAGTAATAGTTTTGAAATGCTATTTGAGTCAGAAAAAGACCTCTGCCTTACTCAGGTGTGCTTTTTGCATTTGGTTTTTATTACATACCACTTAATACCCCTTGGTTAAATTCTAATCCACTGAATAAACAAAACTAACTGTCAACATACCTTATTTAGCAGTTTTCCTTTTCTTTAAATCTTTCTTTCTTTATTTATTATGTCATTATTTTTAAGCTCTTTTAGTACTTTTGATTTGTTACCACCCATATACTGTTGCAGGCATGGATATTTTAATGGAAAGAGCTAGTAATTTTTCTGGTTTTGTGCCCTTTTACATTCTGATTAAACAAAACTTTATTGATCAACTATTTATATAAGAGCACAATGATAGGAGCTTTTGCATTTCTTATCATACATTACTTCTCCTGATACCTCCATGAGGTAGGAACCTTATGGTCCTCATTTAATATGGGAGACTGGTAATTTTTGGGAAAGATTGGCTCAAGGTCACATTACTAACAAATGTGCTGAATTTTGGCTCAAACCCAAGTCTTTGACTTTGAAATTCCACAGGTATGTTTCTTGCTAAGCACTTATGACTTTTACTTAAGATGCACTTTACTCTGTATTAATTATGTTTGTGTTAAATATCATCAGTTAAGTAAGTTAAATCTAAGGCTGCTGTTATCTTCTGGGTCAGATTGTGGAATTGAAACACTGAGTTGCAGATCTGATTGTTGATGACAATACAACCATCAGAAGAGTGAGATCAGATTCTCCTTGGTTGAAATCAAAGTAGCTGGAGCTTAAGGAAAAAGAGTATGTAATTTTTTGACACTGATGTTGGAGCTCTTTTTGGCTATTAAGGGCCCCTAGGACAAACAATGTATACCATAAACTTGTTATCTGATATAATGAGGAAACTGAGACACATAATAGGAATTTTTTCACATTTAGTTGTATTCATCAGAAATTTATTGACCACCTAGTATAATCCACCAGGCTCCCCTGGTGGCTCAGACAGTAAAGAATCTGCCTATAATGCGGGAACTCAGAGTTTGATCCCTGAGTCAGGAAGATCCCCTGGAGAAGGGAATGGCTACCCACTCTAGTATTCTTGCCTGGAGAATCCCGTGGACAGAGGAGCCTGATGGGCTGCAGTCTTTGGGGTCACAAAGAGACAGGACTGAGCAACTAACGCTTTCACTTTCACTTTCAGTATAATCCAGATTCAGTTCAGTTCAGTTCAGCCTCTCAGTCGTGTCCGACTCATTGCAACCCCATGAATCGCTGCATGCCAGGCCTCCCTGTCCATCGCAAACGCCCGGAGTTTGCTCAAACTCATGCCCATCAAGTCGGTGATGCCATCCAGCCATCTCATCCTCTGTCATCCCCTTCTTCTCCTGCCCCCAGTCGCTCCCAGCATCAGGGTCTTTTCCAATGAGTCAACTCTTCGCATGAGGTGGCCAAAGTATTGGAGTTTCAGCTTCAGCATCAGTCCTTCCAATGAACATCCAGGACTGATTTCCTTCAGGATGGACTGGTTGGAACTCCTTGCAGTCCTAGGGGCTCTCAAGAGTCTTCTCCAACACCACAGTTCAAAAGCATCAATTTTTTGGTGCTCAGCTTTCTTCACAGTCCAAACCTCACATCCATACATGACCATTGGCAAAACCATAGCCTTGACCAGACGAACCTTTGTTGGCAAAGTAATGTCTGCTTTTTAATATGTTATCTAGGTTGGTCATAACTTTCCTTCCAAGGAGTAAGCATCTTTTAATTGTATGACTGCAGTCACCATCTGCAGTGATTTTGGAGCCCAAAAAAATAAGTCTGACACTGTTTCCACTGTCTCCCCATCTATTTCCCATGAGGTGATGGGACCAGATGCCATGATCTTAGTTTTCTGAATGTTGAGCTTTAAGCCAACTTTTTCACTCTCCTCTTTTCACTTTCATCAAGAGGCTTTTTAGTTCCTCTTCACTTTCTGCCATAAGGGTGGTGTCATCTGCATATCTGAGGTTATTGATATTTCTCCTGGCAATCTTGATTCCAGCTTGTGCTTTTTCCAGCCCAGTGTTTCTCATGATGTACTCTGCATATAAGTTAAATAAGCAGGATGACAATATACAGCCTTGATGTACTCCTTTTCCTATTTGGAGCCAGTCTGTTGTTCCATGTCCAGTTCTAACTGTTGCTTCCTTACCTGCATACAGGTTTCTCAAAGGCAGATCAGGTAGTCTGGTATTCCCATCTCATTCAGAATTTTCCACAGTTTATTGTGATCCACACAATCAAGGGTTTTGGTATAGTCAATAAAGCAGAAATAGATGCTTTTCTGGAACTCTCTTGCTTTTTCGATGATCCAGTGGATATTGGCAATTTGATCTCTGGTTCCTCTGCCTTTTCTAAAACCAGCTTGAACATCTGAAAGTTCTCAGTTCACATATTGCTGAAGCCTGGCTTGGAGAATTTTGAGCATTACTTTACTAGCGTGTGACATGAGTGCAATTGTGTGGTAGTTTGAGCATTCTTTGGGATTGCCTTTCTTTGGGACCGGAATGCAAACTGATCTTTTCCAGTCCTGTGGCCACTGCTGAGTTTTCCAGATTTGCTGGCATATTGAGTGCAGCACTTTCACCGTGTCCTCTTTCAGGATTTGAAATACCTCAACTGGAATCCCATCACCTCCACTAGCGTTGTTCGTGGTGATGTTTTCTAAGGCCCACTTGACTTCGCATTCCAGGATGTCTGGCTCTAGGTGACTGATCACACCATTGTGATTATCTGGGCTGTGAAGATCTTTTTTGTACAGTTCTTCTGTGTATTCTTGCCACCTCTTCTTAATATTTTTGCTTCTGTTAGGTCCATACCATTCCTGTCCTTTATTGAGCCCATTTTTGCATGAAATTTCCCTTGGTATCTCTAATTTTCTTGAAGAGATCTCTCATCTTTCCCATTCCGTTGTTTTCCTCTATTTCTTTGCATTGATTGCTGAGGAACTCTTTCTTATCTCTTCTTGCTATTCTTTGGAACTCTGCATTCAAATGGGAATATCTTTCCTTTTCTCCTTTGCTTTTTGCTTCTCTTCTTTTCACAGCTATTTGTAAGGCCTCCTTAGCCAACTATTTTGTCTTTTTGCATTTCTTCTCCATGGGGATGGTCTTGGTCCCTTTCTCCTGTACAATGTCATGAACCTCCATCCATAGTTCATCAGGCTGTCTGTCTATCAGATCTAGTCCCTTAAATCTATTTCTAACTTCCACTGTATAGTTATAAGGGATTTGATTTAGGTTATACCTGAATGGTCTAGTGGTTTTTCCTACTTTCTTCAATTTCAGTCTGAATTTGGCAATAAGGAGTTCATGATCTGAGCCACAGTCAGCTCCTGGTCTTGTTTTTGCTGACTGTATAGAGCTTCTCCATCTATGGCTGCAAAGAATATAATCAGTCTGAATTTGGTATTGACCATCTGGTGATGTCCATGTGTAGAGTCTTCTCTTGTGTTGTTGGAAGAGGGTGTTTGCTATGACCAGTGCATTCTCTTGGCAAAATCTATTAGCCTTTGCCCTTCTTCATTCCATACTCCAAGGCCAAATTTGCCTGTTACTCCAGGTGTAGTCTGCTGCATTCAGCGATACAAGCCTTAAAAACACTTAGATCTGACTATCAGGATACACTTACAGTCTAGTGGAGAAACTTCCAATTGAAAAAAAAAATCAAATTTAGTAAATTGCTTACTAGAATCATCAGCCTTGGAAGTCTTTATCTAATTGAAGAACCCCAAGTTTCAGCTAAGAGAGTTTATTTTAGACAATATAAGGTAAATCAGCTTGTACCATGATTTTACGCCTTTTTCAAGAAAACTCACAGTTTTACCTTTAGAACTAAAGGTTATTGAAAGGAGTTCATTATAATATATTTTAGTCACTTTGTTGTTCTTGTTGTTCAGTTGCTAAATAATATCCAATGCTTTTGCGACTCCATGGACTGTAGCCTGCCAGGCTCCTCTGTCCATTGAGTTTTCTAGGCAAGAATACTGAAGTGGGTTGCCATTTCCTCCTCCAGGGGATCTTCCTGACCCAGGGATCGAGCCCATGTCTTCTGCATTGGCAGGTGGACTCTCTACCACTGAGCCCCCAGGGAAGCCCAGTTGAGTCACTCACCAGGCCTATTTTAAACCAGTGGCTCCCTTTTCTCTCTTTGTACCCTGTGACACACAGACTTCCGGAATCAGGAAACTGTTGTTTTTGTTTTTAGGGAGTTGCTACTTTTATGTGGAACCAAAACTCAGTTAATATGAGTAATGTTCAACTAATGCTAGTGAACTAAATTTAAATCTTCTTTTCCCCTTCTGAATTGGAGTATGAGATAGTTTCTCTTGTTATCAGTTGACAATTTTTATTTATTCATAATGAAATAATCCTTTTTACTTATAGCCAAGTTCATCATTTTAACACTTAATCCTCCATGACAGTCTAGAGGAGATGAAACTTGGCAGCTATTCATTATTTTCTGTTTTTATCATCAGAAGGTATTTATTTGTAAGGAGAGTATGGCAATGATGTCACGAATAGGGATGAAATACTCTCTGACATTTTTATACAGGGTGTCTTTTCCTTTGGAGTTGTGAAGGTAAATATGGCCATAATTACTTCAAATGCATGCAGAGTCCCCTGGAAATGCAGTAGTATGTAATTATAGCTGTGGAAGGAGAATGTCTAATAGTGAAAGAAAAAAATGTCAGTCTTTGATATGTGGTTTGGGAATCCCATCAATGACTATCTACGAAACCGATTTCATCTACCTTTTAAAGCAGCTTACAAAGCTCTTGTTGGACTGTGCTTTTGCATCTTTGTGCTTGTGTGAAAATTCACTGATAGAAGCCCACTAACTCACAGTCCCAACATTTAAGTCTAAGGGATTTTAAAAAATTAGAATTCCAGGCCCTAATACAATATCTTAAATACAAATTTAACATTGAGTTTCTGATGTTTTCAGCCTGACAGCACTGTGGTATATTGAGGGAAGTCTAACATCAAGGACATCTGAAATGATTTGACATTTGCCTTTGCCTGTGAGAATGATGAGCTTCTATGAAAGTGCTCAGATTCTCTTGATTTTTTTTTCTTACTCAGTCATAGTATTCTGTGGCTGTCATTTGACTTGGTCCTTGAGACAAAGTTATGTAGGTGGTATCTCCTAAACTGGTGATGGACAGGAAGAAAGCTCTCATCTGGAGAGAACTAGGGAGACTTGGTATTCTAAATCTGTGCCTGGAAAAAGTGATTTTTGTGGCCATCAACTCAGCAAGCACTTCTGAGTCCTGGTTATTTGTGCTAAGCACTGGGGAAGAAAAATGTGCAGTGAAGACCTGGCTTCTGTAATGATGGACATTGCAGACTAGCTGGGAAAATAAATAATGTTTAAAGAAATATATAGCATAAGTTTATTAATGTAAATTATGGCCATTGTTATCTTTCTCTATTATGTTGAGTATAGAGTGTTAATAGGGAAAGATTGAGAAATGTTAAGGCATCATTGAGATGAGGAGGAGGAGGAGATTTGGAAGGGTGTAAGGAATTATGGAGGGAAGGGAGGAGAGTGGGTGTTTGAGGCACACAATTCCCTTGGGTGAGAACTGTTTAGTTAACTAAAGGATCAAGCTGTTCGCTGGGTTTAATGATTCATTGACTGTGTTTCCTTGGGCAGAGGTCTATCATAGTCAGGCTGCCCCTGTCTTTTAGTGCTCTGTGTTTTGCATGTTTCCATCTAGCTCTTGACATCATCTTAATTTGATAACTAGGATGATGATGAATAGGATGGTAAGTAGTACCACTATGGAGATTTAAATTAGAAGAAAAAACTTTATTACTCATCATCTTTATTATCGTAAGATTCAGATACAGAGTGTTCTAATATATTTCTTACATCAAAATGTTTGATTACTTCTTTGAATGATATTATTAAATTTTATTTTGATAAAATGAATTATTAAAGTTCATTATTAACCTTGTCACTGGTAAGAGATCATAATTTTGTGGTTAAGAGCTCAGGCTATAGTGCCAGGGGATAAGGGTGTTTTATCCTTATCCTCTGATGATGCACTGGGTGCATCATTCACTGCCTTTTCCAATTGAGCATGTTATTTAGCCTCTCCACACATTGTTAGCTCATCTGCACAATGGGAGAATAATTGTTCCAGCCTCCTAAGATGGGTAAAATGATACAGTCAAGTTTCTTGCTCAGGTATCTTCTTTTATTTCATAAGAGGGTAAGAGGAAGCTTTTCTGTGTCCCTCCTTTGGAACACTTGAAAGGGAGGGACAGGTTCTCAAAATTAGGTTGCAGGCTGTCCTATTCAGCATGGAGTCTGTCTTGTACAGCTGAAGACCAAACCACAGTTTCCCATAAACCTTTTCCTAATGGAAGGTAGTTGTTCACTTACTAATGCAAATGCCTTGTGCCTTGGATGTGTGAGCCCTAAAAATACACTTCCAGGGATAAAAATAGATCTCTTCAGAGTTCTGAGATGGTGCTTAATCAGAACCAGCTGCAAGCTGTCTAGAAAATGCAAGTTATATGAGCCAGATGGCTTTTGCCCTTTTTGCTTTAGACAGCATGTAATTTGGATAACTACAGCTACAGTAATACATTTTGCCAGTCACACTGTTTGATAAACATATTTGTTGAGAACAGCCACTTCCAATTAGAGAAACAGTAAAATGTTAATTTATTTTAATAATTTTTCCCTCTAGGGTGGGACAAAGAATACTTTTAACAGGTTACAGAAATATCTGTTTAGAGGAGAGAGCACTGTTCTATTTACTGTATGCCAGTGGTTAACTTCTAGGTTTGACATTTGAATTACAATGAGTATTCATGATCTAGCCCATCTGTTTTCCTTCTTAAAATCTAATTTATTGATGAGAGACCACTGTTTTCCATATTTTATAATTATGTTTGCTTTACCTGTAGAAGTAAACCTGTAGTAGCTAGTTTTCAGCTTTCTTCTACACAGATCTAGTTACTATAAATCTGATAATTGTTATCAAATTATTGTTTGTCCACAGACCATTATTTATGTGGTATTTCTGGGAGTCTTGCTTTCATTTCCACTGGTAGTTTATTTATTAGCTGTATGTTACCATGACTGATTTTCATCTACTGAAGATGATTGCAGACATGGTTATTGACATTAGCTTTTAAACTTTATCCAGCTCTCAATTGGCTCAGATAAACAGCAAAGTTAAGTGTTTGTGGTTGTTCACACTCTAGACCTAAGCTTGGATTCAGCGTGCCTTTAAGACTTGTGAAATTGGCAGTTCTGTTTTCAC
Source organism: Odocoileus virginianus (assembly GCF_023699985.2). Lineage (NCBI taxonomy): Eukaryota > Metazoa > Chordata > Mammalia > Artiodactyla > Cervidae > Odocoileus > Odocoileus virginianus. The sequence goes on along the minus strand of NC_069674.1, from coordinate 86,017,184 downwards.
TGGTGGCATCAATTCTTGGAAAAGCATTTTGAAGGCCTGATCTCCCTTACATGTGATAAACTATTCTCTACTTTATTTCTTGAGACACCTATCAGGCAGGAAATAATAGATTGCTAAGTAGCTAAGACAAAGATACTTTGCCAACAAAGATCCATCTAGTCATAGCTATGGTTTTTCAAGTAGTCATGTATGGATGTGAGAGTTGGACTATAAAGAAAGCTGAGCACCAAAGAATTGATGCTTTTGAGCTGTGGTGTTGGAGAAGATTCTTGAGAGTCCCTTGGACTGCAAGGAGATAAAACCAGTCAAATGTAAAGGAAATCAGTCCTGAATATTCATTTGAAGAACTGATGTTGAAGATGAAGCTCCAATACGTTGGCCACCTGTTGTGAAGAGCTGACTGGAAAAGACCCCGATGCTGCGAAAGATTGAAGGTAGGAGGAGAAAGGGACGACAGAGGATGAGATGGTTGGATGGTGTGACTGACTCAATGGACATGAGTTTGAGCAAATTCTGGGAGATGGTGATGAACAGAGAAGCGTGGCCTTGTGCAGTCCATGGGGTCACAGAGTCGGACACGAGTGAGTGACTGAACTGAACTGAACTGAATGACCTCTGAAAGATCTTTTGTGTCATAAATCTTCTATAGTTAGTTCCAAGATTTCCAGCATTGTAAGATTAGTTGGCTCTCAGCAGTGTTTTGTTTTGTTTTCCTTCTTACCCAGTTTAAAGAGGAGAGGATATTTCATGTACTGGGTTAGTGGTGTTAGAACATAAACTTCACTGAATAATAGCTACAGGTTTATTTACTCTTCCTATAGTATCAGGAACTCTGTTAATCACTTCATACATTATTGCATCTAAACCTCACAACAATATAAAAACATTACAAGGTGCACATTTTTATCCTGTTTTACAGATGAAGGAGCAGTGGCTCTGCAGTATAATTATTCAACATCATGCAGAAAGTGTCAGAGTCAGAATTTGAAGCTTCTGTTGTTTCAATGGTCTGTCTGACTCAAGATTTTTAATTCCACCCATTAAGCTATGAAAAGTGGCATTTGACTTAGCCAGAGCTTTTTATTTTTCCCCAGAGATAAATACATGCCTCTGCCCAACCTTGTATTACAGTAATACTTCTTGAAATTTATTTTAAACTCAGATTAATATGTGAAATGTTCTAATCTCTCTCACTCCACTTCATTAGATATAACTGATGCAACTTAAAATTAAAAGTCATCATTGAGGAAAATCTCATTTTGGTACTTTTCTTGTATGTAGATAGGAATTATACTGATACATTGTGCTTGGAGAAACTTGTAAGCACTTGAATGACATGAAATAGCATAGGAAGTGAATATTTGCTACATTTACCAAAGTTAAATCCAACTTTTATGACTTTATCTAATAAACTAAATAATAAGATAAGGAAATTCAGTAATGAATGCATCAGGTCATACCTACACACATACATGACACACATACCTATGTCACATGCAGTGGCAAATAAAGCATTTTTTATAAAACATCTTAGTTGTGGCTATGTCTACCCAAAACAAACTGATGGATCATGGAAAAGATTTTATTATTCCTGACCTTTGGGTGAGATTATATTGTTGTGATTATTTACATAAGAAATTATAAAATGCTACTCCTGAAAGGATAATATTAAATAGTAGGAAAGTTTATGCTTAAGTCACTGTGATTTAGTAATGGGCTTATGCTGTTTATCAGTGAATATTTGATGTTCTTTGTTGTTTTCTGGAAATGAAATGGATAAATGAATCAAAATATTATTTTCTAAAAAAACTTCTTATTTCTATTCTATTTATTATGCAATATTATGCTTAAATGATTACTTAGCTCCCTTTTCATATCTCATACAGTTGTAGTCACAAATTTAAGTATAAACTCTGATACTTGTTTGTGATAAATCTGATACTTTTTTCCAATTGAAAAGGCATTTCAACATCATTAGATGAAAGACATCATAAATAACCAGGGGAAAGTCTCAGTTTTTTCTTTAGGTAGAGAAGTAGAACTTGAAATGACCCAACAAGGCTGATTTAGTCAACATGTATCAGTTTTCTGTTAATTTGTGAGGTGCTGTCATTGATGCAGTGGAAGGAAAAGGATACATGAAAATCAATTGCTGCCAGCTTTGCTCACATTTATGCTTATGTGTGTGAATTATTCCTTTTTTCCCTAGATGAAGATTAGTAGCTTAAGAATTAGTGCACTTTGTTTAAATGATTTAATAAGGAAATATCCAGCATCTAATGAAGTAACTATGTCCTTGTCCTCCAAGAGCTTTTGGCATTGGCAACAAAAGGAAACCTTGTTCTTGTGTGACTTAAAACCTGCTCCCAGAATATTGTGACTTTTGAAGGTTAGTGGTTCCAAAGAAAATAGGTAGATGAAGGGAAACCTTTTATTTTCTCCATCTTATGGGAGACCTGTTACCTTTGTTTTTCTGAAGAAAAGACAAATACTGGAATGTATGTTATATACCCTTGGGCTCCTTTAATGTATTACAAACTGTTATTGTCAATCATATATATACATATTTAGACAGTTTCTGAAACACTTCTTGTTCATTGAGGAGAAATGTGTCATTCATCTTGGTACATCAGATTAATATATAAGATGGCTTTCAGAGTTGTCATTTCTTCACTATGATTCTCCTGTCCTGTACTTCTTCCAAAGGCCTATTTCTGCCTTTCTTTTTTCATTAGATTACCATAATTCTGTTTCTAGGTGTGTGGTGGTATGGTGTGTGTGTGTGTGTGTGTGTGTGTGTGTTGGGGGTGGAGGGAGGGTGGTGGTGAGAGAGAAAGAGAGAGGGAAGAGAAGAGGAGAAAGAAAGAAGATTGATTGAATGAATGGTTAGTTGTATGTGAATGGGACTTTTTCCTGAAAACTTTATAGCGGTTACAAAAAATCTCATTACTTTTAATGGATTTCGGTTAAATCTCCTGTTTTTAAAAGATAAACAGTAATATTGCATGCACATGTAGTCTACCATTCCAGTATTCATAAATCTTAGTTCTTTTTCTGTTGTATTGGTTAAGATTGGTAAGATTTTGGTAAAACTGGTAAGAATTTCATCCTAATGCTAGTTAAGGGCATATGTACATCTGGATGTATTGAAAATGACTTTGCTAAATGTTTAAAAGGATGCTAAGTTGAAATCAGAGAGTCTGTTTTATATTATTGAACTATTCTGGCTTACTAATCTATAGACATGTATCCAGATGACTACATATTTTTTTGAGAAGGTGGTTCTGTTTTAATTGCTCTTGACCTATTGATGTCATCAGTTTATTAGGAGATTTCCCAATAGTTAATCATTTTGGAGTTACTGAAATAAATTCAACTGGACATGTTTTATTATTATTTTAATATGCATTTGAGTTTGATGTGTATTTCATCTAATGTTTTTGTCTCTGTCTTCATAAATAATGCTGACCTCAGTTTTCTGTTTTGTCAGCTTTTTTTCAAGTTTTAGTGTAAGTGTTGTTAGACCATCACTTCTGATCATACAGCTTGCACATTGTCACCTACTATATCATAATTTGTATAGCTATGACATTTTTCCGGATGAAAGCAGTAAAGTATCTTGAGGAAGGGACTTCCTAAAATAGATTAACATCCTAAAATAGATTTTGAAGAGATATGTCCAAAGTTCTCTATTCCTTCAGTGTTTAAAAGAACTAACTTAAAATCATTGTGTTCTAGAAAGTTTATTTGGCAATAGTTGTTTACTTCAGTTTGTTCAAAACTCTTAGTCTGTTTAGGTATATATTCTACTCTTCTGGAAGAATCTTCTAATTTCATTGAAATTGAAAGTGTTTTTTACCAACCAGTTGTACATAGCATTTAAAAAATTTTTAAAGTCTCTTCTGTGTTAGTGACTTTATCTATTTCTAATTTTCTCATTTTACTTTTTGGTCTTTTTCTTAAGTATGGAAGATTGTCTTTTCTTTTCTTCTTTTCTTATGCAAATACCTTTGGCTTTATTTACTAGTGAATACATGTTTTACTGTTTTAAAAAATTAATAATTATTTTTATCTGTAGTAGTTCTTTCTTCCTGCTTTCATTAGATATAGTTTAATCTGTCTTTTTAAAAAAAGACTATTTGAATGTATGCATTGAATATTTAGTTAACTTTCTTTCTTATTGGTTGTTCTGGATCTTTATTGAAGCACATGGGCTTCCTCTAGTTGCTGCGAACAGGGTCTTCTCTTCATTGTGGTGCCTCCTCATTGTGGTGACTTGCCTTGTTGTAGAGCACAGGTTCTAGGCACATGGGCTTCATAGTTGCAGCACCTGAGTTCAGTAGTTGTGACTCATGGGCCCTAGTGCATGGGCTTAGTGGTTGTGGCACATGGGCTTTAGTTGCTTTGTGGCATGTGGAGTCTTCCCGGACCAGGGATCAAGCCCATGTCCCCTGCATTAGCAGGCAGATACCTATCCACTGCACCCCCAGGGAAGTCTTTATTTTTATTCTTTATTTGCAGATGGCCATTCCAGACACCTTATAGGTTTTCTAATTTAAATGAAGAATTTATTTTATTGTTGACACAGGACCTCTCTACTCCTCAACTAGCATATGTATGTTGCCTGTGTTAGAATCCTTTGGAAGAATTTAGCTTGACAAATTGACAGCAGATTTAATTTTAAATGGCTGCATCAGGATTACACTGATAAGCAATGTTTAATGTTTTAAAATAATATTTTGTTCACTCTATAATTTTAAAAGCAGTGCATATTATCCATAGAAACTTGGAATATACAGAGAAACATACTTTATAAGTTGTCATGGCTGTGTAACAAATTGCCCTAAAATTAATAACTTAAAACAACAAACATTTATTTTCTTACACAGTTTCTGAAAGTTAGGAATCTGAGAGTGGCTATGTTAGGCTCTTGTGGTTCTGTGTCTCATCTGAAGGCCTTAGCAGGGTTGGAGGACCCATTTCCAGCACAGTCCACTCACATAGTTATTGGTTGGAAGACTTAGTTCCTCACTGGCTTGTAGCAGAAAGTCTTAGATCCTTGCCATGTAGGCCTCTTCACAGGACTGCTTTCTTCCTCCAGAGTGAGTGATCCAAGAGAGTGACGTAGAATGTGAGATAGAGAGCATCTTTCATGAACTACACCGGGGAGTGATGTATTATCCCTTCTTCTGTATTCTATTGATCATACTTACCAACTTTGATACAGTGTGGGAGGTTATGATACAAAAAAGTAAATGCCAGAAAGTGGAGAGCTTTGGGTCACCTTGAAAACTAGTTACCACACATACCTAAGGACATTAAATTACCTTATGGAACTCTTTAGAGAAACTACAGTCATAGACGGTGATGTAGGAAAATCCTGAACTCATCTGCTCCTGTGGGCACAACACATCTACAACTGCATATGGAAAAATTTTCTTTGAAAACTGGATGAACATAGAGTTTCCACAACAAAGGATAAAAGGACAGCATTGAGACAGGTAGAAAAAACAGATAAGACTGGTCAAGGAAAAAACACACTCTCGCTATAGTGATCCACAGTCAGGAAGGATCATGTAGATATATTTTGCCTGCACACTGAGGAATTTGAGCTCCACATCATGCATCCTGTTTCATAGGTCCTGCAGAGCAGAGATGAGCCCCCAAAATATCTGACTTTGAAAATGAACAGAATATCTCCAGAAAAACTACAACTATAGGGAACAGAACATCTGTTCTTAAAAGGCTCAAAATGCAGACTCATTCAGCCTGAAAACCACAAAAACATCAGATTGATAAGTGCATGGGCCTTCAGTAAAGAGGGCTTACTAATCCTGAATTGTCTACTGGAGATACAGGAGCCAGTTTGCATATTCTTTGAGGTCTGAGACACCAGTGGGAGCCCGTTTTGTGATCTTAGGCTATCTTGCCATTACCAGCACTGGCAGGCACCATTTTGGAATTCTCTGTTTAACCTGTTAATGCCAGTAAGCACACTCACTAAGAGCCCTGCTCACCCCTGTGCCTTTGCAGGGCCATCAAGGCCTTAAAGCCACCCATCAGTACCTGGCAGCAGCCTCAGACAAGCCCCACAGCCATTTAGGGGCCAACCCCCAGTACCAGCACCCAGTAGTCACCATGACTGAGCTCTGCAGTTATTTCTGGGGGCCAGCTTCACACATGAGGGTCTGGCAGCAGCCGTGCCTTACCATAACAGGAGGGCTCACATAGTCCTTATAGGGGACACCCCTTGAAGGCCTGGCTCTGGTGGCCAAGTAAGATTGAGCTTTTGAGCTCCATGGGACATCTCCTACATAAACCATTCCTTCAACAGTGGGAGGGGTAGCTGATTTACCTAATGCATAGACATAAACATAGAGAATAAGGCAAAATGATGAGACAGAGTAATATGTTCCAGCCAAAAGAATAAGACAAAGGATATTATATGTGAAGCTCACAGTAACAAGCTAAAAACTTGTGATAAATGCACCAAAGAAAATGAGAACAGAATCTAAACATAACATTGAAGAAAACCACCAAAATGCAAAGGAAGAGAGAACCAGAAGAAGAAAGGAACAGAGAGGAACCACAAAATAGCCAGAAAACTGTGAACAAAATGGCAATGAGTATATACCCATCAGTAATGAATTTAGATGACAATGGTTTAAATTCACCAATCAAAAAAGATAAAGTGGCTGAATATATAAAAAATAAGAGCCAACAAACAAAAACCCATGACCAGATGGTTTTACTGGCAAATGCTACAAAACATTCAAAGAAGATTTATTATCTTTTCTCAAACTCTTCCAAAAAATTGAAGAGGAAGGAAATCTTCCAAATGCATTTTACAAAGCCAGCATTATGCTGATACCAGAACCAGACAAGAACACTGCAAAAAAAGAAAATTACAGGCCAATACCCCTGAAGAAAATTGTTTCAAAAATCCTGAACAAAATATTAAATCAAATCCAACAATATGAAAAATGATTGTACATCATGATCAAGTAGGATTTAATCATTGGATGTAAAGATTATTCAGATCTGCAAATCAATTGTGATACACTGCATTAAGAGAATGAAGGGTAAAAATCATATGATCATCTCAATAGATGCATATAAAGTATTTGGCAAAATTCAGCATCCATTTATGATTAAAAACTCTCAACAAAGTATGGAGAGAATGTACCTTAGGATAACAAAGGCTGTATATGATAACCCACCGCTGACATTATACTCAATGGTGAAAAGCTGAAAGCTTTTCCTCTAAGATCAGGAACAGAACAAGGATGCCTTCCCTTACTACTTTTATCCAACATGATATTAAAAGTTCTAGACACAGCAGTTAGGTAAGGGAAAGACATAAAAGACATCTAAATCAGAAATGAAGACATTAAACTATCTTAATTGCAAATAATATGACACTATATGTATAAAACTCTAAAGACTCCACCAAAAAACTATTAGAACTGATAATTTAACAAAGTTGCAGGATATAAAATTGGTATATAGAAATCTATTGCATTTCTATATGTTCATAATAAACTATCAGAAAGAGAAATTAAGATGACAATCATATTTGCATTAAAAAAAAGAAAATACATAGGAATAAATTTAACAGAGGAGGTAAAAGACCTTTACATTGAAAACTGTGACACTGGTGTAAGAAATTGAAGAAGACACAAAAAAGTGGAATGATATTTCATGCTCATGAATTGGAAGAATTAATGTTGTTAAAAGGTCCATACTAACCAAAAGCCATCTATAGATTCAATGCAGGCCCTATCAAAATGCCACTGGCATATTTAGCACAACTGGAACAAGTAATTCTATAATCTGTAGAGAACCACAGAAGAACTTGAATAGCCAAAACAATCTTGAGAACAAACAAAGCTGGAACTTCCCTGGTGGCTCAGACCATAAAGAATCCGCCTGCAGTGTGGGAGACCTGGGTTTGATCCCTGGGTTGGGAAGATACCTGGAGGAGGGCATGGCAACCCACTCTAGTAGTCTTGCCTGGAGAATCCCCCTGGACAGAGAAGCCTGGCAGACTGCAGTCCATGGGGTTGTAAAGACGTGACTGAGTGACCAAGCACAGCACCATGCTCCCTGACTTCCAATTATACTACAAAGCTGTAGTAACCAAAGATAATACAGCACTGACACAGAGACACACACATGGACCAGTGGAATATAATGAAGAGTCCAGAAATTAACCCACACACATATGGATACTCTGGACAATTAACCTAGGACAAAGATGCAAAGAACATACAATAGAGAAAGGACAGCCTTTTCAATAAATGGAATGAAAAACGTTAGAGAGGATGTGGAGAAAAGGGAATCATTGTGAAATGTTGATGGGACTATAAATTAGTGTAGCCATTATGGAAAACAGTATGGAGATTTCTCAAAAAATTAAGATTAGAACTACCGTATGACCCAGCTACTCCTTCTGGGTATTTATTCAAAAATGGAAAAATTCTAATAAGAAAACAACTAATTCACCTGTGTTCATTGCAACATTGTTTAGAATAGCCAAGATATAGAAACAACCTGAGTGCCTCAATGGATATAAGGATAAAGAAGATGTGGCGTGCGCACACACACATATGGATAGACACATAGAGGAATCCTACTAAGTTATAAAAAAGAATGAAACCTTGTCATTTGTGACAATATGAATGGACACTGAGGGAATTATGCTAAGTGAAATAAGTCAGAAGGAGAAAGACAAATACTGTGTGTCTTTACTCATATATAGAATCTAAAAAAACAAAAGGAAGAAACAAGCAAAATATAACAAAAACAAACTCATAGAAACCAAGAACAGATTAGTGGTTACCAGAGGACAAGAGGGTTGGGGGTGGGCAAAATTAGTCATGAGGGCCCACTGTGTGATGATGATGTAAGGAAACTAGACTTGTGGTTATGATCTCTCAGCAGTGTGTACAAGTTGTTAAACTGTGCTACACCTGAAACTTAATAATGAACAGTATCACCTTAAGTCCACCATCCACACATAGGGGATCTTTTAGGTTTTTTTCCCCCTTCCCAATGGAGATATGATCTTGAGCATTTAAAAAAACCTTATAAGGACATATAATCTTTTCTCATAAAACAGCAGATCATAAACATTTTTCATGTTATGAAATAGTGTTCTAAAATAGAATCTTTATATGTTTGCTTAGCATCCATTGTGTGGGCATGCCATACTTTATTTTTTACCAATCTACTAATGCTGTTTTATATTACATTTTTTTATATATGACTATTATAAATTGTTTATTAAATGTCTCTGTCCATAAATCCTTGAACACATCTTCAACCATTTACCTAAAATAAACTCTTAGAAATGTTACTGCTAGGTCAAGGCATGTAAATGTTTTAAGACTTTATACACATACTGCCAAAATACTCTCTGGAAATTTGTACCAAATCTATTTTCCCATTGATAAAATCAAGAGTAGCTGGCTTCTTGTATGATTATCAATACTAGGTATTATATTTTAAAAATAATAAGAGCCTGATAGGGTGCATAGTGTCTAATTGCAGTTGTAATTTTTATTTTTGGATTATTAATAAGGTAGGGGAATCATTTTAAGTCTTATTCCTGAGTCTATATCATATTTTTTCTTGATTTTTAAAGCTGAATCTTCTTTATAATTACTTTAAAAGATGTAAATAGTTCTCTTTGAAAAATGTTGTTTTGTTTTCTTTGAAAATATCTATCATTGAATTTTTCCATTTGGACTACACAGTAAGATGTTTTTCAGTGAACCTGGAAATATTGGAAAATAATTGGATAACTGAAGCACTTTTAAAGTGCTCATCAATAGTTTGATGGTTAGTAAAGTTTCCCTAATTTATATTTTATTGTTAGAACATTTTCTAGAATAATGGTTTAAAAGTGTGAAGATGCTTTTTTGTTTTTGTTTCTGTTTTCATCAATCTATCAAAATTTGGTGAGTGTTGAAGAACATTCATCTGGGGTTAGCACGTGATTGAGAGTTGCCTACTCAGAAAAAAAAAGAAAAGCACTTTCAGTATTTCCATGTGATAGAATGACCGTTAGTGCTTGAAATTTCCTGACCAGAACTTTCATATCACTGGGGTTCCTAGTGTTGTACCAAATAAATTAACTTCCTCGACAGTTATCTGGGCCTCAGCAAATGTTAATTTGATATCTTGATAAAAAATGATTTTAAACTTAAATGTGTTTAAGAGGCTTAGGCACCATGAGAACACGTTGGCAGACGGGAGGGAGTGGAGCACAGCGGAGGTACCTTGGAATCTGAAGGTCTTTAGCTGACACTCAGCTGTTGCTCACTTGCTTTGTTGTCTTGGCTCTTTCTGCCTCTGTTTTCTTACTAGTAAAAGAGGAGTAAAATGCTTACTTTGTACATTTTTTTTGAAAATTATCTAATATACACATAGTGCCTGGCACATACAAGTACATGATATGTGTATGAAGCAACAAGACTCAATACAGAAATATTTATTATTCTCGGAAAGCAATATCTTCACAAGACCTAAACAAAATGAAAAATTCAGTGTTTTGTATGTAAATATTAAATTTATGCCATAATTATGACCAAGAATTTATTTGATGAAGGAGGGCATTGAGAGATGTTTATTTTTGTACTAGTGAAGAATTCTGCTGTTATTATACTTATTATAAAAGTTTTCTAAGTTATTCAAAATAGAATCACAGTTGCCATGATCTCTACTCTGAATTGAGGATGATACCAGTCAAAGCAAACCATAGGCTATGAGTATGAACATAAAAATTAAACTGATAGATATGATAAATTCTGTGGCACTAACTCTAAGGTATAAATATATCTACATTCATGATTTTGCTGGGGGGAGGGTAGGTCTCAGACTGAATTTGAAGAATAGATGGACTTGCATAAGAGTACATGTGTCCTAAATGTGAGGATGGCCTGAACACCTGCACAGAGACTGATACCCATGTCATGTTCTGCCACGAGTACATTGACCTAACTTACATAGAGAATCTGTGTTTGGGATTCAGTATGCATAGAGAAGGTGCAATCAGAAGACTGAGAACCTTGATCAAAGGCAGAAGAGTTTAAGCAGACATAGATCAACACTTGAAGCTTCTGTAACAGAAGAAGTAATGGTTTGGCGGATGTGGGGAGAAGTGATGCGGATCTGACATAATCCAGATACAAAGTTGCATGCTGAAAGCTCAGCAATCCAGGGATGCAGTGATCAGCTTCTGTATACTGGAACCATTATTTCTTTTCTGCTCAAGAGGTTTCCCATGGTGTTTCTTGTTATTCCCTTAGGAATATATTGTTTAAAAGGGGGGGAGGGGAAGGAAATTAAAATGTGAGACCATTGGTTATGGTTGCTTACCTTTGGTTGACTATTTTTTTTTAGCACTTTATTTTTCAAGTAGGCCAATGAAAAGCGTGCTTTGACAATTATATAATTATACAGTTATAATTAGTGTAGTATTTCACAATCTGTTTTCTTCCATGCTATACTCACTATGAATTATCCTGACTGCAGAAGGCTGGAAAGGAAGTAGTATTTTTCTTAAGCTCCTCTGTTGTATTGTGCTTGTTAGCCTCAGCGTACCATTTAGTCTCCAAATATCCTTACAAAGCTCGTAATATTATTCCCGTTGTACTGATTGTGTACAGTAACCTTTCTCAGAATTAGACATCTGGTTGAGTGTTTATGTGGAATGCTCTGTTTTGTAACATGATGCTTCCTAAGAGAATATGGAGATGCACAACTTTTGGCAGGAGAAATAAACTCTAAACTAAGAACTGTATTGTTAATTTTTTATGACATAGAGATAAGGAAGTCAGTCTCCCTTGGAGGACTCCAACTTAATTCTTACTGTGGGTATAATATCTGGTCATAGGGCTGTTCCTCTGTTTCCTGAGGAAGTGAAATTTTTCACTAAATTTGGTGGTGGCCTTTCATATTTAAATATAGTAATAGCTTGCTTTAGTAAAATGTTGAAAACTGTGGAAAATGCAAAATATTTGGCTTTAAGAAGATTCGAATGCTCTTCATTGTTGAAAAAGACAAGTTTTGTTTCTACTGTAATAATCATGAATTTTCCACATAGCTATAGTTTCTGAAAAAAAAATGGATTAATTTATTATTAATGATAAATGATTCTCCTTAAAATTATGATAAAAGATAAGCTTTAGGAAACTTCTCAATTTTGAAAGTATAAAAAACATTTTAAAAGTTGAATTAAATTGAACATGTTTTTGTTACTAAGATTTCCCTAAACCCTCTTCCTGCTATGGGTTATAATTCTTGGTTTCAAATATTAATGGAGATGTTACTTGCATGTTAAACTCTGAACTGAGAAACATGCTTGTGAATTCCTTTATAAGTGGCTCTTTTAATTGCAGTTCTTTTTAAAAAGGAAGTTAGCACTTAAGTATATATTAATTCTTGACAAGGACCTTATTGAACCTAAGTAAAAAGTATTTTAAAAAGGCAGGTAACTGTTAGCGGTATGTGAGAAAACTGTAACTAGGCGAGTAATTATTATACGAAATTCTTAATCCTTTATTTTTTCCAAAATGGAAATGTACAATTTTTGTTATTATAAAAGCAATTCTTAAACATTAGAAAGTACTTAGGCAGTACTGAATGGAATAAATTAAAGAGTGAACTCTTCCTAAACTCTTACCTTACTGAGATGACCACTGATTTACACTTTAAAATATATTTTTTCAGAACTTTTTCTTTGGAAATTATAAACCTATATTGCTATCTACATATTTTAAATAGAATTGATTATACATACTACATATACTTGGAGAAGAAAATGGCAACCCACTCCAGTAATCTTGCCTGGAGAATTCCATGGACAAAGGAGCCTGGCAGGCTGTACTCCATGGGGTTGCACATATACTATTCTTTAATTTGCTTTTTTTTATTGAATATTAATCTATTGATCTACTTTCTGCTTCGGGAATTACATATTTACCTCTTTGGTTATTGGTTTGTTTTGCTGTCTTAAAAACAGTATGAAGAAATACCTGTTTTTACACATTTGTTTCTTTCTTTAGGCTAAATTCATGCCAAAAGGATTGTTAAGGGAAAGGTAATGCATACTTAGATTTCTATATTCCTTCATAAACGGCTCCTCTAAAAGGTTTCACCAATTTATTCTCTCATCAGAATTACAGGAGAAAGTTTTTTTTAACATACTCTTTTATAATAGCGTGAATAATAAATTTTTGCTAATCACAGAAGAAAAAAGAAATATATTTCTTTGATTACTAGTGAGATTGAAAAACAGTCATTGTAAACCTTTAGATTTCTCTTTAGTTCAGTTCAGTCGCTCAGTCGTGTCCGACTCTTTGCGACCCCATGGACTGCAGCACACCAGATATCCCAGTCTATCACCAACTCCCGGAGTTTACTCAAACTCATGTCCATTGAGTCAGTAATGCCATCCATCTATCTTATCCTCTGTCGTCACCTTCTCCTCCTGCCCTCAATCTTTCCCAGCATCAGGGTCTTTTCAAATGAGTAAGCTCTTCCCATCAGGTGGCCAAAGAATTGGAGTTTCAGCTTCAACATCAGTCCTTCCAGTGATATTCAGGACTGATTTCCTTTAGGATGGACTGGTTGGATCTCCTTGCAGTCCAGAGGACTCTCAAGAGTCTTCTCCAACACCACAGTTCAGAAGCATCAATTCTTCTGCACTCAGCTTTCTTTATAGTCCAACTTTCACATCCATACATAACCACTGGAAAAACTATAGCCTTGACTGGATGGACTCTGCTGATAAGTAATGTCTCTGCTTTTCAATATACAGTCTAGGTTGGTCATAACTTTTCTTCCAAGGAGTAAGTGTCTTTTAATTTCATGGCTGCAGTCACCATCTGCAGTGATTTTGGAACCCCCCAAAATAAAGACAGCCATTATTTCCACTGTTTCCCTATCTATTTGCCATGAAGTGATGGGACCAGATGCTATGATCTTAGTTTTCTGAATGTTGAGCTTTAAGCTAATTTTTTCACTCTCCTCTTTCACTTTCATCAAGAGGCTCTTTAATTCTTCTTCACTTTCTGCCATAAGGAGTGGTGTCATCTGCGTATCTGAGGTTATTGATATTTCTCCCAGCAATCTTGATTCCAGTTTGTGCTTCATCCAGCCCAGCGTTTCTCCTGATGTACTCTGCATGTAAGTTAGGCAGGATGACAATATACAGCCTTGACGTACTCCCTTTCCTATTTGGAACCAGTCTGTTGTTCCATGTCCAGTTCTAACTGTTGTCTCCTGACCTGCATACAGATTTCTCAGGAGGCAGGTCAGGTGGTCTGGTATTCCCGTCTCTTTCAGAATTTTCCACAGTTTATTGTGATCCACACAGTCAAAGTCTTTGGCATAGTCAATAAGGCAGAAATAGATGTTTTTCTGGAACTCTCTTGCTTTTTCAATGGTCCAGCAGACGTTGGCAATTTGATCTCTGGTTCCTCTGCCTTTTCTAGATTCAGCTTGAACATTTGGAAATTCACGATTCACATATTGTTGAAGCTTGACTTGGAGAATTTTGAGCATTACTTTACTAGCGTGTGAGATGAGTGTAATTGTGCAGTAGCTTGAGCATTCTTTGGCATTGCCTTTTTTTGGGATTGGAATGAAAACTGATCTTTTTCAAGTCCTGTGGCCACTGCTGAGGTTTTCAAATTTGCTGGCATATTGAATGCAGCACTTTCACAGTATCATCTTTTAGGATTTGAAATAGCTCAACTGAAATTCTATTACCTCCACTAGCTTTGTTCATAGTGATACTTCCTAAGGCCCACTTAACTTCACATTCCAAGATATCTGGCTCTAGGTGTGTGATCACACCATCGTGATTATCTGTGTTGTGAAGATCTTTTTTGTATAGTTCTTATGTGTATTCTTGTCGCCTGTTTTTAATATCGTCTTCTTCTGTTAGGTCGATACCGTTTCTGTCCTTTATAGTGACCATCTTTGCATGAAGTGTTCCCTTTGTATCTCTAATTTCTTGAAGAGAACTCTATTCTTTCCCATTGTTTTCCTCTATCTCTTTGCATTGTTCACTGAGGAAGGCTTTCTTATCTCTCCTTACTATTCTTTGGAACTCTGCATTCAAATGGGTATGTCTTTCCTTTTCTCCTAACCTTTTGCTTCTCTTCTTTTCTCAGCTATTTGTAATGCCTCCTCAGCCAATCATTTTACCTTTTTGCATTTCTTTTCCTTGGGGATGGTCTCGATCACTGCCTCCTGTACAATGTCACGAGCCTCCATAGATCTTCAGGCACTCTGTCTATCAAATCTAATCCCTTGACTCTATTTGACACTTCCACTATATAATCTTCAGGAATTTGATTTAGATCATACCTGAATGGTCTAGTGGTTTTCCCTACTTTCTTCAATTTAAGTCTGAATTTGGCAATAAGGAGTTCATGATCTGAGCCACAGTCAGCTCCTTGGGAACAGCCTATGTCATATGCCATATCTTTCCTAACATACTTATTTTTCATACTGATTTAAAGGACTTTTAATATATCCTGACATGTGCTGTAAATATGATTGTGTCTTGGTATCCACAGTGGCTTGGCTCCAGGACTCCTTGGATACCCAAATCCATGAATGCTTAAGTCCCTTATGTAATTGGCCTGGTACACTGGGCCCTTTGTATCTGCGAAATCTGCATCCATGGATACAGAGGGCCAACTGTGTTTACATACATTTTTCCTCTACTTTAATTGTGATATTTGTTGCAGAAATATTCTTTAAAACTTGGCATACGCTCATGTCATTCTTTTTGTTTATGGTTTCTGGATTTTGTTTCCATGCTAAGAGTAAAAATCACAACTAACTTTATTGGGCACCAAAGCATTTCATGTGCACATTCTCATTGAATCCTCACAACTCTATGATAGATCTATTAATTTCTTTTCATAGATGATGGGTAGGTAACTTGGGTTAGTAACTTATTCAAGGTTACAGAGTTTTGACTGATAGTGCCACAATTCAAATAAAAGCAGTCATTTCCTTCCTAACCCCAAGATTATTGAAACAAACAACAAAACTTTCCTTGTTGTTCCTACTTTTTTTAAATAAAAACTTAAATATAATAATTACAGTGGAGTTAATCTTTTCAACACTGTGAGGTCAGAATTTATTTAATTTCATTTTCATCTTATAATAAATACATGTTTAAAGTAAAAGTGTTAGTCTTTCAGTTGAGTCCAACTCTTTGTGACCCCCTGCACTGTATGTAGCCTCCCAGGTTCCTCTATCCATGGAATTCTCCAGGCAAGAATACTGGAGTGGGTTGCCATTCTCTTCCTCAGGTTTTCCCAACCCCAAGATCAAACCTGGGTCACCTGCATTCCAGGCAGATTTTTTACCATCTGAGTCACCAAGGAGCTGATATATGCATACATATATATATGTGTGTATATATATATATATATATATATATATATATATATGCATGTGTTTGTAGACTTTTTATTGCAATAATCATATTATTTCCTTGCAAATATTATACTGTTTAAATTACTCTAGTTTAAAGTAATTTTCACATGTAAAAGGATAGTCTCCATTTTTATTTTTCTCTTTAAAATTCCTCTTGAGTATTCTTACATACTTTTTTCTCAGAATCAGTACATTAGATTGAGTTTGTAGATTCTCCTTTTAAAATAGTTTATTGGTAAAGCAATTATCCTCCAACTAAAAAGTAAAAAAGAAATAGTTTGTAATTGCAGTACTTCTAATTGAACAGTTAATATCTTTACAATATTGATCATTCTGTTCATGAAAGTAGTATGTCTTTTAATAAACATTTTTAGCAGAGTTGTACAGTTGTGTTCATTTAAGTTTTGGACATTTTAAGCATATTCCTGGGCTAGATCTTGATTGTGCTGGTTCTCTTTCAAATTTAGTTGTGTGTCGTTGTGACAGGGCTTCCCTGGTGGCTCAGTGGTAAAGAATCTGCCTGCCAATGTAGGAGACTGCTATGGGAATAGAAGAGGAATAAAGGGGCATGACAGTATGAAAAAAGTGCAGCAAAGTAAAGATGATGAAAATTTAGTAAAACTGACTTATCCTTGCAGATATAATTGGCTTAAAAAAAAAAAAAAAACTAAACTAAAAAACAAATCCCCCACCAGTCCTTTCCTTTAAATTACTTACTATCTAAAAAAGGAAGTTGTTGATTTCTTTTTAGCAGGCTATTTTGGTATTGCATTTTGAAGGTTTCTTCATGGAACATTAGGATGTTTTACTACCTGACTGAAAATGAATAAACAGGACTGGAGGATTTCTGCTTTGCACATTTCTGCAGCTTTATTATATCCTTATATAGGTAAAGAGAGAAGTTATACAGAGTATGCCAAAATGACCACATGCTTCACACTTGCACTACCTCTTTTTATGAAGCTAAATTTGGAGTTTTCAAAACCTCCTGTTTAAAAATACATCCCAAAAGACTTCTGCTTATTGCACATTTTGTTCCTGTCCTGTATGAGTTAGATCTTCATTTACCATTCTTTATGGAATGTTTTTCTTTTTGTCATAAATTCAAAAGAAAGATATTGACATATAATCCTTTACTATGTTTTACTCAGTAGCACCATAGTTCTGAAATTTTGAGAATACATGTATATATTCTCTTCAAGTATAGAGATAAATCTTACAAGAATGTTTAATTATATATTCATGCATATACATGGACTTTTAAATATAATTGAATGAATAAAAATGAAGTTGCCACAAATTAGTTTATGCAGGCATTCTTCACTTAAAAATAACACATACTTTATAAGAAAAAACATTTCCTGACAGATATTTTTATTATATGATTTATATATTCCCATTAGATTTCATCATAAAATTATGATGGTTTTGGTTTTTTAAATTGAAGTATACTTAATTTACAATGTGTTATTTTCAGGTGTGCAACAGTGATTCAGTTATACATAAATATGTATAACTGGAGATGTATTTATATGTATGTGTGTGTCCTTTTCAGAGTTTCCTTTATAGATTATTATAAGATATTGACTATAGTTCCCTGTACTATACAGTAGGTCTGGATTTGTTTAATCAAAGGGAAAGTTTGTCCCTTGATTTTAAATAAGTAATACTCAGGAATGTATCAGTCTTGTTGAAGGACTTAAACATAAAATAGTAATTTTATACATTTATTAGGAAACATATCTAGAATACTAACAGCTGTTCTTGTGCTCAATAAAAAGTTTAAAATTAAAGTTGAGAATTCCAGAAACTCTCAAAATATGATTAATCTCTTTTAACTTTAGTCATGATGTAATTCATTAGCCTGTTATTGTACTTTCCAAGATGCTAACTTGCCTCTTTTCACTCTCTTGAACTGTACTTAACATTTCTATGGTTTATTGTATGTTCCTGGATAATGCAAATGTAGGATATGTAGAAGTTTAAGATTGAAGTATTGGTGAAATTGTGCTTTGAACTATTTTCTAAATGTGTGATTTTTCTGCAGTGAACTAATGGATGAAAATGAAAATCTTCAAATTAGTGAGTTCTTAATGTGCTAGCTCATTGGTTTCCAATTTGTGGGTTATTTTAAATAGAGTGCTATTATTAGGAATTTTAAAAGTATATCAACTTGATGTCAAGAGTCAAAAATTTATTAGGAAAGGTTGGATAGGTTTTGGAAGTAAAGGTGTATTAAGAGTAGCTACAACTTAATTGGTGGTAATAGCAGTTCCAGAATAGTGGATAAAATGGAAAGATGGCTTCTGTTTATTTCTTTATTCAATGGAGAGTAATTTATGGAGCACCTAGTATTGACCAGGCACTTGCTGGATTGCAAGGAGTATAATAGTAGACCAGACATATAATCCTTGTCTTTCTAGAATGTGTAGACTGTCACCAAAGATAGCACATAATTAATTATAATTTGGGGGGCTTTAGTGTTCCCAGTAAAAATCACTCATTGTCCCTGCCTGATTTCTAAATGAAATGAGAAATGAAAGAATAGAGTCTGGAGGGTGAGAAATAAAAAGTATTTCCTTTATACTGAGACAGCTGGTGTTAAGAGTATGCAGAAGAAGTGGACTTTCTAACATTAGGAGGTTTACTCATAGTGTTCCTGCAAGGGTGAGCAACAGCAGGCTGCTCTACAAAGAGAAGCCCCTGGCCCCTGTGAGACTCAGCATTGAGAAGCAAAGCACTTGTTCCCTGTGGGTAAAATGGCTCCCGGGAAGAAAAAGGAGAGAGACTCTGTGTTGCCCCTTTAAAATTCACCAGGTCAGTCTTTCTTCCTCCTATGAGGGAAGAATTGTAGTGTCCGCCCAGTAATGCTCCTTCCCTGTGAGAGAAACTTCTGGAGTGGAGAAGAAGCATTTCCACCTCTCTTCCCAATAAAAGAACAGTAATAATGTTTGATAAGTTAGGGTTGATGAGAAAGGAAGTATGGACTACAGTGGGAACCTAAACTAGTCTAGGACCTCAGTGCAAGTGAAATTTAAGCTGAAGGAATAAGGGGTCCTACTGGGAGAGATTTTTTTGGACAAGATGAGAGATATCTAGATATATCTATGGAATTCAATGTGATTTAGCTTGGCTGGTCACAGCCTAAACTGTGGGACAAGGAGTGGAGTGGGTGTGTGAGCTCTGCCCAAACCTCAAAGTTCATTGTGAGCCAAATGCAGGTGAATAAAGGGCAACTGGAAACATTTGGAGAGTTTCAAATAGAGCAATGACATAATTCAGTTGGTGTTTAAAGGGAAGTTCATTCTGGCTTGAAGGGAAATAAAGGTGGAAGGAAAGGAACCTATTAGGGACATACAAGGAAAGGAGGTTTGTGGCAGGAGATGTGCAGGAGATCAGAATAATTTTGTACATTTTGCGTTTGAAGGGCAAGTCACTTAAGTAGAGAAGAGAGACGGTTAGTGGGCTGCATACGTAGAAATCTGTTTTGAATGCTATATTTGAAATATTGATTTGTGAATTTATGTCAAGCTAGTGTAGCCATGAATTTAATTAGACTTCTCATCTTCTGATAGAAACTTTCTAATATTAATACTTTTGAATATTTTATTTAGTTTTCTTTAAAATCCAGTTAATTGAATGAAAGATAGTTTTTGAAAGAACACATGCAGTTTTGCTGTTTACTGCAGTTATTTCTACAAGGTGCTGTTGATGTTTTGTAAGAGTTCTGATTTATGGGAGAACAAAGGAAAGTTAAGTTTGTTTTTGAGAAAGCAGATTTCCATTGAAACTGAACTTGCTAAAAGTGCATAGATTACCTGAAATGTGTAGTCCAGTCAATTTCTCTTAAATGCTACAAAAATACAGCTATTTAAAGGCTGCTTCATTTCAAAAGATAATAATTTATTATTAGCATTCTTCTTAGGTATGGATAAAGAACCTGGAACTGTATCTGATAAAACTTCTGAATTTTTATGAGAAAGATAATCTTAATGCTACCTGGCTGAAGGTCCCTCAGCATCGGCTAACAGTGCAGCCTGCTGACTGTTGTCATTTTTTCTCTGACCAATTATCATATTATCTTTATAACTTTTGTGTCATGTCATAAAAGCTTCCAAGTGATTTTTTTCCCTAGTACTTTGGGAAATTTGTGTTCTTGATTTGGAACAGTATGACCTGTTAGTGGTTACCAGGTGAATTGTATGCTTTGAATGTGACTTTTTCTAAACCATTGTTTTATACCTTTAAAACATTTATCTTCCCTTGTGTTATAATAATTATATTTAAGTCTCATGGCAGTCTTCTTTAGTCTATATATGATCAAAAGATTTGTGTGTCTTAACAGAATAAAGCAAAATAAATTTTGCTGGACATGACATCTTGTGAATTGAATTTCTGTAGCCTGCAGTTCCCAATCACTGTGCTTTATCTGGTGGAAATATTAATGTTTGATGTCAAAAGAATTGCAAACACCTTTAAACTTTTAGTTCCAGGTACTTTCATAAAATAAAAGTGGTTGCTGAATGCTCCTAGAATTTACTATTCCTATTCTAATTTTCATTATTTTTATTGTTGCCAAGTGTTTTTAATAAAGAAAAATTATAAATAACTTCATTGTTATTTATAGATAACTTTATCATTAAATAAAACAGATGAGTTTACTGAAAATGAGGATTAAAACAATTTTTGTCATCAGTATGTACTCCTTTGATTAAAAAGCATTTTATTACCACATCCTCTAAAACACAGTTTCACCCATACGATAATGCCTTTGTTCTCTGTCATTGTTATAAAGGAAACCTGTGACATTAGAGGGAAATATTTCTAGAGAAAAATAGGCAAATTATATTTCCTTCCCTCTGAGGAGGTTGCCTTGAAAGCTCAAGCAGACTGTGGGATGGGACCAAGAAGTGAGAAATTCAGTCTAATGACTTTTTCTTTCCCTGCACACCTTTTCTCCTTTTACCCTTTCTCTCTCTTTGGTTCTAGGATCAACATGAAAATGCATATGCCCTCCTGCTCTTATTTTTATGCTTTCAGTAGGAGAAAGGCTGGAATTAGCACTGTGACTTCAAGCTCAAGAAGAGGGTTTAGTCCGAGAAAATTTAGCCGAACAAGAAAATGTTTGCAGCCTTCTGAACTAGCCCTGTTATCTTTATGAGTCCATGAGGTAGTAACGTAGAACTACCATTAGCTTACAGCTTACAGTCAGGTGAGCCTGTCATTCTGAAGGGACACTGTGGGGAGGTCAAAAGTTAGTATGACCCATGCAGAGGCAGACACAAAACTTTGTGGATTATGGATTTTATATAGTTTGGAGGCCCTCTTTAAGAAAAGGATACAAAATTACAAGTAAAAAATTAGTGAAAAAGCCTTGGAAGTCACGTATATGCAAGTAAAGGGCCCTGAACTTAAGCTTCAATAATTCACTGTAAATTCACCTCTAGCTTCACACATATTAAGTTCAGTTCTGAACTGATAATAAAACTTCACCTATTCAGTTAAATTCTGAGTTGTTAATAAAGCTAAATATCTTAGGATAAGTTTAATAATATCACATATTTAGTAATATCATATTAATAATTTAATAATATCACATTCTTGGGGAAACCTTCTCTGATTCCTTCCTTTGTAATTCTACTATGTCATATATACACAGTGTAGTAATTATACACTTATTTTTCTCTGTTGCTCGTGAGATTCTAAGCTACAGGCAGGCTGAGATGTCTTTCCCAGTGATACATCTCTTGTACATAGTACTGAGTTTGGAAGATTTTAGTTGGAAGGATGAAAGGATGCCAGATCATGGTAGCTTCAGGCACCTCTGAAAGCAGCTCTGGTGTTGTACTCGATGTGCTAACAGAGGCATCTAATGCAGAAACAGTTTTCATCAGTCATATGGACAGAAACTGCCAGTTCTGTTTTACCTGATGTGTTATATATGGGAAAGATGTCTTTCAGTTATGTGCAAAAATGTACAAAGTAGGAGTCTGTCCCTGTGGTAGGAAGGAGTAATTATAACAGATTTGAAGGCAGAATAAGGTACAAAATGGCCTCTGAGGATACTTTACTTCTCTTTGAACACATTTAAAAATGTATCTCTTAAAACAATCAGTTCAAGGGGTAAACATGGAAGGCGTAATCCAGAGATCAAATTCTTCAGTTTGATGAAGCTGCATTTCATCTAGCTGGGCAACTAATTTTAAATCAGAAGTCTGTTTACAGTTTATATTGCTAAGACATCTAACTATATCTAAAACATTATTATAGATATGTTATTTCTGATGAAAGATGTCTTCAACTTAAATATATGAAGGGAGAAAAATAATGACTTTTCTTCCTTTTTTAAAATAAAAGAATGCTATTGCTTATGTTTAGTATTTACAGGATTTAAGGTTGGTGGGTTTGGTGGGGGGAATGTTATATATCCATGGTGAATTATTTTTTATGATGAAAATGTATGATGAATTCTGAAAATATTGTACTTTATATTGCCAAAGGAGAAATATCCTTTGGGGGCTGGTATAACAGTTGGCTGTATGAAAGATGACAGGACTGGCCATGTAGTTTGCTTTGCCCAGGATGAAATGAAGATGTGGGAACCCTTACTAAAAAATAGTTAAGAAGTTTGAGATGACAGAGCAGAGTGTAAACCAAGTTTGGGGCTCTTCTAAGGCTGAGGTGCATGTGCCCCACGCCCGTGAAACTGACCATGCAATATGCCTTCCAGTGGTTTGTGAAAGCTGCCGTTAAGGTCCTTACTTATTTTGTTGCCTGATCAGTTATACAGAAAGGTTTGTATGATAAATTCCTCTTTGATCGCAGCATCAGAACAGTGTTTATTACCCTAAATGACCTGTGAAGTTCCTTTGAATAAAAGAGTTCAGCTTTATACTCAAAGGGGGTTCTTCTCTCTGGGTTTTCTGATGTCATTTTTTCTTTATTATTTGACTTTGGTTTTGTATTCAGTATTAATGGGTTTTTATCTTTTGTGTTGGATGCCATCTCAAATCCTCTCTTGGAAGTAGGTGAAAAGCATAAATAAATAACGTTTTAAAAGATGATTTTAAAACTTGATTTAAAAAGTCTATCATCATCTAGGTAAAAAAATATTTCCAATAGAGAGCTCTAAAAATAAAAATATTTAAAGTTAATTTCAATGTGAGTGGATACTTGTTAAAATAGAATGGTAAGGGTAGTGATTTTTGGTATGTGAAGAACCAGAGGCTTTGTATGAGTCGGAGCCCAGGGTGTAGAATGAAATAGATACAGTATTTTTCACTACTTTGGCTTTGATTTAGGTATCATCTTCCAGGGGTGTTCATTACTCGAAATACTACTTGTAGGGAATTCATGGCAGTCCAATGGTGAGGATTCCATGCTTTCACTGCCAAGAACCGAGGGTTTGATCCCTGGTCAGCTGGTCAGGGAATTAGAGATCCCACAAGCTGTGTGGTGCAGCCACACACACACACACACACACACACACACACACACACAAGACAAATACTACTTGTATATGTTAATTGAAGTATGTTTGATTTGAGAGTAGAGTTTTCTGAGCTTTTCTTATCCTTTTGGTATCAAAGAAAGTATGTTTGTATTTCCTTGTTAAAACTGATGAAAACATGTAAAATCATATATGAACATGTGGAAAATGCACACTGATATATATTAAATAACATTTTTGTAACAGCAAAATGAGAGCAAGTTAATTTCCACTGAAGTTAAAATGAGTACATTTGTTATTTGTGTTGCTCGATCATCATAATTTGAGACATGACATTTAAGCACATATAAAATGAGACGTAGCCTGCACTTTCACATTTGAGACACTAGTTATCATCTCGGTAGAATCTTACACTTTGATGACTATACTAGCAGTAGTAGTCTTCCTCCTTGGAAACTGTTGGGCTTGACTGCCTGTCCACCAAATGTGTCCAGTGCTTGCTTCGTGCCAAGCACCATGCTGGAGGATTGGCAACCAAAAGCCCAGGGTTGCAGTATAATCATTACATGGTATGATTTAAGCCTCTCCTCATTTTTCTCCCTTTGTAGCTATAGTTCTCAATACTTTCTGAGATGCACCTTTTAACCACTATTACAAGGCTCTACATCTCGGGAAAATTATGGGCTTCTTTCTTTTGCCATCTTCTGTGTAAAATCTTCATCTATTCTACTATTTGGAACTAATCATTTCCTCGTTAGTGCTTTCCAAGGCACTTCATATTTTACTTTTCTATCATAGTTATTTCTTTTCATGTGCTTATTCCCCACTAGATTTCAAGTTGCCTGATGTCATGGATTCAAATGAATCCTTGATTCTCTGTTCCTCATGATGTTAGCAAAGTGCCTTTCTCATAGTTGGTGCTCAAAAGTAGTTTATAACATGAAGTCGGATTGGATTAAAATAATTTTTATTTACTGACTGTTCAGGGATGCAGATTGATCATATGCTATAGAGCCAAGTTGAATTATTATCGGCATTCTTAATTTGTGTTGTGCAGTGGAAAATTTAATGCCCAATCTCCTATTCCTAAACAAATAAATTAGTATTATCATTTTCTGTTGCCTTTTCCAATCTGGTATGTTTGTAAACATAATTTCTGTGAATCTGTGAGAATTAGACTCATAACATATATTCACTTTTGAGTTCCGTATTCTTTCAGATATGTAGGAAACTTAGTTAAACTAAAGAAACAAACCATTCTGATATAAAGCTTTTGAGATAGTTTCCCCAAAGCAGCCTTTTAATTCTAAGAGAAGCATGTCTAGAGGATTATCAAGCTTCAGAAAGTACCCCCTTTCAAACATTTCTAATGGCAGTGCTGTAAATTATACTCACATTTATCAGGGCATCACCCTAGACTGGGATTTTTCTCCATTGAAACAGCAGTGTCTAATAATTTGAGATGAAATTGTAATTATTTTAATGGGGTTATTTTGCTTCTTGGCACATTAAGCAATTTGTTTTACTCATTTTCTCATTATTTTTCATTTTTGAAGACTTAAATAGAGGAGACATGACAGAATAGGAGTCCTGTTTCATCTTTTGGACCATTAATTGTGTGATGTCGGTTTCAGTACTGATGAGCCACCGAGACAAATGAATCTTGTTGGGTCTTACTCCAATAACAGATTTCATTCTTTATACTTCAAACAAGTTTTCTTAGAAACCCATTAATCACTAAACTGTGGATTAAATAGTGACAATAATGGAAATATAACCAATAACAAATTGTTCATGGTTGGCTTCTCCAAGGGTTTGACAGCTCATTTATAAAACAAGTTATTTTTATATAGTAAGACTTCTGTGACTAAAGTAAAATTGCTTCAACAAAAATGATCAGCATTATTCTGTATTCTGTGGGAAAATGCATATATAGACCTTCCTCCCTCTCTCTTGGTCCCCTTTTCTTGCCACTTTTTGCAAGATTTCACTTGTTTCTGACTCATTGCCAGCATGTGCCCTTGAAACAGTTACTAAGTTTGCTAGCTTAAAGGCTATGAAATCTATTTTATCTTCTCAACCCAGGGTCCACATTAGCAAGCTCTCAAGCCATACTGTAGGAACCTTGGCAAATAAGGAAATAAAAGTCCAAGGATTCTGTTGCAGTTGAGTGATGGTATCTTTTCAGTTCAGGACAGGCATACACTGGGGAGCAGTTGGAGATGGGGAGAAGGAATTTTGTGATCATTTGGTAAAGGACTTAAAAGCCAAATTGTGGGTTTTATGTTTCATTATCAGCTCCACCTGTCACCATAAGACCACCAACCAGTTTGGAATACCTCCAGAGCTTGTAAAAATGCCCCTTCAAGATCCTTCCTCAGACTCTTGTTCAGATTCTTAGGGGTAGGATCCTGAAATTTGCATTTTAAATGAGGCCCCCTAGATGCTTCTTATCCCACTTTAGGTTGAAAATCACTGCTACAGGTAGAGAATTTGGTAACATAACATATTTGTATATATTTTAATATGTTTTGTTTAGATGATAAAATTTTGTGTGGTATAAAGGAGAGAAAAGTATATTTTCATCACCTTATCAAAAACTAACACTGGTAATAAAACTATCAAATCTCAGTATGTCCTGTAAGCAGTGATATGTGGATAAATGAAATCGAACCTGGGTCTCCTGCATTGCAGGTGGATTCTTTACCATCTGAGCTACCAGGGAAGCCCATTTAAGAACTAGCTCTGTGAAAATAAACAACACAATGATACACAAGTCCTGATTTGTAGCATTTGCCAATTTTAAATCTACCAAATTAATGTCATTAAATGTGGAGTTGGAAATAAGAATTTCTATTCATGGTTGATTGAATGCACAAATGAAGAACCCATGGGTATGAGGGTGGACTGAAACATTTTATAAGGGACTTGGGCGTCTGCAGATTTTGGTATGGGGAGAAGGGTCCTGGTACCAATTCCTTATGGATACTGAGGGATGACTATCCAGCTTTTGTAAAGGTAACTATATAGGCTGATGGGAAGTTATATGCATAGTAACAGATATTTTGCCTTAAATATAACTATTAATTATTTTCAAAGCATATTCTCAGTCATTACCTTGGAGTCCTATAAATCTTCTGTGAGATTGCCATGACAGGGGAGATATCAGTTTTATTCTATAGATTAGAAACTGAGAGGTGGTAAATGTAAAGAATTTGTCCAAGGTTGTATTTGTTGTTTGGTTGCTAAGTTGTGTCCAACTCTTTGCAACACTATGGACTGTAGCCCACCAGGCTCCTCTGTTCATGGGATTTTCCAGGCAAGAATACTGGAATGGGTTGCCATTGCCTTCTCCAGGGCATCTTCCTGACCCAGGGATCTAACCCATGTCTCCTGTATCTCCTGCATTGCAGCAGATTCTTTACCATTAAGCCACCAGGGAAGCCCTGACCAAGGTTACACGGCTGTTAAGATGCAAAGCCTGATTTAGAAGTTTCTGGACTACTGCTCAAGTCATTCTTCTTTACTCTGTCCTTCTACTACTTAACAAGCTACAGGATGCATCCAAGGGGAGCTACATGTAAGTGCTGAGGGTATGATACTATGGATGTAGTGAAAGTGAAGTGAAAGTGAGGGTTGCTCAGTCATGTCCGACTTCTTGCGACCCCATGGACTGTACAGTCCATGGAATTCTCCAGGCCAGAATACTGGAGTGGGTAGCCTTTCCCTTCTCCAAGGGATCTTCCCAACTCAGGGACTGAACCCAGTCTCAGGCATTGCAGGAGGCTTCTTCACCAGCTGAGCCACCAGCGATGTAACAAGACGATAATTCTGAGATTAGTTGAAGTACTTCTACAGCCCCAAGTGTTGCCAAGTATAGACAGGTAAAGCATTCATTCCACCCTCACTAGCAGTTATTTTCTAGCCATAGGGAGTGATCAAAAGCTCAAGGAAGACAGTTCAGACAGTGAAAGAAAACTAATGAGGCACTAAAGTCACCTAGAAGAGCTCTAGTAGTAGTAGTAGTAGTTTAGTCCCTAAGTTATGTCCGACTCTTGGCGACCCCATGGACTGTAGCCTGCCAGGCTCCTCTGTCCATGGGACTCTCCAGGCAAGAAAACTGGAGTGAGTTGCCATTTCCTCCAGGGGATCTTCCCAACCCAGGAATCAAACCCAGGTCTCCTGCACTGCAGGCAGATTCTTTACTGACTGAGCTATGAGAGAAGCCCCGAAGAGCTCTAACATGGCATTAGCTCCCAAAGTGTGGTCCCTGAGACAACATCACCAGGGAACTTGTTAGAAATGCAAATTCTTGGGCCTCCCACCCCAGACCTACTGAATCTGAAACTGGTGCTGATATCAGTGATCTTTAATTAACAAGCCCTCCTGATGATTCTGATACTTACTAAAATTTGACAGGAGCCCTCGATCTTCCCCCTCCCCAGATCCAGGAATTGTAGAGAGATTGGGGGAATCTTAAAGAGAAGACTTGGGTGTCTCATTCCAAGCTGACAGTGTTTAAATCAGAAATAACTGGGTAATCACTAATTTGATTGCATTTACTTGAAGTGACTCAATTAAGTTGTCTGCTATTAGCTGGAATTGGGGATTTAAGGTAGAAATTAAGTGTGGTGTAAGGGAAATTAAGATAGATACACTGCATATACACACCTGGGTTTGTGGCTTACAAAATCGAATTTTCTGTGTACACTTTGGATGCACTTAAAATTTTGTTCTGAAATGAACCAAACGATGAAGTGAACATACAGACCTTAATACCTCATGTAGTGTCAGATGGCAGTTTAGTTAACTGAATTGACTCTTTATGCGCAGCTGTGGGTTCGGGATGTAAAGCATATGAAATAGTGAGCTGTGGCAAAATGTGATCCATGCCACTTTTCCTTAGCCTTTGCATGGTAACCCTGCCCCCAGCTCCATGGCTTTGACCTCACTGACCTGACTGTGCTTTGTGGTTCTCCTTCAGCATGGCATATCTCACCATGGTCTTAACTAGTGACCAGCTTATCCCAGACTGCGTGAGATTTTTCTCTGTTTTGAAATGGAAAGTCCCATATTCCTGGAACCTCTGAGTCCTGGACAAACTGGAACAGTTGGTCACCCTAATCTTGACCCACTTAAGTTAAGACCATGACTGGGCATTTCCTCTGCTTCTTTCACTGATGTTGGTTGGTCCTACATCTCTGACAGGCTGATGATTCCAGGTTTTGATGCACTTGGGGAACTCCAGGGCAACTAGTTACTGAGAATCCCTGAGAAACAGTCACTTCTTGAGCTCATAACAGTGTTTGTAGAGGGCATGAATAGTAGTTAGTTTTAGCACCGTGTGAAGTATATCCTTAATGATTTGAAAATGCCTAGTTGTCTATTACTGACACAGCCAGATTACTAACCACAATATATTAAAACTTAGAATCATCTTTTTGCTATTGAGTGGCTTCAATTAAGGAAAATCACTAAGATGGAATTTAAAAGCTTGGATACCTGAAAGTAGAATTTTAAGAAAATTGACCCTGCTACTTGTGGAAACAATACAGAGGTTCTGAGGTGGAAGAGGCATATAAGACATATAACATCCCATGTTATTTTATTTTATTATTTTTTTGGCCATGCCACATGGCATGTGGGATCTTAAGTTCCCTAACCAGAAGGTGAACCTGTGCCCCCTGCAGTGGAAGCGTGGAGTCTTAACCACTAGACTGCCAGAGAGGTCCCCCTTTCACGTTATTTTAGCAGTAGAAATTTTAGTGAAGCAATTAGCACAGTGAACTTGATTGCACATGCTAACAAAGGTCTTTTTAATTAACTTTTTAATAATAGAAGCATCATCAAGTTCTCAAGAGCTATTTACTGCCACAATGATAAGGAGTTTGTGAATACCAATAATAGTTTAATCCCTTAATTTCTATAGTATTCATAATTGGCAAAGCATTTTACCACTCATTTTATTTATCTCTGACCAAGCCCCATTGAGATAGGTGGTTTAATTCCTGATTTACGGGTGAGAAAACTGATGCTCAGAGTGATGCACTGCATGCAAAGACAGGTAGTGAAATAAACTGCAACCAGGACAAGTCTTATGGATCCTTGTGCTCAGTTGCTCAGTTGTGTCTGACTCTTTGCGGCCCCATGAACTATAGCCTGCCCGGCTCCTCTGTCTATGGAACTTTCCAGGCAAGAATACTAGAGTGGGTTGCCGTATCCTTCTCTACTTGTGTTTCCTTAGCCAGTGTGCCTTCTACAGTGCCAGACATACGTGCCTTGGATCACAACTACATAACTCTAGTGTAGTGAGTGGTTCCTCCAGTTTTTCACCAGCACAGTGTAGACTTCAGAAGCTTGCAAAAATGTGCTTTCATTAATCACAGAAAGACAGATCCTCTCAGTGTAGAAGTTTTAGATGAGCATTTGTATCTAACATGGCTGTAAGACTTTGACACCATAATTTTCAGATTCAGTCATCTTCACTGGGAAACCATGAATAAAATCAGGCTGATTGAGGGCCAAAGAAGGCTGAACCAATTAAAGAAAAACCCTGGGAAGCCAGGATTAAGGAGCACAAAGACGCAGATGAGTGAGCTGATGAAATTGCACCCCTCACCGAAAAGCAGCACACTTGCAGTAAAACCCTAGAATGTTAAGCAGTGGGAGTTACATAATCTAATAATTAATTGTCTGTAACTTCCAGGCCTATTGGAGAGGGGTGGAAGACTCCAGAGGCAAATCACCAGCTTTTGAGGTGGTCAGGAACATTGCCTTAGGCATTCAGCTTTGTAATGGTAATGTTTACAAGTTGTTTTCCCTGGTAGTTTTTAACCCTAGGAATAATAATGGGTATTTTAAGTTTATCTTAAAGATTTCTTTTTTTTTTTTTTTTACAGTTTTTTACACATGGTTGGAAATTGCCTAGTTTACCAAGATACTTTGAAGTGTCAAATTTGGCACCTTTTTCGTATTTTTTTTTCCCTGAAGGGCAAACCCAAAATAAAAGGTGACAGAATATCCCCAGCACACTGGAGAAAAATTAGGATCATGTGCAGGCAGAAAGACACATCCTTTTAAAACAGTTTAAACTGCCATGAGAAATAGAAGGAACCCCATTTTATGTGTGTTGCTTTGAATAGACCCTGCACTCACAAAGGAGGAATATGAATTCTGTCTTGGAAAGGAAGAGGCCCGGCAACCACACAGTGTGAAGGGGAGGTTCGAGAGAGGCTGCCAGCAGATGAAGGCTTTCAGTCACCAGGGGCTGTAGGTTTCGTTTTGATGTACATAAAAGCTGACCAAGGACTTTGTGAAAACTTTGAGCTGCCTTTCTGACCACCTTGGTTTCTTTCCTTCGCCCATAGATCAGCGTCATTGACAACCCTGTTCTTTTCAAGTGGTGAAAGAAGTTAAAAATAAAGTTCTATTTTAGATGTACCTTTGATATTCTTCAAACACATTTCAGATGATAGGAAAGAGAAATAGAGTGATAAATTTTAGCAGAGACCTGGCAAAGTCTTCCTATAGTTTAATCAAAAATGGGCTCAGATTCAAATATATTAAGTTGCCACAAGAGAATGGGAGTGCCTTTTGGGAACAGTTAATAGTTCCCAGAATTTTAATCTACTTTTATCATAATGCAGGGTAAAAGCTCCAAGATAAATAAAGACAAATAACATTTAAAGAAATATTGCATGAAATGTATGAGGCAACACATTTAAAAGGATGTAATCCTTGTACAGCTTGCCTCTTCTGTGACATGTACTGCATGTTTTCTCTGGATAATTTGGACTTCATCCAGGACAGCAGATTCCAGTGTTCCTTATGTCCATGCGATCATTCTCATCTCCTTGGCAGTGTCAGAAGCGATCTTTTAACTTGGAAATTTACAAAGGTAAATACTGCTTAGTATCTAAATGGCTTCCCAGATGGTGCTAGTGGTAAAGCACTGCCTGCCATTGTAGGATACCTAAGAGACTCTCATTCGATCCCTCGGTGGAGAAGATCCTCTGGAGGAGGGCATGGCAGCCCACTTTAGTATTCTTGCCAGGAGAATCCCATGGACAGAGGAGCCTGGTGGGCTGTGGTTTATAGGGTCTCAAAGAGTCAGACATGACTGAAGTGACTTAACACACACATACTTGCAATCACTATTCAGTTAAAACTACCATGATATTCCTCATGATTCTTCCTACTTGGATATTGATGAAAGCCTTAACCAGAAGTGATCGGTTACATTCTTAGATTTCAGTTGTGATTTGGGTCTTTTGTTCTGCTGGACTTGCATCGTCTAATGATTTCCTATTCTATACTGCCCTTTCCCCTACTGAAAAAGTACCATTCTTATATTGGAACTTATTAAAAGATTGCACTTATTTGTAATTCACAAGTTATTCAGGTTTCTATTTTTACTGGAAAAATATGAAGAATATTTCATTCTAGTCTCTGAACAGTTGGTGGGAGAATTCCTCTGAGAAAATCTATTTCCTGGACTCTCGAAGTAGCCTAAATTAACTTTCTGCGTCCATCTTGCCCCCATGTGGTTAATTTCTCACACAATAGCCAGAAAGATCTTACTAAAAGTCATATCATGTTACTCTGCTGCTTGTAACTATCCAGTGAATTCTCATCTAGAACAAAATCTAAAATACGTAACCTTCTTCCATAGTGCTGTAAGTGATACACACCCCACATATGCCCTTCTTCATCTGCAAGCCCTCTCCCTTACTTGTTTTACTCCACACTGGCCTCCTTGCGGGTTCTTACATACAGCAAATACAGACCTGCCTCAGGGCCTTTGCATTTCCCTTTCCCTCTTCCCCTAGGTATTTGCAATGCTTGCTACTCCTCTTTCCCTTTAGGTCTTGGCTCATTTGCCATCTTATCATTGAGAACTTCCTTGACTATCTGGAATTTAATAGCATCACTACTACCTTAGATATAGTCAGGATTCAAACCATGAAAGCTTTACTGTAGAAATTAGATGTCTTTAGGAAATCGAGGGCTTCCCAGGCCCTCAAATTGAAAAGTCCTGTCTAGGGCCAAGGAGACCCTTAGCCAGGACACAACATGTTGTTAAGTTCAAGGTACCAATACTTTCTTCTCAAGCTTTACTGTTGATCACTTATACTTCTTTAGCTATTTAGTTTGTTAATTGCTACTTTATGAAACTAAGCATATACTGAAAATTCAGAGAGCACATCCCTTCTCAAATGAAAATGTAGGATCTGTTAATGTTCTCTTCGGGAATTCCTTCTGGGAAATGCCCCATTGTTGCCATAGTTGCATTTATAGTCTTCCTTGATATTAAACAGAGAAAAGGAATCTTCACTTTCCTGGCTTTTTTTTTTTTTCTTTCTTTTTCTTTCCTGCATTATTTCTGTTCTCCTTGACTCTTAGCTGTTTCAGGAACTTTTCATAGATGTTTCTAAGAGTTAGACTGTGTGGCCTCTTACTTATTGCCTCTTTGTGTTTTCCACTATATGTATGCCAAAGTATCGTAGTAAGACAAAAGAATAAAGAAAAAATGTTTTCTATTAAATTAATGATTTAAAACACAGCACCATCATTCAGTTAAAATTCTAGGTCAACAACACTTTAGTGTAATTTAGCTAGAAGTGTTCTGGTCACTTGGCTCACCCATGGTTATATGCCAAGTTTTGCAATTCCCCAATACTGAATTGCCTGAGTATCATAGTGGTTATGTACCTGACTGGGTGCTGTTACTAGTTGCAGTGTAAGTCTCAACACACATAACAAATAGAATAGTGGAACTTGCTTCTTGGTCCATGAAATGCAATTGTTGTTGTTCAGCCACTCAGTTGTGTCCAATTCTTTGCAACCCCACGGACTGCAGCATGCCAGGCTTCCCTGTTCTTCACCATCTCCCAGAGCTTGCACAAACTCATGTCCATTGAGTTGGTGATTCCATCCAACTATCTCATCCTCTGTCATCCCCTTCTCTTCCTGCCTTCAATCTTTCCCAGCATCAGGGTCTTTTCTAAT
Organism: Odocoileus virginianus; assembly: GCF_023699985.2. Taxonomy (NCBI): domain Eukaryota; kingdom Metazoa; phylum Chordata; class Mammalia; order Artiodactyla; family Cervidae; genus Odocoileus; species Odocoileus virginianus. Next base: position 85,983,259 of record NC_069674.1, on the reverse strand, counting down.
TTTTCGACTCTTTGCATCAGGTGGCCAAAGTATTGGCGCTTCAGCATCAGTCCTTCCAATGAACATTCAGGACTGATTTCCGTTAGGATCGACTGGTTTGATCTCCTTGCAGTCCAAAGGACTCTCAAGAGTTTTCTCCAACACCACAGTTCAAAAGCATCAGTTCTTTGGCACTCTAGCTTTTACATATATGCCATAAGGAGGTGCTATGATATGAGCAGGGGATAAAGCAGAGTATGGGTCTATCTGGAAATTGTGATGCTTCTATCATATAACCAACCTCTGTTATATAACACCAACTCAGTTCTGGGACTTCTGCAAAATTTAGAGAATAGTATGAATTGAGTTTTAGTTTATGACCTTTGAAGACCTTACTTTCAACTACTAGGGTGCTCTACCTACTTCAGACCCTTCTGAGTTATGTGTTTCTTCTCAGTCCGTGATAAGGGGTCCATTGGACTGTCTGTCTTTTCTCAGTACAACGCTCGGTCACATTCTCTGACTTAAAATTTCCTATTATTGTTTTCCTTTGAGGGGATCTCTGAATATATAGTCCAGAGTAGTATATGTAAGGATTTGATACATCCTGATGAAGAATTGAAATTGTAAGATTTATAATTATTCTTTTCTTATCATTAATACATGCACTATTTTTGCATGAGAAGAGTTTTCTCAGATACTTATAAGCCCTAAGTTATAGGCAGAAGCAGGAATCTAACTGATTTGTTTTGAGAAAAAAATTGCTGGATAGGAAATTTAGGGATATAAAGTTGAGTTTAAACCCCTGGGATGATCTAATTTGATAAGGTATTACCATTAATCTATGATATTTTCTCAATTTTCTTGTGTTCTTCCTCATTTTCTTCCTTAGAGAGGAATTTATGGCATTTATACCATTGTCTAGTCTTCAGGAATGACAATAATTATTTTCTCTTTAATCTGTGTTTCAGGGTGACATCAGGATGAAGTTTGTGTGCTAATCATGGCTTTTTATATGTTTCTTTTTTGCCTTCTACTTTCCCCCCTATATCCTCAACTTCAGATTCTTTTCTCAGATTTTCCTTTAATGTTTCTATTGGCTCCAAAGTCTATGTAGTACAGTTCTTATGAATCTCTTCATCTATTATGTACCTTTAGAATATGAGTCTTATTAGAAAAAGTAAATTTATCTGTTTCACATTTTGTTGACCAAGAAGACCTTCATGCTCTGTTGTTAAATGGAATAAAAGGGCATAGAACAGTATATGTTGGGTGATTCCGTTTTTTTGAAAATAAATATTTTATTTTAACTGCTTATCTATGAAAAGATATAGAATGTTAATATCAAAATATTGACTGTGATTATTTGAGAGTGGTTGGAATTTTAGTGTTTATAATTTTCTCTTTTTTTTTCAGTATTTCATTCATTCACCCTTTATATTTTTATTTTTGAATTTTTTATATTATTAGTGTTAAAAACAAACATTAAGTGGAGAACATAAAAAAAGGAAAGCTCTATGGACATGAATAAATGTGAACTCTGCTGATTATTTTGTTTAACTGATGGGGCTATGAAATTCTCTTACCTTTATTTTTATCAGTTGTGAGTACTGGAAATCTAATGCCTGCTTCTTCTAAGCTTCGTAGGCATGAATTATATCTTCTTGATAAAGTTAGAAAGGCCCCTTTTTTTGCCAAAGTGATCAAAGAAGGAATTTACTTTGGATATCCATTGCGACTTTACGTGGACCTGGGGAAGACACAATTAAACAGTGATTATTTCCAGCCTTGAGTAAGTCTTAGTAGAATGGCATTGCTTCTTCCAGACTTTACTTGGGGTGGAAGCAATTCTGTTGCTAACTGAGTAGTCCCCACTTGGGAGTGTCATGTTGAATCTGTCCTAAATGATATGACAAAAGCCAGAAAAATGAGATTGGGTAGGCTAGGCTAAGATCTAGGCTAGGCTAAGATCAACTCTTCCTGCCACCCAAACTTTTGTTTTGTTTACTTGAATGAAATATGGAGCTATTTTAAATTCCTGTGTAACTCAGTGGTATCAATAAAATGCAGCCTAGTTAAAAAATATATTTTATTTTTCCATTTGTGATTGCATTAAGCTTCTGTGAAAATGGAACACACCAGTTTCACAGCAGGAGAGGATAGATATAGCAAGATTAGAAAGGCAAGATGTTCAGGATTAGACGGATCTGTATGGCTGAAAGTGAGGTAATGATAATGATTATGTGATAATAGTACTGTTGTGCTGTTTTATGAGGCAGTAATCCAGCTCCCAAAGCAGATAAACTGTGGGGGTGAAGGCTGAGTTTATCCCATGGAGGGCAATAGATTGTTGCTGAATAACCCAGCATGACAGGAAGGCTTTTTCTTTTTTGAAGCAAGGGCTTAAAAGTAAGTTTTAAAATAAAATGAGTAACTTCCCAAATATGAACAAGTGAACAGCCGAGCAACAGTAAAAGAAAAGCAAATTTTGCAGGAGGGTGGGGGCTCAGGGGGTGGAGATGCGATTCTTTTTATGCAACAGAAACTGGAGTTCTAGTAATAAGAGACAAAATTTCCAGGACCCAAAATAAAAACAAAAACAAAACCTCACTACCATACTTATTGGCAGTTGAAGTTGTATTTTTCTAGAGAAATATTAAACAACTACTGCAAAAGGCAAACAGATTCCCATTCATCTTATTTTAAGTCATTGTTCTTTCAAGGCTTGACAGTTACTATGTGGAAGGGGCTACATTACTTGTAAAAGCAGTTGCAGACAAATGGCATGTTATCCTCAGTTTCTGTGAGCGTACAGATCAGTACTGCTTAATAAAATGTTGAAAGAGCTCAGTCTTCAGTTTTTTTCTTGTAACCAAAATTGACAGTAAGACAAATCTCAGTCTTGAGTCTTCCTTCTTCCCACATGTATATAAGCATGTTAAGGCTTATTTGGTTCTGGAGGGGGAATGGGATTTAATTCTCAAGCTGTGTTGGTCATCCCTCCTGGACTCTTCACTTAGGCATATGGTGTCAGTTCAGTTTGTGTGGCTTCACTGGCAGCTGGTTTCATTCTGGGACAGCTGGGAAAATGTTGCTTCAGCTCCCAAAGCTTTAGTGCTTAGTACAGGCTCTTTCCCCATCATAGGCTGCCAGCAGGCGTCCTCTTGTGGTATTGTCCCCTCAGAAGTCTTGCTATCAGATAGATGCATCTTATATCCTCTTATATCCTGTAAAATTGCAATCCTTATCTTCTCTAAATATGTGGAAACTATTAGACCACCCCCCCTACCCCGCCTCCCGTCCCCCCCCCCCACCCCCCCTGGCAGAGGATAGGGCCATTTCTAACACCAAGCTTTCATTTGCTCCTCTGTTTTCACACACAACTCTAGCTCAGTAGATTTGGTCTCCCAATGTGAAGGCCCCATTAGGATTTGTCTTGGGGGCACTCAACTATCTGGACCTTCTTTTTTAAGACTAATTCAGGATTACCAACTACAAGGATACTGAGGTTGCTTTTAAGGCCACCGTCTAAAGGATGTGAAGATGAAAAAAAAATATTTACAGAGTGCATGTGTGTAGCAGGCACTATCTGGGCACCTGGAATCGATCACTGAGCACAGCAGACAATGACTGCCCCCATGGAGCTTTCATATGAGCAAAGGAGACAATAAACAATACATGTATTCAAAAGTAAATTATCAGTGTGTTAGAAAATAGATGTTGCGGGGGGAAGAAGGTGGAGTGGGATGAGGGAGGTAAAGAGCAGTTTGCTGTATTAAATAGAATGATCAGAGTTGACCTCACTGAGCATGTAGTATTGAACAAACACTTAAAGGTGAAAGAGAGTTAGTCAAGTGGGTATTTAAAGCAAACATGGTTCTGGGCAGAGGAAAAACAATTAGAGCAAAGGTTGGAAGTGTGTTTGGTATTTTAAAAAATTGTGGCAAAATGCATATAACATAAAGTTCACCATTTTAATTGTATAGTTCAGTGGCATTTAGTGCATTCACAATGTGGAGACATCACTACTATCTAATTCAAGAATGCTTTCATCACCGACAAAGGAGACTTCATACGCATCAAGGAGTCACCCCCCATCCTCCCCTCTGTTCCCCTGTCCCAGTCTCTGGCAGCCACTGCTTCTGTCCATGTGTGTGTGGGCATTTTGAGGAAGACCAGGAAGCTAACATGGGCGAGAGCACAGTGAGTGAAAGGAAGCTTCCTGGGGAGAAAGTCAGTGAAGTAGCAGAGCTGAGGCCCTTTCCAGCCATTGTAAGTACTACGACATGTACTCTGAGTGAAAGAAAGAACCATTCCAGAATTTTAAACCAAGGGATTGAAATCTCCTGGAAGAGTAGATTGAGGGGAGTGTGTGTGTGTGTGTGTGTGTGTGTGTGTGTGTGTGTGTGAAGGTGGAAGGAAGAAGACTAACTAAGAAGATGATGGCTGAGGCAAGGTTGGCCATTGTGAAGTACTTAGAAGGGGCTGAATTCTAGAAATATTCTGAAGCTAGGGCCAACAGGACTTTCTGATGATTTGGACTTGGGGTGTGATAGAAAAATGACATCAAGCATTGCTCCAGGGATTCTGACCTTAGTGATGAGAAGGATGAAGTCGCCATCAACTGCGAGGAGCAGGCTGCAGCTGGGGCAGGTTTGGGGGTCAGGGAGTATCAAGTAAGCGGTTTCGTTAGGGTGAGTCTGAGATGTCTGTTCACCCAAATGAAAAAGGTCAAGCAGATGGTTAGATGTGTGTGTGTGTAGTTCTGGAAAGTGGCCTGGCCTAGAGTAGAGATAAAAATTGGGGAGTTATTAGTATAGACATGGTGTATAAAAGCATGAGAGTGGAAAAAGTCTCTAGGGAACTGACGTGAACAGATACTGAGAAGAGGCCAAGTGTTAAGCACTGGGGTATCTCCTCCTTAACGACGAGGGGCACAGAAGTCCCTGATAGAAGGAACCAAGGTGGGAGGAAGTTCATGACCATGTCATGTTTTGGGAACCAAGTGAAGAAAGTGAACCACTTGGGAGAGTGTCTGTCGTCAGCTGCATGAAATGCTGTTGAACTGACTGAATCCAGCACTGTGTGAGGCAGCTTTGCTTGTGTGATTAGCTTGTAAGTCAGATTGGAAAGGGTTTAAGGGAGAATGGGGAAAGAGGAACTGAAATAGTGAGTAGAGACAAATATTTGAAGGATTTTCTTGGAAAAGACGGAGAAGGCAATGGCACCCCACTCCAGTACTCTTGCCTGGAAAATCTCATGGATGGAGGAGCCTGGTCGGCTGCAGTCCATGGGGTCGCTAAGAGTCGGACAGGACTGAGCGACTTCACTTTCACTTTTCACTTTCATGCATTGGAGAAGGAAATGGCAACCCACTCCAGTGTTCTTGCCTGGAGAATCCCAGGGACGGGGGATCCTGGTGGGCTGCCGTCTATGGGGTTGCAGAGTTGGACACGACTGAAGCGACTTAGCAGTAGCAGCTTGGAAAAGAGTTGAAAGAAATGGAGTTGTACCCCCTTCTTCAGCTCCTCTCTTTTACTAGAAATCTTAATCATCTCTTATTTTATAATTATAGAATTACATAGTGAATTCATGGGAGTGATACTTTTCTCTGCAAAGTATTGTTTCATTTTATTCCCCACAGATTTTCAGGACATTTAAAAAGAAACATCAGTTTATGAGCAAGATAGTGAGGGGTAAGAAACAAATCTAAGGGAAGAGAAGATTCTCCTTCTGTTGCTGCTTAGTCACTCAGCCGTGTCTGACTCTTTGGGACTGCATAGACTGTGACCCACCAGGCTCCTCTGTCCTCTGGATTCTCCAGGCAAGAGTACTGGAGTGGGTTGTCATTTCCCTCTCTAGGGGATCCTCTTGACCCAGGGATCAAACCCTATCTCTTGTATCTCCTGTGTTGGCAGGCAGATTAATCACTAATAATAAACCTAGTGTTTTACAGGCTAAAATGCTTTTTAAAAACTATCCAGTAAAGAGTTTGTTTATGTAATTCTTATAGGTTAGTATATAACTATTTTGACAAAAAAATAAGAAAATTTGGGAAATCTAAAAGTCATGGTGAGAATCTGAATAGTTTTTCTTCTCAGTCCCATGGAAAAACAGGACATTATATGCAATGCTTATTTTAAGGCCTTTACTTTACTTATTTAGGTCCATAAAAATGTGTTATGTATAACTTAGCTAATAAAGTTTTGTCTGGGATAATTAAAAATTTTAAAATACAGTATATTAAGGAAGCAATTGCAAATTTACTAATTGAATTTTCTATTTGATGTTTCTAATTTTTTAAAATCATAAATAGGGTTCTAAAGTTGCTGAGGTGAAAATAATTTAACTTTTCTTACATGTTCTAATAATTGAAAAGCAGATGAACCCTGGATGACTATTAACAGTAGTATTACAAAAAATGTACTGTTTGAACTAGTTTTGTGCTCTAATGAAATTAAAAAGCTCCAGCTTTCTAAAAAGTAGCTGTACAAAAAAGGGGAGGAAATCCTTACATTCACTGGACTTGCTGTTTTGACATGTTGCTTGGTTGAATTGGTTTTGCAGCTTTTGAGTTCTCACCTCTCACAGTATCTTCTGGTGCACTGTTTCAGGGTAGGCTTGTTCCTTTATCCACTGAAGTGCCCAGTGAGTGTTTATAAATGATAAAAGACAATTTTATGGGTGTCTGGGAACTGAGGATTTTACTGGATTGAGGCATGCTACTCTGCTCTTTCATTTGATAATTGTTTTGCAACCTGAATATTTCAAATTAAGGTCAGTTTCTTGAATCTACTACATGAGATGCAGGAGGCCACAATATGAGATTCAAGAGAAGTCTTAGATAAATGGTTCTGCAAAAGCTTTCTCACTACGTCATGGGAAGGAGAGTCCATTTTATTGGATATGTAGTATGTGCCAAGCATTGTATTAAATGTTGTGATGCAAAGATGAGGATTCCTTCATTAAGTCAACGTATATTAAGCATGGTTTATGTTATTCAAACGTCTATCTAAAGACAGTCATTCTGCGATATTTCTTGCATTGTGATTTAATCAAATACACAATGCTGTGCTACCAAACATCACTTTCATTTCTAGTTTTGAATCTAAGATTCAGACTTACTGCAGCTGAAATCTTAGTGATACATTTGGGGAAAAAGCTATTGCATCTGTTATCATAAAATTCAACAGAAAAAAGCAAAAGACAACCCTTAGAATGGGAGAAAATCTTTGCAGATGAAGGAATCAATAATATTCCAATATTTTGATAATAATCAAAATATACAGACAGCCCATGTATCTCAATATATACTAAAAAAATAACCCAGTCAAAAAATGGGCAGAAGATCTAAACAGACATTTCTCCACAGAAGACATGCGTATGTGCTCAGTCATGTCCGACTCTTGACACCCCAATGGACCGTTGCTCTGGAGTGGGTTGCCATTTCCTCCTTCAGGAGATCTTCCCCACCCAAGGATCGAACCCACGTCTTCTACCTCTCCTGCATTGGAATGTGGATTCTTTTACCACTGAACCACCTGGGAAGCCCAATTATAGATGGTCAAAAAGCACAAGAAAAGATGCTAAACATTACTGATGATTAGAGAAAAGCAATTCAAAATACATTGAGGTATCACCTCACACCAGTCAGAATGGCCATCAGTGAAAAATCAACAAATGACAAATACTGGAGAGGGTGTAAAGAGAAGGGAATTCTCCAACACTGTTGGTGGGAATGTAAATTGGTACAGCCACTATGAAGAACAATATGGAAGTTCCTTAGAAAACTAAATATAGAGTTACCATATGATTCAACAATCCTACTCCTGGGCATATACCTGGAGAAAACCATAATTTCAAAAGAAATGTGCACACCAATGTTCACTGCAGCACTGTTGAAAGTAGCCAGGACATGGAAGCAATCTAAATGTCTATCAACAGCAGAATGGATAAAGAAGATGTGGTATATAAATGCAGTGGAATATTACTCAGTCATTAAAAGAACAAAATAATGCCATTTGCAGCAACATGTATGACTTAGAGATTGCCATACTGAGTGAAGTAAGTCAAACACAGAAGGATAAATATCATGTGATAATTGATTATAACTGGAATCTTAAAAAAAGGTATGGTGAACTTATTTACAAAGTAGAAGTAGTGTCATGAATGTAGAAAACGAACGTACGGTTACTAGGGGATAAAGGGAGGAAGGGATAAACTGGGAGCTTGGGACTGACATATATACACTCCTATATATACAGATATAGATAACGAGTAAGAACCTGCTGTATAGCGTGGGGAACTCTCCTCAGTACTCTGTAATGACCTGTATGGGAATAGAATCTAAAGAAAGAGTGGATCTGTGTAACTGATTCACTTTGCTGTACACCTGAACCTAGTAAACATCGGAAATTCAATGTACGCCAATAAAAGTTTTTTACAACCTCAGAACAAGCTTAATTTTTTTTAATATTTCATATTCTTCATATTTCCCTACTTTAGGATGTATTTTTTAAAAATAGGCAAAAACTTAATGGCTTTTAAATAGAATACAGAATATTTTCGTAAAATCTTTCTAATGTATCTGTTTTTTGAGTGGATAGTTGTACATGTGAGTGGTTATTTCTTAAAGTACCTTCAAGTGGGTAAACATCTTAGTGTTTGCTGTTGCTTACAGCCATTTACCCCCCCACCCCCAAATTGTCCTTATCAATGAATAATCTTTCTATTTTTCTGAGAGAAAACATCAATTAAGTAACTCAGTAATTAGGTACTAGTGTCTTTAAGATTTCTTTTTAGTCAGGTAATCTTCCTTAAAAAAAAAAAGGATTATGCTCTCTCTGCAAGTAGAAAACTATAAGAGGTTGTACATATTTTTAAATAAGGATTTAATCCATTATTAATAGGCCTACTAATTTTAGGCAAAATTCTCTAGCAATTGATGAAATCCAGTGAAAACTAATATTTTTCTAGCTCTGAAGTAGGTAGTAATCTAGTGAGAACATAAAAGCACACATTATTTAGATAGAATTGTCAGTAAGATCTTAATAATGGGAGCAGTGATGGACTATTGAAATAGCAAGGAACATGCGTTCTGTATTTAGATATGATACTTCTGTAAAGTTTTGAAAATGTTTTATCTCTTTGAATTATCACATTATTGAAGTTGGGATGTACCTATTTAAGAAAAAGTGGGAAGATTAGAAGAGAAAACAGCAGTGAGTTTAGAGGCAGAATCTAGAAGGAAGTAATCATTTACTCCCAACTAGGATGTTAGTATCAATAAAACAGAATACATTTCCTGGGTAACCAAAAACACACCTTGCGTGTTCTTCCAGTATGGTCTGAATCTTCAGCAAAAGGCGAAGAGGATGCTTCTTACTCAATAGCCTTTCAGCTATTATGTGCCTGAAAACCGTCAGTTGCTGTTGGTGGTTAATACTTGTCTTTCCATCATCTCTTTGTTCTCACTCCTAATAATGGGCTTAATGTGCACTTCCTTTGATAATTTATCTCCAACAAGAAGGCAAGATTACTACTCTGTACCTTTAACACGTAGCTGAGGGCATGACATATAGTCAGTGCTCAATAAATATTTTTCAGTGAATGAGTTACTGCCCAGATATCAAAGCCTTCACTGTGTTAAGTTCCAGGGTAGAATTTAGGGTATGTAGAGGGCAGAAGGTTCTAAGAGCAAATTTTTGTGATACTAGTGAAAGCAAATGGAAGCTACATTGGCAATTGGTCCCTCAAACCTTTTAAGGTAGGCCTTTACCTGCAATTAAAAAAAAATGATGGACATCTTGTAATGTGTTAAAGTGATGCTGTCACCTTCATTCATAAAATTTCCATTTAGTGTATAAGCTTTAAAAATTTGAGTGGAAACAGGTGAATGACTTTGTATGTACCTGTGTGTGCCTTGCAATTTTAGATATCTACCAATTCTGCAAACTACTATGAAGTTACCATCAGAAACACACTTTATTATAATTGCAGTATGAATTGAAGGAAATTATGTACCCTATGGCCTTCCCTAATAGCTCAGTTGGTAAAGAACCTGCCTGCAATGCAGGAGACCCGGGTTCGGTCCATGGGTAGGGAAGATCCCCTGGAAAAGGAAATGACAACCCACTCAAGTACTCTTGCCTGGAGAATTCCATGGACAGAGGAGCCTGGCAGGCTACAGTCCATGGGGTCACAGAGTCAGACACAACTGTGTGACTAGCTTTCACTTTCACTTTTTTCATGTACCCTATATACATTTATGTCCCTTGCAAGTACAGTTTCCAAAAACAATTCATTGAATTTTCATATTCCTCTAGATTTTCACTTTTATCACTGTCATCTAAAAAAATATCTACAAACCATTTTACATGCCAGTAAGTTGGTCTTGAGAACATTCAGTATTTATCACCACAGAGCAGTACAAACTAAGTAAAAACTAGTCTGCTTTCATGAGGTTGATGTTTCGATAAGAAGTTGGACCAAAAAATTGTGAAATATGTGAGGTCATCAACAAGAGAAATGTGTAACTACAAGCAGTTGCAGAAATCCTCAAATCCAGAGTGGTGGTTTTAGATCAGGTGTCTGATAGCTGAGGACTGTGTAAACTTCTCCTCTCTTCATGGATGATAAACACTATTTGCTGTACCATGAAAATGTAAACATTATATATTCATACATTAGACTCAGTATAACGATACAAGGGTAGTTTAACTCTATGTCCTATAAAATGAATTTACCCTATCCCATGTATAGGACATTTATTTATGTGTATATGCAGTGTGTTAAAAAGCAAAGACATCACTTTGCCAACAAAAGTCCATATAGTCAAAGCTATGGTTTTTCCAGTAGTCATGTTCTAATGTGAGAGTTGGACCATAAGGAAAAATGAGTGCTGAAGAATTGATGCTTTTGAACTGTGGTGCTGGAGAGAAGACTCTTGAGAATCACTTGGATAGCAAGGTGACCCAACCAGTCCATCCTAAAGGAAATCAGCCCTAAATGTTCATTGGAAGGACTGATGCTGAAGCTGAAACTTCAATACTTTGGCCACCTGATACAAAGAGCCAACTCACTGGAAAAGACCCTGATGCTGAGAAAGAATGAAGGCAAGAGGAGAAGGGATGACAGAGGATGAGATGGTTGGATGGCATCACCGATTCAATTGACATGAACTTGGGAAAACTCTGAGAGATGGTGAGGGACAGGGAGATCTGGCATGCCACAGTCTATGGGATCACAAAGAGTTGGACACAATTTGGCGACTGAACAACATCAACAACAATATATATCCTGTATACGCTTCCCAGATGGCTCAGTGGGTAAAAAAATCTACTTACAGTGCAGGAGAAACAGAAGATCTGGATTTGATCCCTAGATCAGGAAGCTCCCCTGGAGAAATGCATGGCAACCCACTCTAGCATTCTTGCCTGGAGAATCCCATGGACAGAGGAGCCTGGTGGGTTACAGTCCATAGGGTCCCAAAGAGTTGGACATGACTGAAGCGACTGAGCACACACATATATCCTGTGGTACATGAAACACAGTCAAGAATGATTTTAAAAATACCAAAAGTAAGAATACCTTACTGTTGCCATGTTTGGAAGGCACTATATAGCCCACTACTTAACACTTTAAAACTTATTTCTTTGTCTCCTTAACTAGCCTGCTTAACACCAAAACACACTGATAGAGACACTTAACAGATTATGAAAGGCAATGATATATGGGAAATTAGTACCAGAAATCACAGGCTTTGTTTGTAAAATATTTATTAAAAAAGAATCATTCATGTTTAAATTAGGATTTGGATATAACTAATAAACCCCAAATCTTGATCAGTTCAGTTGCTCAGTAGTGTCTGACACTTTGCGACCCCATGGACTGCAGAACACCAGGCTTCTCTGTCCATCATCAACTCCCGGAGGATGCTCAAACTCATGTCCATCGAGTCGGTGATGCCATCCAACCACCTCATCCTCTGTTGTCCCCTTCTCTTCCTGCCTTCAATCTTTACCAGCATCAGGGTCTTTTCCAGTGAAGTCAGTCCGGTTCTTCTCATCAGGTGGTCAAAGTACTGGGGTTTCAGCTTCAGCATCAGTCCTTCCGAAGAATATTCAGGGCTGATTTCCTTTAGGATGGACTGGTTTGATCTCCTTGCAGTCTAAGGAACTCTCAAGAGTCTTCTCCAACACCACAGTTCAAAAGCATCAATTCTTTGGCATTCAGGTTTCTTTATAGTCCAGCTCTCACATTCATACATGACTACTAGGCAAACCATAGCTTTGAGTAGATGGACCTTTTTCAGCAAAGTAATGTCTCTGCTTTTTATTATGCTGTCTAGGTTTGTCATGGGACTGTTTGCCATGATCTTCATTTTTTGAATGTTGAGTTTGAAGCCAGCTTTTTCATTCTCCTCTTTCACCCTCCTCAAGAGGCTCTTTAGTTTCTTTCACTTTCATCAAGGGGCTCTTTAGTTCCTTTTCACTTTCTTCCATAAGGGTGGTGTCACTGCTTTTCTAAGGTTATTGATATTTCTCCCGGCAATCTTGATTCCAGTTTGTGCTTCATCCAACCCGGGATTTCTCATGATGTACTCTGCATATAAGTTAAATAAGCAGGGTGACAATATACAGCCTTGACATACTCCTTTCCCAATTTGGAACCAGTCTGTTGTTCCCTGTCCAGTTCTGACTGTTGCTTCTGGTCTGGTATTCCCATCTCTTGAAGAATTTTCCACAGTTCGTTGTGATCCACACAGTTAGAGACTTTGACATAATCATTAAGGCAGTAGATGTTTTTCTGGAACTCTCTTGTTTTTTCTAGAGCTCAAACTGCCAAAATCAAAGCTTTATAGTTTAATATAATAAAGGATTATTGCTCTCCACATCACCATCAATTCAAGTTAGTGTTGGTGGTAGTGGGGCAGATTTTGGGAGCTTTTGCTGTCCTCAGTTATTTAGGAATCCTGGCTTCTTCCACTGAGTGGCTTTGGTGTCAAGAAAGGCTTGGCACTCCCGGTGGATCCTTTGCACCTGGCCTGTAAACAAGAGAGGGCAATAAGGAGTGCATTAAAGTGTATTACTGTAATCCAGATCTGGAAATGCTAGCCATCACTTTGACCACCTTTTCTGGCCGTAATTTAAGCACATGGTTCCACCAAACAATCCTGGGAAATGTAATCTAGTCCTTTGCCCTGGAAGAAAAGGAAACAGGTCTCGGAAAGCATGGCCTCTGATGCAGTGTTTAAACATTCTGCATTGATTTAAAACTTCCTGATCATTTGAAATACTTCAGAGGTTTACAACTTAAAGTCAGTGGAACATATGAAAAATGACCAAAAAGTAGCAAGGAGGAAGACATATTAAATTAATTGGCTGATGTGGAAGCGGCTATATTTTAAAAAGTGACTATCCAAAGACAGTTCAAATGGAAATGAAAAGTGACAAATTCAGTGCTTCAAATCTTAATCTAAATGTGATAGTGTAAAAGACTTACATCTATATTTGGGTATTGCCATTAACTGAACATGCATCCTTGAGCCATTCACTTAATTACCCTCAGATTTGATTGCAACATCTGAAAAATAGAGATGAGACTAACATTTGTTTGCATCCTTGTTTTGAAGCAAACAAAATAATATATATGAGAGTTTTATAAAATATTCATTGCTAAACAAGTTTTATTTCAGGCTACTTGCATTAAGGAAAGATTACCTCCAAGACTGCTCCTGTCATTCACCTATGACTCATGAATTTCATTTGGCATAGAGTAGCAGAGGAAAGTCTTTCAAATATTGTAAAATCTAGGTTTATCTGAGGTAACCTTTGCTGCTTGTAGGAAGTATGTGGCTGAGTAATAGTTCAAAAATAGCAAGTTATTTTGAGGAAGAACATATGTTCTTCAACAAATAAAATAAGTGTTCTGGAGAATAATTTTACAGCATATTTAATCACACATCTAAAATAATTTGAATCTTATAGTTCAGAGCACTCTGTACTTTGATACGAATTTTGAAGTGCTTTATTAAGTGCAGTAGTACCAAGTCGAGTACTATTATGTAGAGTTGAATTTTATGAGTAGCTCTTATCATCCTCTGTGAAGGAGACTATGCCATGAATAATCAAAACTGGAATACACAGACTAAGCAATTTATGCATTTAACATGTGTTTTGAAAACTTTTGAATGTAAGCTTACACACACACACACACACACACACACACACATAAATGGTAGTTGCGATTAAAAGAGACTTATTTCATAAGTCAAGTAAATAGTCTTTTCTACTTCTGGTGACCTGCTAATGCACATCTACCAGGAATTCACTGATAGGTTCATTCAATAGACATTTGAAGACTAAGTTGTAGGGACTAGGTAGGTGTCTATAGGATATTAATAAAAAGTAACTGTAACTTTCTTCATGAAGTGAATCAGTTGGCAGATATTTTATACAGAAAAAAATGTGATCAAAGATTTTCCTTACAAAATCAGGTATTTTTTAAGGAGTAAGGAGCAGATTATAAGTAGTATGAATGTGGCAGAGTGAGATTCCTTTCTGTTTGGAGAACAGGGAAAGACAATGCCAGGAGGAAGGAACATTTTCATTGGTTCTTGAAATATAGCTAGGATTTAGTGTGTGATAGACATGAGTAGTACTTCAGGCAGGGAACATGGCACGAGCAAGACAACGGGATGGTAGAGGAGCTATTGGCAATGAGTAAAAGGATTCATTTGTCTGGAGAATGAGATTCTTAAAAGAATTTGAGAAATCACTAAGCTTGAAAATATATTGTGGCCATGAGCTAGATAGCTTTAAAAGTCAACATATTAGAAAAAAGCCAGGCAGCTTTATGGACAACTTGGATGAGACACTGATGAGTGGCTACAATGAAGTAAAGTTATTAAGAGAGCTTTGAAAGCATTATTAAAAAAAATTTTTTTTTCATTTATTTTTATTAGTTGGAGGCTAATTACTTTACAATATTGCAGTGTTTTTGTCATACATTGAAATGAATTGCCAGGGTTGACTTCATAATTTTACTTGACTCTTAAGAATCCTTGTCATCTTAGCAAATCAAGGGCTTTTCTTCTCTTAATGACTTAAAGAGCTATTTTTTTTTTTTGCCCCAGACTTTTTATTTCTTACTACTGTGTTGAGTGTCCAAGATTATTGTGCAATGACCCCTATTTTAAGGTTCCTATATAGAAAGAGTCATGTGTTACTTAGTAAGCAGAAAGTAACATTAATTCTGACTGCATGGAAGGCAGGATGCTAGGTAAAACTTTACTCAAAAACACAAAAATATAATGTTATAGTAAAAACACTGAATAGCATTCGGGAGATAGAAAAAGTTAGTATAGAAGATAAATTCTGTCAGAGTTCAGAGTTGTGATTAGATTTCAGAGAAAATAAGTGGGAGAATTGCAAGGTCTCTTAACCTCCAGACTGAGTGGTGAGATTGACAGCGTATCATCAGAGAATTTCAAGCATTTCAGGCAGCCAATGACAAGCCATTTCTACCTTTCCAGCATTCTGTCTTACTGCTCTCAGATTATCCATTTCCATCAATAATGGAAATGATGGTGATGATTTTGGAGACCTGATTTTCTTAAAAGTAATTTGAAGTCAACAAATAAAAATGTTAGTTAGCTGCTTTATAGTTTTTACAACAGATAATGGCAGAATGTTTAAACTGTGATGCGTGTTTTCTGCTTCTTAAAAGATGTCATTTTCCCCCCTTTCTACTTCCATTTCTCTCTTATTTTGTGTTGTTATATTTTAAGTCTGTTTAAAATATATAAATGTAACAACCCAAAGGGCAAAATTTAGGTAAATAAATGTCAGTAAAAATAAGGGAAGAAAAGAATGGATGAATTATTGAAGATAAGGTTGTGCATAAGATCCGAGAGGTACTACTCATTTTCTGTAAATAAAGGTCCCACATAACGGTCTCTGAGTTCTCTAGCAGCCGCAGAAAATAAGGAAAGACCGTAGATTTATAAGATTGATATTGTCTGCAGTATAAGATCAAGCCAGTTTTTCAGAAGCAGCACCACTCTTCTAGTACCAAGTGCAGGGAGAAATCTCTGTGACTGGTCCTAGGAGAGAAGCCCCACAGCAAACAGTAAATAATGAATATCCTCAAACATATCCTAACAAGTCAATAGGACAAAGGTTGTTTTAGGACTTTAAAAAGTACTCTTTTATAATGATTTTGGCTGATTGTTTAATGCCTAAGTAGTGTCTGGGAGAACACTTCTATGGAAGCAAGAAAATGAATACCAGACACAAACTGTGAGTGATTTTGAGCTCAGGCAATGAGAGTGTGATTTGCTGACTAGCCATTTCAGCATCACCTGGGGACTTGTTAGATATGGGCTTTCAGATCCCATCTCAGATCTGCTGAGTCAGAATCTTCAGGGATTATTGAGGAATACCAATTGCAAGTATCTCAGATGATACTTACTGGACATTTAGATAATCTTTAATAGATCAAAGGGTATAAACTTTCAGCTATAAGATGAATAAATTCTGGAGATCTTATGAACAACCATGGTGACTATAGTTAGTAATAATGTAGTGTATATTTCAAATTATTTCTCCACACACACACATACACACACACAAAATGGCAACTCTGGAAGGTGATAGCTATGTTAATTAGTTTGATTGTGGTAATTATTTTACACTGTATATGTATATAAAACAAGCATACACACCTTAAATAAACACAATTTTTGTCAAAAATAAAAAAATTCTAAAACATTATTTCTCTTAGCTGAGTTAGACCTTATATATTGTCTCCCTGGCAAAATATGTGAAATAAAAATATATTATTTTATTGATTAAGGCTGGATGTGATGTTTTCTGCATCATCCAGGTAGGAGGAAAGGTTTTAGACATTTGGGTAATTAGTTATTGCCTAATATGTGTGAAGTACTATGTTTAAGTACTTGGGGTTGTAAAGATGAACAAGACATGGTAGTTGTTTTCTAGAAGCAATGTAGCAGGAGACTTTGTTGTAATCAAGTTGACCTGATGAAATAAGAATTACAGGATATAAACAAGGTGTTGTGATAGTTATTCCTATTATACAGATTTTTACAGATGAGTTAACTTGGCTCAGAGAGATCATTTGTCTCAGCTTACAATTGAACTGAAGATCTGTGTGATTTTTAAATCCAGTTTACACTCTAGCTTCTTAAAAGAAAAAAGGAAGAGAAAGCCATTTTAAAAGTGAGAAAATAGATCTTAACATCAGTAGGCTTCTCCATTCCAATTCACTATTCCGACAATGTAATAATTTTGATGCACATCTTTGAAAGCAAGTGCTGTTTTTAGTTAATGTAAACTGGAGTGAATCTTGCAGTTTTCCTCAAGAAATACTCAAGTAGGAATGAAAAGTTTGCCACAATCGAGTGTTATGATTGAAGGAGTTTTTTGTTTTTTTCTAAAATGAACACAAGATTTTATTAATACAGGACAACAACCTATTTTCATTCCTGAGTGCTGTATGAGATTTAGTGAAGTATTGAGTAGTTTGTAGGTCCTCAGTAGATATTGATTGTGGGTCTTCAGTAAGTATTGATTGAATAAAAGAATTTAATATTTACTCTTGAAATCTACCTTGGAGCCCAATTTTACCATGCATGTGGAATGAAAGGAATATATTCATAATTTTAAAAATCTTTAGAATTATTTCTTAGCTCAGTTATCCTTTTTACCAGATATCAGCTCCCCACCTTTAAGCACTTTATACTTCAGTTGGCATAATTTCCCCTACATTATATTGATGTGTGTATTTGTCCTATGTTTCTGCAGTAATGTAGCCTTTTAGAGAAATTGTCTTATTTTTCTTCCCTGCATAGAATCTAGTTAGCACTCAGGAGGCACTCAGTAAATATTTGAATGAACAGTGACTGATGATCACTACAGTAATTATAAGTCAGATTTATTCTAGCAATGTATGACTCTCATCAATTTCAATGGCTACTGTTTAAACCTGGTCAAAGCCTTGCTAATCAAAGGTGTTTTTTGACAATGTCTTTGAGTATTTATGGTAGTGCTATTGAGAAGGCTAGCATTTATTGGCATTTATTCTTTGTCAGGGACTATTTTCAGAGCCTTTTAAAAAATTTTAACTTTATGGCATATAGATGATTTACAATATTGTGTAGTTTTAGGTGTACAGCTATGTGATTCAGCTACACATATAAATAAATATTTCATTCTTTTTTTAAAATTCACAGATTTTTTTTTTCATATAGGTTTTCATAGACTATTGAGTAGAGTTCCCTGTGATAAGCAGTTGGGTCCTTGTTGGTTATCTCTTATATATAGTAGTATATATGTTAGAATTTTTAAAACGTTATATCTCAATTAGTCAGTGTGACAATATCAGGAGAAATTCCTGTTTTCTCTTCTTTGGTGATCAGAAAACTGAATTTATAAGGAATTAAAAATTTATGCAAAGTCATGGAGATAATAAGTGGTGGAGTTGGAATTTGATTAGCTTTTTAATCTGCTTAGTGTACAAGCGTAGGAAAAAGAGTGACTAGGAGATAATGATGACCATTTTATCTACTACTGTGGGCCAGAATCCCTTAGAAGAAATGGAGTAGCCATGATAGTCAACAAAAGTCCAAAATGCAGTACTTGGATACAATCTCAAAAAGGACAGATGATCTCTGTTTATTTCCAAGGCAAACCATTCAGTATCACAGCAATCCAACTCTATGGCCCGACCAGTAATGCTGCAGAAGCTGAATGTGAACAGTTCTATGAAGACCTACAAGACCTTTGAGAACTAACACCCCCCAAAAATGTCCTTTTCATTATAGGGCACTGGAATACAAAAGTAGGAAGTCAAGAAACACCTAGAGTAACAGGCAAATTTGGCCTTGGAGTACAGAATGAAGTAGGGCAAAGGCTAATAGAGTTTTGCCAAGAAAACACACTGGTCATAGCAAACACCCTCTTCCAACAACACAAGAGAAGACTCTACACATGGACATCACCAGATCGTCAACACCAAAATCAGATTGATTATATTCTTTGCAGTCAAAGGTGGAGAAGCTCTATACAGTCAGCGAAAACAAGACCGGGGTCTGACTGTGGGTCAGATCTTGAACTCCTTATTGCCAAATTCAGACTTAAAATGAAGAAAGAAGGCAAAATCACTAGACCATTCAGGTATGACCTAAATCAAAGCCTTTATGATTATTCAGTGGAAGTGGGAAATAGATTCAAGGGACTAGATCTGATAGACAGAGTGCTTGAAGAAATATGGATGGAGGTTTGTGACATTGTACAAGAGACAGTGATCAAGACCATCCCCATGGAAAAGAAATGCAAAAAAGCAAAATGGCTGTCTGAGGAGGCCTTACAAATAGCTGTGGAAAGAAGAGAAGCGAAAAGCAAAGGAGAAAAGGAAAGATATACCCATTTGAATGCAGAGTTCCAAAGAAGAACAAGGAGAGATAAGAAAGCTTTCCTCAGTGATCAGTGCAAAGAAATAGAGAAAAACAACACAATGGGAAAGACTGGAGATCTCTTCAAGAAAATTAAGAGATACCAAGGGAACATTTCATGCAAAGATGGGTCCAATAAAGGACAGAATTGGTATGGACCTAACAGAAGCAGAACATTAAGAAGAGGTGGAATGAATACACAGAAGAACAGTACAGAAAACATCTTCACAACCCAGATGATCATGATGGTG
Organism: Odocoileus virginianus; assembly: GCF_023699985.2. Taxonomy (NCBI): domain Eukaryota; kingdom Metazoa; phylum Chordata; class Mammalia; order Artiodactyla; family Cervidae; genus Odocoileus; species Odocoileus virginianus. The sequence goes on along the minus strand of NC_069674.1, from coordinate 85,963,552 downwards.
TGATCACTCACCTAGAGCCAGACATCCTGGAATGTGAAGTCAAGTGGGCCTTAGGAAGCATCATTACAAACAAACCTAGTGGAGCTATTTCAAATCCTAAAAGATGATGCTGTGAAAAGTGCTGCACTCAATATGTCAGCATATTTGGAAAACTCAGCAGTCGCCACAGGACTGGAAAAGGTCAGTTTTCATTCTAATCCCAAAGAAAGGCAATGCCAAAGAATGCTCAAACTACGGCACAGTTGCACTCATCTCACACGCTAGTAAAGTAATGCTCAAAATTCTCTAAGCCAGGCTTCAACAATACGAGAGCCGTGAACTTCCAGACGTTCAAGCTGAATTTAGAAAAGATAGAGAGAGGAAGCAGAGATCAAATTGCCAACATCCACCGGATCATCCAAAAAGCAAGAGAGTTCTAGAAAAACAACTACTTCTGCTTTATTGACTATGCCAAAGCCTTTGACTGTGTGGATCACAATAAACTGTGGAAAATTCTTCAAGTAATGGGAATACCAGACCACCAGACCTGCCTCTTGAGAAATCTGTATGCAGGTCAGGAAGCAACAGTTAGAACTGGACATGGAATAACAGACCGGTTCCAAATAGGAAAAGGAGTATGTCAAGGCTGTATATTGTCACCCTGCTTATTTAACTTATATGCAGAGTACATCATGAGAAATGCTGGGCTGGAAGAAGCACAAGCTGGAATCAAGATTGCCAGGAGAAATATCAATAACCTCAGGTATGCACATGATACCACCCCTATAGCAGAAAGTAAAGGAGAACTAAAGAGCCTCTTGATGAAAGTAAAAGAAGCGAGTGAAAAAGCTGGCATAAAACTCAACATTCAGAAAACTAAGGTCTTGGTATCTGGTCCCATCACCTCATGGGAAATAGATGGGGAGACAGTGGAAACAGTGTCAGACTTTATTTTTTGGGCTCCAAAATCACTGCAGATGGTGACTGCAGCCATGAGATTAAAAGATGCTTACTCCTTGGAAGGAAAGTTATGACCAACCTAGACAGCATATCAAAAAGCAGAGACATTACTTTGCTAACAAAAGTCCATCTAGTCAAAGCTATGGTTTTTCCAGTAGTCATGTATGGATGTGAGAGTTGGACTGTGAAGAAACCTGAGCACCAGCGAATTGATGCTTTTGAACTGTGGTGTTAGAGAATACTGTTGAAAGTCCCTTGGACAGCAAGGAGATCCAACCAGTCCATCCTAAAGGAAATAAGTCCTGAGTGTTCATTGGAAGGATTGATGTTGAAGCTGAAACTCCAATACTTTGGCCACCTGATGCGAAAAATTGACTCATTTGAAAAGACCCTGATGCTGGGGACGATTGACAGTGGGAGGAGTAGCAGAGATGACAGAGGACGAGATGGCTGGATGGCATCACCAACTCAGTGGACACGAGTTTGAGTAAACTCCAGAAGTTGGTGATGGACAGGGAGGCCTGACGTGCTGCAGTCCGTTGGGTCACAATGAGTCATACACTGCTGAGTGACTGAACTGAACTGATCTAAATTTGAAGAAAGAAGCACTTTGGCATTTTCTGGACACTATTGTCTTCAAGGCTTTATTGTAATGTGTAAATTTTTTAACCTTCTGACTTTTAATGCTTAGACTGGGTTCTGTATTTTTTTAAATCATCTGTAAAATGGGTAGAGAGAAATTTTTTCTGATGAGTATGGTACCATGATCCTTAGAGAACCAACCAGAGAAACATTAGCTCCTGGAAAAAGGACGGATCCATGATAGGTTTAGTTCTATGTCATTTAATAAGAATTTGAGGACACTTCAGTGTCTTGCTTCATAATAAAATTGAACTTTTGTTAGCACCTACTTTAGGGGAATGTGTAAAGACATACGTATGTCCAGGAAAGGCGTAAGAAGGAATTAGTCTCTCACATCTGCCTGACATCAAGCTTCTATTCAGGCAAAAAGTGAAGGCAAAGCCAAAGTTGTAGACTGTCTGCCAAAGCAGGGAATCTGTGACCCCCAAATGCACACAGAGCCTCTGGGCTAATGCTATGAGACATATTGGTTCAAGTTATTTAAATAAACTTTTGTCTAATCATTAGTTGATCGAAAGTCTGAATAGTGACTTCAGTGACCATATGTGTCTAAACACAAACTTTAGAGAATTCAGGAAAGAAACTTGGCAAACAACAGTAGAAGCAGCAGCAGCAGCAGTAACAACAACAACCAACCAAAACAACAAACCCTGAAGGGAGAGAAAAGTTTGATTTTTACAGTTACTGCATTCTATTGTCTAAGATGTCTAGTTCTCAACAAAAAGTGTAAGATGTGCAAAAAAAAAAAAAAAAAAACCTAGAAAAGTAAATGGAAAATTATGGCCAACATAGAGGAGAGAAAAGTCAATAAAAACTGTCCCTGAGGTAGCCCAGACATTGGAGTTGTTAGACAAAGAAATTACATGAGATATTTATAAATATGTTAAAGGAAATAATGGAAACCATGTTTAAAGAATTAAAGACAGATATGATAACAATGTGTCACCAAACAGGCAATATCAATAAAGAGTTAGACATTATTAAAAAAGTAGAAATTCTAGAGTTGAAAAGTATAATAACAGAAATGAAGAATTTACTTAGAGGAGCTTAACATCAGATTGAGCTGGCAGAAGGAAAAAATAGTGAACTTGATATGTCAATTGAGAGTATTCATTCTGAAGAATAGAGAAGTAAAATAATGAGGAAAAATGAACAGAGGCTCAGAGATCTGTGGGACTCCAATAACTATAACAATATGTGCTTGATGGAAGTTCTAAAAGGATAGGAGAGGAAGGAGCAGAAAGAATATTTAAAGAAATAATGGCTGAAAATTCCCCTAGGTTTGATAACACACATTAATATGCACATCCAAGAAGCTCAGCAAAACCGAGTAGAACATACTGGAAGAGAACAATTCTTAGATACCTCATAGTCAACCTGATGAAGCAAAACACAGAATCTTGTAAGGAGGAAATGGTAAGTGACTCATGAAATGAAAGAATTCTCAGTGAAATTGACAAGTGATTTCTCTTCAGAAACCATGAAGACTAGAAGGCTACATATTCCAAGTGCTAAAAGACAAATAAGCCAAAAATTTTATATCCAGCAAAACTGTCCTTCAAAAATGAAGGAGAAATTAAGACATTCCAAGACAAACAAAAATTGAGAAAAATTTTTCACTAGCAGACCTGCCATATAAGAAATACTAAAAAAAAAGAAAGAAATTCGTTCAGGCTGAAATGAAAGCATACTATACAATTCAAATCCATATGATACAATAAAGAACAGTAATAAAGGTAACTAAGTAAATTATAATAGATTAAATTTATTTTTGTTCATAACTTTTTTCTCTTGATTTTAAATCAACTGCATAAACTATAAAACCATGTTAATGGGCTTATAGTGTATAAAGAAATAATTTCTATGATAAAGAACAGGGGAAGGAACAAAGCTAAAGTAGCAAAAGTTTTGTATGATATTGAAGTGAAGATAATATTAATTTGAGGTAGATTGTGAAAGTGAAAGCTGCTCAGTTGAGTCTGAGTCTTTGCGACCCCATGGACTACACAGTCCATGGAATTCTCCAGGCCAGAATACTGGAGTGGGTAACCTTTCCCTTCTCCAAGGGATCTTCCCAACCCAGGGATTGATCCCAAGTCTCCTGCATTGCAGGCGGATCCTTTACCAATTGAGCCACAGGGGAAGCCCAAGAATACCGGAGTGGGTAGCCTATCCATTCTCCAGTGAATTTCCCTGACCCAGGAATCGAACCTGGGTCTCCTGCATTGCAGGTGGATTCTTTACCAACTGAGCTATCAGGGAGTTAGACTGTAAAATAAAATAATTTTAATCCCCAGAGATTAAGGAAACAGCTAAAAATATATTAAAAGAAATGACAATGGAATTAAAATGATACACCATAAAATAGCTAACATAAATAAGCCGGTAGTGGAGTCAAAGAGGGATAAAACAGACATGACATAGAAAACAAATAGCAAAATAGAAGAGATAAATCTTATCAGTAATTTATTCAGTGTAAATGGATTACATAATCCAAGCAAAAGGGAGATACTGGATGAATGGATAATGAAACATCATCTATCTGTAGACTATATAAGAAATATGTTAGATACAAAGACAAATTGGTTGAAAATGAAAGATGAAAAAGATATACCATGCAAAACAGTAACCAAAAGAGCATGAGTGTAGTGATATTAATATCAGACACAATAGTTTTTAAAACAAAAATTGTTCCTAGAGATAAAGAAGGATCTTTTGTAATGACAAATTGTCAATCCATGAAGAAGGCATAGTAGTTATAAACATTTATGCACAAAGTAATGAGTCCCAGAGTACATGAAGCCAAAACTAACAGAATTAAATGAGGAATAGAAAGTTCAACTGGAGAAGGCAATGGCACCCCACTCCAGTACTCTTGCCTGGAAAATCCCATGGACAGAGGAGCCTGATAGGCTGCAGTCCATGGAGTCGCTAAAAGTTGGACATGACTAAGCGACTTCACTTTCACTTTTCACTTTCATGCATTGGAGAAGGAAATGGCAACCCATGTCAATGTTCTTGCCTGGAGAATCCCAGGGACGGAGGAGCCTGGTGGGCTGCTGTCTATGGGGTCGCACAGAGTTGGACATGACTGAAGCGACTTAGCAGCAATAGTTGGAGACTTCGCCACTCCATTGTTAATAAAGGATAGAAGAACTAGACAAATGATATACAAGAAAACAGAAGATTGTAATAACATTTCCGTAAAACATTCCAACCAAGAGCAGCTGGGTGCACTTTTTTTCAGGTGCACAAGTTGTGTGCACAGGTGTGTTCTCTAGCACGTATATGCTAGGCCATAAAACAAGTGTCAACAAATTTTGAAAGACTGAAATGAAAGATGCATTCTCCAACAATAGTAGAATAAAATTAGAAATCAAAAACAGAAAGAAATTTGGTAAATTCATAAATACGTGGGAATTAACATATTCCTAAATAACCAGTCTGTCCAAGAAGAAAAGGGGCTAAATATACATATGTAAATATTAATAAGTTAATTTTAAAGAAGTTTTAGATGTACTATGGTTTTTTAAAAAATTTTTGTTATTGTACTAGCAAAGTGCTTTGTTTACAGTCATGGTAAAATTAGGCATGAGAAATTTTAGTTTGCTAAATTTAGCAAAATAAATTTAGTTTGCTAATGACTGTTTCATTGAGTTAAACAAGACTGTGGTCCTGTGATCAAGTTGGCAAGTTTTCTGTGATTATGGTTTTAGTGTGGCTGCCCCGATGGTTTTAGAAAAGGCAGAGGAACCAGAGATCAAATTGCCAATATCCGCTGGATCATCGAAAAAGCAAGAGAGTTCCAGAAAAACATCTATTTTTGCTTTATTGACTACGCCAAAGCCTTCAACTGTGTGGATCACAATAAACTGTGGAAAATTCTGAAAGAGATGGGAATACCAGACCACCTGACCTGCCTCTTGAGAAACCTGTATGCAGATCAGGAAACAACAGTTAGAACTGGACATGGAACAACAGATTGGTTCCAGATAGGAAAAGGAGTATGTCAAGGCTGTATATTGTCACCCTGCTTATCTAACTTATATGCAGAGTACATCATGAGAAATGCTGGACTGGAAGAAGCACAAGCTGGAATCAAGATTGCCGGGAGAAATATCAATAACCTCAGATATGCAGATGACACCACCCTTATGGCAGAGAGTGAAGAGGAACTAAAGAGCCTCTTGATGAAAGTGAAAGAAGAGAGTGAAAAAGTTGGCTTAAAGCTCAACATTTAGAAAACTAAGATCAAGGGATCTGGTCCCATCACCTCATGGGAAATAGATGGGGAGACAGTGGAAACAGTGTCAGACTTTTATTTTTTTGGGCTCCAAAATCACTGCAGATGGTGACTGCAGCCATGAAATTAAAAGATGCTTACTCCTTGGAAGGAAAGTTATGAGCAACCTAGATAGCATATTAAAAAACAGAGACATTACTTTGCCAACAAAGGTCCGTCTGGTCAAGGCTATGATTTTGCCAGTGGTCATGTATGGATGTGAGAGTTGGACTGTGAAGAAAGCTGAGCACTGAAAAATTGATGCTTTTGAACTGTGGTGTTGGAGAAGACTCTTGAGAGTCCCTTGGACTGTGAGGAGATCCAACCAGTCCATCCTAAAGGAGATTAGTCCTGGGTGTTCATTGGAAAAACTGATGCTGAAGCTGAAGCTCTGATACTTTGGCTACTTCATGCGAAGAGTTGACTCATTGGAAAAGACCCTGATGCTGGGAGGGATTGGGGGCAGGAGGAGAAGGGAACAACAGAGGAGGAGATGGCTGGATGGCATCACCAACTTGATGGGCATGAGTTTGGGTAAACTCCGGGAGTTTGTGATGGACAGAGAGGCCTGGTGTGCTGTGATTCATGGGGTCGCAAAGATTTGGACACGACTGAGCAACTGAACTGAACTGAACTAATAACTGTTTATATACTCACATTTTACATTCATGTAAAAGGGACATGAATGTAAAGACCAGAAATTCATTTTGAAGGATGAATACATTTCTGTTTTAGAAAAAATGATTTCTCTTGAGACAGTCTTACCCGTGTATGCCTGGTATGTGACTTAGTTCTTATGGGTAAAAATAATTTACTGTTTTAATGATGCCCCAAAGCCCCTGCCTCAATTTTAGGTTTTAATTGGACAAAATTTTTAAACAGTTTTTTATGGTTATGTACCCTTAAAAAATGTTGACTCCATCTGAATAGTGTTAGTAGATCACATCTTTTACAGTTACTGTTTGCCATATACTTTAGTGCGATTTCGGGAAAACTACTTAGTTACTCTAGAGATATTCAGACATTGTGCACAGAAGTATCTGTATATGTCCATTATTATGCTTTGTTCAGTTCAGAGGACATGTGTTTAAGTCTTGATGCTTATTGAAGAACAGCCAGAACGTTTTATTATAGTGAGTTTGATTTAATTTAAGTCCGTGTTAGGTGGTGAAAAATGTATCTTGGCAATTATTACTCTTTCTTTAGAAGAAGGAGAAATCAACATTGGGTGTTTGAGTTGAATGGTGTTTTACTTTCAATTATAATAATCTATATGATTATTGAAAGAGGAGGCAAAAGCAAAAATCACAATACACAAAAAAATGTTGTTGGGAGCAGTATTTTATGAGCTATCTGCTGATGCTGTTTTCTTTCGAAGAATTTAAGTTTGGAGATCAGGTATAATTTTTTTAAAAAAATCTAAATACTCACCGAAAAGGAATGTTTTATTCATTCACAAATAGTTTTTTTTTTTGACCAAACTATTGTGGTGTGGCTGATAAACACTCAGAAGTTAGAGCCAAGTCAGAAAGGGTGTCTATGCATATTTCTCTAGTCTGAGGACTTGTTTCCCTCATGATATCCAGCATATTTTTATTAAAGGCCCTATTGTCATTTGTTCATTCAAATGAAAATATTTTGTTCTTCAAAAATATTCTGTTTTTACATTGCTATGTCCAGAGTAGATCATAAGTATTAGGTGGATGTTGTGTTTAGTTGCTAAGTCGTGTCCAACTCTTTTCCGAGTCCATGGACTGTAGCCCTCCAGGTTCTTCTGTCCCTGGGATTTTCCAGGCAAAAATACTCGAGTGGGTTGCCGTTTCCTTCTCCAGGGGATCTTCCCAACCCCGGGATGGAACTCAAGTCTCTTATGTCGCCTGCATTTGCAGGCGGGTTCTTTACTGCTGAACCACCAGAGAAGCCCATTAGGTGGATACATAAATACTATGAAAATCTCTACCAAAAATATAAATACTATGAAAATTTCAACAAAAAATACTCAGAAGTCCTTCTAATAGTATATTTCCAATTTTACTATTCTCTTAGAATTTGAAAGAATGCTGAGCACCAAGAATGAACTCAGTCGATTTTAAGCAGCACAAACCAATTTGATGTTGCTGCTACTCATGGCTACTGGAGTAATTGAAAATAGACATTTTTTGGTCAATTAATATTTCGTTAAAACTTGGATATTTAATAGACATAGTAAAAAACACTAAGCTTGTTAAAATATTAAGAAATCATAGAACAGTAGAAAAATTTTAAAACATGCTTATAAAATATCAATTGTATTTTGTACTTTATAGTTATTTTTCAAGAACTTATAAGTTTCCGTGTTTTGTTAACAAGCCTAATTGATGTATAATTTGCTTGGGCCAATACTTTCTTTGACTCCATATCTTATTTGTCATGTACCTGTACATGTACTTGTCATGCACATTGAGTTTTTTCCACAGAAGTTTTTTGAATAGCTTGAATTTTTTATCTGCCTTTATGGATGTTTGAGTTTTAAGAACTGTGTTTCTGACTAAGTTGCAGAATTTTCAGATATCAGAGAGGTTGTCAGAACCAAAGTTAATTTTTTGTTGTTGTTGCTGAAAATCCTTTTTTAGGCTTAGACTCTTCAATTTTCAAATATGTTTGATTTTACTTAAAGTTTGAAGAGAAAAAGAAACCATTGGAAAGATATTAGAAGTAAATATTTCACTTTTGGTGAGTAGGGAGTTTGCAGTTTGAGTTAATGATATTCATTACATTGATTAAAAGCAGTGAGCCATTTTGCCCTTGTTTGTTTTCCAAGCCAGTGTTTTCAGTAATGGGAGTGGTTGACATTTGATGTTTTATGTGATGAGGTATTTACTGATGGGCTGCTTTGACTTCTTCCTTTAATTGACAACCACTTGAAAGGAATTTATCAGAAAGAAGGACAACTTCTTTTCTGGAGCTGGACATTTATTCCAAGGTCAGGCAGTGAGAAGACAATTGAGTAGCTTTTATTGCCTCCAGCTGTGCTATGGTTATTTGAACAGATGGAGGACTAAAGGAATTTTACAATCTCATTGTATATAGCTTTACACAAAATCAGGAATTTTTATTTTGCCTAATATATATTGCATTTGTAGTTGAAGAGCTTATAAATATTTAGATTTCCATTGGTGCAATGAGTTTGTTGTCCTTTGAAAGCTCACATAGGTGTATCAAAATTGAGTCTTGAATTCAGAGAAGATGCTGCTGTAAATGCGTACATGCTCATTCACTCGGTTGTGTCCAGCTCTTTGCAACCCCATGGACTGTACCCTGCCAAGCTCCTCTGTCCATGGGATTCTTCAGGCAAGAATACTGGAGTGGGTTGCCATTCCCTGTTCCAGGTGCTGCTGTAGGGTTTGCAGCAAATTCATGATTATTTGTGTTGCAGATGGGCATCTGTATCTGTTATCTATCCCAGAATACAGAGCTTGAAAAACAAAACAAATTGTCCTGACATGCTTTGAAAAACAGCATTTCCTCATCAAGGAATTCCAGTGATTAATATCACTTGGCTACTCTAGCGCTCTGGAAACAATGAGAAGTGGGTGTTCAGATGTTTTAAGAGGTAATTTTCCAAGCAATTGAGCAGGTAGTTAAAAATACCTTGTTTCATTTCCTTGCCTGACAAAATCCTAAAGTTTAAAGGTTTACAAGAGAGTGGAAGATGTTATACTGAATAGAGTCTGAAGTGTGTGTTCCACATGTGAAATCCCCACACCTACCAGTCCTCAGAGTTGATTGATCAGTGTATGGAGTCATTGGCTTTGAAGTCTGAGTATGGAAATGGCACCGTTCTGTTAAGTATGTAGTTTCATGGAGATTATTGGTGTACTCATTGATTTTTATAACTTACTAAATATAAATGTTGGGGTGAGAGGACATCGTGAGTTTGATAGAGGCAGGCAGACTCCAGGAAAGGGCTCGGTCAGGGTTTCTCAACCTCAGCACCTTTTTATTGGACTTTTGGACTGGATAATTCTTTGCTGTGGTGGCCTAGCCTGTGCATTATGGATGTCTAGCAACATCTCTGCCATCTATGCACTAATGCCGGTAGTTCCATCCCCACATGTTGTGACAACCAAAACTGTCTCCAGGCATTGCTGGATGACCCCTGTGGAACCAAGTCATCTCAGTTGAGAACCTCTGTGCTAGACAGAGGGCTTCTGGCAAGTATACTGGTTCCTACTCATCTCTGAATCCTTAGTACTTAACAAGGTGTCTGGCATAGGGCTGGAGCTCAATAAATGTTTGCACACATTTTTTCAAAAGGTAACAGAGAAGAAGGTAACTTATTTTACTATCACTTTCTCTGCCACTGACTCCCCATATTATTAGTAGAATAGCATAAAATAAAAAAGCTCAATGCTACATTATTTATAAAGAGGAAAAAATTAGAAAAATACCTGAATACCTACTGATGTAGAAAATGACCAAGGTAATATGCTGCATTTCTGCTATGGAATATTGCACATTTATAAAATAGGTTATCTAGCAAACCTTTTAAATGATACCATTTTTGTAAAAAGTAGGTTATAAGTTGAAAGAATGATTTTTTAATATATGTATTTCTGCTGTTGTTTAGTCACTAAGTCATGTCCGACTCTTTATATCTTACTATTATATGAAAAAACAACAACAGGAGGGTAAATGCTAAATTATTAGTCCTGGTTACTTCTGGCATTATGATTAGATTTTCTGTGCAACTTCTGAATTGTTATTGACAAGATGCCTTCTTTTTCTTTGGTCTTTAGAAAATCCAAATAAAAGATACAGAAAACCAGCCAAATCTGAATGGATTTTATATAGTCCTTTGAAATGGCATTTTGTTCATTTGTGTGTATGTGTGTGTATGTGTGTGTGTTCATTTTTTTAATGAAAAGCCAAGAGTGAATTACAAACTCTACTTACTACTTTTGAAATTAAGTTACCCAAATGTTTCTATAATTATATTATTTGATTTTTGTTGTAACTTTGTTATTTGGCAAGAACACATGCAGCATTATAATTGATTTGGCATACTACACATAAGTGGGAAAATACCCAGTGTATTTAATAACTATTGTATAAAAATTCCTTAAAGTGTAGAAGAGACCATTTCTACATAGTTTTCTGAATTGCACACATCCCTGTGTAACATTGATCACTTCTTACCATTATCCCTGGTCATTATTTTACAGTAAAGTATTCTTGTAAAAACTGTAATTAAGGGAGGAAATACAGGTGCTACTAGTATACAATGTGTGATTTTTTTTTTTAACAAGAATTACACTTTCTCAGTTATCAGAGAGATTCACTTGTGTGGCTGTCTAGCTGCATGTATGTATAGATGTTTATATTTAAGTGAGATTTTATTTGAGCTATTTGTGAATTAATCTAAGCTCTTTTGCCTAAGAACATTTTAGGTACTTACATATTTCTTAGAAAGATCTACAGTTTAGAACATTCGGAGTTCCCCTTTATGCCTCCTCATCATCATGTGGAACCTGAAAATTCATGTATTTCAGGTTGCCATATGTTTGAGTAAGAAGTCAGAGATCAAACATTTGGCATTAATCTCCCTTCCTGCTTTCCTCTATCCAACTGCATAGACTAAGTTTAGATCCTAGGGTTACTGTGATCTTGCATTTCATGCACCCCATGACTTTCTTTCAGCCTGAATACTTCTTTGTTCTTAAATCCTAAGTTTACTTCAAGACTTGGTTTGAACGGTACTTCCTCAAGGTGGGCATTCCATAATGCCTCTCCATTGGGACCCCAGTTGTGTACATAGCATCCTGTACTTCTCTTGCCACCATACTTTAACACAAAGTGATAAGTCTCTTTTTTAATGTCTGTCTTTTCCAGGAGCCTGTAAGCTTCTGTGAAAGCAGGAATCAGGGACATTCCATTCACCACTTTATCTCTAGCATCTAAGAAATGCCCAGCACATAGGTAAAATTTAATAAATGTTTGATGAATCAGTGCGTGCTTGAATGAAGAAATCTTAATTCTAGCCTCTTTAAGAAGAAGGAGTATTAATAAGATGCATCAGAGGTAATTCTCAAATAATGTTGAGCTGTGCAACATTTGTGCAACAAGGATAAGGCATCTAATGCTTAGTTTATCTTTTATTATCAAGAGTTTTGAATTGGATTATATGGAACTTTGGGAATGTGTAAATTTTAGTTGCACAATAAATTTTTATGGAAGAGATACATCTCAAATGTTTATTTATTATTCTTTTTTTTTGTAGGGTGAATGCTCGCTATATTAAGAACTGTAGTTTTCACATTCTGATCATTTTCTGCTAAAAGAAGCATTATCTTAAAATCTTAACAATGTTGAATGAGTGCTTTTTCTCATCTGAAAGTAACACATTTTTGAGTCTCCTAATTATATTTTTAGCCATGTAAGCATATTCTTTCTTGACAGGGACCTAGTTAAGATTAAATGCATACATACATACACACACGTATATACACATATACATACATTATGTGTCTTTCTATGTTATAGTAAAACACCTTCAAGGAATCAGTCGAATGTAGGAGTAATTTTTTCCCTAATAAATAATACTAGACCCTTTATTATGAGTCAAATTTTTAAAAATGTTTAAATTTTTTCTCTTTTGATTTTAGCTTTCTCTTCATGATACTGTCTGAAAGGCAGCCATCTGCAACATTTTCTTCTCATTCTTAGACAGCTTGTTTTGAAATTATCTCTAAAATTTTGGGTCATTCTTGGCTGAAGTTTTTTCAAATGTTAATCTTAGCTCCATTGAAATTAAAACAAAATTATACTCAGTTGTATGTTTATACTCACCATCATTATAGAATTTTACTTTTCATTGAAATGTCACAAGATTTTATAGAGAAAGAGGTTAGTTTGTCATTCATTTACTCATAATCAATATACACATAAGGAGTGCTAAATATATAATGAGAAATGGACACTAATATCAAGAAGACATGTTTCCATAATCATAAAATACAATTTAAGCTACATCTAATGTTAGCCACAAAAATAAAAGAACCCTAGGGTTGGGAAGATTTCCTAGAGAAGGAAGTGGACACCCATTCCAGTATTCTTGCCTGGGAAATCCCAGAGAAGCCTGGTGGGCTACAGTCCATGCAGTTGCAATAGAGTCAGAGAGGACTTAGTGACTAAACAACAGCAAAAACAGGAATAGATATGATAAAAGATGCCAAATATCTTTATGTACTAAAATTATCTTTAATGAAAATAATTTGAGAAGATTCAGTTAAATGGAAAGAGATGCTGTTCTCATGGATTAGAATACTCAGTGTTGTTAAGTTGTTAATTCTTTGCAAATTGAGCTGTGGGTTTGGTCAAATTGTAATTAAGATTCTAACAGAAGTTTTACTGGAATTCAACAAGCTAATTCTCAAATTTACATGGAAGTGTAAAGGGATCGGAAAGAAAAAATAATACTGAATAAATCATCTTTTAGGACTTGGAATAGCTCAGCTGGAATTCCATCACCTCCACTAGCTTTTTTCACAGTAATGCTTCCTAAAGCCCACTTGACTTCACATTCCAGGATGCCTGACTCTGTGAGTCACCACACCATCATGGTTATCCCTATCATTAACACTTTTCTTTGTACAGTTTTCTTTGTGTGTATTCTTGCTACCTCTTCTTAATCTCCTATGCTTCTGTTAGGTCCTTACCATTTCTGTCCTTTTTTGTGCCCATCTTTGCATGAAATATTCCCTTAGTTTCCTAATTTTCTTGGAAATATCTCTAGTCTTTCTCATTCTGTTATTTTCTTCTGTTTCTTTGCATTGTTCACCTAAGATTGATTTCTTATCTCTCCTTGCTGTTCTTTGGAACTCTGCATTCAGTTGGGTATATCTTTCCTTTCTCCTTTGCCTTTTGCTTCTTTGCTCAGATACTTGTAAGGTTTCCTCAGACAACCATTTGCCTTTTTGCATTTCTTTTTCTTGACAGTGGTTTTGGTCACTGCCTCCTGTAGAATGTTACGAACCTCTGTCCATAGTTCTTCAGGCCCTCTGTCTTAGGGTACCAAAAAGAAAGGCAAAACCCAGTGGAAAACAGAACAAATAAGAATAGTTAATTCTGATCAAGAGAAATTCAAATGACCACTAAAATCTAAAAATATTGATCAGGGAAATGCAAATTAAAAATAAATATTGTCCAATTTAGCTCACCCATCAGACTGACAAAATATAAAGTTCTGCAATACCAAGTGTTGCTGAAGATATGGGACAGTATAAACTTTCATAATACTGGAGAGTATAAGTTAGTACCTCTTAAGACAGTCATTTGTTCATACATACATAAAAAGTTGTGTAAATTCTAATGCCTGGCAATACCATTTTGAAGTATAATCCAAAAATAATACTTTCTCATTTTGCATACAAAGAGACATGTACAGGAATGTTTATTTCATCATTGTTTATATTAATGAAGAACTAGAATCAATCTGTATATCCATCAATAGGAAATTGGATAAGTACTTTGAGGGTTTTTCATGCAATGGAGTTAGGTGGCTTTAATAATGAATGAACTAGACATATTATATATGTGCATATATGTACACATAATCACAGATGAATCTGAAAGATAGGTTTGGACTGCTATGTATAGTTAAGGGTAACATACATATAAAATCAAAGCCATGCTTAGGAGCTCGATTCAGCTCAGTCACTCAGTCATCTCCCACTCTTTGCTATCCCATGGACTGCAGCACACCAGGCTTCCCTGTCCATCACTGACTCCCAGAGCTTACTCAAACTCATGTCCATTGAGTCGGTGACGCCATCCAGCCATCTCATCCTCCATTGTCCCACTTCTCCTCCTGCCTTCAATCTTTCTCAGCATCAGGGTCTTTTCAAATGAGTCAGTTCTTTGCATCAGGTGGCCAAAGTATTGGAGTTTTAGCATCAGTCCTTCCAATGAATATTCAGGACTGATTTCCTTTAGGATTAACTGGTTGGATCTTCTTGCAGTCTAAGGAACTGTCAGGAGTCTTCTACAATACCACAGTTCAAAAGCATCAATTCTTTGGTGCTCAGCTTTCTTTAGAGTCCAACTTTCACATCAATACATGACTACTGGACAAACTGTAGCTTTGACTAGATGAACCCTTGTCAGCAAAGTAATGTCTCTGCTTTTTAATATGCTGTCTTGGTTGGTCATAGCGTTTCTTCCAAGGAGCAAATGTCTTTTAATTTCATGGTTGCAGTCACCATCTGCACTGATTTTGGAGCACCCCAAAATAGTCTCTGTTTCCATGTCTATTTGCCTTGAAGTGATGGGACCAAATGACATGATATTGAGTTTTTTGAATATTGACTTTTAAGCCAACTATTTCACTCTCCTTTTTCACTTTCATCAAAAGGCTCTTTAGTTCTTTGCTTTCTGCCATAATGGTGGTGTCATGTGCATATCTGAGGTTATTGATATTTCTCCTGGCAGTCTTGATTCCAGCTTGTGCTTCATCCAGCCCAGCATTTCACATGATATTCTCTGCATGCAAATTAAATAAGCAGCATGACAATATACAGCTTTAATGTACTCCTTTCCCAATTTGGAACCAGTTGTTGTTTCATGTTGGTTTTAACTGTTGCTTCTTGATCTGCATACAGGTTTCTCAGGAGGCAGGTAGGGTGGTCTGGTATTCCCATCTCTTGAAGAATTTTCCACAGTTTGTTGTGAGCCACCCAGTCAAAGGCTTTGGCATAGTCAATAAAGCAGAAGTAGATGTTTTTCTGGAACTCTCTTGTTTTTTTTGATGATCCAATGAATGTTGGCAATTTGATCCCTGGTTCCTCTGCCTTTTCTAAATCCAGTGTGAACATCTGGAAGTTCTGGTTCATGGACTGTTGAAGCCTGGCTTGGAGAATTTTGAGCATCACTTTGCTATCATATAAGATGGTTGCAATTGTGCGGTAGTTTGATCATTCCTTGGCATTGTCTTTTTGAATGAAAACTGACCTTTTCCAGTCCTATGGTCACTGATGAGTTTTCCAAATTTGGTGGCGTATTGAGTGCAGCACTTTAACAGCATCTTCTTTTAAGATTTGAAATAACTCAACTGGAATTTCATCACCTCCACTATCTTTGTTCATAGAATGCTGCCTAAGGCCCGCTTGACTTTGCATCCCTGTATGTCTGGCTCTAGGTGAGTGTTCATACCATTGTGGTTATCTGGGTCATGAAATCTTTTTATAGTTCTGTGTATTCTTGCCACCTCTTCTTAATATCTTCTGCTTCTGTTAGGTCCATACCATTTCTGTCCTTTATTGTGCCCATCTTTACATGAAATGTTCTCTTGGTATCTCTAATTTTCTTGAAGAGATCTCTAGGCTTTCACATTCTGTTGTCTTCCTCTATTTCTTTGCATTGATCACTGAGGAAGGCTTTCTTATCTCTCCTTGCTATTCTTTGTGACTGTGTATTCAGATGGGTATATCATTTATTTTACCCTAAGTTCTTTGTGAAACTAGAAATGGAATTAACGATAGGCCAGGTATGTGTATCAGATGGATAGCTCCAAATAGCTCCAAGCAAAGTAGGATAAGGCAAAGGAGAGCTCACCCAATAGCGAGTATGGACCTTGGTGTAGTAATTCCCCTAACAATACATTTAAAATTTTTATTATGGAACCTTAGCAAAACACAAAATCCTCACATGTTCTACAAATACTCTTGCAGTTCTTGGGTAATGCATTCATCCTGTATCAACTTCTTGATATTATTTTAGCATTTCTTTTTGTAATTGTGTTTTAACTGTGGCACTTTGGTTTTCAGAAATGCTCTGAGTTGTGATTGATCATTGAATTTGCATTTTGAATAGGGACATCTGTCTCTGTAGCATATTATGTCTACTGACGTGCTATTTCTCAGCTTGACAGAGCACCTCTAGAGGGCATAGGTTTTAATAAGGAGAATACATGATATTTTTCTTCATAGAAAGTGGGTGGTGTTACATTTTATAATGAAATCATGAATAGTTGAAATGCCAACTTCTTGAAGTTACTTTTTTAAACAAGCCAAATATAATACTAGAAATAATGCTTATTATTTTAGCTTTTATAATATTCACCTCAAAATAAATTTTAATTGGAGAATATTTTCTCAATAATTAAGTTTGTTTGCAGCCATGGTAAACAGTAACAGAAGTGGCTTTTTTGTTCTTTTCCTAAATTTTTCTTTTTGTATCCCTTCCAGTCTTCTTCATACTCTAAATCTCTTCTTGCATTCGACTATGAGCAAACTTGCATTTTGAAACATGTTATTTTTGAAAACATGTTTTAGTTTTTTATTACTTATTTTAAATTCATTTTGATACCATGACTCCCAGTCATTCAGTAATTATAGCACAATTCTAAAATAATTGGAGGTACAAAGATGAATGAGTGAATCTTCTGTGAATTCTGCTTTAGAGGAGGCCCCAGCGTAGTGTGAGAAGCAGACAAAAAACTTTCATGAAGACAAGGTGTGAGTACTCAGGCAGAAGTAGGAATGATGGCCTGTGATGCTGAAGAAACAGCTGCAAGCTCTGCTTGAGTGAGGGACAGTTGGCAGGGGATGGAGAAGATAGCTGATTGAAAAAGGTGCACGTGAGCTTGCTAGCACAAAAGGATGGGAGAAAGGGCTGACAAGTCGAGCATCAAGTGCAGATGAGTAGAAGATGGGCGGTGCTGGCTAGAAATGAAAAATGCCTTGTACCTGGGGGGGTTGGTATTCCCTTATAGCTCAGTTGGTAAAGAATCTGCCTGCAGTGCAGGAGATCCTGGTTCGATCCCTGGGTTGGGAAGATCCCCTGGAGAAGGAAATGGCAACCCACTCCAGTATCCTTGCCTGGAAAATCTCATGGACAGAGGAGCCTGGTGGGCTGCAGTCCATGGGGTCACAAAGAGTCGGGCACGACTGAGCAACTAACACACAACAACAAACAACCTGGAATAGTCGGTGATGAAGCTGGAGAAGTGGAATTATCATTTATACATAAGACTTATAATCCTTTCTTTCCATTTTAATCATTTCTGCCTGATTCTAAAATCTTAGCTTACATCACCCCTCACTCCAAACATTTCTCAGACATTGGAACAGACTCACTGATGGTTAATTACCCTACTTCATTTTCTCCTTTCCTAAGAACTCCTTTCAAATGTCTTGGTCATTTCCAAATATGAAGATTAATTTGAGTTACTGTGTTCAAAAAATTTTATTAAAACATCTTAGGTTTGATTAAACTAGATGTTTAGCCAATTTCCCAATTAAAAGGAAACTTTTTATATAGTTCCACATGTTAAATCAAGTTGATCAATTCAGTTTGCTTGGTTAATTTAACTATTCCAGAGGGAAGTGATAAAGAAAATTTTGTGATGTGTATCTTCATGCAACTTGTTGACTTTAGTCCTATTCCAGGTCTATGTCCCTACTTCATCCTACAATCAGAAAGGAACATCATCTTGAATTTTCTTTGAAAAGTTCTCCTTTGAAGTATTTTAATTATCAGTTAACCAGCCATTTCCCATTTCTGGATAGTTTGGTAAATTTTCAGAGCATTCAGAATCCAGATGGCACTTCTTTCAGGAAATGATCCTTTTATTTCAGAATTCTGTGATCTGTGAAATGGGTATTCAGTTACTTAAAATAATTCAAGATATTAGTTTTATGTCCGGAATGTTTGCCCTTAAACGGTTCAAAGCTGTGTTTTGTTTGTTCACATTTAGCAACAATTAAAAAAAAAAGTTTGAATGGACTGTTTTATTAAAATAATGGAAGAACTCTGTAGAGGAAGAATTCCCAGTGAAGAGGTTAAATAGTATAAATAGCTTTGCTGAGAGTGCAACAAAGTTCTCTATTGTGCTGTTGCCACAGCAGCACCAATAATTCAAAACAAGGAAATGGAGTCTCATGTTTAATATAATACAGACTTTTCCCTAGAACCTCTGTGGTCTAGGGTTTTTCAGGGATTGGAATGTTTATCTACATATGTCTAAATTTAGATGTGCCTTTAATGTAACATGGTAAGAGAGAAGTACTTGCATTCTGTGTGATGCAGTTATTTCTTTAGCATTTTTTTAAAAATTGACTTTAAAACATCAGAAATTTTCCTTGCTGAAATAATGCCCTAGGACATTGTGAATATGTGCTTATATATAGAGACATAATCTTTTGTGCATTTCACATGCTGTTTTAAAAGGTTACTTTGAAAGGCATGAAAGAGGTGTTTGGTAATTCCAGAAAGAATAATGATTTTTTTTCTATTGAACATTTAACCACCATAACAAGAACTGCCTCTGCTATGGAAGCAGCTATTCTGTTCTGGAACTGAGAAACATGGATGTGGAAGTTTGGGAGTTTTAAAGTAAACTTTGTCATTTTAGAAATAAATTTGAAAAATTCTGAACTCCAGTGTCAGGCATGTATCAAACTCAATTCACCATTCAATAAAGTGAAACTAAATTGCAAAAAGAAAAAAAGAAAAGAGAGAGAAACTGTTCATGTAAAAACAGCGTATTTTTTCCTAAAAGTATTTGATCCAACGTAGTCTAGATAAAGGAGCCCCCCCAGGTGGGGCCAGTGAAGAACCCTCCTGCCAGTGCAGGAGATGTAAGAGACATGGGTTTGACCCCTGGGTAGGGGAGATCCCTTGGAGGAGGCATGACCAGCCATCCAGTATTCTTGTCTGGAGAATTGCATGGACAAAGGAGCCTGGTACACCACTAGTCCATGGCTCGCAGAGTCAGACACAATTGAAGCGACTTAGCACACACAGTCTATATATGCTTTCTTTGGAGTTTAAAATTTTGCTCTTCTTTTTTAGTTGTTTTGTCTTGCTCTCTTCCTGCATGGATTTCACACCACCAATTTTACCCATGTTCTCACTAAAAAGTAAGTGTATAGGCAATTCTGATTGTTATGTTATAATTATAAAAGAAATGATTAGGAAAATTTTCATGCTCTGATCTTTTCTACCCAGTGACTACATGATGAAGTTGATGCCAAATGTATTTCCAGTATGTGTGTATGTTCGCATTTTACCCATTTAATAAGGACAGTTGTTGCCTAGAAACTAGTTTTCTCAAAGGCTTAATTCACGTGCCATGTGTAAATTGGCCAAATATTATTTCTTGCATGAAAATTTTATTAAGGAATTATGACTTCCATTTTTCACTTATCTCCTCTGTTTAGTGTTGAACAGGGGAATTCTCAGAGGTTTAGGAGAATAATTGTGAATCACCCTTAAAAATGATTGAAAGATTAGAAGGGAAATAAAAATAAAGTGAAAATGTATTCATCCATTCAGCAAATATTTGTTAAGGAACTATCTCTATCAGATATGTTTCTAGGCCCTGAAGATTAAAGTATTAAAAAAGACAGGTGAGCCTCATGAAACTTACTTACAATAAATGTTTAAAGAGGGGATTCAGATAATAAAATAATCTATTGAGATTTTCTAATATCATTAAGACCATTTCTGTTCATTCATTCATTTATGCAGTAATTGTTCATGAGCACATCAAAAATTTCATGTATCCTAATCTACCTTTGTTCATCCAATTTCGTCTTTTCCAGTTTCTGAAAGGAATAGCATTTTAAAAATTAAGTGGACTTCAAATGACATTTGACAACAGTGTCAGGACTATCCATTTTAGGGCTTTGTTTTATCCTGCTGTTCCCATCTGGACCTTCTTGATCTTTTACTTTCGGGGAGATATACCTGAGGAAGACCAAATATGAGCTTCTAGATGGAATAGAGCTTTGTCTGTGAGTCTGAGACAGGATCAGGCAATAATTTGTGTTTCCTGAAGGATAATAAACTTCAGATGGTGGCTATGTGTTTTGTGTTATTATTAAGTATCATAACTATTCATTGACTTCTATTAATAGATTTTTCTTAAGATGAAGAAGATATTTCATGGGCTTTGTAACCATACTTCCTGTTCAGGGTTACTCTTTGTGGAGCATGCTTTAATGGTACTCTATTTGAGAGAGAGGCTGACAAAGACTTCCATGACTTCCAGTTTCATGTGAAGAAAATTGAGAATCTGGTGAAGGACTTCAGGAAACCCTTACTTAATTGACTTTCTTTTCAAGAAAAATGTATTTCAAAGGATAATTTGACTTCAAAGCTTCAGTGGAGATGAGAAATTCTTCTGGCTGAACTGTATAGCTAATGTTCAATTAGCTTCTTCTGTTGAACCATATTGTAAACACCTTCCTTTGTAACCATCACCTTGTGCAAAAGTCTATATTTTTAGCCTTAAACAGAGCTCAAGCACTGTATTTAGACATCTGACTTGAAGACTAAAATTTGCTCAGTGAGCAGAACAAATGTTCAGAAAATAACATTTCAAGGTTAGAGTTAGTGTCCTGAATAAAATTCTTTTTCTTCTTTTTTCTCCCTATTGAATATAACATAAATAATGTACCCTGACTGGCTTTCAAGATTAAAAATCAGAGAATAACAGTGAAATTGGAGAGGGAAGAAGGAATAATTAAAAATTGAAGGGACTTCTGTTGAATAGTTATTTGCCTGAATCTCACGCAGTACACGTTTTATTGCTGATTCAGTGGGATTGTGGATCCTGAAAGGATTTTAAAAACTGTATAGTAAGTCTTCTAGAAGAAGGGCCAAATGAGCCTAGAGTCATCTTAAAAAATATTGAAAGAACATACACATACACATACAATGAAAAGACATTATAACATCCCTCTTAGAATGGGTAGGAGAAAACTGTTTAAATATTGTTTTTGACTAGTTGTAGTAATGGCAGGTTTCCATTTTGGCCATTTATAATGTACTAGTTCCTGTATGAAGGCTGTTTATATAATTGACCTTACTGAATACTCACAGCAATTCTATGAAATAGGCATTATAATCCCACTTTTTGTAAATGAGAAAATAAAGGCAGGGTGTTTAATTATATTTCTGAGACAGTATAGCTAGTGACTGATGGTATGTTATGGATATTTCTCAGGAAAATCCTGAAATGGTGGCCCAGGCTCTCTAATATTGAGAAATGAAAATATTTCAATTCCTAGGGGAATAGATGAGAGTGATACATCATGATTGTTTGTCTTCAACAGGACATTGCAAGGTCCCAGGACCCCTTCCAAAAAGGAAAGTCATGTATTTGCACTGAGGGAAAGCAATTATCACTTGGTGAAAACTTCTTGAACAATTCAATTCACTTGATTGTATGTGAGTTTATGAGGACCTTACCCCTTATACCCCACAAGGCAAAAGGGTTTGTAACTGCATTGCAGAGTGAGTCTATAACTAAATGGACCTGGGCATTCCCTCTTCTTTGTTGCCTGGTTGAAGGCATGTCTTCACTTAGTATAGCCCAGTCTCCTCGTGAACAGCACTAACACTGTTTGAATGATAAAATTTTCTCACTCTTGGAATTAAAGTTGAAAGAATTGTTGGAAATTCTGGATAAGTTTTAGGCACTACTTTTCAAAAGGAATAAAGAACATGTGAAAACCTTTGACCCTTTTCTGATCCTTGGTATACTAACACTCAAAATACACTTCAAAATGTATAGGGGGACATTTCATAGTAGAGCTTAGTAATAATATAAGGAGAGAGAGTAAATCAAAGGTGAGTAAGATTTATTTTTAAAGTTAGTTAAACACCAAGTTTATGTAGCAGAAATTGTAACTGACCATAATTTGATGAACTGATTATCATTCCTCTTTGCAGAGTGGGTTGTCAGTACACATGGCCCATAGTGTCTTAATTCTTTATTTACAGTTCCAAAGGATACCGCTGAATTTTTATGTCAAGTTTGTTGTGTTGCTCTAAAACAGAGATTTTTAAGTTCTAAGATATCATTCCATTTAATCACTGAGTCATTAACTTTTCCAGAACTTTTGGAGATTATCATCATTATTTATTGATGGGAACATTCAGCCTTAGGAATTAAATCATTTGTTCAAAGGGAAACAGTAGTGAATGTCAGGATCAACCAATTTATGCTTTAAATTTTGGAAAAATATTAAAAACAAATAAAAACAAACCTCTCAGTTCCTCTGTTTGTGAAGTATTCTACCTACCCCTTCACAGCATGGGGCAAAATTAAGAGGTAGAAAAACCATTCCTGGGGAGTTAGACAGATAGCTGTTCACACCCTGCCTCATGTCACTAAGTATACAGTTCGGTCAGTTTACCCAGACTTCATTTTCTGCAGTGCTACTATGATCTTCTGTACATAAACAGAAAGAAGTCTGGGAAGTCTCCACTTAGCAATGGCTTTTCAGTATAAGATTATGATACAGTACTTACGTTTGTCCTCATATATTTTTTATTATTTCATTTTGTGATAAAGTGCATTTATAAGATGACTAAAACTTTACCCCTCTAAAATCAGTGAAAATAATTATGAGTTTTATTTAGTATTTACAAAACTATGCAAGAGGTCAGTTTAAACACACACACTTGTATGTATATAGTACTCCTGTTTCTTATGTTTAGATCTGTATCCTAACTTGGTTTGGAAAAGATGTCCTCAGTTACATATTCAGTTGTATGCTTTTTCCTATTCTTTGTTAGCTCTTATTTAATCTTTTACTGTAGTCACTATAGAGGAGAAAAGTTTATTTCCCATTTTTAATCTCCTTAAATGCATGATCCTCAAAGATTTTTTTGTTGTTGTTCTTTAAGTTGTCAGTAATTTTAAGACTACCATAGGTATACTATCTGGATTCCAAAAGAAACCTCTCCGTATAGTGCTGGACATTGGTTTTATAGTCAGAATTATCTGTAGTCGGTTCGGTCCTCCATTTATCAAATATGAGGACTTAGTCTATTTACCTAGTCTTTGGATAAATTACTCTCTTCATCTGTAAAATGAATGTAAGAAAACTGAACCCTCAGGATGGTTGTGATAATTAAATGAGTTAAAAAAAAACTTTCAAGCATCTGGTATTATGAAGACCAAATAAAGATAAATTCTTTTCTCTTTCACTTGATTTAAATCTAGTACTCAGTATGGCTGTTGTCCCAGGTAAAATTTTGCCTATTAGTTATACAATAAATTGGATGTGAATTTTAGCAGTCTACTTTGAAGAGTAAATGGATCTCCTGTGAAGTATCTAAAAAGATGACTAGCTGACAATCTTTTCTTTGTTAACATGGGGCTGGCTGATTTCAGCTTAAATATCCTGGGTTGCCAGGCGGGCTTCACTTTATCAAGGAATAAAATAAAAATCCATAAAGCTAAAGTAACAACAAGATAAAATTGGTCCAAAATATCAATTAAAAGACACTGTGATACATAAGATTCTAGCACTCATGTAAAGTACAAATATTTTTGCAAATATTTTTGAATAAACAAATTTTATTTTTGCCCTGGTGTTCAAAGTAGAAAACTTGCTTTTAAAAGAGATAAAAAGAATATAGAGATACACACACAAAAATAAATAAAAGAGATAAGAAGAATATAAAATTTATCTATAACCACACCATTCAGAAATAATCCCTGTTCATGTTTTGGACATTTTAAAAGATTCTGTTTTCTATCAAATGTGTATGATACATTTTGCATGTGAAGTGTGAAGGTGTGAGTGGAGTGTGTGTTTGTGTTCCAAGATTATGGGATAATAATACATACATATTTTTGTGTCTTTTCCCCTTACTGAGCATTGTGTTGTGAATATTTTTAGTGTCATTAAATATTTTTAATGTCATGATTTATAGAGGTTATGTTATAGTCTATCCTATAATTATATCATAATTTCCTTGATTATTCCCCTTATATTCAGGATATAGATGGTTTAAAGTTGTTCAGCTTTTAAAGTAGCAGTGGGATAGACATTTACTTACAGAAATCAAAATCAACATCTTTGATTATTTTTTCTTTAGAAATGATTCCTAGAAATAGAGTCATTCTCAGGAAGTGTGAACTTTTAAAAAAGATTCTTGATATACTGTGATGGTTTTTTTTTTCCAGGAAAGGTACCAATTTATACTCCTATCTGTAATATATGAGAGACCTTCTCAATCGTCATGTATTAGCATGAATTGATAGGTAAAAATGTTAATCTTTAATAATTTGCATTTATTTGATTACTAGTGAAGTTGAATACTATATGTTAATTTATTGAGGAAGACACACACACAGATGCACAAACCCCAGGATGGTGTCCCTTTCTCTTCAGCAAGTATTAGATATGTTGTATTCATTTGGCAGTTGTAAAAATTCTTTGAATGTATGTTAATAAGCAAGATCTTGGCTAAAAATAATCACTTTAGCAGCAAGTTTAATCAAATGATTAAAGCATTTTAAAGAGACTACTTTTGCGATCCTTTCCTCAGAAAGATGTGTTGGGTGATACTCAGCTTATGAAATAGTTTTTTCATGTCTCCTTTTATGCTGGGCAGTTGGTACTTTTCTTTTGTTTACCTTGGTTTCCCCAATAATGTCGAACTAGCAGCTTTCAAACCTGCAAACATCTGCTTTTGTCATCAGAATTGAAAGATACAACTGAAAGAAAAGATTTACTTCATAAGCTCTATAGTCTTTGGATTCTGCACAATGGAAATGAATAAACTTAGAAACATATTTAAGGACTGAAGCATCAATAAACCTAGAGCTTAAGACTGGGGAAAGAGTGAATTTCCTTTCAAAGTAAGCAGCAGCAGGACCGTACTCCCTAACAAAAAATAAGGTAACATCTCCAAAATTACATTATCAGTTCCACAACTATTACTATGATTCTAACAATTACTTTATATACAGTAACCGACACATTTCATAATTTGCAAAAATTCAGTAGTAACTGCAGAATTTTAAATGTGTATAGAGTGCACTTTAAATGGTCTTATTAAGTATGATTTTTAAAATGATGTTGGCATGTTTTCCCAGGATATCATGCTTGATGCCTAGGAGGATCAATTTTGAAACATTTCTAATTAAATATTTCTAATTTGGGGAGGGGGATAAGTTTTTAAAGGAGTAAAATGTGATCTAGGTCTTCAACAGACTGAAGGATTAGACTGGCTTATAAAAGAGATTTCATAAAGTGTTTCTTAAGCCTTAGAGGAAATTAATAAAATAATTTTATTGAAATCAAACATGACTCAGCTTCTAATATTAATTTTGTAAATAGGAAAATGTAGTTAAATTGGTAGAGACCTTCTTTTTAAAGGTTACATTTATTATCATTTAGCTCATCAGTTCAGTTCATTTCAGTTGTTCAGTCATGTCTGGCTCTCTGCTGCCCCACGGACTGCAGCACGCCAGGCCTCCCTGTTCATCGCCAACACCCGGAGCTTGCTCAAACTCATGTCCATTTAGCTCATAGGGAAATTTATTTTTTATCTCTTTTCAAGCCCTGGATCGGCACACAATTATTTAAATGCTTTCTGTGTTATGCATTCAGTCTTAAATCCTGCTTGTGTGAGCTCTGGCTACCTAATAAAGGAGATAAAATAATGACTTATATATCTGAGACATATGGTAATGAATCTTATTATTTGGGTACATCCCTCTTCTGATTTGCAGACAGCTTAATTTTTACATCTGATCTTTAGTCAGTGCTCAAGACAGAGCAGAATTGAGTATTTGAGAGATTCTTCATTTGTCAATCCATTTCAACTCTGGTCCTTTCTGAATATCTTCAGAGGGTTTTTCATAGTTACTTTCCTTTGATTTTTTTTTTAAAATAAATATTTCTTACTGTAAAACCTTATGTTATTTTTGGGAAAATTAGAAAATAGCAAATAGAAAATAAAAAACCATATCCATGGAAAATTCCTGTTAACACATTGGCAGCTACTCCAGAGACTATTCTATATCATTCATCTATAAATATTTTTTACAAAGTGAGACCAAAGTCTTGGTCACTTTCACGTTATATTGAATATCGTATCTTTGATATTTCGTATTTTGTAAATGTCATTACAGTATTTTTTATTGAGCATCTAATACCTAGGGCAGAGATCACGTCAGCCTGAAGACAAATTTTATGTAATCTGAAAGGGTTTTGCCAGTATTTTGATAAAGAAGATTTACATGAAAATCTGGTTATTTATTTTCTCTTTAAAGGTGGGAAGCCCTGCAGCGCTTAAAGTCTGCTTGCCCACAGTTAGTGGGAGCCAGTGATGGCTCTGATGATTCTCAGGTGACAGTGTTTTTATATGTTGCAATCTTTTGAAGTTGGATCAACATATAAAAGTATTTTATTTCATTAAAAATGTCTTAAGTCCTGCATTTTCTGCTCACTTATTGCAATATTTCACCTGGAAAACTGTTTATAGCTTCCTCAGAGGACTTTGTATTTTCTCTCATCCAGAGGCATGTATCTACTGCTTTGTCCTATGTTTTAACTGCTAAACTCCAGAGGAAGAGAATCACCCAGGCCAGGGCCCCACACTGTGAAAGTATCTATATCTGGTAAACTGGCTCCATTCCAGGGTAGAATAATTTATCAACAAATGAAACATCAGCTACTTCCCACCCGTCCTCTGATTGCATTAAAATGACTCCCTTTCCCACCCAGCTGATGGAGATGGTGCAGCTGACACACACTGTCTGCACCTCCTCCTCTTCATTTTGTTGAATCGCTCACTTTTTTAGTCTGTTAGACTTATTAATACTACTAAAATGTTCATTCATTAACTTTCTCATGCCTACAAACTAGATACCTTCACTGTCCTTCCCCTTGAATTATGCTG
Organism: Odocoileus virginianus; assembly: GCF_023699985.2. Lineage (NCBI taxonomy): Eukaryota > Metazoa > Chordata > Mammalia > Artiodactyla > Cervidae > Odocoileus > Odocoileus virginianus. The sequence goes on along the minus strand of NC_069674.1, from coordinate 85,935,999 downwards.
TTTTTATAAAGTCATGCTGTAGCAAGGAAGTAAGCTGGAAAACTGATTTTGTGTCTGTAGCATCAGGTACTATTTAACCAGTGGGAGGGACTGATAAAATTAGCAAGTTGACTAACCACTTCCCTTCCTTGTGGCTGTTTAATATTATAACCGATGCAGAAAAGTTCAGAAGAACTGGGCTAGTTTTTGAAACCACAGTACATTTTGGCAAAGAGGGAATGCACAACAGAACGGGTAAGTTTCTTTCCTTTAATCGTGTACGACAGCTGTGAAAAGGATATTGGGGCAGAAGTTTTAAAGTTTGATTATGCAGATAGTCTTTAGTAATTTGTGGACTGTGGAAAGATAAGCCTCTTACAAGGAGGGAAGCAAAAGCCTTTCCCGTCAGCCACCATAGCTCTAACAACAGCAAACATTTGAGTGAGCAGCTGGTTCACCTCTGGGGATGTCTTTATTGTTCTGGATAGATGAGACTGAAATATACCGAGGGGAGGATCCTTGTGTTCATAAAATTCTTGGCAAGTAAGTTCCTGCACTCTCAGTTCTTGAAATCCTGACTTTGAAACTGTCAGCAGAGGCATTGACTTAGTGAACTCAGATGTCCTTCTGGATCCTGAAACAGCTTAAGTTCTTAGGTTATTGTCTCTGTGATTGAACTGTTTATTGCTTTTAACTTTTAGTATGGTGAACCTCAAACACAAACAAAAGTAGAGTGAACAGTGCATAGATTATCCGGGCAGCTCTCATATACCTTTGAGAGTTATGAAGTCAGAACCCATGGAGTTTCATCCATACCTCTGTGTCACTTTAATCTGGTTGAATTGTAGTGTTTGAAATGTGCCTATTGTGAATGTTAAATGAAAGAGGCCGAGAATCTCCTAAAGGCTCATACCAGCTGAGTAATGTAATTTTTAGAGACATATTATCGTAGAAATTCAGTTATGAATCAGAGAAAGCAAACCAGTTTCCCAATGGCTGCTTTACCAGTGGAAGTGGGAGTAGAGGATAATAGTTCAGATCATCGACTGTGGAGTCAGGCTAGGGTCAAATTTTGATTCCATTGCAATTCAGTGTCCTTATGGAAGTTTCACAATGTTTCTATGTCTCAGTTTCCTCACTTGACAAATGAAGATAATAGGATAATAGTAGTACTGATTTTTCCAGGTTAGGAGACAATGAGGCAATGCCTATTAAGCTTTGCAAATTGCTGAGAGCAGAGAGTACTCGATGTAAGTTAGCCCCACAGCTATTTCCTGAATAGCTCCAAGAGTTGGTGATGGACAGGGAAGCCTGGCATGCTGCAGTCCATGGGGTGGCAAAGGGTCAGACACAACAGAGCGACTGAACTGACTGAACTGAGTGGGAATGAGATTCATTCAAAGAGGAAGCAAACATGTTTGAATATACTTGGTTGTCTTCTGACTCTTGTTTTTCTCCTGGTTATTTTGTGATGTGAGTCTAAGAAAAATCTGCACTGAGATCTCTTTCTTGCTCCTGGGTCCAGAAAAACTTCAACACCAACTCATGAGTTAGTTATCTCTGAAATGAGTGTCAGAGATGGTTTTGTCCGTCCTCTCATTTTGTAGATGTGGGAGTAGAAATTTGTCTAAGCTCACAGAGCAAGGAGTTGTCCATCTGAGGGAAGAGTCATAGGCTCCTCTACTCCCCGCAAGGGGGTGTGTTGTAGTTGGGTTTAGGCAGCCCTGTGGGGCCTGGGAGGCCACCTGACATCCAGTCTCATGTTCTTTCCTCTCAGAGACAGAGTTCTCCAGGCTTACCTCTGCCTTCTGGGGCCACAGGTTGTCCCGATATTTTTTTCATTAGTAATGAGGATAGAAAAGGTCTAATGGCAACAAATGGGGTGGTGAGGACCTTCCCCACTCTCTTACTTCTCCATGGTGTTCATACAGATACTGATGGCTGCTATTTACTGAGCATTTACTATGTGCCTGATACTGTGCTGGGTGGCATTTTCAAAGATAACATATATAATATAGATAAGGGACCTGAGGCACAGATGGTTTAAGAAACTTACTTGATTACCCAGCGAATAGGCAACATTCAGGATTTTGTTCCAGTTCTGTCTGACTTAACCAAGTCTTAGAGCATTTGTTCATAAGGAATCAGTTTATTTATATATGTGCAATCAAAATGCATCCACAGTTTGGATTGTAGCTTTCCTGAAGATGAAAGTCATCAATAGTCCTTTAAAACAAGTGGAATGGAAGAGCTTTTGTGGTGCTCACTTCAGCAGCACATATACTAAAATTGGAAAAGCTTTTGTGTAGCAATAGTTTTCTTTTTCTCATGGTGAATTTTCATAATGCCTAATCATAAGCTGGAAATTTGTCAAAAATCTTGACAAATACAGAGGCTAGTGGGGGTGGGAGGGTGGAGTTACCACTGTAATGAAGTAAATATTGAACTGAGAAGGTAAAAAAAGAAATGATCTTTTAGTAAATTAACCATGCCTCAGTGGTGGATTTTGTTTTTAAGGCCATTTATCTCTCTTAAGTTTTTGTAAACGATGGGTGAAATTCATCTAAGTCAAGTTTTGAGAACATGCAGTGCTGTTGTAAAACAAACGATAAACATTGATGCGCTACAGAAATAGAAATTGGCCAAATCTTCCGGGAGGTGCTGTAGAGAACTGGGACATGCACAGTCAGACATTGTAGAAACCTGAAATTAACTTTCAGTGCTTTTTCTTTTAGATTACTGGTACAACTGTAAAAATAGAACCAAACGTGTGAATGAAGGAAGAGGTTAATTTCACAACTTGGGAGAATTTTTTTTCCCTTCAGTGGAGTAATAGTGTTTAAACAAAATTTCCTTCACTGAAAGGGATGGTGTCTGGAATTTCAAACTAAAAAGGAAAACATCAGATATAGAATGATCGACTTATCAGGCAACTGGGTACATTCAGCAATCTTTCATCTTTACTTTTATCTTTCCTTCATTGACTACAGTACTTTTGTAATCTTGATAGAATTAGCCAAGATTTCCTTTAGAAACATTGGAAGAGATTTGAAATCTTGCCATCTTTTTGCAGAGAAGTGGGAGGATAAATGGAGTTGAGGCTGCCAGTGGTGGAGGGAGTGAAGTGGGAAGCATCACTGTTATAAAGCATCCTTGGATTCTTAAGTCTTTGAGAAAACAAAGATACAATTTAGTACTGGTGACTGCAAATCATTCTTTCCATTAACTGTCTGTGTATGTTTTCCCTGTAATGTCTTTATCTTTTGAGAACACAGGATTTATAGCTAGAAAAGTAGAATTCAGGGTTGGCAATTTTCATATCCATCTATGGTTAAAAACAGGTTCAGAATTGCCATCTAGCTTGATGCACTAATGTAATTTCTTTTCCTTTTTTTTCTAAAAAAATTATTTTGTATTGGGGTATAGGCTGATTAACAAACAATATTGTGATAGTTTCAGGTGAGCAGAGAAGGGACTCAGCCATACACATACATGTATCTATTCTCCCCCAAACTCCCTCCCCATCCAGGCTGCCACATAACATTGAGCAGAGTTCCTTGTGCTATATATGGTAGGTCATTGTTTGTTACCCATTTTAAATATAGCAGTGTGTACGTGTCCATCCAAAACTCCCTGACTGTCCCTTAGAAAGACACTCACAGACTTAGAGGATGCATTGATATAACTTCTGATGGGCTTAGTCACTGCCACGAGGTGACTGACTAGCAATGTTTCCATGCTCCCAAATCCTCCATGTCTATCCTAATATTTAACATTTGTCCTGTTTTTGTGTCACCAATGTTTGGGGATTAAATGTTATATTAAAAGTCTTAAATACCTAAAGCATTACTTTTCCTTGAAATCAGTTCTCTCCTTTTTGTTCTTTTAGCCTTTCAGTTAGTTTTTAGTGTCACTTGCCTTAAAGTTTCAGAAAACGATAATCACAACTCCTACCCTCAGAAGGTTTATAGACCAGTGGATGAAACACAGTTGTAGGATATGAGTGAAGCTATAGTTCATAAAATATATTCTGTCTTCCTTGAACCAACGACATCAGGGAAGGCAGTTTGTGTGTGTGGATAAGAGATAAGAAAGCCATGGTTCGAATCCTGTTACTCTCTGATTTGGGGGGATCCCCTAGTGGCTCAGATGGTAAAGCGTCTGTCCACAGTGCGGGAGACCCGGGTTCAATCTCTGGGTTGGGAAGATCCCCTGGAGAAGGAAATGGCAACCCACTCCAGTACTCTTGCCTAGAAAATTCCATGGATGGAGGAGCCTGGTGGGCTACAGTCCATGGGGTTGCAAAGAGTCGGACATGACTGAGCGACTTCACTTTCACTTTCACTTTTGCTGACTTTCCTAAGCCTCGATTTCTTTACCTGCAAAATGATACAAGCTCATAGGAGTGGCCTATAAATCATTTGTTATGATACATGTTAAATATTTATATAACATGTTGTAATATAATTTGGAGGATCATAGGAAGCCTCTGTCAAAAAAGGTTCACTTTAAGATGAGCCGGAATGACAGAAAGATCCTTCTTATCACAGGTGAGCTGCATTTGCCAGAGTGGTAAAGAGTTTGGCCTCTCTGAGAAAGAGATTAAAGGCCAGTATGGTTGAAACATATAGAAGGGGGACAGTTGCTTGGAAGTGTAGGCGGAAGAGTCCAGAATGTGCAGGGCCCAGCAGTCATGGTAGGGAGGTTTCATATTATTCTAAGTGCAATAAGAAGTGATTGAAAGTTTACATAGGAAGTTACATGATCTGAATGCTATTTTTAAATTAGTTACAGAGTAGAGAACAGATTCTCAAGAAGCAAGATTAAGACACATGAAAAGAAATTAGAAGACCATTAGAGTAGCCTAGTCCAGAAATGATGGTAGCCTGGAAGAAGTAGTGCCAGTGGACAGAGTTGAGAGACCCAATGTAATCAATAGAACTTGATAAAGAATTGGATGTGAAAGTAGGAGTGAGGAAAATAGCGATCATAATTCTGTGGCATGAGCAGCTGGATCAAGGGAGCTATCATGTATAAAGCTGGGGCAGATTGGAAGAAGAGCAGTCTTGGACATCTCAATTGAAATGCTTTTGAAAGATTCGAGGCAGCATGTCAAGTAGGCAGTTGATGGCATGAAGATGGTATGTGATGCCATAGAAATAGATATGATCACCTAAGAAGATGGTAAGAAGTGAGAAAAACTGAGGGCTCAGAACTTAACCATGGGAAACTCCAAAATTTAAAAGACAGGAAACATAGACAGTAAAGGAGATGAATACATAGTAGTTAGACAAAACAGAAAACCAGAAGGCATTGAATATTCAGGAGGAAAGAATTGTTACCCATGTGAGTGAAAGTTGCTCAGTTGTGTTCGACTCTTTGCGACCCTATGGACTGTAGCCCGCCAGGCTCTTCTGTCCATGGAATTCTCCAGGCAAGAATACTAAAGTGGATAGCCATTCCCTTCTCTCTGGGTTGGGGATCTTCCCAACCCAGGGATTGAACCCAGGTCTCCCCCATTGCAGGCAGATTCTTTACTATCCAAGACACCAGGGAAGCCCCCATATCCAGTGATAATTAAAAGCTAATAAATTATCAAAAAAATCATGAAATTTGGTAATGTGGAGCTGATTGATATACAATAAATTGAATATTTAATTTCTTTAAGATGTTATTGAGTTTTGACAAGTTGCTAATCAGTTTTACTATTGACTACTTCAGTAAGTACATAAGATTTAAGAGTCATGTTATTAAAAGTTATGTTATTTTCCTAAGTAGCAATAAATAAATTGATTCTTAATGATATTTAACCAATTATTCCAGTCTGAATTTGTCTCCCCTAAAGTGAAAATTGCTTGAAGTCTGCACTTTCTTCATATTTGTATTTTCAGTGTCAAGGTGGCTAGGTATTGTTGCTGAGGGCATCTCTCATGGGTGTCATTCACAGAGGTGGTTCTCAACTGTGGACAGTTTTATACTCAGGGAATATCTGGCAGTGTCTGGAGACATTTTTGAATGTCACATTTGGGGCAAATTATGCTACTAGCTTCTGGTGGGGAAAGGCCAAGGATGCTGCTAAATATCCTACAACCTACAGGGCAGCTCCCAAAACAAAGAATTATTTGGCCAAAAATGTCAGTAGTGCAGAGGCTAAGAAACCTGACATACTGACTATGATGTGATAGTGAGTGCCCCACCCTGAGGGGTTGGAGATCATAGTTTTTAAGTTTGTTTTTTTTTTTTTTTGCAAACAAGTAGGGATCTCATACTGTGTTTTTCATGGTATACCAAGTTGGTATAGTAAGTGATCTTTGAATTTCATACTGATCCTGATACTTGGTGAAATGAAATGAATCAATAAAAGTAAAGCACATTTGTATAAAATGCCTCTGCAGAATTAATTTCTAACTGAATTTATCTATATGTAGAAGTAGAAGACAGTGCTCCACCCAATGGATGTTAAGACTTTTTACATCAGAGTCTGAACCTTTAGTTCCTATGTGAAAGTGTATATTAGGGAAGTTTTAATGTTAAAAAGTAATCTTGAAAGTTATTAGATATATTTAAAAAAAACCCTAAAAGGCCCCATCTCTTTCTTTAAAATGAAACATTTTGGCTTTCAGTATATTATATTATAGTTCATATGTCTAAAATTGTGTTGAAATATGTATAAATATAATAAATTACTAGGTACACATAACCAATTTAGGAAATTGAATATAACCATTATCAATGAATCCTCCTGTGTGACTCCCCACCCCTTTTACCCACCTGAAAATAAACACAGTTATGAAGTTTTGTTTATTGTTTCTTAATTTGAATTGAAGTTTGATACATATATATATATATATATATATACACACACACCTAAAAAAGATATGAAATTCGAGTTTTTTAAGTGCTTATGTCTATAAAATTAGACTATTATCTTACACCAGACACAAAAATTAACTCAAAATGGATTAAAGACTTAAGCATAATACCTAAAGCCACAAAGCTGCTAGGAAATAATATAGGGAGAAAGCTTTATATTATTAGCCTCAGCAATGGTTTCTTGGATATGACACCAGAAGCACAGGCAACAAAAGCAAAAATAGACAAGTGGATCTACATCAAACTGAACAGCTTCTGCACAGCAAGGAAAACAGCCAACAGAGTGAAAAGACAACTTACGGAATGGGAGAAAATATTTGCAAGCTCTGATAAGGAGTTAATAGTCAACCCATATAAGAACCTCCTACAACTCAATAGCAAAAAAACCAAGTGATCTGATTTAAAAAGACCAAAGAAGAAATACAAAGGCTAGTGGGTATATGGAAAGATGCTCACTGTTGCTACTTATCAAGAAAACACAAATCAAAACAATGATACATCACCTCACACCTGTTAGATAGACATTAAAAATGAAACAAAATAACAAGGGCTGATGGTGTTGTGGAGAGATTGGAATCCTTATGCACTATTGGTGGGAATGTAAAGTGGAGCAGAGCTATATAAAACAATATGGAGGTTTCTCAAAAATTAAAGAATAGAACTAACATATGATTCAAGAATCCCATTTCTGAGTATTTATCCAAAAGAATTGAAATTGTAACTCAACGACATATTAGCACTCCTGTGTTCTTTTCATATTCGGTTCACAATAACCAAGAGGTGAAAATAACCAATATGTCCGTTAACAGATGAGTGGATGATGTATAACATATATGTGATTGCATATTATTTAGCCAGAAAAAGAAGCAAATCCTGTCATATGTTACAACATGAATTAGCCTTGAGCACATTATGCTTAGTGAAATAAACTAGTCACAGAAGGACAAGTACTGCATGATTCCACTTCTGTGAGTTATCTAAATTAGTCAAACTCATAGTGAGAGAAAGCAAGAAATGGTGGTGGCCAGGGACTGGGGGAAGGGGAAATGGGAAGTTGCTGTACAATGGATACTGAGTTTCAGTCATACAAGATGAAAAACTTCCAGTGATCTGATGTACAACACTATGCTTGTAGCGAACAATACTGTACTGTTATACTTAAAAAATTAAGAGAGTAGATCTCATGCTATATGTTTTTTTCACAATTAAAAAAATGTCTATGCCTCTAGGATGTATTGACAAGGGAAAGAGTGGAAAGAATAAAACAAAGTCAAGGAATGTTTGAGAAATGTAGGTATATGGCCGTGAGGCCTTGCACCGAGGTTGAGAACAGTGGCACTGTTAGAAAAGGGTAGACATCTTTTGTGATTTGTCTGCATTCATGGATAAAGGATGAGCCTAAGATCAAAATGACTGTTTTAAACATGGTGGTAGAATGGAGGTTTTATTAACAGAGGCACAGAAAGAGCATACAGAGTGAGATTGATTTTGTCCTCTGTGCCTTCCTTCAAGAAGATCGAAGTACTGTGTTCATTATCTGGACCTCTCTTCGCCATGGCAACAGGACATCTAAGAGTCTGCTCTTTCAGAGCAGTTCCAGATAGGGATGTAGTCTTTGTTGAGATGGCTGAACTGGAGATGAATATTTTAGAGTCTTCAGTGGAAGCCACATGAAATGAAGAAAAGTAGGGACAAAAGAGATTCTATGCTTAGGGAATGCCCACAGGTAATGGTGGGAGTTAAAAAAAATTATGAACTTTTTCTTTTGCTTTTTTGCTTACTTTTGTTTTAAAATCCTTTATCAACTTATTTCTATTCCATATACTTTCTCTTTTCTCTCCTCACAATATGCATTATTGTAGTGGATTAGCATTCAAAGCTAAGTTGGATTCTTGTGATGATAAATATGACATGGTTTGATTTGGAATTTTTATATTACATCAAACAAATTTTTGACCCTGTTTAAAAAGGAGTGTGATTTATTGGAAGAAGTAGAAGTGGCATCAGTGCTAGGTAAAATTGTGACACCATCAGTGTTTGTTTTAAGGCTGGCATTCCCCTTTTTATGAGTTTCTTTGGTCCTAAATTTTCACCTTTTCAAAATAAGAGGTTGGTCTAGACAACGAGTAAAATTATTTAAAGACATTTTCCTACCTTTTGGCTTTTCTCTTTTCATAAGCCTGCTTTCCTGTTAGGGCCTAGGCCTAAGGGGTTTCACTCTGCTCTTTCCTCTCTTAAAACCAGTTTAAATGTTGTCAGTTCTACATTCCCTTCCTCAGAGGCCTGCTAGTTACTAATGCTGATGTGTCAAGTCTGTTTATTCGCAGTGATTCACAAGCCACTCTTCTTGGCCTAATGTGTTCACTCCCAGATGCATCTTCACCGGGGGCTTCATGTCTGCACCTAAAGTAGCACTTAATGTAGGACTGTTCAGGTACTGTGGCAGATGTAAGTCAGACAGGTCTATGTTAGTAGTATTTATTTGTACAGGTACTGTTTTGGTCCATATTTATCTAACCTTTATCTACATAATGATAGAATATTTAAGAAAGACCCAAATTTTTACAACTTTCTTACCTGACATGATTTTCAGAAGAAAGTTTTACTTTTAAAGTGGTTAACTTTCTTTTATCAACATGCACTTGGATAAGTAAGCTTGGTTCTTAAGTTAATTTTTATATTATCATATTCCTGCATAGGACATGCTTAGGCATATGCTACAGCTTCTGGGTGTCTTAACTATTTCCATATGAGAAGTTATACAAACAGATAGTAAACCTGCTCTTTTAGATTTACCTATACAAAAACTAAAGGGCTTCCGAGATGGCACAGTAGTAAAGAATCTGCTGGCAATTCAGGAGATGAGGGAGACTTCACCTGGTGGGCTACAGTCCGTGGGAGTTGCAAGGAGTTGGACATAACACACACACATATAAGAAAACTAAAATTTTCTTTTTTGTGTTTATTTTTAATTGGACTATAATTGCTTTACAGTATTGTGTTGGCTTCTGCTATACAACAACATGAGTCAGCCACAGGTATACATGTGTCCCCTCAATTATGAACTTACCCCTCCCACCTGATCCCACCCATCTAGTTTGTCACAGAGTTACTGGGTTGAGCTCCCTGTGCCCAGACAATGGGCACAGAAAACTAAAATTTATTCAGCCAGAAAACTAAAATTTTGTTAAAAATATTATAACAGGACTTTTGTGGTTTTGTAATAGCATGAATGAAAACCCAGCAGGTAGGAGAAATGGTATTTTATATTTATAGTTAAGACTGAATCTGTTTGGTTCAAAATGATGAGATTTGTAAACTTTTTTAGAGCCCTACTTTTCTTAAGTTTCCAAATGAATAAAGATATACATATAATTAAAATTCAGTTTATTATTAAAAACTGAATTAAGATGACAGTGAAAGAACAGCCTCAGGTATGTGACTCTGCATTTTAAAGTGGTATGTTTAATGTTTATGCAAAAGTAAGACTTTTAAAAAAAATTTATTTTAAAAAGTTATTAGCACCTTGGCTGTACAGCTCCTAAGATTTATTTTTTAACACTGCATAAAATTTGAGGCGCTTTTTTGCTTCTAATTTGACCTACTTAGAAAGGTTCTGATAATTCCAGTGTAATATATCCCCTCAGTTTTGTAACAGCCTTTGGGTAATGTATTGGAGAGACAAGTAATCTCATCAAGAAGCGTAATGGACCCTATCACATTTCAAGATATATTTTTTCTACTACTTCTGCTTCAGATTTAGTTCTGTTTAATGATACCACACTCTACTGGCAAGGATACTTTTCCAAGTAGTTTAACTCTGTTTGCATACAAATGGTGTTTTTGGTCTGGCTGGCATTGCAGATCTTTTCCTTGAAATGGGGTGACATAATTTGATGTTTTACAATCTGGAGGCGGGGGTAGGGGGGGAAGTACTTGTTCATCTTGAGAGGTTAGAGGAAAAAAGATTGTCACTGAATAAAATGCATGGCTTGACACAATTCAAAAAATGGGTTGGTGCCAGCTGGAGAAAGCTGGGAGGAATTCTACCTGGTTGAAAAGTATAGTTGATCTGGTAGTAAAGGAAAATCTCTTCCGGTGGCTCAGCGGGTAAGAATTTGCCTGCCAGTGCAGGAGACGTAAGAGATGGTGGTTTGATCCCTGTGTCGGGAATATCCCCTGGAGGAGGAAATGGCAACCCCATCCAGTATTCTTGCCTGGGAAATCCCATGGACAGGGAGTCTGGGGGGCTGGCTAGTCTATGGGGTCACAAAGAGTCCAACACAATTGAGCGACTGAGCATGCGCACAAAGGACAGTAATCCGGATCAGTAATGCGGGGCTTTGTAATGGACAGGGAGGCTCCACAGAGGAAAGGATCCCAGTTCACCTTCAGCTTAGCAAACACTTTCCCTTCTGAATTCCACTGAGCTACATGTTTTAGTCATAGATGTTAAAATTTGAGGGCTTCTCCAGAGACTCTCTTGACAAGTAAGATATTCTTTAGTATGTAAACTTTTACAGATAAAATACCTCAGGTCCTGAGAGATATTAAGCAATTTTCCCAGGAACTCGTATATCAGCACCCTAATATTTGATTCTCTTCTTCCTCCTGGTGCTGTCCGTCTCTAGATGCCATGCTGACTTTTCCAAGGAATATCAAGAATAGGATCTGATTTTAATAGGGTAGAAGGCATCCTTCTATAAATAGCAGGTTTACTTTGACTTATCTATACTTTAGTGAAGAAACACAATGAAATCAAGGATGTTTTAAAAGTAGGTTGAGTAAACCACTACAAAAATATATTAAGTAATATATAAAATATTTTCTGTGCTGAGTAGAAGAAATCAGATTTTAAAGCCATACATTAATTATATGTGAAGGTTTTTTTTTTTTTCAAAATAAAATTAACGTACCACAAGAACAAATTGATTCTATTTTTAGTTTGAAAATACCTAAGTAATAAATGCAAGTATATATCTTAATAAGTATATGCTTTCAAGTTCTTGAACTTCATACAACTCAAAACTATTCCAAGTAAACGTTTGCTGTTGTTGTTTAGTCACTAAGTCATGTCTGACTCTTTACATAGGCTATATTAAAGCTAGGCAAAGCCTTTTCTTATCTATACTTGCCAAAAAAATTCCTGAATATTTAGGAAGACAAGCATAATCTCATATATGTAAGTGGCAAAAAATTACTTTTAGGAGAAACACAATCATTTTGTTAATGGTTACAAGGTTAAAGCTTAGTTGCTCAGTTGTGTCCGACTCTTGTGACCCCCTGGACTGTAGCCCGCCAGGCTCCTCTGTCCATGGGATTCTCCAGGCAAGGATACTGGAGTGGGTTGCCATTTCCTTCTCCAATGGTTACAAATCAGCAGTTAAAACGTCTGAAATCATGGATTCTAGTTAATATAATAAAGAACTGCTTGGAAAATTCTTTTCATGCCATGGTGAGAAAAATACTGTCAAGTAAAGAATTCAGCTCAGTTAAATAATTTAATTTGGTGTTTTAGAGCAAGTTAAGTTCAAACATGTTTGTCCTTTAGTTAAAAACACTTTTTCCTGCAATATAGTTTTTTTAAAATGAACTTTATTGCATATGTGTCCAAAGGCCATATCATACTCATTTTGTGTAAAATTGCTTAAAGAAATATTCTCTCACACTAAATGTTCATTTGGAACTTTCTAGATTCTCAACATAAGTATCAGAATAATTTAAGGTCATGTTATCATGAGCTATTATCTAAGTGGATAGATACAATGTCTATATACTCAAATGGAGCAAGTTAGCTTAAGAATGGTAGCTGAAATTGCGTTTTATGATAGAACATGAAATTATCTTTAACTTTACAGTGAATATAAGTAAAAGCAATCTAGACACATTAGATATTTTTTTTTTGCGTGAAGTGATTTATTGTTCTATTTTATTCCAGAGATTTTAGTTTTCATTTAGTATCCCACTGAGAAAGTAGCTTAATTCTTTCTTTCATGTAACTTAATATTTAAATGTAGAAAGAGACCAAAGCTTTGACTCCTGCATTTGAATTTATGTATAAGTATATAAATACACAACAATAAACATGACTATAGAATACACTACCATGTTATCTTTATTTGTAAGTCATAAAATACAAAATAAATCATAATAAATCTGCCCTCAGTGAGGAGTACCATTTCTTTCTCCTACTTCTCCACCAGGTAGTCTTGTTCCATAATGAGGATAAAAGAATGATGCAATAGAAAAAAGTGTACCTTGTTATTTAGATGTTCTCAGGTGATAAGGTCTTAGCATATCTATGTTTTCCTTTTCCTTCTCAACTGCCACAGAATTCAATACTTAAGAAGATGGATTTTATATAAATCTCCTTTAGTATTTTTATGCATGTGCATTTGACTAAGTGATTCAGTTTAATGTTTTGATGACTCTGTAGTCATATATGCAGGTCTCTGAAATCTACAATATTCAGATATTAAGGACAGAGGTGTCACTATCAGTTGACAGTTTCCTTAAGTGGAAATTTCTCTTCTAACTTTAAGAGCCAAGTTGCAATTAAGTAGACAATGTTCATGTGATTAATAATATTCCCTAGTCTGCTTGCTTGTTTACACTCTTGGGTCAGTGCTGCTGATTTTATACACTTAATTGCCACTTTTGACGTATGCCCATGTGCACAGTTCCCTAATAATGGTTCCTATGGGGACTCACTTGGCATATGTAATTTTTATGCATCATTTCAGTCAGCAAATGAGAAAAAATCAGATGCAGATGATGATAGCAAGTGTGTGAATTTTTTTGGTCAAGTCATTGCTAATGTGTGGTATGGTTGGAGCTGAGGGTCGGGACATCATGGAAAGGGCATTGTTCCTGCAGTTAAGATATCTAGGTTTTAACATCAACAATATAATTGACTAGCTTGGTGACATTGTCAAATGGAGTTTACCTTTCTGAGTCTTAATTTCTTATCTATAATGTCTACTTTATAAAGTAATAATGAAGGTAAAATGAAATACTTTATATAAAACTTTAGCCTAACCTTCCATAAGACGTAGACAAATTGACTTTATGAGTCTCTATGTCCTCAACTACACTGTCCACTCTACAAGGTGGTAGTAAAGGTAAAATTAAATAATTATGTCAAAATAGAAACTAACCTTCTGGAAGACATAGACAGTGTCTAGTCTCTGGTACAGTGTTTAGGGCATGAAAAGTACTCAGTAATTCTTCGTTTGAATTAATTAAGGCACTTAAAATGGTAGGCGTTCAATAAATATTAGTTCCATGCTTTTCTATTTTCAGGCTTCTATATCTTAATTTACTATATAACAATAGGGTTTCACTTAGTTAAGTAACTTTTTTTGGGGGGGTCCTAATTTCCACATATACAATAATAGTTAGTGTGATTTTTGTCAGTTGATCCTTTCATGGCTTTTCCTAAAGGCATATGACTTCACCAGATGCAGTAGCAAAAATTAGCCACTAAGAGATTGATAGTTTTTCATGAAAAGGAGAGAACAGGAGTTAATTTAATTAAGTGTGTGGTAATTTCATTCTACACACAGTCAAGTAACTAGCATGATAAGCTGTTAAGTTTTCAGAAATGGAAGAAGGATAGCTGTAGAGTGAGACCTAGATTCTTTTTGTTGAAAAGCACAGGCGCCGGAGTCTCTAGCAGAGGCAGCTTTTAAAATCCTTGCTTTTAAAAATCCTTTCCCCTTTGCTCCATGGAAATAAAATTGTAGCTGGGCACATGACTAACATCTAGGCATTACACTCTTCAGTCCCTATTTATGTAGGTATAACCATGTGATAAAATTCTTATGAACAGAATGTGAGTGATGTGTGTCACTTCTGGATCACTGCTTTAAGATTTTTGTTTGTTACTCTCCATGTTCTTTCTCTCTCCTGCTAGCTGGAACCTCAAATGGTTTTGATCCAGCTTCACCCACGTGTTGACAAAAGTGCTCTTACTCTTCCAAACCATGTATTTTTGAAGAACTATATTTAAACTCTTAAGCTCAAGAAAGTGTGACTCCCCTTTTATTTTCACAGGTTTTCTGACCTGTAAGCCAACAGAGAGATCTACAAGCCAATGGTAGTTATCAACAGCCATTTGAATGACATAAAGCTCTGCTCTATCACATAAAGGGTGAAGAGAAGCAAAGTTTCTGGTCTTTAGGTGGGAATTTAGTTGATGAGAAGGTAAGACATACATATAACACACCATGTGATATAGAACAAATAAAAAGCAATAGCAATAATTGTTTTGAAGGTTCAGGAATGGAAGCTGGCACAATGGACTGGGATGATCAGGGAGGCTTGAAATAGGGATGGAGGAAGGTACTCTCTGGGTTTTGAGAGACTGTTAGATAAAGGAAAGTAATTTGAGCCAAGGTGAATGGGCTGAAAGACCATGATGTATTTTATTTTATTTTTGTTTTTGTTTTTGTTTTCCCATTTATTTTTATTAGTTGGAGGCTAATTACTTTACAACATTGCAGTGGTTTTTGTCATACATTGAAATGGAGGGGGGACCGGGATGGGGAATACATGTAAATCCATGATGTATTTTAGTTTGGATCCACCTCAAGCCTGAGCAGGCCCTGAGGAAAGGAATCAAGTTTAAGTCCTTTATTTGAGAGAAGACTCTAGGAAACCTCCATAAGGGAAATGAATAAGGTAATGGAAAGTAACCCCCAGGATAATATGATATAAAGTAAGTTACTGCCGTGAGTAACTAAGGCTTAAATCTACCTGGAGAACTGAGGGAGACAGTGCACAGCATTCTCTCGAGAGATATTCCACCCAGTGGGGAGGGACCAGAGGTGTTTATATGCCAGCTTGTGACCTCAGTCATTGAGGGCTGCTGGACAGAACTTAAAGTGGATGTCGGACTGTTATGGCCACTGGAAAAGAAATACAGGCACAAGCAGTTGGAAATCAAAGTCTTGTCATTATATACTGCAGTGGTAAAGGCAAATAGGCATGGAGGCTTGTCAACAACATCTGCTACAGCATGTTTCCAGATGCAAATCTGAGTGAAGCAGCTTTAGACGTGTTCCCAAACTGTGTTTATGTGGTTCTGAGGTAGCAGCATTTGTAAGAAAATAAAAGATGATAGTGAGACAATGAAGTTGACCAGTAGATTCTAGTACTTCCACACACAGCTTTCGTCTCACTTCATATACTGTTCCGTTCATGCTACTGCTGAATACTTTTCTCAAATGCCTCTGATCAAGGCACTTCCCTGCTCAAAACCCTTGGATGGATACCAATGCTGGTATGATTAAGTCTTAACTCTAGACTTAAATTAAGACTTCCACAATCTTTTCAACTGTTTTTCTAACCTCACCAATATTTTTCAATATAAATTCTTCAATTAGATTATTTACTCACAGTCCTTTTGGTATTATGGACATATAAAATACCTCCCACTTCCTAGTCTTCATTTTCTCCATATCCACTTTAGCAGTCCTTTTGTTAGCCATCTCTTGTGGTTGTATGAGCCAGGAGTGGCCTCATTCCTTATGCCCACTGCACAGTTCACATTGTGACATGTGTTTTGTTTAATTTGCATTGTTATTTCTCACCTTTATAATTAAATGTATCATGTGCTTCTGTCTTGGCTCATAGCTGGATTATATACTGTTTGAGAGAGAGAGTTCTCTCTATTTTGAGGTGGAGGAATTTTGCTTTGAAACCATAGTTCAAATCTGAGTTCAAATCTGGGTTCCACCATTGATGAATTTTATGTCTGTGGAAAAGTAACAGATGCTTCAATCTGCATGGACATTTATACTTATCAATCTGCAAGTATAAAAAGAATTCACATTAGTGAAACTTCTGCCTGATACCTATTAGAAAAGTCTCTTACAGTGAGAATCATCTTGAACATTTTTTTAAGAAAATAATGATTATTATTTAGGGCCATTTAAGAAAGCCCAAATACTTAGTTACATTATTATTCTCTCAAATTAAGTCCTTAGCCATTCTTAGACTCTAAAAAAATTTCTAATGTTACAAAATCATAAAACAATCATAGTGATGTTTTAAAAACAGTAATCACATATGTAAAAGCACCTTACTTACATCCTTGTTGAGGGCTTCCCTTGTGGCTCAGCTGGTAAAGAATCCGCATGCAATGTGGGAGACCTGGATTCTATCCCTGGGTTGGGAAGATCCCCTGGAGAAGGGAATGGCTACCCACTCCTGTATTCTGGCCTCAAGAATTCCATGGACTGTATAGTCCATGGAGTCTCAAAGAGTCGGACATGACTGAGCAACTTTCACTTCACTACATCATTGATGAACACCAAAAATCATTGTGGGAAAAGAATGCTATACATCTAAGATTCTTCATCTCACCAGTGAAAATACTTGAAGTCCTGCAAAAAGCAGAAGAGAAATATTTCAAAGACTGACAAAATACATGTATATGAAAAGTTTACAGATAAGTTAGATTCTTTGTAAAAAGTTATCCCATGATTCTGAAAAGTGATAAATATTCTTTATGTATGAATTAATAATTTCTCCAATTTAAATGAAAACTGTAGCACATTTTCTAAGTTTGTTTACATTAAGAACATATTTAGTTTTTTTACTTTCCTGACCAGTTTAACATTTTAACAGTATTGTGAACCAAATTTGATTGTTTAAGACTTCTGATGAACTTGGTTTTGGTCAACTAGATTCCTTAGACTGAGAAATTTTTAAAACCAGGCCTTCATAGAATACTGTAAAACATCAAAGATGATGAAAGTCACTGTTTTAGCTCTGTTTCCTTCATATTCATGTGGGTTTGTGTGACCATGTACAAAAAAGGAAACTTTTTCCTGTAAGGAAAACACTTAAATTCTGATCTGTAATTATTTGACCTGTGGAAAGTTTGCAGCCTTATTGTTGGCCATGAATGCAGCCTACTTCCCCCTGAAGTGATATTTGATTTGCATTTAGTACATGATAGTAGATTTAAAAATTTTTGAAGATATCAAAGTTTTGGTAGCCTATGTAGGTGATTGAAGATATACTGCTTTGTGGAGAAAGCATGTTAGGTCTGACCTGGAGAGATGTTCTCTTAATCTTTTTCTTGTGCTATATTATAACAGAAAGAAGTAGAGACTGTATAAAGCCAAAATATATTACATATATTGTTGATATGAAAGATTGCTAGCCATTATTTTCCTTTTATTCATACTGTTTCCCCAGTTTGGGGAGAATGGAAATGTGTCATTTCTAGGACAATGAAATGTTCAGCCCTTTATGCAGCATTCATTTTCCTCTACCCAGTGGACATTTATCCTTGGTTTAAACACCCATTTCCTTCAAGGTCTTTCTAATGAGACTTTGCAGATTTTCCAAAAGAATATATTGTGTCAGTGACAGTTTATTCACCTTACTTACATAGTTCGAGGAACTGCTTATTTAAATTTAGATACTGTCTCTGATGAAATGTTTTGACAAAGTAATACCAGCTTGATACTATTTAAAATATTTTGACAGATGGGAAAATTGTTTCAGTCTGAGTTGAGCAATACTTTATTGCAGTATTTTGCCAGTTAGAAAAAAATGGTAAAGGTAGCCTCACTGTTCCCAAAAATAACATCCTTCCATTCTCCCTGAGAAAGGAAAGGGCTCCATTCAGCCATAGATTACAATATGTGTACTGCGTATGTTAAGAATTCAGGCAGTTAAAACAAGAGGGAACATTTGGGGATTATTTCCAAACAGGGAACATTTATTGTTCTGTAAGCAAACAGAACCTAAAGAACTTTTAGGAACATTTGTTGCTATAGCACTTTATCAGAGTCTTTTTTTCATGTTCTAGTGAGTGTGCTCTAAGTTAATGTTGAATCACTAGGATTTAAAACTGGTTGGAAAAAAAATGAACAAATCCAATTACTTTTATACCTTGAATTTTTAGAATGCTAAAATAATAAAAATATCTAAATTTCTCACATTAGTTGCAAAGGAATAAAATATAAGTGATCCCTGTGTTTTCGTTATTTTAAGCAAGTGTGTTCAAGAAATATGATAGGGCAGCGGCTCTCAAAATGTAGTTGCTGGACCAGGAGCATCCATGTCACCTGGAAAACTTGTAAGAAATGCAAGTCATTAGGCTTCACACCTACTGGATTTATTCCAGTAAATCCGGCCTTTTAAATCAGACACTGGTGGGGTCCAGCCATCTGGGTTCTAACAAGTCTTCCTGATGATTCTGATGGATGCCATCAATTGAGAACTACAGAGATAGAATAGAGGTTTTCAAAGTCTGTGATGTGGAAAGAGAAGAAATTGGGGATCGATGAAGGAAATATTCTGGGCTCCTTCCACTGTTGACACCGAAGCCTTCTCAGGGTGATAATATCTCTTAGTGTGCTTATACTATTCTAGCCATGTGGTCTTGAAACTGGGTTTGGCTAGTAAAGAAGAAATTGCTCTGTGTCTCAGCAATAGCTTCATGCTCCCCAGACTCCTAAGGAACATATGTGCAGATCAGAATGCCAGTTTTATATTTCAAATTACAATGAGGAGCATAAAAATAAAATTATACAATACTCACGGTTAACTCCTCTAGTTTCTTCTTACTGTGTACAAGTTAATACTCGGAGCTGGGGATGTCCTTGTCCAGCGTTTGGTGCATCTCATTTGGTCCCCTGCCTTCTGCATATTGCTGCAGGTAAGATGCAGAGTTAGTAATGGATTGTTCCTTTGAAAGCATAGAATCAAAGGCAAGACAAGTTGAAAGTTCTTCCAGGTCATCATGAACCTGTATGAATTCCCTTCACACACACACACACACACACACACACACACACACACATTTATTATTTATCAGATTGCTGAGGGCTCCTAAATTCAGTATCTCTCTTACCTGAAATCATGTTGAATAAACTTATTATTTCTATTTTCTGTTTTTTAAATTTTCCAAATTACCACTGACAGTTATTTCTATAGCTATTTTAATATTGTTATTTAAACTTTAGTAAGATTTGCACAATCTGAATTCTGCAGATGATGATGATGACAAAGATAGGTTATCATGATTATAACAAAGATCATAGAAGGTAACAGAGTGCTTACTAAGTGCCAGGCAGTGTACTAACTACTTGGTATTTGTATTAATTTGAGGATGTTTTTCCCTCATAGTCAACCCTCATATAAAAGAGGCTTTTAAACTTTTGAACATGACCCCCAAAGAGAAATTGAGACTTCATAGTATGTAATCCCTCTGTGTATATATGGTATATGAATAGTAAAATTTATGATACACTTTTACTGTGTTTAAAACTCATTTTTCTATTTTATTTTGTTTCATTCATTTAAATAAGTGCCAGTTGTGAACCAGAAAATTCAATTTATCACTCATTGTAATGGATTGCATCCTGCAGAATCAAAAACTGTGCTATAAGATTAGATAGTATTATTAATCCATATTTTACAGATGAGAGAGACATACAGAGTCCATGTAAGTTGCCCAAATTTACTAAGTGGAAAAATCCAGAGTTCAAACTTGGGCAGACTCTCCTCAACGCCCTCTCACACCACTACATCTATCTTGCCTACTCAAAACCTTTGGATTGCGATACAATCAAGAAGGACTGTACCAAATGGGAAATTTTCCTCTCAAGTGTGGTAACAGTGTACTGTTGGCCTTAGACTTTCTAATTAAAAATACTTAGAGATGAAGGGTAGGTACTGGCTTTGGAGTTGCCTTTCCATTGGAGGCACCTTTTTAAAACTTAGAATATGTGCTCATTTGGGGAAGCTTTTGTAAAGAGACTGATGGAGGTTAATTTGGAAGGGAAGTGACTATTGCCACCAAACCACCTTCTTCGTGCTGCCATGGGATATTTACTTTAAATAATCCAAGAAATAGTTGATAGAAAAGACGTTTACTCAAAGTTAAAACAGCCTTTAATATGTGGAGCTTCCCAGTGAGTGAAGAGAAGATGAAATGGGAATTACTTGGATCTTGTCAGGCTTTTTGTCCTGACTCTCTGTAGGGCATGCAGTTAAACGTGGAAGACTGCCAACTTGGCTGAACATTATTGGACACAGACAATAGTCTTTCCCTAGTGCTACTAGATATGATTCTAAAATATGTATTAGATGTGAAGTTACAAAATTCAAAGATAGAAAAGCCACAGAGTGAAAAGTCTATATACATTCCCCCTTTTCCTTGGTGTTTTTGTCTCTCCTGAATTATTCACTGATACCTGTTTCTTATATGGTCCTTCAGAATCTTCTGCTGTGCTCTGTGTGTGTGTGTGTATTAAATATAAACATAACATATTTTCTATGCCTTGCTTTTATTCCCTGATAGTACTTCACAGAGTTTTCTCCATATGTAGAAGTACCAACCTGCCTTCTCCTTTTTTCACAGGTACATAGTATTTCCTTGTGTAGATTTTTATAAAATTTAACCGGCTTGCTATTAGCAGACATTAGGTAATTTCTAATCTTTTACAAGGCTCATTATTTTACATGCAAATTGCCCTGTGTGGTCCTCTGTGTGGCCTTTTACTCTTAGAGGAAGATTCACAGCCCCCTAGATCTTCACGAGGGACTAGTAAAGATCAGACTGTTGGATAAGGTCAGGTTTGTGTCAGGAAGTTGCTTGATTTCAGTTTTGTTGGCTATCTATTTTTAGCTTCTGAACAGTAATCATGGTAAGAAATCTTCATATCTTGCCTTCTTCAGTCTTGTAAGATAAAGTGGTCCCTGTGAAAAGGTTCAAGGAACACAATTTGCTAACAGTTTAGTGGGTTGATTAAGGATGTTGAGTGTTTATTTCTGAAAGGACAAAATGTTTGTGCACTAAAAGTTCTATCTGCTTTATTCTTCACAACCATTAAACCTTTTTCAGATTTATTTTCTTATTATTCATGGAGATTTGGAAATTACATGGAAGATGTCTATTTTCTTAAATGCATGATTACCTATTGCTTTATCCTGTTCTTTGAAAACATTTCTGTGAACTGTTCAAGTTTGCAAAGAAAACATATCTTCACTCTGAGTTTTCTGTCATCCGTGCATTTTAAGAATGTTTTAGCCAATTTCAGACAAAGAATATTCAATATTAGTGATAATTACATGAGAAACAGGCCAGCAAAGCAATCAAGTGGAAAGTTAGTAGAAATGTATGGATGAGTGATTTGGTCCATCCTATGTTTTTCTGACTCAATTATATTCACACTAACTCAGAGATAACAAAATTGGTGCTATGTAGCACATATGCTGAAAAAAACAATGCTGCAGATTCTTTGAGATGTGATTTCAGAATTTAATATTTTCCTGTCAAGAGATTTATGACCTGATATTGAAAATTATTAAGACTCAGATCCAAATAGTTACTTCATTTCCTCTTGCTCAGCATTTAGTAAAGATGTGGAATATACTAACCAGATATTGGTTAGCCAAATTTAGGATTCAAGATTTGATATCCTTGTCACCATGTGTGAACTTTGGAATATTTGGATTTTAATATATGCAAATGATTTATAATGTGTAATGTCTTAGGTGAAAAACTATTACACATGCCAACAATTTAATTTAAAATGCTACTCCTGAATATTTTATAAATATCTGGAATAATAACATATCCTTTATGAGCATTAGAAAGTTTCTGCTTGCTTTGTTTGCTAAATCATCTGGCCTCCACTAAATACACCTCAGTTTATCCTTTTTTTGCTAGGAATCTCATATTAAAATAGAAAATAGAAATCCATATTGGACTGCAAACACATTCATATGCAAAATTTCATTTAGAGATATTTGATACATTTTTGGAGGTGTTTCAGTGGCCCGTATTGGTTAATTTGAATCTATAATTTGGTTGTATATAAAAGTCAAGTTAATCTAAGTGGACAGAATCAATACCCTTCTGAATTTAATTAGATGGCCAACTTCCAAGCAAGAGATTTTTCTTTTTAGTATCTTCCTATCCTCTTTTCTTACAGGGTGAAATAATTCCTCTGCCAAATTATGTTGGACAGTTCCCTGGTGACAGGTACTATAGAAATTGGTAGCTGCGCTGTTAGTGAGTGAAACAGAGAGGAAGGAAATGTGGGCAAGGAAGCCACTGTACTCTGGAGACAGTGATATGTCTGCCCTATCTCCACATCACAGCCAAGCAAGGGAACTATGTCCCGTTTGCAGTGGATCTGCAGTCACTGTTTCTAAACTAAACTTGTGAAACATGATGCTGCTTCTCTGAGACTGAAGCATTCCAGGACAGAGAGACAGGAGAAGTGGGGAAATAAATCATAAAATTAGACTGGACTGTAGTTTGAGGATACTGTTTATAGTTAGGTTTGATAAGGGATGGCTGGAAATATGGCAGCAGATTGAAGCTGAGGTTTTATTTCAGATAATAATTTTCTTTTTTATCTCTGTTGGAGCATCAGTACAACAACCTAAAGAAGTTTAGAGGGCTAGATGGTATAACCTTCATCAGTATTTATGTGCAGTGCCATAAACAGGCTTTATGTCCTTGAGAAATAGGTTTTTTACTATATTTAAAGAAGGTGATTTATCTCCAGCTCCATGAAACAACTGAGTTGAATTGTTATGGTTGATACTCTAGAAATTACTTAATGGGTATATGCCTTTTTAGCAATATATTTAATATATTTAAAATAAGTTTAGTACTACTTGAGTTACATGAATATATTTCTAATTCTGTGGCTATGTTTTTAAAAACAAATGAATCATGATTTTTGCATTATATAATTATTATTTTTTCTGCTCATGTTGCATCATCACAGATAAATGTGTGTTAAGCAGCTATTATGAAGATGGCACAGTGGAGGATTTAAGGAAACATAAGAAAGGCCTTTGTCCTCAGTTGTTCTCAGAGATCTGGTTGAAAAAATAAAACCTGACAAAAGTACCTGGAGTGAGTGATTAGGTAACAGTAACCACATAAACATTGTGGTCTTATTGTAGATGTCACTGAGTATCCAAAACATGAGGCATTTTTCTCTTTATAAGACTAACAATAAAGAAACCAATATTTTTGTTCTGTTTCATGTATCTTCTTAAAAATGAACATTTATTGAGCCTTTACTAGCCATCAGGCACTGTTCTGTGTGTTCTACATGTATGAATTCCCTTCATCTTTGACATCTATGAGTACTACTGCTATTTTCCCCTTAGGGTAGATAAAGACTGGGGCAAATGATGTTTCATTAGCTGCTCAAGGTCACAGAGCTTATAACTGAGGGAGCTGGGTTAGGAAAATGGGCAGCAGGGGTTCACAATCACCTCTATGCTTTATACTGTCTCTCACTGTACTTCTTATTAATTGACACCTCTCTTCTTTAAGTCTAAAGAGATGTTTAGTTTGCCCTAGTAAAGTACAGGCCTTAGGCTAGGATCAGACGCTTGAAATTTATTTCTGTAGAAAATGATGATAGTTATTTTGATGCAAATGTTCACAGCGCTACATAATTTAGTGATTAAATTAATCCCCCTTAGTGAGGTGTGGGGGAGTTCTAGGAGGATTATAACCTAACTCTAGGAAGTTGAGAGCTGCATATTTATGCAAATATGCATTTTTCTCTGCCTCCACAGTCTGATCTCTTCCTGGGAAGATCTTTATGATTACATATGTCACAGATCACAAGAGATTTAATGACAGCCTTGGTGTCCACACACTAAAGAGGGACCTTTAAAGACTGCGTAGGGGTATATTTGCTTTCAGAGATGGTCTTTGTCCAGCGAATCTCCAGCTTCAACATGCATCAGAATCAGCTGGAGGTCTTGTAAAAACACAGATTACTGGTCCTACCTTCACAGTTTTGGTTTAGTAGGTTTGAAGAGAGACTGGAGAATTGACTTTTCTAAGAAGTACCCAGTCAAGGTGTAACTGTTGGTCTGGAGACCACACTTTGTGAACCATGGATTCACCCTAAAATTGTAACTAAAAGGAATTTAGGTTCCCCCTCCCCTTCTTTCTCTTTACTTTTAAGCCAATGCTCACTCCTCAGATGCCCAACCTTTTATTTGCAAAGATTTAAAAACCTGATAAACAACTTCTGTGGACCCTGGAAAAATTCTGTAAGTCACTTATTAATGTAATAATTATTGACAAGATAATAGCAATTTTAAAATAATAACTGACTGCAGTTTTTGAATGCTTATTATATTGCCAGGCACTTCACTAGGCCCGCTGTGCATATTATCTTACATAGTAAAGCAACAAACACAGGAATCAATACTATTCTTTTCTTCAATTTACATTTGGAAACTAAGGTTTAGAAAACCACATGACTTTCCAAAGATTATATATACAACATAAGGTAGAGCTAATATTAAAACCCAGATAACACTAATAGATGAATTCCAAAAGCTAAATTTTCGACCACTCTGCTTTTCAAAATTGGTAGTGACGTGCTGTATTTAGGTAGGCTTAGTTTCAGCACAGAGTGTCCCTTTTTTCCACTTCTTTTATTTAAAAGTTCTTAAGCATCCTTAACTCAGCTGGGGGAAATGCGTGATCACAGATTTTTCAAAGGACATATAAAAATGAAAATTGCCGCTTGGAATGACTTTATCATTTGTAGTGGTCCTCTTCAAATTTCAAGGACTAAAGGATTAATGCTAAGAAAATAAATTTTTGTGGCTTGCTTTTCAATTGTTTGTTTGTTCCTATCATGGATGGATGTGAGAGTTGGGCTGTGAAGAAAGCTGAGCACCGAATAATTGATGCTTTTGAACTGTGGTATTGGAGAAGACTCTTGAGAGTCCCTTGGACTGCAAGGAGATCCAACCTGTCCATCCTAAAGGAGATCAGTCCTGGGTGTTCATTGGAAGGACTGATGCTGAAGTGAAACTCCCATACTTTGGCCACCTCATGTGAAGAGTTGACTCACTGGAAAGACCCTGATGCTGGGAGGGATTAGGGGCAGGAGGAGAAGGGGACGACAGAGGATGAGATGGCTGGATGTTATCACCGATTTGATGGACATGAGTTTGGGTAAACTCCGGGAGTTTGTGATGGACAGGGAGGCCTGGCGTGCTGCGATTCATGGGGTCGCAGAGTCGGACACGACTGAGCGACTGAACTGAACTGAACTGAATGCCTATAAATAAGAATTTCAAGAAGAGAGCGTTAAACTTTGGGAGGATATAGACTCCTTTGAAGGTCGGTTGAGAACTCTGAGGCATCTCCTGAAAAATGTGTACTAAAGTTTGCATGCTGTTCAGCATCTATCTGTAGCCTCTGTATAAGATGTTCACCCTAGGGGGACAACGCAGCAGAGAAACAAGTTGGACTTTTGTATCTGGTGTCCCTGGGTCTGCATCGGTCCCCTCCTATTTATACGACTTTTGGAAAGTTATTATTGAATCTCATTTCTTCATCCATAAAATGGTAATGATGAAAAGAATAAAATCTAGCTAATGTGAAATACCTAGCTGTATGACTGCTCCATTAGTGTTTCTCAAGCTTTAAGGTGTCCATGAGTCACTTGGGGATCTTGTTAAAATGCAGAGACTGATTCAGTAGATCAGAGATGAACTCTGAGCTTTTGCATTTCTAACAAGCTCTTGGGTGATGCTGCTGCTCCTGGTCCAGGGGCCACATTATGAGTATTTTCTCTATAAAATATGCAGAGAAGAGATGTTTCTATTAATAAATACTCTTAAGTGTTGTATTAACAGAATATTTTCAGTGATGATTTGAGCTCAGTTTGGGGTTATTTGCTGAAATATGCACATGCAATACATATATGCTGAGAATTATGACATTTGGAATCTTTGTGAGGTAGTGCATTGTGTACTGGTATTGTGTTGCACTGCTATTGTCACTAAAATGTGTCCCCATTCTTGGGAGCCCATGGACTGTAGCCTGCCAGGTTCCTCTGTCCATGGGATTTCTCAGATAAGAATACTAGAGAGGGTTGCCATTTCCTCCTCCAGGGGATCTTCCCAACCCAGGGACTGAACCTGTGTTTCCTGCATCAGCAGGCGGATTCTTTACCACTGAGCCACCAGAGAAGCCATTGTGCTGCATTGTACCCCAAAATCAATATGGAGTTCTCTTTAGAATAAGAGTCCCTTTAAAAATTACCCATGTTAAAGTATTTCTGTGTGTGTAATAGTGAATTGAAGATGTGACTGAGGACCTTTGTGTCATGTACTCCTTCTGACAGCCAGATCTTTTTGAGTACAGCAGTAATTTGCCATGAGTTTCTGATTATTCTAGAAAACAACTTATTATCTTCTCTATCTATTTCGCTTAGTTGCAGCATGATGGATCTTTTAGTTGCAGCCTGCAGGATCTAGTTCCCTAAAAAGAGATCAAACCCAGGCCCCCTGCACTGGGAGGCAGAGTCTTAGCCCCTGGACCACTAGGGAAGTCCCTGTTATCTTCTCTTGAGGCCATTGCTCTTTATATACTTTGAAGAAGGAACTGCCGAGATTGAGTATGCTTTATTTCTGTCTGATAAACTTGAGTTTTAAAACAGAGTTTTGAAGACTCTGAAAAGAGTGATAAGAAAGATTATATATGAATATCTAATTGCATTAACAAGAATAGTAGAATCTCTGACTTTGATGTATCTTTTCCAAACATGGCTGTACTGACTGGTTTGGGTTTATCACTGATGACATGCTACCCTGGTTTTGAGTCTGTTTTCTCTGCTGAATACTAAATCAACTACTGCCTAACAGTAGTGGTGAGACAGCTGAAAAGCTTCTGGCAACCTGTGGAATTCTTGGGAAGGCTGGTAGAACTTTTTTTCCCTTTTAATTTTTATTTTGTATTGGAGTATAGTTGATTAACAATGATGTGTTAGTTAAGAGCTTTCTACTTTGGAAAAAATTGATGGTGTAAGGCCCCACTCTGTATTTCATTTATTTTTATTAGGCACTACTTTTGTGTTACAGAGGTTTCTTCATACACATCATTGTTCCACCTTGCCCAAATGGTTCAGCATAAAAATCCTTTATAATGGTTGGTTCTACTGGAAAATTTGCCTGTAAAAGTGGAATTGTAGAGGGAAGACTGCCCTATTTAGTGCTAGAAAACATGATAATGATCATGAGGAGGGACTGTCACTAATCATATATTTTCTGACCGCATGTGCTTGCCTTCAAAACAGCCTGGAAGTAGACAGGAAAAGAACCCTATACAGAGTCAGCCTCATCCAATGTTTTGGCCTCCTAGGGAGTTTTTAGAATAGAATGGTGGTCTGCATTACGACACTGATATGCCGGCATGTTTTGGATCAGAGCCTTTCATGAAATAAGGGAGAATTTGAAAGGACTGTAGTGCAGGCCTAGGGATTAATTGAAAGGTTACATCTTGTGTGTCATCCAATATAAAATATTAAATAAACATCTAACCTTTTCTAAAGGTGACGTGTTTTCCTTCAGGCCAACATACTTGATCTGCATCCACACGATATACTTGCCATTTTTAGTAACAAAAGGAATGTAGATGGCATTTATTGCAGTGAGTTTTTTATTCCGATAGAATAACGAGTAACTTTAGTGATTCCAAGAGTCACCTGTGGAGATGCAAAGATATTTAAAATTCTCAATTCCTAGCACATTTATTGAAAAAGAAGTATACTGCGGTGGAACCTAAACAGTGAACTTTCAAAACTGCTCTGCCATTGACTTGAATTGATTCATTCTGGATTAGATTGTTGTTTGTAGATAACATTAATTACTAATAACTAGAAATTCTTTTCTCGAGAAATGAAGGCAGTGAAATATTATAGACCCAGGGCCTTTGACTTCAAAGAGACATGAGTTCATATTTTGCTTCTGTCACTTGCTGGTTATATGAAATCTCTCTTTTACTCAGTTTCCTCCACAAATAGGTGGAAATAATGCTGCTTGTATCATAGAGTGATTAAGAAAGTTCAGTGTAAAAACATATGCCTTACATAGTGCTTAGTACATAATAGACTTTTGATCCTCAAAGTCTGGCCTTTGACTCAGAAGCAAGAGCATCACACCCTTTTTTAGCTGGAATGTAGCGTGAGATGCTGGAAATGCAGAATCTCAGGCCCCTCCCAGACCTTCTCAATTAGGGAGAAGAGGAAGGATTCCTTTGTTCAATTATGGCAAATGCTCATAATCAACAGACATTAAATGTTGTTAGTAATGGTTGTTGTGATTGTTGGATGCTTTACAGCTCTAGTAACCCTTAGAAAGACTTGATTGTTATTTTATTATTATTATTATTTTGGTACTTTATCATTCTTTACTAACAAGAGTTTCTGTTGCTGGTGAAGATTTAGCTTGGGGTTCAGTAAAACTTTCAAAATTGCCTCTCAGATCTTGAAATATCTTTTAGTTATCTCATTTTTATGTTTGTGCTTTTAAACATAAACTTGAAAGCCAAAGAAACAGCTTAAACATAGATATAATACATTCACAAATAAAAGCTCATCTAGTAACCAATAAAATGGAAGCCTGTGAATATTTTAAGCAAATTGCTAGGCATATTTTTAAAGATTGGATCAAATAAAATATTTGTAAACTATGATATTTGTTGATGCCCATAAATTTGAAAATATGTCTAACAAATCTGCTCTATTTGCACACCTTAAATTTTATGAATTCCCAATATTATTAGATGAGAAATCACGATTATAAACTGTGCTAAATTTAATTTCTTTATTTGACTTTTACAACTCATCAATATAGTGCTTGCAATTTAGCCCTGGCAAAAATATAGAAAAGGCTAAATTTAAGAGGCACTTCATTGTGTTTCTCCAACTACTAGCCTCCAAATTTGAAAAAAAAGGTGAAGGTGTATTTGCAATCCAGAGCTAGGGTTAAAAATTACTGAAACCATTATTGAAGGCTTTTGAAAAGTCTTTGCAATTACTTAAAATAATGGTGTTGCCATTTAGCATTACCATTAACTGCAGATAGTTGCAACATTCACCCAGTATTTCCTGTTTTTTTCCCCCCTTGGAGCACAAACTGAGTGAGAAAAAGTAATTTTCTTTTTCACATATAGAATCTATTTTGGTTAGTGCAGCAGGTTTTTGTTATTGTTGACTGATTTTCAGCTCCAAGTTTTATAACCTTAACAACTCATGATGGTGGGAACAAAAGATTTTCTCTCACTCTGCAGCCCAACTTAGCACCTGCTGCTCACCATACGCAGCCTGGCTTTTCATGGATTTTTAACAGGCTCATCAGAAAATCTCAGGGAGAAAAGTCTTGAGGACATTCAACCACACTGAGATGCCCACTGATCATCAAGGATGCTTACAGTAACAGCCTCTTGGACTGCATTAGCAAGTTTGAGTCTATTAAAGAGATCTGAAAAATTTTCAAGTCAGCTTTCAGCATGCTCCCACCCCAACCCTGGCCATTATTATGTTCTTCTGTGAGTAGTTTGGGTTGATCAGATACTTAACTATATTCTTTACAGTTACAGTTTATAATTAAGTATCTTTGGTTTTTTGTTCTTCCTCTATGTGCTCCATGGTTGATCTCTCATTAAATTTGCTAATGATGCTCCCATGAAACTTGGAGATCTATCTTTAACTCCCAGCTGAAAAGAAGAGCTGTACTGTGAATGGTACGAACTCATTTTTCCAGGAAAGTAATAATGGCACTGGTTCTCCTGTCCAACCCTGAAAGATGTGTCATAGCAGGACTGTAACTCTTTTAAGTATCCCTTATTGTCAATCTCGTTGACTAATCTCCAGCAGAGGACTCTTGAATTTGGCAAACTTGGAATTTACTCTAAAAAATTCCACTAACTCGTGGAAATTAAGGGAACTGTCATTCTTTCTGCTGACTCACTTTTATTCCCTTGTTCTCTGGTGCATGAGGAAGAAAGGTGCTCTATTTTGGTAGATACAATTTTGTCCCTCAGTGAAATCCTGAGTGGCAGCTAAGTGTGACATTTGCTCTTCTTTTTACTTTGTTTCTTCTTTGGACCATCTCTCTGTCAAAATGGTGTTATAGAAGGAGGATTGGGCTAGAGGTAAACCCTGATTGCTGAATCCTGCTCCACTTGTCACTAGCAGTGTGATCTCAAGCAGTCCTATAGGATCTTTAGATGAACTTTCCAATTGTCCAATTCCTGGCATATTTACCTAAGTCATGGTTGGGAGGAGGAGAGTAAATAGTTAGCATTGACTATAAACTTATTTATCTTTGGCTGAACCACATGCAATCCATATGCAATGGCCATTTTTGTAGATCAGGCGGTTTCATATGGTTTAAACTATATTTGACCCTTGAACAATGCAGGGTTGAGGGGCACAGTTGAAAATCCACCTGTAAATTTACAGTAGGCCCTTTATATCTACAGTTCCACATCCTAGGATTCAACCAGGTTAGGATTGTATGGTACTATAGGATATATTTACTGGAAAAATTCCACATATAAGTGACCCTGTGTAGTTCAGACCCATGTTGTTCAAAAATCAACTGTAAAAGATTCTACTATCCACACTTCAAGGCCTAGGGATATATACCTCAAGTCAGATCTGGCTTGCATCTACGTTGTGAACCTGATGGAAATTGTTCTTCATATCTACAACTTTTTTTTTTTTTTTCTGTTTCTTCCATTTCATATTATTCTCTTTCCTCCCAGGTTAAATTCAGGCCTTCAGAACCATCTTGATCTCCTCATTTATTCTATTCATTATCCGTCCATTCGCTTCATTCATCTTCTTACCTGTCTCATATGTGTTTTCAACATTTACTGTATTCCATGCACTGTGTGAGATATAGCAAGAAGTGCTCGAAACTGATGATACTCTCAATATCTACATAAATAGAATCCTACTTTAACCACAGAACCACTTTATAAGTTTTTAAAGAATATGTATATGTGTGATTGTGGAATTACAAGAACAAGAAAATTAACTGAAACGTGGTTGCTTGATTTGGTTCAGAGAGTGCTCTTAATATTGTAGGTATTGGTGAGTTCCAGAAAGGTGAGTCTGTCTGAGAGTGACTTCATATATTCTGTTTTTTCCCAAGGTTCACTTTCCTGTCTGATTTTTGGTAGTACACATGAATAATCACCTTCTAAAGTTTTCTTTCCCGAACTAAGCCAAATTCCATTCAAAGTGAGTAGTGAGCCTCAGGTGAGGTGCATCCTGATTACCATAGAGCCATAGAAACGTTGGTGTCCTTTTTTTTTTTTTTTTAATTGGAGAGCTTTAACCTTTTTGCAGCTTTGAATATTTCATTTAGGATTTATATCAAAAGTAGGGCAAAAATAGAAGTATTTTTGCATTCCATTATGTATCAACCTCAATTTCAAAGAGATACTTAACATTTCAAACTAGTTAAATTTCTTTCACTCTTATTTTAGGTGAGAATTCCTTTGAGATTTCTGGTGGAAGAAATGTATAGTGATATACATTAGTGATATTAGTGATACTAGTGATATTCCACATCACTAAGTCTCCCAAGGTCCTTTCTCTTTCATTTGGAATATCTTCTAACAATGGCATGTAAGGGAGAAAAAAAAACTCATCTATAAGTCAGTCATCTCTAACGTAAAATCATCTCTTCCTTTCTGTAGATTTAGTAACTTTAATCACTGTTCACCTGTAAATTTGTGGCGTAATCAGAGAATTATTTTTTTGTATTCCAGTTCTTCAGGATTTGAATATAAGCATTTTAATTTGGACTACTTAGCTTGTTTCTTTATCATAATCACAGACGTTGGGTGTAGGAAAAAGTGTTTTTGGATATTGAGGAGAGGGTGTGGAGTGTAATTTTCATGAACACAAACTATCACACAGTAGCTAATTTTTGTGGATTACCACATCAGATACCACAGAGTCCAATTTCCTTTCAGGAGTATAGTTAAAAACATCTTTGTTTGTCAGGGAAAATGATTTACAGTGTTTACTTAACCTGAACATATCACTTTGGATACACAGCAGCTCTTATCTTCTACTTAACAGGAGATTATATTTTCATATTGAAAAGGTTTAATTCTGCAGATAGAGGCAGAGTGCTTTTCGTTTGTTTGTTTTTACCTTGACAGTATGCTGGTGTGGAGGCTGCTGAATGCTGATTTCACAGGGTGAAGCTGCTTTTCAGTTAGGGGCACAAGAAGAGAAAACAGACAGATATGGATAGAGCATACCTTGGAGAGATTGTTGGTTCAGTTCCAGGCCACCACTATTAAGCAAATATGGCAAGAAAATGAGTCACATAAATTGTTTTGTTTTCCAGTGCATATAAAAGTCCTATTTACATTACCCTGTAGTCTATTAAGAGTGCAGTAGCATTGTCTAATAAACAATATACATACCTTAAGTTAAATCTACTATATTGCTAAAAAAATATCTGAGCCTTTAGTTAACTAATTATTTTTGCTGGTAGAGGGTTTTGCCTCCTCGTTATTGGCTGCTGACTGATCAGGGTGGTGGTTGCTGAAAGTTGGGGTGTCTGTGGCAATTTCTTGAGATAAGAACAGAGAAATTTGCTGAATTGATGGACTCTTTCTTTCATGAACAATTT
This sequence comes from Odocoileus virginianus, assembly GCF_023699985.2. Lineage (NCBI taxonomy): Eukaryota > Metazoa > Chordata > Mammalia > Artiodactyla > Cervidae > Odocoileus > Odocoileus virginianus. The sequence continues at coordinate 85,902,672 of NC_069674.1, read as the reverse complement.
CTGTGTAGCATGCAGTGCTGTTTCATAGCAGCTACCCACAGTTGAAGTTCTTTCAAACTTGGAGTCAGTCTTCTTTGGTGCTGCTACTGCTTTATCAACTAAGTTTATTTAATTTTCTAAATTCTTTTCCGTTATTTCAACAATCTTCATAGCATCTTCCCCAGTGATAGATGCCATTTTAAGGAACCACTTTCCTTGCTCATCCACAGGAAGCAGCTTCTCATCTGTGAAAGTTTTATCATGAAATTGCAGTAATTCAGGAACATCTTCAGGCTCCACTTCTAATTCTAATTTTCTTGCCATTTCCACTATATCTGCAATTATTCCTCCACTGAAGTCTTGTACCCTCAAAGTCATCCATGTGGATTGGAATCAACTTCTTTCAAACTTCTGTTAATATTGATATTTTGACCTTATTGCCAGGAGTCACAAATGTTTTTAATGACATCTAGAATAGTGAATCATTTCCAGAATGTTTTCAATGGACTTTGCCCAGATTCATCAGAGAAATCACTGCCTATGGCAGCTGTTGCCTTATGGAATTTATTTCTTAAAAAAAAAATAAGACTTGAAAGTCATAATTACCCTGTGATTCATGGGTGATGATTGGATGTTGTGTTAGCAGATATGAAAAGAATGTTAATCTCATTGTACATTTTCAGCAGAGCTGTTGGGTGACCAGGTGCATTATCAATGAGCAGTAATATTTTTAAAGGAATTCTTTTCTACTGAGTGGTAGGCTTAAAATATTTAATAAACTATGTTATAAACAGATGTGCTGTCATGCAGGCTTTGTAGTTCCATTTATAGATCACAGACAGAGTAGGTGTAGCAAAATTCTTGAGAACACTAGGATTTTCAGAATGGTGAATGTGCAGTGGCTTCAATTTAAAATCACCAACTGCATTAGCCCATAACAGGAGAATAATGCTATCCTTTGGAACTTATAAGCCAGGCATTGACTTCTCCTCTCTAGCTATGAAAATCGTGGATGACATCTTCTTCCAACATAAGGCCATTTTGCCTCCATTGAAATTCTATTACTTGGCATGCATGCGCACATGCTCAGTAGCCCTCTTTGCGACCTTATGGACTCTAGCCCGTCAGGCTCCTCTCTCATGGGATTTCTCAGGAAGAAAACTGGGTTGCCATTTCCTCCTCCAGGGGATCTTCCCAACTCAGGGATCGAACTCATCTCCTGTGTCTCCTACATTGGCAGGCAGATTCTTTACCATTCTGAGCCAACTGGGAAACCCATCACTTAGCATAGCTAATTTCATTAGTTACCTTAGCTAAGTCTTCTGAGAATTTGCTGTAGCTTCTGCATCACTACTTGCTGTTTCACCTTGCTTTTTTATGTTATGGAGATGGCTTCTTTCCTTATAAACCAACTTCTGCTACGTTTGGACTTTTTCTCTGCAGTTTCCTCACCTCTCTCAGCCTTCATAGAATCAAAGAGAGTTAGAGCCTTGCTCTGGATTAGGTTTTGGTTAAGGGAATGTTGTGGCTGGTTTGATCTTCAAACTGGACCACTAAAACTTTCTCTATATCAGCAATGAAGCTGTTTTGATTTCTTTTTTTTTTTTTTCCCATTTATTTTTATTAGTTGGAGGCTAATTACTTTACATCATTGCAGTGGTTTCTGTCATACGTTGAAATGAATTAGCCATGGATTTACATGTATTCCCCATCCCGGTCCCCCCTCCCACCTCCCTCTCCACCCGCTCCCTCTGGGTCTTCCCAGTGCACCAGGCCCGAGCACTTGTCTCATGCACCCAAACCTGGGCTGGTGATCTGTTTCACCCTAGATAATATACATGTTTCGATGCTGTTCTCTTGAAACATCCCACCCTCGCCTTCTCCCAGAGTCCACAAGTCTGTTCTATACATCTGAGTCTCTTTTTCTGTTTTGCATATAGGGTTATCGTTACCATCTTTCTAAATTCCATATGTATGTGTTAGTATACTGTAATGGTCTTTAGCTTTCTGGCTTACTTTGCTCTGTATAATGGGCTCCAGTTTCATCCATCTCATTAGAACTGATTCAAATGAATTCTTTTTAATGGCTGAGTAATATTCCATGGTGTATATGTACCACAGCTTCCTCATCCATTCGTCTGCTGATGGGCATCTAGGTTGCTTCCATGTCCTGGCTATTATAAACAATGCTGCAGTGAACATTGGGGTGCACGTGTCTCTTTCAGATCTGGTTTCCTTGGTGTGTATGCCCAGAAGTGCTATTGCTGGGTCATATGGCAGTTCTATTTCCAGCTTTTTAAGAAATCTCCACACTGTTTTCCATAGTGGCTGTACTAATTTGCATTCCCACCAACAGTGTAAGAGGGTTCCCTTTTCTCCACACCCTCTCCAGCATTTATTGCTTGTAGACTTTTGGATAGCAGCCATCCTGACTGGTGTGTAATGGTACCTCATTGTGGTTTTGATTTGCATTTCTCTGATAATGAGTGATGTTGAGCATCTTTTCATGTGTTTTTTTGCCATCTGTATGTCTTCCTTGGAGAAATGTCTGTTTAGTTCTTTGGCCCATTTTTTGATTGGGTCATTTATTTTTCTGGAGTTGAGCTGGAAGAGTTGCTTGTATATTTTTGAGATTAACTTGATTTCTTATCATCGTGTGTTCACTGGAGTAGGACTTTTAATTTTCTTCAAGAACATATCTTTGTAATCACAACCTGGCTAACTCTGGTGCAAGAGGCCTAGCTTTTGGCCTGTCTAACTCAGTTTGATTATAATTTCTAGCTTTTCACTTAAATGGAGAGATGTGCAACTCTTCCTTTTGCTTGAATGTTTAGAAGCCATGGTCGAGTTATAAATTGGCCTAATTTCAATATTGTTGTGTCTCAAGGATTGGGGGGCCAGAGAGGGAGAAAGGGGGACAGAGTATAAGTGAAGCAGCCAAAACACACACAACATTTATTGGATTTGATGATTTATGAGGGTGTGGTTCATGGTGCCCCAGAGAAATTACAGTAGTCCCCAGAGCAATTACAGTAGTAACATCACATATCATTGATCACAAGGGCACTGTAACAAATATAATAATGAAAACATTGGAAATACTGCAAAAATTACCAAAATGCTGATGCCTAGATTCTAACCAAAACCAGACTAATTTGAGTCCCTGGGAGTGGTACCTGGGCCATGTTTCTTTCAAAAGCTCCCATGCACCAAGTTTTGGGGTATCAACAATGAATAAGATCAAGTTTCAACTCTTAAAATTTTGACACCTGGCAGGGAAGACCAGAGGACCCCACCTAGATAACTGTAATGCTCTCAGGTAAGTGCTGCACTTACAGGGTAAAAAGTTTCTGGAGAAGCTTAGGGGAAGCCAGGAAATTATGCACAGTGGAAGGAAGTCAAAGAAGTGTCATCTTGCTGGGCCTAGAGGGATGGAAGATTTCCCTGAGAGAGAAGGGGAGAAAGTGTGTCCTTTGTTATGGCTTCTTTGTTATGGAACCTTCCTTGTTATGGCTCTGAGATGCTATAAGGAGTTGTGTTATGATTAAAAACCGAGGCCTTTGAATCAGGCAAAACTGTGTTCATCAGGCATATTACTTTACTTCTTAATGCTGAATTTTTCTATCTGTAAAATAGAGATAGTGATAGTACCCATTTCATAAGGATGTGACAACTACCAACTGTATTTGGTACATTTGGTGCTCAGTAATGTTAAATTTCTGCCAAAACTAACCCTTCATTGGTTGATGGTTTGTGTAAGGTGCTGTATGCCCTTGCTACTCACAGGATGATTTTCAGACCAGGAGGATCAGCATAACCTTGCAGTGGGTCAGAATTGCAGGGCTTCAGGACTCATCCCAGAAATATTGTCTTAAGAGTTTGCATTCTAGTAAGAATCCCAGGTGATTTGTGTGCACCTTAAATTTGAGGAGCATTTTTGTAAAGCACAAAAGATGAATAAGAAATAGCTCTTGCCCTTATGGAGCTTAGAGGTCCCTAAAACGACTTTAGTATTTACAGAAATAATTATAATGCAGGGTATAATGTGATAAGTGACATGAGACATCCATGCCAAATGCTAAAATACCACAGATTGTTGCAGCTCAAATTGAAAATAGTATAAAGTTCCTTTTCTGACTGATAAAGTCTGAAAGTTCTTAAAGTTACAATGAGCCCTTTTCCTTTTCTGCCATTCTCCAAATGCTATAAACTGCAAAGCTTAGCATAAATGTAAGTAGAAAGAGACATTTTTTCATGCTTGCTAGGGACAATTGACCTACAAGTTTTATCATTGAGAGGAGAGGAACAAATACCAAAAGGTAATAAAAATGACCCACCAATGTTAAGTCTCAGAGATGAAATAAACTCCTGTCAAGGTTAAGACAAAGCATGTAAATGAAGAAAATATTACAGTTACCTTAATTTTTGATGCTCAGTGCTTTTGAAAATAAAACCCTAATTTTTAAATTCAAGAGCAATGAATAAAACAACAAAAATGGTCTGTTTTTCCCTATTGACATCAAGAACAAACATTGATTTTTAATTATTCTCCTTTTGATAATACTGATTTCCTCTTGTCAAGTTTACCATTGCAAGTTACCAGAACAGTCGGAAGTAAAGCAATTTAGTGAAAGAAATGATTAAACTCTGTATAATCACTGCATGTACTTATTATTGAAAGTATTAGCAAAATGAATTAGAGAGATTATTAAAATATAGGAGACAGGCAACTATTTAGCATGTCTGAGGCAGAGATGTATATGTGTGTAATTTAAGAAAACTTCCATCACTCTCCTACTCTTGTCACCTCTAAAAACCTAAGGAAGAGACAGGTTAAGACAGAAAAAATAATTTCCATCACTTGTGATGATTCATTCTCTTTCCCTGATGAAATGGAGACTTAGTTTATGCAGAAGCAGGTATACCTTTGAATATGAAGGCTATTTCAGTAATATTAAATACATTATTACATTTTATTGGAATTTATAGTACATGTATTTTGCTTCTTTAAGTAAGCATATAAAATTTTCAAGTCTGAGTATACCACTTCAGTTTATGGTAAAACCACATGGCCTAGTATAATATAGGCAGAAATAATCCTTTGAAATAACTATTTGTCACTGGCTCTGTAGTTGACCCTTGAATACTGTGGGGTAGTTTAGAGGCACTGACCCCCACTACAGTGGAAAATCTGCATAGAATTTACAGTTGGCCCTCAAATAGTTGATTCTGCCCGTATCTGCAGTTCTGTATCTGCTGATTGCAGCAAGATGTATTGTGTGGTATTTACTGTATTTACTATCAAAAAAAAAAAAAAAATCTGAGTATAAGTGGACCCATGCAGTTCAAGCTCATTGATGTTCAGCAGTCAGCTGTAATTAATGGTGTTTGACGAAGTGAATAAATTCAGCTGTTTTTTTGTTCTCAGTACAAAAATGTTGTAAATAGTGAAAATAATTTTCTGATGACACATTGGGCCAGTAGACTTCTGATATAGGACAAGTGAAATTGTTCATGGTTAATTTAATTTTATTTGATTTTTTTTTTAATAGTAAATGTAAAGACCTGTTGTTGTCTTATTTCCAATTACATTTTTGTCTAGTAATGGTTTTACTTTCCTGAACATATTTTGAATTAAAATTTCCTACTTACATTCTTCAAATAATATATATGTGAAGAAAATTTCTTAAAATAATATATTTGTCTTAGAGATGACAGCATTCTTGGGATCTTTTATTTTTTTATAAATTATTTTGGTTAAGGGAGGCTTAAAGGAAGTGTAAATTTGTAATAGACATTTAAGAGTATATTATTTACTTGGCTATTTTATGCAAATTCAGTGGATACTTCGCGTTCTCCTTAGAAACTGCAGGTTGTCAATTCCTCTTCACCATTTATATATTTCTGGTTTTGTATCAAAAAACCAAACATGCCGTCATGTTTTCGGTACCTGGAACAAAGGGTTTATTTAGGAAGAGGAGCATGTTCACAATGCATGTGGTCCATCTGTCACCAAAATGAAAATATATTTTGGATTTTTCAGCCCTTTTAAATTGTTCAGGTTTTTTTAAAGTTCTGTAAGAAGGGATAGTTAAAAATTGTACAAGTGTAGACCATGTTTTTTTGATGAAAACATCTTTTCAAGCCATTTCTTTGTAAATATTTGTAGAACATGGGCATTTTGTGGAAACCTGAGGTCTTTACCATTGTAATCTAGAGGAGAGCTGATGTTAGGTAGTTAATTGAATGATTAAGTCATGCAGAATATTCAGGTAAACATAGATCTTCCCCTCTATGTCCTGTTTTTCATCGTTTCACCGTATTCTTATGATTTTGGGTACGTCACTGCATCTGTAAAAGCAATTAAGAGTTGAGGGACTTTTCTTCCCTGAATTTCCCATGTGCTGATGACTCATTCATATAGATATGTCACAGTATATCTATGTTTATTTGAAATCATTTACTTCTGACTTGCCATTTATTGGACTGACTTTAGTAAAGAAGCATCTCTTTTTCATTTTTGATTAGTACATGGAGCTCATATATGATTATAAGTGGTTGATTTTAGGAAAATAAACATTTCTTAGGATAACAGTTATTTGCTATAAATTAAATCTGGTAACTAAAATCTTGCTATTTTTATGTATGAGAACTTAGATATAATTGGTCAAAATATTATGCTATCATATAATCTGCAATGAAAACTTTATTTTTAAGTAAATGTTAGTTTGCACCATGTGGAATGTCTGATATTTACCATTTTTGACCTATAGAAAAGGGAGTTGCTTATGGTTAGACCTGATACTAAAAGCCAAAATTTGGCCTACACATTTTTAGGCTTAAAAACAAAAGCTAAAGGAAAAAATACACATTTCTGAGGATCTTGCTGTTTTTATTATCATCATGTAAATGTGAAAAGGCTAATTAAAACTATTAATAAACCAGAAATTTGAAGGTAAAGTTGAAAAGCCTATACCAACAAAAGTTGGATACACATAAAAAATATATATGAGTTTCTCTCAAATAGGTTTTTGCTTCCTAACATCAAACTAACTAAACTTCCTGATTTTAATTAGTACAGAATAACTTATTGGTTATTTTAATCTACTTTTGGTAGTTATTTCCTTTTTTAATTGCTGTGGGATTAGATGAAATAATAACAACAATTTGTTCCTTTGTAAAAGACGAGGTTGTCTTAGAAGCATTCTAAGGTGCCTTTCAGCAATAGGCTGTCATACAAATAGGAAAAAAATCTAACATGGTTTAAAAGAATATTTATTTAAGCAGTAATTATGACTGGAAAACATCAGAGTGGAAATGAGGTATGGTTTAGAAGCTGCTTCCCTCCCCCCCACCTTTTTTTTTGGAGTTCATTAAAATAAAATGAAATTGTAAAAACTTAAAACCATGACTGTTTTTCACTTTGAACTTTAGTTCCTGTTGAAATTGGAGAGAAAACCACATAGCAATTTACGTGTTCTACTAGGAGAGTTCAGCTACCCTCAAGGGCTTTCACGGTGTGCCACTGACTTTACTCATTCATTTATTAAGTGCTCGTTATGTGTCATGGCTTGTCTCACAGGTTCTAGATGTGAGCCTTAGCGGTGGAGATTGAGACAGTTATTTGGTTAGTGTATTTGGATTAGAGCACTCATGCAAGGACAGGCTTGTATTAGCCAAACTCGCAAGATATTAAATGTAAAAACCAAAATGCAAATATATTGGTTTACAAATAGAGTGTTTTTGCTACATATAATTTAGAATGCACATGTGAACCTACTCAGCACTATCTCAGTGGAAGTTACTCTACAGGGAAAATCAGCCTATGACCAGAAGGCCATTTGGTAGTAAGGTCTTAAGAGGGAATGGAATGAATTGCATGATTCAGTGTTCATGCACTGAATGAGTATTGGTCTCTGGTATTCTGATGCCTCCAAGTATTCCCAGTTTAGTGACATTTTTGTGATGCTAGTGAATATGTGTATTTTGTGGAGGTGGGTATGGAGAACGTACATGTGAACTCTAGTAAGTCACTTCAGATTCTTAGTCATTTTTCAAGAACCTGAAACTTACTGTTGATCCTACTTTAATCTTCATTAAATGGGTGTTTTTTTTTCTGAAGCTGCTGTCCAATTATTGAAATTAATGGAAGATATCTCACATGCAAATAGAATTGATAATTTTAGTGTTATCCCATAATCTCTCAAGGCATGTGTTGGCAGTGTAGACTAATGGGTCATAAAGGATATCTGCTTCAGAAAAACCCAAGAGAATTAATCTTTCTGAATTCTTCTGAAACCATCAACTTCTGTTTTCTATTTTATATTTCTGTACCTCAGGAAAAGCCAACCAAAAAACTATTTCCCCTCCACCCTCTCCCCACTTTCTAAAAATAATTCACTTTGGGTTTGTTACCCTATAACACATGCCAAAATTCAGCCCAGAGTGAATTTTTGTAGCCAACTTAGAACCCCAAAATAGAAACTGCTGACAGTTCCTTAAATACAGTAACATTGGCAGGTGCCTTGGTAATAAATTCACAAGCTTAGAATCCACAAAACAATAAAGTTATGCAAATTGGAGCGTGTAGGAAGAATAATCTGAAATAAAAGGGAGAAGAGTACATTAGTGCTGTAGCATCCTGTTTTTACTAATGTAGGGGACAAATTACTCTGATGAGAAACACAGGGAAATTTAAGATCAAGAAGGAAGACACACAGACATAAGAGGTAAATGAGTACAGTTGCACTGACCAATTAGCAATTAATTTCCCTGTTACCACACCATAAGGAGAGATGAGAAACTGATCATAAGGTTTCACATTGCAGGTATAAATAACAAAATGCAAATGGAAAATAAAAAGAAACCTATCCTGTTTGAAGTTATCAAAGTTACACTCTTTAATTGTTCCTTCAGCATCTTTCCCATCAGTCATATTCAGATTTAGTTTTAATCAGATAATCAATCGTGATAAATTTTGAATCCCATTTATTTTAAATGTCCCTGCTTAATTATCTTTTACTTTTGCTATTAGTCTCTGGAAACTTTTGGCATAAAGGAAAGTTGGGGTTTTTTAATAAAATAAAAGTGTGCTCAGTTAGCTTCTTTTTAGGAAACACACATTTTCAATTAAAGTTTAAAGTAACTCTAATAACCACAGACTTAAGTGGAGCTGAGGACTATACTTTTTGTTAGGTGTACAGTAAGATGTGATCTTTTGGCCATGTATTGTGGCTTATAGGATGTAAATAAACATTTAATTTTCTTCTTTTTCTTTTTATTACCTTTCAGTTCAGTTCAGTTCAGTTGCTCAGTCGTGTCCGACTCTTTGCGACCCCATGAATTGCAGCACACCAGGCCTCCCTGTCCATCACCAACTCCCGGAGTTTACTCAAACTCATGTCCATCGAGTTGGTGATGCCATCCAACCATCTCATCCTCTGTCTTCCCCTTTTCCATTAGTAACTCTCAAAGAAGTACAGAATGGCTGTTGTGTACACAAGAAAAGCATATAAGAATAATGATTATAAATTAATCATCCTACTCAAGGTGAAAAAATGGTGAACTATTTACTACAAGTTCATTGTAGATGGCACCATAACTACTCTTTTTCATGCTGTATTCCACTGGCTAACTCTGTTGTCTGACACTTGACTGTTAATAAGTAGCACCTGAAATAAAGAACAATATCATTTGCAAATTTAGGGTCACAAAAACTGAGTTTAGTGCCATGGTGAGCACTGTCATTGCAGTCTCTTAGGAAAGAGAGGTCTAGAGAAACATCTAAAGTTAGATGCTAACTAAGGTATTAGAACCAGGACTGAAACACACATAACAGAGTTCTGTCAGCCTCAATATACCTTTCATGACCACATTTTCCAGGCATTCAAAAATTTAAGCTTATTTAAAGACAATGTCATTGATTTTCTTTACAGTTCTCATTAACATTCTTTCTAGGAGAGGAGTAATGGCTTTATACAGATACTAAATAATTTTCCCGATTATTCCCTTACTTAGACATTTTCAAACTAGCAACCACAGTATTATGGTGGAAACAAAACTGACCAGCAAATATTTTAACATGGTCTCAGTCCTATTCCCAGCTCAAGGACATTTCATTTCTTTCAGAAGTACATGATTTGGAGCCGTGTGTGTGTGTGTGTGTGTGTGTGTGTGTGTGTGTGTGTGTGATCTTTCTAAAAATCCCTCCCCACAAGTTACTTAAATTTGAATGTTGCTTTTCTTCTGGCATATAATTTTTCTAATCAAATTAATGAAAAATACTTTGTTAGTACATTCTATAACTGGGCCAATTAAATGAGAGAGAATGTTGGAAGGGTACTATGGCAGCAGAATCACACACTGACACATACATACACACACACCAGTTCTACTCTGGCTGCCTTGCTCTGGATATGAGACAGTAGGAAAATTGTTGAATATATGTAGATATAAATGAATTCATCTGTTAACTGCTTTTTAAATATTGAAGATGGTGGTTGTTTAAATGGTTGAAAAATATCACTTTTCATTTTGCCTCCTTTTTATGTTGAAGGTAAAGGAAGTTATCCCTTTTCATGCACAGTAGACAGCTATTAATTTTGTTCAGTTCAGTCGCTCAGTCGTGTCCGACTCTTGCGACCGCATGGACTGCAGCATGCCAGGCTTCCCTGTCCCTCATCAATTCTCAGAGTTTACCCAAACTCATGTCTGTTGAGTCGGTGATGCCATCCAACCATCTCATTCTCTGTTGTCCCCCTCTCCTCCTGCCTTCAATCTTTCCCAGCATCAGGGTTTTTTCAGATGAGTCAGCTCTTTGCATCAAGTGGCCAAAGTATTGGAGTTTCAGCTTCAACATCAGTCTATCCAATGAATACCCAGGACTGATCTTCTTTAGGATGGACTGGTTGATCTCCTTGCAGTCCAAGGGCCTTTCAAGAGTCTTCTCCAACACCACAGTTCAAAAGCATCAATTCTTTTGCACTCAGCTTTCTTTATAGTCCAAGTCTCACATCCAAACATGACTACTGGAAAAACCATAGCCTTGACTAGATGGACCTTTGTTGGCAAAGTAATATCTCTGCTTTTTATATGCTGTCTAGGTTGGTCATAACTTTCCTTCCAAGAAATAAGCGTCTTTTAATTTCATGGCTACAGTCACCATCTGCAGTGATTTTGTTATGGGTATAGAAATCAACATGTACATTATGCTACTGAGAAAATAGAGACCTGCTCTTTATCTTGAAAGTAGAGGCCACTTTAACAAACCTACAATATGAGGAGATAAACTACACAAAGATCCTAACAAAATATTTACTATAGCGTGAGGAATCTGTCATGTCAAATTTAGTTGCTTATATTGTCAGGTATTGAGTTATATGCCAAAAGATACCATAGTTTTCTCTGATCACAGTGTGATAAAACCAAAAATTATTAACAATACAATATAACACAAAAATAAACAGTTCTTAGGAAGAAATAAGCCATTAAAACCTATTGGGTTAGAGATAATTAAAACTGTAATTGTGAGTGATTTAGAAAATAATACTATTCAGGGGGAAACAACCCTCCTAAAATATAGGAAAACTATATTGACAGGCAAATATGCAGTGTTAAGTTTCAATTTAAACTACAAAAATAAATATTTTAGGAAATTTTTTAAACTATGAAATTTAACATAGCATGAGATAATAGGGAATTGGATGAGATTAAAAAACAAAATTTGAAAAAACAGTGAAAGGTTGAGTTCATATAGCTAATAGCTTGTTCTTAAAAATAATCACCTTTGGAAATAAAACTAAGGGAAAATGTGAACCATGTTTATTTTTTAAATGAGTGAAGAAACTGAAATGAAATAGAAATTATAAGAAAATTTCTGTGAAATTTGATAGCAGGAAAAATTTAGTAGCTGGATACTTATAATTTTGGAGTAAAAAAGGAAAATATCTGAAATGGAAGAAAATTTTTAAAACCTTATTTAAGAATTACTCCTCAAAGTGTTTCGCCAGTAAGTTTTTCAAGTTTTTAAGAAGTACATTGTTGTTTGCATGAATAGAAATTCATGGAAAGTATTCCAGTTAAAATTTTTGAATATCACATGATCCTTATCTGAAAAATGCAACAGAAATTATTGCAAAAATACATCTACAGAGCAGTATCTTTTGTTTTGTATAAATATATAGGCCAAAAATCTAAGTACAGATTAAATTAGCAATATCCTAAAAGAATAATTCAGCTCAATCAAGGGTGGCATAATGTCAGGAATTCATTAATAATTACAGAAATATATCAAAAGAAAAAATCCCACTATAGATGGGTAAAAAGCATGTAAAAAGCTAATAATTATTCCTAGGTGAAAATATTAATAAACTGGAAATAAAATAACCATCATTATATAAGAAAATGTATTTAAGTCAGACAGTATCATAGAGGGAAACATCAGAGTCATTCTTGCCTAAATCAGGGTATTTTTATGTTTGATGAAATATTAAAGATTATTGGTAGAGTTACTTTTTCAAAATATCAAATTATTTTTTCCAGTGTATTAATGAAAACATCTGCTTATCTCCAATATTTCCAGAAACCCAATTCAAGTAACAATAAAAATGTTAAAAGTATAAACCCACAGGAGAGAGAGAATGAATAATCATAGCTGGGCCACATCTCAGGGGAAGATAAAATGAGGAGACTGGAATGTTTATGATACTACTAATAATATTTTATCCGGATACCACATATGCTATGTGCCATTATTATTTCAGTTGTACAGGTGAGGAAACTGAGGCACAAGAATTTAAAACACTGTCGAAGTCCAATAGTTAGCAAGTAGTTGAGTGAAAATGTTGTCCCAGGCATTCTGACTAGAGAAGATAAATTCCCAACTTTCCTAAGAAAAGCTTAAATTTGTTGTTTTGAGCTAGATATTTTTAAAATTCTATAATTTATATCATTTGTATGACATCATTAGCAATAAAATAAAAAGTGAAAAATTATAAGCTTTTTGAGTTATAGTAATTCATGACTGACTGACACTTGCCCCTTAACATTTGGATTAAAAATTGAAATTAAAAGATGCTTATTTCTTGGAAGGAAAGTTATATCCAACCTAGACAGCATATTAAAAAGCAGAGACATTACTTTGCCAACAAAGGTCCATCTAGTCAAGGCTATGATTTTTCCAGTAGTCATATATGGATGTAAGAGTTGGACTATAAGGAAAGCTGAGGGCCTAAGAATTGATGGTTTTGAACTGTGGTGTTGGAGAAGTCTCTTGAGAGTCCCTTGGACTGCAAGGAGATCCAACCAGTCCACCCTAAAGGAGATCAGTCCTGGGTGTTCATTGGAAGGACTGATGCTGAAGGTGAAACTCCAATACTTTGGCCACTTGATGCAAAGAGCTGACTCATCTGAAAAAAACCCTGATGCTGGGAAAGATGGAAGGCAGGAGGAGAAGGGGATGACAGAGAATGAGATGGTTGGATGGCATCACCGACTCAACAGACATGAGTTTGGGTAAACTCCGGGAGTTGGTGATGGACAGGGAGGCCTGGTGTGCTGCAGTCCATGGGGTTGCAAAGGTCGGACACGACTGAGCGACTGGACTGAACTGAACTAACTTCCCAAACATAATTGGGCTTTCCTAGTGGCTCAGTTCACCCCACTCCAGTCCTCTTGCCTGGAAAATCCCATGGACGGAGGAGCCTGGTAGGCTGCAGTCCATGGGGTCACTAAGAGTTGGACACGACTGAGCGACTTCACTTTCACTTTTTACTTTCATGCATTGGAGAAGGAAATGGCAACCCACTCCAGTGTTCTTGCCTGGAGAATCCCAGGGACAGGGGAGCCTGGTGGGCTGCCATCTATGGGGTTGCACAGAGTCGGACACGACTGAAGTGACTTAGCAGTAGCAGTGGCTCAGTTGATAAAGAATCTTCCTGCAGTGCAGGACACCTGGGTTTGATCCCTGGATCAGGAAGATCCCCTGGAGAAGGAAATGGCAACCTACTGCAGTACTCTTGCCTGGAGAATTCCATGGACAGAGAAGCCGGACAGGCTGCAGTCCATGGAATTGCAAAGATTGGACACGACTGTGCGACTAACTTTTACTTTCCCAAACATAAAAACCCTCTCCCTATCATTGCATCTGCCATGATACCTTCTCCAGCTTCACCACTTCGGTGGACAGATGGGGAATGTGGTGAATGGGATCATTCTATATACAGCGTGGCTCATAGTCCAGCCCTTCTTAACCTCCTTTCTTGAGAAGGACGTTCTAAGCATTCATAGAAAGATAAATAGCTCAGCATTTATCCCCACTCCTTTCCTGAGAATAAGTCTGCTTTTCCCATTAATCCCTTTTGTAATGTTTTCCCTTCATTTTTGAAATTAGAAATGTTTCATTTTCACCTTTTTCCTCTCCCAGTCTCCAGTAATATCTTAATCTCATGCTAAATATTTCTAAAAAGTCACTCTCCATGTCGAGGGCGGAATGGATGTAGATGGTAAGGCTGATGATGAATGAAATCTGAAATTTTGCCATGATAATTTCATGTTTCGTAAGCTGGCAAGCTACTGCCACTATTTATTCCTCATCTATTTTCTTTTGAGAAGCCAACTGAACATTAAGTTCTTGTGGATGTATTTCTTTTAAAAGTAGTGGTGCCATACCACGTACTGTCATTATTTAAAAACTGTGACATTCTGACAGTGTGTCGGAAAAAGTGGTGGCTGTATGAAATTTACATGCCTAAGTCAGTAACTCAAAACTAATTTGTCAGAGAATATTTTATAATTACCAAATTAAAGAACTGTATAATTAAAGTAAAAGGAGCTCTGCGTGTACCCAGAAACATAATCTCTTAATGCTTTTGTTAGTTTCTCTCCAGTGATATTATTTAATAGTATATATATTATTTATTGAAGAAATAGTGACAGAATAAGGTTGTTTTCCAGAGATTTGCAGTCATTTGAAGAAATTCATGAAAAACTTACTATATTGAATTATTTTTACATAAAATTTAGTGACTTTTAAAAGAGGAACAAATCAACCAACTTCAAATGCCCCTTTCCTTTTCATACTTCTGTATTTTATTTATAGCAGAGGAAAACCTTTCTTCATTTCTTCCTGTCAGCTGTGCACAGGCAGTTTTACTGAAAGTGTGTAAAAGAATATCCAGAACATGTTTTAGCACTTTGAGTTAGTCTCTGGTAAATAAATAAAGATGATTATTTTTCTAGCTGAGTTGATGTGGAGCAGCTTATTTTTTAAAAACACTTCTAAATAAAACTTTAAAAGTTCCTTCAAAAAGGAAATTCATTTTAATAGATTAACTTTGTAGAAATCCAATGAACATTATTTGTATTTTGGATTCTAATGTTATATACTGTGAATTCTCAGTTCACTGATCTAGATTTTTCCTCAGCATGGGCTCTTGCTCACTGTTTAGCTGGTCTGATGACAGTAGTATGACTCAGGAGTGTGTACATTCTATGATGGATGGACGTTACCGCTGAGCAGAAGGTTTAGTAACCATATCGCAAGTGTTTCATTACTGGGTGCATTTGAAGGAAACTATTTAGGAAATTCCTGGGCATGTGCAACTACTTTCAAGAAAGGCGGTGTGTATTTATGAAACCATCTCTCTTTCTGAAATTTAAGGAAGATGGAAAAACACTATCTGTGTTTGTATAGAAATTGTATAGCTCTGAGTGATGGATAAATCATTTAATCTCTCTGGATCTCAGTTTTCTAATCTATGAAATGAAGATTTTGTTATTTTCTTTAGTGAGCTCAGTTTTTCAAATCAGATGTTGATAAAATCAACGTGAAATGCTTTGAAAGGTATAAAGCACTTTGCAAGTATCATTGATTAAGATTTTTCATTATTGTTTTGTTATCTAGAACTACACTAGAGTTAATGTGTTTATTTTATTCTGCTAGAGAAGGAGGAGAAGAAAAGATTATTGTGTTTAAAGTAGTTCAGGTTTAAAAACTTAGAAATACAGTGTGCCTACAGTGAGACAAGGTAAGTTATATATATTCAACTGGATATGCAGCTTCTTATGTGCAAGTCAAAATGGGTCATAGAGTGTCACTGCTATTCAAGGAAAGATCTCCCAACAGTGTCAAAGTAATGATAATGATATTACAGTGATAATGACAACAATAAAGATAAAACCAACAATAAAGTTATAAGGGAAAGGTTTTTCCAATTTTTTTCCTGTTGTTTTCGGAGCCAAGAAATAGGTACCTAGTAGGTACTTAATGAATATTTGATGATATTATTGAGTGAATAACATTTTACTATTAGATACATCAGAAACTTGCACTTCTTCCATGTAGCTCATCAAGAATTTATTTAGTATTTTTCTCCTTCTTTTGAGATGATCATAGGTTTTTGTCATTTATTCTGTTAATATGTTGTCTTTCATAATTGATTTTCAGATGGTAAACCAGTCTTGCATTACTGGGATAAACTCCACTTGGTTGAGGTATATAATACCTTTTATATATTGATGGATTCTGTCTGAGGAACATTGGTCTGTAATTTTTCTCCTTGTAATGTCAGATTTTGGCATTTGAGTAATGTTGATTTCATGTAATGCATTGAAACAGAGTCACTTGCCTTCAGTTTTCTGAAAGAATTTGCATTATTTTTTTATGTAAATATTCAGTAGAATTTTTAAGAATTTTAATTAAATATTCAGCAGGATTTTCTTTTTCTTAGTACTGAATAATATTCCAGATATACACACACACTCCCAAACACACATTCTCACTCACTCACACGCACATATAACATTTTAGTGATCCCTTTCATCGGTTGGCAGGCAGGTTGCTTCCATAGCTTGACTATGACAAATAAGGCTTTAATGAAGGTGGGAGCACAGATATTGCTTCATAATAATGGTTTCTTGGATACATAGATCCAGAAAACAGATTGCTGGGTCCTATGCTAGTTCCATCATTTGAAGAGCCTCCGTTGTGTTTTTCATAGTAGCTGTAACAGTTTACATTCCCACCAACAGCGTATAAAACTTGTGTTTTCTGTATTTTCTTTTTCTTTTTTTCTTTTTTTACAGAATGTATTTTCTCTTGTCTTTTTGATGGTAGCTACCCTAACAGATGTGAGGTGATGTCTCATTGTGGTTTTGATTTGAATTTCTCTGATACTTAGTGATGTTGAGCACCTTTTTATCTACCCGTTGGCCATTTGTATGACTTCTTTGGAAAAATGTCTGTTAAGGTTATTTGCCTATTTTTAAATTAGGTAATTAATGTTTGTTTATGTTGCTATTGAGTTGTATGAGTTCTTTGTATAGTTTGCATATTAACTCTTTATCACATATGTGGTTTGCAGATTTTATCTTCCATTTGATAGATTGTGTTTTCATTTTCTTGATGATTCCTCTTGCTGAGCAGATGCTTTTTAGTTTGATGTAGTCCTACTGGTTTATTTTTTATTGAAAGAATATTGCAGTCTCCTACTGTGGAGACTGCGAATTTGTCTATTTCTCCTTGTAATTTTATCACTTTTTGGTTCATGTATTGGAAAGCTCTTTTATTAGGTGTATAAACATTTAGGGTTGGTATCTCTACTGATAAATTGTTCCCTTTATCATTATGAAATGCCAGTCTTTTTCTTTAATAATATTCTTTGTTCTGGAATATATTTTTTTCAAGCTTTCTTTCTGTTAGTGTTAGCATGGTATGTAGTTTTCATTTCTTTTACATTTTCAGTTCTTTAACATATTTGTGTCATTATGTTTATAGTAAGTATGTTGAAGGCAGCATATAGTTGAATCTTGCTTTGGTATCAAATCTGTCTATCTCTCCCTTTTAATTGGAGTGTTAGACTTTTTGCATTTATTGTGGTTGTTGATGTGGTTAGGGTTAAATCTATTACTTTGCTGTTTATTTTCCTACTTTTCCTATCTGTTCTTTTTCTTCTTTCCTTTTGTGCCTTCTTTTTGATTAATTGATTTTTTAAAAAATTATTCCACTTGATATCATTTTGTTAGCTTACCATATACAACTTTGTTTTGTTATTTTAGTTGTTATGTTAGAGTTTATAGTGAGTGCCAGTGTGCTGAGTCACTTCAGTCGTGTCTGACTCTTTGAGAACCTATGGACTGTAGCCTGACAGGCTTCTCTGCCCATGGGATTCTCCAGGCAAGAATAATAGAGTGGGTTTATAGTATCCATGTTTAATTTATCATAATCTGTCTTCAAGTGATATTACACAGCTTCATTTGTATACTATGAGAAGGTTACCAAGAGTATACTTTCAATTTCACCTTCTGACCATTGATTATTATTATCATAGATATTTTTTACATTAGTTATAATAAGTCCTACACTGTATTGTGATGAGTTCTGTTTAAACATTAGATTATTTTTAAGAGATGTAAATAATAAGAATTTTTTTCTATTTTTCTACAGAGTTATTTCAGGTACTTTTCATTTTTGTGTGTAGATTCATCAGGTTTTCCCAGCTCATATTATTTTCCTTCTGGATTTTCTTTATCATTTCTTAAAGTACAAATCTGCTGGTGATGAATTCTTCCAGATTCTCTGTGTCTGAAGAAATTATTACTTTCACTTACATTATTGAAATATATTTTGGCTGGGTATAGCATTCCATTATTTCTATCAGTACTTTAAGGGTGTTACTCCACTCTCTGCTTCTGACATAAAATATGCTGTCATTCTTTTATCTGTGTCTCTCTATACTGAAAGTTTGTCTTCCCCCACTCTCACACCATGGACTGCTTTTAATAGCTGCTTCTCCCCTTATTTCTGTTCTGTTCAGCTTGTTGGATATGTGAGCATATTCTTTACATTATATTTGGAAATATTGGAGCTATTATTTTTTCAAATATCCCCCACCCTTTTGAGGGTTCATATATACATACTTTAGGCCACTTGAAATGGTCCCATATCTTGACAGTGCTCTGATTTTTTAAAAAATTTCTTTTTTCTCTGTGTGTTTTATTTTGGTAGTTTCTGTTGCTATTTCTTCAAGTCCACTAATCTCTTTTTCTGAAATGTCTAACGGGTTGTTAGTCTTATACTAATGTACTTTTCATCTGACACATTGTAGTTTCTATCTCTAAAACTTTCATTTGGTTTTTAAAAATACTATCTTTCATGTCACTTAACTTTTTGAACATATGTGATACAGTTTGTTAATTGTAAAGTCTATCAGATTTGAATCTGGTTTGATTGATTGATTTTTCTCCTTAGTTGGGGTTGTATTTTCCTCCTTTGCATGCCTGGTAATTTTTGTTATGTGCCAAACATTGAAAATTTTACTTTCTTGAGTGCTGAATTTTTTTGTTTGTTTGTTTTTCTATATTCTTGAGCTTTTATTCAAGGACACAGTTAAGTTAGTGAAAACAATTTTATTCTTTTGGAAACAGTTTTATTCTAAACAGGAAAGACTGGAATAGTGCAATCTAGGACTTATTATTTCTCACTGTTGTGAAAAGTCCCTTCAATTTGCTATCCAGTGTCTCTGATGATTCATGAAGTATACATCTCTGGTTGGTGGAAATAATCAGCATTTGTCGCCCTTTGGGGAGTCTTCCCTGGTGGCTCAGATGGTAAGGAATCTGCCTGCAATGTGGGAGACCTGGGTTCAATCCCTGGGTTGAGAAGATCTCCTAGAGGAGGAAATGGCAATCCACTCCTGTATTCTTGCCTGGAGAATCCCGATGGACATGGGAGCCTGGTGGGCTACAGTCCATGGGGTCACAAAGAGTCAGACATGACTGAGCAGCTAAACAGAGGACAGCACAGCCCTTTGTGACCATGGCACACCATTACCCCTAATATAAGGGTTTCCTGAAATACATCCTGATGAGCACAAATGGTTTGCGGTAAGCCCTGCTTTATGACTCAGGAGTTCACTCCATCCCTTGGTGCTGCATTATTCTCTCTAGTACTCTCTCCTATGAATACTTTGGTGTTCCCAAAGTTTCCAGTTTCTCTCGTCAACTGTGCAAACTGGCTGAATTATTCCTGGGTTTTCACTCACTGTACTATAATAGAAAATCTTTCCAATAAAAGCTAGACCAATTTTTATGCTCACCTTGTATATTTCACATCTCTCAAAGATCACTGTACATTGTTGCTTTATATACAGTGTCTTAAAACCATTGCTCCAAATACTTTGTCCACTTTTGGTTGTGTCAGATGAGAGAGCAAATCGAATCCATTATTGTATCTTGACAGGAAATGGAAGTTTCTAATTGATAGTCATTTTTATATCATAAGAATAATGTTTTAAATTCTTATTTGCCTCCTTTTTACTAAGACTAGTTTCTTAACTTCTACATGTCTCATTTCTTCATCTATGAAATTAGTATTATATGGTTTTGTCTACCTTCAGGATTGTTGAGAAATTTAAATGAGATGGCATTGTAAAACATTCAATAAGCACATGGAAAGCCTCCAATAAATTACTTATTTTATTGTTATCATTATCTTTGTTACAAATCACATGAGACAATCTCACACGTGCAAATGCATGTCTGCTTAATTTGATTGATTTTCAACTTCTGGTAAACAGGCATAATATTTATGATAGATGCAAGAAAAGGGTTAAATGAGTTTACTGAACAAGAGAGAAGAATCATATGTCAGGAAAGACAGGTAGAAACTGTTAATATAATCAGTTGGGTAATGTTTCATGGGAGAAGTGTTGTCAAGAATACTTAATATGGTGTTCAGATTATTCCTAAGAGAATGAAAGTCTCTAGCCAGACAAAAGATTCTCAGTAATAATTTACCAAGTTGCTATGTGTGATTTGGATCATCTCTGTACCCTGCTTGCATAAAATCTCCACCTATGAAGATGTACATTTAATCCTGTCTTTCTCAGTTAAAGTTGGGCTTTTTAACTACAATAAACTCAGCATCATGGGATTTTGAACATCTCCATGGCATCTTGCTCATCAGTGTTTTTTTAAGCTTAGATCACTAAAGTTTCTTCCCTGGTGCCTCAGTGGTAAAGAATCCTCCTGCTCATACAAGGAGACACAGAAGATGTGGGTTTGATCCCTGGGTTGGGAAGATCTCCTGGGGGAGGAAATGGCAACCCATTTCAGTGTGCTTGCCTGGGAAATCCCACATACAGAGAGGAGGCTGTGAACTATAGTACATAGGATTGAAAAGATTTGAACACAACTGAGCAACTCAGAACATATGCACGCTATATAATAAAGTTACCCATTGGGACACATTTCAGCATTCCCAAAGGTGAAATGAAGAAGCTATTTAATAGTATATACTTCATGTTTCATGAAATTTTGGCAAAAGAGGTAATTAGTAAGTTGCTGTTTAAAACCTCCAAGGAAATTTATGGTATATAAATTCTTAATAAATAGTTATAATACATTAGACATAATCTAATGGGAGCAATATTAGGCACAGTTAAAATCACTGTAGCATTCAGATTATCTACAGAAAAAGTTGTCTTATGTGTATGGTGTGTGCAGCTCAGATGTATCTGTTTGGAGGATATGGACAGTGAGGAAAGGAGGTATTCCCTACATCAAAATAAAAAAAAATCCAAATTCAATTTTCAAATTAAATAAAATATAGCTGAAAAGATAGCAAAATATAAAATGTAAAATACAAATTTCTATCTTGGTCCTAGCTAGAAGACTCTTTTGTTTTCTTCTCTTTTTTAGATGGGATGATTTTAGCATAGATACTAATCTGTGTTTCCTCAAAACAATTATTTCCATTTTAGTAAATTCCCCCTTACATATGTATTTATTTCCGCCAAAAAGAATCATAATGTTCTTTTATCAAAAGGTAGGAACAGATAATATTTATCACTAACATATTAATCTCATATAATCTCAAAATAGTTTAGGGAAACAGTTTTTTCTTACTTCTCCTGGGTCCCGACCAAATTATATCTTCTTTTACTAGGAGTTCTTCTATAGCGGGAAGATCCTTCAGCAGGGTCTTAATGAGTAATTGTTTGAGGGGGAAGAAATGGTATATTTGACAGAAAATGCTCATGTGGCTTCCCAGGTGGTAAAGAAGCCACCTGCCAGTACAGGAGAAGTAAGAGATTCAGGTTCAGTGCCTGAGTTGGAAAGATCCCCGGAGGAGGGCATGGCAACCCATCGCAGTGTTCTTGCCTGGAGAGTCCCATGGACAGAAGGGTCTGACGGACTACAGTCCACGGGGTCGCAAAGAGTAGGATATGCCTGAAGCGGCAGCACAAACACATTCAGATTTTTTTTTAACAGAGTGCTGTCATTAATACACCATCCAAAATAAGGGCATTTTAGATTGTAAGTGAAAGCTAGAAACACCTTTTTAAAAATCATTTTCTTTTTACAAATCCATGATTAGTGTCTTAAGTCCAGTAGATGCAAGTGCCTAATAGGTTATCAGATTAGGGGCATCATTTATCGATTAGCTACCTTATGGTAGGAACTAGGTTAGGCACTTTACAATTATTATGTCATTGAGACTCCTCCCAACAAAACTGTGAAGCATTAGTGTCCCCACTTGACAGATAAAGAAATTGAGGTTGGCAGGTTAAGGATATTGGCAAAATAGCAAAGAATTCTAGTAAAGTTGTCCAGTTTCAAGCCAGATGATAGTAACAAGTTTAGGATATCTGTGTTCACATGTGACCTCCAGAAATAGTTCAGGTAATTTTAGTACTAAAATAGAAAGTCAAATTAATCTATCATTCTGTTGGTCTTACAAGCATTTTTCTTTGCATCCAAAATTACCATTGTAAAGTTTTCAAGGAAGATAGAATCTGCATATTTTGAGCTTTTGTTTTGGCAGAAAAAAATAGGAGTTAAAAATGTGCAATTTGTTCAAAGTGCAAAGATGCTGTGGCATTTTGGCATTGTTCCAAGGGCACAGATTTAACTTGGAATTTTGGTGGCTGTTACTGGGAATGTACTGTTTATCAAATTCAGTGTTAACTGCACAGTTGACGATTTTCTAGCAAAACTCTTTCTCTTTTTAACTTAAAAAAATTCTTTCACCAACTTCTGAGGGTTGATAAGTAAAATCCATAAAAAGATATGGTATTTGATGAACAAAGTCTTCTATTAAAGGATAATCAGTGAGGTTATTCCACAGAGAATTTGTATAATCAGAGTGTGGATGATCTGGCATCTCTTCTAAAACTGCATGGTCTCTCATCTTAACAGAAATAAGAGAGAATAGACTTTATAGCCCTTCAATGCCTTAGTGAGTGAAATAACCAGCCAGCAAACACCTGTCAGATGGTAGTAGGTGCTCCTGAGAGATTTGACAGGTTATATTTTAATCAGACCCACTGGTAATTCTGTGACCTGAAAGGGTTATTGTGTTTCTAAAGGCCAGGACTTTCTTTCCTCTAGACGCTGTTGTGTCCCTATGGATAAAATGATTTCAAATGAAACATTATGAAAAATGGAATGTATTTTAACCTATTGCTGAAAACTTTCTCCTGGCTTATTTCTTCATAGATTTTTAGAAATTTCTCCCTTCTCTGTGCTTCTGGAGTTATTAATTCATACAGATTGTGTTAAGCATAATTTTGACTCATGTGCTAGAATGATGTCTGATTAAAAGATAGGAATTATGCTCCTAGCTTATCGCACAGTATAATTCAGTACATTGTTAATAAATTATTCTTTAGTAAAAGTTCATGAGGACTTCCCTGATGGTCCAGTGGTTAAGAACCTGCCTTTCAATACAAGGGACAAGGGTTTCATCGCTTGCTGGGGGACAGATTCCACGTGGCAAGGAGAAGCTAAGACCGAGCGCCACTGTTAGAGTGGTCCGCACACTACACTGAAGACCCAGAGCAGCCACAAAAAACGCGCATGGTGGGTGAACCTACAACTGCTCTAAATCTGTCTTACTTTAAAAAGTGTATGATCGTCCTGTAGTAGATTATTGTCTTTATTAGTCAACTGAAGGTGAAAACAGCGGACAATTCTTTGAGTATTACTGTACTAATGAAGAAATTTCAGTTAGCTTATTTTGCTCCCCATAATATAAAGTTGAGGTATAAGTCTCTAGGCTAAGGCCCTAAATAACCTGTTTATTATCCTTGTTTGATTGGGTTACTGATTCTTTCCAGGTTGCTGCTGGCCCTACCTTCGTTCAGCATTTTTCTTTTATTTTAACCTGTATTTTGGGGATTTCACTCCCCCTGCTGGCCCCTGGCATGCATTAGTTTTGAATCTTTTCCATGGACTAAATTGTTCCTGTCTGTTTCTCTTCATGTCTCATGTATAGTAATATTTATGTTCCAAACACAGCAGCAAACATATAAGTTTAAGGGTAGATTTTTAAAAAGTTTTTAGGCATTGTTTTTACTTAAAAATTTCCCGAGACTGGAGTACATCAGGGCTAATTTAGACAATATAGAAAAGACATTCTGAATTTCCTATTGCAAGATGTAATTGGTTTAATTAAAAGTCTTTTGCTAAAGAAAAGTTATGTTTTTGCTCATAATGAAGAAAGTTTCTTTCTTCTTTTTAAGATAGCAGTAATTGTGCTGCAAAAAAAAAGTTTGCATTTTAAAAGATTCATAAAACCTTTGAAATAGATAGCTTTATGTTACAAGTAAATGAAACTAGATGATTTCAAAGTACATTTACTTTGACAATGCTTTGAAACAAGTACCACCCACTGTCATTAAAGCTTTACGGCTATTTCTTTATGAGAGAATTTGGATGATTTAAATCTGAAACATTGTTAGACACTATTGTAGAGTGTGTAGTTTTGTTTTTGTTGGATGCTCCGACCTCCATT
Organism: Odocoileus virginianus; assembly: GCF_023699985.2. Classification (NCBI taxonomy): domain Eukaryota; kingdom Metazoa; phylum Chordata; class Mammalia; order Artiodactyla; family Cervidae; genus Odocoileus; species Odocoileus virginianus. Next base: position 85,877,900 of record NC_069674.1, on the reverse strand, counting down.
ACACAACTTACTTTTTTTCTTTTATTTTTGTTGGACTAAAAGATGAATATGAGTATTTTCTGAGAGCTATTTGTTTTATGTTGAAGAGAAGAACTGCAGTTTTCACGTTGTTCTTTTTTGTCATTAAAAGAAAAAAAAAATCTGAACTCATTTTACTCTCTGCATGTTCTTTCCGTCTGAAAATCTGTAAGATGTTGCTGTTTTTGATGGCTAGTGATCATTGGGATCGGAGGACACTTTTATTTTGTGCATTTGTCATAGACATTCGTATGTTTGATTAGTGGTTCTTTTCATTAATAGTCACTGAAATCTCAAAGCAGGAGAAGATGGAAGGGTCCCATTCTCTGCTCAGAAGCCGGAAGATGACAGCTCATATCATTTATCTTGGTCCAGGGAGAATAGAATAGCCATTCTGCCGCTTTACTTCGTTTCCTGTATCTGAAGTTTTTCCTAATTTGTGGGTGTAGCATTCACAGGAGGGTCTGGTGGCGCAAAGATAATATGGTATGGTTACCAGTCAGTTTTTTTACATCATACAATGGAATGAGAGTTTTAAAAACTTCTCTTGTTTGTTCTCTGCATCAAGCCAAATGAATATTTTGTAGCACCTCTTTTTAAAACATGAAACTTTGTGAAAAAATATACTAATTCACCATTTTAATGTAATGCCATCCAATCCTGGTTACCAGCACTGCAAAGTACATACCACTCAGCAGTTGCCAGAATATACAGCAATGTGTATTTTTAAAACATATTAAAAACTTTCCAAATGAAGTCTGTTTTCCCACTCTTACCGGAAAGTGGAAAGGAAAATGAGCACTTCATCACCAGCACTCTTAATTATGTTACCAAGAAATAAAACATGAGGAAAAGTTTATAGAAGCTATGAGACTTTAATCACAGTCCCCTGCAGGGGGTTAGGAGGAAATGCTTTTTATAATGAAGTCTATGTAAAAACTTCCAATATTAGAAAATCCTTCCTTAGACATTTGTTTGCATTTGTACCTTTTAAAGTGAAAACAAAACTAAAAATAAATCCCATGTACATTGTGTTTATTGCCATTCAGTTAAAATCAACCATGGGATCTTTGACATAGTTGATACACTGCAATGTTTAAAAAATCTGTGTATCAGAGCCTTATATTTTTGCAAAGTAGGAAGATAGGTATTGGGTTTTGAAATGGGTAGAGGGCTGAAAGGGGCATACATTCTTACTTTCTGTTTTTAAAAGAGAGATCAGTGGCGAAGGGACTCCATTGAAGAGCCTTTCAATGGAGTAGAAAGGAGCATGGCACAGGATCTATCCAGGGTTTCTCAAAATTCTTTAATCATACAAATCCTCTGGATGGCTTGTTTAAAGTATCTGAGTTCTTCCACGGAAGATTCTGAGTCCTACAGTGGGGCACAGGAAAAAAATGCAAGCACCCTGGAGGAATCTCATAATCAGGAGAATTTGGGAAACTTTTATCTAGTTTAATGAATTATAGAGGCAGTACCAGCAATTTAGACCTGAGATTTGGAGTAAAGATCTATGCATTCACTTAAGAAACATTCATTGAGCACTTCCTATGCACTGAATTTGAGTAAACTTTACTAGATTTGTAATTTTTCTAATCCTCACTTGAGTAGAGCAGTATAGGTATTAAGCATTTAAATGGAGGCTGATAAATGCATTAATCAAGACAGAATCTTACAGCTATGACATTGAAAAAGATAAATTATTTTAACCCAGATATGTCTGTCTTCAAGCCCATGTCCTGGCTACTTGGCATAAACTAGTCCTATAAGTTGAGTACAATTATTTTCCCCCAAGATTGGAAAATACAGTTCTTAAATTGGCTTCTCAATGGCTTTCTTCTCACTCAAAATGAAATTCATCATTCTTATGGAGGCCCACAAAGCACTGAAGGATATGCCATATGTGTTCAAGAACCTCAACACTTCCTTTTCCCTCTCACCAGAGATACCTTCCCAGATCACCTTGGGTAGAGAACTTCCCTTGATATATACACATAGCTATTGCCTGTCTCTCTTGCTGGCTGATTTTTGCTCTGTAGATCTTCCTGATCCACAGATCGAATCTGTGTCTCCTGCATTGCAGTTGGATTCTTTACTGCTGAACCACCAGGGAAGGCCTACATAGACTATATGCTTTAAAATTTAGTTGATAGTTTTCCTCAGTTTAAGTCCTCAAGAACAGCGGCTCTGTGTTCACTGCTGCATCCCCAGTGCCTAGCATATAGCAGGGAAATATTTGAATATTGAACACTGAATTGGGGAACACATTTGATATTATGTATGTTTGTAATTTTATAATTTTCAGAGCAGTACAGTCTCATAGATGATGTCTTGGTAATTATCGTCAAGTCTTCTGTATTAGCTGTACTTTTCACAACAGAGTTCTTAACCAAAAAATATATTGCTGAATTTCACTTTTTGTACCAACAGGAATATCACTATGAAGAAAATAAAAATATTTTCTAGATGGAATATCTAGAATGAAAGAGTTTTCTTGTGATACTTCCTACTCAAGTAACTTAGTAGCTCTGCAGTATGAATACACATTACATTTTCCGTTCTCTTTTCTTCAGAACTAGAGCATTTGAATGTATGTGAGGATTAAGTGTTACCCCCGTATTAGGATGTACTCTACCTGCTGAGAGAAACTATCTGCTAGCTCTGGTCATTATTCGTTATTAGTAGCAGTTATGGTATATGAGTGGTAATACTAATTCAAGGGGTTTCTAAGGTTTTTTGTTTTTGTTTTTTTTTCTAAACCTGTCATTATTTTATCTTTTACTCTGAGGTTTGCCATCTGACAAACTGGATTTATAGGTGTCCAGAATTATTGTACATGTGTGTAGCTTAGTGATTTAAGGGTGATTAGCCATCTTATCTTTCCTCAAGTTCCAACAGCATCATTTCATTGATATCTCAAGTAGTCTTATTGCTACCTTTTGGACGAGGCAGTAGTTTTGAGTATTTGAATTCCATGAAGCAAATGAAAGAGAATTCAGGAGCTGATTGTATACCAGGTTCACTGGCATTTTGTGCAAAGCAATGTTTAGCAGCAGGGCAGCATTCATCTGGCTCCCCTTTACCTGGTGTGTCTTCATCAATGCTGCTATTTCTTCTTTCAGGTATCTTTCTGTTTTTCCCTCCTCTCACTCTCCCTTTTCTCCTCACTTTAAGCTAGTTTAAAAAAAAAAAAAACAATAATTTAGTGACACTTAAGATGCAAATCACTTTGCAAGTGAGAAAGTGTAAATTTATACATGTGTTGGGTGACAGTCTGTCCCACTGGGGATGGTTAGTGCATTCCATAGCTATAAAGGAAAAATCCAAGTTTCCCAGAAATAAAGGTCAAAAGACATGGAACAACTCTTTTATTATTTGCTTTCAAAACAGAGGGGATATGATTTATGTAGGATATAAGCTTATGTCATAGCCGCGCAGGTGCTGCAGCGAAGCCGTGACCCTGGTCTAATCCCCGTAACGACACTGGGCATTGACCACATTTGCTTTGTTGTTACCGAGCTGCTTTCCCAGAGGCCTTTAAGTTTCTGAACCCAGCTGCTGGGTAGCTGACCAGCTTGGGCTTGGTGTAAGGACATTGTTTTTAAGTGCAACCTAAAGTTTATTTTATAATTCCTGTCTGCATTAAATGACTGTTGGTTTGTGATATTGCCTCTGTGATTAATTCTAAAGTCTCATATTAATACTCTCTTTAAAAAAATAAGTTTAGTATTTTCTTATTAGTGTGTTTTCTTTCTTGTTATAATGCAGAAAACAATCACATTTATTTTGAAAAATAGTAAGCAATTGCTTGATATTTATAGGATAAAATGTATTTTTATATTAACTTTTATGTCACTGACTAATCTACTTATATAATTTATTTTTATTCTGAGAAGATAGTATTTTTTCCATAATATTTTTTCAATATTTCCTTCATTTTTTACCTTTCCTCAAAGATTAATGGCTTAGTAAATATTTGAAACTCATCACAAAAAGTGATTTACAATTTCATTCCAACTTCCAGTATTTCCATGTATCAGGGTTTTGACATTTTTAAAGCCATCTATGTGCCTTAAATTTTTAAAAATCTACCTGAAAAGTATTACCTTTATTTTAAGTCTTATTAATGGTTTTATGACGTGAAGGAAAAACCTATATATATGTTACCATTTACGTGGGTGCTAAGTCACTTCAACTGATGGGATTCCCCAGGCACGAGATCAACCCCGAGTCTCCTATGTCTCTACACTGTCTCTACACTGGCAGGCGGGTTCTTTACCACTAGCATCACCTGAAAAGTCCATCTAAGTTAGGTTAAACTCAGGGAGTTAAGACTCGGGACTCTGGCAGCAAAGTACTGCTTGAGTTTGAATCTCAGCTCCATCACAGCTCAGCTCATGATCTTGAACAGTTAGCTAACCTTACTGTGTCTCATTCGTGCAAGGTAGGTGGTGATAATAATACCAACCCCATGGTTGTTATGATAACCAAAAAAGTTAATATTTTCAATGCTCTACATAAATATTTGTTATATAAAGAGATAAAGTTTAAATTTCCCAATTAAATGTTTATGATTTAATACTTTTCATTAATGTGTTTTGAGTCATTCATACTGGTCTTCACAATTTTATCATGAAATTGTTAGCTTTGTCTTAAAATCTTGAAAATTTTGAATTTATAGGGAATAAAGGGAAAGTGACAGTCCACAAAATTGTTCCTTATTTGAGGTGATATGTGGAGCAGAAATAGTTTACATGGCTTTGGAGAAGAAAAGCTCAAGAAGAAAAGAGTTCAGAATAAATTTATATTTTTCTCACAGTAGCTGTGGGTACCCTTCAAATTTTAGTTAAGTGATGACTATAATTAGACTGTTAAATATTCAGTTAAGCATACTTTTTTCATCTTTGAGCCTTCTCAGTTTTGCTAAAGTTTCCTTAGGCTACGTATTTAGTCTGATTTCTCTGAAAATACATGCATGAATAAATAAGCTCTGCTAAACAACAAAAAAATTAATATTTAACATTTAGCAAAAGCTAAGGCAAATAATACTTTTGAACAGGACAAATGGAAATGTCATTTCCATACAGAGCCAAGAAAATGTAATATTCTTCTTAGGGGAAAACATTAAGTTGATTTTTGGATGTATATTTAATAAGTAATTGAGATAGCAAGAGTAAAATTGCAATGAGGATTACCACAGCATTTGGTCCTCACATTAAAGGATTAAAAGTGTTTGCCAAAGAGTCACCTCTGGAGGGCAGTGCAGTCTTATATTTGCTGCAGGAGCTTCAGGTAGTTTGAAACTTTTCCTGAGGTTCTTTTCAGATTCCTGGCATTGTAATATGCGAGTCACCCTGTGTTGCAAACACTCACAGGAGACATAAACAGGAAAGTAAAGTTTTTCTGCTAAGTTGGTTAGCCTGTTAGATTGGGGCGGAGGAGTTACCTGAAAAAGGATTTAAAAATCCCATATGAAAATTTGTCAGCAGTGTATACATCCATGAAGCTGGATGTATACATAACAGGCCTGCATATATTTGTCCTTTTGTCTCCTTGGTTCAAATACCTGTGTACCTCAACTTAATTATTCTTTCTGGGGCTCTTCCTTCCTCCAAAATACAAATCTGAACCTTCTATGCATCTGTTGGCAGCCTAGAGAGAAGATACTGCTTAACTGTCAAATCTGTGGACACTGTGTAGCATCCTAGAGAAAGTCAGCCCCACAGCCAGCAAAATATCTCCCAGTACCTTAACAAATCAGCAGAATATTTTGAGAAATGCTTTACTTTTATGAACAAAATACCCTGATAGTTATTGGATTTGTCACAGCATCTAAGGTTTCTCTCATAACCATACTGACCTTCACGTGCTATTATATTACAAAACCAACTCTTTATGTAATCAAACCAAAGGAAAAATGCTTAATTAGCTATACATGACCCTATGTTACAATGTAGGCAGACAAAAGTTATTTTCTTCAGCACTGTCTAACTATTGTATAAAGAAGTGTTTTTATACGATAAACCCCAGGCTATTTGAAGTCTCAAGAGTAAAGTAATATCAGGATTTTCCTTTTCCTCTGAAGGCGATTTGAGAACTTTCAGCAGGGGGATACCACATTTAAAGGTTGCCTAAGATCTTATAACTCCAAGTGTCACAAAAAATGTGTAGATTATGAAAAGCTTTCCTCATGAGCACAACAACTGTGCTTTTCAACCCTAAATCGTGACACAGTCTTGTTCCACCGCGAAGAATAAAGAGTGTTAAGTAAATGACCCCCCCGCGCCTCTGAGGGTAGTTACTAATGTGGGTTCTTGCTGCTGAGTGGTCCTGAAGCTCCTGTCACAGCCTGTTTACCCCCTAGTGCAGACGAGTCCTTTATGAGGTGGTTCAAGGAGGCTGATGACATTGTTTGCTGTATCTTGGGTATCAACAGCATATAAATGAAGAACGCAGTTATCACACTGACCGACCCATTTGGATAGAAAGGTTTTGAGTTGTTTCCTGCCTAAGCAGACTTTGCACTTTTGCATTTTATATGAAGTAACAGGTATACAACTTTTAAATTATTAATACCTGATATTAGTTTACCGTCACCCAGTGCAAGGGATAAACTGTTTAGAAACACAGAGAGCCTGGAATTACTCTTTTTATTTTGTTCCTCTTTCTTTATTTTAATGTGTTCTTCACATTTGTAACAGTGAACAGTTTCATATTATTTTATTTTGGAAGTTAGTATATGCATATTCTAAGCCAATGACAGCTTTAACCTTTAAGTTAAGTCTCACCATTTGAGCAAATTCTGGATTGTGTATTTTAAGGGGCAAAGGGAAAGCATTAAAAATAAATTTTTAAGACATTTTATTAAAATACAAATAGTTGAATGATTTAAATAGAAAACCTATATTAAATCAGCATCACTGAATGAGTGACCCTAAAAGAATGCTCTTTTTACCTAACTAGGGAAAAAATCATCTTAAATATGGTCTCTAGTTATTTTTCTTCTCAGTTATTGCATTTGCCACTTCATCATGACCCTACCATGACCTTGTAGTTTATGGGCTAAAGGTAACCACTATGCAATAATGAAAATATGCAGACTGAACTTTACCACCTAGACAGAATTATTTTTTTAAATATTTGTTTAAATTAATACACTTTTCTGTTTATAAAACTCTCCTCCACGGTGCTTGAAGGAGGAGAGAAGCATTAATTGTAATTAATGTGCAACTTTGGGCTTTTAGGAACTATGTTTAGTGGAGGTGATTCAGCAGACCTTGTTACATTAATTATAGTGGTTTGCTTCTCCACTGGTCTTAATTCACAAAGATATGTACTGTTCCTAACTTAATGCTTTAAAATATAAATGCTTCGAAATAAAGGAACCTAAAATCAAACTGTTAATTCCCATCTTTGCTTTCTTGTTTGGTTTGATTTGTTTTGTTTTACTTATCTAGACCTGAATTTATATTACTTCCACCTTGCTATGACCCCATAATCTGACCTTCATGAAGTAGGCAATTTACCATTTGGATGAGGCGAGGGAAGAGCTCTTAGGAAGGCAATAAAAAGCAGAGAATACAAAAAGTGTTAGAGAAGGTAAGCACATTCTTGACACATTGTCCCTGAAGTGAATGTTACCTTCTTTGAATTTCTCCTGGTTTGGTCCTTAGGCTTGGACTAAGGCTTCAGTTAATAAACTGAAACCACAGCTTGGCCTTGAAAATCCACAAAGCTTGTGATATAAGTAATTTTAAATTAATCCTTAAAAATCCTGTCTTCCTGTTGCCAGCCATATTACCAATCAGAAGTGTTTTCTTTACTCTTAAATAGAAATGATGATAAGTATCCTTGATAAGGGCTTCCTTGATAGCTCACTTGGTCAAGAATCTGCCTGCCATACAGGAGACCCTGGTTCGATTCCTGGGTCAGGAAGATCTGCTGGAGAAGGGATAGGCTACCCACTCCGGTATTCGGCCTAGAGAATTCCACGGACTGTATAGTCCATGGGGTCGCAAAGAGTCAGACAGGACTGAGCAACTTTCACCTTCACTTCACTGTCCTTGATAAGATAACTTTCAGATAATACTGATTACAGTCACTGTGAACTGTGTTTCAGGTGCACATCTTAGCACTTTTACTTCTGAAATAAACTCTTATTATTGCCATTGTATGGGTGAGGAAGACTGAGGTTCGGAAACGTAATTACCTTTCCCAGTGAAAATTCCAGGGCAGCATGCCTGCCCCAACTGACAGCCTGGATCCAGGGCCTAATCTCCAGAGACTCTGAGTTCTTGAGAGAATCTTCATTTCAAGCATGGGGCCTGGGTTACATCTCTAGGACTAAAATGTTCTTGACGAACTCAAAATGGAGGTTTTTTTAGTAAAGCTTCCTCTTTAGTGAAGAATAGGGAATAATTTAGAATTTTTTTTATAGTCAGTTGAAAATTGATTGCTCTTCCAGTAAAGGCAAATCTAAAAAATATTTTGATGTTTTCAGTCTCTAAGTCATGTCCAACTCTTTGTGACCCCATGAACTGCAGCATGCCAGGCTTCCCTGTCCTTCACTCTCTCCCGAAGTTTGTTCAAACTTATGCCCACTGGGTCAGTGATGCCCTCCAATCATCTCATCCTCTGTCACCCCCTTCTCTTCTTGCCCTCAATCTTCCCAGCATCCGAATCTTTTCCAGTGAATCAGCTGTTCACATCAGGTGGCCAAAGTATTGGAGCTTCAGCTTCAGCATATAATTCCTTAACAATGAATATTCCTGGTTGATTTCCTTTAGGATTGAGTGGTTTGATCTCCTTACTGTCCAAGGAACTCTCAAGAGTCTTCTATAGCACTGCAGTTTGAAAGCATCAGTTCTTCAGCACTCAGCCTTCTTTGTGGTCCAACTCTTACATCCATACATGACTACTGGTTAAGACCATAGCTTTAAGTATATGGACTTCTGTTGGCAAAGTGATGTCTCTGCTTTTTAATACACTGTCTAGGTTTGGCATAGCTTTTCTTCCAAGGAGCGAGCGTTTTTTAATTTGTGGCTGCAATCACTGTCCCCATTGATTTTGGAGCCCACGAAAATGGAATCTGACAGTTTCCACATTTTCCCCATCTATTTGCTGTGAAGTGATGGGGCCGGATGCCATGATTTTAGTTTTTTGAATGTTGTGTTTTAAGCCAGCTTTTTCACTCTTTCACCTTCATCAAGAGGCTCTTTAGTTCCTCTTTGCTTTCTGCCATTAAAGTTGTATCATCTGCATATCTGAGGTTATTGATATTTCTCCCAGCAATCTTGATTCCAGCCTGTCATTCATCTAGCCTGGCATTTTGCATGATGTAGTCTACGTATAAGTTAAATAAGCAGTTTGACAATAAAAGTTAAATAAGCAGGTTGATAGTATGAAAAGGCAAAAACCCAAAACAAAACAACTATTAATCCTTTATAAAGCTTTGGGATTTGGAACCTTATTTTGAAAGGGACTGTTGACTCATATTTTAAAGGTATATCCATGGTCAACTTTTCCATGGGTATTAGATACAGATTTAACATCATTCTGAAAAGTGTGGAAGGTTAAATATACACTGTGTGAGACATTTAAAAGTAGATATTTACTAAGCGATTTAACCCTTTTTGACACTGGTCGAAGCAGGAGGGCTTAAACGAAAAGCATTACAAAAAGGAAGACTTGTTTTTATAGCTATGTTATGGAATATTTAATTCCAGACTTTCATATTTCAAAAATGAAATAAAAAGCAAATTGATAGAGATACAAACTTGATTATTGGTTTCCAGGAGCTGGGGAGGTAATGGGTATTAGCTGTAAACTGACAGGAGGGATACTACTGGGGGTGATGGAAATGTTTTGAGACTGAATTACAGTGATAGTTGCACAAATTGGTTTAAATTTACAGAAAAAGAATCATTGAATTGTACTCTTAAAATAGGTAAATTTATTGTATGTTACCTTGATAAAATCCTTTAAAAATGAGTGTAGAAATCTAAGAAAGAAAGAAGATCCAGAATTGTTTCCAGAAAGAGCTATTATTTGCATCAGATTTTGAATTTTCTCCATAATATTAATTTACTTATAAATTTAAATCTGACTCTAAATTTAGTACATTAGGTTAAAGAAAAAACAGTAAAAATAAACATCAGTGCCTTCTGCCCTCTTTTACTTTGTCCATTTTGATATTTTCAAGATGAATAATTTTTTTGTAGCCTCTAGAGGGCAGAACATGTTGTTTTTATTTGAAAGAACAGTGTCTGCTCAGAAGTCTTAACTTCCTCAAAGAAACTACAGTAACTTGCAAGAAATACGAGAGCCAGACTGCTTTAGAGGAACCTTCTGATTTCAGGAGTTTATCCTCAGGATCTGGACGTTGAGTGTTTTCCTTCAGCGACTTGTTGGAATGAGTCATTCCTTCCTCCTTGTCAGCTGTCTTTCCGTGTCTCTATATGTATGCCCCAGAAAATCTTTTGGTCCAATCTACTGGGGCATGTCAGAGTGAGTTCAGTAGAGACTTTCACATTTTTCCATTGGAAAACTCGGTTTTTAAGTAAAGAAAAGAGTCAAAGGACAGAATCAGTATTTGCACGTAGCGGGAATAGGAAGATTCAGGAAACTGTGATAACATTCCTTGAACCTCGTAAATTTATAAAGTTACATTGGAGAAATGGGCTATGACAAAAGGCAAAAGGAATGGCAGTATTTTCATCAATGTATGAATGGTTGGGAATGAAGGACTTAAACAGCTGTAAGACATTTTTGAATTGTGAGACATAAGCATTCTGGGTTTTTTCCCTGTTCTTTTTATTTAACAATTACTAGTCTTAAGTACAGTAGAAATCAGCAAATATGATTGAAAGGTTAAATTAATTAGCATTAAGTTATAAACTTCAGGTCATTTTAAGAAATAATTGGGCTTGTCTTTTGCCACTTGATGGCATTTTCTCTATGGTCATTTAATTTAAAAAATATCTACAGAATTACACCATTCTAGGGTCCCATCAACACACAGGATTTATAAGCATTGATTTTGGTGTAGAGATTTCAAACAATTTTAGGCTCCCCTCACTTCATTGCTAGTGGTAAAGAACACGCCTGCCAATGCCGTAGACATAAGAGATGCAGATTTGATCTCTGGGTTGGGTAGATACCCTGGAGTAGGGCATGGCAGCCCGCTCCAGTATTCCTGCCTGGAGAATCCCATGGACAGAGGAGCCTGGTGGGCTACAGTCCATAAGGTCGCAAAGAGTCAGACACGACTGAAGTCACTAAGTACGCGTGCAATGTCTTTACTTTGGTTCTGAAACTCTTCTTATGTATCCAACCCAGTTTATATGTGGAAAAAATAGAGACAAAAACAAGAGATAACTTGAGAGCTGTCTGAACAGACATTCACATTGTTTGAATAGACCTCACGGGCTCAGTTGCTAGGTTGTGCCAACTCTTTGCCACCCCATGGACTACAACCCACCGGGTTCTTCCGTCCATGGGATTTCACAGTCAAGAATACAGGAGTGGGTTGCCATCTCCTTCTCCGAGACCTCACACTCCATTATAAAAAGCTCAATTATTGTGAAGCTAGTGTTTAAATTAATCTTTTCTTCTTCCATTCCTCCTTTTCTATTTCCTTTTTTCCTCTCCCTCCTCATATCTTTATTTCTCTCAGTGAAGTTTGATTGCATGCTAACTGTGTGCTTCTGTTATGCCCTATGTGCTAACTATGGCTTTCTGTTAGGTCCCCCTGTACAATGGAGAAAGCACAAGCATAGTTCCTGCCTTTATGGAATTATAACCAGTGGAAAAGGTGGATGAAAGAACGTACAAACAAAAAGTAAAGGCATCATTATGGATTGAAATAAGTTCTGAGAAGGAAAAGTAATAGAGTAACTCTTGGGATCACCTTTAGGATAAGTAGTCAGGAGGGAAAGCTGTGTCTGAGGAAATGAGTCTAGATATCCCAGTCACATGGGGATTGGGAGAAGAGTTGTTCAGGAAGAGGCTCAGAGGATGAGAGGCCCTGAGTCAGGAAAGAGCTTGGCTTGTTACAGGAACTGAATGGATGTCTAGGTATCTCACCGTGAACAAAGAACACAGCTGAGATGCTGCTGGAGGGGTGATGAATCAGGTCAGAAAGATCTCTGTGAAGAACTTGCATTTGTTTCTAGGTGCAGTGATAATTTTTAAGGGGTGAAAGAAAAAAACAAGTGGCACCATCATCTTATTGAGTCTTTGAAAGACTTATTCTGGCTGCTTGGTGGAGAAAGGTTTGGAAAGGGTCTCAAATAAATGTGGGAGAGGTTAGTAGGCAGTTGCAAGAATTCAGACAAAAATGATTTTGTAGTTGGCTTTCACTTGCATGTTGGATTAGAGGAGAAATCTTGTTTTTGTTCCTTTAAAGGAGTAAATAGTTTTCAGCTTATTAAGCATGGCTGCATTGAGGAAGAAATGATTAGTGGGACATTTAAATGTACTTTTTTAAAAGGTAATATCTTGTGTTCTAGTTTTATGCAAAATGACATTGATTGTAAAAAACCAAAGCAATCCAAACACCCTCAAATGAGTGTTTCTCTCTGAGGGCTAGAATTTTTAAAAATTGCTAGTGAAATATGGGAGCAGATGAGAACACTAAGAACTTGATAAGTATGTTTACATACCCCTTCTTATTATTTTGTTAGGAACTTCTCTTTTAATCAAATACAGAAATAGATGGCTGAGACTTAAAATGTCAAAATAAAATACACAAAAAGCCCTGTGGATAATATTAAAACCTCCAAGAAGGCTTTGTGCATGTGTATCCATAGATATGTATATACTTACATTCTTGAATGCCTAAAGCACATTTGTGAATAGTGCTTTGCTGTTATTTAAGTACATATTGGTGATCTTGATATGAACGTAAATGATACAGGAAACAACATTTGGGATGTTTTCTACTTGCCACATAAGATTACTTTCTCCTGAGGTGGTTAATGTGACATGTAATGCTAAAACTAAAAGTATCACCCATCTCCACTGCAGCACTTCTGAGGACCAGAGGACAGACGGACTGCATCCATCATCACCTGCCACCTCCCCTGTTCAAAATCAGGAATATGGTGCTAACAGAGCTGAAGGTCTTAGATTCTGGAGGTGGGGTGTGTAAGTCTAAGTCCTGCCTCTGCAGCATACTAGTTTTGTGACCTTGAGCAAGTTATTTAACCTGTGTCTCAGTTTTCTGCCCCGTTCAATGGGAATAATAAATTCACATATTTCATATAGTCCTTGGGATGATGAAAAGTTTTTTTTTTTTTTTTAATGAAAAGCACTTAGAACAGTATTTGGCACGTATGAAGCACTATATATTGGTATATGTTAGTGTATAGTATTTGATATTTAGTAGTAGTGGTTCTATAAGCTTGTTGTTCAGTTGCCAAGTTGTGTCCAACTCTTTGTTACTCCATGAACTGCAGCACACCAGGCTTCCCTGTCCTTCACCATCTCCCGGAGTCTGCTCAAACTCATGTCCATTGAGTAGGTGATGCTGTCTTACCATCTCATCCTATATACTGATAGTATTCCCAGTAGCATTACTCAAAGCTATTTGTTAAGCTGATTATTACCCAAAATGTATCATTAGGTGCTACTGGGTGTTTCATAGGGAACATATGATTTACTGTTTCAGGCACCATCCTTGGACATGTCATTTTGTGGGCATATTTTTCATTTGCCACAAACTGCAAGTGTTGAATAGCATTGCTTTGTTAGTGACCACTAGAGCAACAGTGGACCTTTGCCTGGTCATGCTGAGGTTGTGATGTAGTCCTAAGAACTTGCATATTGCTTACTGTATACACTAGTTTTGAACACACTGAATTTGTTGTCAGAGTGAAAAATCCTCATTTCCATACTCTTTTGAAAAATTAAAGACCTGTATACAAACCACTGTATGTAAAATAGATAAATAGGGTTCTACCGTATAGCACAGAAAACTACAGTCAGCATTATGTAATGGAAAAGAATCTGAAAAGGAATATGTATACATGTACATAACATAATCACTTTGCTGTACCCCAGAAATTAAAACAGCACTGTAAATAAACTATACTTCAATTAAAAAACAAAAATAAAGAAACTGAAGATCTGTGAATATGGACCCATTTTTCCACACGGTTACATTGACTGGTGCTGAGAAGTGACTATGCCTCAGATACTATCTCATGGTTGGAGTGAGCTCTCCAGCCTCCTGTACTGATAAGTTAACTTCCTGGTTCTTGTAGGCACATGTCTTCAACTTTGGGACAGCTGTGGGTTTATATGTGCATGTTATAAAGCCACAGATGCCAAGATCCAGAAGGTGCTCACCTCTTGGGTATGGTACTGATGCTCAAGAACCCGACCCAGAGCACCGTGTTGTACATTCTACTCTCAGTTGTTCCCTCTCTGGATTATTTAGTAGTTACAAACACCGCCTCTAGGATCAACAGAGCCAGGTTTGCTAGCTATCATTCCACTTCTCTTCTTTCACTTTCATTTCCTTGACTCTTCTTCACATTTTGTAAAACTTAAATTGCCAACAAGTAGAGACTAGTGCAACGACCCTCCATGTAGCCATCACGACCACTGCCTGCTTTTCTGTTTCAGGGATCTACCCTGAACCACCTGATTTGGTGGTTCCCTAGCCAGAACGAGAGCATGTTCTCAAATCTCATTTTCTTCTCCAGCTGGAGAGTCTTTCCCTCATCACTGTTATTACCCTGTCACCTGCCTCAGTCCTCAGATCCTCTTCTGCCAACTCCTTGCATACTTTGTCTCTCTGCTTTCCTTTTCTAGATTTTTCTAAGGAAGTTCTACTTTCTTGGGCTCAACTGTAGATGGGGACTACTCTTTTAGATGGGGACTAAAAGACTACTCTTTTTCTCCAGTCCTGCCCTCTGTTCCTGAATGTATTCCTACATTTTCAATTACTTTTAATTGTTTCTGAACAAACTCATCATCTCTATTACCACGTGGACTTCATTTGTGTTATTATTGTCCTCATTTTATGTACGTGAAAGTTTTAAGTTCTTTCTCTTTGCTTTCTTATTCCATCAGTCATCCAGTTCCAGTCTTCATTGGTAACAGTTCTTAGCATCTTTTTGGTATTTATTTCCCTGCTCTAGAACATCATGGCATCTGGTCCCATCACTTCATGTCAAATAGATGGGGAAAGAGTGCAAACAGTGACAGACTTTATTTTGGGGGGCTCCAAAACCACTGCAGATGGTGACTGCAGCCATGAAATTAAAAGACGCTTGCTCCTTAGAAGAAAAGTTATGACCAACCTGGACAGCATATTAAAAAGCAGAGATATTACTTTGCCAACAAAGGTCCATCTAGTCAAGGCTATGGTTTTTCTAGTAGTCATGTGTGGATGTGAGAGTTGGACTGTGAAGAAAGCTGAGTGCCGAAGAATTGATGATTTTGAACTGTGGTGTTGGAGAAGACTCTTTGAGAGTCCCTTGGACTGCAAGGAGATCCAACCACTCCATCCTAATGGAAATCAGTTCTTAATATTCATTGAAAGGACTGATGTTGAATCTGTAACTCCAATACCTTGGCCACCTGTTGCAAAGAACTGACTCATCTGAAAAGACCATGATGCTGGGGAAGATTGAAGGCAGGAGGAGAAGGGGATGACAGAGGATGAGATGGTTGGATGGCATCACTGACTCAATGGACATGAGTTTGGGTAAACTCTGGGAGTTGGCGACGGACAGGGAAGCCTGGCGTGCTGCAGTCCATGGGGTCACAAAGAGTCGGACATGATTCAGTAACTGAATGGAACTGAAGTGAACTAGAAACATGTATGACCCTCACGACCAGGCTATTAAGCTATTGCATTTCTATCAAACCCCTGTTTGTTAGCCTTACTTCAGTCATTTTCCCTACAATTCCTAAAGCATCTTATTAGCCAAGTTTCCAGAACCTGTCCATTTGCTTTGGAAAAAGGAAAACGATCAGAATCACCGTTTCCTTCTCTGTGCCCTCTCTCCAGTGCCCTTCTTCTCACTGTCACTGCAATGTGCTAGATTCTGCACTTCTTCCAAGGCCCACTTTAATCTCATCTCCTTCCTGAATATTTCCATGTTCTTCTCTCAGAGAATACTTCTTGGTCCGACTCGTTTCAGAGTTATTCCACACTACAATTTTTATTTATGTGCCTTGTTTTACCAATAAAAGCACGTACTTTCCAAGGCCAGGAGGATTGCTTTCTACTTGCTTGTTTACTCACAAGGTCTAGCACATTTCTTTGTACATAATTCTTGATTGATTGATTGACTGAAATACCTGGAACGTGGCTCGTATGAATTTGTCTTATATCAGTTTTGACACATGCCATGGTTTCAAGCAATTGCTCAGTTCTTTATTTTAGGCTTATTCTCAAACAACCTGGTTGCTCGGACTAGAGTGATGTTTCTTCTCTTCTGAGAGTTTAAAGAAAGTGTTCTTGTTAGAAAAGTTGTTTCTACCCCTAGCTGATTCTTTATCTCTGTACCTTCCAACTATTAACGATAGTGTAATTTATAGAATACACTAGTGTTTCTAAAAGCTGGAGAGATTCATTCTTTTCTCTGGTCAAGAGAAACAAGAAGAAAAATCAGGTTTACTTCTCCTAAAATATTAAATTACTAAAATTATAAGTGCGCTTGAAAATCCCAAACAGTGCACAGGCAAGTGAAATAGACAGTGGTTGATCTCCTTTACCCCATCCACACCTCCCTCCTGAAGTTATCCAGACCAGGGCTTTCTATCCCTTAAAAACATCTAGTCTACTGCATGTTGATTTCTTGTTTGGGTAGCATTTTTCCCCCAAGAAAGACTTAAACCTTTAAATTAAATTTCAATTTAAACATTTTCATTCTGTATACTTGTTAAATAATTACATTCAGTTATATTACACTAGGGAAACCAAAAGAAACATTCATTTCTCTATTTTGGAAACACTTTAACTGCCTCAATAGGCATTAAATTTTACTGAGGGTTAGATTTCTGTTGAATATATAGTTTATACTACTTCTGCTTTAAGGAAAAGACCTGAACTTTAATTCATAGAGCAATACTGCTGCAAATGTGTAATTTTCCAAATTGTCCATAGTCTACAAAACACTTTAATGTACTGTTTCCTTTATTGCAGAGAGAGGGAGAGAGAACATTTTGGCAGAAAGCCAGTTTATTACTGATACACTCGGGAGACCCATTGTCAGTACATGAGATGCTCTTTTCCTCCAAGTCCTCCTTATTTCTTCACTACTATCCCTGCCAGCTCCCCACCCTCCTGGAATTTCTTGGTTCAAGGACAAGTGCTGACTCAGCACGGGCCACCGTACTGAACTCAGTGCTCTGTGCTGCTCCTGAGGCATCGCTTTGGGGGGAGCAGATGGAGCGCCAGCAAATTCCCCAATTCTCTTAGGAGTCGTAGCTCTCTTCACTGATTATGAATTGTTTCTGGGAGAGCAAAATGAGCTGTTAGGCTGCAAATGATCTAACCTTTAATACTTGGCCATGTGGACTCTCAGTATTTATGATGTTCAGACCCCCTTTCCAAATTTCACTACAGAATTGCAGAAATTAGATTCTGTTGTCACAGAATAGAAATCTGTGTATGTGTTCAACCCTAGTTTCTCTGTATATCTATGTTAGAGGCAAGTGGAATGTGTTTACACTATGTATAGACAAAAACCTTGGTTTTAAAAATTATGAATCTTAGTAACTTAGGAACAGTATATCCTAGTCATCAAAATCATGATATAGATTCCAAATTGATGAATTTGGATATGCATATATCCCTATATATATATATATATATATATATATATATATATATCCCTATATATGCATATGACTTGAAATTACTGTGAGTACAATTATTAGCTGTAAAAGCAATATTTTTTCATAAATGAGTAAAAATAACCAATGAATGGTGAAATTTGTGTTCACAACTCTTTTTCACTTCATACATTAACTTATGCTCACTTTAAATTTCATATACTCTCTTGATACTGCATTTAACTCTTAGAAAAAATTATTTATGAGTCTCATATCTGAAAGTAGAGCAATCCTAAATGGTGAGAGCTCTGGCTTATTTTTTAAATGTCAAAAAATATGCATTGTTATATTTAGTTTATATCTTTCTTTTAGTAAAAATTTATGCCTGACAATTACAGAAAGTGTTGAATTTATGGGGAAAGAATGTATCCTATATTGATTAAAGTACCTAAACCTGCCAATTTTAGACATGTGTTGATAGTGTATTAAAATAGTAAGCTCACTAATAAGCATTTTTGCATTTTGGATTGATTAAAGAATGTTTATGTCAAGAAAAGCACATTATGAAAGTAATTACAACTATTAATTATACTAATTCTATTTATCTTTCTTAAGGAAGGATAGGATTTAATAAGGTGGTTTTTCATAAAGCCTTTAATCCATGGCTTTTATTTTAGCCACAGTGGATTTTCATATAATTTCCTTAGTTTTTCTTAATGTCAAATGAGGTACATATATCTTTTGTAACTTCCTTGTGTCTGATCTCAGATACTTCTAAAGCTAATTGTAAGGATTAATGGGCAAGACTTCTGTCTAGTAATTTTGTGTTTTAGAAGAAGCATATTAATCCTAGAGAAAGAACTAGTATAATTTTCCTGTTTTGCTGGTTTTGGTCTAGATTAGTGAGAAAAAGAGAATTTTTGGAGACTCCTGGTTGTTCAGTATTGTAAGAAAGAAAGCACTGTTTTTTGTTTTTGTTTTTTAAAGTTTACATTTGGTGCTATGCTATGTAGATAAATCAGTGTAATCTAAGTTAGGCTTGATTTTGAAGTTCTGTTATTGATTCACTAAGTACCACTAAGTCACTGCATCTGCTTTCTATTTACAAAATGGAGATATTTTCTGCTTCTAATTTGCCCTTCAGAAGTGCAGTGTTATGAGGATTAATTAGAGAAGGCCAGTAGACTGAGCATCGAGGAAGGGATAAATACAGACAAAGGCCACATCCCCAGGTGTCTCCTCTTTTTTTGTACATTGTTGACCTCAATTTTGAGAGTCTTGCTCTTGCATTTTTATATAAAGGACATCACATTGTGTCAGTAAGTTCAACGATTTGCATTGTAAGGATATGAACTCCCTGAGTATATTTGATTTTCATGGTGAAATGCCTTATTTTGTTCAGAGTCCTACTTTCCTAAAGATTCTTAAGGTTCAGAAATTTAATTCGGAGTGGATGGGCTGTATCAGATTATTCTGCAGTAGAAATCTGTTCACCCTCTTGTGTTGTTCTATCAGATTTACTGCATGAGTATATAATCCCTCTTTTGGGCAGCCTTTTCCTCTTCTTTATCACACCTTTCAGTCACTTATTTTCAAGATGCAAGGCTGGCTTGCTCATAGCCTCTTGAACAACACTGGTGTGAGGCAGGATTGCCAAAGTGAAGATCCCAGGCTTTCAAGTTAAATTGCTTGGAGTAAATTCCTGTTCCAAGCTGGCTGTACATTGTTGGTGATAGTTCTTCAATTTATCATCTTTAAGTGGGAAAAAACTCTCATGGATTCTTCTGAGGATTAATTAAGATAATTAGTAAGGTTTGCCACATACAAAGTGACATAATAATGAGCATAATAAATGCTCAAAATAATATTGCTATTTGTATAGATATTAGATTCTTAAAATTGGTCACAAGGAAGAATAAAAAAGTCAGTAAGAGGACAGAAAAAGAGTAATCGGAAAATGGAGAGACCCAACCTAGAGTGTGCCTTGAAAGTTAAAAAAAAAAACATGACCCCAAAATGAGAGAGTTGTATATGGTCTTGCCACTCAGTGTGTGGTCCATGGACCAGTAACATTGACTTTGCCTGGAAGCTTGCTAGAATTCAGAATTTCAAGACCTAGCAAGGCCCATGGAATCTAAATTTGCATTTTAACAAGATTCCCCAGAGAACTCTTTTGAAAAACAGCCTGTGGGTTTGAGCAGGATGAAAGCTAAACAAACTAATGAATTTGTCTGCTAGACCTTAAGTGGAAAAGAGTAAGGAATGAATAGGTAGCAAATAAAAGAATTATTGATAATTATTTCAAGGAGTTTAGAAATTAAGCAGGCTTGGTAAAAAGTTAAATGAAACTTTTAAAATGCAGCAAAGTTGAGGGGAAATTTATTTTTATGAACAAGAAAAGATTAATCAGTGTTTACAATGGTGCTAGAGTATCACATGGGTGAAAGATTTGAAAAGAATGAATGAATAAAGGCAAGGATGACTAAGAAGTAGGACAAGGAGGGTAAACATTGTTGACTGGTAAATTTGAGAAAAATACCTCTTCCTGGGCACATGAAAAGATGGAGAGTGTTTGAGGTCAAGAAGAGGAAAGATATATGTGTTCTAATTAGGTATCATCTTGGCTGCAAGGCTAATGGTAAGATTAAGTAGGGCAGGAAAATGAATGATAGATCTGGAACCACTGTGGTAAGTGAGATAGGACTAAAGTGTTACATAAATTTTCGATTCAGTGCTAACTCTGATTGATTGGTAGTGGCAGCTTGGATTATCCTATTGAGGAGTATTCTAAAACCCAAATAGTACAAAGAGTTAAGAAAGCAGTGCTTGCTGAGTGGTTCTGGTGCAGGTAGGGGGACCCCTTCCAGGGCCTGAAACTGGGCTCTTGTCTAACACTCGGAAATGAATTGTCCCAGGAGACACATGTGCTGACAAAGCAAGAGATTTTATTGGGAAAGGGTGGAGAGCAGTAGGGTAAGAGAACCCAGGAGAACTGCTTTGTCACATGGCTTGCAGTCTCGGGTTTTATGGTGATGGGATTAGTTTCCGGGTTGTCCTTAGCCAATCATTCTGACTCAAAGTCCTTCCTGGTGGTGCACGCCTTGTTCGGCCAAGAAGGATGCCAGAGAGAAGGTTTCTGGGAGGTGGTCGGACAGGTGGTGTCTCCTTTTGACCTTTCCCAAGCTCTTCTGGTTGGTGGAGGTTTATTAGTTCCCTGTTTCTTACCAGGCCTTCCTGTCCTAAAGCAACTCATGCAAATGGTTACTATGGTGCCTGGCGAGGGTGGGCGGTTTCAGTCAGTGTGCTCCCCGTAACAGTTCCTGACATTGGTGATCAGGGGGAAGTACGTAGCAGTGCATGCTCCTCACATTTGGCAACCTTGGTATAGAGGATATCCTGGCATTGTATGAAAATTATTAGATAGAGATGAAGAAATAATTTTAACATGAATTTATGGTAAATCATTTGTGCCATATTATTTGATCTTTCTCCAATAATACTTAGCCTAGAAGTAGGAAATACAGTCAAAGGAATAAAGCAATAATGAGTTTATTTTTGAAATGCCTGACTATGGGTTCCATATTTCATGCAGAGGCAAATAAAGTCTGAATTTGCACAAGTCCATACTCAAGAAAGCGTGGCCTAATGGGAAAAACACATACTATGGAATTTGAACACCAGATCTACCACTTCTTAGCTGTGTCATTGGGTAAATTATAGTTAACCAATTGCTAAAATGAAAAACAGAGTTTCCTCAATTTTAGCACAGGAATAATAATATTAATTTTCAAATAGAGTTCAAGAGAAGTCAAATGAATGTAATATAATGCCTGATGCATTAACTCATGTTAGTTCTTTTTCCTGTTTTGTATCTTCAATTGTTTGTTTTTTTCTGTCAGTTTCTCCTCCATTTCTTCTGATTTTCTATGAGCATCCCAAGCAACCAAGAATCATAAATTAGGATTGAATAACAAAATGGTAGACTGGTTTCCCATGATAATTCCTCATTACTGTAATTTAATTTTTAATCTCTTTAACTTTCATTGCTTCATGTGTTATATGGAGATAAATTGGATGAAAATCGATCATGGGTGACATTGCTTTGCAGAACAGTTGTGAGCAAGGCTCCTTCAGAAACAGACAAGTAACTCTTGGAGGTAGAGGTTCCATCACAGAACACAAGGTTGATATCTTCTAAACGTTGAAAAGAAAATAATGGCTGACACAGCCTCTGACCTTGAGAGTAAAGTTTTCTAGATCATGGCAGCTGGCTTGGATGTAAAATCTTGAATTTGCTCCAATAGAAGGTCTCTGCCCACAAATAACTTGCTACAGTGCCAGTCAAGACTTGTATTAGTACTTACTCTTCAATGGGCTCTGGTCTTTCAGTGATGCTTGGCCAAGGACCTCCTTGGCTGATGAACTTTCACATGAATACACTCCAAAGAAGCAGGGCCAAGAGTTAAAGGGTAGGATGTGTACATTCCACAACCACCTTTTTCTTTTTATTCTTCAAGAAAATTTAAGAACATATGAAACTGACAGATGATGACATTTTTTGGCAGGGCTGTTAGGCCCTTTCTACAAGGCAGCTTTCCATCTTAGCAGTACCAAAGTTATAACTCGGTTCCCTAAAGAGATGCTCATAGCTATTCACCTAGCTCATACTCCATTCTTGTTTTGAAATTCTAATGAATTGACTCTCCTATTTTTTTGTAAAGGTAATGCTTTTACATATGTGTATCTTCTTTTACATTCTTTTACAATGTATATATTTTATACATTGTTTACTTAGTTTAATAAGAAAAACTATAGAAAATGTTTTGGATTAAAGATGTTTATTAGGATGTCATAAGCTTGGCTAGTTTTATTAACATACAATTCTTAATATGTAGCATTAGCTACTTTTCTAGACAACTTGTTTCACATTCTCTTCCTATCATATGAGATTTCTTCATTTTTCTCTTGGAATATCCATCCAAATAATGGCTTGTGTTTCATTTTCATAAGTAAGAAGTGTTTACTGCAGACAAATAAAAAGCACAGATAAGCAAAGAGAACTAAAACAACACTTAATCTCATCATTTTGAGAGAGCTACTGTTATTTATTATACATTCTAAGGGATTGCAAACATAGATACTTAGAGGGGTCAGGATGATAACAAAGGAATGAATCAAGCTGGATAGGGACCCTGGGACTAGATGGGTAGTTTTTGTTTATAGCTCCATTGATTTTGCAGCATATGGGAACATGGGTGTAGGGTCACCAGTTCTTCCCATGTTTTGAGAGAAGGGTACTAGATTTTTTAAAATAATATTTCTCATTTTAAAATTTGAATGGCATAAAAATTAGTAAAGACAGTATTTAAACCAGATAGAACAGGTGTGCAGACATTTTTGATTCTTTGTTATATATGTATAAAATCTAATGTTAGAAATTGCAGTTGTTTTTCATTTTTAGTGTAAAGTTTTACATATCTTATAAATGACCGTACAACATGTGATTTATAATAATATGAATACCACCACCCCACTTAAAAACATTATCAATGCATGCACTACTCTTTTGTTTTACACCAATCCAATTTCATGTTAACCACTAACCACCATTCTAATTTCCCATTTCCATTTACTTTTTTGTATAAAGGTACTGTATCTGCATATATGCCAGGACAATCTTTAGTTTTTTCTGAACGCTTTGTAAGCATAACGTAATAATGAATGCAACCTTCTGTAACTTGCTATTTTCACTGAATATTATGTTTTAAAATTCATTCTAAGATTATTAGCTGGAATTTATTCAATTTTTGCTGTATTTTAACTTTTTATTACTTGAATACACCACATTTGCTTATATGGTTTCCTCTTGATAAGCATCTACATCATTTTAGGCTTTTGCAAGTATAACCAGTCCTTTCCTCTGCCTGCTGCCAGTGCATGTTCCCTTGCACACGTGCAGCCTTTTTAGAGTGTACCCAGAAGTGCAACGCTGCGTCATAAGATGGGTATGCCAGCTTTTCATAATATGATTCCAAATTATTTTTGAAAACTGTTGGAACCAGTTTATACACCCATCATTAGTGACAGAGAGTTCCTATTCATACTTTCACCAACACTTGTATATTCAGATTTCTTAACTTTTGTCATCTGGAGTATATTAATGTGATCTTAATTTACACTTTCCTGATTAGTATGGTATTGAGCATCTTTGTATGTGTTTATGTGTCATAATATTTCTTTTCATGAAAAATGCCTCCTTTGACTATTTTTCTTTTGGGTTGTTTCCATCTCTCATTGACTTACTGAAGTGTTAGAGCAGTGGGATATTAGTCCCGTGTCAGTTTTATGCTGCCAGTATCTCTTCCCAAATGGTAAGTTGTCTTTTCCCTTTATTAATCATTTCCTTTGATAAACAGAAGCTTTCAATTTTCATGGCTTCAAACAGAACTTTTTATTTAATAGTTAATACTCTTTTATGTTTTCTTTAAATATTATTTAATTTGAATGATCATAAAGATATCTTCCTGTATTTTACTCTAAAATTTAAGTTACCTTTGGTGGCTCAGATGGAAACCATCTGCCTACAGTCTAGGAGAACCGGGTTCGATCCCTGGGTCCGGAAGATCCCCTGGAGAAGGAAATGGCAACCCACTCCAGTACTCTTGCCTGGAAGATCCCATGGACAGAGGAGCATGGTAGGCTATAGTCCATGGGGTAGCAAAGAGTTGGACACAACTCAGCGACTTCACTTTATCATATTGCACCTTTAAATCCACCTGAGATTTTTTTGTTTAGTATGAAGTAAAGATCCCATTTCATTTTTATGTTCCATATGGTTACTTGAGTGTCTCAGACTAGCTACCTGCAGTGTTATCATTGCTATATATCAAATTTGTCACCTATCAATCATCCTGTTCTATTTATGAGCTCCGTTTGGTTTCATTGATGAGCTCTCCTTATGAAGCATAAATGAGCTCTTTTGTTAAAGTGTGCTTTATTGTCTGAAAAAAAGTTTTAATTAATTTTAGGGAAAAAAAGGCCTTCAGTTTAATTTCATGCCTGTTCTCCTCTACCCTACCCACTTTGTGTTGGTTATAAGGACTCACTGTTTCCACTGTCTGAGCTTCATGATGATACCCTTGAGTTCTGTTGAGAAGAAAGAGCATATTTAGGTTTCAGGTATGTATTCAAGGCAAGACTATTGAATATGGAAGCCCTTACATAACCAGTGCCCATGACCAGGAGAGACACATGTGTCTGTAGTGCCCATGAGTAGGAACAGGGCTTCCAATTGCTGAATTCACTCTGCAGGCACATCCTTATGCTTGAATATTGCTGACACAAATCCTTATAAATACCTGGACACAGTGACTATAAATTATCTTCTTTTTATTTCTTGGCTTTTATTTATTTATTTGAAATTCCAAGGGATTTTATTTTATTTTTTTTTTTTCGTGGTTTTTGCCATCTATTGACATGAATCATGTGTTCCCCATCCTGATCCCCTCTCCTGCCTTCTTTTCCATCTGCTATGAGTTTAAAAATCTACTAGACCCATTTTCCAGCTACTGAAAATCTACCACCTGGCTAAGTGTTTTTGCACTATTTATACAGAAGATATATAGAGTTTTCTTCATTTTTTTCCTTTGTTCTACTTTAGTATCCTTTATGTGTTCAAAATGAAAAGTACTCTAATATTTAACCTCAGTTCAGTTGTTCAGTCGTGTCTGACTCTTTGCGACTTCATTGGACAACAGCATGCTAGACATTCCTGTCCATCACCAACTCCTGGAGTTTACTCAAACTCATATCCATTGAGCCAGTGATGCCATCCAACCATCTCATCCTCTGTTGTCCCCTTCTCCTCCTGGCTTCAGTTCCTTCCCAGCATCAGGTGGGAAATGAGTCAGTTCTTCAAATGAGTCAGTTCTTTCAAATGAGTCAGTTCTTCGCACCAGGTGGCCAAAGTATTGTAGTTTCAGCTTCAACATCAGTCCTTCCAATGAACACTCAGGACTGATCTCCTTTAGGATGGACTGGTTGGATGTCCTCACAGTCCAAGGGACTCTCAAGAGTCTTCTCCAACACCACAGTTCAAAAGCATCAATTCTTCTGCACTCAGCCTTCTTTATAGTCCAATTCTCACATCCATACATGACTACTGGAAAAACCATAGCCTTGACAAGACAGACTTTTGTTGGCAAAGTAATGTCTCTGCTTTTTAATATGCTGTCCAGGTTGGTCATAACTTTTCTTCCAAAGAGCAACTGTCTTTTAATTTCATAGCTGCAATCACCATCTGCAGTGATTTTGGAGCCCCCAAAAATAAAATCAGCCACTGTTTCCCCATCTATTTGCCATGAAGTGATGGGACCGGATGCCATGACCTTAAGTTTTCCGAATGTTGAGTTTTAAGCCAATCTTTTCACTCTCCTCTTTCACTTTCATCAAGAGGCTCTTTAGTTCTTCTTCACTTTCTGTCATAAGGGTGGTATCATCTGCATGTCTGAGGTTATTGATATTTCTCCCGGCAATCTTGATTCCAGCTTGTGCTTCATCCAGGCTAGCGTTTCTCATGATGTCTTCTGCATATAAGTTAAATATGCAGGGTGACAATATACATACAACCTTGACGTACTCCTCTTCCTATTTGGAACCAGTCTGTTGTTCCATGTCCAATTCTAACTGTTGCTTCCTAACCTGCATATAGATTTCTCAAGAGGCAGGTCAGGTGGTCTCATATTCCTATCTCTATAAGAATTTTCCACAGTTTGTGGTAATCCAAACAGTCAAAGGCTTTGGCATGGTCAATAAAGCAGAAATAGATGTTTTTCTGGAACTTTCTTGCTTTCTCGATAATCCAGTGGATGTTTGCAATTTGATCTCTGGTTCCTCTGCCTTTTCTAAAACCAGCTTGAACATCTGGAAGTTCATGGTTCACATACTATTGAAGCATGGCTTAGAGAATTTTGAGGATTACTTTACTAGCATGTGAGATGAGTGTAATTGTGCAGTAGTTTGAACATTCTTTGGCTTTGCCTTTCTTTGGGACTGGAATGAAAACTGACCTTTTCCAGTCCTGTGCCACTGCTGAGTTTTCCAAATTTGCTGGCATATTGAGTGCAACACTTTCACAGCATCATCTTTAAGGATTTGAAATAGTTCAACTGGAATTCCATCACCTCCACTAGCTTTGTTCATAGTGATGCTTCCTAAGGCCCACTTGACTTCGCATTCCAGGGTGTCTGGCTCTAGGTGAGTGATCACACCATTGTGATTATCTGGGTCTTGAAGATCTTTTTGGTATAGTTCTTCTCTGTATTCTTTCCACCTCCTCTTAATATCTTCTGCTCTGTTAGGTCCATACCATTTCTGTCCTTCATTGAGCCCATCTTTGCATGAAAATGTTCCCTTGGTATTAGTAATTTTCTTAAAGAGATCTCTAATCTTTCCCATTCTGTTGTTTTCCTCTATTTCTTTCCACTGATCACTGAGGAAGGCTTTCTTATCTCTCCTTGCTAGTTTTTGGAACTCTGCATTCAAATGGGTATATCTTTCCTTTTCTCCTTTGCTTTTCGCTTCTCTTCTTTTCACAGCTATTTGTAAGGCCTCCTCAGACAGCCGTTTTGCTTTGTTCATATCTTTTTCCTGGGGATGGTCTTGATCCCTGTCTCCTGTAAATGTCACATACCTCCATCCATAGTTCATCAGCTTCCTGCCTAGCTCAGTCTGGAAATCATCTGCCTGCAATGCAGGGAATGTAAGTTAAATCCCTGGGTTGGGAAGATCCCCTGGAGAAGGAAATGGCAACCCACTCCAGTATTCTTGCCTGGAGAATCCCATGGACAGAGGAGCCTGGTGGGCTACAGTCCATGAGATCACAAGATTCGGACACGACTTATCACTATCTTTCCCATATCTCAGACTATAAATAATTGACTAGATTATGATACATGTCCTCTACTTTTCTGAATGAAAAAGGAAGTAAAATCCTGGATTGTTGTTTGTGAATTATTTTAAGAGTTTGTTTAGTCTCATCAAGCAGTAGAATATTAAGATGCTTACATAAACTATTTTTTCCCGTTAAAAATTTACCTTTTAAGAGCTCAAATTCAGGAAAAAATAAAGAACCTACGACATTTCATCCTGTAGGAGTATTTAGACTATTGTAATGACATGCTTATCATGTTATCTGAAAATTGACCAAGAGGGTTAGATTACAGACCTAGTCTCTCTTGTTCCTTGCCCTTTTCTCTTTCCTTTCTATTTTTATTTTATTTTTAAAATATCTTTGAGTTTCTTTCCTTTCCTTGAATCTTGAAAATACTTTATCTTGAGTTTTGTATATAATCTTTATTGGTTTAATGACTCCAGTGGAATTTCTAATTATATAAATATCCTCTAAATGCTGTGGGCATTGCTCTAGAGGAAGCTGTACACTATACTGACTAACTCAAGATAGCTGGTATTATTTTTCTAAATAATTTTTTTTTTATAATGGTACAGAGCAGGTCTTGAGAAGTGTTTCATGGTTGATCAAGGAGAGATTCAAAGAGATGGCTGAGGAAGTTGCCTCTTGCTGAGTCTGTCCTTCCATCATCCCAAAATGAAATTGTATGCATGAGCGTAACTGCTGCACTGAGGGGAGATAAAAATTTATAGAGAATCTTTAAATCATTCTAGGATAAGAAGGAATTATAAGGTCAACTTTCCCACCACCTGCCAATGCAATAATTTTTTTTTTTTGTAGGCTCAAAGCATATTTAAGAAAAGTGTTTTTTTTTTTTTTTAAGATCAAGACTTGCTTTATCAGTTCCCTTTTTTTATGTATTGACAATATAATGTGTCCACAGAAATAATGAAATTGAAATAGGAAAAAAAGCATAAATTTTAATATACTGGAGCACAAGCTATTAAGGAAATAATTTATTCCTGCAAATCATTGTGGATATAGTCCTATAGGTTCTTCAAGCCTCAAGTGGGTTACTTTCTTCCTGGACTCACTAGCAAGCCAGTCAGTGTGGTTCTAGTTAGAATCCCATAAATCTGCAATATAATTAATTGCATATCCTTTCAAGCTAGCAGTGAAAGGAGTAACACTGGCCAGGATTTTGATGTGTTGCCATATTCTGAAATCAGCATGATAGTATATGACACTGCTGAAAACATTAATTTAGAGGGTGGCTGGAAATTGCTGAAAATACTGAACTCCAACTAGTGAACCCAAACATTCTCCTCTTTTTTCTCCTCCTAGATCAGAGAAGTCTATGTAGTTAAAACTCACTCCTAAACTAATTCTCTATTTCAGGTATATATGCATTAAACCATATATTTGTCTAGCAAGCTCAACACTGTTTCTTCTAAGTCTGTAAATCATAAGTGTGAGGAAGTTGGATCATTGTGCTCTATAAGAAGCATATTCTTCAATAGTTGGTTTATTTTATTTGACTTTTATCTAGCCCTTGCTGGCATTATCCTGAATTTTGTGTGATGCATTTTGCATAAGGGTTCTATTTGGTCCATAGTGGTTGGTGTGATGAACTATTTGTCCTCTTCTAGATGGCATCCAGTTGCTTAAAACCTATAATGAGATGTCAGGTGAATTGCACTGATTGGCATTGATAGATGAGCTTGTTGAAATATTGCAGGGTTTCCTGTGGGGGCATAGAGGAAAATTGCTGTTTAGAGCTTTGGGTCTTCTAAGCATTGAAACTGTAATCACATAAACAGAACCACTTCTGCAGGTCCAAGGTGTCATCGTGAATTTTCTGGCTAATCCATCCATTCATCTCAATGGTCCAGAACTTGCGCTTCATGTCACTCTTTGCCTTTGTTCTGCACTTTGATCTTTCAAAATGTCTGTCAGAAGAAAAGTGTTTATATTGAATTATGTGTGGAAAGGGGTAGGGTGCATACTTCAGAAGCTTGGCATGAAATTTGCTAAATAAACCTTGCCAGTTGCTCTGCAGCAGCAATAATCGAGGCATGGATTTCAGTTTAACAATATGAAGGTATACATTTTTAACCTTCAAATACAACTTTAATGTGGATGTTCAGGTGCAGGAGATTTAATTTTATTTATTTATTCTGTAGAACATATCTAGCACCTTTATTAACTGGTAAAGTTAGTATTAAGAAGGAAGATTAATGAATTTTTTAAATAAAATTTTTTTCCTAAAATTCTGATGGAAGGAGTTACCTTCTTGCGTATATAGTTTATTTCATTGATTCCAGTTTTCTAATATAAGATAGTAAGCATACTTTAGTATCTATTTGTGTCTATTATATGTGTTAAAACACACTAGGAATTCTACACCAGAATCACAAACAAAATTAGGAACTAATTACATTGAATACAGGCACAAAAGCAGAATAAATGGGTGAATTATTCATTGTTATATACTTTCACAGCGATCCCTACTTTCTTCTCTCATAAATTTTTAATAACTATGGAATGAAAAGTTTTTTTCCCTCTTTATCGTGTATCATTGGTTTAAAGACTCTCAGTCCGTTTCTACTGACATGAAGCTAAGGTCAAGAAAATAAGTATTGGTTCCATTTCCCAGACTAACTTACCTTGTGATGAGCAAAACAATTCAGACATCTTTGACAGAGGTCATTTGTCTTTGCTTAATTTGGACACTGACATATTGGTGCTATTGTTACGAGATTCTTGAAGTAGGAGCAAAACTTATGTCAACTTTGGGAAACTTTTGAATTGAATCAGACCTTCCAGTGGCATTAATCTCCTTGAATCTGTTTTCTCACAGCAGGTAAGGCATTGAGCTCAGCCAGCCCAAGTGAATACTCCTTTAACAAATTCAGGTTTGGTCTTCTGTGAGGCTCAGGCAGTATTTCTGAAAGCTCTCCCGGTGATTCCAATATTCGAAAGATCTGAGAAACACTGGGCTAGGGAGATTCAACATAGTGGTTCCGACTGTGGGAAATCAGACTGTCCAGGAAGAATAGTCGCACAGAGCCCTAGCTTGCCTTGCTGATCGTACAAGAGAGCTTTTCAATCTTGAGACCCAGGACGGGCATGACACAGAAGTGGCTGAACCTACGGCAGGTTAGCTTATGAGGCAAGAGTAATTTTTTACTTTTTGCCTGGTCTGGATTTTAGCTCAAAATCACTTCAGAGGTTTTTTTTTTTTTTTTTTTTTTTTTTAATCCAAAACTTGTTTATTGGGATGGTCTCCCGTTCATCTTGATACAGGGTGCTTTTAGTGCTGCTTCCGTCTGAAGGAGCATCCTTCTGTAAGCCTTGCTTTTCCTCCTGTAGGCTGGCAGAGGACAGTAGAGCAGCCAACACACAAAACTACTGTTTGTGCATGGCTAAAGACAGTGGTAATTTTATAGCATCCTGGGCATTTTACATCCATGAAATAGGAACTGGGGCTCTGCACCAGGCGCTTCTTCTTGTGTTTCCTCTTCTCCTCTTCTGGAGAGGGATGAAGAAGATCCTTTGCGAGAGGCATGTTCTCGTGAGGAGGTCATCACCGCCGGAAAGACTTCAGAGGTTAAATAACCATTTTGATCCATTAAAGGGTTTGATTAGTATAGGCACCCTTCCCCATTCTTAGGGTCATTCTTAATTTGTTGAAAATATTTTTATAGAAGAGTAAAAGGGACAGAGCTATATATATTTCCTGCAGAATTTTAAATATGAGACCAACCTGGATTCAGAGCAGACCTAGTCTAACCCATGACTTACCAGCACTAGTAGAAAGTTTTTTCTGAAAGATTTTTCTTTTTTTTTTTTCCTGAACAGCTTCTGGCAGACTTGGTTTTGTTGGATGATATTGGTAGTTATGTTGGAAATGCCGTTAATGGCTAAATATTATGGACTATAAGACGGACAAGACATTTTGTACAAGTAGCCATATAACTAATCCAAAGCAGTGGATTTTAACAAACTAGAAATTTTATATCTACATAGTCATTTGTTTACTTTTCATTCAAAACATAAATAAACTGGAGCCAAAAGACTTGAGTTTTTTTGTTTATTTGTTTGTTTGTTTTTAGTCTGCGGTTGTAGCTGAGCTCTATTGAGCATTTTATTTTATTTTTTTTATAGTGACAAGAGGTGGGTATGTTTGTTTACTTATTTAAAATTATCATTCATACAAAGTCCATCTTATTTCAGAAAATTTTAATGAGGACCTATAGTGAATTTTTTCTAACATGAGAAAGATAATAAAAGTATCACTTAAGTGTGTCTCTCTCAGTTTATTCTTCTCACTTCTAAAATGGATATAATAACAGTTGTGAGGTTTTTATGATGCATGAATATGTATATTTGGAAAGTCATAATGTTTATATTAACTATTTGGTTGAGTTTTGAGTTCAAATAATTCAGAAATTCTGATGCGCTTTCCCTTCTTTGAAGATATTTTCCTACTATAATGGGATTCCATTGTTGGTTAGAGAGTCTGAGCTGGAAATGAGGTGTAAGTGCCACATTTGCAATGCTGCTTTCCCTGAAATCCAGGTGAAACTGATGCGGCTTTGAAAAGAACACACCAAAACCTGAACTCTTGAGGTAACCTTTCTTTAGTAATCATTTACATGTTCAGTTCTGCCTTGACATTTCATTTGTTTTAGAAAAAATACTATAACGTATTTTTTCTGGCATTTAAGACATGCTAACTATTAAAGAGAATAGAAGACTTATACTTGTGACCTTTTGAATTACTTTTTTGTGGCTGATACTTGATATTTTTAGAAATATGAAAAGCACTCTATAATTAGGTATTTGACCTGAGTACTTCTAAAAATAATGGCAAGTATTAAATTATTGGTGCTGTAAATTTTTTAGAAAATAAACATTATTGAAATCATAAAATAGAGTCAGATTGTGATTAATTCTGTTAGATATGTTTCTTTTAGTTTGAATGAATGTTTATTCAGTAATCTATACTCTGTGTATCTACCTCTACCCATCTATCTATATATTACATATATATATAATACACTAAATCACTATATATATTTATATAAAACTTGCCCCTGTAGCATATGCAGTAGGAGGCAGCAGTGCTCTAAAGAAAGAGGATGAGCATCAAAGTTAAATGGCCTGGTTTATCTGGTTTTGAGTTTTACTTTTCCTTGATTTATGTGTTGCCTTGAACAAGATCACTTAACCATTTAGAGTTTATTTTCCTCCTTTGTAAAATGAGTATGATAATACCTTCCAGGTAAGGTTGTTTGTGAGAATAAAGTAGACAGTTCATATAACCCACTTGTTACATAGTAGTCTCTTTTTCCTCTTAGTTGAGCCACCACATAGGTGGTGCAGATGGGACCCTGCATCTTGGCACCTGTCTAAGGGGTGAGTGGATGCTAAAATCCAGCCTGTCCTCCTTTTAATCAGCCTCAAACCCTGTGTGAAACTGTGTTCACACTAGCATGGACTGGTGGTCTGCCCCTTAGAGCCCTGAGATCAGCTTCTGATGTCCAGGTGTGAATCCTGCTTGGTTCTAACCAAGTAGATGACTCTAGTCATGTCACTTCAAAACGTATTCATTTCTTCAATATACAGAGAAGGCGTTAGTATCTGTCCTCTAATACTAATCCTGATGTCATTTTTTGAAGATGAAATAGCATAATGTCTATGAAAAAGTTAGAAAAGCAATGTTTTATGTGAATTCCTGTGTAGCACAGATTATTTTGTTTTTATGGAGAATAGGCAAGATCATATAAATGTTTTGATTGTTGACATGGAGAATTTTTCTTTAGTTAGGTGGGTAGTTTTTAAAAAGACTCTTCTAGGCCATAACTGCTGTCTGTGAAGATCAAGTCAGTATTGGGAATGAGCCTAAGAAGGAGGTGGTCTGAGAAGTTAAGCCCTGGAGGGAATGAGAAACATGAGAGGTCAACATGAGAGAAAACGTTTAGAGCACATAATACTGATGTTGCTTGGGCCAAAAGCCACTGTGAAGGAAGAGGTCCTCTGCTCAACTACAAGTTTTATCAAAATATAATACATTTAGTCTAGAAGTAGAATTAATTTCTCTTCTAAATATGATGTGAAATGTATACATTTGTAATAATTCTGTATCTGAGATATAAATATAAAAAATAAGACTGAACTTGCTTTTATGCCATAATGTTGATTCACTGGATAAATGCATATTTTCTCTCATCCTTCATATGCAGAATGCTTTGCTTCATCATCTTTGCCATATTGCACACTCTGGCACCCTAAACTGACACATATTTCCATTTTTACTATTAAATTATTAAACAAATTATTGTATGTTTCTATTGCTGTGGGATCCTAAGAATCATGAAATAATTCTGGCACCAGTTTGACAGTGGCTTCTGGTATTAACTGTAATGCTAATGTGACTGGTGATAGAAGCAAGATCTGATGCTATAAAGAGCAATATTGCATAGGAACCTGGAATATTAGGTCCATGAATCAAAGCAAATTAGAAGTGGTCAAACAGGAGATGGCAAGAGTGAACGTCGACATTCTAGGAATCAGCGAACTAAAATGGACTGGAATGGGTGAATTTAACTCAAGATGACCATTATATCTACTACTGTGGGTAAGAATCCCTTAGAAGAAATGGAGTAGCCATCATAGTCAACAAAGGAGCCCAAAATGCAATACTTGGATGCAGTCTCAAAAAAAAACAGAATATCTCTGTTCATTTCCAGGGCAAACCATTCAATATCACTGTAATCCAAGTCTGCATCCCAACCAGTAATGCTGAAGAAGCTGAAGTTGAACAGTTCTATGAAGACCTACAAGACTTTCTAGAGCTAACACCCAAAAAAGATGTCCTTTTCATTATAGGGAACTGGAATGCAAAAGTAACAGGTAAATTTGGCCTTGGACTACAGAATGAAGCAGGGCAAAGACTAATAGAGTTTTGCCAAGAGAATGCACTGTTCATAGCAAACACCCTCTTCCAACAACACAAAAGAGACTCTACAAATGGACATCACCAGATGGCCAACCGTGATATCAAATTGATTATGTTTGTTGCAGATAAAGATGGAGAAGCTCTATACAGTCAGCAAAAACAAGACTGGGAGCTGACTGTGGCTCAGATCATGAACTGCTTATTGCCAAATTCAGACTGAAATTGAAGAAAGTAGGGAAAACCACTAGACCATTCAAGTATGACTTAAATCAGATCCCTTACAATTATACAGTGGAAGTGAGAAGTAGATTGAAGGGGCTAGATCTCATAGACAGAATGCCTGAGGAACTATGGACAGAGGTTCGTGACATTGTAGAGGAGACAAGGATCAAGACCATCCCCAAGAAAAATAAATGCAAAAAACAAAATGGCTTTCTGAGGAGGCCTTACAAATAGCTGTGAAAAGAAGAGAAGCAAAAAGCAAAGGAGAAAAGGAAAGATATACCCATTTGAATGCAGAGTTCCAAAGAATAGCAAGGAGAGATAAGAAAGCCTTCCTCAGTGATCAGTGCAAAGAAATAGAGGAAAACAACACAATGGGAAAAGCTAGAGATCTCTTCAGGAAAGTTAGAGATATGAAGAGAATATTTCATGCAAAGATGGACTCAATAAGGACAGAATTGGTATGGACCTAACAGAAGCAAAAGATATTAAGAAGAGGTAGCAAGAAAACACAGAAGAACTATACCAAAAAGATCTTCAAGATCCAGATAATCAAGACGGTGTGATCACTCACCTAGAGCCAGACACCCTGGAATGTGAAGTCAAGTGGGCCTTAGGAAGCATCACTATGAACAAAGCTAGTGGAGGTGATGGAATTCCAGTTGAGCTATTTCAAATCCTAAAAAATGATGCTGTGAAAGTGCTGCATTCAACATGCCAGCAAGTTTGGAAAACCCAGCAGTGGCCACGGGACTGGAAAAGGTCAGTTTTCATTCCAATCCCAAAGAAAGGCAATGCCAAAGAATGCTCAAACTACCACACAGTTGCACTCATCTCATACGCTACTAAAGTAATGCTCAAATTTTTCCAAGCCAGGCTTCAGCAATACATGAACTGTGAACTTCCAGATGTTCAAACTGGTTTTAGAAAAGGCAGAGGAACCAGAGATCAAATTGCCAACATCCACTGAATCATCGAGAAAGCAAGAGAGTTTCAGAAAAACATCTGTTTTATTGACTATGCCAAAACGTTTGATTTTGTGGATCACAATAAACTGGAAAATTCTTCCAGAGATGGAAATACCAGACCACCTGACCTGCCTCTTGAGTAATCTGAATGCAGGTCAGTAAGCAACAGTTAGAACTGGACATGGACCAATGGACTGGTTCCAAATAGGAAAGGGACTACGTCAAGGCTGTATATTGTCACCATGCAGAGTACATCATGAGAAACGCTGGGCTGGATGAAGCACAGGCTGGAATCAGAATTGCTGCGAGAAATATCAATAACCTCAGATGTGCAGATGACACCACCCTTATGGCAGAAAATGAAGAAGAACTAAAGAGCTTCTTGATAAATTTGAAAGAGGAGAGTGAAAAAGTTGACTTAAAGCTCAGCATTCAGAAAATTAAGATCATAGCATCTTGTCCCATCACTTCATGGCGAATAGATGGGAAACAGTGGCTAATTTTATTTTTTTAGGCTCCAAAATCACTGCAGATGGTGATTGCAGCCATGAAATTAAAAGACGCTTGCTCCTTGGAAAAGTTATGGCTAAGCTGGACAGCATATTAAAAAGCAGAGACATTACTTTGCCAACAAAGGTCCATCTAGTCAAGGCTATGGTTTTTCCAGTAGTCATGTATGGATGTGAGAGTTGGACTATAAAGAAAGCCTAGTGCCAAAGAATTGATGCTTTTGAACTGTGGTGTTGTAGAAGACTCTCGAGAGTCCCTTGGACTGTAAGGAGATCCAACCAGTCCATCCTAAAGGAGATCAGTCCTGGGTGTTCATTGGAAGGACTGATGTTGAAGCTGAAGCTCCAATACTTTGGCCACCTGATGTGAAGAGCTGACTCAAAGACCCTGATGCTGGGAAAGATTGAAGTCAGGTGGAAAAGGGGATGACAGAGGATGAAATGGTTGGTTGGCATCACTGGCTCAATGGACATGAGTTTGAGTAAACTCCAGGAATTGGTGATGGACAGAGAAGCCTGGCGTGCTGCAGTCCATGGGGTCGCAAAGAGTCGGACTCGACTGAGCGACTAGTTTGAATTGAATGTATTGTTCCCTTTCCTTTGCTTGAATTAAGACCTATCAGAGATGCTGAGGCTAAGATCCAATCAATAGCCTGGAAACTTATTATGGGTCAACACTTTGTTTATCTCTAGCCCAGAATGCCTTCTTTATAGGCAGTGTAATTCATCAATAATGCTTTCCCTCTTTAAAAAATTGGTATCTTGGTTTGTTGGAGGTTTTCTTTACAATGAGAAATAGCTTTTACTTACCAGATGCTGCAGTTGTTTTACTTGTCTGTAATATTTATTAATTATATTCTTTATATTTTCTTCTTTTTTTCTTAAGTATGGAAAATATACTCAGTGTCCTGTCCAAAAATACACATTTTAATTGTTGAAGCTTAAGTATAGTAAAGATGATTTCTAATCTTAAATCAGAGTGCATGTGATTAAGGTGTTTAATTTGGAATTTAAATATTATCCTCCAGATTTCAGGTATATTATATTCTTTCAGTAAATCAGACAGGCTGTGGTTATATATTTGAACAGCTTCTGATCAGTCTTTTATGCTTCGTTCTCCAGGGATAATAATAATGTAATAATGGTTCATTGTTAAAGATGTCATTACATTTAAGCATTTTAAAATCTACAGTTATTCACATAAAGATAAGGATTTTGTTTTCTATCATTTCTCCTCTTGTTCTTCAGATTTAAAGTAGAAACTTCATACTTTAAATAGACATGGAAGTCTTTTAATTTTATGCATCGAAAAACAATTAGCTTTCATTCCGTAAAGTTAAAGGAGATATCAGATTACTCAGGAGGTAGAACAAACTAGTAAGTCTAGAGACTTGAAAAAACAGAGGGACATAAATAGTTAAATTAGGTGCCACTTTTTGTCTATTGAGCCCATTCTGATAGTTCCTCGGGACTGGCAAATATGACTGGATGATTTAATGCAGGTTTAGGAAAACATAAAAGGGATTATTAAGGTAGCTAGCAGGTGACAAGTCAAAGGGGTTTCAACTATATGAGTGTCAAACCAAATATAAATACCCTTTTTAGTTTAAACAAATGCCAGAGCTAAATTTCTAAGAGTAAATCATTTAGTGTGTAAATATATATTTATATATCTGTATATACATATTCTGTATTTATACTATATAATCATTTTGCATATGTTTAGAAAATTTATTTGCTTTATTTCATTGTTCCTCATATTACAGTATTTTTATAATAATGTTTTCATAATAATGCCATATAAAAATACATAGGAATGGATTATATTCATAATAATAATAGGGAGGAAAGGAGACAAACCATAAATAGTCAAATTTTAATTTTTTTCCCTGTGGATGTTTACCAGAATAAAGTGAATTATATATATATAGATGTGTGTGTGTGTGTGTGTGTGTGTGTGTGTATCCATATGTAATGTAGATGTATATTATTTATGCACATGTGTTTAGATGCACATAAATATGTTTATGTCAATGTATAGTCTGTTGTGGAGCAAGTATAAATTTTATAAACGCAGAACTCATATGAAAACAAAACAAGAGACTCAGATATATAGAACAGATTTGTGGACTCTGGGAGAAGGCGAGGGTGGGATGTTTCAAGAGAACAGCATCGAAACATGTATATTATCTAGGGTGAAACAGATCACCAGCCCAGGCTGGGTGCATGAGACAAGTGCTCGAGCCTGGTGCACTGGGAAGACCCAGAGGGATCGGGTGGAGAGGGAGGTGGGAGGAGGGACCGGAATGGGGAACACATGTAAATCCAGGGCTAATTCATTTCAATGTATGACAAAAACTACTGTAATGATGTAAAGTAATTAGCCTCCAACTAATAAAAATAAATGAAAAAAAAAAGAACACAAAACAAAATGCTTTCGCTTCAATATATCTGAGCAATTCAAGCAATATAGCAGATAGCAAAGAGACCTTATTTTTATTAAATGACATCTGTATTATTTTTAGTAGGACAAACTATGAATAGCCTTCCCTTAATTCAATTTTATCTAAAGCTGTAGTTGGTTATTTGAACTATGGGCACATTAGTTTTATTCAAATACCAAAGTAAAACCAAAGATTGTTTTTGGAAAAATTTAAATCTAAAAATCATTATTCTTACCACACATAGGGATCTATATTTTTATTTGAGGTATAGTTACTGAAATTTATAACTTCATAAAATCATAAATGACTTCTCTTTTTCATAATATTTTTGAAAATCACCGCTCAGAAATTTGATTCTCTTAATAATAGAAGATACACTTAAGGGAAAGAATATAAGAGCTATGTTGTTTTTAGTATGTCATCGATCAGTTTATATTGATTCTTAGAGAAGTATAGATTGAAATTGTCACTGTATTATCTTCTGTTAGTAGTTGCTGTTTATTTCATAATATTTCTTTCACTAAGGGAAACATGTACATTTGCTAATGTAGCTGGAAGATCCCAAAGTCATATATACTGGAGAAATAACTGTTCCGTCTTGCAACAAGAAACCTGTTTATTTTGTAAACATCTTCTTAAGGAAATCAATACTAGCTTTTCATGGATCCTTGAACAAATGGCACTCTCCTAGCTCTAAATGGCCTTCTGTTCTGTATCAGAAGTTGAACTGAATTAGGTAAGGAATTGAATACCCCACCAGTTATGTTTTGTTGAACTCTCATTCTCTCTCCCTCTCTCTCTCTCACACACACACATAACACATACATACACACACATCTAAAGTCACAATCAATTTAGAAATTTTAAGATTAGCCTTAAGTATGCCTCCCTTTTCTGTCTTTAGTTTCAGGATCTGTCACAAGGTTACTGATTCTTTTTCAATAATTTTTCTCTTACTTTGCTGGAAGATTGTTGCATTTTCTGCTTTGTTGTTGCGGCTTTGAGGCTC
Source organism: Odocoileus virginianus (assembly GCF_023699985.2). Lineage (NCBI taxonomy): Eukaryota > Metazoa > Chordata > Mammalia > Artiodactyla > Cervidae > Odocoileus > Odocoileus virginianus. The sequence goes on along the minus strand of NC_069674.1, from coordinate 85,838,063 downwards.
ATAGTGCATTATTGATGAATAATTAGAGCGTCTCTGTTTCCTGACTCTCACCTGTGGCTTTTTGGACAGGTCTAAGGGATCTATGTCTATTCCATATAGACTTTGGATAGTGGAGAGGACTGGTTTGAGCTACCTGGACACCCTTGGGCTTCCATTTTGTGACTGACTCTTGTGCTGTGCTATGCTTACTTGCTCAGTCATATCTGACTCTTCACGACCCAGTGGACTGTGGCCAACCAGACTCCTTTGTCCATAAGATTCTCCAGGCAAGAATACTGGAGTGGGTTTCCATTCCCTTCTCCCGAACTCTTCTCCAAGAAAGTCACCAAAAAGTAGGAGTGATATCTTTCATGCTTTTCGCTACCTGGAGTGAAATGAGTGAAGTTACTCATTTTTATTGCTCTCAAACCAGTTGAGTTCCTAAAATAAAATATTTGACCCCTAGGTAAAATGAGACATATAATTATGCCAATTAATATAAATGCATCATATTTCCACTTAAAAAAACAAAGAGGCTCTCTCAGATTAGGTTTAAAAATAGCCTGTTTCCTAAAGGCCTAAACAAAATGACACAATAAGTTTAAAATCAAATAATAGGTTAAAATATGTAAGCCAAGTGTAAATTGGGAAAATGATACAGTAACTCATAGAATATAACCCAAAAGCATTAAATAAGAAAAAATGGACTTGTTTTACATAATTTAAAGAAATATCCACAGTGAAAACATAATTGTGACACTTTATAAACTAAAAATACAAAGAGCAACAAATTAAATTGCACTGATTAAGTTGCAGTATTGCAGTTTGATGATTTAGAAAGGCTAGGGAGAGACCAAAATGCTGGTTATTGTAAGTTTGCTAAGGGTTCCTGATTAAACAGAAGAGAGTTGGCTGAACAGAGAGGAGGGATGCAACAGATTACTACCTGGTTTTTCCTTTGCTGCAGACGCTGTTGTCCTTGCTTCTTCTGGAGCAGATGCAGTTCTCGCAGAGACCATGGGGAGACTGAATTCTTGCTATGCTGGACTCTGTTTAGGGCTTCCATGATAGCTCAGATGGTACAGAATCTGCCTGCAATGCCGGAAACACTGGTTTGAGTCCTTGGTAGGGAAAATCTGCTGGAGAAGGGATAGGCTACCCACTCGAGTATTTTGGCCTGGAGAATTCCATGGACTGTATAGTCCATGGGTTTGCAAAGGATCAGACATGACTGAGTGACTTTCACTTTCACTTTGGACTCTTTGCATATGGGCTTACATCAATGTTCCAGAAGAACACACACTAACACTCCATAAGTGCCTCTAAAGAGTCGGACACGACTGAGCGACTAAACTGAACTGAACTGATAGGGACTTCTGGTTCTTTAAAAAGGGCATTGTTTGCAAAGCTGCATCCTCATCTGGGGAGGGGGAAAGAACACCTAGTGTCTTAGGGTCCCCCTAAATATATTTAATTCCAGCTCTCTGGAGTTCTAAAAAACTATCTCTTCATATTTATAAAGTCAAAACTTTTGAAAAAGAATATCAGTTGTGTTGGAAACACAGTGATTCTGGGTTTCTGACAAATGTTTTAGGGAAAAGCTTGAAGGATGAAATTAATGTGGTTGAATAAATATTTCAAGTGAGACAGAGCACAGTTTACATTATCTTAACACAAAGCAATAAAGTAGAAATTAAAATTAAGGTTTAAATAAAAATAAAAAATACTGGACAAATAAAAAGAAAACTTCTAAATTTGGATCCATTTTTTGGATCAAAAGGGAAATCAAAAGTGTACTTGCAATGAAGAAAATAGTGGCAATGATGAGGTCATGTGTCAAAATGTTGGGATGGGATAAAACTACAATTAATAGGCACATTTCATACCTGTGCTTAACAAGTAAGAAAGACTTAAACTACAGACTAAGTACTAAAATTTAGATAAATAATGCTATGAGAAAAATGTGAAGGAAATTATTTTCAAAATAAAATGTTGATTAGAGACAAATATGATAGACAAGTTGGAGAATGCATTTTAGGAAAAATTCATCCCAATATTATGTATCTCATTTCAGGATTTGGGTACATTTAATACTAGAAAATATTTTCATGTTTTATGTGCTTTTAGGTTGCTTGTTTCATTGTATTTTGACTCTGGTTTATGGACTCTAATATAGTTTGTGAAAATATTTAATGGTTTTTTGTTAAAAGACATTAAACTTATTTTTATACAAATTTTATACAGACTTGTGGATCACTGAGGTTAAATACAAATTTGTATTTGAGTGATGTTTTTCTGGGTAGAATCAATATTAACATCTCAAGGTGGTCTGGAAATCCCTTCTCCCCCAAATTGTTTTCACTGAAACAGTAAATCATTTTGGTAGTCCAAAGGAGAAAACTTACATGGTAATCTTTCAGGAAATTTCTGAAATAGAGTCCATGTTAATTCTCTATTAAAACAAACAAACAAAGTAGAAAAAATTTAGTTAGTTATGGAAAGATGCTTTCTTAACAGTAACAAGTTATTCCCAAGCCGATATTTAAGCATCAGTCCTACATAATAGAGAGCTACCACTGAGATTCTTGGTAAACAAGAATAAAATATCTCCCTCCATCATGGTATTCATAAGGTTCTAGTCTCTGTATTAAATCAGGAATCAAAGTTTTGAGATATAACTCTTAGAAATATGAAGGAGACATTGCTGTTATTTTTGAAAGATTATTTTATTTCAAAAAACAGATTCATTCACCAAATATTTATTGAACCTTTGCTCTGTGGCAAGCACCGTTCTAGGCACTGGAGAGCAAGTTGTGCCCAGAACATGCAGGGTCCCCTCCAACGGAACATATAGTTTAGAGTGGGTAAGTGGAGGATGGTCGTAACAAAGGAAACATGTGAATGTGACATTCGTCTGTAATAATAAATCTTAAAGACCAGCCATAAATAGTCTGGTTAAGAAGGAGCATAAAAGGGCACCTGGGCTACAAGATGTTAAAATATATAATAAAACCACAGGGAAATTGAGCTGGAAAATGCAGAAACCAATGAATTAGTACAAGGGTGGTACATTTGTGACACTGTTACCACCTCCTCCCATCTTCCTTACCATGGTAATCATTCATGTGAGTTACCTGGGTGCCTTCCCTGCTGAGTTGTAGCCTTTGTCTCAGAATACTCCAGGCAGGCACTGTTAGGTTATCAAAGTTGGTACATGGGTTAAAACATATCGGTACCCTGTATAGGTATGTGACAAAAGTGGCATTTAAATTAGTAAACAAGGGAAGGATTATTTCAGAAATAATCCTGGAAAAACTGGCTATGTCTTTGGAAAGAATATTTAGGACTTTACTTCAAATTATAAAAATAAATTGAAGATGGATCAAAGGATTGTATGTTAAAAAAGAAAGCAGGAAAGAGTTTGACGATATTTATCTAACATCAAAGTAATGTAGATCATCTTAGCATGAAAGCAAAGAAATCAATAAAATAAAGGATGGATAGATGAAAGTAATCCAAAAGTTTCATTTCTGTAAGTCTTAAAAGTACTGTTTACAAAACATACTTGGAATGTTTTACCATATTTTGTAAAATACTTTGAAAATTAGTTTATATACTCAAACCACATACATGCTGAATAGATTAGATTGAAACATGGCAAAATATTTTCAGCCATTCATTTAAGGTAACAAAATTATGGATAGTTTTATTTTTGAAAATTTCTGCAGAAAGTATGTTAACCTAGGAAAAAAGTATCAAATTTGTGAAGGGTAATGTAGGAAATTATTATTTTAAGATATCTAATATTCAAAAATTTTTACATACATCATTTCTGAATTCCCTTAACAACCTCTGTTAGTATGTAATAACATTCCACTTTTAAGCTTCAGGGATTTGAGGTTCAGTGAGATTAAATGCCCCAAGGTAACTCAGGTAGAAAAAGACATAGTTACAGTCTGAAGTAAATTTGTATCTGATCCCATAAGCCATCACCCAGCGTCAGTTATGGATCTTTGTTCTGCTTGGTATCAAAATTAGAAGGAAGAAAAGATCAAGTTGAAATTCAGATGTCATCTTTTTCAACAGCAGAAAGGTGATTGTTTTATCCGACTTTCATTTAGTCCTGCAAGGGGATGTAAAGTAGATGCTTGTGGATTATGGATTATGGTATGTAGATGGTAGTAGTAGATTATGGTAGTAGGTGCTTATGGATTATGTTAGGCTTTTGGACATGAAATATCACAATTGGGTAAAATGTGAGTTCTTTCTGTTCTTGTCTACTATTTACAGATAAAAGTCTATGCTTAAAGATGGGGTTTCTCTGGTGGCTCAGCTGGTGACCTGGGTTTGACCCCTGGGTTGGGAAGCTCCCCTCGGAGAAGGGCATTGCAACCCACTCCAGTATTCTTGCCTGGAGAATTCCACGGACAGAGGAGTCTGGCGGGCTACAGTCCGTGGGGTCACAAAGAGCCGGACACAACAGAGCGACTTTCACTTTCGTGCTTGAAGATGATCCTTCAATTCTTCATTTTCTGTCTCATGATCTTGTACTTGAGTGCTTGTGGTTGCAAGAGTGTTAATACTGAAAAAGAAAAGATTTACTTCCTTATTACAGATATCCTGGAGTCTAATTCTTTGTTGTGGTAACCTTGCTGTGAAAAGCAGCAAAGGGATGCAATCAAATGTATGCATTACAGCTCCAAGAGAGAAATAAGGACTTTCAAATGAAGAAATATTATATATAGTTAATTTTATTAGACAGATGTATCTTCAGTAAACCTTTCTTCTCTCAGCATTCATACTTCTCAAAACCCATCATTTTCTTTCTGGAAAAAAATAAGTGAACATATTTATCTTATGCTAGTGAATGTAGCCAGTTTACAACTTGAGTCTAGGATATGTGTTAGTCTACTAACATAATTTTGCATAGATTTTGGTATATATGCAAAATAATTTTGTGTATGTCATGATTGATGTGTTTTATTGTTTTCTAGGCTGAGTTTGGGGTCTTTTCTCTGCTTCTTCTGTTGACAGGAACATTATTTGAGAAACATCTAACCAGATATTACAAATTTCAGATTGATTTTAAAAAAAGATCATGATTATATATAAGATACTGTTTTTCCAGAACTATTGCTGATGGTAGTTTTCTTCTAAACTGGCTTTAGAAAACATTTCTAAACAGCATGATTGGGACCACTGTGTTTTGCAGCCTCCCAGCCTTCACAAACAAGCAGAATGCACTGAAGCTTCTGATCCTTTTATTTTTCGTTCCAGTTTATAACATTGCAGCCATTATTGACATTCTTGAAGAGCTGCAGGAAAGAATTCCCCAGCACAGAGCCTTTTGCTAAGCTCTTTCGTCCTTCCAAATTTTTAGTAGCTTCTTCACTGCTTGTCAAAAAATGTCGCAGTCCTTGTAGCCTAAGGCTACCTTTAAGGTCTTTTTATTATTTAATGTGCCCTTTGTTCCAGCAAAATTGTACTGTTCAATATTAAGCTGATGAGATGTACTCATTTTCTAGTGCCTTTGGTCATCATGGTTTTGATTTACTCGTATATTTTCTTTCTCCATTTCTCTTTGGTGAAATCCTACTTGCCTTTGTGGTCTAGCTTAAGCTCATCGCGAACCCTCCTCTCATTTCCAGTTCTCAGTCCCCATTCGTGGCTTATTTGTACCTCTGATACCATATGCGATGTGCACACTCTTTGTAAAGTTCTCTTTCTGGTCCAGGTAAGCTTGTGGCAGCCTGATGCGCTGCACCCTGGGCACCTGCATCGAATATCTGCAGTTCTCTCACTTCTTTCTCTTTTTCATTTCATAAGATAATTCCTCCTTCCTTACCTTATTTGGTTTCTATTTTCCGTTCGCACTGGTTTTACATCTTTAAGTGGGACTTTATGTTCATTGGAAATGTCATTTTGTAAATTTTGATTTTGAAATATCCTCTCCAGGACAGGTTGTGGCCCTGTGCATGACACTTATCCCTTTTGAGCCCAGAAGGACCTTGAGACCAAACCATAACTTGAGACCGAGGTAGCTCTCACCTTGAATCTGCCTTGCGCTTGGCGCCATCTATGAGAGCAGGGAAATTAAACACATACAGAAATATCCCATGTAGCACTGCAGTGTTTGAGGCGGTTACCCAGACCCTTTTGTGGAGCTTCTTGAGGACAAATGGAAAGTGCCCCATCCTAATGAAGTCCTAGATGAAAGGGAGAGTGTTCAGTCTCTTTAGCTTCAAGCAATCTGTTCCCACTCCTGCTCAGTCCCTAGGGTGAAGAATCTCTAGACTTCCTTCTTTAGCCTTTTAGCTCCTTTACTGAGTTCTACTCCTGGAATTTAGTTCTAGTCTCTGGAGACACACCACGTGGTCAAATCCATTCTCTGCTTTTGGCAGAGATATCCCCCTTGGGTCCTCTTCATTTAGGTCTCTCTCTCTCTCTCTCCATTGTCCTCCCTTCCCCCAACCCAGCAGCCTTCAGTCTTTTTATGTCTCTGTACCCTTCTCGTGTCTGGTCTTTTATGGAGATTGCAAGTCTCAGATCTGTCTCTGCAGAGAGATAAGGAGCGATGACCTTCAGCTTCTGAGGACAGAAAGAGACCTTAAGAGGAAGAGTATCTTCTATTCAAGAGTGCCTGTCTCTACCTTTTTTTTGGAAAAAAGCTCCCTTTTTGTAACCTTCCCCTTTTCTATGTTTCAGCATGGGTGAGGGGCTCAAGGGGAAGCCTGCCCTGTGACATGGTTTCTGTTCACAACTAGTCTTGCTGTGTTCCTGTTTATACTGCCAGCTGGTACCCAGTGAAAAGTCTTGTACATAGAAGGTGCTCAATTAAATGCTGGATTCATAATCTTGTCCGTTTTTTTTTTAATTCCCACATCTTATTCTCTCCTTCTATTATAGAATCTGACTATAATTAAACTCCTCACAAAAGTGTCTGTGTTGTATTTCTCAGTCAGAAGCTTGCAGAGAATATTTTAAACAGTTGTCGTGTGGGCTTTTCCTGAAATGCCATGTCACTCCAAAAGTGATACTCTGCTATTTTGACTAATCATAGAAAATGAGGAAGGAGGTAGGCTGAACAGAGAGAAATTCCAACTGAGATTAGTACTAGCCAAATCAGTGATATAGGAACATTGCTTCTCTTCAGAATTTTAGAAATAACTAAGGCAGTATGAGTTTTTAAAAATCTTTTCTTATCAGTGGCAAAAGTGATGAAATGATACTAATGGTAGTCAGTATAATGACAAATTATTGAAAAAAAGCATCTCTTGTCTTGGCATTTTTGATACTAATTCCAATAATGTGATGTAGTTATATGCTTTGTTAGGGATTTTGTGTATATCAGTAAAATAAATTATATCAACTCATTATTTGAAAAAATAGTGTGTTTGAAATTAGGTTACAGGGGAAAAAGGAGAAAAAACTTTCCACCCACATTGGATTGTAATAACTCAGTGATTTTCTGTACTTTAAAAGGTTACTGAAATTTTAGTTAAATTCTGGTAATAATATTTTTAATTATACCTAGGATGTCTGGGAGTTCATCTTGGCCAAAAGAGAAGAGTCTGTTTCTCTTAACCAACTTAACCATGTGGGATTGTTTTATGAAAACAGTATAAATGTTCTGACAAAAAACACCCTGGTATGTTGGCCTATGTGGCTAAGATAATCAAATGATGTAACACCCCAAATTGTCCCCAGCACATTTTATTTCTCTTCTTGGAAGCCCCTGCCACAATCATCTGGAAAGTTCTCCCTGTTCATGAGCCTCCATGAACACATCTAAAGTGGGTAGTGGGACACCTCCTCAGTGTCAGGGCTGCATAACTTTACCAGCCCATTATTGTAAGGTCAGAGTTCCAGCATTGTTTGTTTCATACAGCTTCTGAGGATAGACGAGAAATGAAGGAAGAAAAGTAGTTGTTAACTAGTTTCAGAATGCCTTGTAGAAATTCAGATAGATGCTTCATTTACCAGAGGCTCCTAGTTTTATTTAACAGTTATCTCAGAAATATAATCAACTCTTGATATATTGCTTCCAGTCAGTTTCATGACCACTCTCAACATTTTTCTAAACATAGTTCTTAGCTCTGCTTTTTTTCCTTTCCTTTCATCTTCAGTGCTTCTTTCTCAATTCGATAGTGGCCATCCTGAATCCACCTGAAACACAGGCTGGGGGAAGTGGCAGGGGTGACACTCAATTCAGTTCAGTTCAGCCTCTCAGTCATGTCCGACACTTCATGACCCCATGGACTGCAGCACACCAGGCCTCCCTGTCCATCACCAACTCCCGGAGTTTACTCAAACTCATGTCCATTGAGTCGGTGATGCCATCCAACCATCTCATTCTCTGTCATCCCCTTCTCCTCCCGCCTTCAATCTTTCCCAGCATCAGGGTCTTTTCAAATGAGTCAGTTCTTTGCATTACTAGCTACAGTCTTATTTTTGTCACAGAGTTAAGTATTTTTGTTTAATTGGATATTTTTAATGGATTTTTTGTTTAAAGCCTTTTATAGTTAATTTATTTTTTGCTCTTTGGGGATAAGAAGCAGTCTTATTTTTCAGTCCGATAAAGTCCAACATTTCTGAACTCTTTTCTTCCTTTCATTTCTATCCCCAAACTTAAGTTTTGGCTGTGCTTATCTCTTCCTTGTCGTATCTTGCATTAAGCAGCAGGGAACAGTAATACACACTGATATCATGGCCTTTTGCAGCTTCTTCCCTCAGAACTGCAGGTTCACTAGGCACTTGGATTGCCTTTTGAGAAAATTGCAGGCTTCAGTCTTACTAAGTATTTCCTGAGTGGCATAAATCACCAGTTTTCCAGTTGTTATATCTGTTTTCTTGCTACTTGATTCTGACCACTAAGTCAATCTTAAATTTTGGGCCTCTATTGTAGTCCCATTCCATTTCAAATGGTCAATTTCTCTCTTAAGCTAGGCTGGGTGTGGTAACAGAGAGACCCCAAAATGTCAGTGATTTTTTGCATTATGATTTTATTTCTCATGTGTTACATCAGAGTCCTTGGGTTGTAGTTTTAGGGTTATACATCAGTACATCTTTCCTCTCCTATGGACCCATAGAGATGGTAGTTTTGAAATCTTCCACACCTAGCTTTCAGTGTTGCTCAGGCACTGGGAAAGAGACAGCATCTGGAGGACACCTCTGGGTCATTCTGTAGATGCTGGATTTGGAGTGACACAGGTCACTTCTGTTCACATTCCATTAGAGAGAATATTGTTCATGTTCATGTGCCTGCACAGGAGTCTAGGGATGTGTATCTTAGAAAGAGAGAGGCTTTGAACAATTAGCTGGTAGTCTCTGCCACAAGATGGTGGGGAAATTTTTAAATGTGTCAAAGATATGTGTAAGAAAAAAGAATATGACTACCTGAACGGCAGTTGGACCTGTGACTAGATGATAAAGGACCAGATGGTAAAAAGGAACTGTGAACTAATGACTACTATCATGTGATATTCTGAAAGGTATAAGCATTCTGACTTTTTTTTTAATCTAGCAAAGAAGAGTGTGGTTAATAAAAGTTAGTCTCTACAGCTGTATGTGTTAAAGAGTGTGTGACTTCCTGAGCATATAATATTTTATTTATTTTGGCATTTTGTGAATATGACTAACGTTCTCTACACACATCAATTAGTGCACTTGTTTTGAAAATAAGATATTTTTAGATCTCAATTGTGCTTGCCCCTGGAGAAAGAGACAGCACTATACCCCCACACACAAACACGCACACACGATTGAGAAGGGAGTTGGAAGGTGAGGCAAGCATGAGAACAAAAAAATTTGTTCAGAGTTAAATCTCTGACTTTCTTGGCTTTTGGGGAGGAAAGAATATAGCTGTATTTAAAACTAATTCTTAAATAATGATGAGATGATGTTCGTGCGGCTCTTGGCAGCCGACTACTCCCTGAAATAAGCTGATAGAACTGGAGAGGATGTTTTGGTGCCAGCCCTTAGGCTTTTGTAAAATTTTATCTTTGATCCTAGTGGGTCAGCAAGTTCTGTTTCTCACAGGAACCACCAGTTCATAGAAACTCTGTAGGGTTACTTTGTTCTTGAATGTTTGATTTTATTCTTGCTTTCTGCTCTTTTTTTCTGTCACCACCTAGAGTAGGCAACTTGGTATATCGTTTCTGAATTCCTGTAGTAGTTTTGTACTGGCAGTTAATGTGTCTCCACTTCAGTATATTCTGTACCCTTTCCTTTCCCGCTCATAAAAGCTGAAATTACTGTACATTTTCCATAGGTTACGTTTCAGGATTTCTGACTATTTGTTGCAAGGCCTGGCCTGGAAACCAGAGCTCAGCTGTGGCTTCAGGTTCATGGCAGTCAGCTGCATGACCATGGAGAAGTCATGGAGACACTTAGGAGACTCTAAGTGTCACCAGCTGCTCTGTGAAGCAATGACTGACTGTCTTTTAGTCAAAGAAGTTAGGAAAACATTGTGTACCATCTTTTTCTTAGCAATATGAGATTATATGATACTCTTTTTTTAAGGGTTCTAAGTTCTGCCACAAAGCGACCTGTTTACCTGGATTTAACCCTGCACTGTTTGACCATCAGATGCTTTTATTCACACATCACTTACTAATACTTCAAGAAAATAGCATTCCCCAGCAGACATTGTAGTGAACTAGACTTGATGGTGTTAAGGACCTTCCAAAAATCTCTCCACTTTGTAAAATGAGAGGACCAGTAGTTTTTATCTTATAGACTTATTTTCAGAGTTATATGAGTTTATCCAAGTTAATTTTCAGAGCCAAGCCCGGTATGAAGTAAAACGTTTGTAAATGTTGCCTATTATTTATTATTGATTACTGTCTTCTCCATGTAGCTTTTCCTTTCCCATACTTTTAGCTTTACTTACATATTTTCCCTTACATTAAATGATTTTCTCATAATACCTCTCCTGGATGAGAGATAAAATGTAGAATTGGTGAATATTAGAATTAGGAGAAAAAAGGGTTTTGGAGAAGAGATTGTTTTGATAGGAAATGATTAGAGATGTTTCCATGAAATGGGTTAGATTTCCTGGATGGTAAGGAAGAAGGGAGGATAAAGAGATTTGAGTCAAGTAGGGCAAGAATTAATTTGTTTTAAATCAGGAATGTTGCTCATATCATTTTTGTTACTTTTCTGGATATTTGAAATATTTCTAAGTTTAAAACTAAGCTTTTAAACGAATGGATGAAGTGAGGTGAGAATCGGAAGCAGAACATTTCATCTGGAGTAAATTTTTTAGATAGGCAGGAGGAGAGTAAGCTAAAATTAAAGCCACTGACCGAATCTTTGAGTATTGTGTGAGCCTTCCATTTCCCATTCCTGCTACTCTGACAGAGCTGCTTTCAATACCCTAGATGCTGAAAGCTTGCAAAGCAAATTTTTTTTTTTAATAAGTGAAATCATTTTGGCCTTCCTTTCCTTGGTTATGGGAAACTGTTTCAGTGAAAATTTCCTACAGGCTGCGTAAAAGCATTGCATGGAACAATGGGCCTTGTGGCAAGGGAAATGCGTGCGGGGAAGTACTTAGAATTTAATGTGAGTTATTTTTATTTCCATTCATAGACATGTCTCAGTGAAGTTCAAATTATCCCTTGGACAGTAGAAGGCAGTCTGTTAATTTAAAGCTAGACTTTTTTGGTTCCATAAAGCCAAATTTAGGCTAGATTTCAAAAGCTAAATAAACAGCAGTCTACCTCCCCATTAAAAGTGAGTGTGTCAGCTTTCTGTGTACTTAAGTCTTTAAATAATCTCCACTTAGCTTGCAAGGGGCCTTAAATATTTAGGAAGAGGCTATCCTCTACAATCATACCTTGTTTGTGAAAGAGATGCCGAAAGGTGGGGGATGTCTTAATTTTATTACTGAAATTATGCAGCTGTCTTGTTGATTTTAACAAATTAAAATGAAAGCTGTGCATTTGGGATGTGGTATGATTGTGAAATGCTGAGAGGTGGCAAAGGCTGAAATCCTTAAAGATACTGCAAGCATCAATTTTCTGTGATGCCATAAAATATTATTTTGATAAGTCATCAGAGGAAATTATTGTCATACTTTAGAGCAGTGGTTCTCATTCTTGATTCATAATCAGAATCCTCTGTGAAGTTCTTAAAAATATGTATATTGGGGGTGTGTTTAGGAAATTCCAATTTGTTAATTCAAGGGATTGGAGCCTGGGTGTGTGTGCATGTGTCAATGTGTGTGTGTCTATCTGTGTCTGTGTGTGGAAAGTTACACAACTTATTCTGAAATAGATCCAAGGATCAAAAGCTTGCCAATATACTGCAATCCTTCTCTGTGAAAATTCATTGTTTCAGAGCTACACTCTGTAGATTTCATCTCTGCCAAGTTGTAGGAGGACCATTATTTATGAAATTACAAATAGGGATTTAGCAGAGCTGTTGAATGTATAAGTGTGTGGTTTCTTATATTAAAGGACACTTTACAAATCAATAAATGACAGTTATTTATATATTTTTAAATACGTACATGTTTTAGTTTTTAAAATTTTATTTACCATAATTTAACAAAATTTAAAAAATCTTTACTGAGTTAAATATACAAATATCAGAACATTTAATAATATTTTTATTAACATGAAAAGTTGACATGTAATTTATAAGACAAATTGCCATAAAAATGATATTAATATTACAATGTGGATTTCAATGGATGATTGCACTATGTATGATGTCCTATCAAAAGAGGATCATTTTTGTTAAAATACTGTGGTGTATAGAGGCAGTTAAACTGGATAGATATGATAGTTGAAGTAAGCTCAGGCTTTGAATCATGGCTCTACCACTAGCTCTTGTGAGCTTCAAATAATTTAACCTTAAAATAGGGCTAATTTTATCAACTTTACAAAGTTATTTTAAAGCTTAAATAATGTATGAAATGCTAGATAAAAATAAAGCAGCATTAATTATTTGGATTGACACTCATTTGCATGTTTTCTGTATTGGAAAATTATATACCTATGTAATGGGTATATCATGTGTGTTCAGTTCAGTTCAGTCGCTCAGTCGCATCTGACTCTTTGCAACCCCATGAACCGCAACACACCAGACCTCCCATGTATGTAGATTGTGGAATTGCAAAAGAAATGAATTACATTAGACATTTTCACATTTACATTTTTAGCAACCTAAGCCTTCCAAAAGGGGATTGATGTAAATATCTCTGTACTCCTTTGGGAAAGAGAGCATTATTTCTTAGAGTGTTCTCAGGAGTGGTTATTCTCTCAGAGATTGGATTTCTTTGATATTACTTATGATTACATAAGAGATATGTTTTATGTTTTGGGAAGCTTGACATTACAAACATATATCAGACTTTTTAAACATGAAATTTTCAACCACTGCTCCCCCAAGGCCATGACAGTATTTCAGAAAATCCTGAAGCTTTTAATTTTGCTTCAGAATTCTAGAGTTGTAGAATTTTTGTTGACACTGTAATATTTAATTTTAAAAAATTTAAGTGAGAAAACCTTGGGAGAAACGTTCTTTTGAAAATTTGTGTTTTGGTTTAGTAGTTGATTCTACCTTTAGATTATGTTTTCTCACTTGATGAATTACAATGTTTGGAATTATGCCTTTTCCTAAAACAGTAAATAAAGTGAACAATGCATCTGCCAAAACTACACCTAGGGAATAATTTCTATTTAGAAAGGATATAGGGAAAAGATAATCTTTTAATACTATTGTTAGTTAAGTAGATTGTCCTGATAAAAACTGTCAAACTGTTTGTCATTTCCGCCAAACTCCCTCTCATTCTCCTCCCTCCTTTCCTGCCACAAATGTTTTTTGAGGGACATTATATTTCAGGCACTGTACTAAGAGTAGATACAAACAAAAACATGAAGTTCCTGCTCATATAGAATTTACATTCTTAGGAGGGAGAAAAACAATAGATGGGTAAAAAATATGTTTAAGTTGATTACAGAAATGGTAAGGACTAGGCAGGAGCTAACAGGTGCTGTTGTAGAGGGAACAGGAATATTGTAGGTGAGCTCATGTCATTGCATGATTCACAGGATATGCACATATGTTATCAATATCCCCAACAACTTAGAACCAAAAGCATTCAATATTCCCTTGTCTCATACCCTCCTGCTACATTCTCCTTTGTAGTTTTATTTATATTTATACATTTATACTTTCCTTGCCTTTCATTTGAACTTGATTCTAAAAGTAGGAAGTAAAGAAACTCCTGAAGTAACAGGCAAATTTGACCTTGGAGTACAGAATTAAGTAGGGCAAAGGGTAATAGAGTTTTGCCAAGAGGACTCACTGGTCATAGCGAACACCCTCTTCCAACAACACAAGAGAAGATTCTACACATGGACATCACCAGATAGTCAACATGCAATCAGATTGATTATATTCTTTGCAGCCAAAGGTGGAGAAGCTCTATATAGTCAGCAAAAAGAGGACTGGGAACTGACTGTGGCTCAGATCATGAGCTGCTTATTGCCAAATTCAGACTTACATTGAAGAAAGTAGGGATAACCACTAGACCATTCAGGTATGACTTAAATCAGATCCGTTACAATTATACAGTGGAAGTGAGAAACAGATTTAAGGGACTAGATCTCATAGACAGAGTGCCTGATGAACTATGGACAGAGGTTTGTGACATTGTACAGGAGGCAGGGATCAAGACCATCCCCAAGAAAAAGAAATGAAAGAAAGCAAAATGGCTTTCTGAGGAGGCCTTACAAATAGCTGTGAAAAGAAGAGAAGCGAAAAGCAAAGGAGAAAAGGAAAGATATACCCATGTGAATGCAGAGTTCCAAAGAATAGCAAGGAGAGATAAGAAAGCCTTCCTCAGTGATCAGTGCAAAGAAATAGAGGAAAACAATAGAATGGGAAAGACTAGAGATCTCTTCAAGAAAAAGAGATACCAAGGGAACACTTCATGCAAAGATGTGCTCAGTAACGGACAGAAATGGTATGGACCTAACAAAAGCAGAAGATATTAAGAAAAGGTGGCAAGAATACACAGAAAACTGTACAAAAAAGATCTTCATGACCCAGATAATCACCCATATAATCACCCAGGTATGATCACTCACCTAGAGTCGGACATCCTGGAATGCAAAATCAAGTGGGCCTTAGGAAGCATCACTACGAACAAAGCTAGTGGAGGTGATAGAATTCTAGTTGAGCTATTTCAAATCCTAAAAGATGATGCTGTGAAAGTGCTGCACTCAACATGCCAGCAAATTTGGATAACTCAGCAGTGGCCACAGCACTGGAAAAGGTCAGTTTTCATTCCAGTCCCAAAGAAAAGCAATGCCAAAGAATGCCCAAACTACCTCACAATTGCACTCATCTCAGACGCTAGTAAAGTAATGCTCAAAATTCTCCAAGCCAGGCTTCAACAGTATGTGAACTGAGAACTTCCAGATGTTCAAGCTGGTTTTAGAAAAGGCAGAGGAACCAGAGATCAAATTGCCAACATCTACTGGATCATCACAAAAGCAAGAGAGTTCCAGAAAAACATCTATTTCTGTTTCCTTGACTATGCCAAAGCCTTTGACTGTGTGGATCACAACAAACTGTGGAAAATTCTTCCAGAGATGGAAATATCAGACCACCTGACCTGCCTCTTGAGAAATCTGTATGCAGGTCAGCAAGCAATAGTTAGAACTGTATATGGAACAATAGACTGGTTACACATAGGGAAAGGAGTATGTCAAGGCTGTTTATTGTCACCATGCTTATTTAACTTATATGCAGAAATGCTGCATATAAGAGAGAGAGAAATTTCTCCCATCATGAGAAACACTGGGCTGGATGAAGCAGAAGCTGGAATCAAGATTGCCAGGAGAAATATCAATAACCTCACATATGCAGATGACACCACCCTGATGGGAGAGAGCGAAGAAGATCTAAAGAGCTTCTTGATGAAAGTGAAAGAGGAGAGTGAAAAAGTTGGCTTAAAGCTCAACATTCAGAAAACTAAGATCATGGCATCTGGTCCCATCACTTCATCACAAATAGATGGGGAAACAGTGGAAACAGTGGCAGACTTTACTTTTTTACGTTCCAAAATCACTGCAGCTGGTGACTGCGGCCATGAAATTAAAAGACAGTTATTCTTTGGCAGGAAAGTTATGACCAACCTAGATAGCATATGAAAAAGCAGAGACATTACTTTGCCAACAAAGGTCTATCTAGTCAAGGCTATGGTTTTTCCAGTAGTCAGGTATGGATATGAGAGTTGGACTATAAAGAAAACTGAGTGTCGAGGAATTGATGCTTTTGAACTGTGGTGCGGGAGAGAAGACTCTTGAGAGTCCCTTGGACTGCAGGGAGATCCAACCAGTCCATCCTAAAGGAAATCAGTCCTAAATATTCATTGGAAGGACTGATGTTGCAGCTGAAACTCCAGTACTTTGGCCACCTGATGCGAAGAACTGACTCATTTGAGAAGACCCTGATGCTGAGAAAGATTGGAGGCAGAAGAAAAATGGGACGACAGAGGATGAGATGGTTGGATGGCATCACGGACTCAATGGGCATGAGTCTGAGTAAACTCCAGGAGTTGGTGATGGACAGGGAGACCTGGCCTGCTGCAGTCCATGGGGTCGCAAAGAGTCGGACACTACTGAGCGACTGAAGCTGGACTGAACTAGCTCTGTGAGTAATTTCAATGGATGGAGGTCATGGTGTTAATATATACCTCCAACCGGCACTATTAAGAGATGATTCCCTCAACTTTCACGGTCCTTTTTGGAAATCAGGCTTAAAAATTTCAGATGTCTGATTAGTGGTTTTAATTGTGTTTAACTAATACAGGAAAGACAGCTAAATACTGGATTTTACTTGGGAAAATTTTTTCAGTTAGCATGTTCTCTTTGGAAATACAAGCTCTCCTGATTCATTTGTTCTTAACTTTGATGGTAGAATTAACGTGGGCTGATGTATTGTCTGTCATCTTGTCCTAAAACAAGTTCCTTTGGTTTATTTTTTTTTTTTCTCTTTTTGACCTATGATGTAATGCCTTCCCTCCCTCTTTGGCCTATTCCCTTTTTAAGGACAGAAGCCTATGTTATGTTGGAAACGAAAGCAGTTTTTGTTTCCTATCTTTGGGCAGAACCAAGAAGGGAACAGAGGGAATAGATTTGGAATGCAGGAAAGTAGGCGATTAAGATAGATAATGGATAAGAATTGAAATAGAAACATCCAGATGTATATGGTTAAAGCTGTTTTCAAGAAAATAAGGATGGAAGTGGTGGTCATATCATGTTAGTGTTCATATAGTTTTCATTTCTCAAGAAAGGAAAGTGATATTGACAAATTAGCACTTAAGCTGATTGAGAAATTTGGTGGTAAAAATACCAGTGCATTTTCAACTCAGTGCACTGAGAGGCAAGCAAATGCTTGTTTATTACAGACAGAAAAACATGTCACGGAATCTGGAAGCAGCAGTCTGAAATCAATGAAGCTCCTCACTAAGTATAATCAACATAGAGATTATTCCCTGGGTGGAGTTTTGACCAGTGGATCGTTCATTTTATTTACTGTTTTAGGAAAATTTAAATACCATCCCCTCCTGAAAATACATCCAGTTTCCCCTCTTCACTATGTTAATAGACACCTTTGAGAATGCAAGATTCTTTCAGTTTAACCTAATCCAGACCTCATTAGGAAATGCAGTAGTCTTTTAAAAATTCATGTAATACATGGAAAATAAAATAGAAGTGATTTTAAACATTCTGCTGTATAGACATGCAGTTCTCTATGACATTTCCTCTTTATTGTTTGGTGACAAAACCTTAGTTATTTTGAGGTTTACATAGGAAACGAAGAGGCAAAAAAATCCCATGTGCCCAATTATTATTGACTCAATTTATAGTCCTAAATCAATCAGGAGGGTCTGAAAGGGAGCTTCTTGGGTTGTAATTTTAACAGAATCATAATATAACAAGCCTCCAAACCAGGTATAGTGTAAAATGCTTCATCGGGGCTGAGGGAATTGGACGGGATTCTGTTAATAATGAATCCAGCTCTATCATCTTATAGGTGAGGAATCTGAAACCTATTGAGGATTAAGTGATTGTCCAAGGCCTACAATACAAAATCTTAAATCCCAAGTTTACTTCAAAGTGAATTTATGTTCCTAAACCCTAATTCTAGAAGATATACTTTGTGACTTCAATTTATGACTGCTCTCCACAACTGCTTCAAAGTACCACCCTTCTTCAACTAACAGTATTTTAAAATAAACACAACTTTTCATAACATTATTCAAAAAAGGCATATCACAGATGAGCATTATTTAATAAGGAACTCATCTGTTTTTTGACTGAGTATTTTCACATATTTTAATTGATGCCTTATTTTCCCTGTATAAAAGAAGGTGTTTTCAATTCGAAATTTGATGAAACAAAACAGGACTTTGTTCTTAGAAAATGCCTACTTTCAACCTAAGAAAGTAAAACATTGCTTTAGAGTTAAGTTTATTTTTCTTATTTTGTCTTTTGTCTTTTAACAGCTTAAAATATTTGCCAGATTCCCTGCTTAGAAGCACTGTGGTGGACTTTATGTATCCTTAGATTTGACAAGTGGAAAGACATAAGATTGAGGCTGTGATCCTTTGCTCAACAAGATTGAGCCCACTGGATTCTTTGGGATATATTTCAGTCATAATTTTATCATTTAAGTGTGACTACATTGAGTTTAGCCAATTCTGATACATTTTTTTAAAATAATGTGCTGCTGAGTTAAGACTCTATATGCCATATTTCAGCCTCAAGCAGATTTTTATGACAAAGTAATGAACCCCTGGAAACAGGTTTATAATGGAAAATGCAACTTGACCTTAACTAGAGGAGCTCAAGTGCACCTTACAATAGCACATTTTTGAAACACACAAAATCCTTTTCTCCCAAGGGTGGTGTCACAGGAGGAAGGTGTATAATAATACTTGTATTTACCATAAATGCCTAACATATTTTATGATGATTTGATTCTATTAAAAAATTTCACCTTATAGATTTTAATAAAGCCACCTATAGGCAAAGTTATTGCAGTTGGATTTCTTTTCCTTTGCCTACTGGTCTCAGTGGAAAGAAGCAAGAAACCCTTATAAAAGGCTTTAGTTTTTAGTACCTGGTTAATAAAAAATAATTTCCTCTCCTTTGGACTTGTTCATGAAGCTGAAAAATGACTCTGCAGGTCAGTGGTGTGTGGCAAAGCTAATTTCTATAAGCTTTTTATCAGGTGGTACTGAGTAAAACAATATGGGAAAACTGAAAAATCCCACCCCTCTGTACCAAATTTACAAGAGTGAGAGTTATTCCCAAGTGTCACAAAAAGGGGGGGGAAATGATACTTTTTTCTTCCAGATTTCTACTACAACAACAAAAAAATTCTAAGATATAAAATCAAGTACAGAAGGAAAAACTAAAGTGTATGGAAATTTTCAGCTAAATATCGATTTTAAAATCTGACACATGGCATTCATTATTTGAGACACAGTAAAGCTCAACTTTCACTTGCTTTGTTGACAAGGGAACTTCATAGTAGTAAATGTGAGTGAGTAATCCAGAAAGTGATTGTCATTCAAGTCACACCTCTGCAAGGCTCCTTCTCCCCAAGCATCACATTTTCTCAGAGGAGCATCAGGAGAACATTCTAATCAACAAAGGTTGGTCTTCTTCCTTAGAGATTCAGCAGAGTGTCTTGCAGAGTATGACAGCGAGGTACTTCACACCCCTTCTGTCTCTCCAGAATATTCACAGGCCACTTTTCAGGAAAGAACCTCAGAACAGGGCTGTGTAATACACCCACGGACCTGTGTAGCAGGCAGCTCTGATCCCAGTAAGTTTGAAGTCACGTCTCTTTCTCTGCTTCTTCAGGCCTGGGACTCATAAAAATGTTCAGCAGCAGTGTAGCTTAGAGGGTAATGGATCCCTTTTTTACCATCCTCGTGTAAAAGCACCCAGGGCATCCTTGCACTGGCTTGTTCCCCTCAGAATCCAAAGGAAGACTCACAGACTGCAGAGATTTGGAGTGGTTGTGGGTGAGTCTGTCTTGGGTTATTTTATTTCAGTGGCTACTGTGGATATTTGGAGGTTGACAGTATTAGATAGAAGAAGTTGCATGCTACTTCGGAGCCATGTCTTGAGTGAAAGTGAAAAAAAACAAAACCAGTTATAAGGCCTTTGGTGGAATGTGACTAAAGAACTGATTTCCCCTTTTAAAATTCAACTTTACAACAAAAAAGAAGGCATTTCATGTGTAATTGTGAGAGAGACTTTTGGATCATCACATTAGATATGTACATTTCTGATACACTGGTGTGTCGCAGCTATAGGATTGATTGGGATGGCGATTGGCAGGGTGAAGGACATGTTCACCTACTGATACGGGGGATGAGTGTAAAGGGTAAGTGTGGAGTCAGACAAGTGTATTATCGCCAGAGCCCAAGGCTAGTAGTGTTCCCTCCCACCAGATGACTTCTCAGTTTCTTTGTGAAGTGGACATGTGTCCGTTCGCTGAGAGGGTGTCCACGAGGTAAGAGAGCCTGAAGTGAGTGGGTGGAGCTCAGTTCAGTGGACAGTATCTGCCATGAAGGAGGATGCTGACCAATGCGACATAGAACAATTGGGAGCTGTGCCTCAGTATATACATGGAATGATGTGAGTCAGGTAGAAGAGGATGGAGATGAATTAGGGCTCTGCTGGATGGGAGAGGCAGCAGAAGGAGAACTTAGACATGTGAAAGCCTGGAAAAGGAAACTAATCATCAAAGATCATCTCTTCCAAGGACTGGAGATTGTGTCATATAAATCAAGGCTGCATTTTACAAAAATAACTTTCCCCTTAGGTTTTCTTTCTCTAATGGAGTGGAGCATGAGTGTTTAGTTTAAACAATCAGTTGTTAAATAAACACAGCAGTCCAATTTGTGCAAGCTAGACTGAGAAACCTTAGTTGTGGTATGAAAATGATTGGAAATGCTTAAATCTAAGCTTCATTTTTAGGCTATTTGTGGCTGTTCTGGAGGAAGTAAGTCTTCCTATATTTTTCCCAACTTCTGTTACTTTTAGTCCTTTCGGTTGTGGCATGTTGAATATTTGCTGTTTGAGAACTACTTGGGGTTGGAATTTTTATGAAATACTGTACACTTATTTAAAGTGTGACACAGTTCTGATTTCATGGGCTAACACAAATGATCTGATTATCTCTTTAGGGATGAATCTCTGAAAGGGATTTGTACTCAAAGAGAGGGCAGCTCCTCCCTGATCTGCTGGACATGGCTTTTTACCTTTGCATAGTTGTTTTGCAGACGGGGGTTGGTGATGGACAGGGAGGCCTGGTGTGCTGCGATTCATGGGGTCGTAAAGAGTCGGACACAACTGAATGACTGAACTGAACTGAACTGATAGCTGTTTGGCTCAGATGGTAGAGTCTGCGTGTAGGTGGGAGACCTGGGTTTGGGTCTTCCCTGGTCAGGAAGATACCCTGGAGAAGGTTATGGCAACCTACTGCAATATTCTTGCCTAGAAAATCCCATGGACGGAGGAGCCTGGTGGGCTGCAGCCCATAGGGTTGCAAAGAGTTGGACACAACTGAGCAACTAACACACACACACACCCACACACACACCAGTGTTTACCTCAACTGAAGATATAGGTGGAGAGAAGTGGGAGCAAATTGCTGGGGGCTTGGATGGCCCTATTCTCCTGTGAAAGACCCAGCTCTTCTGGACCTGCTCTAACCTGGAATCTTTGGGCTCTGCATAATAATACTTAGTGTCTCCCCTTCGGGCTTCCCTGGTGGCTGACTGGTAAAGAATCTGCCTGCAATGCAGGAGACCCAGGTTGGATCCCTGGGTCAGGAAGATCTCCTGGAAAAGGGAATGGTAACCCATTCCAGTAATCTTGCCTGGAGAATTCCATATTTAAAGTGACAGAGCTGAAGTGGTGGTGATGGTGACCAGAAATAGCTCTAATGCCTCAGCAGCATGACATAGGCAGGAACAATGCTCTGTCGTCTTGTCAAAACCTTGCTCAACAATCTGCAGTGGTTTTTGCCTTACTTGTGTCTGAGAAACTAAACTCATTAAACATATGAGCCTAAAAAGAACCTCGTTTCTCTAACCTATCCTATCCTCATGCTGTCCAGCTCCTTATACCTCCCTTGGCCAGAGTTACTCCTCAGAGTTCACAATCTGTCATTACCTGCTTCTGGGACTTATTTATACAGGTGTTTCCTCTGACTCTCTTTCCATTTTGCATCCTGTCAAGATTTCACCCAATTCAAATAGAACTTTTGTGTAGGAAGACTTCCTTGGTGATTGTCTCAATCAGTTTCTTCTTTCAACTCTTATCAGTCTTTATACATACCCTCCTTTGTGGCATATTTATTTCCCCATTCATGAGTGTTTATGTATAATACTTGTTTGATTCCTCTCCTGCCAATCTATTATGTAAATTCTTAAGTACCTTTTTGAGAAAGGAAATGACTAATATTTATGAAACACCAATCTTGTGTTAAACACTGTGGTTGTTGGAAAATGACTTGAGTTGGAAGATAGGAAAAAAGGATGTGTTTTCCCGTTCTTGAGTTCTCAAGGATCTTGTAGGCTAGCCAGAAATATGATAGGCAAACAGATCATATCAATATAAGGTAATAAGTGTAACAACATAGATGTCTCAAATTGTCATGAGAAACTAAGTTACCTAACCTGAGGTGGTAAACTCAGAAAAGGCCTCCTAAAGGGAAGAATTCTTGAAGTAAATCTTAAAGGCTAAGTAGTAATATCAGTCAGGAGAGGAGCCAGCTCTGTGCTGAGGAAGGAGCATGAGCAGAGACACCTGGACATGAGACATTATAGTATGTAAGAGCTAGCATGAACTTTTCAGGATCAGTAGAGTATAAAATGCAAGATTGGGTGAGGTGTGGGGTAAACCTGAGTGGAAGACAGGGGCCAGTTCATGGAGGCTTTAGTTTGCTAAGCCGAGGAACGTGAATTTTATCCTGGATGTGCTGGAGGACCATCAGAAGGTTTAAGACATGTGAGAGGCACGATGAGGGTGTTGGCTTAGAGAACTCACTCTTGCAGCAGTGTGGAAACAGAGCTGGAGGTTGAGAAACTGGTTAGTATTTGGGATTGTTGACAATCAGAATGCATTTTGTAGGTAAAACAGCCTCTAATAGAGCTGAATGGAAACTTGTTTTCCTCCCCTTCTTTATTGGTTAGGCATCTCTTTCAAGAAAAAAACTCAATAAAGCACCATATACATTATATTAACCTTCAGAGAGAAAATTTAGGATGGCATAGCAAGTCTAAAAATCCATGGGAAATTTGATGTTCTAAACAGAGTGATTATATAAAACGCTGGCTGTGGCTTAAGCAAACGCAATCATAGAATTGCACAGCTATGAGTCAGAGTCAGCTTGGTCCTTAAAGTCCTTGCTTGGTAGCAAATTAGTGGCTTAGAGAAATATGTTTACATTTCATTTCTTATTGTACATCTGATTGCATGTTTTGAGAGTTGGATACAAAATTTCTTTATTTACAGTTGGAGTAGGGAATTATATTGACTATGTGTGCATACAGACTTAAGTTTCCTGGTTAGTATATAAATCCTGTGAGGTATATCCTTACATGGTAAGATATTGCTAATTTGCCATTTAATTTCAGTAGAAACACATACAAAATGCAATAACAAAACTTGGTCACCCTTATGGTTAAATTATTATTACTGTAGAATGGCATATTAGGTCTTATGATTTGATCAGTAATCATTTATTGGTGGGAAGAATAGACAACTGTTTTTAATTACTTCTTTTTATATGTCCCCATGTTTCTTTCTATAATAAAACTTAAGCACCTTATTGCATGTATTATTTTCCTGTATCTTTCATCTGGATTTTGTGTATTTGTGAAAGCAAGTTCTGCTGTGTATTTGCTTGTAACCCTAGAGTTTAGCACAGTGTCTTATCAAGTAGTTTCTCTGTATATACTTACTAGAAATGAATGACAGAATGAATTGATTAAATGCATATAAATAAATGAATGAATTGAACAAATAAATGAACTGTTGATGAGTTGGCCACCCTCATTAACATTTTTTTAGTATCTACTATATCTCTGAGCTGATACGCCGGTGGTTCTTACCTTTAGAGTTCTTGCTTTCATGAGCAAAACATGTGGTAATCAAATAATTATAGAAGAAAATATGTAATTAAGGCATCCCATAAGTGTTGTGAAGGAAGAGAAGAACTTGTTATGAGAGTACTCAACGGAGATTTGACCCACTCTAAGGAGGTCAGGTAAGCTTCTGTTAAGAATAGCCTTCAAGCTAAACCTGAAAAATGAGTCGGTGTTGGTTAATTAAGAAGGGAGAGACCTTGCAGGTGCAGGAAAACTTTTTTGAAGGTTGAGGATTGTAGGCAAGAAGCATATTAGGGATATGGAAAGGCAGATATAAAAAACTGAAAGGGAATGTTGTTCAATTAGAAAATAAAAAATAACAAGAACGAGGCAAAATGTGTAATTAAACTTTTCTTTACCTCTCACTCATTCTATCTCAGTCTCTTTCTCTGGCTATTAGAAATCATACAGCAAGAATGACTATCTTCATATACACAAGTGTGAATTGTTTCAAATTATTCACTGGGATAAGATCCCAGAAATAATACATAAATCTTCTTAGGTGAATCAAAAGGAACAGCTTGATTACATGCCTTGAAAATAGTCATGCAACTATATAAGCTATATGTCTATAACCAGTTAAAGGTGCATCAATAAGTATAAGACCTACCTTAGGTAATCTATTGAAATCTCTGATCACTGTATATATTTCTGTTTAAATCTCCCAAATTCCAAGATCTGATTTTTTTTTTATTTTATTATAGATCTCACTTGCATCTCAATCTTTTGGAGAAGACCCAACTTTCCTAATCTTCAGATTTTATTGACCTATATATTGAGTTCTTTTCCTCTATGTCTAGAATAACCTCTGAGTTTCACTTGATCATCTCTTTTATGTGACTGAAGAATTTCTTCTCTGCAGAAGGAAAGTGTGTTTTGTATATCCCCTGCAGAAGGTCTTCCTTGTTTACAGAGACAAATAACATTGTATGTTAAGATTTTGTTTTTCTGTTGATTCCATTCTGCGGTGTTACGGTACTGTACCAAATCTCAAAGGGTGACATACATAGAGGCAAACAAAAAAATCCAAAAATATGTGAACAACCAAACATGAACAGGAGATTTAAAGTCAGTGCCCATCTTTCTGTAACTGGTCAGTTCAAAGAGTAAGATCTCTGATCCAAAAACCTGTCCCACTGCCTACACGGCACCTAGCACAGTGTGTCTAGGCAATTAGGCAATTACATGGGGTTCTTTCTTGAGACTTGATGAAGCATTTTTGAGTTAAATGTAAAAACGTCAGGGATGCATCAGTTCCATAGAACAATAATAAAACTGGTGAAGTGTTTTTTTAGATTTCATTTGGGACTGTACTCTGGAGATAGTTAAGAAAAAGGATACTACTGTCCTCAGTCATTAAAGGAAATCTGATTGTGTTTCCTTTTGTCTACATATATAAATTCTGCAGAAGATTTCTGTATTTCATAGACTGAGATCCTCTGAGATTAGAATCTAAAATATTTTTCAGACAGAGATAGTGAAATAATAAGAACAAATGCTCAGGAGTCAGACGTAGGATTGAATTCTGCCATATTTAGTTGTGTATCAATGGTCAAGTTACTTAACTTCATAATTACCTAGTATTTACATTATGAAATTAATGGGAGGATTAAATGAGTATATATATATTTGTGTGTGTGCTGTGCTGTGCTTAGTCACTCAATCATGTCCGACTCTTTGCAACCTCATGGACTGTAGCCCACCAGGCTCTTCTGTCCATGGAATTCTCCAGGCAATAATACTGGAGTGGGTTGCTATGCCCTCCTCCAGGGAATCTTCCCAATCCAGGGATCACACTCAGGTCTACCACATTGCAGGTGGATTCTTTACCATCTGAGCCACCAGGGGATATATTCACACACAGAATGTGCTTGCCATTATACTGCCACAAAGTTGGTACTCAATAAATACTATTATTATTATTTCATGTGTGTGTTTGTCAGTTTGGTGCTAGAAGGAAATGAATCCTGTTAAAATCAGGAAATACTGAAGAAACAGCCTAATGGTTTGTCCTCACTAGACTGTCAGTTATGTGAGGGCAGAGTCTTGTCTTTTTTTATTGTTGTACCTACAGTACCTAGTTCTTGATTTATAGAAGGCACTCAATAAAGTAAAAGTGAATGAATGAGCTACTACTTAACTTGGATCTGTCTGTTGACTTTCACATAAGCAGATATTCTCATAGCCATAGAAAAATCAGACGTCATCTAATACCTCCTCTAGTTTTCTGGCATAAATATTTTAATTACCCTGTTAGGAGGCTAGTTCACATAAATAAAACATCAGAAAAAGAAAATGGATCTGCCTGGTATTGTAAGTTCAGAAAAATAACCAATCTCTTAATATGGTAGTAATTCCTAATACAACTTACTGGCCTGGGACTAAGACCAAGGGCCTTGACACTAATGGGCCCTTTATGAAACTTACATAGCCTGAAGTCATCTCATCGGAATGTCGTTAGTAGCCATCACCATTGTTACAGGCAAGAATTGGGAGACTTTTTCTCTCTTGCCATCCTTTCTTTAAATTTCTGTGTTTTGTGGGCCCCATATTTGAGATCATGTTTTGGATATTTATATAAGAACAAACAACCCTAATAAATATATAGCGGTTTATACTGCAGCCTCTAGGTAAAGAGAATGAGATAAGGCACAGGCAGACCTACATTGCAACAACACTGGGAAAGGTACAGATTGAATCTGAAACAAGAGTGACCTAATCCAAGTAAAATTCTCCTGGTAGCAGCTTTTTGGAGATAATCACATCTGTTTTTAGACCTCCCCATTTTCACTAACTTTTTCACCTCCCTAAGGACATGATTTTATGTGTGTGTGTGTGTGTGTGTGTGTGTCTATGTATGTATGTATAGTATGCTTTTACTTCTTAATGACCTGGGTAAGGAAATCGGGTCTGGAATATAGTTGCCTTGGAAAACAATCCAAAAGAATATTTTCTTGGTTATGCCGACTATGCTTGGAAGCAAACGAATTATGGTACAGGGCTGGAACTTTACCTACTTGTTAATTAGCAGGTTAAACTTTTATGAGTTTCTGGTACCCTGGCGATACATGACTATTAAAATTTGCAGGTGGTTCAAGGGGAGAGAGATGTAAGTTCCTGTGCTAGTAATATATCATAAAAGTGTGTATTTCATGTGCCTGTTGTGAAAGTGGAGACTTTAATACTCTTTCACAATATAAGCTGATTAAGGAATCTTTATGGTTCTCATTAACTTTGGGTCTTTTTTCACAAAAGAGTGAAAAGTATAATGCTTATCAACAGAAGCTAGAAGAAAATAATTAGCCACAGTGGTTCCTCTTTGAGACTAACCAAAAGCTTAGTGACACCCTCTGCACTCACCTCTCAACCCTTGGAAACTGCCCTTTTTTTCTGAAGTTACTTCTACTACGTGAAGTGCTGTAAATCTCATGTTTTGAATTTTCCATTCAGAAGATGGTGTTTGCTTAATTACACTTGTGTTATATTTAAATGTTAGCATACTTCCTTTTTTGACTCCACCTTTTCATCAGAAGCTGTGGTGAGCAACATGATTCCACACAGTAAACTAAATTTTGGAAGAGGTAATGTGACTGTAGTTTTTTGAAAGCTGTACTGTCTTATGTTTTACATGTGGTTTTAGGGGAAAAGCCTTCAAATATTTGCTAAATTAACCATTTCCCCCCAATAGTTCTTTGTAATTAGGATTATAGCTTGTTTTAGCATGGGGAAATAGTGAAATGAATTGATTTTAATTAAGAAAAGGGTAGAAAATAAACAATAGGAGGTATTTATTTTTAATTTTTAATTTCATATTTGTCTTTATCCATTGTGGCAGAGGGCAGATTATGTTTGTTTCTTGTAGGGTTAAACCATCATCTATAAATAGTTCTTTTGGAACTTCAGATACTGAGTTTTCTCGCTCTATTGGTGAATGTAAATGTTTTAGTTTGAAGGCACTGCATCCATTTGTATGTGTTGCTGAGAAAGAAAAATAGACCATTTCTTCAAATTCTTTTTTTGGGAAAATGATTATTTCTAATTTGGTTTACCTGTGGTCAGAGTAGGGGAATGGCAAGAATGGTAGACCTGGGCAGGGGTAGGGGACGGAGATGCTAGAAGACAGGGTGGGCATGCCGTGGGGGCGCAAAGACCAGGACTGCTTAGGGCATTGGGCAGTGTTAATGATGAAATAAAATTTTGCTGGATGGACATGCCTGTTGGGTCTTTTACTTCTGGTATCAGTCATAAGAACTTTCTTTACAAAACTCTGTGTCAAAGCTTTAGAAGTTTGTTTTGACAAAGAATGCTTTCTGATTATGGCAGTTATAGACACACACAAAGGCACACACACCTAACACTGTAAAGATAATATATTTTTATAAGGACTTGAAAATCAATTTTATGGATTTCTTTAGTCTTTAAAATCTCATTTTCAAATGTGTGACAATAGAGTATACAATAATACTGAACGGAATATAACTTTTAAATACTTGGTCCTCTCACTTTACCTACTTTTATTTTCATTTAAGTATATTTTGCTTCAATAAGGAAGAATTACAAGTTCTTTTGACCTGTTGAAATGCAAGAGAATGAGAATAGGAATGCATTTCAGGACTTCTATCTAAAAATTTATTAAGTGAAAAAGTACTCCAAATTATATTCTTATCAAGCAGATAATCTTAGAAGAACAGTGAAATATAAGCTTTACAAAAAGCACCCTATTTTGGTGAGAGATACAGGAAGCAAACTCCATTTTGTGGCAAAGATTAAAAAAAAGAAAAAAGCCAGGTTTAGGGAATTAGAATTTAGTCAAGGAAGTATTTGTGAATCAAAGCCTAGTTTTGGAAATCCATCTCTTGCCAAGTGAAAAGGTGCTAAGCTGCTCAACTAGAAGCAGTTTGCAGCAGAGGCTTGTCTGTCAGTGTTTGGGAAGTGCTAATAAGCCAATAAACCAAGAGTTCCAGCTCAGGGTATTTGGTGTATCCAGAGTGCCGGTGGGTTGTCTCACCTTCAGGAAAGATCCAAGTCAGTCGACAAAAGTTACTGAGGACCTCCTTTCAATATATGTGTGTTTTTTACATGGTGCTTCTCTCAGAGGAAAATTTATTTAAAAATAGCTGATAGGGATATGTCTCCTCTTACATTATATACTCTTTGCTTCCTAGCCAGGGAAACTAACAAACAAAAATAGCTCAATGGGAAAACTGCAATAAATATAAAAGAAATACAGATGGCATACACTAGTAAGAGAAGGAGGATGAGGCAGGGGCTTCAGTGAAAGATGGCTGCCCCAGGGCTGTAAAGGATAGTGGCGGCATTGCTCGCAGCTTCGTTGGCAGGCTTTATTCTGTGTGCCTTATAACGGCTTATTTTCATCACTCAGTCTTATAGGAAACCTATGATGGGGAAATACTTGTCCTGTTGGATGAGGACCCTGAAGTCCAGTTGAGTGAAGTAACTTGCTGGGCATTATATCTTTAAGAGACTCATTCTCACGGCTGACTTACTCCAGGGCCTGAACTCTTTACTAGATGGCAGGAAGCAAAGTTAATATTATGCAAAATAAAAAACGTATGCCACATGATAGGGATACATTCCATGTTTTCACAGCTCAACTATGAGATTAAAATTACATATAAAGTATAAGAAATGGCAGATAAAAAAGACTCTTCATCTAATGAAAACTTAAAAAATTAAAGCAATAGAGTGATATGGATGATTTTTCTTTTTATTTGAAATAGTATTGATGTGGAAAACTTTAGAAGCTAAGGCGTATTATGAAACTATTTAAATCACATCAGTAACAAATGTCACCTCAAGATTTTAGAATATGGCCATCATTAGATTGTTGTTGTTCTGTTGCTACGTCATGTCTGCCTCTTTGTGACCCCATGGACTGTAGCCTACAAGACTCCTCTGTCCTTCACTACCTCGCAGAGTTTGCTCAAATTTATGTCCATTGAGTCTGTGACGCTATCTAAGCATCTTATCCTCTGCTGACCCCTTTTTCTCCTGCCCTCAATATTGCCCTGTATCGATGGCTAACAAACACATGAAAAGATGCTCAACATCACTCATTATCAGAGAAATGCAAATCAAAACCACAATGAGGTACCATTACACGCCAGTCAGGATGGCTGCTATCCAAAAGTCTACAAGTAATAAATGCTGGAGAGGGTGTGGAGAAAAGGGAACCCTCTTACACTGTTGGTGGGAATGCAAATTAATACAGCCACTATGGAAAACAGTGTGGAGATTTCTTAAAAAGCTGGAAATAGAACTGCCATATGACCCAGCAATCCCACTTCTGGGCATACACACCAAAGAAACCAGATCTGAAAGAGACACGTGCACCCCAATGTTCATCGCAGCACTGTTTGTAATAGCCAGGACTTGGAAGCAACCCAGATGCCCATCAGCAGACGAATGGATGAGGAAGCTGTGGTACATACACACCATGGAATATTACTCAGCCATTAAAAAGAATTCATTTGAATCAGTTCTAATGAGATGGATGAAACTGGAGCCGATTATACAGAGTAAAGTAAGCCAGAAAGATAAAGACCATTACAGTATACTAACACATATATATGGACTTTAGAAAGATGGTAACGATAACCCTATATGCAAAACAGAAAAAGAGACTCAGATGTATAGAACAGACTTGTGGACTCTGGGAGAAGGCGAGGGTGGGATGTTTCAAGAAAACAGCATTGAAACATGTATATTATCTAGGGTGAAACAGATCACCAGCCCAGGTTGGGTGCATGAGACAAGTGCTCGGGCCTGGTGCACTGGGAAGACCCAGAGGGATCGGGTGGAGAGGGAGGTGGGAGGAGGGACCGGAATGGGGAACACATGTAAATCCATGGCTAATTCATTTC
Source organism: Odocoileus virginianus (assembly GCF_023699985.2). Lineage (NCBI taxonomy): Eukaryota > Metazoa > Chordata > Mammalia > Artiodactyla > Cervidae > Odocoileus > Odocoileus virginianus. The sequence goes on along the minus strand of NC_069674.1, from coordinate 85,807,004 downwards.
AATGTATGACAAAAACTACTGTAATGATGTAAAGTAATTAGCCTGCAACTAATAAAAATAAAGGGGAAAAAAAATTAAAAATAAAATAAATATATAAATATTGCCCTGTATCAGGGTCTTTTCCAGTGAGTCATCTCTTTGTATCAGGTGGCCAAAGTACTGGAGCTTCACCTTCAGCAACAGTCCTTCAATTCAGTTCAGTTCAGTCACTCAGTCGTGTCCGACTCTTTGTGACCCCATGAATCGCAGCACGCCAGGCCTCCCTGTCTATCACCAACTCCCGGAGTTTACTCAAACTCATGTCCATCGAGTCGGTGATGCCATCCAGCCATCTCATCCTCTGTCTTCCCCTTTTCCTCCTGCCCCCAATCCCTCCCAGCATCAGGGTCTTTCCCAATGAGTCAGCTCTTCACATGAGGTGGCCAAAGTACTGGGGTTTCAGCTTCAGCATCAGTCCTTCCAATGAACACCCAGGACTGATCTCCTTTAGGTGAATTGGTTGGCTCTCCTTGCAGTCCAAGGGACTCTCAAGAGTCTTCTCCAGCACCACAGTTCAAAAGCATCAATTCTTCTGCACTCAGCTTTCTTCACAGTCCAACTCTTACATCCATACATGACCACTGGAAAAACCATAGCCTTGACTAGAGGAAACTTTGTTGGCAAAGTAACGTCTCTGCTTTTTAATATGCTATCTAGGTTGGTCATAACTTTCTTTCCAAGGAGTAAGCATCTTTTAATTTCATGGCTGCAGTCACCATCTGCAGTGATTTTGGAGCCCAGAAAAATAAAGTCTGACACTGTTTCCACTGTTTCCCCATCTATTTCCCATAAAGTGATGGGACCAGATGCCATGATCTTAGTTTTCTGAATTTTGAGCTTTAAGCCAACTTTTTCACTCTCCTCTTTCACTTTCATCAAGAGGCTTTTTAGTTCCTCTTCACTTTCTGCCATAAGGGTGGTGTCATCTGCATATATGAGGTTATTGATATTTCTCCCGGCAATCTTAATTCCAGTTTGTGCTTCTTCCAGCAACAGTCCTTACCTAGTTCCAAGTATGACTTAGCTTAAGAAGCAAATTGTAAAATTTGTGAATCAATAATATGTATCTACTGCTATATCTATTTGAAAGCATTTATTAGGTTTAACTGTCAACTAAATAGGTGCTTCCCAGGTGGTACAGTGGTAAAGAATCTGCTTGCCAATGCAGGAGACTCAGGGGACATTGGTTTGATCCCTGGGTCAGAAAGATCCCTTGGAGCAGAAAATGGCAAGCCACTCTAGTATTCTTGCTGGGAAATCTCATGGACAGAGGAGCCTGGCAGGCTACAGTCCATGGGGTCTCAAAGAGTAGGACATGACTGAGCATGCATGCCTCCTTGCATCAACTAAATAAGGAAAGTATCACCATAATTTGAAAGACATGCAAAATAATAATACCTGATTTTATACAAAGATTTTTCAATAAGAATTGATATTTCATGCAGTGATATCACAATAGGAGAGTAGAGCAGGAGGAAATATAAGCATATCAAACTTAACTTGAAGAAAAAGTATGTGATAAGTATAATATACTACTAGTTTTCTAGATTTAATTAAAAAAAACTACAAGAAAAAAAGGGCAGAATTCCTGAAACTAATGATTGCTACCTGGAGTCCATCTCTGGACCCCTAAGGATCCACCAACTTAAGATTTGTGTGTTCTTATTAACACTTAGAAGTCCTCACATTGATTATGTTACTCCAGTCAGAGCTATAAAGGACTTAACCAGTTGAGCTTTTTAGCTCTTTATTACATTGACAGACCATGACACCCTCCCTCATATATGATAGATGATCTGATTGGCTGTTACATGTGTCTTTATTTATAAAAGCTATGAAACTGTATCAATTCTTACTCTACAAAATCTGTCTGCCAGGCAAATGTATACACAGAAGAACAGGTGATACTAAAGGGCGTATTGAAAAGGCTGGGGAATCACTCTTCTGTACACTTAGACTTTAGATGAGAAAAAACATATCTCTGTAGAACTGAGGCTCCTGCTTTTGCTGCTTCAAAATCCAGATATTTAGCATTTGGTTTATCAGTTAATAATGACTAACTCTGTGGTAGATGCTGTGTCTTAGCGTTAAGCTAAGCATACTTTAATATTCCACACTTTTTCTTGAATATTGTATAAGCCAGTTGTGATGAGATTTTTAAGTGACAGTGTTAAAAAAAACTCACTTCAGACTAAGACCACACATGAGAAATTTCAGCTCAAATGAAATTAGAAGGCCAGAGGGAAGAAATTAGAAGTAAATTAATGATGTTTTAAAACAGAGATTCCATAACTAGAATGCTGCTAAGATATTAAAATACTTAGGCATTTTAAAAAGTTATTTGCCTTTATTTTTTAAATGTATTGAAATGAAAACTTGGAAAATATTTGAACTAAGGAGAGCTGTCATATTTCCTAATTTGTTAAATAAATTTAATTTCATTGCATTTGTGTAAAGATGAAGCAAAGGTATATACAATTACATTACATGATGTCCCTTTTGTAATATTCACAGAATAAACTCTAAAATTCAAGATGGGAGGATTTGTTGTAGCTGAGGAATTTTTTAAAAAAGGAAAAAAAGAAATAACTTTTGTGTTTGTTTTATCACATAATGGAAAATATGTCTTCTTCTCCACCCTCCATATTTTTGTGTTGGCCCAAAATGGATTGTGTAAACTACTTAAGACTTGATTGTTTAAGCTACCTAAAGTATCTTTTATATGTGTTTAAGGAATAAATTGTAAGTAAAGAAATGATCTTGGAGGTATCACAGTATTTTTCATCCTTTCCCCACTGAGTTAAATAGTTTAGTCTGTAATGAGTAAACCAGTTATATGGACAGTCTAGTAATAATATCGACTTTTGTTTTTGTATATGGAAAAACATTATTACAGTGGATACAAACATTTCTTAGAAGAAATCAAGAAACATATAACAAATGAAGAAGAAAGGCTTTTTTTTTTTAATTTTTGAAGATCATCCTTTTGAATTTATACTTAATGGGGACATAGAGGACAATTAATGTTAATGTTTTTATCTAAACTTCTTGCTTATTCTCTCCTCATTTTATAGAGTAATCTTATTTGAACCCCTTTATATTTTATTCTAATTCTGTTTTTCATGTCCTTCTACCTTGTCTCTTCATTCTGTGACCCCTGTGCCTTTCTTTTCTCCTTACTTTGTCGTTTCCCATCCTTCTCTTTGTTTTCTCAACTCTTTCCTCTTATTTAACAGATGAGAAAACTGATGCTTAGAGGCATTAAGTAGCTTGACAAAGTTTACACAGCTGCTAATTGGTCCAAGATGGGGCAAGAACTCTGATCTCTTGTCTCCTGGTACTGCTCTTCCTGACTCTCTAATAGAGTTAATTTCTTAGATCACAAGATGATGCTGATAGATTGCTTAATGTGTATGAGTTTTCCTGTCCACACTAGAATTCCACAGAGCTAATTTCAGCCAGTTCACATGAGCATAGTTGTACCAGTTGTTAAAATATTGAAATATTTTCACACTGGCTAATCAGTAGCTGCTGCTAGTAGACTTTTGTCTTACTTCCATTTGCTTCAGCAGCCCTAGCATATCCTTTAGGAACCATTCCCCGGTCTGTGAGACCCTCATATTTTGGCCCAGTAGCAGTCAAAGTGAGGCATTAAGCTGCTGACAGTTAAATAAAATGATTAGTAAGGCACTTCAGGTACACAGAGCTACACTCACTAATATATTTGTCATTTCGGTTTGTTTCATTCTTACAATGATGAGAGGAAAAATTGAATCTGCTTAGAAACTGTTTTGCTTGTTTTGATTCCTCTTCCTCCTTCTCCTTTTTTTTTGAGAAATGTGAAAGCAGTGTCCACAGATTTATCATGCTAGATATTTCTAGCAGCTATATCTACTTAGTTTTGCAATTGTGTTCCCTTCAAAGATCATTTAAATATTTTGATTCTGAAGTAACTTAAAGTTATATATATATGTAAATGTATATGATTCTCAGTATCTAATATTGAGATATTGTTGTGTCTTTAATGTGTTATTAAATGTGGATTCTTTTTGCTTTGTTTTTATTTAGTTTGTTAGCATGGGGAATTATATTGATTGGTTAACAAATATTAAACCATCCTTGCACTTTAGTATAAACCTGACTTAGCCAGTATTCTTGCCTGGAGAATCCTGTGGACGGAGGAGCCTGGTGGGCTGCTATCCATAGGGTTGCACAGAGTCGGACATGACTGAAGCGACTTAGCATGCATGTATGCATAGTCATGATATATTATTCTTTTTATATATTGTTTAATTCAATTTGTAAAATATTATTTAGAATATTTTCCCTTAAACTCATAAGGGATATTAATGTATACTTTTCTTGTAGCATCCTTACTAAGCTTTAGTATCAAAGGAATGTTGGCTTCATAAAAGGAGTTGGAAAGTATTATCGCCTCTTCAATTTTCTGGAGGAGTTGTATAGAATTGGTATTACATTTTCTTTAAATGATTGACAGAATTCACAAGTGAAGCCCTTTAAGCCTGGAGTTTTCTTTCTGGTAATGTTTTAAACTAAATATTCAATTTCTGTAATAGACATAGGTTACTCATTTCTTTTTGAGTGACTTTTGTTAGTGTTTCAAAGAATCTGTCCTTTTTTTAAGTTGTCCAATTTATTTGAAAAAGGTTGTTCAAAGTATTGCCTTACCATCTTTGTAATAGTTACAGAATCTATAGTGATGTCACTCTTGTGTCTTCTCTTTTTCCAAATTTAAACAAGTTGTTTCAATATTTTCTTGTTAGTATTGTTTCCAGTGAGCTATCTGCTTTCATTCTTATCCTAGTTACTCTGTATGTTGCGTATCTTTTCCTCTGGACTTAGAAAATATTTTCTCTTTAAAATTGATTTTGAGTAGTTTGAATATGATGTATTAAAGTTTAATTTTCCTTGTGCTTCTTGTACTTGAAGCTCACTCAGCCTGGCTCTGTGGGCTTACCGAGTTTATCCAATTTGGATCATTTCCTTCACATATTTTTCTGTTCCTTTCCCATTTCTTTGGGGATTCCAATTACATATATATCAGACTGCTTAAAGATGTCCCATAGATAATTGATACTTAATTATTATTTTATTTCTTTTCTGTCTGTGTTTTCTTTTGGATAATTTCAATTGCTGTACCTTTACATTTATGAAGCTTTTCTTTTGTACTTTTTGCCATTTATTCCATCCAGTGTATTTTTCATCTTATACATTGTAATTTTCACTTTCAGGTTCAGTTTTTCTCTTTATTTTATCTTCCATATTTCCACTTAATTTTTTAAACATGTACATTAGTTTTAGTGACTGTCTAAATCACTCGTCTTTCTTTTTTAACATCTGGTTTAATGCTTGGGTTAGTTTCAACTGATTAGGTTTTATCCTCATTATGGATCAAAGTTTTCTCCCTTTTTTTTTTTGAATGCCTGAAATTTTTTTTATTGGAAGACAGTCATTGTGAATTTTAACTTGTTGGATTTTGAATATTTTTGTATTCCTTTAAGTCTTGCTTTGTGCTAGGATACAGTAAACTGTTACACATAAATATTTTATACTTTCAAATATTAATTACATTTAAGGACTTTTTGGTAGAAATAGATCAGTATTTAGTTTTGGACTAATTATTTCCCAATACTGGGGCTTCCCAGGTGACCCAGTGGTAGAGAACCCACCTGCCAATGCAGGAGACACAAGAGACATGAGTTCGATCCCTGGGTTGGGAAGATCCCTGGAGAAGGAAATGGTGAGTCTCTTCTGTATTCTTACCTAGAAAATTCTATGGACAGAGGACCGTGGCGGGCTATGGTCCATGGGGTCACAAAAGAGTCAGATATGACTTAGCAGAATGCGTGCACTGATACAACACCATTTTGGGTACTCTTCCCAATGCTTTTTATATTATGAGGTTGTTTGGCCTGGATGATGGAAGCAGGTACTATTCCTAGCCTGTGTGTGCTAGTCAGTCTTTTCTCTAGGTTTTTCAGGTGTTCTTTCCCCACTCAAGTGATTTCTCCATGCATGTGTAATAGTTGGTAAATGATTAATGGGAACTCTTTGTTGATTTTTAGAGTTCCATCTCTGTGCAGCTCTCCTCCTCCCTCCAGTACTCTGAATGAATGAATTCAGTACTCATGAAAAATCTGGCTGCCTTATTCTCTGTGGCATCTCCAGTCTGTCTTCTCATGTCTGGTAGTCTATCAGGCTCCCCTGGGGCTTTCCCTCTCTGTTCTGTGGCCTAGAAACTCTCTGAAGGCAACAAACGTGGACAAATTGTAGGGCTCACCTCATTTGTTTTTCATCTCTTAGGATTAGTAGTCTTTGTTGCCTTGAGCTCAGGATCTTGAAAGCCATTTTTCAGGTTTTGGTTTTGCTTCAGAGTTTAGTTGTTTTAGGCAGAAGGGTAAATTGAGTTCTGTTACTTCATCCAAGTTGAAAGCAAAAGTTCCTTGATACTTGGTTGCAGAGTGAAGTGGGAAAATTTTGAGACTGGATACCAAAGTTTCAGCTTCAGAAAGCAAAACTAAGGAGAATAAATCCTAGTAGTTTGGCTGCTGAATTGTCTCTGTACTTATTTTTTTCAGAAAACAAAAAGCTATTCATTAAAACTATAAAAACATATAAACCAAAAACTATATCCACACAAACATCTAAATTTTTCTTCAATAAATTAATGAAATAAAATTATTGTGGGCAATCTAAAAAATGATGTAGGTGGTTCACAAAGTTATATCCATAGATGAGTCCTTATCTTTTAAGATTTTTAGGATGTTTGTACCAGAACACAGAAGAATAAGAAAAAAAAAGAGTTTTTCATAAAACTGAATTTATTAAATTAAAAACCCTACTTTTGACTAGTCTTTTCTACCTTTTTAATGATAAAGCTCCATGCTTTATTGACTTTGTTAAGATAGCAGATGGATGGTGAGGTGTTATGTTTTATTTTTAAAGTAAACACTTGGCGAAAGTATAAGTGGGTCATCCTATGTTCACTCCCCATAAAATTTTCATTTTACTGCTCTGGGTACTCCAGAAACACCTCTCTGGCTATGTTCAAATACTTTAGTTCTACTCATTTTTATATGAATAGTGATTACCATAAAACATTACTCAGGAAAGCTGGTTAAGTTTCTCTTTTGGAGCATCATTTTACTTGAAGATAGTATGCTTTGCTATTACAGCTCATAGAATCTTTATGGACAAGGGGACGTATTTGAATGGTCAACCTGGGTAATCTTTGTAGCTCCTTTTTATTCTTTATTCCATAATGACTAAGCAACTCAATTTTTACCTCAGTACTTATAAGCAGTATTTAGAGACTGGTGATTGATTTTTATTGTTTCCCAATATTGTTTATCTTTACTGTATGACAAGAAACCGGGAGCTGACTTGGTCTCTTCCCTGTCTGTCGTGAACACATGACCAGTATGTTAGAAAAATAGGCTGTGTGTAGCATGAGCCTGAGTTTGAAGTCCTGAGAACCAGGATGTCTGAAGGCAGCAAATGGATGCACCAGGTGAAGCTTAAAAGAACAAATTCACCTGTTCTCTGCCTTTTTGCTCTAGTTAAGCTCTAAACAGATTGGATTATGTCCACTAGTACTTTATTCAATCTACTGATTCAAATGCTAATTTCTTCCTGAAATATCCTCATAGACACACCCAGAAATAATGTTTTACCAGTTATCTGGACATCCCTTTAGCCCAGGGGAGTTGACACATAAAATTAACCATCACAGCCAGGGAGAAAAATGTCTTTTCAATGACAACATTAATAATAATATTTCAATGATGATATAATAAAATAACTTTGCGACATGTTCATCATTATTCTTACTTTAAAAATAAAGAAATTAAGTATTAAGGAAAGTAAATAACTGCCCAAGGTGCCATAGCTAAGGTAAAGCTCTAGATAAGACTCTAGCTCTGTGTCAGGGAAACACCTGGTGCCCCACTACCTCCAGGAGAGGAGACGAGCTTCAGTGTTTCCCAAATTGTGGCAATATGTCTCTCTCCAGACACTGTTCAGAATCTCCAAAGGGGAGCAAATGACTATTCTACACACTATTTATTGCTCCTATTATTACACAGAGTTTTTTATTTAAAGAGGAGAATGTTGCTAACGATAAATTATACTCTGGTGTTGAAATAAGCCTATTAGAACTTTGAAAAGTCTTGAAAAGCAAAGGACACAGATATTCCAGAAGAAGCATGACCATGACCTGTTTTATTTATTTTTAAATAAATCTTTTCTTTTGCTAAGATCTCCTAAAATTTAGAGGGTGGTGGGAGGGGGGATCGGGATGGGGAATACATGTAAATCCATGGCTGATGCATGTCAATGTATGGCAAAAACCACTACAATATTGTAAAGTAATTAGCCTCCAACTAATAAAAATTAATGGAAGAAAAAAAAAGATGAAGAAAAAAATTATTTCCATTTTTATAAAAGCTCTCTGGTGTCTTTGTGAAAATAGCTGCAAGGACATGTCACTGAGTAGGTTCGGTAGAAACTAGAAGCATTCACCTTTACTGTGAAAAGCTCCTGCAGCCTGCTTCCTGTGCTCGGGGAAGGGTGCAGCTCTCACTGGTGGCTGTCCATGAACCTCTGAGGCCTGCACCTGCAGATTCCAGCCACAGGCACAGCCAGGCACTGTGAGTGGAAAGGAAGAGCTCTGCTGTTTTCCAGAAATGTTTAGAACAGAGAAGCGGACTTCAATGAGATAAACAAAACTCATAAACCACTGAGATTAGATAAATTGCTGGAGTTGTTTAGAAGGCCAGGCAGGAACAAACATTCTCTTCCTAAATGTAGTTTCCCGCACTTGGGACAAGCATAGTATCTAATTACGCAGGATGATTTGTTTATCTTTCTAGACTGTTGACATGAAGTCTGAATACAGGCCCAGGAATAGGTGTACTTTCTGCAGTTATTTTGTTTGCAGAAATCACTGACTTGTCTCGTGTTACTTTTTGTGATTGCCAGAGCTAACAGTATCGAAGTTTAGTGTGCTCACATCATCTGTAATAGTGGAATCTTAGTAAATCACTCTGGATTTGAAGTTTAGGTCATGGCATAATAATCCACAATAAACAGAGTTCCTGCTTCATTTATGGTTTTGTCTACAGCCTTGTATCCGTGATACTTCAGTTTCTTATCGATATAGATTTTTCATTCTAATAACTTGTAAATTTTTTTGCCGCAGAATGAGTAAACTCTTTGGAGTACTCATTCATTTATTTGTTTATTCTTTGCCTCCACAAATTTTTATATCTAATCTCTCTCAGACATTTTGATGGATAACAGGGACTCAGAGGTGAAAAAGAAAGAGTCCTGCTCTTATAGAGCTCATGTTTTAATTTAGGGGTAGAGTGTGGGGAATAAAATGATTGAAGAAAATACCAGGTAGGAATGTTGCTCAGGAGAAATTAAAGTGAAGAAGTCAAGTTGTACCTGAAAGCCTGCTTTCAATCAAGGATGGCTTCTCCAAGGAGGTGGCATTTAAATTGATATCTGAATAAGAAAAAGGCTGATGTGCAAAGATCTGATGAAGGAGCATTCTAGGCAGATGTAACAGAGAATGTAAAGGTACGGTTATATTGTGGACATGGTGAGATACACACCATGTCACCTTGATTTCTTGCCTTGATTTGCTTTCACTTTAAGGTTCAAATGTTCCTTTTGTACTGTGTCCCATCCCTCTCCCTTTAAATTTGTGTATTCTTAGTAAAAACTATATTATTAGAGGACTATAAAAATACTGCTTAGCTGATTGATTCTGTAGTGTTTTCAAGAAAATATTCCACATTTAGAATAATTTTACAAAATAATTTAAAAGTGACTACATAAGAAACAAGTAAATTTCAAAACAATTTCCCCCAAATCTTGATCTTCAAACTTGCAGTAAAATTGGTAAATGTGATGTCTCTTAAAAACACAAAGAAACACACACACAAAAAAAAATACAGTGCTTTTTCTGTCTGGAAAGATACAGGAACTTTTCCCCAAGTGAGATAACTTGGAAGCTCAGAGACAGATTCACACATTCATAACATGAAACTTCCAGGGCATAATTTCCTAAATTATTTCTTTCACTGCCCTCCTGGTAGCTCAGTGTCACGGATGAGTGAGTTTACCTCACAAGTAAGCAGTTAGCTCCCCAAGAACAGACTCTTAACCTTAGCTCGCCACGTGATTAGACTCAAAGTGAATGCAAAAGATTAATGAGGGCCCTGAGTGAAAACAGTCTCTTGTAAGGACGGCACTAAATCTTAAAAGTCTGGTTGTTATTGTTTGTGAAGGCTGAGCCCTGGACCGACCCCAGAAGGGATCCTTGTGGTGGAGACTCCTGGTTTGGGTATATCTTTAATGCCTTAACCCTGTTTTCCTGTGGCTAGCATAATGTAATTTTCTTCTTTGTAATCTATTTTTAGGATTCTATATTCTTGTGTTTTCTCACTGTGTCTAAATGTAGATCTTATCATTCTACTCTTACTCCACTTATTTCCCCAAATGATAGAAAGAGGACACATTCTCACATCTGGAAATGCATGCTTTAGTTCTGGTTGATTCTCCTTCCAAGTACACTAAAGACGTTTTCTTCCCTAGTGTATGTCTTCTAATGGACAATAAGTGGTAAGGAAAGAGTCTGCAAACTCTTCCCATTCTCCTTAGTTTCCCCCTATCTTGTTGCTTTTTTCAATCCTATGATATTTTAGTAAAGAAAATGTGGAGAGTAATTGTTGGGGAGAAAGGATCATAAGGAGAAGACATTGGCAATCAACAATCAACCAGGTAATCACAACAGGAGATTTAATATTGGCAGGTAAGAGAGCCTGGTTGGAGAATGCATATGCAAAGTGTAAATAGACTATAAACCAATATTCATACACATGAGGAAAATCTGAAGCTACTCCATTTCACGCAGTTTCCATCCATTGACTACTAGTGGTGGTCTCCAAAGAGCATTCTAATAGGCAAGAGTGAGGCACTGATTTTGCAAAACAAAATCTTCAAAGCGGAGGGAAACCAAGCCTGTGGGGAAGGAAAGCAGAAGTCTGGCAAGAGGTCATGGGAAAGGAAGGAATCACCGTGGGGTTTGGAAGAAGTAGCAGCAGGCCACAACCCAACCTGTCATTAGCACATACACACACACACAAATAACCCCAAACTGCCACTAACCTTGGAATGGACTGAGTTGAAGGTTGTTTTTCCCCCTCTCTAGACTCATTTCCTATTGGAGTTTATGTTAATAATTTCACTGCTTCTCTACAGTCCTGAGTTTGAGGAGGGAGAGGCTAGGTTTTAAAACTTCCAATCCAATGTTGCTGTATATGCCCCGAAGTGTAATTGGAAAGAAAGATCTCTACTGAGCTAAAAGCTACGATTACATCCGTTTTCTAACAAAGTTACTGTATAGCAGACTGCTCTTAGGTAATTGAGACACATTATATCTAACATTATAACAAGTTTAAAATAGTGAATTTTATTAATACTTGTTTTTTACAATCCAGTTACCCAGAACACTACAGTTTAGTCAGAAATGGTAACTTTTTATTTAAAAAAAAGTGTTGATTATTTTTATGAATGTTTAAAATTTAACACCTTTGTAGGGTTTTGCTGAGTGAAAATTTCAACAAATAGTTTTTTTCAATTTCTTTTTTAGGTATTTGTGTTGTGATTAGTTGCTCAGTCATGTTCAACTCTGTACAACCTCATGGACTATAGCCCGCCAGGCTCCTCTGTCCATGGGGATTCTCCAGGCAAGAATACTGGAGTGGGTTCCCATGCCTTCTTCCAGGGGGTCTTCCCAACCCAGGAATCGAACCACGTCTCCCAAATTGCAGGCAGATTCTTTACCCCTGAGCCACAGGGAAGCCCTTTTGGGTATTTTCTGTGTTCATTTGAAATATTTTATTCTATGTATTTCTTTCTATATGTTTATATAGTTCTCTGTATATTCTATATATTTTTATGTACTCATATATATATATATAAATATCTATGTATGTATTTATATTTAGAGTTTTAGAAAATCAATAATCCTAATTTATTTCATTTCTGACAGTACTGAGAGAGTTTACTTTCTAGGTCTAGATGTCCCATTAGGAGAGGGCTTTATTCATGAAATGTTACCAGATGCTTAAAGCAGCTGCTTAACAGAACAGACTTCATCGACCACTGTCTTCCTTCTCATGTTACTGGGACACTGTGCTGGGATACTTTCCTTCAAGGTAGTAATTAAATTTCACATGTGAAATTTTTTTTTTTTATATTTTGGAGAAGTAGAGCCATCCTCCATTTTGTCTTTGATTTCTCAAGTTATATTTTATAAGGCAAACAAGTAATAATATTTTTCTTTAAATATTTTCTTTTTTCTCATTTATAGATGTATTTATTTTTATTAAAGTTTTCATTTTATTTATTTTATTTACAATATTAGTTTAAGGTGTACAGCATAGTGGTTCAGTATTTTTATAGACTATACTCCCTTAATCAGAGAAGGCAATGGCACCCCACTCCAGTACTCTTGCCTGGAAAATCCCATGGATGGAGGAGCCTGGTAGGCTGCAGTCCATGGGGTCGCTAAGAGTTGGACCTGACTGAGCGACTTCACTTTCACTTTTCACTTTCATGCATTGGAGAAGGAAATGGCAACCCACTCCAGTGTTCTTGCCTGGAGAATCCCAGGGACGGGGGAGCCTGGTGGGCTGCCGTCTACGGGGTCGCACAGAGTCGGACACAACTGAAGTGACTTAGCAGCAGCATAGTCCCTTAAAAGTTATTAAAAAATAATGGCTATAATTTCCTGTGCTGTACAATATATCCTTATACTTATATATTTTATACATAATAGTTTATATCTCTTAATCTTATCTTGCTCCTCCCTCTCCCCCTCCCCACTAATAACTTGTTTGTTTTCTATATCTGTGAGTCTGTTTATGTTTTCCTCAATAGTTGGAAAACAAAATAAGTAGGGAAAATGTCAAGTTTGCTATAAATTCTAGAAGTTTTGGTTTTTTATGCTTATTGATAAATAGTGTTTATATGGTGGTTTAATTTTTCAGAATTCTTTTTCTTATTCCTTTATAATGACAACATCCCTCAGAAGAGGAAGACATTTAGCATTATTTCTGTTTTGCCTTTACAGATGTTATATGATTTGTATGACTTTTATAGAAAGATCATCAAAAAATTAAATTTCTAATTTCCCTCCCATTAGCCATTAATAGTTGAATGAAACAATAGCAATGATAGTAAACTATGATGTGACTTTCCAATTAAGACTGTTTTATTCTTCATTCAGATTGCTCATATGTTTTGTGACAAAGTTATTTGTCGTTTACTTAGAAAGGCTTATGAAAATATTATTATTAATTTTAATTTCTAAGGATAGCAAACCCACTCTTTTCTTGTCATATATAGCTTTCAGAAAGTTGAACCTTTTTGCTTTAAATACAATTAATTGAGCAGGAATTTGTAGGCAGCCTGCAGGATTGTGTCCAGATAGATTTAAAAATTTTAGAAACAGGCAAAATAAAAATTATTATTTTAAAAATTATTTTTGCAGAAAATTTTGCTCAAGCACATACAGAATTGGTTGTAAAATGATAATTTGCATCTGAGACATATCACAAGAACTCTATTTTGAAATCGGATAGGAGCTAAGATTACCCAGCAAGTACTCATCTCATCACAAAAGAGAAAAATGCTGAGTTGAAGGTGGCAGTCCCATTTACAGCTGAGTGGGCAGGTGACACGTGTTAGAGCTTTCTGATTTCCCTCTGCTAAAGCTTTATCAACTAAATTGGATTTTAAGTTTTGAAAATATCAAAGTAGATAACCTCTTTGGCCTATTTTAACATCTAAGTAAGTCCTACACATGGCTCAAGAAGAGGCTCTTCCTTTTCCAGTTAATATTAAAATATCAGTGCTTTGGCAGGAAGAATAAAGTGCTATGTGGGTTGTCATTCTGAAGAGTTAACATTTGAATACTCATTATGCATTGTATTTATAGAAAACAAGGAGAGGAAGTTTCTTTCTGGCAAGCTCCATCCAAGGTTTGGGCTCTTTCAAGAATCCAACTGCAAGTATCTTTAACACCATCCTTGTGATCTATGTGTATAGGTTGAATCATCATATGTCTTGTGATGGTCCTTTTTATACATTAGGAATCATATCCATTGAAATGAAATGATGTTAACTTGCCTTCTACAAGCCTGTAGATGTTTTTCAGTTTTGGGAAGAGATAGCAGAAGAGACTCTTCCTTACTTCGGACATGACTGCACAGTTGCCGCCTCTCAGTGGGAAGCAGACCCTGTATTGCTGCATGGTGATATGTGGATACAGAGGCTTCCCAGGTGGCTCAGGGGGTAAAGAATCCACCTGCAGTGCACGAGACATGGGTTCAACCCCTGGGCTCAGAAGATCCCCTTGAGGAGGGCATGGCAACCCACTACAGTGTTTTTGCCTGCAGAATCCTATGAACAGAAGAGCACGGTCCATAGGGTCGCAAAGAGTAGGACACAGCTGAAGCAGAGAAGGTGGGAGGAGAAGGGGATGACAGAGGATGAGATGGTTGAATGGCATCACCAACTCAATGGACATGAGTTTGAATAAATTTTGGGAGTTGGTGATGGACAGGGAGGCCTGGCATGCTGCAGTCCATGGGATCACAAAGAGTCGGACATGACTGAGCAACTGAACTGAACTGAACTGAAGCAACTTAGCATGCACACATGTGGATATACAACTGCCAACATGCAGACTCAGTTTTTGCATTTTATTTTTGGTATTAAATCGTGAAATATTTTCCCTGAATAAGTCAGGCATAATTAAGAACCTTATGTGACTATATCAGGTAGGGTGAGTCCAGGGAATTGATTGGCATATACATCAAGAGTTTTAGAAAAGAATTGTCAGTGGTTTATATTTATTATCTTTTGTTCACGGGAACATCTGAAGGCAGCTGGTGTGACAAAGGCATTTGTCATTCTTTCTAAGTGCCAGTTTGCCAAGTGGGTTACCATATCAGGGGCAGCATTTACACAAATTCTAATACAGTTTTTATAATCTTAGTGAGAAGCATAGAATCTGAATATTTTACTAAAGCACAATGACAGTGGTACTTAATATCAAGCAACAGCTTTTATCCAAGGATATCTATATAATTTACAATTGAATTGGCCCAAATTATTTATAAACATTAAGGGTATTGGGTTACCGTATTTAGACCATAATTTATTTGACATCTGAACACCCTGAAAGGAAATGTGAATTTTTCATTCTGTATCTTCAAAGAGTATAAAATGCCTACCTCAGGCCTATAATAGCCAAACAGTTTAGTCACACTCATATACACAATCTTGGAATTACTTTTATTTACCACTCTCATCTTTATTTCAAGTCTAGTTGTATACTTTATGAATCCGCAAATGATTGCCTTTATTGAAAGGCTTGTGTTACTCAAGATGACTTGTAAAGTTTACTCAATCTTCCCTAGCAAGGGAAACAGGAAATTCCAGAGAACACTAGACTCAGCAAACCTATAAAATCTGAGAAAGCAGACCATTATTTCTGGAGACATTTCACATAACACTTTGGGAAGCAATGACTAATTAGTTTTTGGTCTTAACAATAGCACTTTCAGGGACTTTTCCCCCCTTTTATAGCTTTCATATTAGAAAAAGAAGGAAAGTAGCTCTGGATGATGAAATATTGGCAACGTCTGCACTTGCTTCTCTGTAGGAGCCCAGCTCTTTGATCCTTAGTACAATTACCTTCGTTGCCTGGCTGGAATTAGCTGGCTGGAGAGTAACAACCAATTGTTGCAGGCACCACGATATCCTAATATGCTTTTCCTTTAGTCACTGATTATTTCAAATTGAAGGCTCTGTTCTATTTGTAAATTTCTGTTGTAGTGGGTCAAACCTTTAAGGCAATATAGGTCGTTTTCTTGCCTAGAGTCTCATCTTTTCCAAGACACCTTGGAAAAGGTACCTGCCCACAACTACCAGTGAGTACTCAGTCAGCAGGGGTAGGATTTATTTTGAGTTCTCTCAATGTAAATATTTGCATGCTAAATCTACCTTCTTCCTGCCCTTCTTATCTACTTAATAATTGACTCATTCATCCCTTCATTTTAGAATTTCACTTGCCTATATCTACCTTAACTGGGACAGTCTTCCCATTCCACAACCAATCTGTCTTGGAATCCTGGTAGTGCCACTTCTGCTGTAATCCTGACCCTGATCCTGGTCGCTATCCTGTCTCTCACATTACTGCATCACTCTAAGTGATCTCTTTGCTTCTACTCTAAATTCCTCAGCCTCCCACTTTGTCCTTGTTTTATTCTAAATCTGGCATCCTAAGTGATACCATGTCTGTCCTCTTCTCAGAACCCTCTAGTAGCTTCTCACTTCTCTCAGAGTAAAAAGCAGAAGTGTACCCCAGAGTGTGTAAGAGTCTATACTTCCCCTCATCCTGATTCGTCTCCTGCCAGTCTTTCTTACCACACTGGTTTCCTTGCCTTATGGTCAACTTGCCGAGCACACCCCAGTTTGGTGCCTTTGTACACGCTGTTCCTACTGGCCAGATAGATAGACTTCATGTTGCAGATATCTGTGTGGCTCAATGCATGAATCTTAGGGCTGTGTTCAGTTGTCACCTTCTTAGACTTTTCCTGACGACCCCGCATAAAATAGCAGTGCTACCCCTGCACAGCCTTTCTCACCCCACACTCCCTTTCCCCAGACCCTGGTTTCTCCCAGCTACTGTGCGTATCACCAAGCATCAGGGTGTGTGTTTATTTGGTTGTTTATAGTCTGTCACCCTTGAGTAGAAAATAAACTTCATAGAGGCAGTGACTTTGTTTTGGAACTGCTGTATCACCTATGCCTAGGAAGATGTCTGCCATCAAAAATGAATAATAAATTAATAAGAATTAATCTGTCCGCTTTCTTCTCATGATCTTTCCTTATCTTACACCTCCCACCACCACCTTCCTTAGTTCAGCCAAGTGCTCATGTCTCAAGAATGTGGTATTTGGTTTCTCTTTGGTTACAAATGTGCTACCTATCCTTCCACATCTGTAGAAAGATACTCTTCATTGGATACTGGTACTTCTTTCCATGTTCTCAGTTGCACATGGCCAGTGGAAGTTTGAGTGTGTGTGTGTGTTTTAAACCTGACTTTATACTTATGTTTGTAATAAAAACAAAGATGAATATAGATTATATGTCTTTGATATAACTTCCCCATGCTGTTGCAGATAATTCAAGAATGAATGTAAGACGTGTAGTTTAAACTTGGAGAGGCAAAAATTCAAAAATCAGGTTGGATGCATGAGACAAGTGCTCAGGCCTGGTGCACTGGGAAAACCCAGAGGGATCGGGTGGAGAGGGAGGTGGGAGGGGGGATCGGGATGGGGAATACATGTATATCCATGGCTGATTCATGTCAATGTATGACAAAAACCACTACAATATTGTAAAGTAATTAGCCTCCAACTAATAAAAAAAAAAAAACTCACCAAAAAAAAAAATTCAAAAAATTTTTAAACCAAATCATGGAATTTCTTGCTGTTTAGATACATTTCCAATCGAGTCTAACAGCTGACATCAAATATAGACTTTTCAATACAGTAGATTCTTCTCTAAATTATTTTTTTCAGTATTTAAGTAAAATATTTGAAGAACTCATTGAAGTTGTATTCATGTAAAATTTCCTAAGAGATTACAATATAAAATAATATTGATAATTTATGACTGCTTCTGGGGTGTTAGGAATTCTTATAGGCATTTCACACATTAGTTCATTTAAATTTTAAAAGTTATAACAGTTCTATAATGTAAAGAATATCATCTTTGTTTCACATTAGGAAACTGAGGCTTCTGAGCAGTCAGTTTGTCAAAGTCCAAGAGGCAGAAATGCAAAAACTGGAAGTTGCCTGAGTCTGAATTTAAAGCTTATTCTCCTAATTTCATGTTTTTCAAACTTGAGTACAACAAACAGTAATAAAAAGAATTTTAAATTATGTTTATTTGCATACGTACATCTAACTGAGGGAGCTTCCCTGGTGGCTTAAAGAACTGCCTGCAATGCAGGAGACCAGGGTTCAATCCCTGGGTCAGGAAGATCCTCTGGAGAAGGAAATGGCAAACCACTCCAGTATTCTTGCCTGGAGAGTTCTGTAGACAGAGAAGGCTGGTTGGCTACAGTCCATGGGGTCGCAAAGAGTCAGACACGACTGAGTGACTAACACTACTGCTATTACTACTACTTCATATAACTGAAGTTTAGGTTTCATTAATATAATACCTTCACCATATGTGATGGAGATTTTCTATTCTAGCCTTGCCTGACCTTGCCTCACGAAGCCATGCCATGTCTTGCCTCTCTTAATCTTTCCTCTCCTCTTCCCATCCCTTGCCTCTCCCCCCTCTTCCTTTCCTCCCATACCTTCTCATCATATCCCACCCCATTTCTTCTTCTCCCATATCCAACTGTATTGGCATTATGATGCACACACTAGAAACTCCTTCTGTAACATTGTGGATTCAAAATGCAACAATGAAACCTTAAGGAACCTCTAAGAGGATGGATCGCACACCCTAGTAAAGTAATGCTCAAAATTCTCCAAGCCAGGCTTCAGCAATACGTGAACCATGAACTTCCAGATGTTCAAGCTGGTTTTAGAAAAGGCAGAGGAACAAGAGATCAAACTGCCAACATCTGCTGGATCATCGAAAAGGCAAGAGAGTTCCAGAAAAACATCTATTTCTGCTTTATTGACTACACGAAAGCCTTCGACTGTGTGGATCACAATGAACTGTGGAAAATTCTAAAAAGGATGGGAATACCAGACCACCTGACCTGCCTCTTGAGAAACCTGTATGCAGGTCAAGAAGCAACAGTTAGAACTGGCATGGAACAACAGACTAGTTCCAAATCGGGAAAGGAGAACATCAAGTCTGTATATTGTCACCCTGCTTGATTAACTTATATGCAGAGTACATCATGAGAAACACTGGGCTGGAAGAAGCATAAGCTGGAATCATGATTGCCGGGAGAAATATCAATAACCTCAGATATGCAGATGACACCACCCTTATGGCAGAAAGTGAAGAGGAACTAAAAAAGCCTCTTGATGAAAGTGAAAGAGGAGAGTGAAAAAGTTGGCTTAAAGCTTAACATTCAGAAAACTAAGATCATGGCATCTGGTCCCATCACTTCATGGGAAATAGATTGGGAGACAGTGGAAACAGTGTCAGACTTTATTTTTTGGGGCTCCAAAATCACTGCAGATGGTGACTGCAGCCGT
Organism: Odocoileus virginianus; assembly: GCF_023699985.2. NCBI lineage: Eukaryota > Metazoa > Chordata > Mammalia > Artiodactyla > Cervidae > Odocoileus > Odocoileus virginianus. Next base: position 85,787,628 of record NC_069674.1, on the reverse strand, counting down.
GAAATTAAAAGACACTTACTCCTTGGCAGGAAACTAATGACCAACCTAGACAGCATATTAAAAAGCAGAGACACTACTTTGCCAACAGAGGTTCATCTAGTCAAGGCTATGGTTTTTCCAGTGGTCATGTATGGATGTGAGAGTTGGACTATAAAGAAAGCTGAGCACCGAAAAATGGATGCTTCTGAACTATGGTTTTGGAGAAGACTCTTGAGAGTCCCTTGGACTGCAAGGAGATCCAACCAGTCCATCCTAAAGGAGATCAGTCCTGGGTGTTCATTGGAAGGACTGATGCTGAAGCTGAAACCCCAGTACTTTGACCACCTGATGTGAAGAGTTGACTCATTGAAAAAAGCCCTGATTCTGGGAAGGATTGGGGGCAGCAGGAGAAGGGGATGACAGAGGATGAGATGGCTGGATGGCATCACCAACTCGATGGACATGGGTTTAAGTAAACTCCGGGGGTTGGAGATGGACAGGGAGGCCTGGCGTGCTGCGATTCATGGGGTCGCGAAGAGTCGGACACGACTGAGCGCTGAACTGAAGAGGATGGAAGGAAGTTAATGGTTAGATATTAATGATCATATAAAATAATATATTAAATTTCAAAGGCCTTTGACTTTTTTACTTCTCTGATCATATAAAAGTGGGAGAGATTTGTTGGATTCCTCCTCTCGTATTTTTAAGGTTACAGTCTGATAAAGTCAGGAGAGTTGGGACAATGACTCCCTTAATATGGTCGTACCACGGCTGTGCAGTTTTGCCATTTATTGCTTCCTAGTCCATGACAGTCATTTTAATACCTAACCAAAAGTTATTATCTTCAATTTTTTGGGTAATTTTTATACCTGTTCCTTATACTTCCAATAACACTGTGAACTCCAAAACAAGAAAGAACCAAATGAGATACTAGTTGTGAATGGACTTTGAAAAAAAGGCTAAATGTATGTAATGAAGCCTTGCTGATGTATACTCATTGCTGCTAGCATTATTATTATTCTCTTACTCCTATGATGTCTTAAAAAGTAAACCTTAAATCACTTCTTGCTGTATTATGAATGAGGGAATTATATACTGATTTCAATACTGTATGATACATTTGATGATGAGTATGACTGTGAATTACATATAAATTTCTCCATATTTCAACATTAATTTCTTTATCTATTGCAAGAAAATCATTCAGTTTATTCAGTAAGGATTTACTGAGAAATTGGTATGTATAGAAATAACCCTGTGCTGGGTACCATCTCCATTGCCTACATCGTAAAATCAGAATTCCTCAGTGTGTCTTTTTTACCTCTTCAATCTTATCTCCTGTGCATTTCTCGCCACTTTTCCCCTGGACAAGTGCTGTTTGAAGGGTTCTGAATAAAACATGCATCCAGGCTTTTGTGCTTTAGCCCAAATGTTTAGCCCTATCTGTCTGACAAATCTAATTATGTCTTTTAAAATCTGTATCTATCCATTGTTGCTTTCCTTCTCCAAAGGAAAGTCCAGCTTCATCCATCTATCCATCCAGCCACTTAACAAAGGCTTATTGATCACCTACTAGACTCTAGTCTAGACTAGGGCTTCTCGGTTAGATCAAACAGTAAAAAATCTGCCTGCAATGCAGGAGACCTGGGTTCAATCTCTGGATCGGGAAGACTTCCTGGAGAAGGACAAGGCAATCCACTCCAGTACTCTTGCCTGGAGAATCCTGTGGAGTGAGGAGGCTGGGGGCCATAGTCCGTAGTTTCTCAAAGAGTCGACACAACTGAATAACACTTTCAACACTTTCACTAGACTTCAACTCTAAGCTAGGCAGCGGTGTTACAGCAGGGATTGCGGCAGATTCTCTACCCTTGGGAACCTCCCTTTTCCCTGTGTTCTCACTGCCAGCTCCCTTTTTCATTCCTCTGTTGAGGACGTTGTTTTGTAACCATTATACTTATCTGTTTGTTCTGATAGATAATGAAATCTCATAAGGACATAAACTTATTTTGAGGGAGGGACTTCCAGTGCCTATTAAGGGGTCTCGCTCATGGTCGACAACCAATAAATCCTAAATTAATGAATGGAAAAACAGTTGTGGAAATTGGCATAAATTTCTTATCAAAAACTTGATGATGCATGCTATTCCCAACCTCTCAGATTTGAGGCTTTTGTTGAAGAATTCTGCTATACTTCTGTTTGCATCTTCACCTGGAATTGAGAATAATGCTACTTTCCACATACTGAACTGTGTATTATGTTGGAAATGTGAATGTCCATTGTTTGCGCTTAAACCATCTAGAAGGAAGTGTTCAGCACAGGAAGATCAACATCTGTGGTTATATGGACTATGTCAAGATTGAAATAAATAACACTTGTGCTTTACTAATAGTACTACTACTAATAAATAAATACTTATTTTGATGGCTGTTACCTATTTTCTTTGAATATATTAAAGTAGTATGTGAGAAAAAGTACATTTAAAAAAATCTAGTACTGATAAAGTCCATATTATAATTCACTTACAATATAATTGAAATATTTTAAGAGGCTTCTACTCCAAATAAAATTGTACAAAGATTATTTTTGGGTCACCTATCTCAAATGTTCAGGTAGTAATTTTAATGATAAAAGTCTGCAGTTGTTGAAAGTTTGTGTAAATCTATCAGAAACTCTTGTGAATAACAGTACAGCAAATTGGAAAATATTCCTCAATTCTATTCATTTTTCATTAAAAAATTCAAATGTAGCTGTTTTGTTTTTATACTAATTTCAAGATAGACTGATCTTTAGAAATCCATCTGTCTTAATTCTAAATTGTGGAATTATCATGAGGGATTGTTTGATGTTTCACATATGCAATAAATATTTCATTTAACTTCTTTGCAAAGAAAAGGGTATAAAACATTTAACATCTGTTACAAATGGTTGTACCTTGTAAATTGTAAATTCAATACATTATGTTTTCATAAAAATTTGCATTGCTAAATGAGGCTTTATTTTTATATACAATTTATAGTTCCAGCTCATCCATGTGTTGGCAGTAGCCAGATAATGAAATGTAGGCGGTGGTTTTGCATTGTTTATTCACTGAGGGAAGAAGTAGATGGATAAGGAATCGATTTGATGTGATGGAAGTAATAGGATTGAGGGTCCTGAAATCAAAACTCTGTGCTTATCGTTTACTGATGAATAAATCTAGCTATACTAATACCACTTACATACATACTATTAACTGATGATTCTCTTTAGGATGAGGCTAATGTGAGCAAGAGAGATTTCTAAGGCTCTCTTCCAAAAGGACTGAAAGTTTTATTTACTAGTTAAAACTCTAAATCTCTTTCTTAGCACTGACAATTCAGTCTCAGGTTTTTTGAGCTGATTTTAATTAAAGTGGATTTTAGGCTCAATTTCACTTCATCTGAAGCTAAAATGGTCTGTGGAAAGTAGTCTTTTATGTATGAGGGTGAAAGAATTTTAAAATAGTACGTGGGTATGTGTGTGTGTGGTATGTGTGCATGTTTATATATGTATAATATATTCAAGAACACTAAGATAAAGCCTGCCAAAAATATCATACAGCTTTTTTGTTTCTGTAATTTGTGTGAGCTCCAGCCAGAGGAACTCCAACCAACTGAAGTCAGACCCTCTGACTCACCAGTGTATACCTGTCCGACCGTGGGCAAATCACTTAAACCCTTGAGTTCCCATGTGCTCATCTGTAGTCTGTTTTGCTTTTTTTTTTTAATTCCTGCCATCATGATATATACTTCAGAAGCCATATAGAAAAAGGTTACAAATTTGACATGTTGTAGACTAAGAGAGAATGTATGTTACATATATGTTGGATGGGGTAAATATGTGAATATATACCATAAATCTATATATAATATGTCATGCCATGCTGAGCTAAGTAGCTTCAGGCGTGTCTGACCTTTTGCAACCCTGTGGACCATAACCCACCAGGCTCCTCTGTTCATGAGATTCTCCAGGCAAGAATACTGGAGTGGGTTGCCAGGGGTTGAACCTGAGTCTCTTTATGTGTTTCCTGCTTTGGCAGCAGGGATCTTAATTGCTCGTGCCACCTGGGGAGCCCTTAATATATAATGTTACGTATATGTTAGACACTGGGTAAATATATACCATAAATCTATAAGTAATATATAGTATTCCTACAGATCACTAGACAAACTCAATACAAATATGCACAAAGGATGTGCAAACAAAATATACCAAAAGAGATATACAAATGGCCATGCTTAAGAAGAAAACATCACTATGAGATAACTTTCTTCACCCTGAACATTGGTAAAGATTTTCAAAAGATTAGCATTACCCAGTGTTGGTAATGGTATGGGGAGACTGGACAGTCTGATATATTATTGAAAACATTTTTCACTTCAATTTGTCATTTAAATTTTTTAATGTAATACTTTGCAAGCAATTTGACTTTTTATATTCTACTTAATGACTTCCCTGGTGGCTCAGACGGTAAAGCGTCTGCCTACAATGTGGGAGACGCAGGTTCAATCCCTGGGTTGGGAAGATCTCCTGGAGAAGGAAATGGCAACCCACTCCAGTATTCTTGCCTGGAAAATCCCATGGACAGAGCCTGCTAGACTGCAGTCCATGGGGTCACAAAGAGTCGGACACGACTATGCGACTTCACTTCTATATTCTACTTATATATCTGCGTATCATATTTATACATTCATGCAATATCATGAGCATAGGCTTCTTGTTTACAATCAAAAGATGATTGGAGAAGGGTTGAATTATGACATTTATGTAAATTAGTATGGGATAGAGACATGTATCTAAACATGGAATGGTTCAAGACATTACAGAAGTGAATAGAAATTATATGCTGTGTCTAAGATATCTATCTGTCTATCATCTATCTAGCATGTGTGTGTATGCACTTAAGTACTTAGTAGAAATGCTTAGTAGAAAAGGGCATCTAGAAGAATACACAGCACACTTAGTAGTTGTTAATTGTAGAAGGGGGGTAATTTTTCTTTATATTCTCTAAACTTCTCAATTGTTTTAACATTATAGGGCTAAACTTTTAATACTATTTTAAAAATCAATAGAAGTTCTGAATTATCCCTGCCTATATTGTGGTGCTGTTACCCTCTAATGAATTTGTAAATGTAAAAATTATTTTTGAACCCTGCAGATACCAAATAGTAGGTAAAAACTGTATGCATGTCATGATATGACTTCATCTTTAGTGTCTGGGTTAAACATGCATCATGTAACTCTGAATTAACTTGTATAGCCCCTACTTGACAAGCACTTTATACTGCATAGCTTATTCATTTTATACCTCATAGCTCATTACTTATTGGTTTTGAATACTTCTCTTCTAGTAATCCCAGAGAATTAAAATTAGAAGATTGCCACATGTAGGTTTCAATCAGTCTATCTGTGGTTTTACTTCTCTGTCTCACTTTTTCTGTAACTCTGTGAACTCTCCATTCTGCTTCTTTTTCTCTTCTCTCGTTATCTTGAATTCTAAAAATAGTTTTATATAAATCTTTAAAGAAAATTGTAATTCTGACTTCCTAATAGTAATGTTGAACCTAATGTTAAACCTGTGTTTAAAATTGGTTAAAGCAAAGCAACAAATTAAACCCTGACTGGCTGTCAATCTTAACCATAGTCACTCACTTATGTAAAGACTCAAATCTTTGCCCATCTCGTTTCTACTTCATGGGGTTCCTAATAGCCTCTGCACTGAAGAAGCTAATATGCCCACTACCACTGTTACCTCATTAGTCCTCTAAGAAACCCCAGTCATTTCTTGCTCCAACAACCTTAGTGGTCTGGCCTTCATTATTACTGCCTTCTCACTGATGAGGTGACTCTTAGTAGTTTGAGAAATCAATTTTTGCAGGTTGAGATGATCATTTTTTAAGATTTTTTTTATGTGAGCCATTTTTAAAGTCTTCACTAAAGGTATGACAGTATTGCTTTTATTTTTATGCTTTATTTTTTTGGCCACAAGGCATGTGGCATCTTAGCTCCCTGACCAGGGATTGAACATGCAACCCCTTCATTGGAAAGCGAAGTCTTTTATTTTTTTTTGGGGGGGGGGAATTATTTATTTATTTAAATTGGAGGATAATTACTTTACAATATTGTGGTGGCTTTTGCCATATGTAAACATGAATGGCCATAGGTATACATGTGTCCCCCATCCTGAACCCTCCCCCACCTCCCCACCTCCCACCAAGGGTTGTCACAGAGTGCCAGCCATGGGTGGGAAGGTGAAGTCTTAACCACTGGGACTGCTGGGGAGGTTCCCTGAGACCATCATTTTTAAATACCAGATCAAAAATATTTGAGTGCATGCAACATGTAGTAAGGGAAGTATTATCTATAAAGCTTTAGTTTTTCTCTCTCTTTCTCTCCGATGCTGATGATTCTCAAAAGCCATGACAACTCTTGATACATTTGCCATAATAAACAGATGTGATAACAAATATAAAGCTAGAATCTACTTGATCCTTTTTCTTAATCATATGTATCTTTTATGAGTTCTGATACTCTTATATTTAAATACTGTCTTTTCTGAAAACTGCTTAACCTTTGGGCTTATTTATGGATGTTTTGGAAGCCAGTTCCATAGTAAGAGTTAATGATAAAGGTAGTGCCTTAGACGAAAGATCTGACTTCTAGTTCCAACTTTACCTCTTTTTGCTCTTGGAGACTTTGACAATACAGTGAACTTTTCTGGACCTTGTCCTTCATATGCATATAGTGATATCAAAGTTCATAAAAGCTGAAGGAATAACCCAGATCATGACTCAAAAGCCCTTTCTAGGTCTAACATTTGTGTATCTAAGACCACATCATTCTCTGACAACATCATAAGCTCTTTCATAACCAGTGCTATGTAGACATTGGCTAGTTTTCTTAAAATATTATATCAGATCCCTTCACACATATCATCTGTCACCTCTTATTTCAGTATTTTACTTGGACATTGGTCATTTTTCTTTCTCTCCATCTTGAATTTACTCATCTTTTGTGAGTTTTAAAAAAATAATTTAGCACTGTGTGGCAATGAAAAATGTTAAATTCTTAAATAAATATATTTAGAAGAGTTTAAAAATATACAAATGCATATACATATGCACATATACGATCTATTTTTTAACACAGATGTATGGCACTTGCTCAGAAATAATATGCTATGATTTATTTCAGCTTTTACTTTCACACGTGCCTAGTATAGGTTATCTTACATTCCAAAGGCAGTTTTCATTATTCACCTGTTTTGGGGTGAGGCCCTCAGGAAACTTGCATTTCAGAAATCTAAAACAATGAAGACAAACTATATAAGAGCCTCCCTCTTTTATCCATCTTCTATCCAAAGAGGCATTTAAAAGTTTGAAAGGACTGCAGAGTTATCCAGGAGAAGTTAATTTTCACACAAATTTTCAATTCCCAATGCAAGGACTCTTCAAAGTGAGAACAAATTAAAGATAATAGATGACTGATGACTGCGCTCATGTACATTGATATTATGTACAGGATTTCTGTCATATCAACATTTAGCATTTTCCACCTTTATATTAGTTGTGATCGGGTGAAAAGAACTATTTCTTTTTCTCTAGCATACTCATTTCTCTTACAGGATACATTGTTTCATTCAGATTAAGATTCACATTTATGCTTGGAAATAAGAAATGTGAAACAATAGAAAAGGCAAGATATGCCCCTATACACACACATACACACATATACACACCCCTTACCAATTGCTAGACTCACTTTCCTGCAAAGCTGAGACTTGTACTCAAGTAACCATGGTGCATGTTCCTCTCTGTCCTCCTCCCAACTTCCCTTAATATATTCCTGTATTCACCTTTATCTTCATTAGGAGAACCACAGTCAGTTGAATAACTTGGATTGTCACTGGATTTGTAAGAGCCTGAATTATCTGAAATATTATAATTCTTAGAATAATAGAACTGAAAACTATGCCTATAATAGGTTTTATCCATTTGAGTGGAAGCTTACACCATACTGCTACTTGGAAATATCTATTTATCATTTTTTATGCTGTAACACCATGGGAAATCTGTATTTTTCCTTCTCTCTGAGGTTTTCAGTGGTCGGATAAAGCCTGGTTAATTAGCAATTGGTTTGTCCATATCCCAAGAGGGCTCATTCAGCCCCAGCCCAAACACAAATGTACAGCTTCAAACCAGGGACAGTAACTTTGATGAGGGCTGATAAAATTCTCAAGGCGGCATATTTGAGGATTCAGTTACAATGCATGCCCCAGGCTCCGAAGCTGATGGCCGATTGACTCCTAATGTCTGAATTATTCTCCTGAAGCAATGTAACTCAGTAGGAGATCCTGATTTGCTGGAGTACCACAGATAATAGAATTCACAATAGTCCCTGACCTGATGCAAACTCACTTCCATAGAATTGAAGTAGGATCTCATTTATCACTGACTAGCCAGAGGTGATAAAGCCCTGTTGCGCTTAAGGTGGTTTGTTGACTTGAGGTTTTTTTTGAAGGAAACTCTCTCATTGCTTTTGATTATAATTTCCACAAGGATAAGATGTTATATTTTAGCATTAATTTTGTGTACTATTATATCAGGGGAAATTATTTAGTAATTTAATGTAACTGTATTTTCTCTAAAATTAAAATTAAAGAAGACCAATGGGTAAATAGTTTCATTTTTTTCATAAAGCCAGGTTGGAAACTTATAATATAGGGAGCACAAATATATACCTTACAGAAGGAAATAGAGTTAAATAAACAGGAAATAAGCACTAGCAATACCACTGAGGATGCTTTTTTGTTTTGTTTTGTTTTGTTTGGCTTTTCAGGTATTAATTATGGTCCATTCTAAAAAAATGTGTTATGCTTTAATAGTACTAATAATAATATTAGCCCTGAGTTAAATATTACCAAAACACTCAAGATGTGTGTGTGTATATATATATATATATATACACACACACATACACACACACATACATAGGCTTCCCAGGTGGTGCTAGTGGTTAAGAACCCACCTGCCGATTCAGAAGACTTATAAAAGACTTGGTTCGATCCCTGAGTCGGGAAGATTCCCCGGAGGAAGGCATGGTAACCTACTCCAATATTCTTGCCTGGAGAATCTCATGGACAGAGGAGCCTGGCAGGCTTTAGTCCATGGGATCACAAAGAGTCAGACATGACTGAAGCATGTATACATCCCCACACATATATGCAAATATATGTTTGTATGTATGTATATATCTATGTATCTAGCAGGAGAAGAAAAGCTTCATTCTGGCTACAGCAGTCACTAATGAAGGGATTTGCCATCAACATCAATAAAGAAATAGGTCTCTGAATAGACATTTCAGTATATATTTTCCACATACTAAGTTGCACATCTTGTAAATAAAAGGGGAAAACTAGATCACTATGTTTCTATCCTCCAAGCACTGTATATCCCATTCTTATTTTAGTACTTAAACTGCTATTTCCAAATATATTTATTTTTTAAGCATATGGGATGAGATGATGGTATCCTAGATACAACAGAGTCTAGTTATTTGACTTTGCCAGAACTTTTTTCCCTTGCATGTTAATAGTTCTTCATTCTATGCCATGCCCAAAGGAAGCACTAGTGAATAAATAAAATAGTGCCAACTGTGATTTTAAGATAAATGTTTGGTTCCAAAATTTAAGTTGTGAATGACACCACAATTCTACTGTCATTGTTCAGAAAGTGGGGTTTTGCTAACCGCTCCTGTTTCTCATTAGCATCAAGTACTTTTTATAATCTTTGTCATAATAACACTTTCATCCATTTAAATTTGTATGTACTAAAAATAGAACATATTATCTTTTTCCATCTCTTTCATTTAATGACTAAATTTCCCTAGAATATACAATGAATGTAAGATTCAGGATTGGAAATGTTAGTTAAAAGTGAGCTTCTCAAATTATTCAAGAGCCTAAATCCTTATATAATCTATGAAGGTTATGCCCCCATTGCCAATACAATGCCCGACTTTTCAGAATTTCACTTTATTCCACTTCGCTTTTACAAAAAAACTTACATCAGTTCCTGTTTTCACTAACCAAAGAAATTTGAAGAGGATTTTCACATTTATGAAAAAAGACAGAAAGTATCTAGCGTTTGTTTTGCAGTGAGCCTAAATAGTGCGGGAGCAGTGAGAGTGGCGCCCCCACGCGCTTTCCCTGGGAACTACACTCAGCGTCTCATCATTAATCCATTATAGCCTTGAACTGTGTCTGTAAGCATGGTCTCTGTTTTGTGTGTCAGATGTGTTTAAGGTGATTGCTTTTTCGTTTTACACCATTCAGTTCAGTTCAGTTCAGTCGCTCAGTCGCGTCCGACTCTTTGCGACCCCATGAATCGCAGCACGCCAGTCCTCCCTGTCCATCATCAGCTCCCGGAGTCTACTCAAACCCATGTCCATCGAGTAGGTGATGCCATCCAGCCATCTCATCCTCTGTTGTCCCCTTCTCCTCCTGCCCCCAGTCCCTCCCAGGGTCTTTTCCAATGAGTCAACTCTCCGCATGAGGTGGCCAAAGTACTGGAGTTTCAGCTTCAGCATCAGTCCTTCCAATGAACACCCAGGACTGATCTCCTTTAGCATGGACTGGTTGGATCTCCTTGCAGTCCTAGGGGCTCTCAAGAATCTTTTCCAACACCACAGTTCAAAAGCATCAATTCTTTGATGCTCAGCTTTCTTCGCAGTCCAACTCTCACCATACATGACCACTGGAAAAAACATAGCCTTGACTAGACAGACCTTTGTTGGCAAAGTAATGTCTCTGCTTTTTATTTTTATTTCTTTTTTTGTCTCTGCTTTTTAATATGCTATCTAGGTTGGTCATAACTTTCCTTCCAAACTTACTAAATATTTCATAGAAATGTTCCACTTTCAGGTAGTTGGAAAAAGCTATATTTGTATTATAGAAAATATGGAGGTTGCATTCATCATATCAACCATATAAGAATTAACAGCTGCAGAAAAATGAATTATGCATTTTCTTAAGACAATAATCATATCATGGCAACAGATTAGATACTTAATCAGCTATAAATCAGCTTTCACCAATCTTGGAAGGTAAAATTAGTTCTATTAGCTCAAGTCACAACTTTCTTTAAGGAGTTATATAAATCAAATTACACTGAGTTGCTTTAACTTTTTTTGGTGATTATCCATTGTTTTCATTGAAAGCTAGTTTGAATGAGTTGTGTAATTTGTTTATATATTTGCATTGTGTTCTATATGATGGTGTTAATCGGCTTTACATTTTTGGCATTTTCTGCTCACTAATGATTTCCCTGACTGTGTTGTTATGGGTATTTGTTGTTGTTATTGTTTGAGTCACTAAGTCGTATCTGACTCTTTTGTGACCCCATGGACTGTAGCCCATCAGGCTCCTCTGTCCATGGGATTCTCCAAGTAAGAAGACTGGAATGGGTTGCTGTTTCCTTCTCCAGGGGATCTTCCCGACCCAGGGGTCTAATTCAAGTCTTCTGCATTGGTGGGAGAAATTCTTTACCACTGTGCCACTAGGCAAGCCCTGTTATGAATATAATTAATGCAAAAATATATAATGATGGGTGGCCTCTGTAATTGTGTTGAGATTGAATATTAACATTATTAAAAAAAAGAAGTACCTGTGATAATGAGTTGATGTTCACAGAGCCTTTTTCTAATGAAAATTTAAACTTAGTGCTGTTCCTCAGTGCCAGCAGTTGTTTTTGTGTGTGTGTGTTCTAGCCAGGCCTATCTCTTTCCAAATGCCTGGAGGCAGAGCTGTTTACAGAGAGTTAGAAATAAAGGCATTGTTTTGAAACATCAGCTTTCCTGAGTCAAATACTCCTTTTATGCATGGATAGTTAAATGGGTAAAAACTAGTTGACAGCAATATATGGAAATACCCGGAAAGTGATTTGACCTTTTCACTAGGTGCTAGAAATAAATGGAGAGCATAAAAAGAAGACTTTTATTTAACCTTTTGAACAAAAACCTGCTTATAAGTCAGACACATCTTGACTTTGTGCATAAGCTACTGATGGCATAAAGGCTCATTTGCCCTTAAAGAACAAAATTTGAGCACAAGGAAAGAGAACCTTTCCTGGTACAAGAAAGCTCTATTTAAAAAGTGTAGCTCTCTGTTTAAAGAGAGTAGGACTGGCAAGGGCCTGTCATAGGGACAGCCAAGAGGATAATATGCAGAGACATTTAAATTCAGTGGGACAAACACTACCCTTTGTTGGCTTCCACACTCTGACACATACACAGAGCTTCCACTAAAGTTAGGGAACTCTATCTAATTTGGAATTCAGAAGATGGCCAAATATAGTTTATTGTTATATTCAGATTTATTCATGGCTTTCTAGGTTGGTGTATATAACATCACTGCTTTAAAGCCAGCCATTCATCAACATTGGTCACTATTCCTTCACACACCGAGGGGTGTGTGTGTTGGGGGGAGGTGGGTTTAATAAACAGATTTTAAAAATGTGTTTAGCACAGATTTTGCAAGGCTTGAAAAGCAAAAAGGTTAGGGATACCTTTTGGTGTCAGATCTCCTTTAACCCTGCTTTTCATATTCATTATTTTAATATTTTGGTTATTTAAATTACAAAAATAATAGTGTTTATTATAAAAATCATATTAAGGGTAAAAATTTAAACTAAAGCTTTGTTTTCTGTCTGTACTACTTCTTTAAGGAAGGCACTGTAAATATGGTTCTTTCAAACTTTTTGCTATCCATTTACAAATATACAAATGTGTTTTTCTGTGTGTGTATGTATGTATATTTTCCTGCAAGATGCTTTTTTAAAAACTCAGTTAAATATCAAGGGCAACTGTATATGTTAAAAGCTATACATACTCTCAATTTAGTTAAACAGTTAGGTGCATGTTATCCATGTGATCAACCTTTTTCCTAATCTTGGGTATTTAATTTGTCTCCAGTTTTTCTCTATTACAAAAAAAATTTTTCTCAATGAATATCAATCAGTGAATGCTTGTGACCATGTGAGTTTTATATTAAAAAATAGTTCCAAACAGTTGAATAAATGTTGAATTCCCATGTTGATAGATTCTTTCTTGCAACCTTAAAAATAACATGAGATTATCGATGTATTTAAAATAATGAAAAATGTTTATTGACAGTGTATCTATGGCATTGCTGACCTTTTAAAAATCCAAATCTAGATATGAGTCAGTGGTATAAATAAAAATAGGAGAGAGTTTTAAAAGATTTATGGTGAAATATATTGACACCTAAAATAACCATATGTGAAGAAATACTTCATCATGCTGACATATTTTAATATTATTCTTATATTTCACAGAAACATTCATATACTTCTTGCCAAAATCATGTTCTATAATATTACCCTATTTTTTGAATGAGACTTTTGCTTTGGGAAGTAAAAATAAATATTGATAAATTTATGTTCTTTATAAAAAAGAAGAAAATAATATGTATTGAATTTAAAAACTGTAGAACCATTTGTGTTATTAGTCCATTTGAGGGAAAAGCAAATGCAGCAAAGTCTATCAGTCCTTTTATTCATATATAACATATAATTTGAAATATATTAAAGCAAACATCAAAGTAATGACTTTATTAACCTTGCAAATTTAAACTATAAAGTTCAAATTATTTTCATAAATAGGAGAAATGTTTACATTTGCAGTGCTTATAAATTATATTTTATTATCCAGATTGAATATTGTAGCAAGAATTTTATTGTTAATCACCATATACAGCTAAAAAGACTACCACAAACTTTACTAAATCTATAAGTTTGGTTGTTTAAAAGTCTGCATTGGCTTCTATTATGTGCACATTTCTGTTACAATATATAGTTGGAAAAACCCAGCCAGAGTATGTCCGAAGGAGAGTAGTTAAATTGCAAAGAATCTTGAAACTTTCATAGAAAGAACTGTAGAATAATGTGGAGATATTTATCCTATGAAGAAGAAACAACCATAAATGTTATAAACTGTTTCAAGAGCTCTCATGTGGAAAATAAGCTAAATTTATTCTGTGTGGCTGCATAAAGCAGAAAAAAAGACCAATGAGTAGATGTTGTCAAAGAAGCAAATTTTACTTTTAGCCTAATCATTATGGATATTTTCCTCTTTTACAAATAATGTGTATTTATTATACCAAATGAAAGGAAGTACTAAAATAGTTATCACTTTTGATCCCACCATCAAGAAATAGTTTGGTATATCTTTTCTTTCAAGATTTTATGTATGTACAATATTCAAATTAAGTGGTCATTTTTAGACTTTTAACAGTTATTTGGTTGCATACAGAAGAGCAGGAGGAAATGATTTCTTGACAAATTAAATATTTGTAACATTTATTTCTACTCAAGAATTCCTATTTATCATCACTTTTTTTTAAACTCACCCATTCAGTTTCCTTCTTAGTCAGTGTCCTGCTGATTTTTGGATACAAGTTAGAAAGGACTCTTTTAAAAAATATAATGCAAATCAGATGCAAAGTTAATTTTTTTTTAAAGATTAAGAATTTTATTAACTTGCTGAGGATGGTAGAAAACAGTTTGAACATCAAAGCTTCTGAAATTCTTGTTGAAATTGATAGACTGTTCTGTTGATTGACCAGTAAGAGGACACCTGCAATATTTGTGGCATGCTAGATGCTTACAAAGAAAAATGAAGGATGGGGGGAATGATTTGCATGTCAGAGGAGTAAGAAAACTCTTGGGAAAGTTGATAGAGCCCTAGAATATTTTAACAAAACTGATGACTCTTTTTATAGAACTCACTTTTTTTTTTTTTATTCTGTTGAGCTCAAAACTGTTTAAACTAAATCTGAATATATGCATACCTTCTGATCCAGCATTACACATTTAGCTGCATTCCCAATAGAATTGTGTGTACCAAGATGTGTTTATGAAAAATGTATGTACAGAATACTTATATTACTTATATTTAGTTATATTACCAATAGCCAAGAAACAAACAAACCAATGCTCCTCAAAATTAGAATGGGTAAATTGTGACATTCATGCTGTAGTGAAATATCATACAGCAGTGAAAATGAATGAGCTGCTATCGTATTTAATAATATTTGGTAACCTCACAAAGACAATGTTAAAGAAAGAAGTAAAACACAAAAGTACCTGGTGTATGATTTAATTTTCATTGTGTTAAAAAGCAGTCAAACCCAATCTATGGTGTTAAAAGTCCAGCTAGTAGTTACTTAGAGTTAGAGACAGAATGGGCCATGAGGAGGGCTACTGTGATTTTCAGACTGTTTTATTTCTTGATTTGGCTGGTTTCTTATTTTGTTTTGTTTGGCTGATTTCTTGAGTGTATTTACTTTGTGTTAAATCACTGAAATCTACAGCTATGGTTTTCTCACTTTTCTGTATGTATGTAGCATTAGAATAAATGAGTTTATATTTAAAAAGCTTCACCACATGCCCCCCCAAAACCATAACATTTCATCACTTTTTGTTCCTTATAATATGGTGTCCAGAGTTGTATTACTGAATTTTACTAACAATATAATAAAACCAACTTATTTGTATATTTGTTTAATTTTGAGAAAATGTCCTTCCCCCTCCACCCTTTCACTAATGACCTCTGGTATCTCAGATTATTAAAATCTTCAGTTTATTCTGCCAATATAATAAATACCATACCTTTGTATATAAGTTTTACCGATCATCCTGTTCTTGCCATTTTCCATGATATTAAATATTTTCAGTTGGAAATATTTTATTGGTTTGAAGTACCAAAAACTATTTGCCATTTCCTTATTTTGGGAAACAAACTGTTTCCAACTGAGGAAATACTTTTAACAAAGATGTTAATGAATGAAACAAGTATCTTGGAAGAGTGTGGTCTGTTTACTAGAGACATTCAAGCTGAAGCTGCTGCTGCTGCTGCTAAGTCATGCTAGTCGTGTCCAACTCTGCGACCCCATAGGTGGCAGCCGACCAGGCTCCCCCATCCCTGGGATTCTCCAGGCAAGAACACTGGAGTGGGTTGCCATTTCCTTCTCCAATGCATGAAAGTGAAAAGTGAAAGGGAAGTCGCTCAGTCGTGTCTGACTCTTAGCGACCCCATGGACTGCAGCCCACCATGCTCCTCCGTCC
Source organism: Odocoileus virginianus (assembly GCF_023699985.2). Lineage (NCBI taxonomy): Eukaryota > Metazoa > Chordata > Mammalia > Artiodactyla > Cervidae > Odocoileus > Odocoileus virginianus. The sequence continues at coordinate 85,771,489 of NC_069674.1, read as the reverse complement.
ATGGGATTTTCCAGGCAAGAGGACTGGAGTGGGGTGCCACTGCCTTCTCCGTAGTGGCCACTTATTAGAGAAAGTAAAGGGAATCATACTGACACTCCAGTCCCCGACAGATATGAAGTTTTACAAAAATGTCTGTGGAATAAATTAATGTTTTTGGAAGTCCTTCAAACTCTGGTCCCCTAGGTTTATGTGAGCAGGCAAAATCAACAAAAATATTGTGAAATATTCACTAATGGAGAGTAATTAGAGTATGATGGTGCCTGATTCTAATTATGGCATCCACATCTTTGATTTCTGATTCACCTCCAGGGCTTTGATATTTATTCTTCAACCTTGCCTTTGTTTTAGAGATAGAAGATCAGCACCATTAATACTGCTGGAAGCCTTTACTTCTGGCAAATGGTAGATAAGTTGTCTCCAAAAATAGCTTTATCTTAGTGGCAAAGTGTTTAACAGAGCTTGTACACTTTATTTTTATTCTCTGTCAGTTCTGCATAGTACTAGTTGTAAGGTAGATACTTTTAGTAACATTCCTTGTATGACCTAAGTATTTTGTAAGAGTAACCCATGATTCTATCATTATTGTCATTCTTCACTTAGCCATACATTAATAAATTTGAGACTTTTAAGAAGTGCTTGTTTCAAGAGTGCTTTTTTCTTCTGTATTACTGAACATGGAGGTCCAACACTGAACTGTACTTTCATTGTTTCTTCATATCTACAACATAACTAATATTATTTAATATAGAACTTTTAATTCTATGCTTATCTTTATGTTTTTGAGAAGAGGCAAAGCTTCTTCCTCTTCTATAATCCAGAGACTATATTCCAACTGGTCATAAAGAAAGGAGGATTTTGATTACATATCCCTTTGAGTGAAGTGCAATGAGACATACACAATGAAGGGGAAAGTGTCAAGAAAGAGAAAGAAAGCAGTAGAGGTTAAATTTAGTATGTGATTCCCTGTTGTTCAGTCACTAAGTCATGTCTAGCTCTTTGCAACCCCATGGCCTGCAACACCCCAGGCTTCCCTGTCCTTCACTATCTCCTGGAGTTTGCTAAACCTCATGTCCATTGAGTCGGTGATGCCACCCAACCATCTCATCCTCTGTCGCCTCCTTCTCCTTCTGTCTTCAATCTTTCCCACCATCAGGGTCTTTTCCAATGAGTCAGTTCTTCACATCAAGTGGTTGAGGTATTGGCACTTCAGTTTCAGCCTCAGCCCTTCAAATGAATATTCAAGGTTGATTTCCTTTAGGATAGACTGGTTTGATCTCCTTGCCATCCAAGGAACTCTCAAGAGTCTTCTCCAGCACCACAGTTCGAAAGCATCAGTTCTTCAGCACTCAGCCTTCTTTATAGTCCAGCTCTCACATCCATACATGACTATTGGAAAAACCATAGCTTTGACTATTTGGACCTTTGTCAGTATAGTAATGTCTCTGCTTTTTAAACTCTGTCTAGGTTTGTCACAGCTTTTCTTCCAAGGAGCAAGCATCTGTTAATTTCATAACTAAAGTCTCTGTCTGCAGTGATTTTGGAGTCCACGAAAAATCTGCCAGTTCCATTTTTCCCCCATCTATTTGCCATGAAGTGATGGGACTGGATGCCATGATCTTAGTTTTTTTTAATGTTGAGGTTAAAGCCAACATTTTCACTCTCCTCTTTCTCTTTCATCAAGAGACTGTTTAGCTCTTGCTTTCTGCCATAAGGGTGATGTCATCTGCATATCTGAGGTTATTGATATTTCTCCTGGCAATCTCGATTCCAGCTTGTGATTCATCAAGCCCGCATTTTGCATGATGTACTCTGCATATAAGTTAAGTAAGGAGGGTGACAATATGCAGTCTTAATGTATTCCTTTCCCAATTTTGAACCAGTCCATTGCTCCATGTCCTGTTCTAACTGTTACTTCTTGACCTGCATAAAGGTTTCTCAGGAAGCAGGTGAGGTGGTCTGGTATTCCCATATCTTTAAGAATTTTCCAGTTTGTTGTGATCCCCAGAGTCAAAGGCTTTAGCATAGTCAGTGAAGTAGAAGTAGATGTTTTTCTGGAACTCTCTTGCTTTTTCTGTGATCCAACAGATGTTGGCAGTTTGGTCTTTGTTTCCTCTGCTTTTTCTAAGACTAGCTTGTACATCTGGAAGTTCTCAATTCATGTACTGCTTAAACCTAGCTTGAAGGATTTTGAACATTATTTTGCCAGCATGTGAAATGAGTGCAACCTGGATAACCACGTTGGTGTGGTCACTCATTTAGAGCCATATGGAGTGTGATGTCTAGTGGAAGCATTACTGTAAACAAAGCTAGTGGAGGTGATGGGATTTCAGCTAAGCTATTTAAAATCCTAAAAGATGATGCTGTTAAAGTGATACACTAAGTATGCCAGCAAATTTGTGTTTCCCTGTGCATTTATGTTAATATATAGGTTAGGTTACAAATAACCTATTTGTAGGTTCTGCCTGGGAATTCCATATATGGGATGTGTACAGTCTCTACTCCTGGTCAGCTGAGATTCCCTATTGTCTATACATATATTTGTAGGTATGTATGTAGGTATGTATAAATAATAGGGAATCTCAGCTGACCAGGAGTAGAGATTGTACACATCCCATATACGGAATTCCCAGGCAGAACACATTGCCTCTTTCCACATTATTTGTAACCACTGATTTATCTGGACATGAGGTACTTCTTAGGAATAAAAGCATGTCTGCCATTCAGCCCTGGTGACATGTTTGTGAACTGTGTGATATGGGGTGGTTTGAAGAACATATGGCAAATTTTGTGATGGACTTTGTGGTCTCAGAAAAGACCATCCAAAAGAAGAAATCTGGATCAGCAACCTTGGCTCAGGAGGGAACTGGGCCGCTGCAAGGATTTTTGGATACATTGTGGTGGTTTCACTGATTCTGTCCCAGTCCAGCAGTTTTTATTATTGATGCATATCCCAAGATAATGTCTGTGTGGAAGCTGAAAGCGACATTGCATGAAAGTAGTATGTCTCAGGCAGTTTTGCTGTGGGATCCACCTGAAGTATGGAGGCATCATCTGCTGTAGCAAACAGCAGACCTGAGATGATGGTTCAGGTGGTGTGGGTGGCTTTGGAGCAACTCATCAAATTACAGGAGACAGGCCAGAAGCAAAGTAAGGAGTGATGTGGCCAGGGCATTGAGCAGTGATTTGGATCCTGACTGAGCCACCGTGGGAACATGATTATTGACTGAGCATCATGCAGCAATGTTTCAGGAACAGGAAGGAACAGGGGGACAGGTTGAAATGAACACTGAAAGTATGGCTGACCTGAGTATAAAGTAGAAGTGCCAGTAGAAACACTGGCCAGGTTAGACGTATAGAAAAAAGGATACTCTTAGACAACAACAAGAAATATCAGAACTGAATCTTAGAAGCTGAGGCTGGGGCCCATGTGATACAGTTGCATCTAATAATCTATATAGAATCTGGACCTGATTTGTCAAGGGAACTTTGTTTGAAGGCCAGGTGGGTAGGCAGGCCTGCCTTCTACACATATAGAGAGAGCATGTGAGTAGCCATGAGACTTATAAGCTGCATCAGTATAGAATCTAAATTTGGACATACACAATGTAAACTTTGACACTCCATCAGAGAAAGCCAATAAGAGGTTATCTGAGTGTCTTAGTACAAGTTAACATGATTTTACTTTTTTTTTTCTTGCTACTATGATTTTTCTTCACAAAATTAATTATAAAACATTAATACTCTTTGAGTAATTTATATCTTATATCTCTGTTCTTCAGGTCAGGGTAAAAATTGCTTTTTATTTAACTATTGTTTCAAAAGACTGAAATCTGCAGTTTACCATTTTACTTATTCAAGATAGTCATCTAGGTCTTATTTGTTATGCCTTTTTCACACTGTATTATTTCTAATACTTTTAACCCATTTCTAGACAAAACCATGATAAATGTACTAAAGTTAGCATCTGCCTTGCTATAAATAGGAATGTGTATTCATTCTGGAGGTAAAACTTCATTTGGTTAAACAGATCAAGAGCATACCTAGTAGGTTGTTATTAATACAAGCACATGATGATCTATTAATACAAGCACAAAATAGGTAAGTATTTTTCTTCTTGACTGTCAAATGCACAGACTTGGTAGCAGTTGCCTGCAGTAAGGCTTCCCAGGTGGCACTAATATTAAAGAATCCACCTGCCAATGAGGAGGCGTAAGAGATGCAGGTTTGATTCCTGGGTCGGGAAGATCCCCTGGAGGAGGAAATGGTAACCCCCTCCAGTATTCTTGCCTGGAGAATCCCATGGACAGAGGAGCCTGGTGGGCTACAGTCCATAGGGTTGTGAAGAGTTGGACACAACTGAAGCAACTTAGCAAGCACAAACATACCTGAAGTGATACATTCTGAGAGAGACTGATGCTTGGTGGAAAGAAATTCGTAATGCTTATGTTGGAGTTCTAAACTAGTGGCTGTGAGGTTGTGAAGGTCTAAATATTTAGACTAGATATTTGCCATCCTGGTCTGAAAACTTTCCTTAACTGATTGTTTTAACTGGTTCACTATCAGCCCATAGAATAATTATTATATGTTTTATTTTCCATAATTTTTTCTACAGATATTTTGAGTAAATGTCAGTTATTGTGTGCAGCGATCAGGGACTAAACTATCAACATTTATGAATAAGATCTAGTTCAAACTATACAGTTGCCCAAGCAACCTATAGATGAAAAATAATGTCCCATTTAGACTTTCTTGTAAACAAAAGGTGAGGGACACATAAACCTAAAATACATGGGGAAATTGTTACTTTTCACTTCAGGTTTAGAAATACTGATTTAACCCACACATAAGGTATCCTCAGAATTAGATTATGCTGAGAATATCATAATCTAATATTAAAATATACATATTATTCAAAAATTATAATTGCCTAAATTGATAATTATAGAATTGCTAAATTTGTATGAAGTGTTAAAAGACTTATTTAAAAGCAGTTTCAGTTCTGTTCAGTTCAGTCGCTCAGTCGTGTCCAACTCTTTGCGACCCCATGAACCACAGCACGCCAGGCCTCCATGTCCATCACCAACTGCTGGAGTCCACCCAAACCAAAGTCCATCAGGTCGGTGATGCCATCCCAACCATCTCATCCTCTGTCGTCCCCTTCTCCTCCTGCCCTCAGTCTGTCCCAGCATCAGGGTCTTTTCAAATGAGTCAGCTCTTCGCATCAGGTAGCCAAAGTATTGGAGTTTCAGCTTCAACATCAGTCCTTCCAATGAACACCCAGGACTGATCTCCTTTAGGAGTTTAGGTATAGCAAAAAGATCTAGAACTTCTCTGATATATTTATTAATTTTTTGAAAATGCCAGAGATTTACAAAATAGGGGATTAAAATAACTTTTTGAGCTGAAAGAAACTTTTGAATTAATAACTTGATGAAATGCAGTTTTTCTTGGGCAATGTAATTACCCTCCTAGTTTAGGAAGGTCACTGTAATTTTGAGATTAATGCTTTTGAAAATTTTATAATAGCATTATTTTATATTTGCATAGTGTTATGTTTTCAGATCTTTTACTTGGTAAATAATGTAAATAGGTCAAGTACAGTCTCCACTTTCCATTTTAGGCAACTGTGACTCAGAAAGTTTAAATTATTTAGTCAAGTTCATAATGCTGGTATAGTTGGAAGTCAGATCCAAATATATGCACTTTTAGTTTAAAATTCTTTATATTAAGTCCAACATAATAGATTCTTGAAAACAGTTAATATATACACCTGTGGATAGCAGGAAACTTGCTTAATTTCCTAATTAAGCAAAATTGTCTTCCATCTTATTATGCAGATGTTATTTTCAACGTTTATCCTAAAAAGTGCCATTTAAGAACTGATTATACAAGTTTTATTTAATAATTCTGTTGATCACATTACCAGGTTAAATATAGTTATTTTTCTTTAACTGTATGAGGTAGAACACTTTAAATTAGTTTCTCTTGTAGAGCTCAGTTCTTGCTGACAATCAATATTCAAAATAAAATTTTTCTTTAACCTATAAATGGAGGAGGATGGCATCATAATTTACTTTTCTTTGTAACTGAGTGCTAATTAGTTGTCCCTGAGCACACAGGTTATGCATAATTCACGGCCTTCTGTTGTCTGAAGTTTTCCTCTTTTTCTTCTTCTAAATCTGAGTGTCTGTTTGTTTCTTTCAGAGCCCAATATTTGGATAATAATATGGATTCAGGGATGTGAAAGTGGGTGTAGGATAAAGATCAATACTCTGTTGTAAAAAACAATATTCTGTAGTTCAAGTATAGTCATGTAAAGAAAATAAAGACAAAATAACTCCTGCCTTTTCATTTTAAGTTCAAGTTAATATTAAAAATATTTTTTTAAAATATTAAATCTGGCTCAATGAATCCACCAAATCTTGAACTAGAAATACTTATGACTGTGATATCCTGGGTTCTTTTTCCCTTTTAGTGTGAAATTTTAGCCAGGTCATTGATTTCATTACACAGTCAAAAAGTCTTGGTCTATTAAAACATGTAAATGAAATGAAAAAAGATTCGGATTGTTGTGTATCTCTTCTCTAAACTCTGAAGGAAAAATCCTCACAATGAGCATCTGCCAACCAGCTCTGTGCTTTGGCAATAATCTGAATAAAAAATATGCTATAAATGTTTTCATTTTCTCATTTTCCAAGGGATGGATCTGAGTACAGAATCTATGCAGACTCAGAAGAGAGTGCAAAAAGAAAGGGCCAGGTTGGGGATACAGCCAGCCACCTAATTACACTAATAGGTTCACAGCACAGTTGGGTCACAAATTGTGTTTCTAAACTTAGGAGATGAATCTCCACCATAAATTATTGAAAAGCACTCTGTGGTTCTCCACTCTCCATTTCCCACAAATTAGATTATGGAGAGCTACAAAGCATCTTTAGAAAGTGTTTTCCTTGCTGTTTTAAAATTTTCCTTTATCGTCAGTCAGTGTCAACTTTGAAAACATTGGCTATAGCCAGAAAGCATGAAACCAAAATATAAAATAAAGAAACTATTTCTTTAAGGAAATTATTCCTTAAAGAAGCAAAAGTGTATATATTTTACCTGCTAGTGAGATTTAACTTAATGAAATCTTTGTGTTCCTATATACCAAACTTTCTTAGGATAGAAATGTAATAACTTATAAGTATAGTTCCCACATTTTACCTCTACATTGAAATCTGTTGTGGAATAAACATAGTTGAACTAGAATAAGTTTTGAAAAGATAATTGATTCTATAACATAAATTAACCTACTTGCTTTATCAGTCCATATTTAGCTTTTGAGCTAACATATACTCACCACTTTGACTAATGTTCATGAAACTGAAATGGAGTTGGTAGAATATATTAGAAAATAAGGTTATGAATGACACTACACTAAACTTAAGAAGATTTGTCTACTCTGCTTAGCTTATGATTTTCTTCTTGTCCTCTCTTTCATGTATCTGTAAATTGGGGATAACAACCCCTTTTCACTACTTACTTTAAAATAAATGAGATCTTCAAATATGCTGAAATCAGTCAAAATTGTTTTTCAGATTCTAAATTGAGTATAGAGCAATGTGCCATTTAAAGTCTCTTTTATTGCAAGTTTTTAAATGTCCAGTGATGTACTGCGCTCATGAATTGGAACAATTAATATTTTTTAAATGACCATACTACACAAGGCGAGCTACATATTCTGTGCAATCTCTATCAAAATACTAATGGCATTTTCCACAGAACTAGAACAAAAATTCTAAAATTTGTATGGAAATACAAGACCCTGAGTAGCCAAAACAATCTTAAGAAAGAAGAACAAAACTGGAAGTATTAAGGTCCCTGATTTCAAACTATGCAACAGTGCTACAGCCATCAGAATAGTATAATGCTGACACAAATACAAGCACATTCCTTTAATGTACTTGCTCAGTCGTGTTTAAATATTTGCACCCCTGTGGACTGTAGCCCACCAGGCTCCTCTATCCGTGGGATTTTTGGAATAGAAATAAGCTTATACAGTTAATTAATCTATGATAAAGGAGACAAGAATATGCAGTGGGGAAAGATAGTTTCTTTAATAAATGGTGTTGGGAAAACTAGACAGCTACTTTTCTGGACTTGATTCTAGTCCAGAATCAAACTGGACTACTTTCTCACTCCATATACAAAAATCAATTCAAAATGATCAAAGACTTAAGACCTGAAACCATCCATAAAATTTCTAGAAGAAAACACAGGCACTATGCTCTTTGGTATTGGTTTTAGCAATATTTTTTCAAATCTGTCTCCTCAGAAAAGGGAAACAAAAGCAAAACTAAACAAGTAGGACTACATCAAACTAAGAAGCTTTTACACAGCAAAGGAAAACATTAACAAAATGAAAATTAGCCTACTAAATGGGAGAACCTATTTGTAAATGTTATATCTGATAAAGGCTAATACCCAAAATATACAAAAAACTCATATAACTCAACAACAAAATATGAAGTCTTGCCATTTGTGACAATATGAATGGACCTAAAGAGTATTGCTAAGTGAAACATGTCAGAAGGAGAAAGACAAATACCACATGTTTTCATTTATATGTGGAATCTAGAAAGCAAACAAAAATGAAAACAAAAGCAGACTCAGAGAGAGAACAAACTGGTGCTTGCCAGAGGGGCGGGAGAAAGAAGGATGAGTGAAATAGGTAGGGGAGATTAAAGTACAAATTTCCAGCTATAAAATAAATAAGTCACAGGGATGTAATGTACAGCATAGGGAATATAGTTAATAATACGGTAATAATTTTATATGGTGACAGATGGTACCTAGAATTCATTTTGTAACTTGTAAAATATTGAGTACTAAGCTGTATACATCAAACTAATATAAAAAGTCAATTATATTTTGATTTAAAACAAGAAAAAACAAAAAGTGTCCAAATCAAACTGGCTGAAGTTAAAAGGATATTTATTGGCTCACATGACTGAAAGCCCGGGACATGGAACCTGCTTCACATATAGCTATATCCAAGGGTCACAAAATGGTTGTTTCCATGCTCAGCTTTGCTACCTGTGGTGTTGGCTTCACATTCAAGTTTTATGTTTTAGTGAGGAGGCAGCACAGCTCAGGTGCCTACACTTTCTGAGATCCTAAGCTAATAGGAATAGTCACAATCCCTTTCCCAGTATTCCTTGCAGATGCTCCTTGAGGATCAGAGTTTCTGATTAATTCACATGTCCATTCCTCAACCTTTTTCTAATGAGCAAGAAGACAATAGTTGTTTTTTTCAGATCTTGGAAAATGTGTGTGAAGTTCTGCTTGCATTTTTTTCATACTGTTTTCAGTGAATTGTTTAATGTTCATCCCATCAGTGTCTGCCTTCCTCTTTTAATTTAGGGCAAAATAACAAGGATTGTCCCTGAATGACAGGGAAAGGGCTGCCCAGAGAATGTATGAGTTAAGAAATAAAATTTATGAGACATTAGAAAGATATTTGCCTTTAATTTGTAGCTTAACTTTTCAAATTATTTGTGAAGGATGGTTTTAAAAAGAATAATCTCACTTTTCTTTGGCTTTTAATTGCTTCTTTCTTAATAGTTACTACCTGCCTCTGGGTGGGTGACCTATCATATTTATGAATGGGTTGACTTTTACATTTGGACCTTAATGGTCTCATAAGAGACTGTAAGATAAAATCTCATTTATGGGATAAAAATCTGCTCTAATTAATTTTTGTTTTTTAAAAAACTTTATACCAACAGAATTTGATATCCTTGTTAAGACATTAATGAGGTCTAAAATATATTAAATTTTCAAAGAAAGCCATTTTGTATGATTGGTCAAGAGTTTTATTAGGCTGACTTCACTGTGTTTGAACTCACAAAGTTTCAGGTGATATGAATATTTAAATTGTTTTCTCTTTGCCCCTGGATGGGTCTTATTCTGCCACATCGGAGTTAGATATCTGCTATTGAAAGAGATCGTGCATGTGCAGCTAAGCAGAACATACATGTGTATGCAGGTACTAACTCTGAGGAATAAGTACATGTGTTTTTTGTCTTGCTTCGAGGTTGTGTATGGGCTTGTATGCCTCAAATTGAGTTGGGTTTTATACAAATGTAAGGGATGAATCACATTTGTTTTGTTGTGACATTTGCTGTCTCGCCTTCAAAGAGTAGGTGCAGTTGCACTGATGACTCCTTGGCATTTTGCCCCAGGGACAAAATGTTACATTATCAAAAGTGTTATGTTATCAAAAGAAGCAGTGCCAATGTGCTGGTAATTAAAATGTGGACATTTGACCATGATTTGCAGGAGAAAATGATCAAAAGAATACACCCCAGTGAAAGCCTTAGCTAGGCAGAGTCATTTCTAATGAACAAGAGGATAGCTCTTTTAGGCTTGGTAACTTAAATGAGCATATGTGAATTATGGCTAATGTTTCTGAAAGAAAACGGTTACTAGGAAACTATGAAAAGCCCCCTAATTATATGATCTCTAAGTTATACCAATAAATAGAGAATTCAGATCTCTTTGTGCTAAGACCAGTGCTAACTAACCTGCTAATATTCTTAATACCCTTAAGGTTTGTTTCCAGAGTGAATGAGATTTACTGTCCTTTAAGAATTAGATATCAATTTGAAAAAACTGGATTTAATTCAAAGTTCATCACCAATGTTATTGACTGAACTTCGGTCTCCTATCACAATCTTCTGAATGTAGCTAAAGAATATTTTGACATAAAAATGCATGTTCATTGTTTAGTTGGCCAAGACGTTGAATTAATATATGTTAAGCTCTTAACCTCTATTTGAAGCAGTAACAAAGAAAGAGCTAAAGATGTTGGCTCTGGGCTGCCACTCCCATGGAAATATTTTCTTATTTAAACTGACTGTCCTACCCCAGAAAATCTCAAATCATTGAAAAAAATTGAACCCATAATTAAAAATCTTCCCACAAAGAAAATTCCAGGCTTCATCAGTAACCTTACCATAAATTTAAGGAAGAAATAACATCGTATTATTCTAGGATCTAGCTCCTACCTAGCAGAGTAAGACTCATTCAGTGGCAAAGAAAAATCAACTTAAAAATGCTTATCACCTGAAAATCTGTGAGTTCAAATATAGTGAAGCCAGTTTGAGGATGTTTTTTATTCATTTTGATAGCACCATTAAAGTGGTATTCTAGTGTGAAGATTCATAAAACTAGAAATAAATCTGCCATATGACCCAGTAGTCCCACTACTGGGCATATACCCTGAGAAAGCCACAATTCTAAAAGACACATTTTTGTACCCCAGTGTTCATTGCAGCATTATTTACAATAGCCAGGACATGAAATCAACTTGGATGTCCATCTACAGATGAATAAAGATGTGGTTACATATATACAATGGAATATTACTCAGCCATAAAAAAAGAACAAATTTGAGTCAGTTCTAGTGAGGTCGATAAACCTAAATACAGCCTGTTATACAAAGTGAAATGTCATAAGGAGAGAAATAAATATGATATATTAACACATATGTATGGAATCTAGAAACATGGTACTGATGAACTCATGTGCAAGGAGGGAATGGAGACGCAGATACAGAGAACAGACATGTGTACCCAGTGAGGGAGGGAGAGAGTGGGGCAAATGGAGAAAGTAGCATTGGCATATATACACTATCATGTGTGAAATATATAGCTAGTGAGAAGTTGATATATAACATAGGGAGCGCAACCTGGTTCCCCAGAAGGGTGGAATGGGTGGAGGGGAGGGAGACTCAACAGGGAGAGAATATATGTATAATTATGACTGATTTGCATTGTAGTAAGCAGAAGCCAACACAACACTGTAAAGCAATTTTCCTCCAGTTTAAAAAATTTTTAAAAAAAATGTGTTCTGTGTAAACTTAACATTAAAAAGAAAAAGAAAAAAACACCTACTATCTGTTCTCTTCTCTTTCCCGTGATACCTTCCCTGGTAGGTGCAGACCTGACCCTCTTTCATTGGTTTGTTGGAATTTGAACCAAGCATGAGTGGACAATTTTATTTCCCTGGCTGTTGGTCAAAACTGTGGTCAGTACCAGATTTGGCCAAGACATGCCTGACCCTGTCCTGCCATGGGTGAATGACCAAGGGATCACTGTTGGAAATTGCATGAGTCTGAGAAGCAAGGTTACCAGCTGGCTCAAACTCTCAGATTGGTTAGGCGTATTTTGGGTTTTTTCCATCTCTTTCCTCCTTTACCTCTTAGAGTCCCTCTTCCCCTTAGTCTTAAGTGCCTGAAATCTGTTACTTCCTACTAAATTTTAACAAGTAAGTCAGACAAAGGTTTAAAGGCTAAGAATTAACTTCTCCTCTCAGATTTTAAAAAGATGCTGTAGAAATTGGGTAGGAAAGCAAAAAGTTACATCAAAAGAGTAAGAGTGAGATCAATTTTCTAGGAAAATGATAAAGAAATAGAAATTACCTTTTGGTGATATACTATTCAAATGTTTGAGCTCAAATATTTCTCCTGGTTTTTTTTTTTTTTTTCTTTTTTTAAATGGGCCTGTTCTGTGGAGAGGCAATTTTTTTAACAGGTAAAATAAGCTTCATTACTGACTATAATCAGCTAATGGTAACCATAGAAAATGGCCCTTGGTCTCCAATTTTTGCTCCCTTGCCAGTGAATCAGTCTGCCTCGGGTGATGATTTAATTTTCATGGTGTTCAAATTACAAATTAACATTTGCAAGTGTAGATTTGGGGAATTTTGCTGAAGCCTAATAAAGTTCTCTGAGAATGGTGTGCCCCATTGGGTTACATCTTATAACTTCCTTATTAAAGTGAAAGGAAACTGCCTTTTAGTTTTCCTACAGCGTATCAACTTTTCATATTTTAGAAAGGCATCCATCTAACTTCTAGAATCTTCAAACTGCATAGATTTTCCTGTATCAAAATATTTCAGATCTTCAGTTTGCACAGTGCTTATGGATGATGTTAAAATGATTGAGAAAGTGGTATGTTTGCCTCTGGTCATTGCAGTTGTTCATGAGTACAATGTATCAACCTAGCCCATCACCATACAGATGATACTTTATACTAATACTTGCACTTGTGCTTATAGTTTAACTTTTAAGAAATGTTAAAAACAGAAAAAAAAGCACTTTGACAGTGTCCAGACTTGGTTTCAGGGGAGAATAAACAATTATTTCTTCTATTACATAAAATTTTGTGTAATTATGGTATATAACAACTGTATTTGGAGGGTAAAATTCATTGGTTTCTCTATTATGGTTTTCAACTGTGATATCAAGAGTGGATTTTCCTGAACCCTAACAGAAAATAGAGAGAAACACTACTATCTTTTCCTATAACGAAGACTCAGTAGAAAATTTATAAAAACAGCCCAATGCTCTACTGTGACTAACATTTGCAACTCAAAATGTTTAATAGACCTTGGAAAATAAACAACGGTTTCTAGAGAAGAATGGAAAAAGCCAAAAAGTAAATCTAATTAGTGGCACTCTGTCTGTGGGTAACCCTATTAACTGTGAAAAAGAATAACAAAATCAGACAAAGTCTAGCAAAAAGTCTTGCATGTGTGTATGTCAGTGTGTGTGTGTGTCTGTGTACATATACATGCAGACTTCTCTCAGACATACGTGGACTTTGAAGTCAGAATAAATTTGGAGTCCTAAGTATTTGGTTAATTGCTGGAAACTAATATCAAATTGATTTCTAGTACGTAAATTAAGTTTTTTTGGACACAGATTGACGCTATAAAAATGTATAAAATTCAAGCAATTGAAAAATAAAAATGTAAAAAAGAAAAAGAAAAATGTGCTATGCAATGCTGAAGTGGATATTCGTAATTTTAGACAAGTAATAAAAAGACAACTTTGAAAATGTTTCATGTAAATTGAAGGAATTAAAAAGTGTTTTGTTTATAATTTTTTATTAAGACCAAAAAAAGTCAAAAAGTTTTAAATTTGATATTTCCTAACATGTTTACAAAATTGCAATCTAGTAATGTAACATTTGACATGGTTTTGTTAACAATAGTCTTATGTTTTATTTGTTTTTTAGTCACTAAGTTGCATCCAACTCTTTGTGACCCCATGGTCTGTAGCCCACCAGGCCCCTCTATCCATGGGATTTCCAAGCAAGAATAATGGAGTGGGTTGCCGTTCCCTTCTCCAGATCTTCCCGACCCTGGGATCAAACCCTCCTCTTTTGCATTAACAGGTGGGTTCTTTACCACTAAGCCACCAAGGAAGCCCAATATTATGCTACCTGCTATCTAATAGCAGGATTCCTGTTTTTTATTGGGCTTCCCTGGTGGTCCAGGGGTAAAAAAAAGGCAGGAGATGTGGATTCGATCCCTGGGTTGGTAAGATGCCCTGGAGATGGAAACAGCAATCCACTCCGGTATTCTTGCCTGGGAAATCTCATGGAAAGAGGAGGCTGGTGGCCTGCAGTCCATAGGGTCACAAAACAGTTGGACATGAATTAGTGACTAAACAACAGCACAACAATTTTTTTTACTATATAAAAATAACAGATTAATTAGTACTAAGCAAAGCAGTTGCTTTTCTATTGTCTTATTTTTTTATTAGCAGATTTGTAATGAAATTTTTTTGTTACTTTTATATCTTCAGGGCAGCATCTGAAGAACTCTCCCAATTATTTTAAGATCAGTTTCACTGCATTACTGTTAATATTTTTTTCATAAACTTTTAGAAGAAATATATTTTCTTGTTTGATTTTTGTTCTCCAATTGAGTCAAAGTCACATCTTCTGTGATTTTGTTTTTGCACTATTTGGGGGAGCTTATCAGTACTGTCTAACCATAGAATTAAGTGGAATATCAGCAATATTATCAAGAGCAGTTCTTTAGGGGAAAAAAACAGGTCCTCCTTACCTATTTATTATTTATAAAGTGTATATGGCTGGGTGAAGGGTATATGCACCTGTGGCTAGGATGCAGAGGACTTCTTTGTTTTGTGTAAGAAACAAAGTAATAAATTTTGAACACATTAAATTGTTTTGTTAAAAATATTTATGATACTAAAATATGTTTAAACTAAAATGACCTTAGCCAGTTTTATAGGATGATGGTGATGATGGCTCACAATGTTATGCTTATTATATGCCAGGCATTATGCTAAACATCTTACTTAGATTATCTCACTTATTCCTCACAAGTGTTATTATATTGGGATGAGAAAACTGAGGCCTGGAGAAGTTGAGTAATGTGCTCATAGTCACTGTATTAAAACGTGGTCATGCTTGACTAAATACTTCTTATTATTGTTTGATACTATCTCTCTCCTGTTGTTGAATCAGAAACCTCAGAATTTGAGACCTTTAGTCTTAACATTTAAAAAAGAATGGGCTGGAAATTATAAACCTGTCATGTAAAGATATATCATAACCTTTGAAGTAATGATGTTATAGAAATTCCATTTGCACAGTCATCCTGCAGTATTTAATCTCTGATATCTTCTTTCTTATATCTAGACTTCCTGTTCTCATCCATTGCATAATAATATTACCCTGATGTAGTAGTCTTCCCTTATCTAACATTTTGCCTGCCACAGTTTCAGTTACCTGTAGTCAGCCCTAGTCCAAAAATATTAAATGGGAAATTACATAAATAAACAATTTATAAGTCTTAAATTGCAAATCTTTCTGAGTAGCCTGATGAAATCTCTCCCCTACCTAATTTGTCCCACTCGGGAAATAAATCGTCCCTTTGGCGTATCCACCTTATCTCCATTCACCACCCACCCATTAGTACAGGGAAAAACATACAATTATCCCTTGGTATCCGTGGAGTTGGTTCCAAGACCCCCATCAGATGCCAAAATCTGTAGATGCTTGTATCTTTTTATTTATGTTTGGATTTTACTTCTTATTTTTTATAGTATTTTTGCTATTATGTTCATGAATGAGGTTAGTTTATAATTTTCTTGTCTTGAAATCCTCTTGTTAGATTTTGTGTCAGGATATATCTGCATAATGAGTTGGTCAATGATTCCAAAACGTTCTATTTCTGGAAGAGTTTAATGTTATTTCTTCCTTAATATTTTGGTACAGTAAATTGGTGAAGCCTGGAATTTTCTCTGTGGGAAGATTTTAAATTGTAGGTTCATTTTTTAAAAAGTAGTTATATGACTGTTTAGATTTTCTTAGTTATTCATGTGTCTGTTTTCAGTGTTGCTTTTCAAGTAATTTGCCCATTTTATTTAAATATTCCATTTTTTCTCTTTTATGAGAAAATCCTTTTGCAATATGTTTGAATATTTAGCTATGTCTTCTTTCTCATTCCTATTTTATTCTTTGTGTTACACCCAATACTACATTACTTATTTTCTTGTTGAAATTATTATAGCTTTAGTTATTGGGAAGTGTAAATTTTTAACTCTCTCTTCTTGGTTTGAAGTGTAAACTTGACGAGGATAGATATGATGTTTGTTTTATCTGAAAAGGTTACCAAAGAGCCTGGCACTTAGAAGTTGGTATTTATTTCTTACAAATCAGTTCATGACTGATGAATGAATGGAACCTGTAAAAATGAGATAATTCCATTAAACTTATTGAGTATTCAGTGATTCCTGAGTTATCTTCATTTTCTAAGTGCTTGGTTATTTTTCAGTTCCTCTGAGTTTCCAGAGGTATAGGGGAAAATGAGATGATACGAAATTTAAAAAATAAGTAAATCTGTATTGTCAGACTACACATGTTTAGAAGGATAAGATCATTATCTTGGGTATCTGTCTCATTTTGACTTTTATTTGTGCTTTTTATTCTTCTTGTCATTCCTTCAAGTTTTATAATCACCTACTTTATTTGGACCCAAGTGTAATTGTGGTGGCCTCATTATTCTTCTATAGATGGTTTAGTAACTTTTAGTTTTACTTAATTGGCCAGTGTGACTAAATTGGTCACTTCATTGGCTGGTGACTTTGAGAAGAAGCTGAGAAGATATTTCTTTGTGGGGCTATATATATACATAGCTGGCTGTGTGTTGACAGAGGAATAGTCTTAGCTTATTTATAATGTTCTGCCACTTTCCCTTTGGGGAAGAACAGTGCATTTTCATGTTCAAATTTGGAAAACTTCTCACTATTATTCACCATCAAGTACAGATCACATAAATCAAAGAGCAGTTTTAAATGTCATATTTGTATATGCTATTTCTGGGAAACACCAGATAGAGTGTTATTTTGGGAAGCTGTGGGTTGACCTTGCAAAACTCAAATTAACAAGGAAAAAGCACATTTTAAACAGTGACACATCTAACAGTGAGCTTAAAAGAGCAAGACAAAGTGTGTAGGTGTTCAATAGTAACAACCTAATGGTACCACATTGTATTTCATGAATGAGAGCAATTCACAAAGTTCTTACAAGTAGGATCTAATGCAGGAATATAGCTGTCTAGTAGCTTTCTTTACCAAATTTGTTCTACCAACATTTTATGAGTCCCTACTAAGTACCAGGTAGAATCCTGTTTGCTGTGAAGACAAAAATGAGTATGGTACAATCCCTTCTTGCATGAGGCTGAGTTTAATGGGGACAACTCAGCTCTTATAGGTGTATCACTCATATTTATTTTAAAACTAATGAACTATAGGTAAGACCAACTTTGAGAATAAAGTCATGTCACCTGATAATGTGTCTTTTTGCATTTAATAAACCAATAACCAAGAGGACTATAAGGAGACATGTCAAAAGTTTAGTAGAGCTAATCTTGTGTCTTGCTAATTAGTAGTGATTTTATAAATGTTTTATGATTTCTGGAAGAAGTGTGTATTTCTCTCAATTTAAGAAATAAAAAGTGCAAGTCACTTATCTTAAGCTACTATAATTTGCAAGGGTATCCTTATGTTTCCTTGAATTTACTTTCACTGTTCTTAGTTATGACATTTCCTGTTTTTTAGTATTACGTTTAATTTTTTTAAAAAACCATTGAAGTGCAGAGGTAAAAGAAACTTTTACAACAGACATCAGATAGCCTGCATGAGAATCTCTTGACAGAGAAGTTGACGAACTTTTTCTATAAAGGGCCAGAGAGAGCATATTTCAGCCTCTGATTGTACAGTCTTGGTCACAACTATTTAACTCTGCTTTTTAGCAGGAAAACAACCCCCAATATGTAAATGAATGAGTGTAATTATGTTTCAATAACACTTTTACTTAGAAAAACTGGCAGAGGGGATAGATGAGCCATATTTTGCCTATTCCCTGACTCACAACATTTGTTAAAAACTCAAAGACCTAGTTCTTATACCTCCCTGAATCAGAATCCAGAGAGATAAGCGCTTGGAATCTGTGTGTTTAGCCAGTTGCCAATTTTATTGGTTGATTCATGGACCTAAGGACTTCCCTGGCGGCTCAGACAGTAAAGTGTCTGCCTACAATGCGGGAGACCCGGGTTTGATCCTGGGTTGGGAAGATGCTCTGGAGAAGGAAATAGCAACCCACTCCAGTACTCTTGCCTGGAAAATCCCATGGATGGACGAGTGTGGTAGGCTACAGTCTACGGGGTCACAAAGAGTCAGACACGACTGAGTGACTTCACTTCACATGGACCTAACATTCCAGGTTCCTGTGCAGTATTGCTCTTTACAGCATCAGACTTTGCTTCTATCACCAGTCACATCCACAGCTGGGTGTTGTTTTTGCTTTGGCTCCATCTCTTCATTCTTTCTGGAGTTATTTCTCCACTGATCTCCAGTAGCATATTGGGCACTTACCGACCTGGGGAGTTCATCTTTCAGTGTCCTATCTTTTTGCCTTTTCATACTGTTCATGGGGTTCTCAAGGCAAGACTACTGAAGTGGTTTGCCATTCTCTTCTCCAGTGGACCGCATCCTGTCAGACGTGTCCACCATGACCTGTCTGTCTTGGGTGGCCCTACAAGGCATGGCTCATAGTTTCATTGAGTTAGACAAGGCTGTGGTCCATGTGATCAGATTGGTTACTTTTCTGTGATTGTGGTTTTCATTCTGTCTGCCTGCTGATGGAGAAGGATAAGAGGCTTATGGAAGCTTCCTGATGGGAGAGACTGACTGAGGGGGAAACTGGGTCTTGTTCTGATGGAAGGGGCCATGCTCAGTAAATCTTTAATCCAATTTTCTGTTGAAGGGTGGGGCTGTGTTCCCTCCCTGCTATTTACCTGGGGCCAAACTCTGGTGGAGGTAATGAAGATAATGGGGACCTCCTTCAAAAGGTCCCATGCATGCACTGCTATACTCAGTGCCCCCAGCCCTGCAGCAGGCCACCACCAACCCATACCTCCACTGGAGACTCCTGGACACTCCTGGGAAAGTCTGGGTCAGTCTCTTGCAGGGTCACTGCTCCTTTCTCCTAGGTCCTGGTTCATATAAGGTTCTGTTTTTGCCCTCCAAGAGTCTATTTTCCAGTCCTGTGTAAGTTCTTGCAGCTTGGTGGTGGGGTTAATGGCGACCTCCTCTAAGACGGCTTATGTCATACCCAAGCCTGCTGCACCCAGAGCCCCTGCCCCTGCGGCAGTCCACTGCTGACCTGTACCTCCACAGGAGATGCTCAAACACAGTTCTGTCTCGGTCTCTGTGGGATCTCTGGGTCCTGGTGTACACAAGGTTTGTTTGAGCCCTCTGAGTGTCTCTGGTGGGAATGGGGTTAGATTCTAAACATGAATTTGCCCCTCCTACCATCTTGCTGGGGCTTCTCCTTTGCCCTTGGACGTGGGGCATCTCCTCACAGCCGCTCCAGCGCCACCTGTCTCGCTGGGGTTTCTCTGACCTTGGATATGGAGTATCTCCTCACAGATGCTCCAGCGAAGCACAGCGGCAGCTCCTGATGTCAGACACGGGGTATCTCTCAGGGCCACTGCAGCGCCTCGAGCAGCTGATGCTCCAAGCTGCAAAGCCACCACTCTGCTTCTCCATGAATCAAGGCCAGCAGGAAGAGGTCAAACAGGAGATGGCAAGAGTGAACGGTGACATTTTAGGAATCAGCGAACTAAAATGGACTGGAATTGGCAAATTTAACTCAGATGACCATTATATCTACTACTGTGGGCAGGAATCCCTTAGAAGAAATGGAATAGCACAGTCAACAAAAGAGTCCAAAATGCAGTACTCAGATGCAGTCTCAAAACGACAGAATGATCTCTGTTCGTTTCCAAGGCAAACCATTCAATATCACGGTAATCCAAGTCTATGCCCCGATCACTAATGCTGAAGGAGCTGAAGTTGAAAGGATCTGTGAAGACCTACAAGACCTTCTAGAACTAACACCCAAAGAAGATGTCCATTTTATTATAGGGGACTGGAAAGCAAAGTGGGAAGTCAAGAAACACCTGGAGTAACAGGGAAGTTTGGCCTTGGAATACAGAATGAAGTAGGGCAAAGGCTAATAGAGTTTCGCCAAGAGAACGCACTGGTCATAGCAAACACCCTCTTCCAACAACACAAGAGAAGACTCTACATATGGACATCACCAGATGGTCAATACCGAAATCAGATTGACTATATTCTTTGCAGCCAAAAATGGAGAAGCTCTATACAGTCGGCAAAAAGAAAACCAGGAGCTGACTGTGGCTCAGACCATGAATTCCTTATTGCCAATGGACTGAAATTGAAGAAAGTAGGGAAAACTACTAGACCATTCAGGTATGACCTAAATCAAATCCCTTACGATTATACAGTGGAAGTGAGAAATAGATTCAAGGGATTAGATCTGATAGAGTGCCTGATGAAGTATGGGACAGAGGTTCCTGACATTGTAGAGGAGACAGTGATCAAGACCATCCCCAAGAAGAAGAAATGTAAAAAAGCAAAATGGCTGTCTGAGGAGACCTTACAAATAGCTGTGAAAAGGAGAGAAGTGAAAAGCAAAGAAGAAAATGAAAGATATACTCATTTGAATGCAGAGTTCCAAAGAATAGCAAGGAGAGATAAGAGAGCTTTCCTCAGTGATCAGTGCAAAGAAATAAAGGAAAACAACAGAATGGGAAAGACTAGCGATCTTTTCAAGAAAATTAGAGATACCAAGGGAACATTTCATGCAAAGATGGGCTCAATAAAGGACAGAAATGGTATGGACCTAACAGAAGCAGAAGATATTAAGAAGAGGTGGCAAGAATACACAGAAGAGCTAAACAAAAAAGATCTTCACGACCCAGATAATCAAGATGGTGTGATCACCCCCCTAGAGCTAGACATACTGAAATTCAAAATCAAGTGGTCCTTAGGAAGTACCACTATGAACAAAGCTAGTGGAGGCGATGGAATTCCAGTTAGCTATTTCAAATCCTAAAAGATGATGCTGTGAAAGTGCTGCACTCAATATGCCAGCAAATTTGGATAGCTCAGCAGTGGCCACAGTACTGGAAAAGGTCAGTTTTCATTCCAATCCTAAAGAAAAGCAATGCCAAAGAACGCTCAAAACTACCTCACAAACTACCTCACTCATCTCAGACACTAGTAAAGTAATGCTCAAAATTCTCCAAGCCAGGCTTCAACAGTACATGAACTGTGAACTTCCAGATGTTCAAGCTGGATTGAGAAATGGCAGAGGAACCAGAGGTCAAGTTGCCAATATCCGTTGGATTACTGAAAAAGCAAGAGAGTAGAACATCTATTTCTGCTTTATTGACTATGGCAAGGCCTTTGACTGTGGATCACAACAAACTGTGGAAAATTCTTCAAGAGATGGGAACACCAGAGCACCTGACCTGCCTCTTGAGAAATCTGTATGCAGGTCAAGAAGCAACAGTTAGAACTGGACATGGAAAAATAGACTGGTTGCAAATAGGGAAAGGAGAACGTCAAGGCTATATATTGTCACCCTGCTTATTTAACTTGCATGCAGACTACATGGGAAATGCTGGGCTGGCTGAAGCACAAGCTGAAATCAAGATTGCTGGGAGAAATATCAATAATCTCAGATATGCAGATGACACCACCCTTATGGCAGAAAGCAAAGAAGATCTAAAGAGCCTCTTGATGAAAGTGAAAGAGGAGAGTGAATAAGTTAGCTTAAAGTTCAGCATTCATAAAACTAAGATCATGGCATCTGGTCCCATCACTTCATGGCAAATAGATGGGGAAACAGTGGAAATGGTGACAAACTTTATTTTCGGGGGCTCCAAAATCACTGCAGATGGTGACTGAAATTAAAAGACGCTTACTCCTTGGCAGGAAAGTTATGACCAACCTAGACAGCATTAAAAAGCAGAGACATTACTTTGCCAACAAAGGTCCATCTAGTCAAGGCTGTGGTTTTTCCAGTAGTCATGTATGGATGTGAGAGTTGGACCATAAAGAAGGCTGAGCACCAAAGAATTGATTTTTTTCTGAACTGTGGTGTTGGAGAAGACTCTTGAAAGTCCCTTTGGCTGCAATGAGATCCAATCAGTCCATCCTAACAAAAAAATCAGTCCTGAGTATTCATTGGAAGGACTGATGCTGAAGCTGAAACTCTAATACTTTGGCCACCTGTTGTGAAGAACTGACTCATTGGAAAAGACCCTGATGCTTGGAAAGATTGAAGGCAGACAGAGAAGGGGACCACAGAGGATGAGATGGCTGGATGGCATCACTGGCTCAATGGACATGAGTTTGAGTAAACTCCAGGAGTTGGTGATGGACAGGGAGTCTTGGCGTGCTGCAGTCCATGGGGTCGCAAAGAGTCAGACACAGCTGAGCAACTGAACTGAACTGAATATTAATGTTCTTTGCTGAAGTTTGAGAACTTTCATCTTCTTTATCTCCTTGGATACCCGAGGCATCACTGTGTCTCTACAGTATCCCTGAGGGACTCCATTCAGTTTGACCCCCTTGAAGTTTATGGACAATACATTTATCATATATGAACTCTGTTTTAAATAATTGGCAGAGAAAATATGATGGGAAAAGTTTTACTCAAGTTAAAGCCTCAGAATGGAAACTCTAAGAGAACAAGGATATCCCATTTCCTCCTAAATGGTTGGTGCCTGGCGTACGGTGTATGTTGGTAAATATTTGTAGATTGAACTGAATGCATTTTCCCATTGCTTCACTCTCAGTACACAGTAATGCCCTGCATACAAATTACTTGACTGTCCTTGTGTTTGATATCCAGGCAATCAAATTGTAACCACACCTTTCCTGCTTTTTAACATCATACTTTTAGTTCTTATCCAGTGTTTCATCTCTTTTGAGTAATTTTGGGGTTATGAATCCTGCCTTCAAATATATTGTTTTTCAAACATTCATGGTTCCAAAGCAGGTTACATTTATAAGCAGTAATAATTATGTTAGTTAAAGATCTTTTGGCTGTGGTCAACAGAAATCAATATAGCCAACTTAAACAAAAACGCATCTATTAGGAACACGAATTCGGTGAGATCTCAGCAACAGAGGTCTGTGAATCTTCTCTGTGGAATGTCACCAACATTAATTTAGCTACTGACGTTTTCCCACCTCTGGGTCTTTGCACACATTGTGCTCTAAGCTAGTTTTAAATTCCTGGAGAGAGATCAGGATTGACCCAGCCAAGGTCAGGTACCTATTATTTAGTTTAATTACTCAGTCACTAATTCAGGGGTACCATTAAGTAACCACCTCTGTGGAGAGAAAATCAGAGACTATTACCAGAAGGATGTGGGAGTGGGATAAAGGGTTGCTAGGAAGACTGGGCTAGTTTAGACAGGCTAATTTTGGTGCCGTTTTAGAAAAAACTAAATGACTATCTGGACTTTGGTTTTCTAAAGCCTATTCCTGTGTTTTAAATTCTGCTGCTAGCACAAACCAGGTTCAATCCCTGGGTCAGGAAGATCCCTGAGAAGGAAATGGCAACCCACTCCAGTATTCTTGCCTGAGAAATCCCATGGACAGAGGAGCTTGGTGGGCTACAGTCCATGTGGTCACAGAAGAGTCAGACATGACTTACCGACTAAACCACAACTCACTCGAGGCAGCAGACCTCTTGGAGGTTCATGCGGCTATTCTCTCTACACTGCTATGTTGTTCTGTAATTGCTGTGGACTTCCTCTAGACCTGAAGATTTGATTTGGAGTCCTGCTTTAGCTGCCTTGAGCTGGAAAATTTAATTATCAGCCCTGTTTTTGCCTTTAGATTATAATTTATTTACAACATCTATCCCTTTCTACTTAACAAAAAAAAAAAAGATTATTACTGGCAGATCTCAAATCAAATTCCATGGTAAGAAATGGCATGGATAAATATTCACTGCTCCCTCCATTCTGTTCATCTCAGGTCCTGTCCCTGACTAACTGCCACCAAGACAGTCACCATCCCGTCATGGTACTGGACTTCTCTGCGGCATGAGGGCTCTTAGAATGAAGTTCTTTCCTACTTTATAGTCCCTCTGCTCCATACCCAACCTTTTAACTCTCTCTATTCCATTGTTGTAACCTGCAAGGATTAACAGATTCTGACTGCTCTCCCCCTCCAAAAGCATCTTCTTTACCTCTCCCAACGCCAGCACAGAAAGGTGCTGCAGTTCCCCTGGCCTGCTTTCTGTTGCAGACACATAGAGATCTGTCCCCTCTGCCTGGAATGTGTCTTTCCTGCATATTTATAAGGCTGGCTCCTTCACGTTTTTCCCATCTCGGCTCACGTGTCACCTACTTAGGGAGAGATAGTTGCCTTCTCTACCATCCTTTCTGAACAATCCATGTCTCATAAGACACTGTGTCTTCCAACTCTTTTTATTTCAGTGTTGCCGTGATCACTATCTGGAAACCCACTTCTTTGTGAACATGTTCACTATTTGCTTTCCCTGCTACAATATATGCCCCATGAGTGTATGGATTTCATCTCTAATCTATCTCAGGTATTTAGAACAGTGCCTGGTATATGGTAAGTGTGCATTAAGCAAATAATTTAAGGCCAATTTACAATTTCCAAATAATCTTTGACAAAATCATTCATATGCACAATAATCCAGACAGGCTCACCCATATGGAGTATATTAAAGCCAGGAAGAGCAAAAATTAAGCAAGCAGCACCTGGTAGATTGTGGGGAGCTGAGATCACTAGACTGACTAAATCTCTGGCTTCAAAAACAAACACCCATTCAAAGAAAGATGTTTTGCATTCTCAGCAGCTTTTATACCTATGGTCTTGGGTCATCTTTTTCATCATTTGAGCCCCTCTGTGCTTGCAGAGCTCACCAAAGAATTTTACCAGGCTGAGAAAAATTAAGATGTGGTCGATGTGATGGAAGCTTAGCACAAGACACACTTCTGACTAACTCAGAGCACTTATTTTTGATGCCTCCTTTCATAAGACCAAATCACTTCTATTTTCCACACAGTTGACAGTACCTGTATACACATCAACCTCACAACTCTCTATGGGACTGTGCAAATGCACATGTGTGTGTACACAGAGACCAGGAACTGCATCTGTTGCACAAACCAAGCCATGATTTAAGCCTCTAAAAACATCTCTGATCTTAAAAGGGGGAATTCTTTTAGAAAATTTTGAGCTAAAGGTAAAGACAAAAGATATGTTGACTTTTCTTTAGCAACTGTGATTTTCCTCCCCCAATAGCTATTCTTGGACAGCATGCCTGATTATTCATATCTATTTTAATGTATAATTCGTTTACTTCTCACTGACTGGAGCCTTGTTATAATGTTATCCTTAGAGTGTGTTGATGGATCAACCTGTTGGTGAAATTATTTTAAATAGCTTTAAATGATCTTAAAATACTTCAGAAATCAAACTCTTTGATCTCTTTGGATAGAGTGTAAGAGAGACCTTCTGCTGTATTAGCTGCACAGTAAATGATGTAGAGTAAATAATGAGGCTCCTCTGTGAGTCTGTGGTCTTCCATACACATCACTTAAAATGCAGGTATAAATCAACTCAGTCTTAACTTGCCAGGCCCTAGTGCTGCTCAGCTTCTTATCCTGTTATTTTAGACCTTCTGATGGCATCCCAGTATTTGCCCTAAGAAGACCATTTCTATCTTTTTGCCTGACACTGATATAAGGCTTGGTTATATCTCATGTTTTTGTCTATGTTGTCGCTAACTCCTGTCTGATTCTTTGCAACCCCATGGATGGCAGCACGCCAGGCTTCTCTGTCCTTCATTATCTCCTGGAGTTTGCTCAAACTCATGTCTATTGAGTCAGTGATGCCATCCAACCATCTCGTCCTCCGTCTCCCTCTTTTCCTCCTGCCTTCAATCTTTCCCTGATGCTGCCTGTATGGAAATATTCTAAGTAAGCTAAAATAAATGAAAAAAAAAAAAAATAAAACAGCAAAAGAATGAGGCACCATGTTAAAAAGTGGTGTGTCTTCATATAAGATATATGAAGTTTTTTGCACCTTTTCTGTAAGTTTTAAAGGATCTAAATTAGATGTCACACAAAATGTCAACAATCTTCAGGACAGTCAGGGTTGAACTTTCCCATCTCAGGTGTCCACCGGTAGCACCCCCCACAGCATGTGTTTTCCCCTGGAGGATTCCAGCTGCAATAATCTATAGGGAAGGTTTTGCTAAGCTGATGAAGTCAGAGACCTGAGGAAATGAAATTTGAAGAAGTAAAGTTTTATATTCTTATTTTTATAATGCATCAAAATGACACAGAGGAAGTAAAAATTTATAATAAGGAGAATTTTAATATATTCTTCTATTTGTATACATTTTATTATCTTTGACCCACAATTTTTCTTTTGGGGGAGATAGACAGATTTATTACCAAATTTTAATAAGCATTTACCTTCTCAAATAATTTAAAAGCAAGTTTAAAATAGGTAATGATTATTTTATGTTTATCTTGAGCTGAAATTTCTATTTTCTAGTTTGGGGATGTTAGAAAACTACTTCTTAATAAAGGCAGCGCTGGAAACCTGAAAGTCAGAGACACAGTAATAATGAGATATGAAATGATCCATAACAAGAATCTGTAATACCCAAAGGAAGACAAGTGAATGAGAACGCTGCTGGAAGGAAAGGAGGAGGGAGAGAGGAGAGTGGAAGGATGGAGATAGGAGGGGAAGAGAGGGGAGGAAGGAAGCAACGAGAGTGGGAGGGAGGAAAAAGGAGAAATGGAAGTGACCACAAGAAACAGAAATCCACAAAGACACATTGTACAAATATTACTATCTTCACTTAGTAGGAAGTATATAATGTAATTAAAATGCAATCAGAAAAGTATTAATCAAATTTTTAAATAATGTTCCTCATGTGATGTGAATTAACCCTGCAGGTTTTTTGGGAACTGAGGCTTCTAGCAAAGCCAGTGGCAGTGTCAGGATCAGTTAAAGCCCTTTGCCTAACCAAGCTTGGAAGGTTGTGCAGTGGTTCATAGCCAGACCTTGATCTTCCCACTCAAGGAAGCTGCTACCTTAGTAACAAATCTCTGAAAATGGACCAGGAGCCCTTTCATCTTCTAGAAGTACCCTTGAAGCCCCACTGAAGTATCATGTCACCAAATTTCTGCTTTTGGAATTAGTGTGGAGCAATTCTGTCTTTGGATTGAGGGAGTTAAATTCTCTTAGTCATATTTTTTATGGAGATGTAAGAGTTAATTTTACAGGAGGTACCATGCTTCTTAGAAGCAAGGCTCTGGATAAATATTTTTAACTTCTATCCCCTCTGTCCCTGGAGATATCTCCTATCCTTATAAGAAACTTTTTGGATTATTTTAGAAAGAGCTCTGTTTTGTAGCTCCACACAAGGCAAAGGTGGCAATTGGACATTAAATCAATGCCTTAGCTGTCAGCATGGAGATGCATTTTTTCCCCCCTAATCTTTACTAACACTCTTGCCAGTCACCATGCCTCCCCAGTCCATGCAGCTGCATAATTATACATCAAATCTTCAAAATGAATTAGTTTATTTTTAAAACAGCTAATTGCCTTAGTGGAGTCATGTTTTACCAGCAGCACAAAAGGGCTTTGTTCATTGCAGGGAAATTTTCTTCTGGGATAACTGTGTTAGGCTCTTGTGTCTGTGGATGTCAGTCATAAACAGCAAAATATCAGCAAAATCCATAAGATCACTAATATTCCAGAGCTTCTCGTTGTGATTTCAGTTCTATTTACTCTACATGTGGCTCTATGTGACCTTAAAATGGAAATATCCTACTTAGGAATGTTCTAGTACAATGACATGCAACAGGACCCTGTTACATGTGTGTTTTCTGTAGCACAGTATAGGTCTTGTCTCTTGAAACTCAACTATGTATTTATAAGGCAAACTCTGATTGATTGTTTGGTCCTGATGAATGGTTTGATAGGTAAATTTTTTGAAATCAAGAATTCTTTCTATTGTAGTCCCAAGATTAACCTTTAAAATATTTAATTTTGAATGCTATTTCATTTAAATAAAGCAGGTACATTTAAATTATATCACTCTGTAGGGGTAATGTTTTTAGAAAACACTGATTAAAGATTGTTTGTCATGGTAGCACTATCAACTACAAGTGTCTGCTATAGTATCCCCACACAGTATCATAACCTTGGCAGATTAACATCAGCATTGCCCATCAAGAGAGAGAGATTCAAGCAGAATTTCAAATAAATAATCCAAATATAAAGTATCACACTGGGAAACAGTACCCTCATGACCTCTGACTAGCAAATTCTGGGAAACCAGATTATAATTAGACAGATGATGGAAGAATTTTGACTGAAACCCATGCCTGTTAGTTATATGGTTTGAATGTTAAATAACATGAGGCTAAGATGATGGAATGGATTTACCCTCTGCGGAACCCAGGTGTGGCAAGACCACCACAGGGAGCCTCGGAGTCTGGCCCCAAACCCAGTGTGACTGTTTCCAGACTTCCCTGCATTCCCCAAAAGGCATATTAAACTTCTTCTTAAAGTACTAGCGAGTTTTTTAAACTACTGCAGAGTGTGAGAGAAGAGCCTAAGTGAATACCACCACACAATAAAACTTCATTTTAAAAAACTTATTAAATATCTTGTTTTTTCTCCCTAATATCGTTCCCTAATATTAGCCGACAATACCTTACCTCTTTTGTGTGTGTGTCTTTTCTTTTTTTTTTTCATTCTCTGTCCACACAGCCCCTGGAATATATTGGATTGTCCTGAGCACCTAAGCTCTGGATCCAGTTTTGTATTCCCATCAGAAAAGCAAAGCCTGCACTTCCCTAAACCCTCCTTTTGTTTTCAAAGTTTTACTGTTTAAGTTTGGCACCTGGAGAGCTCATCTTCCATACAAAATAGGATTTCAAAGTAGCGACCTAATAATTCCTAGGAAAACATTCTACTACTAAGAAAGGGCTTCCTATTCCTAATTATAAGGATATACCAACCTCTGGGACTGAACACCCCTCCCTGGAGCTAAGTTTAGGCAGGCCCTGACCATGTTCACTTCTGTGTTCCATGCTTTTTTCTGACTGCAGGGATAACATCCCATTTCTTGGGTCTTTTATTCAATAGATTGAAGTAATTAATTGTATTGCAATCAACTTTTACTCACCTGAATGAATATATTATGTATTATCATGTTTGAGTTAGCTCCTTAATAACTTGAATATCAGTTCAGTTCAGTTCATTCACTCAGTCGTGTTAAACTCTTTGTGACCCCATGGACTGCAGCACGCCAGGCTTCCCTGTCCATCACCAACTCCCGGAGCCTACTCAACTCATGTCCATCGTATCGGTGATGCCATCCATCCATCTCATCCTCTGTCATCCCCTTCTTCTGCCTTCAATCTTTCCCAGCATCAGGGTCTTTTCAAATGAGTCAGTTCTTTGCATCAGGTGGCCAAACTATTGGAGTTTCAGCTTCAGCATCAGTCCTTCCGATGAATATTCAGGACTGATTTTCTTTGGGATTGACTGGTTGGATCTCCTTGCAGTCCAAGGGACTCTCAAGAATCTTCTCCAACACCACAGTTCAAAATCATCAATTCTTCGGCGCTCAGCTTTTTTTATAGTCCAACTCAATTCATACATGACTACTGGAAAAACTATAACTGTGACTAGACTGACCTTTGTTGGTAAAGTAACTTGAATATAAGAGAGAGAATATCAGCCTCAGAGAGCTAACTTGGCGCTCATGACCTGAGAGTTTAACAATGGACAGTAGGTCCAGGGAAGTCTGTATTCAATGTCAAAATTTCTAAATCAAATCTGGCAGAGTAGTTAATTAGTTCTCTATACATATAAATAAGCAAACAAACACAAACACACACACATACTTATATCAGGAACCAGATGAATTATATTTACAAAATAGAGTTGAAATAGGGTTTTAATTAAGGCCAAACTGTACATATGGAGAAACTACTTTTTTACTAGTAAAATACATTTTTATAATTTAAAAGCTTTTAGATGATCTCAAAATTCTTTTCTGGTTACACTTCCTAACAGTCATGAATCTTGGAGAACTGGTGAAGAGCTTATCATTTAACAGATTACAGAAGTGAGATTTCCAGAATTTCATGTAATGTTGATTCTTAATATTTGCCATTATTTTCTAATTGTGTTTATCTCAGACATGCATGAAAATCAAGGACTTTAGAATAATTATAAAATTATTTGATCCATTAATAACCTTTTACAGCATATGGCTCTTATATTCTGATCTTTCTGCCAGTGGTATATTTATTCAGATATTTTAAATAGTAGTTCCTGTTGTTTTATTTCATTAAGTTAAAATGTGTTTGCCTATTGTGATTGTATCTGCATTTAACAATTCTTGCTTTCGACACTAGAGACAAAGATCAGTCAATACTTTAATTGCCATAGGGCTATCAACAGACATGAAGTTTTCCTTAAAGTAGTAATCATCTTTGGAAGAAAAGTTGCACTTTTAAGTGAAATTTATGTATTTACTAATTCTGCGATGTACTCTCGAGCTGATGGGCTGCACGTTAGCTCTTTCCTTTTATGTTATATTATTTAATTTGTGAATCAACTTTTATTCCTGGTGCCATAGTGATTTCTCATTGTTGATAGAATTACAATAAGAAAATCTTGCAAGGAACACACTTAGTTTAAATTAAGCAAAAAAGAAAAGAGAAAGGTAAGTTTAGACAGGATTCAATTTAGAATTTTACCCAGAATATTTAGTTGCCTTAGAAAATGCATAGTTTTGCCATTTTGAAAGGAAATTTCTTCAAAAAATCTAGCCGTGATTAAATGAAATGTTTGTAACAAATATAAACTTTTGCTTTCAGTGTTTAAAAGTTCTTATTACTCAGCATTCTTAGCAATACTTGGTATTCTTAGATTCATTTTTTTTACTTGTCTGCCAGATTTATGATTCTATCACATTGTGGATTAATTTATTATTTGATTATTAGTAATCTTGAATGCGTTTCATACGTAGATTGGGCATCAGAGTTTCCTTTTCAGTGAATGCATCTTTATATATTTTGCCTACTTTAGTATTGGGTTGTGTGTTTTGCCTACTTTATTATTGGTTGTGTGTTGTAAGTGTTATCATTATATTTTGAATACTAATCACTGATTGCTTAAACGCACTGTAAATGCTTTCTCCCAATTTTTTTCTTTTTTAATAGTGTGCATAACAGTTATATTCTTGTGTCATATTTATCAACCTTTTGTGATTTGTGTTTTTATGATTCTTTTTTTCAACAAGTGTATTCCTCATCTGAGGATGTGAGCCTACTCTTTCATATTTTGTCTTCTAAACCTTTTAAAGGTTGCTCTTTGTACATAGATTTTTGATCTTCTTGGAGTTGATTTTGTGAGCGTGTATGCTTGTGTGTGTGTAGTTTAATGTAAGGTTCTAATTTCGAGGGATCTGATAGTTTTCACATAGAGAACAAGTTATCTAGGCACCATTTATTGAGGCTCTTCACTTATCTATGGTACTAGCACTGACACATGTAAAGTTATCATATATGTGCAGGCCTAATCTTTGTTGGTTTATTCTTTTCTCTTACCTATTTGTTTGTATTTGAAGCAATAATATGGTATTCTTTATCATAACTTAACAGATAAGTCTTGAACGGTGATAAGGCACATGTTCTCATTTTGATCTCCTTCAAAATTTTCATAACTCTCCTTGGAGCTTCACTATTTCATGTGAATTTTAGAACTAGCTTGTTGAGTTAAGACTGATATTAGTATTAAATATTATTTTTTTCTATTCTTTGACATTATCTCAATTTTTTTATTTCTTGTCTTTCATCCACAACTTTTAAATTAAGGGCATTTTATTTAATTTAACCATCAATAAGGAGCACTTATTAACATTATATTAGTATTTTACTGTTATACAATATGCTAATGGTTTATTATATAAAATAATTCTTGAGTTCGGTGAGTAGGCCTGTATATGTGCCAACACTCCGTTATACTGAGTTGCAAGGCTCAGAGAAGTTTTAAATCTTCTGGTTATAAGCCTCCATTATATTTATAAAGATATTTCTTATCCTATGTTTTATGAATTTATCTCTTGACTTTTTAAAATTGGAAATTATCTGTTTCCAGCAGCACCCCTTTCCTCTTTTTTTTTCTTTTGATCTTTCTAACCAACTTGTTAGCATTTTGTCTTAAATTGATAATTTTTTTACATGTATACATTCTCCCCCAAACTAAATTGATTTTAGTAAGCTTTAGGACATAATTATTAATCAGTTACTATTTATTGATTATTACGTACCGGTGTTTGTGTTGGCCATTTCATATGTCATCACAGCAACACTCCTACTAGGGATATATGGTAATAGCCAATATGTAGATAAAACTGGGGACAACTTGCCCCAGGTCACAGTCAGAATGCCCTGTAATCAGGATTGAAGCTGTGTCTTTGCTTTTCTCCCTATGCCATCCTGTCTCTAATACATAACAAGGTGTTGAAGTTAAATCAGAGACCATTGTGATGAAATATTTCTAATGCCAGACAACCTGCTCCTGAGGAGAGATCAGTACCTTCCCCTGTCCTGTGACCATGAAGTTCCTGTTTGGCAGATAGTTTGTGGGAAGGGTGGTGAGTAGGAAAGAGAGTGGTACCTTAGGGCTGGAGCTGTAGGGGTCTTTCACGGGTGGTTGCAGCGGGCTGGGGACAGCACCCTGTCGGAGAAGCGGACTGAGGGGCAGGAAGTAAAGGGAGGTGTCAAGATTCTCAGTCCGTTCTGCTGCAACTCATACTCCTGTAACAAAAATTAAGTCAAATGTGACTCGTAAATAGGGGATAATTAGAATATAAAGTGGATGTTGGTTCATATGTGATTCTTTTCTAGGCCTGGGGAACTAGAAGAATAGAAATATAATAATAACTTTTACTATGAAAAGGAGAGGAAAAAGCTATTGATTGGGCTGCTGTGTTGCCTAAAGGAGCCATCAGGATTGTATTTGAGAAACTAAAAACTAGTGCTTGCATCCATTGGATCCTTCACCGTAGACCCATGTGCCCAGTTTCGTTCAGCTGTCAGGTCCTCGTGGGACACCCTTCCCCAGGCCTCCCTGCCTTGTGCTGTGCTGCCCTCAGCGCTGGCTCAGCTCCCACCACCCTCCACACACGTCCTGTCTACTGTTTTGTGCACTTGTCCACACTGTGGCAGGTTCTGACCAAGCCAAGCTGTGGTTTTTGTATTTTTAAAGGGGTGGAGTGGGAGGTGCCTATTTAACAGAATATGAATTTTCTCTGGAATGTGAATAATGTTATAGCTGATGCGTGCATTGTTATGGGTCTACTGTTTCCATCATTGTGTTAAAAAATTATAAATACAAGGCTTGGTTTACTTGGATATTGTTGTTTAGTTGCTAAGTCATGTCTGACTCTTTGTGACCCCGTGGACTGAAGCACTCCAAGCTCCTCTGTCCTCTACTGTCTCCCAGAGTTTGCTCAAATTCATGTCCATCGACTCAATGATGCTATCTAACCATCTTTTCTTCTGCCACCCTCTTCTCCTTTTGCTGTCAGTCTTTCCCATCATTAGGGTCTTTTCCAGTGAGTCAGCTCTTCGAATCAGGTAGCCAAAGCATTGGAGCTTCAGCTTCAGCATCAGTCCTTCAAATGAATATTCAGGGTTGATATCCTTGCAGTCCAAGGGACTCTTAAGATATTACTCTTGGGTTAATCAAATGCATTGTTGTTGTTACTTGCTGATTCTTGTCTGATTCTTCATAACCCCATGGAGCCTGCCAGGCTCCTCAGTCCATGGGATTTGCTAGGCAAGAATATGAGAGTGGGTTATCATTTTCTTCTCCAAATCAAATGCATATCCTTAACCAAACATGGCTGTAAACCACTAAACTCTATGAACAGTTTTATGAGGTTTGTACTTGGTTCTATTTACTTTGAATATCAGAGTTGTTGTCTCAAGTAATCAGGTTTTACTCCCAGCATCCATTACAAAACGTAGAAAATCTCTTTTTAATTCAGGGCTTTAGAAAGATCATAAAATTCCTGAATGTGAGTTGATAAGTTGCATAGCAGTTTACTTTACTGCACAGAGTAAGTGAAATCATATAGGACAGATGATGATTCCTGAAAGGAATCTTCAGTTCCTATGTCACCTGTACCAAGTAGTGCCAGATTGAGGCTAGAATTCTTGCTTTGCATAGTCTGAAGGCTGGAGTTTCTCGTCTGGGTGGGCCACATTATGACATGATGATTTTTGTCTGGTTGTTGCTCCCCTACGTCAAGACTTTTGCTATTATTTGCAGAAAATTATTATTCTCTGTGTCTGTAATGGCTTGTGGCTCACTGTAAGTACCAACTCTCCACCACTAGTTTTCTAAAAGGGTTTTGTTTTCCTCCAATATGTTCATCAAATGCCTGATTGCGTGTTGGGTATTCCTGAGGCATGATCACACAGCCAGGAGCCTGTCTAGTTCTGATTGCACTCTGCATTTTCTCTGTAAAGTTGGAGCAGCGAAAAAGATCAGATTCTCTTATATCTGACAAGAAGACAAAGGGTCTGAACTGAAAACAGAGGCAGAACCATGGCCCCTGATCTTCTGTAACAAATGTCAGTATGCCCAATCACACTGTTAAAGGACCTTCCTGTCTGACACTTTTCAGGGGTATATTTTTAACTATGGCCCCTCTGCATGAGTATTGCTTGTATTTTTATCTTGATCTTAGTTATCGTCCAGCACTAAATATTTAAGATGTTACTCTACTATTCAAATGTTGAAAGTTAATGTGATAAGATAAAAATATTATTAGGGGATTAAAAATATGAATTATGAAGGAATACATTTCCTTCATAATTATGAAGGGATTCTCTTCCTTCATAGTCATGAAGGGATTCTCTTCCTTCATAGTCATGAAGGGATACTATGAAGGAATAAATAGTATCCCTTCATAATTCATATTGAACCCTTATTTATTTATTTTATCTTATTTTTTCTGGGGCTACATGACACATTTGTTAGGACATAGTTTGAGGATTCAGGTGACATGATTTCTATTCCTGGACCACAAGATCAAAGCAATCCGGAGGGAACACTGACACCTAAGTCTGCTTGGTTCTACAGCTCATGCACTTTCCCTGTGTTCACTTGTGGCCACTCTCACTTCGCTTGAACACCTAAGGGCCTTCTTCCCAGAAGCCATTGAAAGAATGACTATTTGTCAAAGGGAAAAATATTTGTTGTATAAATATAGGAAACTCTTAAAATTAAAAACAGAACAGAGCCTAATATATTTTCCAAGTATCGATCAGAACTGTAACTTTTGTTGCTGCTGCAGTTTTCCAAGTAAGAAAATTATCCAAAGAAAAAGACACTGAATTACCTGTTTGATATATGCTACAAAGAAAGAAGGGGGAAAGTGTATGGATGCTAATGGGTAAGAAATAGGTGCTTAGGTTTGAAGCAAGAAAAAAAATTGACTTCTGATTTCTGTGTGGGAAAACAAAGGCATCAAAGGATGGTGTGTGAATGAATGTCTCAGAGAGCAGGCCATGATTCCTAAAGTGAGAGGCAGAGATCATTTCATGTAACTAGAAAGGAAATTTTAAGAAGCATTGATATAATCACTCTTGGGATACAGGAGATTTTGAAGAACCTAATGAAAAATGAGGCAAGTTTAAAAAAACAAACAGGAAAATGAATGTTAAAAAGGAGATCTATTTGATCGTGTGTTCTGATTTATGAAATGTGTCAGTCAACATCATCATTGTCATGTTTGTAGGAAGATCCTGGGAAGCATGTGCTTAGAGGGAAGTGTGGCCACATTATCTAATGTGTCATGCAACTTACCCCCATGTTAATAAGCTTTATCCTGGAAAACAAGAGTTACTTCTGGATGTACATAGTGGCTTCTGGGAGATTTTATTTTTCTGGAAATAAAGTTAAAAATTTTTACAAGTCAAGTACTTTGTCTTTTCCATCAGATATTCTAAGGTTGACACTACATTATTAATCCTGTTAAAAATTCAATGTTAATAGATTTTATTATTAGAAAGGATGATATCATGGCTCCTATACGTTAAACTCAAGGTCACAGATTCAAATTTTTGAATATCATCTTAATCTTGCTCTTTCTTTTCAGTTGATTTGAACATATACATTTGGATGTCTGAAAGCCAATATACTCTTCTATTTATTGATTCTACTAGTTAAACATTTCTGAGATGTATGATAAAACATGATTCAGTTAAGATAACAAAAAGACTACTTGAGATTTATCATAGACTGTATATTAAAATATGTGATGATAGCTGTTGCCCCATAAGATACAAAGGCAGTCATATTAGCATAGTTCCTGAGATTCATGAGTTCATGAGTTTCTAATGAACTCAGTTCCTGAGAGTAATTGTGAGTTCTCATGCCTTGTACTGGCCTAAGTTTTCTTTTCTTTCTTTCTTTTTTAATGTAACACTCTCTGTATGGTTGATCCTGTTTTGAGTAAAGTACATGTTTTAAGTGAAACGCCTGAGGTTCTTAAATGATATTTCCTACTAAAGCTTTCTCCTAGCTTATAAAGGGAAACACTAAATTATGTTTGAGAGTTCTCTACCATTTAGTCCTCAGAACACTAATTGTTCTTAGACTTTTGTTTATTTTCACTATAGGAAGACTTGCCTCTACCTTGGGAAGAGTAGGAACCCTGATAGACTTGGGTTCTATCAAGATAATACTTTTTTATTAATAATTCAAATAATCAAAAAGTCATAAATTTCAATCCAAGTAAGGTGTTGACTTTAAAATATGTGAATTTGGCTTCCAAATGGTCCCTTCTGCTTACCGGAAGTATTGTTGAAAGTTTCCTTCAGAAAAATGCCAAAATAAAAAGACAGCAGTCCCCATTTCATTATAAAAAACAGGTTGCTATAGCTTCAAGTTAAATCACTAATATTAGCTTATTGATTTTTAAATAGACACTCACAGCCATCTGGAATGAAAACATTAGCTGGTGGGGGGTAGGGGAATGCATTGTGGTTTGAAGATATTCCTAGGTTTTGATTAAATGACAAGAAAAAAGTAGCTCTGTGTACCCATTGAAGTTTTTGTGTTTCATGTGAGTGTCATTATTAATCTCTCTTCCTTATATTAAAATATCTAATTTATTCTTACAAAGTAAACATAGAAAATAGCCTGGAATATACCAATCACCCTCTTGTTCATTATTTCCATTTCTTATTTTGCAGTTATCAGTGAGTTTTCTAATACACATGGTTTATCTATCGGTCTGAAGAGTTATATATTTATATGAAAAAAATTCACTCTAATTTTTATCTAGTTTATATAGCACTCAATTTTTCTCCTTTATGAACCAGCAGAAATTAATAATCTTTATATTCTTTTTCTCTAACTTTTTATTTTGTATTGGAGTATAGGCAGTTAACAATTCTTTGGTAGTTTCAAGTGGACAGAAAAGGGACTCGGCCATACATATATATACATGTATCCACTCCTCCCAAACTTCCCTGCCATCCAGCCTGCCACATAACATTGAGCAGAGTTCTCTGTGCTATACAGTAGGTTCTTGTTGGTTATCCATTTTAAATATAGCAGTGTGTACCTGTCCATCCCAACTCCCTAACTATCCCTACTAGATATCCTTTTCCCCCAGCAACCATAAGTTCATTCGCAAAGTCTGTGAGTTTTCTTCTGTTTTGTAAATAAGTTCATTTGTATCATGTCTTTTTAGATTCCACATAAAAAGATGTCATATGATGTTTT
Source organism: Odocoileus virginianus (assembly GCF_023699985.2). Taxonomy (NCBI): domain Eukaryota; kingdom Metazoa; phylum Chordata; class Mammalia; order Artiodactyla; family Cervidae; genus Odocoileus; species Odocoileus virginianus. The sequence continues at coordinate 85,733,415 of NC_069674.1, read as the reverse complement.
TGTTTCTCTGTCTGACTTACTTCACTCAGGATGGCAGTCTTTTGGTCTATCCATGTTGCTGCAAATGGCATTATTTCACTTTTAATGGCTGAGTAATATTCCATTGTATATACGTGCCACATCTTCTTTATCCATTCCTCTGTTGATGGACAGTTAACTTGTGCCTGTTTTCTTGGCTCTCGAAAACAGTGCTGCAGTGAATATTGGGGTGAATGTATCCTTTCAGGTCATGTTTTCCTCAATATGTATGCCAGGAGCGGGACTGCAGAGCCATATGGTGTCTCTGTGTTTAGATTTTTAAGGAACCTCCATGCTGTTTTCCATAGGGGCTGTATGAGTTTACATTCCCACCAACAGTGTAGGAGGGTTCCCTTCTCTCCACTTCCTGTCCAGCATTTATTGTCTTAATGATCTTTATATTCTGTTTTACAGTGTTACAGCTGATCTTGAGAAATAGAAATTATCTTAGTTCAGAATATAGAAGTCTAAGTAGGCCTTCAATTATATATTACTTGATTTATATATTAATAATGTGCTCTAATAATAATAATAAATACAGTATACTGGGTACCTATTATATTCTTGGCATAATTATATGAATTTTATATTCATATTTCAAAATATTAAGGCAACATTGCAAGGCCAATGTTAATATTCCCAGTTTTAAGTTGAGGGGATTTGAATATGCATAGCTTATCATTTAAAGATTTATATTAATATGATAAGAATTCATTCAAATTTTTTAATCTAGCTTATATATACATTAATTTACATTTGACTCAAGAAGGTTAAGTAACTTATCCAAACTATACAGCTTATGAGTACCAAATAACTGACAGCTAAAAGTCAAGTCAAATTCTCTCTGAATCTAGAGCTTCTTCTCCATCCAACAAGTTAGATGATTTAGATGTTATGTAGTTGCCCTTCGTGTAAAAGTGATTCTGTGGTTCTCATGAATCAAATATAAATTATTATCTGAAACCTGTTTCTAGTTCACATAATATGTTTTTCTCTTTTCTTTAGAAAACAAGTAAACATAAAGTCCCCTCCTTCTGGAGATTTTGACCATGTAGGATCTCTTTAAAACTGAAAAAGAACTCTTTGAGTCAATGAGAATGTAAAGTGGAGCTTACTTTGACTCGAGCCTTGATGTTTTAGAAGAGTCCTTTCAGTCTATCTGTGCAGTTATTGCAACAGGAGCCAGGCTGGCCCTTAGAGCCAAGGAGAACCTTAAGAGTGCAGGCAAAATTGCTGGAAATTTCCCCAATTTCATTCTGCATATATCCATTTAAGCAACACACATAGAGTACTTATCATTTGGCTCCACAGTGGCTTGGGCACAAAGATGAATGACATCTCTCTTCTTGACTTGCTGAGGTCTAGTGTGGGGAATAGACATGTAGACAGTGTTAAAATATCCAATGATTTATGATATGGTAGAAGGAAGGACAAAATTCAGTTCAGTTCAGTCGCTCAGTCGTGTCTGACTCTGTGACCCCCTGGACTGCAGCATGCCAAGCTTCCCTGTCCATCACCAGCTCTTGGAGTTTACTCGAACTCATGTCCATTGAGTCAGTGATGCCATCCAACCATCTCATCTTCTGTCATTCCCTTTTCCTCCTTCCCTCAATCTTGTCCAGCATCAGGATCTTTTCCAATGAGTCAGTTCTTCACATCAGGTGGCCAAAGTATTGGAGCTTCAGCTTCAACATCAGTCCTTCCAATGAAGATTTCCTTTAGAATTGACTGGTTTGTTCTCCTTGCATTCCAAGGGATTCTCAAGAGTCTTCTCCAACACCACTGTTCAAAAGCATCAGTTCTTCAGTGCTCAGCTTTCTTTATGGTCCAACTCTCACATCCATACATGACTACTGGAAAAACCGTAGCTTTGACTAGACGGACCTTTGTAGGCCAAGTAATGTCTCTGCTTTTTAATATGCTGTCTAGGTTGGTCATAGCTTTTCTTCCAAGGAACTAGTGTCTTTTCATTTCATGGCTTCAGTCACCATCTGCAGTAATTTTGGAGCCCAAGAAAATAAAGTCTATCACTGTTTCCATTGTTTCCCCATCTATTTGCCATGAAGTGATATGACTGGATGCCATGATATTAGTCTTTTGAATATTGAGTTTTAAACCAGTGTTTTCCCTCTCCTCTTTCTCTTTCATCAAGAGGCTCTTCAGTTCCTCTTAACTTTCTGCCATAAGGGTGGTGTCATCTGCACATCTGAGGTTATTGATATTTCTCCTGGTAATCTTATTCCAGCTTTTGCTTCATCCAGCCTGGCATTTCGTATGATGTACTCTGCATATAAGTTAAATAAGCAGGGTGACAATATACAGCCTTGACGTACTCCTTCCCCAATTTGCAACCAGTCTATTGTTCCATGTCCAATTCTAACTGTTGCTTCTTGATCTGCATACAGATTTCTCAGAAGGCAGGTAAGTGTCTGGTATTCCCATCTCTTTCAGAATTTTCCACAGTTTGTTGTGATCCACACAGTCAAAGACTTTGGGGTAGTCAATAAAGCAGAAGTTGATTTTTTTTGGAATAGCCTTGCTTTTTCAGTGATCCAACGGATGTTGGCAATTTGATCTCTGATTCCTTTGCCTTTTCTAAATCCAGCTTGAACATCTGATTTCTGGGTTCACCTGCTGTTGAAGCCTCACTTCGAGAATTTTGAGCATTAATTTGCTAGTGTGTGAGATGAGTGCAATTGTGCAGTAGTTTGAGCATTCTTTGGCATTGCCTTTCTTTGGGACTGGAATGAAAACTGACCTTTTCCAGTCCTGTGGCCACTGCTGAGTTTTCCAAATTTCTGGTATATTGAGTGTAGCACTTTAAGAGTATCATCTTTTAGAAATAGCTCACCTCCACTAGCTTTGGTTGTAATTAGGTCCTTTCATTCACAGGAGTTCAGGTCAGGGAACGCTTTTCTGGGGAGATAAGCTTTGGGCAGAGTTCTGAAGGGTGAAATGGATATACTACTTTTTTGCTCTTGATAAATGGTGAACCAGCAAGAGCCACTATCTCCCTTCCATGAACTTACTAAATATGTGACTTTTTTATGAGTTGAGTGGGAAAAAATCCATAAATATGCTGTCTGTAAAAGCCATACTTAAAAGGAAACAAAGGGTAATACTAAAGAGATAGGTCACTCTATCAGAGTAGTTGAGGAGATCAATAAAGGAATCAGGAAGAATAAGACAATTAGAACAGATTTATCACTGGTACTGAAAGTGAATTTGTAATTTAAAAAAACTCCAAACAGACAAAACTCTAGGATTGGACAGCTTCACAGGTGAATTCTAACGAACATATGAAGACGATCTAATATTGTTCCTTCTCAAACTATTTCAAAAAATTGAAGAAGACAAAACATTCCCAATTTAATTCTATAAGACCACTAGAATCTGATATTAAAACCAAAGACACTTCTAAACATAATTATAGGAAAATATATTTGATGAATATAGATGCAAAAATCCTCAACAAATATTATCAAACTGAATCTAACAATACATAAAAACAGTCCTATACCTTTTTATCAAAGTACAGGATGATCAAATTGGATTTATCTCAAGAGACACAAGGATGGTTTAATATTTGCAAACCAATCAGTGTGATACACCATATTAACAAAGGAAGGACATAAATCACATGATCATTTCAATACACACAGAAAAAGCATTTGACAAAATTCAGCATCCATTAATGATAAAAATTTTCATTCTATAAAAAATTGCTATAGAGGGAACATATCTCAACATAATAAAGGATATTATGGAAAACCCACAGATAGCATCATACTCTATAGTGAAAAATTGAAAACTTTTACTCTAAAATTAGGAACAAGACAGGGATTCCCCCCTTTACTACTTCAACTTAAATGCAGTATTGGAACTCCCAGGCAATCAGACAAGAAAAGAAAGCCATCCAAATTCGAAGGGAAGAAGTAAAACAGTCACTATTTGTAGGTGACATGACACTTTCCATAGAAAACCCTAAAAGTCTCCACAAAAGAATAATAGCAAAATAAGAAATAATAGCAAAACTAAACAAAGATAGTGACATCTGGTCCCATCACTTCATGGCAGATGGAAAAACAGTGGAAACAGTGACAGACTTTATTTTCTTGGGCTCCAAAATCACTGCAGATGGTGACTGCAGCCATGAAATTAAAAGGCATTTGCTCCTCAGAAGAAAAGCTATGACAAGCTTAGACAGAGTATTAAAAAGCAGAGACATTACTTTGCCAACAAAGGTCCGTCTAGTCAAAGCTATTTGGTTTTTCCAGTAGTCATGTATGGATGTGAGAGTTGGACCATAAAGAAGGCTGAGCACCGAAATATTTATGCTTTTGAACAGTGGTGCTGGAGAAGACTCTTGAGAGTCCCTTGGACTGCAAGGAGATCAAACAAATCCTAAAGGAAATCAAGTCTGAATATTCATTGGAAGGACTGATGGTGAAGCTGAAGCTCAAATACTTTGGTCACCTGATGGGAAGAACTGACTCACTGGAAAAGACCCTGATGCTGGGAAAGATTGAAGGCAGGAAGAGAAGGGGACAACAGAGGATGAGATGGTTGGATGGCATCACCGACTCAATGGACATAAGTTTGAGCAAGCTCCAAAGATGGTGATGGACTGGGAAACCTGGTGTGCTGCAGTCCATGGGGTCACAAAGAGTTGGACATGACTGAGCAACTAAGCACATAGCTCCCAACTATAGTATCTATCCAGATCATAATTATGACTATTAATTTTTGGCAATCAGAAGCACATCTATTTCCGAGATGATAAATATTAAAGGTACTGTTACATGAGGATGAAACTCACTTTGTAATATAATAAAAAATTAAAAATTTGAAGTGTACCAAATTGAAAAGTTTAGAATACTGATTTTATTTAACTGGAATTCTCCTCAAATTTTTATTTTCTTAGCCCTATAGCCAAAAATAGCATGTTTGTCTTGCAACTAAGATTTCTGCTAAAAGTTTCTAGTGTTATAAATACCTTGTATATACATAGTTTGGTAAACATAGTATAGGTTAACCAAGGATATACAATTTGAAATACAAAATCAGTATTAAATGGTCTTCTTCAGTCTATTATCACGTTCATTTTCATTTTGAAAAACTGTACTATAATAATAATGCTTTATTTGAAATTAGACCCAAAATAGATAATTTATTTATATCTTTAGCCATCTAATCATTGCTTTGGAAAGGATGATCTTAACTACTAGTTCTCAAACTTCATTGTGCATCAGAATCACTGGAAGGGCTTTTATAATTCAGATTCCCCCCAGAGATTTTCATTTAATAGTTCTGACCCAATAAATTGTATTTCTAAACAAGTAACTGGATGATCCTGATGCTCTATAATCCGCTAAAAATAGAATAAATCATGGATCAATCCATCCAGTTTGAAGGGAAGAGTTATAGAAGAAATGATTTCAGTCAAAGCAAAGCCAACAATTCTAGGGTTTTTATGGGAGTTGTTTTGTTTTCATTTGGAGCAGTCTCCCTGGAATGTCATTGCTCATGTGTTTATGCAGACCCTTTGCCTCCAGGGAATTTTCCCTTATCTGAAGATCTTCTGGTAATCAGTTAGGTTGTTACAGTACAGAGGAATGACCTGTAAATTGATTATCCATCATTAGTAAGAGGGCTTCCCTGGTGGCTCAGTGTAAAGGAGCTGCCTGCCAGTGCAGAAGACACGCGTTCAATCCCTGGGTCAGGAAGATCTCCTGGAACAGGAAGTGGCAACCACTGCAGTATTCTTGCCTGGGAAATCCCACGGACAGAGGAGGCTGGCAGGCTACAGTCCATAGGGTTGCAAAAGAGTCAGACATGACTTAGCGACTAAACAACAGCAACAAATTTAATAAGCATTTTTCATGTTTTTCCAAGAGACAGACCTTTCAGAAAAATAAGCTACTTAGTTCAAAATAAAAATTAGTACATTGCACTCTCCCTCTCCTTGCTGCTCCTCTGGGGTCCAGGAATCAAGTCAGTTTCCTGCAGGTAAGTGTGTGTATCTTCATCGCTGTGACAACACGTTGAGAAATGTGAGGTTGGGAGAAGCATCAGCATGAGTGAGTAAGGTACATGGAGGAGTTAAAGCTCTGGGTGAGTAATTCGTAGCTTCTTGTAAAGCACTATTTAGTATTTCAGGCAAGTGAGTTTTAAATCTTACTGCATCTAGATTCTAGAACCATGGGATTTGGTTGTACATGAAAAGTCTCTGCTTGATTATGGATGAACAGAGGATGTATTATGGTGGAAGAATAGATCAGGTTATAGCACCTTCTTTGCTTTTTTTCCAGTGGAGTTTTCTGTAATCATTTTATTTGTGGAAATATTTTGATGCCATATAGATTTTTTAAGCTATAATTTAAAATTTTAAATAAAGTTGAATGTAAATGTTTAATTAAAATTTTTTTTCATTTTCCTATATATCCTTTAAAAGAATTGGAATTATTATTACTTTTGAATGACAGTTTGCATTAGGATTCAATGCCTATTTTAATATTTTGCCCTATTCTTTTTTACATATTAAGTAAATGTAATATTTAGATCAGTTTCCAAAATGTTTATTAAATTGAATTAAAATTTATTATATTAAAACTTTAAAACTACCCATCTATTCTAGCCTTGCATTTGTATTAACTTGTTATAGTTCTTATAATATGAAAGGTAGTATCTTTTTTTCCTGGTCAGTAAAATTGGTTTTGCAAATACCCAGAAGGAAACTTAGTCACATTTCTTTACCAACTTTATTGAGATGGTGTGAGAAGAATTACTTCGATATTCTTGATATTTAAGTTCTTAGACAGTAGAGGTAATCAATATACTTGGTGGTGATTTTAATGATGCTGTTTCCACCCCAGAAACAAGTGGCATCTATTTTATATAAGTGTCCTGTGTCTTTTTGCTCTAAACTAAGTTTTCATTATCAAGAGTTGAAAGACAAGTCTGCTAATGACAAAACATGCTGGAAGAATGCATGGATGAAATATAAATAAACCTGAAATTATATAACTTGATCAGAGCGAAGAAGATCCATTATTTGGTGGATTGCCCTATCTGGGGACCTCTGAGAATGGATAATTACTCTTTTGAGTTTCACTTTATTTTGTATGATTATAAAGCTTGGTGAATATTTTTGTAAATTGTAGTTTGAGGGAATATTGTAAATGTAAAACAACAAGAGATTTATATTATGTCAATACAGGTGGTCCCCAATGTTAGTAGTTCAGTTACTGAACCAGGTTCATCCTGCTGACACACAGCAAGCCAAAACGCTGAACCCCTGGAGATTTTTAGCAGGGAGAGGACTTATTGGAAAGGCAGCCTGGTGAGAAGACAAAAGAACAAATCTCACAGACCAAGGGCTAGGGGTATTGATGGGATAAAGAAAAGCAGGGGCGTCTGAGGCATGGGGAGCTTGGGAAGCCTGGGGAAATGTGGTTGGAAAAAGGTGCAATAATGGTCTTTACGTTCAGGTGCAACTAAGCTACAGGCTCCTACACGTTCAAAAGGTCACTTGGTGAACACTTGGCATGCGCATTTGAAGAGTCTATGGTCCTACCCAGTCTTAACCAACTCAGCTCAAATTATATGCAACTGACTCCAGGTTTTTGGAAAACTTCTTGGGCAAACATCTTATTGTTTAGGCCATGTGCTGTTGGAGGGCATGTAAATATTAAAACAACCTTGATTAGTCCAGGCAGGTGAAATAGATTTGACTAATCACTATGCATGGTTTCAGTTCCATTTACCAGTTTTCAACTGTAGTATGGTGTGAAAAAGACAAGCATTTAGTAGAAACCCTAGTTGACGTTTTGGTCTTTTCTGTGCTAGTGATAGGCCTTTTGATATTTTCTGAAGATGCTGGGCAGTAGCCATGAGCCAAAGTTCCTAGTCAGCCACACTGTTCGCTGGGTAAATAACCAATATGCTTAAAAACATTTAGTTTTCACTTTCAGCACAGTATTCAGTCAATTACACGAGATAGTCAATACTCAACGTAAAATACGCTTTGTATTAGATGCTTTTGTCCAACTGTAGAGTTCCGTAAGTGTTCTGAGTCTGTTTAAAGTAGGCTAGGATAAGTTATGATGTTTGGTGGGTTAAGTATACATTAAACTCATTTTGACTTAATGATATTTTTCATGCAGGGGTTTATTGGGAAGTAACCACAACTGTAGTCAGGGAAATTCTGTACTAGGATTTTTTTTAAAGAGAAAGTATTTGTTTTTTAAAAATATATTTATTTATTTATTTGGCTGTACCAGGTCTTAGTTGTGGCATGTGGTATCTAGTTCCCTGACCAAGGGTTAAACCCAGGTCTTCTACATTGGGAGTGTGGAGTCTTAACCACTGGGCCTCCAGGGAAGTCTCTGTACTAGAATTTTTGTCATCTCTCTTATATGTTTATCACTAGTTTTATGTATTCGGTTTAAAATCAGTCTGAGACAATTGAATGATTCTATTTTTCATAAGTAGATAATACCAAAGTTTATTCTGAATGTCTCAGATGCTTATTTGCATTATAAGGGATGAAATGGTAGGCTTGAGAACATGAATGCTGGTCCTGCTAGGCTAGACTACCTGTTAGAAATTAAGCAAGTCTCTTTTTTGTCATAACTGCTTTAGTGAATGCTTTTTGCATCCTTCATAGCCCTAAAAAGTTTCTTTACTTTCTTCATGTGTAAATTAGGCAGACCATTCGTACTAGATCAACTTTTTTTTCCTTCCAGTTTTACTGAGATATAATTGACATACAGTGCTGTATGTTTAAGGTGTAGGGCATAATGTCTTGACTTACATACAGCATTAATGATTACCACAAGTTTAGTGATCCATCTGAAACATCATCTGCTATAGATACAAGATAAAGTGAAAAGAAAAACATTTTTTTCTTGTGATAAGAACTCTTGGAATTTACTCTCTTCACAACTTTTTTTTATAATAGACAACAGTGTTAATTATATTAATCATATATTAACTAATTATGTATTATATAATATAATGATTATGTTGTACATTACATGCATATTCTTCATCTTATAACTAGAAGTTCGTACCTTTGACCACCTTCATCCAATTCCTTTCCCCTTACCCTTCTACTCTGGTAATCACAAATCTGATTTTTTTTTAATGAGTTTCTCTTCAGAGTATGACTGACCTATACAACACTGTGTTAGTTCCTGGTGCACAGCATAATGACTTGAGATACTTCCATACATTACAAAATGATAGTGATGATAAATCCGGTTACCATCTGTCACCATACACCATATTTTTTTCCTTAATTTTTGTTTTAACACAAGAAGTCATTATTCAAAAGAAATCATTTCCAAGTAAGCAGATGAAAATTAGGCTGCTCTGGTTCAGGGAAGAACCTCTTCTGGAGAACACTATGAGTCAGCTCCCAGGTACCCTGGCATCCTGGGGAACAGAGAGTTTGGACATCACTATAGATGTCCTCCCAGGTCTAAAATGCTGTGATTGGTTACATAATCTCTAAGTTGCCAGATCCACAGAATTTCCATTTCTGGAATTTTAAACACCAATTTCTTAATAGAGTGAAGGTTTACTTGTAATAGCAGGTGAAATTAAATAGTTTTTACCATTGACAGGAGCATAAGGTTTTCTTGTTTTGCTTAAGTCAAATATAATTTGGAATAGCTCTTTAAAAAAATCTTGTAATTTATCTGTTCAAATATAATTGTGCAATGTGTGTGTGCTAAGTCGCTTCAGCCATGTCTGACTCTTTGCGACCCCATGAACTGTAGCTCACCAGGCTCCTCTGTCTATGGGATTCTCCAGGCAAGAATATTGGAATGGGTTGCCATGCTCTCCTTCAGGGTATCTTCATGACCCAGAGATCAAACCCAGGTCTCTTAAGTCTCCTGCACTAGCAGGTGGGTTCTTTACCACTGTCGCCACCTGGGAATTGTGCAATAAGTAGAAGTTAATATATGAAAGAAGGAAAATTTAGTGCCATTTTTTAACAGTGCCTATTTAACCTGCCTATTGACTTAACATGCTTCCTCCTTTTCACCAAAATTCTGTGTCCTTGTTCTCTTTCTAATGCCTCACACTCTGGTTGACATTCCTCCTTCATTTGATTGTCCTGAGAACCTTGAAACACTCTGCTGTTTCCCTTTCTTTCTGTGCTGCTACCAGTGCCTTAGGAATTTTATTTTTCTTGCTGATCTAGTTTAGAAAAAGGAGACTATCTCCCAGACCATTGGATTTTCACTTTGGGATTTGCCCTTGGGAGTTGCTGGAAGCTAGCAAGCCAATTTATGATGTAGAATTTATTCCTCATGTAGAAAAGATGTTGTATGGATACACCAGAAAGTATAGAATTTTTAGTACTAAATTCTGTAGCTCATTTACTTTACAGGTGAGTTCCACAATATGTGTTGGTCTGGGAATATATCAACTATTATAAATACTATTTCTATAGAAAAGTGAGGTCTGTATTTTAGGCAATCAGTGTAGAGATGAATGCTGAACATTCATCTGGGGACTGACTGTTTATATTTATTGAACCACAGGTGCTTACATGCAGTAGTGCTGCACCATCCATAAGAAAAGTACCTACATAGGAAAAGTACCAACATGTTCTTTTCCTTTTGCAGGTGAATTGAATTTAGCCTGAAAAGCTGAAATGGAGAATTTTTAGGTCTAAGTTATATATATATGTATGTGTGTGTGTGTGTGTGTTCACACACACACATATATATATTCATATATACACACATTTTAAAAAATTTAGATATAATAGAAACTGAATAGGATATAATAGGTAGTACTAAGATTGCATTAAGATTTGTGAAGCGGACAGTTGCCTTACATTAAATAGCAAGTAAAAAAATCAAGCTATTCCTTCATAAACATTTTTTTCTGGGGTGTGCTTGTTTTCTGAAACTACCTCTCCTAAATCGCCTGTCAGTCTTGAAACTAGAAGGCAGAAAAGCTTCTAGTGCTGCAGCCAACTGCAGTGTAGCCAGAGAAACAGGCAACAAAAATAGAACACCAGGATTGCTGTGCGTGGGTGAGGCAGAAACCACATTATGAGCAAAAGCTTCCAGTATTATTTTAGAACCAATACAGAGCTCTGCACTTCTCTCCTCTCTCTTCCAAAAACACATACTACAAAAATAAAATGAAATGTATGTGCATTTGCCCTCTTAGAATTATGATTCTTGATTCTGCCCCCCCCCCCCCCCCCCCTTCTTTGGAAGCAAATCGCCAGTATGGAAACAGTGTGTAAAGCAAGCTTGGAGGGAGGAAAGAGTTAATGGCTTTTAAGGCCCTGCAATAGAGAATTATGGTTTGAAAGATAGAGGCTGGACAGCTGGGTTTGCTGGGGTATTTTTAAATGCATTAATGCAGGCTCCAATCACTCGGCCATGCTTGACCTATTTTTGGCTCAGGCCGACCATTGTTCTATTTCTGTGCCTGTGGGCCTTGCTGTTGTTGATTCATATGCAAATAGATTATCACTAGCTTTAGCCAAGTTGAGCTGAGAGAGACCAGAGAGGAGGAAGAGACACACACAGATAGCAGAGGGCACCGGCCGGAGCCACTGGCAGGACTGACTGACGGTTCCTACAAGGAAACTCTAGCAGCCTGAGGAACTATAAGCCAGGTTTAATTGGTTTCTTTTTCTCGTGGGTAGAGTTAATATTTTTCTACTTACTCTGACAAAGCAATAACCCTGAAGCACACTCCTAGTTCCCACCTGCTTTTAGTTTCCGGGATAGCCTAAACTCCAGAGAGCCCTAGCATCCACGGGGTCCTTTCTGCTTTGTACACAGGTTGGTAACATAGGAAAAGTGTCCAGGTCTTCTGAAAAGTGCGTGTCCCTCTGAACAGAAAGCAAATCATTGCTGAAGTTGATCCTCTGCCGTTTTTCCTTGGGGAGGAGGGAGGACCAGCCAGGGTAGCTCCTGGGGCCCGTGCACTGAGCAGCGATGAATCTTTCATGTAGCTGAAGTAAGAGTGATTGGAATATGCTGCAGACAATTTACGAGACTGACTCGTGTTTTTCTTCAGATGGGGTGGCTGGACGAGAGCAGCTCTTGGCTCAGCAGAGAATGCACAGTATGATCAGCTCAGGTAAGATCTTTCTTCATCACTGAGCCGTTTTCTGTGTGAAAAGGGGGCTGACTTGAGAAATGCAGCTCAGGGAAGCGCCTCTCTTAAGGGTCTGCTGCTTTTGGGTGTTGATGTTGCTGTTTTCTTGGTGCATCTGGAAGGTTTAACTTAGATCCCTTCCATTGCTGTTTGCGTGCATATTCAGTGTGCTCAGGGACAGGCTGCTTCTGAATGAAATCGCCAAGCTTCTTTTGAAGGATGGGACTGAGATAAGTAAAATGTAGTTGGGGGTGTTTTGCAACTGACTGACTGTGCAACTAGAAAGAGGAGATGTGTACTGATTGTACGTGTGTTCTAGCGGGACTTTAAAAATCAGGTAGGTTCATGTTGGGGCTGCAGTTTCCCGTGCAGCCGTCTCTAGCCAGATGATTTTATATTTACAGTGTGCCTACAGAATCACATCTATTTATAGACCTACCTTTTGAAATGTGCTTGCTACAAGAGTTGTGAAGGTAGTTTTAATTTGGCTTTTTTTTTTCCTCAGCCCGAAATGAAACTTCTTAAGGATGAAATAAATTTATTATTAGCAGATGGTTATTTTAATCGTCTTCAAAGCTTTTGGGGAGTCAAGCATTGTCAGGCAGATGCAATGGCATAACACACATATAAAGATGTTATATGCAGGTGCAACATTTTAAAGGATAACAGAAACAGACTCCGATTTCTAGCTTCTCTGTTGAATATGCTTGTGCCTTCAAGAAGCTGAGCTGATGGGAGATGAAGCTTGTCAGCTTTATCAGTTTCTGTTTGTTAAAAGCACAGACTCTCTGGGCAATAGCACGGTACTTGGGTACTTGTAATTGTTGCTTTTCCTATTTATCCCTTACAGCTAGTTCCTAAAGCTTGAGGGACTTTTTGTCTTGGTTCTCTTCGGAATGCTTCAGTCTAAATTGGCTTAAAGTTCTCCCTCACGTCTTCTGTGTTTCTGTGTGGGCTTAATCATAATTATAGATCACCACCTAGATTTCCATATTAAGAATGTGGCATAAAGCAGCGTTTACTTGGTAGAACTAGATGGGAAAGAAAGATTCCACAGGTTGGCTTGATATCTGTTTTAGCATTGAACGCCTTCTCATCTCTGGATCTGTGTTTGAAGCAAGTTTTCTTTGAAGCTCGGTTATTTGTAATGATTTTAGGATCCTTCTGTTCCAGAGTAAAATATCAATTTTGGGTCATTCTGGTATGTTCACACCTAAGTGACAGGACTTACATTAATTCGTAGTGCCTGCTTATTAAAAGCAAACATACCAGAATTTCTGTCAGCTGCAAAGCTGACAGAAGCATGAGGAGGGGTCAGCCTGTATGTCTCTGATGGAACTGGTCACCTAGCATTTTATTTGTAAATATCTACCAACTCTATTTAAATTACTGTTTTAGATGTCTGTTCAGTACTACACTTTGTCCTTTTAGTCCTTATCTCCGTGTTACAAGTTTACTATTTCTTTCATGTTGTAGAAAACAAGCTGTGCCTTTCAAGCAGAGACTGTCTGCTAGCACTGAACCCTGCTACAGGTGTTTGCAAGCTTCACTTTTTCTCAATATCTGATAATTATACACAAATCTACTCCAATTTCAGTTGAAATTGTCATTTTCCTGACATTTCATGATTTTTTAAATACAAAGCAACAATATTTTTAAGCAGGGACCTGCTTGAGACTGTCTGTGCTGTTGTCAACTTTACAGGAAGAAACATGTAAGCACCAGTAAACAAAATGTGATGTCAATTGACATCCACTCCCAAACCTGTCTGGTATAAATAAGGAAACTCCAAGTTCTATTTATTTTTAATTTTGAAACATAAAAACATTTGCGTTCTTCCTGCCATGTCCTATAACTTTTGGTTTTGTTTATTAGCATGTTATTATATGCCCTTAAATTTAATTTCCCTAGTGTTGTATACTGCTGAGGCAGTGACTCTCAAAGGTGGTGTCACTGAGTATTTTACAAAATGCTGGTGTCTGGGGTCCGCCTCTAGTGTTTCTATTTAAATGGTATGAGAAACAGCCTGGACACTGGGGTTTTTAAAATCCTGTGTAATTCTAATATGCAGCAAACTTTGGTTATCACTGATATAGGGGAAAGGGGAAGTGATAGTGACGCTGGTGACCCATATTGGTAGGGTTTGCCCTTTAATTGCTAAATTAGGGGTGTGTTTTGTTTACATTTAGCTACAAATCTTGTTCAATTCCTCTTTGGACCAATGGCATAGATGTGACTGAAAGGGTTAGAAATTGATGGGAGTTTCTGGATCTGAAAGAGAAAAAGATACACTGTAGTAGTGCAAGGTGGAGGGAATACTGTTCTAGGAGCTGAGAGCTCTGTGTTCTAGCCAGAGCTCTGCTGCTAGGTTGTGGAACTGGTTTACTCACTTGTAAACTGAAGAATAAAGATGTCCTCCTGCTTACCTCTTGGCATTCCTGTGAAGGTCAAAGGTAACACGTCATTAACGTGTGTTCTCACTCTTTTTTATTAATACTTTTAGTGAATGAACTTGGGTTTATGGTTCTTCAGTACCAAGATCTAGCTCACTGAATGAGCCAGATAAGCTATAGATTGTACATCACGTGGGCGAATGACTTTTTATTTTGATAAATTTTCCTTAGTTACCTTATAAATCAGGGTTTGGTTTTGTTTTCCTGGTCTGATAAGAATTAAATTCTCTCCTTGGGCAAATGGTGACTTTTAATCAGAGTAGCGTGTTGTGTGTGTGTGTGTGTGTGTGTGTGTGTGTGTGTCTGCGTGCACGCACGCACTATGAAATGTCTTATTACATAATATTCAAAGGCGAAGAAGTCGCAGAATTAACAGTGAAATCCCAGCAGCAGATTTCTTGAAATTAGCTGTTTGAAAAGCTGTGTTTTCTCGTTAGTCATTGCTTTCCAGTTCCTATTTGTTTTTCTCGTTATATTGGATACTGTGCATTAATATCGATGACTTTACTTCAGAGCTTTTTATACACTATTGAATTACAAGTGCTTTTTATGGTTCCGTTTTTTCCTAATTCTGGCCTAGCCACGCTAGACATCTAAGGTAGAATTAGGTTCTACAATGTAGTCTGCTAGTGTTTCTTTCTTTCTTTCTTTCTTTCTTTTTTCCAGTAAAAATGCTTTATAATATTGAATCTTGCAGTTTGGTATGAGTGACACATCTTGCCAGGTCAGTCGCCACTTTTGTGGCTGTGTGGGCCAATATAAGTGAGAAGTGGCAGAAGCTGAAGCATGTACAAGCTCTGACCCAGGTCACTCAGCAGTGGCTGGCAGAATTCGGGGTGTTGTCCTGTTGCCAGGCTTGTTGCTTAATATGTTGGACAGCAGAGCCATCCAGATGATATTGGAATGATCATTATGAAAGAATTTCCTAGCGTTTGTATAGCATCATTGTAAAACACGTTTCCAATAAGGAAAACTCCTCTTTTCACTATGTATTCTTATTTTAGGGTATAAAAGAAAAACATTGAAATCTAAACTCTGAATTTCTTGTAAGGAAAATGTCTCTTCCCCCTTTCAGAATCCTTTTATCTCCTTGGTGTGTATTGTCGAGGGAAAATGAACATTTTAGATTCAGTAGTCATTTATGTCTACTTGGAAAGCAGAATCTAATTATGAAAATGCAAGTCTGTGAAATGCCCCTGTTATGTCAAGAATCACTTCTGGCATTCCCCATAATTACTATTTTTGCCATTCTCTAACTCAGGTTATCTTTACTTACAAGGTTGTTATCAACTGAAATATCTGATAGGTAGCAATCAAAAAGCTGGTTATGAGTAGGCCCATTGAGAATGGGGACAAGAATGAGTATTTTATTTTTCTGTGGGTAACACAGGTGGCATAATTGTTGTTATGTCCTTTAAGTAAGGAAATTCAATAAAATCCCTCAGAAGACTATAATAAGCCCAAACTCTGAATTTAAAAAGGTCATTTTTGAGATGAGATATTTGAAAACGTACTATATTATGTCTCACCACTGATCGATAATGAAGGAATCCTAAAATAGTATAAACTGTCTACCCCTCCACCCACCCCACCCCGCATATACAACACTTAGCATTAACTGGGCAAAGAAAATGATTTGACCTAATGCAACATATCTCAGAAACTGGCAGTCAAAGGAAAAATGGAAGCCAGGACCTTTGATCAGAACTGAGAGACTTAACAGGGCCTGAATTCTGTTCCTCTTTAGAATTTTACTGACAAGTTGACAACTTCCTGAAAAATTTCACTAATATTCCCATAACTGGAGAGAAGCAAACTGAGTGGACATCCTCAGCTTTTTGGTGGTGGTGGTGTTTTTTTCTTGTGACTGAGGCACAGTATAAAGGATTCTGGGAGAGAAACTGGTGAGATGGAGGAAGGTGAACAAATGCTCCCTCTCCAGAGAAATGAAGACTTCAGAGCAACACTGTAAATTGGAAACAAAAAGACCCATAGCTTTTTGCAGTGAAATAGTCTTCCCCGAAATCTAATCCGATAGATCCCACTAAGAAAAAAGCATAAACTTCACTGAGACCATGAAATTGTGTACTAATTTACTCCTGCAAGTAGAGCGCACCTTAGTAAGAACATACATTCCATAAAGCAGAAGCTCAAAGGTAAGATGCTAAACCAAGGATATGGCATGAAAAAGGATATTTTAAGTCTGGGAAAACAAATTTAGAATGAAAAAAAGCATGATAATTATAGAACAAAAATACTCATTAGAAATAGCAGGAAACAGAATAGATACCAGTGAAAATTTTTACCAACAAAGAGGAAAGGCTGGAGACAATCAGAGGGACTGAAAAAGGAAAATGGATTAAAGCAATTGGAGAGAAGTCAGTAATAAGACAAAGACAGTGTACCAAAAGGGTTATTATGTCCCTGAAGTTGATATTCCAAAACATTGAAACAGAAGATCATTTTGTAAAAATAAAGAAAGATTATTTCACTGACAAGGAAAAAAAAAAAGAAATCTGCATATTGAAAGAATTCTCATCTTTTAGGAAAATTTGCTGCAAGTGCTCAGCACAGAGTCATATCCTAACTGGGCTATTGAATTTCAAATGTTAAATAATTCTTCAGGGGTTCAGGCAAGTAAAGCGAAGATCTGCAGTGGGAGAGAGTGGGGGTGGGGAGAGAATGTGTGAAACTCAAGAAGGCTTATCAAACTTACCCAGCACTCCATGCCAGAAGATAATGGAATAAAAGCTCAGAAGCTGTAAAAGAAGTGCAACCTAATGTTCCACTCCAGCGAGATGTTATTAAAATATAGAGAAAATATGTAGGCAAGTTAGACATCCTCAACCACGGCCCAGACTGCTTGACAGGGAAGCCCACACAATGGGGAGGGAAAAAAAGAACTTCAAACAAAAGCAAAAAGTGAAATGCAGTCAGAAGAGGAGGAGAAAGCATAGTTAGGTTAATGGGGCAAAAATTGAATCCTTTTAAACAAATGTGAGACTGTGGTTGTAGGACAAGAAGCAAATTTTATGAAGTAGGGCAATGTGAAAATATTCCTAAAGCTCTCATCAATGTGAGGCATTGGGGAGAGGTGAGATGTGGGGATGTGTGAAAGCACTAATATTGGCTCCTTTCTGAGCAGGGACAGACTCCCTGCTGTTTAAAATAGAAACACATGGTTTAAAAAAAGAGACTCCAAACACTGATTTCTTTTAAATAGTTTCTTCATTTAATCTTAGACATATCTTTTTGGAAATAGTACCTCATATAGAAAGGAAGCATTTAGTATGTTTATTGTCTTTTCAAATGCAGTTTTTCGTTATTAAATTCATTTGAATTTATTTTTTTAATAAAAATAACTTTGGTGATATCTCATTTTATAAAAGTTTATTTTATCCATCTATCTCCCAGAATAATTCATATATAAATAGAACAAAATCAGGAAGAAATTGTGCATGGTGGTGGTAGGGGGACTTCTGTTTTCATTGTCATGATTTTTGCCTTGTATGAATTTTTATAAAATGCCCATATTTTCTATAAAGTGTTTCTTACACACCCACACATGAAGCTACTATGCCAAAATACTAACAGTGATTAACTGTAAGTATTAGATATAGAAGCTTGGTTAGTCTCCCACTGCACATAACAGAAAATCCTATTCGAAGTAACAGTGACAAGATAATTTATCATTTAGAAAAATAGCGTGGTAATCAGTCATATCAATGGCAGTCAGATTGTTGATAGTTCTACCGGTACTGCTGGTCTTAGAGTTGGTATCATCATAAGTCTCTTTCCTCCAGTAGTCTAAAGTTGACTGCAGCAGTTCCAGACATTGTCTACATACACAATAAATTCCAGAGACATAGATGAGACAACTTTGCTTCCTTAGATGTTTTCTCAAAGAAGAAGTTTTTCTGAGAAGTTCTCTAGCAAGTTTTCTTTAATAACTCACTGACCAAAAGAACATCACCTGCCCATGTATTAGTGAGTTGTTGAAAAGAAGAATGAGACCGCTATGATAGCTCCTTCAGACCATGACTGAGCCAGGGAAGGTGGAGCCTGCAACTAATAGTCTGACTTCCAGAAGAAAGAAAGGGTAAGCAGAATGGATGATGTTAGCTGGACTCCACAGCATTTGCTGCTACAGTGTTGGTTGGTGGTTGGAATTTTCTTCTTTGTAATTTTCTTTAGTTTGTAATTTCTCAAAATACAAATAAGTGAAGGAAGTGGACTGTGTAATTTCTCTTTCAGTTGAATTGTGTTACTTCATTTTCATGAAGATATACATCCATTTCAACACTGATCTTTGTTTTTTTTTTTTTTTTTTTTACTATTATAGAATAGAAATCCTTTCTTGCTACTCTCTGTTGTTAGGAGGCCCTAATACTAAAGAGACTGAAGTAATTGTGGAGGAAGACTGGATCCCTTTAGGCTGCAAGTCTTTTTTTTTTTTTTAAGGAAGGAGGAAAATCAACATTATGGACTGGTGTATTAAAGCTTTCATTGGAAATTTGAGTAAAATACTCATTTATTGTTGGCTTTGAGAGATACAGAAAGTATTGCAAGAAATTGTTAAAGAATGTGTAAACTTTTTCAGTACATTAAGTGAGGATTTTCTTTAAAATATTCAGAAAGCAATTTCTTTGCCAGTATGTTGCTATAGTCATTACATTTTCAGAGTAATGAACAATTTTAACAATCTGGGATGGAAACTTCGTTTTAACATTTTTTTTCCTGAATTAGAATACTTTGAAAACAATTTAATTGCAATAAAAGTCCATGGAATGACTTTTAAAACAAGCCTTCTTTAGATGAAATTCGAAGATATTTTAGCATGTGTTTCAAAACAGTGTGTCAGTACCGTGGTCTATCCAGTTCTTAAAAGGAAGTTGCAGTACTAGTGGTTATTAGCTTGGGATGTGAAATGCCCTTATATTGGG
The DNA here is from genome assembly GCF_023699985.2 of Odocoileus virginianus. Classification (NCBI taxonomy): domain Eukaryota; kingdom Metazoa; phylum Chordata; class Mammalia; order Artiodactyla; family Cervidae; genus Odocoileus; species Odocoileus virginianus. The sequence continues at coordinate 85,713,860 of NC_069674.1, read as the reverse complement.
CAGTTCTCCCTTTTCTGATCTTGGGAGATTGACAATTGGGATATGAAAGGACAAGAAAATACCTTGTTCCCACTAATCCCATTTTTTTCCACTAAGTCAGTTATACAAAACAAATGTAATTTAAACAAGTTTTTTTTTTTTTTTTTAACAATACTAAACAATGTGTACTTTTAAGTGTTATCGGAGAACTTTATGTTCAGTGCTTCATGAATACAAAACTAAGTCAGTCTTAGGTTTTATAAAAATATCAGTTCCATTCATTATATCCATGTTAAATTTTCCATAGTAAAAATAAGTGATGGGCCTTTTATATATGATGTTTTAAAAATACCCAATAGTTAAATCCAATGAAAACTACATTTAAGAAAGAAGGAAATTTACCAAACCACAAACTATAATTAGTCATTTACTTATGATTAAACTCTTTGCATGTTGATAAGTCTGGAAATACCCTAGAACTTCACTTTCTTGTGTCTTCCCCTCATGTCTTCCCCTTCTTCTTCTACCACTTGTATTTGAAATGTTCAGTTTGTAATTTATATTCAGTATTGACACAGTTGTAGCCATGTGAATGTTATTTTCAGTTATTCAATGTAAGTTTTGGTGGGTGGCTAAGGCATGGCATTTCCAATGCATGATACTGTCATGTATTTTTTTTTTCAAAATTTGAAATTAAAAACAAACAACAACAGAAAAAAAAAACAGGAAAATTTCTCTGCATTTCCATTAAATTACATTGTGGCCTGGGAGTTCTTGCTATTGTAGAAACATGTTTACCCAGAAAGTATTCATAGAACCCCACATAGAGTGAGCTAGAAAAGCTCTTCATGAATTGGACTCAATTTAAGTTGTATTTGTGATGTCGGTTTTTAAATCTGCTTATGGATAGAATTCAAGGTATGTATTTTGAGTCTGTGATTTTACATCAGGAGCTACTCATTTTTTATTAGTAATAAATATTACCACTCTCAGCATCTTTATTGTTTCTTTCTGCCGCATTCTACTTGAATATAGTTGGTAAATCTCAGATTAGAAGGTCAGTGATTGGACCTATATATGCTCATCTTTTTTTTAAAAAAATTACTGTCATTCTTATTATTGATATAATGAGCTAATGTTTCAGAGCTTTTTCTATACCAGGCATTATTTTACCATTTAATCTTCTCCACAGCTTGAGAAGGGATACAGTACTTGCAGCGTATTTTACCAATGAGAACATTGTTTCAGGGAAATTTACTGATGGTCATCATGGCTTGGAGCTGACAGAGTCAGCTATAAACTCGTTCTTGTTTACCATGTCCCTGCCACTCTTTCTCAAAGAGGAAAGTATTTAGCATGGTAAAATGGTTTTCATATCTGTTTGGTGCTAAAGATGTGGAATCGGCTATACTTATAAACACACATCTAGATACTCCTCTTGGTCGTGAGAAGTTTACAGTACACATATGCAAGTTTGTTGAAATACTTTCTTGAAGAGCCTTACTTCACAACCCCAGAGCTTGATAATTAAATTGGAGTAAGTTAACAAGATCTAGGGCTGAGACCAACTTAAGGCAACCTTCAGTATTCCTTGAGATTGATGACACATGGAGTAATGAGCAGACACCATGGACAGAACCAGTTATCCCAGTGCACTTGGCTTATGATTTCCAGTTCTCATAGTAACAGTAACATCTCACAAACCTTAAATGTTAAGGGTTATACCACTTCAAAAGAACACGATTATTAATGTATTTTAGCTGATGAAAGTTTTTTTTTTTTTTTCAAATGTTCACACCGTGGGGCTCAATTTCTTTCAGCCGAAGTATTTGAATTGTACCCATCCTGGTCTTCACCTAGAAATAGGGGCAGGGAGAGATTAATAAAGTTTGCATCTACACTCAAGTTCTGATTTCAACATCAAGTGTCAGATGTTTGAGCCAAGGGATGATCTAACTAACAGAATTAGATTCTGCTTGTTTTGAATATATATTGGTTCAATTTGGGTCCAGTTCAGGCATTTTGAGTGAAAATTGTATTTTTTTTATCCTGACTTAAATTTTATTTAACTGGATGAATATTTTATGTTTTATAGGTAGCTTATTCATAAAATTCACCAATTAGCTGCTAATGGAGTTATTCAAGACTCAACTCTTGGGTTTCCATCCACTGATTTTTATAATTCTATTCACTCTGAGAATCTCAAGCCATCTTTAGGAATCCCTACATTGTAAAAGCATTATTGATTTTCATGTTATTAACCAACATAATTTATTGCCTTCGTGGGAGAAAGAAGCTTTCAGAAGATCATTAAATGCATTAAAATCTGCAGATGCCCACATGTCTGTGGCTCTCTTTAGCAGGCTGACTCCTTTGGGTCAGTTATTCTTAGCTTCCGTATTTCTATCTTATGGCATCGCAGGTCTAAGATTAGCTTGTTAGGCGTTATCATGCCATCTGAGTTACCTCCTAATATAACTCTACACTGGAATGATTATTTATAGAAAGAGCATTCTGTCATTTTTGGGTTATTTCTAGTAGTTTAAATAAAGAAGAATAACATTCAAGTGAAACCACAGATTCCTTCCTGCTGCCAAAACAACATGATAACTGTCTGCTTAAGGGGCAATAATGTTTAAATGTGTGTTTAGGGTGATTGCAGAATTCTTTTTATCTCTCCCACTCTGACAGAAAGGGGAGGCCTTTGGATAGTGATGTATAATGCTTATGGAAAGGCAAACAGGCAGCCTTGATGCTTTCTGTCACAGAGCACGGAAGACTCTGGTTGATGATGACAGCATGAGACACACAGGGTTTATTTTTAGAAACAGACATTGCTAAGCTCTCTGGTGTTAATACGGCTCATGCGCAGGGCTCCTCGCTGTTGACCCTTACAGTGAAAATGGCGTTTTATACATATACACAAACTTTTTTTTTTTTACTTGCAAGAATGACTCTGCTATTAAGAAAACTGTTACAATCTTTTAAAGCTAATAAGTCTAAATTCTATTAAATTTTGCCAGTAGATATTGGAGATAGATTATTTTTAAAATCCCATGAAGATTGGGTTTAGAAATGGTTTCTGAAGACAACTGAATATTATAAGTACAGTGGATATACAGATTACTTATAAGGTATGGAAAAATAGGTGAATATACATCATAAATGATTTTTAATAATTTGTTACCATGCCTTTAAAATATATCTTCTGTGCTTTTGGCTTTATTGCAGCAGTATAAAAATATAGCTATAAAAGATTATAATAGGGTGTGATATATTAATATAAGTTGCTGGTTTTAAACAGATGAGATAGAATTCTTCAGTTCAGTTCAGTTCAGTCGCTTAGTCGTGTCCGACTCTTTGCGACCCCATGAATCACAGCACACCAGGCCTCCCTGTCCATCACCAACTCCCGGAGTTTTCTCAAACTCATGCCCATCGAGTTGGCGATGCCATCCAGCCATCTCATCCTCTGTCGTCCCCTTCTCCTCCTTCCCCCAATCCCTCCCAGCATCAGGGTCTTTTCCAATGAGTCAACTCTTTGCATGAGGTGGCCAAAGTATTGGAGTTTCAGCTTCAGCATCAGTCCTTCCAATGAACACCCAGGACTGATCTCTTTAGGATGGACTGGTTGGATCTCCTTGCAGTCCAAGGGACTCTCAAGAGTCTTCTGCAACACCACAGTTCAAAAACATCAGTTTTTTGGTGCTCAGCTTTCCTCACAGTCCCAAGTCTCACATCCATACATGACTACTGGAAAAACCATAGCCTTGACTAGACGGACCTTTGTTGGCAAAGTAATGCCTCTGCTTTTTAATATGCTATCTAGGTTGGTCATAACTTTCCTTCCAAGGAGTAAGTGTCTTTTAATTTCATGGCTGCAGTCACCATCTGCAGTGATTTTGGAGCTCAAAAAAATAAAGTCTGACACTGTTTCCACTGTCTCCCCATCTATTTTCCATGAGATGATGGGACCAGATGCCATGATCTTAGTTTTCTGAATGTTAAGCTTTAAGCCAACTTTTTCACTCTCCTCTTTCACTTTCATCAAGAGGCTTTTCAGTTCCTCTTCAGTCTCTGCCTTAAGGGTGGTGTCATCTGTATATCTGAGGTTATTGATATTTCTCCCGGCAATCTTGATTCCAGCTTGTGCTTCTTCCAGCCCAGCATTTCTCATGAGGTACTCTGCATGTAAGTTAAATAAGCAGGATGACAATATGCAGCCTTGACGTACTCCTTTTAAAGTTCTTAGTATATTAAAAATGGAGATAACAGGCCTCTGCTAGTTGTTTTGGTATAACTAACTCTTGATGAGCCAAAACAAATTTCATGTATAATAAAACATGCAATTTCACATTTGAGAACTGTTCACTTAGCTTATTTAAACTATGTACTTAATTCAGAACTTAGCAATCAATATTTTGCTTTAAAATTAGAATCGTGATTTTAATCTGTTAAATTTATATTTCCTCACTATTAACTCATTGTTAGATGATGAAAACGTGGAGGTGGTATGTTAATACATTTCCTATTGCACCTTAATCAAAATGCTTTGGAATGGATAACTTAGAGCTCAGTCAGACTATTCATAATTTTGTTATTATTTACTGAAAAAACATATTATCTTTTTAAAAGATAAATATTTTTGTGCTTGTACTCAATATAAGGAATCCACTGACCATAAGAATTTGCAGAATGATGGACAAAAACAGGAAACACAGCAATTCAGCTGTATTCTCAAAGAAGCCAAGATGTAATAAATAAATTCAGAGGGTGTAAGTAGAAGCAATTATAGGAACCGGTTACATCCTAACCAGTCTTAATTAGCAGGTTGAAGGTTTGGGGAGGGTGATGTAATTGCTTGAAGCTTTGAAAGCTGCGGTGAAATAGTCATTCATATGCTCATCTTTTCACTCAAAAATATTTGAAAGTCATCCACAAAGCCAGGTATTGTTCTAGGGATAGAGGCTATAACTCTGAAACAGGACAAGGAAACACATGTAGACTTGATTGTTCAAGTGAATGATGGGTGGATGATAAGGCTACTTTAGATAGTAATAAGAACTAAGGGAAAGCAAAATGGAAAAATGGGATGGAAAGTGACTGGTACCAGGGGCCATATTAACTATGGTAATCAAATAAAGCCTTTTGAGGATGCTAAAATATGAAGAAAATCTTCCCAATGAAAGAAGGTTTTCCATCAACATTGCATTTGGGCTAAGTCAAATAGAATAAAAACAGTTAGAAAAGAGCAGAAAATGTTACAGAGCTATTTTGCTTTCCATTTACCTCTGCCTTGTATGAGGAATGAGGGAACTTTTATCAGCATGTGGATGAGAAAGCCCAGGAAAGACTGTTGACTATGACTGTCTCTGTTTTCCAAAGAGAGACTGTGGAATCAGCTGAACTCTTCCTAGGATTAATACTGTTGTCTAGAAATTAAGGATCTTGTAGAGCTCCTTATCTTTGCTCTTTCCTGAAGATTTATCTTTGTCCCTATTCAAGCTCTTGGCTCAACTGTGCTGAAACATCTTACTCCAGCAGTGGGAACCTAGGGAAGTGAATGCTTTCTCTTTCCTGGGGGCCAAAAAGAAGGGTAGCAGTATGTGCTCATAGGCTGAAGAAGAGAAGTCTGAGAAGGTTTTCTCATGAACATAATATTGCACACTTTTTAAAAAGGGTGTAAAATATGGTATACACCAAAGTGTTTATTGAGCATCTACAATGTACTGGGTATTTAATTTAGGGAAATCATGGGTCAAACCTTATTAGGTGGTGGCTGTAGAACTGAACTTCCAAACAAAATGTTTAGGATACATAATCTTCCTCATGTCGGCCACTGAATAGATTTGTGACAAGTGGTTGCACCAGTTGAGCAAGGAAGTACTTCATGGAGGTAATAGATCTATTTTTAAAAAAGAAGAAACAGCAGTGTCTAGGAGCTGTTTTCTCCTCATGTTCTGCTCTCTCATGAATAGGGAACAGTGATGGATACACACAGTAGAATGCACAAACATTTTTGAGGGACTGACACATTATCTCACATGCTTGATGCCTCATGGGGTTTTCCCTCAACATTCCAGTTGGTCTAAGTCAAATGGAATGAAAGCACAATTAGATAGAGCAGGAAGTGTTCTGAGGCTATTTTAAACTCCGCTGACATGCCTTGTGGAAGGGATGGGGAAGCCTTTATTAGCCAGTAGGTTGGGAGCCAGGGGAAGACTGTCAGCTACAGTTTTTCCCCTAGCCTCAAGAAGACTGGGACTCAGCCAGACTTCTGGCCAAGATGCTTTGTTGGAGTCACAGTGTAGCTTGAGAGAAATAGTTAACAGTTACCTTCTTTTTTGCCCCCCAAGGATTGTCTTATTCAGTCAGTATTTATTGAGTACTTGATAGCTGTATTTTTAAGCTAGATTTATTTGTTATTATTTATATATTTAATCAGCTCTTTCCTTTGTCTGAAATATGCTTCTGCTTTATTCCAACAAGTAATCACTAGAGAAATTCTAATTCTTACAAAATCCAGTCAAATGTCTCTGTATCTCTTTAAGTTTTCCCCAGTCTCCTGAAGTACCTCCTCAGTCATGATATTAACCTCTCTTCCATCCCCTCTTTCCTCTCCATCCTCAGTAATCCTTTATTATACTCCCTTATAACATTCCCATTGTCTGTCTTATACTGTGGTTATTTATGTACATATGTCCCCATCCCCCCAATTATTTATATGCTCCAAGAGGAAAAGGATCATGTTTTATTTCTATTTTTATTCCCTACAGTGCCTAGCACATAATTGATTCCTGAGACTATTTTTAAATGAATGAATGAGTGATTAAAGAGTACAGTGGTATTGTACATGTTTGTTTTTAGATTTTTTAAAAAATCTTTCCTTCTTTTATGTAGAAAATAAATCTACAGTTAATTTGTTAAATGTTAATTTGAAAATGAACAAATTTCAAACTTGTTAATTTGAAAAATGCAGACTTGAGGATGTTAGAACCTATGACTCAAAAATTTAGACTATTCGTTATAGAATGTAAGTCAAGAATGATGTCCAGTGCTTTGGTAATATGTATATGAACCTTTAAATGTTTCAATTGTCTTTAACAAAGCAAATTTTGTTAACTCCAAATACAAATACTTGGAGTTGGTCTTTCAATGAGTAATCAATATAAATTTTGTAAGATACAGGTCTGCATTCAAAAATGTTGTGTGAAATAGCTAATGTAAGACTGCCTGAATATAAATGCACACTTTTAATCTAAGGATAAGAATAAATGTGGTTGTACAATGATTACAGGTGTACTTTTATGTTATTCAAATACCACTTCACATTTAATTCTGTTTTTCTCTTTGTGATACTTCTTATGTAGACAGTTTTCTTAGATAAAGGACAAAAATGAATGGATTTTTTTTGTTAACAGTAATATTGATTGAAACAGTTCTATAGCTTGGCGCCACTTAGAACTCATCTTCATTTCTTTAGGCATTATTTAATTGGCTGTATTCTTTCAGAAGGTGGCAATGAAAGAAGATTTTTCTTTTGGTAGACATTTTATTGATCAGATTTTGAATACCAAAGGTACAGTAGTTTAAAAGATTATCTGAAGTAAAATGTCAGAAGAGGGAATTCGCAGAGTGAGATATTAAGGAAAAACAGATGGAAGAATGAATCAATCTTTGTACAGAGCTATTCAAGGAAAAGAATGAAATAAATATATATATATATATATATATATATATCTAAGTGGGAGAGAAATGATGAAGAGAATAGATTTAACATATGTAGGGAAAAGACACATAGTTTTTTCTGGTAGTCTTTTTGCTCTGGTTTAGACTTAAACTCAGCACAAGCTAGGATAAATTAAAGGCATTAAGACTTGGAAAATTAATTGAGTTAGTTGAAAATATAAGTATGAGCCAAAAAGGAATTGGATAATAAAACAAAATTTTAACATAGCTGTTGAACTCAGCTTAGTAGATCACAGGGAATAAATGAATATCTATGTTCTTTCAGTTATTTTGCAAATGCGGCCTATTATGTTTTCTCATCTTTATGAATCCAAGTTAAGTGTCCAAGTTCTGTAATAATCATATTGAGATAGAACAAATCAAGGTTGGTTGACCTTCGATTTAGAAGATTCCCATTATTAACCATTGTCAAAAAATAAGGATTAGCTCAAGCAAATTTCCAAAGGAATATAATTTTAAAGCTATAAACACAATTAATTGAAAACACTCATTGGTTTTCTGAAGATGAACAAAATTTTAAAAAATTATCTTGGTATGAACTTAACCCAACTTTTATGTTTAAAGAAGGAAAATAAACAGTCTCAGTCAACCGATGATTAAGCATAATAAAAACAATGCCCCTAGTTTAAAATCACTTCCTTCATATTTTAATCAAGAGTCAACTCTTGCTATTCATTATCCTGATAATTAAATGGAAATTACCCTACATCATTAGCCTGGAAACATTAATGATTCTTTTTAAAAATTATTTTAGCAAGATAGTCTAAAATCTGAATATGAATATAATTCTAGAAAACCTTGTATGAGTTCATTTTTAGATGACTATGAAATATATATAGGGCTTCCCTGGTGGCTCAGAGGGTAAAGAGTCTGCCTGTAATGCAGGAGACCTGGGTTTGATTCCTGGGACAGGCAGATCCCTTGCAGAAGGAAATGGTAACCCACACCAGTATTCTTGCCTGGAGAATTCCATGGGCAGAGGAGCCTGGCCTGCTACAGTCCAATGGGATGGCAGAGTCGGTCGCGACCAAGCCACTAACACTATCACTTTCATAAAATATATTAAATTGCTTTGTAGACAAGGGAGAGGACATCTTTCTGTTTCATTATTTACTCTGATCATGCTCCTTGGGTACTGAACCAAATGTGGTAGAGATGATCTTTATGCTTCATGAATCATATATGTGAGAACCATTTTCCCCACATGCCTGCCATCACTGAATATTGTCAGATTTTAGATATTTATCCCAAACTGAGAGATGAAAAATGGCGCAACATTACTTTTTTGTGTGAATTTCACTTATATCTGGTGGAACTGAATGGTTTTCATATGTTTTAGTCATTTGAATTTTCTTTTATGGAGAAATAATTTCACCAGAATGTTTAACGGAAAAAAATCTATCAGTGAATGTCACCTATTAACAGACTAAAGGAAAAACTAATATGATCATTTCACTAGATGCAAAAAAAAAAAATCAATAAAATTCAGTACCTTTTTGAGATAGAAACTCTTAAACTAAGAACAGAAGGGAAAAACAAGTATTATAAACCAAAACCCTACCTGAGACTTTGTATTTAATGGTAAAATTAAAACACATTCTCTTTAATTTTAGGAACTTTGTCTTTGGAGGTCCTAGTTGATGTGCTGAAACATAAGCATTCAACAAGAGATACAGATTTTTAAAGGAAAAGAAACTAATTGAACTAATAAACAGCTCAGTTTAGATTGCTCAGTACAAGGTCAATACAACATAGAAAATTGAAAAAATTGCTTTATACCAGAAATAACCGAGCACAAATGTAATAAAATGATAGCATTTATAAATACCAGCTGAAACTTTTATGGAGAAATTGATAAAATTATTGAGGGCATACAAGAAAACCAGAAAAAAAAATGAATCATTCTGTGCCATGAATAGGAAGACTACTTTTAAAAATTACTTATTCCAAAATTCATGATAAATCTATTTTTAAAACAGCTAACTTTCTTTTAAAAATAGACCATCTCTAATTCAAAAAGTCAAATGTACTTAATGGTATTAGATAGTAAGTACACTGCATGTTATTTTATAGTTAGTAACAGCCGCAGTTTCATAGTCTTCATTTCCAGCAGCCATTCAGTTCCCTGCTTCGGATAGCCTGATATAAATTTCTTCTGTTTTTTTAATGTTAGTATACAAATTCAGATAAAATCCCAATAGGATCTATCAGAAAATTTGACATACTAAGTTCTACAATTAGAATACTGCACTATTTTTTATCCTGCTGTATGGAAGAGTTTGCATCACAGATCAGTGTCACAGGACAAACAATTAAATGGCTTGGGAACAATTAATATATTTAACTAAAAATTATTGTCAAATAATATTATATTCGGTTATCTATTTTTATAATATCGTTTTTATCCTGTCTTGTTGAACAGGTTACTACTTAAACTTCTGTAAAGCCAATGTATTCTATAATGTGTATTGCTGTTGTTCAGTTGCTAAGTCCCAATCCATTCTTTGCAACCCCATAGACTTAGAGCATGCCAGGCTCCCCTGTGTTTCACTGTCTCCAGGAGTTTGCTCTGGTTCGTGTCCATAAGTTGGTGATGCTATCTAACCATCTCATCCTCTGCTGCCCCCTTCTTCTTTTGCTTCAGTCTTTCCCAGCATCAGGGGTCTTGCATCTTATGGAGAGAGGAAAAGTAATTTTGGGCTTCCCAGGTGGCTTGGTGGATAGAGTCTACCTGCAGTGCAGGAGACTTGGGAGACGCAGATTTGATCCCTGGGTCTGAAAGATCCCTTGAAGCATGGCACTCTAGTGTTCTTGTCTGAAGGGTCCCATGGACAGAGGAGCCTGGGCTACAGTCAGCAGGGTCGCAGAGAGTCGGACATGACTGAAGCGACTGAGCACGCACATGCAAGAAGTGATTTTATGAAGATATGAGAAGAATTTTAGCTAATTTCAGCAAGTTAGATGAGAGTAGTACTCAATGTTTATATAGCTCACCAATTTTCAAAAGATAATTAAGATTAAATAAAAAATTCAGATTTAAGAGTACCATTGAGTGAAATAGAAGGATGATAATGCAGTCGAGGAAGAAAGATAACAACTCTGTTCTGAGGTCTCATCAATAGTAGCTGCTGAGTAGTGACTAAGAAGATCAATGAGGAAATTATTTTTTCCTAATTTTATTGAGAAATAATTGATATACATCACTGTATAAGTTTAAGACATATAGCAGGACGGTTTGATTTTACGTATACTGTGACATGGCTACCACAGTAGTTTTAGCTAATATTCATTTTCTCATATAGATACCAAAAAAGAAAAGAAAAAAGAACAAAAGAAACTATTTTTTTTTCTCACTGTGATGAAGACTCTTAGGGTTTACTCTCTTCAGAACATTCTTGTGTATAAAATAGCAGTGGTAGCCGAAGTTATCTTGTTGAACATTACACTCCTAATACTTACTTATAACTGAAATTTGTACCTTTTGACTACCTTCCTGCATTTCCCTCCTCCCCTGCCAGAACACTCCCTACCTCCTCACACCCCCACTCCCCCGTGCCACCACTATCTCTGGTACTCTCAGGTCTGATCTCTTTTTCCATGAGTTTTTACAAATTCCACATAAAAGTAATGCCATCAAGGTCTTGCAAATTGTAGAGTTGTCTTGTTTTTTTTAATAGCTGGATAATATTTTATTGTGTATGTGTACACAGCTTTTTTGTCTGTTCATTGTCTGTGGACACTTATGTTGTTTTTATGTCTTGTCCATTGTAGATAATGCTGTTCTGAATATGAGGGTGCTGATATATTTTTGAGTTAGTGTTTTCATTACCTTTGAGTATATTCCCAGAAGTGGAATTGTTGGACATGTGGTTGTTTTCTTTATAATTTTTTGAAGCTGTTCTGCACTGTATTCTGTAATTTGTAACACAACAGCAGCACAAGAGAGCTTTCTTTTCTCCGCATCCTCACTGGCATTTATTATTGCCTGCCTTTTGACAATAACCATCCAGGTGTGAGGTGATATCCCATAGTGGTTTTAATTTGCAGTTCCTAATGACTAGTGGTGTTGGATACCTTTTGTGTTTTCATATTTTTTTTTTGGAGAACTGTCTGTTCATGTTCTTTGCCCATTTTTTTTTATTATTTGTATTATATGCTGTTGAGTTGTTTTTATGTTTTCAGTACTAACCCCGTATCAGATGCATAGTTTGCAAACATTTTTTCTCCTTTTTTAGGTGTCTTTTCTCTTTTATGATGGTTTCTTTCATTGTGCAGAAGCTTTTTAGTTTATGTAGTCTGACTAGTTTATTTTTTATTTTATTGCCTGTGCTTAAGGTATCATATCTAAAGACTTATTACCAAAATCCATATCAAGGAACTTTGTTCCTATGTTTTCCTCCAGGAGTTTCATGGATTCAGGTCCTACATTTACATCTTTAATTCATTTCAAGTTAATGTTTGTCAGTGAAATAAGATGCAGGTACATTTTCATTCTTTTCATATGACTATTCAATTATACCAGCACCATTTATTGGAGAGACTTTTCATCATCAAGTATATTCTTTGCCTTTGTGTCAAATATTAGTTGACTGTGTATACTTGGGTTTATTTCTGGCCTCTGGATTCTGTTCCATTGGCTTATTTGTCTTTTTTTTTTTTTTTTAGTGCTGGTACCATACTGTTAGTAGTCTTAGATTACAGCTTGAAATCAGGAAGTGTGATACCTCCTGTTGTTCTTTCTCAAGATTTCCTTGGCTATTTAGGGCTTTTCATGATTCCATATAAACTTTAAGACTTTTTTCTACTTCTGTAAAAATAATGCCATTGGTATCTTTATAAAGATTTCATTGAATCTGTAGATGGCTTTCAGTAGTATTGACATTTTAAAAATACTAATTTCAAACCATAAACATGAGATGCCTTTCGATTTATTTGTGTCTTTTACAGTTTCTTTCATCAGTGTCTTGTAGTTTCAACACAAACATCTTTTACCTCCTTAGTTAAATGTATTCCTAAGTATTTTATTGTTTTTGATGCTATTGTAAATTGGATCAATTTCTTTATATTCTTTAACAAAAATTTTTTGTTAGTGTTTAGAAATGATAGTGATTTTGGTATATAGAAATGATAGTGATTCTGGTATATTAATTTTATATCCAGGAACTTTACTGAATTCAATGATCTAACAGTTTTTTAGTTGAGTTTAAGTTGATATAAAATCATTTGATCTGCAAATAGAGACAGTTTTATTTCTTTCTTTCCAATTCTTATACCTTTTATTTCTTTTTTTTCCTCATTGTTTTAGTAGGACTTCCAGTACTGTGTTGAATGCAAGTTGTAAGTGGGCACCCTTTCCTTGTTCCTGATATTGAGGAAAAACGTTCAATCTTTCATCATTTGAGTATGATGTTACCTGTGGGTTTGTAATATGTGACCTTTATTATGTTGGGTATGTTCCTTCTATGCCTGATTTAAGTGTTTTTATGATCCAAATGGATGTTGAATTTTATTGAGTGATTTCTTCCATTTATCGAGATGATTACAATTCTTTCTTTATTCAGTCAGTGTGATATATCAACATTGCATATGTTGACCTATCTTTGCATTCCAGAGGCAGAACCCATTTAATCAGGGTGAATTATCCTTTTAATGTGCTGCTGAATTCAGTTTTCTAGTATTTTATTGAGAATATTTGCATCTGTATTCATAAGATTTACCTGTAGTTTTAATTTTTGGTAGTATATTTTTCTGGTTTTGGTGTCAAGATAGTGCTGGACTCTAAAAATGAATTTGGGAATATTGCCTTCTGATCCTCTGTCTGAATGATCTTTCCATTGTTTGGGGCCAGGTGTTAAAGTCCCCAGCTATTATTGTCTTGCTGTTTATTTCTCCTTTTATGTGTGTTTTCATTCTATATTTTTAGATGCTCAGATGTTGGGCACATGAATATTTATGGTTGATTTATCTTTTTGATGTATTGATTCCTGAATATTCATTGGAAGAACTGATGCTGAAGCTGAAACTCCAATACTTTAGCTACCTGACGCAAAGAACTGACTCATGTGAAAAGACCCTGATGCTGGGAAAGATTGAAGCGGGAGGAGAAGGGGACGACAGAGGATGAGATGGCTGGATGGCATCACTGACTCAATGGACATGACTTTGAGTAGTCTCCGGGAGTTGGTGATGGACAGGGTGGCCTGGTGTGCTGCAGTCCATGGGGTCACAAGGAGTCGGACACAACTGAGTGACTGAACTGAACTGAACCTCTGAACTTTTTTGGTTAGCATTTGATTGAAACATCTTTTTGCATCTCTTCATACTCAGTCTATATGTGCCTTCAAAGCTAAATTAAATCTTCTATGGACAGCATATTCTTGGATCGTGTGGTTTTATCTGTTCAGCCATTTTCTTTTGATTGAAGAATTTAATCTTTTTACATTTGAAGTAATTATTTATGAACAAAAGCTTATCATTTCTGTTTTATTGTTTTCTGATTGTTTTATAGATCTGTTGTTCCATTTTTCTTATCCTGCTGTCGTTTTTGTGTTTTGATGTCTTTTGCTGTCAGTATGCTTGACTTTTTTATTGTGTTCTTTTGTGTAATTACTACAATACTTTTCCTTGTGGTTACCATGAGGCTTACATTAAACATCTTAAATGTTAACAACTAATTTTAAGCTTATAACAACTTAACTTTAATATAATTCTTATGCTTTATACTTCATCTTTCCTTCACATTTTATGTTATGGCTCTTAAAATTTACGTGTTTTTATTGTCTAAATATAGACTATTGTGTTTATGGTTATTTTTGTAGCATTCTTTATTAAACTTTTAAACTAGAGTTGTGAGTTATACACCATTCTTACCACATTACAAATTTAACTATTGACTATATTTACCATTACCAGTAAAATTTAGTCTATCTTTTTTTTGCTATCAATGTTAATTAACATTCTTTTTACATCTTCTCAAAGAACTCCCTTAAGCATTCTTATAAGCAAGATCTGGTATTAGTGAACTCCCTCAGCTTTTGTTTGTTCAAGAAAGTCTGTTTCTCATTTGTTACTGAGAGGCACCTTTGCTGGGTATAGAATTCCTATTTGAGAGGGTTTTTTTTTCAATATTTTTAATATGTCATTCCATTCTCTCCCGGCCTGAAAAGATTCTGTTGAGAAATCTTATGATAGTCCTATGGGGATTTTCTTGTATTTATCTTCTTTTTTTCTCTGCTGCTCTTAAAATTCTTTCTTTGTCATAGACTTTCAAAATTTTAGTTAGAATGTGGCTTGGTGTAGCCCTATTCAGGTTCAATTTATTTGGGGTCCTTTGGGACTCATGGATCTGGATGTCCATTTTGCTCCCCAGGTTCAGGAAATTTTCAGGTGTTATTGTTTTAAATGTATTTTCTGTCACTGTATCTTCTTCTAGAATTCCCATGATGTGAATATTGTTTCTTTTCATTGTGTTGCATAATTCCTGTAAACTTTCTTTATTCTTTTTCGTTCTTTTTGCTTCTCTGACTGGGTAATTTCAAATGTCCTATTCTCCAGGTCACTGATTCTTCTGAGGGGTCAAATCTACTTTTGAAACTATTCAATTCTTCAGTTATTATATTTTTCAACTCCAGGATTTCTGGATGATTTGTTTTTCCTGAATCAAACTACTCACTTTGTCCATGCATTATTTTCATAATTTCATTTAGTTGTCTACCTGTGCTTTCTGATAGGCCAGAAAACTTACTTAAGAGAATTATTTTGATTTCTTTGTCTGACAGTTCATAGATCTCCATTTCTTTTATTCAGGTTTTGGAGCTTTCTTAATTTCCTTTGGTGGTATCATATTTACCTGAGTATTTATAATCCTTGATTCCTTATGTTGTTAACTGCACATTTGAGTAATAGGGCTCACCCTCCAAACTTAATGAGTTTGCTTTTCCAGTCAGTTTTTCACCAGTCAGCTCAGTTTGGATTCTAGGTGTGTCTTCCAGTGGTGTCTTTGGGCAGACAGGGCTTGCTATTATGGTCAGGGGCAATTAATTGTTCCCTTTCTGAAGATGGGGCTGGGGCCAAGAATAGTTTGATAGGACTGCTGACTTGGGTTCCTAATCAATTAAGTTTGTAGGATGGGCTACAAGGTGGCATAGATTCTCATCATGCTTGCTCTCTGTTTGAGTTTAAATTCTGTATTCAGTAGTAGATGGGACTATGAATTAGCTTTCCTTTCCTGTAGGACACAGGCCAGGGTCTTGGGCTGTACAGTTTGTTGTTTGGGGGGGCCTGTATCATACTGTTCAAGTGAGACCACTAATTTGGCTCTGCCACAGACCAGGCTCTCTGTTCAAGTGCCACTGTATGTAAGGCTCTTGGATAGACTAGGAAGTTTCCCAGGTGCTTTTATTGGATAGACTGAAGGGTATATTCAGCAATGAGTGGGGCTATGAATTAGAATTTCCACCTGGGTACAATGGCAGAAGCAACTCTAACACCAGGAAAGCTGTTTGTTGTCTTAATGCAAGTTGACCATCATCCCAAGTTCCCTTGCTCAACAGGTCCACTGGCTTTGCTATGTGGACTGTCTTCTTTATGCACTTTCCTCTTGGTTGAGTGCCACTGGATTGCACAGCTTTCAGATGTTTTCACCAGCTTTTCTGATCAGATGGAGTCGGAAGACTGACTTACCAGCAGGTAGGGCTATGTCTCAGCCCACTTGCCTCTGTAGGGGTGGGAGGGGAACACTCCGGGCTACTTTGAGGTTCCCAAATGGACTCCCCAGTTGAGAGGAGCTAGGCGCTATGCTCAGCCTTGGTGTGGACTACTCTCCTTGCCTGTGTTTAGCACACAGGAACCCCCCACACCTAGTATTGCCTTTCCTCTGGGGGCAATCAACTCTGCTTGCCTGTCTCTCGACTGGAGCACCACTGGATCCTAAACAGTGGTTTTTACCAGCCTTCTGGTCAGATGGAGCTGGAAGACACTCTCTGCAGTAGGTGGAACAGTGACTTAGCACCTTGCCTGGATGTTGGCAAGCCAAGCTCTAGGGCTCAAAAATCTTCTTGTTTAAGGACCTGAATCAGGCAGATTTGAACCCTACCAAATACCCTGGTCAGACTACATCCCTGACTTGGTTTTGCAGATGAACTGCTGGTTGAGATTACCATTAGGGCACTGCAGGTATGAACTCAGTCTTCCAAGACTACTGTGCTGGTTGGTGCAAGCCCTTCCTCCATTCTCCATCACGTTGAGATTCCCAGTGGTTGAGCCCCATAAATTCCCCTGCAGTCATCATGGCATGAGGCTAGAGTAGGGGCTCCTACAAAGTGACCCACAATGTTAGGGGAGACTCATCCCCCGGGCTTTCTTTTTCCACTGGAGGCTTGGGGAAACTTCTCCAAGTGGTGCCATGCTGGCCTGGGGGAGGGGCTGTGCGGTCAATGTGTAGCTGCTTCTCTTACCTTCTGTGCAGTCTGTCTTGGTGTCTGAGGTGCAGAGGGTGTTTCAGCCTCACACCTGGGCTCTAGGTTTCTCTGTGTACTGTCTTCTTCTTGAATAGATGCTAACAATTTTTCTTCTGATGGGGAGAAAGTCAGGAATGGCCTATGACACCATCTTGGTGACTGTCACTCTCCTCAAGAAGTGATTTTTAAGGTGAGGCATGGCATCCCACTCCAGTACTCTTGCCTGGAGAATCCCCTGGACAGAGGAGCCTGGAAGGCTACAGTCCGTAAGGTTGCCAGAGAGTTGGACACAGCTGAAGCGAATTAGCATAGCATGAGTAACTAGAAGAGCCCAACCATACAAAGATCTAAGAAAAGACATTCCAAGCAGAAGGAAAGCAGAGCACAGGGCCCAAGTTTAAAATATGTATTTGGCTCTTTTCAGAATAAAGTCTACCATGGTCACTGCCTTTTCAACAAAACAGAGAAAGGTAAATGGTTAGGCAGGGACTCCTTGAACAGTGCGTCCAGACTATATTTTGCAATAGCCATAAAATGACCTATTTTTCATAATTTTAACTTAGAGTTTCATAAGCGCTTCAGTGTCCTACACCAATATCTGATAGTTTGTCTTTAGAAGGCACCATTTGTATGCTGAAAGAACAGACGGTTCTTTCTCTTTTTATTTTTCCATGCATACTAGAAATGTACTGAATCTAATTCTTTTTTTTTCCATTTATTTTTATTAGTTGGAGGCTAATTACTTTACAATATTGTAGTGGTTTTTGCCATACATTGACATGAATAAGCCATGGAGTTACATGTATTGAATCTAATTCTAATGCCAGTGCTTGCAGGAACAATTTAAGTATTGCGTGACATAGTAGATATGAAAACAGGAAAATTGGTTCATCTGTTCATTCATATTTTTAATGAACCCAATAAACATACTGAAAGATTTCCAGAATATTAAAATTGATGAAGAAACACCAGTGTCTGGTCTGTAGGAGCTTATTCTTTCTAAGTGTTTTAAGCTCAGGGTCTGCCACTGTTTGTGTGAAGGTAGGTAATTTAGTTGACTACTCTTGGCATCTATAAACCATGAGGTAAGTTGCTTAGATAACTCTTAGGGTCTCAACTAGCTCTAAAAATGTCAGAGATTTGCCTTTTTAATTCCTTAAATAGATCAGATCACAGCACTTTGTCTTTCTTGTATACCAAAAGTAATTTTAATTCAGCAGGCAATTTGCCAAAGTAATGTATTGGTCTGATACTGTCGACTTATAATACTTTATATTTTAGGTTTAGAAGCTCATTCTGTTCTAGCTTATTTTAAAATGAAAGTGAAAGTTGCTCAGTCATGTTCAACTCTTTGCGACCCCATGGACGGTAGCCTGCCAGGCTCCTCTGTCCATGGAATTCTCCAGGCCAGAATCCTGGAGTGGTTAGCTGTTACCTTCTCCAGGAGATCTTCCCAGCCCAGGGATCGAATCCAGGTCTCCCGCATTGCATGTGGATTCTTTACTGTCTGAACCAGGGAAGCTTATTTTAACTTTATCCTAAATCTTGTGCTGTGTCTGACAGGTTTTGGATACATTACCTTTTCACAAAAGCATTGTGATCCTGTTTACAGAGAGGTACTCAGTAATTGTTGTGATTTATCTATCTTAATTTGATACTTTAAACTGTTTAAGTTATTTCTCTTTCTTTAGAGAGAGCCGTGGGGCTTCCCTAGTGGCCCAGACAGTAAAGAATCTGCCCGCAATGCGTGAGACCCAGCTTCGGTTTCTGGGTCGGGAAGATCCCCTGGAGGAGGGCATGGCAACCCACTCCACTATTCTTGCCTGGAGAATCCTATGAAAGAAGATCCTGATGGGCTATCGTCCATAGGGTCTGCAAAGAGTTGGACAGCTGTGTGACTAACACTTTCAGCGAGAGTCATGGCATTCTCATAGAAACAGAAGAGAAGGAAGATATGACTCTGTACTAAACTCTGTAGGTTAGAACCAGTTATTTACTTAGTAATAAAGATTATCACTTTACTGTTAGTGAGAAAAATAAGTTTTATCATCAGTATTGTTTTTTCTTTCTATATTCACCCAGTGACTACATTTGAATTTTCTAGATCTCATTTAGAATTGGATTTCACTTTTTAAAATTAGATCATACTTTGGCATAATAAATAGAGCAGAAACTTCAGTTTAAATAGCACTGCAACAAAACTTACTATAAATAAGCAGAAAATTTGTCAAATATCTCAATGCATATTACCAATTAATATGATAAAGTGCTGCACATCAGCTGCTAAATAGATTAAGGAATCATTTCCAGCTATCTTTTTTGTACAATTTAAATAAATCCAAACAATTTTCTGAGTAAAAGTATTTTGGAGTAAAGTGCTACAGAGTCCTTAGGAATTGTTTTATTCATATTTTTTCTAATCCCAGTTTATAGTGGTTAGAACTTAAAAAGAGATTAGATTGGTTATTGGTTCTAAAGTCATATTTTATTGAGCTTACACCTACTCTGTGTGATATTTAAATGATGCCAAAGCTACATGTTGCATTTGAGATAACAACAGTATTTTTTCCTTCTTTCTCATTCCAATCTTTTGAAATGTAATGCATGGGATTTTTTTCATATGTTAAGTGTATCTCATTGCTGAATATAGTGTGCCTCACTGAAGTATTCACTTCTTTGCCAAAAACATATCAGTCATTCACAAATATTCAGTACTCTGAGAATGAAATTTTTTTTAGCTACTTGTATAGTTGGTGAAAGCATTTGCAAAGATTTTTAACTCCGCAGTGTTAGATGTATTATGTGGAATCTAGGACTAAGTATTAGCACCCAACACCTGAGGTAGCATTCTATATATGTTAGACCTTGTAGACTATGATATTCTAGACCAAAATTTGTAACTAGTTAATAGAAGGATGCTGATCGGTCTTGTTTTGTGGATGAGATAAAAATTCATTATAATTTTGGAGTACAAAATTGGATTCACCCCTGGACACATTCATTAACATTTAAAGAAAATATAAAGTAAAAATAAAATCCCCGTGTTAAGACATGGAAATTCAAATAAGAAAATCTAAAACTTAGAAGAATGGCTCACAAATAAAATGTACTCAGTGAATGTTTGTGGAATGAGTAAATGAATGAATGAATAGAAAACTGTCCATTTACATACAGCAGCTGATATTTAAAGTGCACACATACTTTTACTTTATATGTTTCTCAGTCTATTATGCTGAGTTACCTAAACATAAAGATATACAACGATTATTTTTTTAAGAGTCAGTCTTTAATTTAAGTGAAGTAAGGAAGAGCGCCTCTTCTTTTTTCCACAGTCTTTTCATAGTATGTGTGCTCAGTTGCTCAGCATGTCCAATTCTTGCGACCCCATGGACTGTAGCCCGCCAGGTTCCTCTATGGGATTTCCTAGGCAAGAAGACTGGAGTGGGTTGCCGTTTCCTCCTCCAGAGGATCTTCCCAACCCAGGGACTGAAAAAGTGGCATTCTCCTCTGTGCTTTAAAATCTTCATCCTCCTGCCCGTCAACTAGTGGGCCACATACATTATATTATCCTAATTTATTATTTGTAGTATATTTAGTGAATTAAAAATCAGATGATCAAACTTGTTGCTTTACCTTCTAAAGTAAGTGTTAAAAGATCCTTTGGAAGAATTTCTTTTCTGTGAGATATACTTAGTCAAGTTCATATCCATGGGGCCCCTGGTGGCTAAGGTGGTAAGGAGTCTGCCTGCAGTGCAGGAGACCCCAGGTTCCATCCCTGTGTTGGGAAGATCCCCTGGAGAAGGAAATGGCAACCCACTCCAGTATTCTTGCCTGGAGAATCCCGTGGACGAAGTAGCCTAGCAGGCTACAGTCCATGGAGTCGCAAAGAGTTGGACACGACTGAGCAACTTCACTTTCACTTTACACTATATCCATAGAAAATATAGTTTTACTTGTAACAGGCCAAATGATTGAGTCTTTAGAATGTTCTGGTAGCTGAAGTTATTCAAGTAGTATCTTTCTGGAAAAGAAAACATTACTTCACATTACTTCACAAGTAGCTTAGTAACCTACTTACCTGAAAACACTAACAGGAAAAGCCCAACCCATCCTTCCTCTGCCCTCTTCAGAAAAGATCCTTAGAAAGTGTTTTGTGTGCCAAGTTCAAATACTGGAAGAATAGTAAGTTGAGCCTCTGATCTGGCATAGCTGAAAAATCAAACATCTTTTGGCGTAAGAGTAAAAAAATTATATAGAAAGATTATTTTAAAAGACCAACATCAGATTTTAGGCTTCTTTCTCTGAAAAAAATTCAGCCAGCATTCTCTGTAATTTTGATTTCTCTTTAAATAAGCATGAATATATAGTCTGATTCCTAATTTCTTGGCTCAAAATTGATGACTTCACACATGCAAAATTTTACTTTCTAGTGTTTAAAGACAAACATTTGGAAAGGTTATGATGTGAAGAGTACCAAGTGCTTGTGAGCGTTGATAAGCTTTGCCTTCATGACTCCCTCATTTCACTGCTTTATGACTTCCTTCCTTCCTTCTGCCCACCCTCTCTTTCTTTTTTTTGTCCTTCTTTCCTTCCTTCCTTTCATTTCCCCTCCCTTCCCTCATTCTTCTCACTTCCCCTCCCTCCCTTCCTTTTTTCCTTTCTTCCATCTACTGTATCCATTTACTATCCTATAGGTCAGAAGTCTAAACACAACTTGGCCACATGGTCAAGGCTCCCGAGGCTGAAATCAGCATGTTGGCTGGGGCTACATTATCATCTGCAGTTGAGGCCCTCTTCAAGCTTATTCAGGCTCCTTTCCCTCAGTTTCAGCTATCAGTTTTATGCTTATAACTCGCACACCTCTAGCTCAAACCCTAGCCTCACCCCTTAGCCTTTAGAGCTTTATCGGCCACTCCCACTGTCCATTTGGTGGCCCCACATATACAGTATTTTAAAGACTGGAAAAAGAGTCACCTGCCTTTGTTTCTATGAATGATAACAATTCAAAGAATGCATTTTGACAACGAGTTATGAGAATTTTTGTTTCCTTGTTTTACTCTCTACTTATAGTTTAGTTCAGTTCAATTGGTCAGTCGTGTCTGACCCTTTGCGACCCCATGAATCGCAGCATGCCAGGCCTCCCTGTCCATCATCAACCCCTGTAGTTTACTCAAACTCATGCCCATCGAGTCAGTGATGCCATCCAGCCATCTCATCCTCTGCATCCCCTTCTCCTCCTGCCCCCAATCTTTCCCAGCATCAGGGTCTTTTCAAATGAGTCAGCTCTCCACATCAGGTGGCCAAAGTATTGGAGTTTCAGCTTGAACATCAGTCCCTCCAGTGAACACCGAGGACTAATCTCCTTTAGGATGGACTGTTTGGATCTCCTTGCAGTTTCATGGAAAAACATGATCACTTGCATTTGGTAGTAACCCAGAACTTTGGAAATGAATGAAACGTTTAGCTCTTTAGATTCAGAGACTGCTTTGAGAGATTTTTTCCCCTCCATCCCTCCTCTCTGCCACTTGCAGAGTCTAGCCCAACTGCTCTCATAGTTCTTCTGTACGTTTCTTCTAAAGAATTAGCTGTTATCCGTTAGACATCATATCCTGCCTTTTGGGGTTCTCCTGTTGTCAACTAGGCTTTTCTCGCTGCTAATTCGATCATTTGTCAGTCTTTCGGGATAAGATTTTGCAGGTTGAGGAGTATGGGTGAAGCCAGGGTTAATTTAAAAAAAGGCCCTTTCTTCTTCTTTTCTTCCGTTTTCACCCATCTGTTTCCTGCCAGGATTATGACAGCAGGGTGGAAAGTGGGCCTTTAATGCCGATTTGACAAGAAGCAGGGCAGTAAGGACAAGAATTTTCTTTCATATGCTAAGGAACTCCTGACTATACCTCTGAAGTAGTCATTGAAATGATAGCTTTTCTGGCTGAAGTGCAATTTTTTATTTTAAAAATACAAATAATTCTCTTCATATTCTTTTCTCAGTCCTCACACTTACAGTGTTATACAGTTTATTTTCCATTATGTTATACATATATTTTCCATCATTTTCCCTTTTGAAATAACATGAGAAAATTTCACCATAGACAAATAGTCACATAATTTTCAAATTTTAACTGAGCATTTAAAAGGGCACTATTCATTATGATTTCAGATAATCTCTCTTTTATTGTACTCTGTCTTTTCTAATTCACTCTGACTTTTATTAATGGCTCAATTATTTGGTAACTTTTCTATCTGAACCAAAATCAGGGGTTTGAGGTGAATCGAAAAAGGATCTGGAGAGCCCATGATTGGGCTTTAGACAGTCCCTGAATCCTATAAAATTGTACACACAATAATATATTTGTGTGTGTGAATTTTTCTTGGAGACTGTCTTTTCTGTGTCTAATTCTCAAACAAATGTGTGACCCCAGTAAACGCTGTTGGTGTTGTTCAGTTGCTAAGTCATGTCTGACTCTCTGTGACCCCTTGGACTGCATCATGCCAGGCTTCCCTGTCCTTTACTATCTCCCAGAGTTTGCTCAAACTCATGTCCATTGAGTCGGTGATGTAAGTAATCATTTTTAGAAGGGATGATAGCAAATTTGGCTCTTTGGATTCTCAAACCCAAGATCAGAAGATACAGATTAAAGTCAGAGGAGGGTACTAGAGCAGGGGACTTACCCACAGCCACAATGCACAGTTGCAAGCAAGAAGGACCTCCCCCACCCCAAGTATTGAGACGGTAGAGGTAGAACTAAAGCCTAGTTCCATGAGGGCTGACCATCATGCCTTACATTCCTAACGCAGCCTCTGGTCTCACAGACGGCCCTGTGTCCTCCAAACTGTGGGCAGCTTTAAAAGCAGGAATATTTCTAGTCTGTCTTGAAAAGAGTCCCTTAAAACTGGGAAACAGAATTTTGGAAAATATTTTGAGAGGAGCTTTCACGTCATCTGGAGTGTTACTGCTCTGTGAATTGAGATAGGTATGTGAGGTTGAGGAATGTGTCACCTGCCACCTGATGGAAGCCCAGCACCTGGTTTGTTAGTTTTGTACACATCTGTGGGCTCTGTTAAGTGATTGAGAAACACTTTGTGTGGAATGAACCTCAAGCTTAGATTTGAGGCCCTAACTCATAGACCAAAATGAAAAAGGTGTTAACAGAAACTATAGTTTAGATAATATGCCTTGGGGAAAACTATTTCTGTTTATATTAATGAGCTTATGAGTGAGGTTATCACAGCTCATTTTAGGAACTATATCTCAGTGTAATCCTGTCTAGATAGAGTTAAAAAATAGAGTGATGTTTGACTTGGCATTAAGTTAGGAACAAATTATGTTAGAAATGATGCCACTGTTTTTCACTAAATAACAGACAGATGGAAAACAGTTATCATGTATCTAAAACTCAAGACATTAAATTTGTAAGGTACAAATATTAAGTATAAATAAACTTAAAAATGTCAATAGCTCAGTGGAAAGATGGTCAAATATGTGAGGAACACATTCACAGAAAAAGAATAAAAGATGGCCCAAAATAATGAGTAGATGATTAATCTAAATCTTGATTAATACATCAGTAAAGTGCTAGTGAAAATGAAAAGACTCATAATATCCAGTATTAATTAGAGTTTAGAGGAAAAGGGCACGCTCATATATTAGTGGAAGAGCATCCTGGTGAAATTTTGAAGGTGCATAAATTACAGTACTGTCAACCTAAAAAATGTACATACTCTGCAATCCAATAATTCCACTTAAGTACTGTACTGAAATACTTGCCCAAGTGTACAAAAATTTGTATACTGGGATATTTATACACAGGGTTATTATTAGTAATGAAAAATTGAAGGTGGCTTAAGTATTGAGCAATACAAAGATCAATTGCTATAATCCATACTCTGAAATGTTATGCAAGTCATCACAGTTAATAAGTAGTGTCTGAATATATTAAGAAGGGAAGAGTTGGAAGACTGAACTACATATATTGCTGAGTGGGAAAAATTCCAAAATGTACAACTACATGCATATAAGACTGTAAACTCAACTAATCTATGTTGTTGTTGTAACAGTAGAAAAGTAGTCAGAGTATTTTAATCTAAATAAAAAATGCTAGAATAAAAATAACAGTGAAAGAGAAATTTGTTAAATCCATGATATTTAAATTTAAAATAACAAAGTATTTTTATGTCAGTATATTAATTTAGAATTGGAAGTATTAATAAGTTTAGCTCAGTAAGAAGATTAGACTATGAGAGCCTTTTTGACATACATCAAAATACTAAATAATGATGCTAGGTTTTAATTTTCATTCTGAAGACCACCTCTCACAGATTTTTACTTATAGTTTATTATATTATACTATCTTATTCTTCCTTCTTTCTTTATATAGCACTCAGTTATAGAAGTGGGTTACCTGTTACTTGCAGAAATGCCGCTCACTATTAATATCACTTTGCAGCACAGAAAAAATTCTAGCATAATTAGAGGCAACCAGCCTGCTTAAATAGAGTCGGTTAATTAAGTTATAAAATTCTAAGAGATTATGATGAACTAAGTAGACATATGTAGTTAGAGCTTTCTGTTCTGCTTTTTGATCAAATGTTTCTGGCACCTGGGTTTTCTCAACTGCCCTTCTGTTGATTATGGTTTTTAAAACTGATGCTAGGAAGAGTAAGTAGTACTCTATGGACAAGTAAGATCTTTATTTGTAGAATGATAATATGTAAACACACATTTTCCAAAATAACAGTCCTACTACCCTCAGTGTCTTGGAAAGAGTTACTTCATACGCAGAGAGCGGAGTTCAACTAGCCTAGAGCCTTGGTCGGACACCAAGCACTAGGGGGTTTATGAAAGAAGATAGCCTGGAGAGCTCGAGCCCTGCTCTGCTGTGTTGACATGTCTGGAGCTCAGAATAAAACTGAGTTTCCTGCTTTAGCCATAGCTGGGTCTTAAAATAACCTTAAGAAATTATAGTTCTGATTACATAGAAAGTGAAGGACTTAGAACATTCTCCTAATAAAGCCATGAGAATGACACAAAGCTTAGTCATCGGCAGTCCTTCTCTAACAGGCATTTTAGAGAGAAAAATAGAGCTTTGAAATTGGATAATTTGATTTGAAATCTTGCCTAATTATTTTAAGAATGCAGAAAACCTTTCATTTTGGCCAAAAAAATAATGATCTGGAATCCAAGTATGAAAGAACAGGCTTGTAAAACGTTTGATATCTCCAGTAATGGAAAAAAATCATATATTTAAAATTACATTCTGCTAGAAATCTCATTCTTGGATGTCTTGCTTTTTGCATTTTGAATGGAGGAATTTAATGCAATTTCCTTTTGGAAACATGGCATTAGATGGAAACATGGAAAAAGTTAGATAGGGTGTTTGATTCTGTGTTGGATCCTATCTGCCGGGGCACAGATTTTAGGAGCAAAACACTTCTTGTTTCATTTTAATTCTCAAAGGGAGATATCTGACTTAACCAGAAGCCTTGAGATTTGTCGCAACATAAGATTTTTCATATGGATTCAGTGCCCAGTCAGTCATCCATCTATTTGATTAGCATACCATGAATAAAATAATCAAAGTGGATAAAGCCTTCCCAGGTTTTAAAAAAAGTATTACTATTACTTTTCACTCTTCAATTTCTGTCCTTAGTGGCATTTATCACCACACTGTCTTACCATGTATATTTGTATGCTGTTGCTTTCTTAGGATACTTTTGATTCACATAGTGTTTGAGTTGTAGCTATACCAACAACATGAATGACCATGAACAATATTCTGTGATTTCCAATTTTTAAAAAAGGACAATAAAACAATCTTTAAAAGTCCATATTAAAATGTTTTCTTTTTTTCTTAATAAATTAAGAGAAAAACATTAGATTAATAAAACTTTTTGATTAATATTTTGAAATGCTTCCCACTATTATTACTACAAAGTTAGCTGGACCATCAGAGAATTTTTCTGTTTTACACAAGATTTAGATTCAGCTAAGCCTTAGCAAAGTGCCTTGAAACAGGAGGTTGAATAAACATTTGTTGAAAGGAAAAAATCAGTTATTGAAATATTGTGTCTTCTGTTATCATTCTTGAGAAATGGTGGTGCGACAACTTAGTAGAAGTGACTAACAACTACATATATACAGAAGACAGGATGTAAGTCTCCAAGGTAATCAAGACCATCAGGAGGATGTTAGACCAAAATTAACACCGAGAGAAATGTGTTATGCATATATTACAGCCCACGTGTGGAAATCTGTTCGTTTATAGAGAGACTGCTTCTCTGTGAATGGCTAAGTTGGCTCCTCCAAGCGCAATGAAACGCTTAGGGCCATTCAGAAGTAACAGCCACACATTTACAGATTTTAAAACATCGAGTATCTGACCAGTTAAATCCATCTTTAAATACAGAGAGGGAAATTTTAGCAAAGAAATGGTAGGAAGGTGAAAAACTTCAGGGGTAAAGCTCCAGGCTGAGAAATTCTGAGGAGCCAGAACCTTCTAACAGTACATTCAGAGCTCACTCCCAGCCGTCTGGCCATGTTTTCATTTCTTCTCTTGATCACGAGGACTCATTACCTGCTCCTAGTGAGATTCTTCCCAGTCCTACACCAGGATAGGACGCAGCATCTTAGTTTTCACTCAGACAAATCATAAACTTCATTTGCTCATACTGAAAGGAGAAATGGACAGGTTACACACAAATACACAGAACATGTCTCTTATTTCTTTCCCCATCTAGTTTTTATTTAGACTTTCTAGGTGAAGCAATTGAAAAGAGGGCAAGGATGTGTATTAAAAAGTAGCAGTAACATTCCATGATTATCAGTTAAGTGCTTTGAACTTTAAATATGTGGTATTTCTTTTGTTTTCTCCCTAGTATCCTTTTTGTAAGTAGTTTAAAAAAAGTGAGAAAACTAAGTTCATACAGGATGAACAACTTAAATTAAGAATGGATTTATCAGATTGGGGGAGCAGGGAATTGGAGGAAAATAATTAAAGGGTAGAAATTTCCCTTTATAAGGTAAGTAAGTACTATAGATGTGATATGTATAACATGGTGACTGTACTTAACACAGATGCATGGTATATGGGAAAGCTGTTGAGAGACTAGATCCTCATATATTACAAGGATATATTACAAGGATATATTTTTTCTTTTCTTTTTTTTTCTTTTGTTGTATTTATATGGGATGATGGACATTAACTAAATCTATTGTGGTAATCATTTCACGATATATGTAGATTAAGCCATCATGCTGTACACCGTGAACTTATGTATGTTAATTATTTCTTAACCATAAGAAGAAAAGAAGCACTTAGGGATGCTCACTGAGTTTATTAAAGTGAGTGATATAATGTTGTGCTTCTGGAGTACACTGTCTACAATAGAGAAAAAAGGCAAAGTAAACAGAATGCAGTAGGTGCCCAAACTAGAATATGCAAGATTTAAGCAGGCTTAGAAAACCTTACAAATATCACTGAAGGGAAGTTCTCTGTTTGAGAATGGCTGGAGGTTTTGACCTATGCTGTTGCTGTGGTAGGAAATGAAGCTGTAAAACAAGCAGGAAAAAGATAAGGACCTTTGCACGCGTGTGTGCTAGGTTGCTTCAGTCGTGTCCAACTCTTTGTGGCCCTATGGACGATGGCCCACCAGCTTCCTCTGTTCATGGGATTCTTCAGGCAAGAATACTGAAGTGGTAGCAATTACCTGATCCAGGGGATCTCCCTGACCCAGGAGCTGAACCCAAGTCTCCTGAATTTCAGAAAGATTCTTTACCATTTGAGCCACAGGGAAGCCCCAATTCAGTTCAGTTCAGTCGCTTAGTCATGTCTGATATTTTGCAACCTCATGGACTGCAGCACGCCAGGCTTCCCTGTCCATCACCGACTCCTGGAGCTTGCTCAAACTCATGTCCATCAAGTTGGAGATGCCATCCAACCATCTCATCCTCTGTCTTCCCCTTCTCCCCCTGCCATCAATCTTTCCCAGCATCAGGGTCTTTTCCAATGAGTCAGTTCTTTGCATCAGGTGGCCAAAGTATTGGAGTTTCATCTTCAGCATCAGTCCTTTCAATAAATATTCAGGACCGATTTCTTTTAGGATGCACTAGTTTGATCTCCTTGCAGTCCAAGGGACTCTCAAGAGTCTTCTCCATCACCATAGTTCAAAGGCATCATTTCTTCGGCACTCAGCTTTCTTTATTGTCCAGCTTCCTGATCAAGGACCTTTAATTCCATGCAAAGATGGTAACTGAATCCCTGAAGTGTTTAAGCAGTAGAGCTGCATGATCAGAAATGCTTCCTAGAAATGTGACTTTGGCTGTAATATATAAAGTGTAGGACACCCTTTAGAATGGGTTGTGTGACTTTTATTCAACCTATGAACTATTAACCATAAGTGTCTGGGCAGAAATAAAGAATGAATAATGAAAGGGAACTGGAAGCAACAGAAATCAAGAAACTGGGAATTGAGTCAAAGGGTTGAGAAACAAGTCTAAGAATGACTCTTAGATTTCTGACATCTATGACTGGGTAGATGTAAAGCCGTTGTTCACTTATTTGATGAGTAGTTTTTGAGTGCCTCTTAGGTGCCAGACACCCACTCCAGTATTCTTGCCTGGAGAATCCCAGGGACGGGGGAGCCTGGTGGGCTGCCGTCTGTGGGGTCGCACAGAGTCGGACACGACTGACGTGATTTAGCAGCAGCAGCAGCAGTAGGTGCCAGACATTGCTTTGGTGCCTGAGGTAGATTAGGGAGCAAAACAGATTTGTGGTACACTTGCCCCCATGGACCTTGAAATTTGTGATGTGTGTGTGTTTATATGTGTTTCTTCCTGTTGCTGGTCTCACAACCCGTCTGGACTGACAGATGACAGTGGAGGCTCGTGGGGACATTGACCTATTTTCAGTGAATGATAGTTGGGAAAGAATGAACAGAAAAAACTTAAGCAGCGAGCATAGAGGGGAAAGGAGTCCTGGGGAAACTACAGCATATGGCTGGGTTTAGCTGTTCTCTGAGTAATCAAGTATGAAAGCTGTGTGGAAATCGGGCCTTGGCATACACACATATATCTACCTGTGTACATATATTTACATGTGTTGTGAATATGAGAAGGATAACACATATACAATTAACTGCTGTATCTATTTTAGGACTGAAAGTTAACAACTTTTTATACTTGGAGAAAACTAACTATGGTCTTAAGAACTTCACGGATTTTTAACTCAGAGTTATCACTCAGTTGTAAATTAAAGATGCAGTCTATTGCTTTTCTCATATAAGGGAATTGAAATTGCTTCAGTCATTCGTCTACTTTGTGATGGGGCCTGTTATCAGACCTGTAGTTGAGTGGGGCTCACTCTCTGCTATAATTAGTATTTTGTCTGCGTTAAGGCAAGTACACAACTTGTACAAGGTTGGATTTAAGATAGCAGTGTATTGTGTTTTGTGACTTCAAGATATATCAGTCTCAAGCTAAAAGAACACAATTTTTTTTTTCAGTATCAATACAATTGAAGATAAATTTAAAGCTTGGGGGAGGAGGAAGAGAGTAGGCGTCTGTATTCTCTCTGCGTGTCTCTAGAGATTGAGAGAGACAGCGGGAGAGACTTAGAGAGTGAACTGGAGGGAGTAGACATGAATTACAGCACTGCTTAAATGGCAGTCCACTAGCACTACCAGAATATCGGGCTTCCCAGGTGGTAAAGAACGGACCTGCCAGTGCATGAAACATATGAGACGCACATTTGATCCCTGAGTTAGGAAGATCCCCTGGAGAAGGAAATGGCAACCCACTCAAGTATTCTTGCCTGGAGAATCTCATGGACAGAGGAACCTTGTGGGATGCAGTCCATAGAGTTGTGAAGAGTCAGACATGACTGAAGTGACTTAACACATAGCACACACAATAGTATTTTATCACCTCAACACTTGGCTTCAAGTACTCATGAAGAGTTCTCATAAAAGATTTTGAGTAAAAGGAGATTGTGATAAAATAGAGGTTTGAATATATATGTAATAAAGATAGAAAGTATGTATACAGAAGGAAGGTTGCTTTTTAGAATATTATGGAAGGCTTTTAATATGCTACCCAAGAAATCTTAGTTACTCCAAATCATCTTGAGATTTAATGATAGTGACACATGTATGTTTTAATATGTCATACATTACAAATTAGAAAAGCTTAATAAATCAGCCTGAATCAATAAAGCCTCATAGGTTTGCATGCAATAGTATACTTCCTCAATTTTTCTTACAGGACAAAAATTGCTAATTATTTGAAAAGTTTATGTTCATAGCAAAGGTGTTGACAGCTGAAAGGACATGTAATGACTTGAATGCTATAGCAGATAATATTGGAACTTAAAAAGCAGTGATGAAAAAAGTGTCATCGAGGTAGGCATTTTAAAGGGACAAAAATACCAGACTTTTTCTTCAGTCCTTCTCCTACTTGAAGTTTCTTAATCACTTTGGTGATCAGAGATTAATCTTTTAAATTACTGACTTAGAACCTTTAGAAAATAAATCTATTTCTGTCTGAAAAACTATTTCCTTTAATTCATCTGCAGTCTTTGGTAAAATACCTTCTCTCAGTTCAGAGTTCAGTTCAGTCACTCAGTCGTGTCCGACTCTTTGCGACCCCATGAATCGCAGCACGCCAGGCTTCCCTGTCCATCACCAACTCCCAGAGCTTACTCAAACTCATGTCCGTTGAATTGGTGATGACATCCAACCATCTCATCCTCTGTAAGTCCATTTCTCCTCCCACCTTCAATCTTTCCCAGAATCAGGGTCTTTTCCGATGAGTCAGTTCTTTACATCAGGTGGCCAAAGTATTGGAGCTTCAGCTTCAGCATCAGTCCTTCTAATGAACTTTCAGGACTGATCTCCTTTGGATCTCCTTGTAGTCCAAGGGACTCTCAAGAGTCTTCTCCAACACTACAGTTCAAAAGCATCAATTCTTTGGAGCTCAACTTTCTTTATAGTCCAGTTCTCTCATCCACACATGACTACTGGAAAAACCATAGCTTTGACTAGATGGACCTTTGTAGGCCAAGTAATATCTCTGCTTTTTAATATGCTGTCTAGGCTTGTCATAGCTTTTCTTCCAAGGAGCAAGTGTCTTTTAATTTCATGGCTGCAATCACCATCTGCAGTGATTTTGGAGCCCAAGAAAATAAAGTCTGTCACTGTTTCCATTGTTTCCCCATCTATTTGCCATGAAGTGATGGGACCGGATGCCATGATCTTTGTTTTTTGAATGTTGAGTTTTAAGCCAGCTTTTTCACTCTCCTCTTTCATTTTCATCAATAGGCTATTTAGTCCTTCTTTGCTTTTTGCCGTAAGGGTGGTGTCATCTACATATCTTGAGGTTATTTACATTTCTCCCGGCAAATTTGATTCCAGCTTGTGCTTCATCCAGCCCAGCATTTTGCATGATGTACTCTGCATGTAAGTTAAACAAGCAGAGTGACAATATACAGACTTGACGTACTCCTTTTCCTATTTGGAACCAGTCTGTTGTTCCATGTCCAGTTCTAACTGTTGCTTCTTGACCTCATACAGATTTCTCAGGAGGCAGGTAAGGTCGTCTGGTATTCCCATCTCTTGAAGAATTTCCCGCAGTTTGTTGTGATCCACACAGTCAAAGGCTAGAAATAATGGATATGAATTAATACTCTGTCTAAGCCATTTTGCTCAGTTGATGTTTTTGTGAACACTGATCATTTTGCAGAATATATTAATGGTGTGATGAAAATAGGATTGCCTTTGAATAGAGGACTTTTTTTTTTTCCCTATAAACTGAGTCTGGCCTTGGAGAGCAGAGTTGGATGCCAACTGCTCATTCTCTAAAGTGTGGGTTTTTTGGTTTTAGTTCCATCTCGTTTTGAGAAGGCATAGCTTTTGGACTGTTTTTCAGCAGGTATCTTCCAAATACGATACCTGCATGTGATTTCTGGCTCACTTGACTATTAAATCCCAACTGCCAGTCCTGCCTCTCCTGCAGGTGTTCATTTTCCCTTGCCACCTAAGACTCAATGTTCCTTGGTTGCTCCCTTTTGTCTCTTTGTGTATCACTCAAAATCGTTCTGTACGAGATGAAACTCAGTTTTAGGCACCATTCAAAGGGCAAATGAAGAATCACTTTCCTGAAGATGCCTGCATCTTTCCCCGGAAAGGGGCACAAAGTATGTAATGGATTATTATATGAACTTTGTGATATATAAAATTTTGTTGAATTTATATAGTAATATTTTAAAGTCACTATTCAAGAATTATTATGTCCTGAATCATCTTTCTCCTAAAAGATGCATATTGTGAACACTACAAAGTAAATAAACTATTAGAGTTCAATAACCATCACATAAAGGTAATGAAATTATTAAAAAGATTGGATTTTATGAGCGATGTAACATTGTGTCATAGAAATTTCAACTGACATTGTCTTTCTGACTGCTCTGTATCTACACCCAAAGACCTAGACTCTAGTAGTTGTAATACAGTAGGTGTAAAAGGTGGGGGAAAGCCAATTTTTGTCAGTATGTCACCAAACATATTATCAAAGCCAATCTCTTAAGGTTGTCAGAGAAATTAAAGTTGTCTTTAGCTCCATGTTTTAAGAACTGACTGAAATTTCAAACTACCCTCAGTAGCTGACTACATATAGCAACAGGAAGCCTTCAATTAACTGCAACAGTTCTATTTGTAGTACAAAGGATCTGTGACTTAGGATATCTTACACAACTTAAAAAGAGAGAAAAAAAACCTCTACTAGATCTTAACAGTATCCCTGAAGTACAGCCTGAGAAAAAAAGATATAGGGGATCAGTCAGGAGCATGGATATAGTAACTAACTCAAAGGCAAAGGTGGAGCTTTAAAAATGTTGTATCTAGTCAATAGAAAATTCAGTGAACATTTCTTTGAAAAATGATAAGCCAGAATGTAGAGTAGCATTCTACATTTTAGAGAATATAATTATAAAAGTCAGCAATATCAATATATGATGATTTAATAGAGAAAAAGATGAGCTTTTAGAACAATGGGGAGTAGAAGAATTCTTGAAGTTATCCATAGAAATTCATGTGGATTTGATAGTGAGAGATCATTAGCTTATAATTCTGAGTCTGATTGTTTCTAGGACTACAACTTTAAAAATGGAGGAACATTAAGAGGAAGAATTAGCATATGGTAGTGGTTCTGATCTTTTCTTTTACTCTTTGAAACTATAGAGTTTCAGAAAAATTTGCTGGAGCCTTGTATGTCTTTTGCATAATTTTAGTTAAAGCTGAATGATCTAAATTTTGTCACTTTTTATCTTCCGTTTTTCTTCCCTCTCCTGCTTTTATAGACTGTAAATTAAGTAAATTAACATTTTTGAAAAAAAACTATAGCATTGAGAAAATTTGGGGGCATCTCTGGGTAGTGTCACAAGATTAGATTTAAAAGTCACTGAAAAATATTGTGGCTCAGTAAGGAAGTTGTTAGGTTTGTGATAATACTGAAATAAACCTCTATTTCAGTTTTCTCTTAGGGTTCACAATACAAAAGTCATTCTGAGAATTATAATTGGTATTTAAATGTCTGTTATTTTGCACAGAATTTGGTAATTATTTTTGGTAAGTTTTTACAGAAAATGTCTCATCAAATTAAAATAAAAATCTTTAGTGAGCCAATCTATGGTTTTCTGTATTAATATATCAAGGTAGTATTTAAATGGTAAAAAAATGTATTATGATACCATTTTTTCTGAGTTCTGAACTTGCTGGGATATTTATCTTACATATGTCTCTATGTAGAAGATAGTAAAAATAATTTTGACTAAAAAAGTTAACCCAGTGATGCTTCATGGAAACTGTCTTCTATACAGATTATAGTTTTAATGACAATCTCTAAATTTTAGATCAAAATTAACTCTTTTCAGAAAGTAAATTTTTTGATCAGATAAATAAAAATGATAAATACTAGCATAGCAGATTAGAAGAAGTGTAGTGTAGCATATTAGTATAGCATCTTATATGTAAGTGGAAACAAAAATAATTAAGGTAGACCAATATATTCATAAACTTAATGATGGAAATGGAAAAAATTCTCTTCTGGATCTTCAGACTATATGAACATTCTGTTTTTTTTACTTAAAATTCTGAGACATGATCTGTAAGATTAACATTTATTCTTCTTTGGCCCTTTACTTTTCAATAGCTTTTAACTGAACATTATAGATGACTTATCAAACTCATAATTATACACTGGGAACATTCTCTTTGGTAAAAGTGGTAAAGGTTGCCAATATATAAGTAATTTTGCACTAATAATATCAATATAACAGTAAATTTTATAGCACTGATTGATACAGACCCTATGGACTGTAGCCCACCAGTCTCCTCTGTCCTTAGGATTCTCTAGTCAGGAGTACTGGAGTGGGTTGCCCTTTCCTTCTCCAGGGATCTTCCCCACCCAGGGATTGAACCCAGGTCTCCTGTGTCATGCTGTTGCAGGAGGATTCTTTACCAGATGAACCATCAGGGAAGCTCAATAATAATAAAAGTAAATTTTTTGTAGTGATAGATACACAAGAAGATAGGAAGCACTTTAATGGGGGATTTAATATGGAATGCTGCTTATCATCTTTCAGCATATGAAGCATTAGAAGGTAATATTTTTCCATCTCTTCTTCTCTTTCCTCAATTTCAGTTTTCTGCTCAGTATAGAGCATGTGTGTTTGAAATGATAGATACTGTCAGAGGAACCATATAAGTAAAAAACCTGAGGTAAAGTCACTATTTCAGCCATTAGAGTTTTTCTAGGGTACTTGTATAACTTTTCAGTTTTCTTGTTCATTGTCTTTTGTTCTTCTGTTCTCTGAATCTCTTGAATCCCAAACATTTGTCTAGCTGTAAAACCTTTTTCCTTATATGACTCAATATAAGAGGGCTTTAAACAGCTCAACAAAGTGACAATGACTGGAAAATGTCTGTAGCCAAGAAGAACAGTAATAATAGGAGGCAGTGAGTAAACAGAGGGGGAAAAAAAAAACATTTAAGTAGTGGTGAAATGTCTTTGAGATAACCTTGCAGTCAGAGATACCGCTCACCTCCTGCCTTGCCTTTACTTTCATCACTCTTCAAAGGCCTTCAATTGGTGTCGGACATAAAAGCAAATTAGAAGGTGGTAGGAAGTCAGCCAGTAAAGAAGGGGAAGGAGGGTACAGATCAGAATGAAAACAGAGATACTACTTTAGCTGATTAAGCTTAGTTTCCATCGAATACTTAGTTTAGAGAAAGTGTTGGTTAACATGTGAATGCTCCTGTAGATTTCCAATATAAAAACCAAAGCAGATTGAGAAATTTAGTGGATTAGGATTTGTTAAAGGTATTCGAGAACCTTCCAGTGATACCTTTAACTTAACAGAAAAGGAACTGATGATTGTGTATTTTTGCTCATACTCATCATGTAGTTTCTTTCATAAATAGGCCTTTTCTCCTCAGATATTTTTAAGTTGTTTTTAGAGTTAGGAAGCCTATTCATATATTTTTGAGTAAAGGGACTTGGACTAGTTGGATTCACCAGTTTTTAAAATCCTTACCTGGTTTCCACTTATCTGATGTGCTACATGACTTGCCATGACATCTGTCCTTTAATATTAGAATTATAAATTCAGCATTTTGCTCCATTCATCACATTACTTATCCATAAATTTCAATCTAATTTCTAATTACTTTTAAAAATATATCTACTTAGTGCTTTGAGTGAGTGAGTGAGTGAAGTTGCTCAGTTGTGTCCAACTCTTTGTGACCCCATGGACTGTAGCCTACCAGGTTCCCCCATCCATAGGATTTTCCAGGCAAGAATCCTGGAGTAGGTTGCCATTTCCTTCTCCAGGAGATCTTCCCCATCCAGGGATTGAACCCGGGTCTCCCGCATTGTAGGTAGATGCTTTACCATCTGAGCCACCAGGGCACAACTATAAAATAATATATATATTCTACCTGAAAATGACCTTGCTAAATTAACATCCTATGGAAGCTGTTCCTGGAATTGAGAGAGAGTGACTGCAGTCATGAAATTGAAAGGTGGTTGCTCCTTGGAAGAGAAGGTATGACAAACAAGACAGCATGTTAAAAAGCAGAGACATTCCTTTGCCAACAAAGGTCCATCTAGTCAAAGCTCTAGTTTTTCCAGTAGTCATGTAAGGTTGTGAGAGTTGGACCATAAAGAAAGTTGAGCACCAAAGAATCAATGCTTTTGAACTGTGGTGTTGGAGAAGACTCTTGAGAGTCCCTTAGACTGCATGGAGATCAAACCAGTCAATCCTAAAGGAAATCAGTCCTGAATATTCATTGGAAGGACTGATGCTGAAGCTTAAGATCTAATACTTTGATCACATGAGGCAAGAGCCAACTCATTGGAAAAGACCCTAATGCTGGGAACGATTGAAGGCAGGAGAAGAAGGGGACAACAGAGGATGAGATGGTTGGATGGCATCATTGACTAATGGACATGAGTTAAAGCAACTCCAGGAGATAGTGAAGGACAAGGAAGCCTGGCATGCTTCAGTCCATGGGGTCACAAAGACTTAGACATGACTTAGTCACTGAACAACAACAGCTCATGTGAAGGTAGCCAACACCGTGACTGGTTTAGAACATAAATAACATTTTACATACTAGTAGTGCTGAACAAAAAATGATAACCTTACCAAAAGCTATGTCTACTACTGTGTGGCTACAACAAATGATTTATACGTTTAGTGAGATGTAGAGAATTTTTTTTTCAGGTAATGCAGAATTTAGAAAAAAAGAGAAACTTTTGTTGAGAAGACTCTGAAAGGGTGTGAAGTTTCTTATTTTACTTTCAACTTTTATTTTATTCAAAGTTCAGAGATAGGCTATTGGTCATGCATTATAAAGTGACCATCTGGATTCACCCAGCTTTCTGAGGGATTTTCCCTGAAGTCACAGACTTCTGAAAAAGTATTTCATATTTGTAGAAGTATTGGGTGCTTAATTAGATATATGTGTATATATACATATAATGTGCGTTTTTGTGTGGGTATGTGTATATAAAATATGTGTATAATACTTGCGTAAATATTGAGAGTTTAAGATGAATATATGTGTATGTGTGTGTGTGTGTGTGTGTGTATGTATGTTTATACACAGTTTTAAGAAAGCAAATCAATCAGTGTTGAAAGGCTTATAATGAAAAGAAACTGTTGTCTGTCCAGTTTCACCTTACTCCTAGTCCGTATTAGCCAATTTCAACAATTTTTGACTCTTATGCTGTGCATGACCTCTATATTATTAAATAATCTACTTGATGTATTTACTTTAAATGTGTCTGTTGACTTATTGTTGAGAATCATAAGAGAATAACTCACTCATTTTCCTCTTCCCTCCCCTATTTTGTAATATAGTTATATCAGTGTTCTTAGTTTTAACACTTATTGTTTAAAGTTTTTATTGCTGTTCAATAAACCCTCCTGGTTCTTTTCAGGTTTTCAACTGGTTGAGGTATATGAAGATTTAATGATTTGCAATGTAAGAAGACTGCATAGTCTCTAGTCACTGCAAACTATAAACACCATATAAATGTACTTTTTCTTAAGGAATGTGGTTTCACTCAAATTTAACATTTTAGTCAAGAAAATAAGAATTTAAGCCACTTAACATAAACTGTAAGATATTATTAAATGATATATCTAACTTTCTTCAAATGCATTTCTCTGATGTGCATATAATTAAGTACCAAATGAGAAATGGACGGTTTAAAAACAAACTTTAAAAACTTAAAAGAAAGTAAATTTTCTTTCTATGGTTGAAAAAAGAAGACACCCCTAAAGTTAATGGCATGGTCAGTATGTTGCTTTTTGACAGTCTTTAGTAGCCAAATTGATGTAT
Organism: Odocoileus virginianus; assembly: GCF_023699985.2. NCBI lineage: Eukaryota > Metazoa > Chordata > Mammalia > Artiodactyla > Cervidae > Odocoileus > Odocoileus virginianus. Next base: position 85,674,780 of record NC_069674.1, on the reverse strand, counting down.
TTCTCTTAAGTAAGAAAATGGGAAGGAGAAAAATATAATCTTTTGTTCCCTTCATACTTTTCTTCCTGATTCATCAACTATACAAATATAATTCTGTCTTTATGTGCCTGTGTAAGCAAAACTCAATGTCCTTAATCTCCCAGAAACACAATTTTGCTCTCTGAATTATACTGAACTCAATTTCAATACAAACAAATAAAGGAAATGTTTAAACAAGTTGATTCATGATAAAGAATGAACTCTCTGGTTTATCAAAATGTTGAAAATGGGTTTCTTTTGGTTCATAGAATTTTGTTTGCTGTTGTGTTTTTATATTTGAAGAATTAAGGTACTTCCATACTAAATTACCATATTTCAGCTACTGTATCAGAAATTGTCTACAGTGATATCATGAGTTCTCCTAAATATTTATTTCTAAAGCTAGATTAACTTTTTTCTTTTTATTATTTCAAGAATACAGGGATAGGAAGAGAAATTGTTTAATTATTTAAAATACACTAATTCTCAAAAGTAATTTGTACTTTTAAGTTAAATAATACAGTCTTCATGGAATATCATAAGCATTCATTTTATCCCTTCTTTTTCTAAGCTCTGATGTTAACCATAGTGAGATCTGTCCAGGCCTTAAACACTCTTGAATTTCAACTTCTCCATGAATTGAGTAAAATTATTAAAATGCAGTATAATAATTCTATATAGTTTTTAAAAATCAAAAAAAAGGCATGCATTTAGTTTAAAAAGAAAAAAAACCTCATAATGAAAATACCTGTCCTCTTCTCTGCCTCTCTTCAGTTTCTTTTTCCAGTTTACAGAGGTAATTGCATTCAGCAGTCATTCCATCTTCTAGTCCTTTACCTTACAATTTCTAAATAACATGCTCACATAGAAATTTCTTAGTGTATAAATTGTAAGCATTGTATATTGTTTCCTTGCTTAGGCAAATGAGAAAATTCTTCCCAGTGACCCATTTATATATATACCCACGAGTGTCTCTGTGCCACGTGTACATGCACATCTGTACACACATGTGTACACACAGGTACATTTCTTCTTCACCCTCCCCAGCAGTTGTATCAGAGTGTTAAGTAAAATCAACCAGTATTTAAATGGCTAGTCAAATGTTGCTTTTTGCTGAGCCAATGGTAACGCTTTTCTTCTTCAGTTGTACCTTTTTTCTGGAGTTCATTGTAAATTTACCCCTATTTGTCTGATTTTCTGTGCTTGAATATCTCTGCTATGTGCTTATGAAAGATATTTGCTATACCTGCAACATTTCCACTTTATCTCTTCCTAGAGCTTCCTCCGTTCTGTAACTGATGTGAACTATTTGTTCTCTAGGTGCCTCACCTATCCTGGTCTTTTCCTTTCCTGTTCTCTTCACTGGATCTTCATGGCTTCTTTATTAGTTTTCTCATTGCTTTTATTTTCTGAAGAACATCTGAAGATAATATTTATTAAATTGTTACTTGTCTGAAAATGTCATTTTTATCTCCTTACCAATGATAGATTTGTGCGGCTGAGCAGAGAATACTGGTTGAAAATCACTGTGAATTCCGATCTTAATTTGATTCTATTTCCTTTGTATGTGGCTTCCTCATCCCCTTTGGAGGCGTTTTACAATCTTCTCCTTATCTCTGTTCTAAAATTTCACGTTTATGTGCCTTAGTCTTATTTTATTCATTTTTCTGGGTAATTCTGTGGACTCTTTCAATTAAGAGGCTCATTTTCTTCTTCGGAGGTTTTTTTTTTTTTTTTTTAGAATCATCCTTTTTCAAAGTGTACTGTTCTTATTTTAATGCATTAATAGCCTCCTTTATTAGATAGAAAGTATTTTAGTCAATCAGATTTTTGTTTTTCTGCCTGTACTTTGTGCTTTTCCCTGACCCCCCACATTGCCCCACACCCAACTTCACATTTGCTTTGATCGCTCCTGCACACTAGGAACTTTCATATTTATGAGGGAGCATGTGTTTACTGGAAATGCATGATTTGTGTGGCATTTGTAAACTAGAAAGCTTTCTGTATAGGAGGCCTGAGTGGTGAGTAGTCCTTAGGGTGTATGTGTGTTTGCATGTATATACTTACGGGGAGTATTTGGAACAGTATCTTTAGTTTTCTTCTCTGGAATTGTTCAGAGTCCCCAGGAAGGAGTCTCTCAGCCTTCTACTTCAGGGGGAATATGCTTGGCTGCCAGAGCTCAGAAAGAAGATTGGCAAGCAGGCTAGGCAGGCTTGCACTCAGTCTGTAGCTTTTCAGCTCTGCATATGTCCCTTGTTTTCTGCTAGGACTCTGGGGCCCCAGCTCAGATCATTTCATCCAGAGAAGAACTCTCTAGTTGTGAAGCAGTAATGGTCCTGGTGCATGTCAAGGGTGTAAGGGTCATGAAGAGGAGGAGATGTCTCCTGACTGCAAGAGAGGACATGGCAGTTTAAGTGTCCTGTAATCTGAGGAGAAGGGGGCAACAGAGGATGAGATGGTTGGGTGGCATTACCGATTTAATAGACTTGAGTTTGAGCAAAACCCCAGGAGATGGTGAAGATCAGGGAAGCCTGGTGTGCTGCAGTTCGTGTGATCACAAAGAGCTGGACACGACTGAATGGCTGAACAACAACAACAAATCAGACCTTAAACCAGTCCCTCTGTTTCTGACCCTGCACCTGACCACTCAGCTTCCTTGGTGCCTGTGCCTAGAAGTGCTGAGCCTCTTGAAAATTCTCTAACCTGGGTCTGCTGGCAGCTCCCTTACTGCAGTCCCATCAGTGGTGCTGTCTCCATTCAACAGAGCTCTTTATCGCTATTCAATTCACTTTCCTTTCAACATTTCGTTGAACTTGCTTGCTCATTTTTGTTATCTCTATCATTTCTTTTCCTTTATAGATTTGTAGAATTTTTATTTTGTTACTGCCATTTTGTGGTATTTCTGAAAGGAACAGAAATAAATGTATTTGGTCAATCTGTCACTTTTATTCGGAAGTCATGCAGTTTTAAATCATCCAGAGTTAACATTATCAATATTATATAGTTGATGTTCTTCTTCTTATGATTATTTGAGACATTTTAAGATAATAATACTGGAATATTCCCAAGAAATCTTCTAAAATAGACTATTGAAGAAGCCTGTGATTGCCATGGACTTGTCAATATTTATAATTTTAATGAGAATGTCATAAGATTAAAATTTGTGATGAACATCAGTGATCTCTGTCAGTGGTATATTCATATCTCCATACATTCATTTCTTTGTAGAAGTCATCCACGCAGAACTTAGCTCTCCAGCAATATCATTTTATTGGTAGCAAATGCCAGAGCAAATAAAGTATTAGAAATGAGTTTTGAACAACACAGTTTTGCATTTGAGTCTGCACTTGTTCCTCTAGGGCTTCCCAGGTGGTGCTAGTGGTAAAGAACCTGCCTGTCAGTGCAGGAGGTATAAGAGATGGGGCTTCGTTCCCTGGGTTGGAAAGATCCCCTGGAGAAGGACACGGCAACCCACTCCAGTATTCTTGCTTGGAGAATCCCATGGACAGAGGAGCCTGGTGGTCTACAGTCTAGGGTCGCAGAAAGTTGGACACGACTGAAGTGACTTAGCACACCCGCATGTTCCTCTAGGGCTAGCCTGTAAGGGCCTTAAGCAAAAAAGTATTTACTTCTATTTCATAACCAATTATAATAGCTTTTGAAATGTACACTCCAAATACACAGAAGTTAGAAAACAAAATATAAGAAAATAAGAGGAAAACATTCTAGAATTTAAGAAATAATCTATGAAATGCCCAACCACAAAGAACTAGAAATGGTAAACAGATGAACCCAAATTCCTGTTAGGAGCTGGTAATTGAAATTGTCAGTGCCCCACTGAAATCTCCCAGGGCTTTACTGTTTTTTGTTCCCTGGTGGGTCTCTTGCTAGCGTCTCTGTCTCCACCTGAGGTTTTTCTCTGTTATCTCAGGCCTACATCGGATGCCTATTACAGGTGCATGACAGGACAAAAGTGAGAGAATTAATGCCACCAGGAACTAGCTCACAACCAGTGACTGACAGGAGTTGATGTGTAAATATCCTGGCTTCCTTGCCCCTTGTTTGAAATGGTCTAAAGAATGTGTTGTGCGACCAGAGGCCCCCAGAGAGGTGAAGAGCCAACTTGTCCACTATGGTGATTTACTTACTTCTTGACTGCCTGCCTTTGCTGTCTCATTCCTCTACTCTTCTACTGGTGTTTTGTGGATTCATCTCCCAAATAAACTACTTGCACTACAATTTGGCCTTACTTTCAGTTCAGTTAAGTTCTGTTACTCAGTCATGACCAACTCTTTGCGACCCCATGAACTGCAGCATGCCAAGCTTCCCTGTCCATCACCAACTCCCAGTTTACCCAAACTCATTGAGTCACTGATGCCATCCAGCCCTCTCATCCTCTGTCATCCCCTTCTCCTCCTGCCCTCAATCTTTCCCAGCATCAGGGTCTTTTCAAGCGAAGTCAGCTCTTCGCATCAGGTGGCCGAAGTATTGGAGTTTCAGCTTCAACATCAGTCCCTTGATGAACACCCAGGACTGATCTCCTTCAGGATGGACTAGTTGGATCTTCTTGCAGTCCAAGGGACTCTCAAGAGTCTTCTCCAACACCACAGTTCAAAAGAATCAATTCTTTGGTGCTCAGCTTTCTTTATAGTCCAACTCTCACATCCACACATGACTACTGGAAAAACCATAGCCTTGACTAGATGGACCTTTGTTGGCAAAATAATGTCTCTGCTTTTTAATATGCTGTCTAAGTTGGTCATAACTTTCCTTCCAAGGAGTAAGTGTCTTTTAATTTCATGGCTGCAGTCACCATCTGCAGTGATTTTGGAGCCCCCCAAAATAAAGTCAGCCACTGTTTCCACTGTTTTCCCATCTATTTGCCATGAAGTGATGGGACCGGATGCCATGATCTTCGTTTTCTGAATGTTGAGCTTTAAGCCAACTTTTCCAATCTCTTCTTTCATTTTCATCAAGTGGCTATTTAGTTCTTCTTCACTTTCTGCCATATGGTGTCATCTGCATATCTGAGGTTATTGATATTTCTCCTGGCAATCTTGATTCCAGCTTATGCTTCATCCAGCCCAGCGTTTCTCATGATGTACTCTGCATATAAGTTAAATAAGCAGAATGACAATATGCAGCCTTGACGTACTCCTTTTCCTATTTGGAACCCTTCTGTTGTTCCATGTCCAGTTCTAACTGTTGCTTCCTGACTTGCATACAGATTTCTCAAGAGAATATGATCAGTCTGATTTCAGTGTTGGCCATCTGGTGATGTCCATGTATAGAGTCAAGTCAGATTGATTATATTCTTTGCAGCCAAAGATGGAGAAGCTCTATACAGTCAGCAAAAACAAGACCGGGAGCTGACTGTGGCTCAGTTCATGGACTCCTTGTTGCCAAATTCAGACTTAAATTGAAGAAAGTAGGGACAACCACTAGACCATTCAGGTATGACCTAAATCAAATCCCTTACAATTATACAGTGGAAGTGAGAAATAGATTTAAGGGACTGATAGAGTGCCTGATTGGAGAAGGCAATGGCAACCCACTCCACTACTCTTGCCTGGAAAATCCCATGGATAGAGAAGCCTGGTAGGCTACGGTTCATGGGGTCGCTAAGAGTCAGACACGACTGAGCGACTTCATTTTCACTTTTCACTTTCATGCATTGGGGAAGGAAATGGCAACCCGCTCCAGTGTTCTTGCCTGGAGAATCCCAGGGACAAAGGAGCCTGGTGGGCTGCCATCTATGGAGTCGCACAGAGTCGGACACGACTGAAGTGACTTAGCAGCAGCAGCAGAGTGCCTGATGAGCTATGGACAGAGGTTCGTGACATAGTACAGGAGACAGGGATCAAGACCATCCCCAAGAAAAAGACATGCAAAAAAGCACAGTGGCTGTCTGAGGAGGCCTTACAAATAGCTGGGAAAGAAGAGAAGTGAAAAGCAAAGGAGAAAAGGAAAGATACACCCATTTGAATGCAGAGTTCCAAAGAATAGCAAGGAGAGATAAGAAAGTCTTCCTCAGTGATCAGTGCAAAGAAACAAAGGAAAATAATAGAATGGAAAAGACTAGAGATCTCTCCAAGAAAATTAGAGATACCAGGGGAACATTTCATGCAAAGATGGGCTCGATAAAGGACAGAAATGGTATGGACCTAACAGAAGCAGAAGATATTAAGAAGAGGTGGCAAGAATACACAGAAGAACTATACAAATAGTTCTTTGTATACTATCTGTATACAAATATACAGATAGTCATGATGGTATGATCACCAAGCTAGAGCCAGACATCCTGGAATGTGAAGTCAAGTGGGCCTTAGGAAGCATCACTATGAACAAACCTAGTGGAGGTGATGGAATTCCAGTTGAGCTATTTCAAATCCTAAAAGATGATGCTGTGAAAGTGCTGCACTCAATATGCCAGCAAATTTGGAAAACTCAGCAGTGGCCACAGGACTGGAAAAGGTCAGTTATCATTCCAATCCCAAAGAAAGCCAATGCCAAAGAAAGCTCAAACTACTGCATAATTGCACTCATCTCACACACTAGTAAAGTAATGCCTTAGTTTAGGAGAACCCAAACTAAGTAAGGACCATTTATATTTGGGGAGCAACATTATTCCCTAGTAATACATTGTGATATGTATGAAAAGTATTTAATTTTCAGATGATGCACAGTCATGGAGGGAATAGCTATACTGGATATATTTTGTTTTAAAAACATGTGAATTATGTGTATATTTTAAAATGATTCTCATTTAAAATAACTAATCTATTTCAGTTCAAGTGTTCGACCTTTATCTATACAGTAATTTAAATCATCCTGAATGATTCATTTGATTAGAATTCTAGATATACAAGATGTTATTGTGCTAATTAATACATGTGTGAATGTTAAAGTATTTTAAGAAAATGGGGATCGTTAACTTAATAGTGCTCAATAAGAAGCCTACCTAAGCCTCCTCAAATTCACAAAAACATGCTTGTGAAGGTTTTATTGAAGTTCATCATATAGTTGCTGCTTTCTATTGAAGCTTCAAAAATTTTTTTTTAAAAGTTGTACACATATTATGAAATAAATGCTGGCATGAAATCCTGTGAATGTATCTGTGTACACTATCAGCTTCTCCTGGAAATTAGTTTCCTAAAATATCATTATTGCTAACATGTTTCCACATTCTCCTAACCATCCCAAGATTATCTGAAATATGGGACAAAACATACTTGCACTCAACTACAAAAACTTAGTTAAAAGGAAAAAATTTTTAGGGCAGACATTTCAAGTGTAACCTGAATAAATTTGTCTCTGTGCTTCCTTTTCCTGCTAGCTGATCTTCAAACTGAAAAAGGGCAGAAGAGATTGAGGGTTAGACTTGCGGGACAAGTATAGGAGAGAACTGTCTTTCTGCGAAGAGAATGGAGGACTTTTATTTGTTGTTTCTATTTGAATGGAGCTGAATGAAAAGGAGTGAAACAGAGAAGGTATGGAGAAGTAATGAGAGAGTGAAGCCAATGACCTAAAAATATACTTGTTGCATATTCATATTTTATAGTGTTTTTGCTTCACTCTTTATCCCCAACTCTACGATAAAATCAAATGCCCACAAAAAGGCCTCAAATGAGTGGGTTTATTTTTAAAGGGATCAAAAGGGTAAACAGTTTTTAAAAAATGTATGTTAACAACAGGATCAATGCCAGGGCATGTGTAAAAGTGAAAAATGCATCAAAAAACAGTAATTTAGTGGTGACAGGATGTAGAAGCCAGAAGTAGCCATAATATTATAAGGCCCTGGGAATCCTTCAAGTATGAGGAGTGTCATTGGACTTTGCATTTAATGAAGAATACATGTCTAATGTAATCCAACTTAAATGTTAAAGGGGGAAAGCTTAAGGGTTTGGGAGATGTGGCTAATATCTTAGTGTTTAACCGTTCAGTGTCCACAGACTTTGCGAGTCTTGAAAATGCCTAAATCCTGAATTTGAGCATTTCAGCTTTAGCCACAGGCTGAAGAGGTGGGCTGTCACCTTTCCTAAGGCCTCAGCTGATGAGTAAGTGACACCGCCAGTCGCTCTATAATTCTCAGGCCATGCTGTCTGTGCCTGGAACGATCTCCTCCCTGTTCTGGGTTTTGCAACTTGCCAGTCTGCTCATTTCCCTCTAACCCTGAGAAGAGAAGAAAGCTATAGTGACTTTTCACCTGACAATTCTCTGCCATTACTTTCTGTGCTTCTCTGGCATTCACACTCTGAATTTCTTTTCTGTTCTTCCGCTCACTTTCATTCTCATCTGGGATCTCACTTTCCCTGTAGTCCTTGTCTTCCCAGGCTTAGGTGATGTTTATCTTTGTTGTTTGGTATCCTCACTGATGACAGGTCCTATCAGTTTGCTAATCACCACGCAGCTCAACCACAGCCTTATGAAATAAACACACTCGTTCAAGTGTGTTGGTATGTTGAGTTGGAAAGGAAATATATGAGTGGCATACTCAATGAAAAGAATGAATTGCTTCACTTTTGTTGATGCTTATTTTGGGGGTAAATGGAAGGACAATCTGGTAAGAACCGAGCATTTGTTTTGGAATCAGATATTCATGGACTTGAATTTTACTTCTGCCTTTTACTAAATAAGCTCTATTTAATTCCCACAAGCTTTAATTCTCTCATAAAATCAGGGTGATAGTACTTGTCTCATGTATGTGGTTAAGTGTAAATGGAAAGCACCTTTCATGTGACAGGTCTGTGGATAAATTAGACTTGCAATAGTTAGTCATAATAAGAATTTTAAGTTAGTGACTCAATGACTGACTCAATGAATGGAATACAGAAAGGGGAAAAGAGTAATGTTACAGTGGAGAAACCACACTTAACCAGAAACATCCTTAACCAAGTGATCAAGGTGAACCTCACCAATGCTAAGTATGAGGGTTGTGTATACTTAGGTGGGTGTGATTGAAAAGGGTATTTCCCTTCTTTGTGTTCTTCCCCCAAATTCATATATTCAGTCTAATAATGCAGAAAAAAAAAAAAAAGATGAGGCAAACACAATTTGAGGAACAGTCTACAGAATATTTGAGAAGTGATATTTAAAAAGCATGAAAGTCATGAAAAACCAGGGAAGATTAGACACTGTCACATATCAGGGGAGATTAAGGAGACCCAGCACTAAATATAATTTGGGACCTAGAATGAATCATAGAATAGTTAAAAGGATGCTAGTGAGAAGCTGATGAAATTCAAGTAAAATCTGTAGTTAAGTTCATAGTATTTTGGTAATGTTAATTTCTTAGTTTTGACAAATGTCCTGTGTAAGATGTTAACATTAGGGGAAGTTGAGTGAAGCATATACGGAAACTCAGTGTATTGACAGATTTCCTGCACACCTGAAATTATTCCAAAGTTTAAAAAAAATTTTTTTGTTTAGCATTAAAAAGCAGAATTTACAGTGACAGAGAATGTATCAATTATTGCCTGTGGTTGGGGTAAGTGGAACATATGGCATTTTGGGGGGAGGTATAATGAACCTATTTTATATCTTGATTGTGATTATAGTTATAATAATTTATACATTTGTTAAAATATGTAGACCTATTTATTTTAATGCATGTCAATTTTAAAAATAAAACAAGGAAATAAATAAAAGAAAAATAAATAAGGATAATATAAATTACAAGAAACAAATTATAAATCTAGAGCCTTGTTTTTTATTATATATAACACTATCATCATCAAATTGACAAAATCTTATTAAATATTTTTGTTCTTTTGTTTGACAAATTTTCATTGAATCCCAGTGATGTGATAGATGGACACTGTGCTGACACTTGGAGGTACACAAAAACTGGCCATGTTCTAGATGTTAAAACAAGTTCTTATTTCAAGATAGGCCAACACATATGATTTAAAAAAAACTCTTGTAAAGAATCAGGACATACACATATGAGGAATTAAGTGGTGTAGATATTTATAGACTATTTCATAATAATATCAGCACTATATTAAACAAAATAAATTATCATGACATAAGTTCAGAAGAGATATAAGCATCCTTAGATGAATAGGGAGTTTTTGACAAAGGAGATACATAGCACTTGAAAAGAGATTCCTTTTCTGTGACTTCAGACTATTTAGGAAAGTAAGGTTTAAATAGCATAACATTTCATTTCAAATATTTGTACTACATATTTTTGTTTCCCTAAATTCATATGTTGAAGGCCTAAAAACCCCTAGAGTAATTTTACTGGGAGGTGGAGCTGTGTGAGGTAATTAGGTTTAGAAGAGGTCAGGAGGGATGGGTCCGCGTGAAAGGATTAGTGCCCTTGTAAAAGGAGAGTGGGAAACCTGCTTCGTCTCTCTCTAGACTTCCTGGTGGCTCAGACAGTAAAGCGTCTGCCTGCAGTGCAGGAGACCCAGGTTCAACCCCTGGGTCAGGAAGATGCCCTGGAGAAGGAAATGGCAACCCACTCCAGTACTCTTGCCTGGAAAATTCAGAGGAGCCTTGTAGGCTACAGTCCATGGGGTTGCAGAGTCAGACATGACTGAGTGACTTCACTTCACTTCACCATGTGAGGGTAAAACTAGAAGGTAGCCATCTGCAGGCCAGGCAGAGAGCCCTCACTAGACACCAGGACCCTGATCTTGGAATTCTCAGCCTCCAGAACTATGAGAAATACATGTTTGTTGTTACAGCAGTCCAGGCAGACTAAAGCAAGAATTATATTAAAGTAACCAATATTAATAAGCATTTAGCATAGTAAAACTCTTAATAAGGATTTTACATGTATTAACCAACATGTCCTTACAAGAACTGTAGGAGTAATTCCCCTTGTTCTAGAGAGGAGAAAACTAAGTTGTCAAACAGTGAAATAACATGCCTGATCATAAAACTGGTAAGTGGCAGGCCCAGGATTCAAATTTAAATGTCTCACTCCAGAACACACACTCCACCCCAGTAAAATACATGGTGTTGATAGTCATGGTTTGGTTTTTTTTTTTAAAGCTGTAAATAAGCTTGAAGGCTTTCAGCTATCCAAGAAATCCTGATTTTTCTGAAAAAATCTGCTTCAAAATATGACTAGTTATATAAAGCACACTTTTTTTTTCCTGAAGCAAATAGCCTTTGCCATGCCCTCCAGTTGGCACCCTGCCCCTTGCTAACGTGCATGGATGAGAGCCTGTTACTTTGCCTCCTGCCAGCAGATTGTGACCTTGGCAGCCTGGCATGCCAGCTAAGATTCCACGAAGTGAAAGTAACAGTTACATTCCTGAAGAAACTCCTTGAACCACCAAGTATGTCTTGCCATGTCCATCGACATGACAGTAGTCCTTTTGTGAGGTGGCTCATTAACTAATGGTTCTAAGCATGACTTAATTATCTGTTCCTTGCTCACAATGTGCTTATGGTTCTCATATATTATTTCCTTAATTTTGTGTCTCTTATTGCTGGAATTGCCTAATTTGTCTAAAATAATTCCATTTTGTGTTACTCAGCAATGACCCATTTGCTTGCAAGCATTTTGGTGACAATCATAACGATTAATTATATGGAATTTTGTTTTGCATTATTTTTGTTGGAACAAAAACAGGAGTTCTAATTTCTCTGTACAATTACTAAAAAACAGGAGTGCTCTATAAATGAGTTATTTGTGGCTAAATGTTCAATTTTTATAGTCTATTTAATTCCAAAAACTTAAATAATAAATTTGATGCAAGCTGCCAGTGAGCAGAGATGTAGATAACAGTATATGTTCACAGTCATCCATGAAAATATAATCCTTTTATGGTGTGCCTCTATATTGTTTATACCAAATCTTTCTCTCTGACCTAGACCACTTTTCTGAATTTCAGCTTCATGTTAAATATACCTATTTAGTTGGAGGTTTCCCAGCCTCAGTACTGTTGACATTTTGGTTTGGCAGTGTTTGCTGTCAGGGCTGTCCTCCACATTTAGCATGCTTAACAGCATCCCTACCCTCTCAAGTATCAACCACCCCCTCCTCAATTGTGATCGTCAAAAATGTCTCCAGAAATGGTCACCTGTCTCCCAGGTTATAATATTATCCTCAGTTGAGAACCACTAACTTAAATATTCTATAGATTTATGAAAGTCAACATGTACAAAATCAAACTCATTTTCCACCTCAAATCTTCTCCTCCAGAAAAGTTAATAGCATGTATGAAGCAAATCTTAGCTCTCTCCTTTAAACTTGTGTTAACTTGATCAAGGTACTCACTTCTCTATCCCTTAATTTCTTTCATCTGTATATATATTCCTAAAACCTCCTTCATATTACTGTTGTGATGATTAAATGAACTAATATGTATAAAACATTTAGAATGCTTCCTGACACATAGTATGCTTAAGTTAATGTGTTTGCAATAATGAATACTGGTAAATGTTAGCAGATTTGTTCAATATGTTCTTAAGAGTCTTCTTTTCAAAGGATATGTGCAGACAATTTTAAAAGAGAGATATCCAGGTGATAGTAAATATATGAAATAATGTTTGACATCATTAGTAATCAAAAAAGAATTTAAGAGGTATCATAATGTACTATTAAAATCTCTTAAATTTGGAAAGATTTTAAAACTACTCTTTATTGATAACACTGTGGTGAAAAGACACTGATACACTGTTGGGAGAATGTGGTTATATCCTTCCTGGAGGATCATTTGGCAGCATATATTAGAACTTTAATATCTAAAGCCTTTAACAGTACATCTCTAGAAATTTACCCTAAGGGAGTAATATGCTAAAAAATTAATAAGGAAGTATGTTAATTATTCTGTTACTTAAGATGGCAAAAATTATAAGCAACTTTAGAAACTCAATAATAGGGAAATGAGGAAATAACTCATGGTGTTATTTGTCATATATTATGTAGATATCACATTTTCAAATAGTATTTATAAAATTGAAGAAATGCTCTATTGCAATTCTTGGTTCAAAATGCCTCTCTCATTTTCCAGATAATATGAAGAATCTTTGGTGTGCAGGAGCATGCACACATTAGACTCTCATCTTTTGGCAACCCCTCTGCCTGCTTATCTAGCCATTTATTCTCCCTAGGTTTCCTTTCCTGTTTCCTGATATCCACACGTTATGAGATCCTGTCATATCGTAAATAGCGGGGCATCATCTATGTTTGAGAACCACAGAGAAGATTTTCTGTTGGAAGTGTGAACGGTGGATTTACATGAGTGGAGACACAAAGGGACTGAGGGCTGCTGCCCAGTACCCCAGCTCTGCTGGCCTGCTTAAATTTCCTGAGCAAACCTTGCTGCTTCATTCACCCTTCTGAACTTTGACCCACTCACTCATTTTCTCAACTTGGAGTGTAGGGGAGCAAACCTTGACATTTTTTAAAAGTTTTCAGCTAGGATCCTTTAGCAAAGAGACAGATTAGCAAGAGAAAAACAGTTTATTAGTGCACGCAATACACATTATGCAGGAGAAACCTTTACGAAGAGTAACTCAAAGCAGTGACCTAGAGTACCACCTACATAATATTTCCAATGAAGATCAGTAAATTTGTAGAGAGATGACAGGACAAAGCAAAATAGTTTTAGGCTTCCAAGGGTAGCAAACTGTGGGAAGGTAAATGTATGGGAGTAAACCAGTGGAGAAAGGTTTGTTTGCAGATTTCGCTTGTGTTATCTCAGGGCAGTTAAGAGTAAAAGGAGAATATATACCCTGCCTTTATCCAGAAATGGGGAAATGCAGAGATTTTCCTACATTTGCAGCTGCTTAGTTGTCTTCAGGTCAAAATAATGTTTATATTAAAGAGGCATTTTGGTGTTTTTTGGATTTCCTATGAATATTCTGGTTTCCTTCACAAGCAACAAAAATATCAAAGGAAAAGCATGCTGGGTATAGGGAGCCACACGTGTAAAAGCCCGGGCTTGTTTAGTATAATTCAGAGACAAAAAATGGATTTATGAGTCTTGGGCAGAGAAAAGATAAGCAAGAAATGAGATAAGAGGAGCATCCAGATGTCAGATCCAGAGCATCCTCAAGCCATCTTTGGATTTTATTCTAAGTGAGATTTTAAACGTAGGAATAATGTGATCTTATTTAAATTTTAAAGGACCATCTTGCTGCTGTATCAACAAGAGCTTGCTAGAAGTAAAGGGGGAAATAGGGCAGTCAGTCATAGTGGTTGAGTCAATAAATGATGATGCCTTGGACCTAGGTGACAGTAGTGAAAATGGGTAGAAATGACCAGATTTTAAAGATACTTTGAAAATAGAGTTGACAACATTCACTGAACTTGATATAGAGTGAAGAGAAAGAGAAGCTTCAACTCTGTAACTCTTGAGATGTTAGGCTTGAATACTTGGATGGACTTGGGTAGTATTTACTGATCTGGTAAACACTAGGTGAAGGATATGTTTAGGTTGTTTGGGGTTTTGGCTGTTAGGTGTTAAATGCCAATGTGACATCAACTTGGAGATGTTGAGGGAGCAGCTGGACAGGGGTGTTTAGAAAGGCTGACAGAGACATAATTTGGGGCATCATAGATTATAATCATAGATTATACTTAAAGTGATAATACTGATATGTCTCCAGTTATGGCTGTGAGTGTAGACTGTGGAGAAACAAGGTCTGAGGTCTAAGCTCCGAGCCACTCCACCATTTAAAGAGCAGAAAAAGGATCTAACAAGAAGATTGAGAAGGAGTGGGTAGTGAGATAAAAACAAGAAAGTGTGAAATATCAGAAACCCAGGGAAAGAAAATATTTTAAGAAAGGAAGGGTAATCATCTGAGCTAAGAATTTACCACTTGGATTTGCATTATGGAGGTCATTTCCCCTTGGTTACCTCTTATTACTGTAGTTACGCTATCCCTTGGCAAATGTTGATTAACTTATTTATTGTTGTTGGGTAGTTCAGTTGTGTTGGACTCTTTGCAATTCCATGGACTGCAGCACACCAGGCTTCCTTGCCCTTCACCGTCTCCTGGAGTTTGTGCAAACCCATGTCCATTGAGTTGGTGATGCTAACCAACCATCTCATCCTCTGTTGCCCCCATCTCCTCCTGCCTTCAGTCTTTCCCAGCATCAGGGGCTTTTCTGATGAGTCAGCTCTTCACATAAGGTGGCCGAAGTAGTGGAGCTTCAGCTTCATTAACAGTCCTTCTAATGAATACTTAGAGTTGATTTCTTTTAGGATTGACTGGTTTGCTCTCCTTGCAGTCCAGGGGACTCTTAAGAGTCTTCTCCAACACCACAATTCAAAAGCATCAATTCTTCAGTGCTCAGCCTTCTTAATGGTCCAACTCTCACATCCATACACAACTACTGGAAAAACGATAGCTTTGACTTAGACAGACCTTTATTGGCAAAGTAATGTCTCTACTCTTTAATACTCTGTCTAGGCTTGTCATAGCTTTTCTTCCAAGGAACAAGTGCCTTTTAATTTCATGGCTGCAGTCACCATCTGCAGCGATTTTGGAGCCCAAGAACATAAAGTCTGTCACCATTTCCATTGTTTCCCCATCTATTTTCCATGAGATGATGGGACTGGATGCCATGATCTTTGTTTTTTGAATGTTGAGTTTTAAGCCAGGTTTTTTACTCTTCTCTTTCACCTTCAAGAGGCTCTTTAGTTCCTCTTCCCTTTCTGCCATAAGTGTAGTGTTATCTGCATATCTGAGGTTATTGATATTTCTCCTGCCAATCTTTTTGATTCCAGTTTGGGCTTCATCCAGCCTGGCATTTCTCATGATGTACTGGGCATATAAGTTAAATAAACAGGGTGATGATACACAGCATTGATGTACTCCTTTCCCAATGTTGAGCCAGTCCATTCCATGTACAGTTCTAACTGTTGTTTCTTGACCTGCATACAGGTTTCTGGGAGGCAGGTGAGGTGGTCTGTTATTCCCATCTCTTTAAGAATTTTCCACAGTTTGTTGTCATCCAGACAGTCGAAGGCTTTAGCATTGTCACTGAAGCAGAAGTAGATGTTTTTCTGGAATTTTCTTGCTTTTTCTATGATCCAGCAGATGTTGCAATTTGATCTCTGTCTGGTTCCTCTGCCTTTTTTAAATCCAGCTTATACATCTGGAAGTTCTCAGTTCAAAACAGGGGCAGTTTTTCACCCCGTGAGACATTTGGTGATCTGTGGAGACATTTTGATGGTCACAATTGAGCAGAGTATGTCTTATCCTTTTGGGTGTATTGCTACTAAACATTCTGTAATGCACAATGCAACCCCTGGAACAGAAAATCTACAGCTCCAACTGTCAGCAGGGCCAACACTGAGAACCTCTGCACTAAATCTGCAGTTCCCAAACTTACAGTTCCCTGGGTAGACCCACAGGGTGCTGTGAGACATTTCAAATTTTGAATTTACACACAAAGACATCTGCCAAACACTATGTGCACTGCCAGCTGAAGGAAGCCCACAGTTTGAATATTAAGTCTCTTTATTCTTTTTAATACCATAATATTTTTTAAAAATTTGAATTTTGGATACTGCCATGATAAAAAAGAAACTAGTACTTTCTGAGAATACTCTTGAACAGAAAGTAATAGCGGTGGTTTCTAATCTGATTCTATGGTTTGAGATGTTATGAAATGCCCAAAAAGTGTTAGGTTCTTAGCACATAAATAGTTATTAGTTGTTTGGACCTGAAAGCTTAGTAAACTCAATTGATACGTTTAGGAGTATAGTAAAAATAAAAAATTACTGAGATGATAAGAACACCATGAAGGAGAAAGTTGGGAACTGCTGTGCAAGATTGAAAGTTCCTCAGGGAGATAACATACATTAGTACTTCATAGCCCTAGGATGTAGCACGGTCATGGTTCAGGTATGAGGTGTGAGATGCCATGTTGACATCACCTGGAGATTGTAGAAAATTTAATAAATGTAAATTGGTGGGCAAGGAAGAAATGAATAAACAGGGGCACGTTTAGACAGTGTAATGTCAAGGTAATGATACGGTCTTTAGTAAAATTCTACCTACTGGTTCACTGTATGCTAAGATATAGATATCTAAATATCCCTTTATTTGTATGTGCTCAAAAACAGAGAGGTGAAAAAAGTTTGGCTTACTTACTCTTTGGCCTGTGAATCTCTAGATTATAATTTCTTGACTTTAGTATTCCCATTTCCTTCCTCAGATTACATTGAATTTTTTTTTTTTTTACCACTACAGATTTCTATTCTCACTTTCATTATGCATATTGACACAACTGTGATCTTATTCTGTAGGAATATGTAAGAGGGAACAATTTGAATATCTCTTAAATTTTTGGCTGCTTTTCTTCCTGTCCCTTTTTGCCAAGCACTACATGCCCTTGTCTAGTGATTACATAGATGCTGGAAAAAGATGTTCTCCTTAGACTTAGTAATTTTGTTTCAAGGAAATACAAATCTTTTAGTATAAGTAAATGATTAAGGAATATAAAATTACAGAAACATCCTTGGCATAGCAGATAGAAGTTGACCTTTGGGATGGAGTATCAACAATCTTCTGCATCTCACCCTCACTGTGGGGCACCCAAAGATGCTCAGCCTCTTTGGTTCATGGTTTTGTCATCTGTAAATTTGGAACAAACATTCTGACCTCTCAAAGTTGTTGTGAAGATTAAATGAGTTAGCCAATGGCAAGTACCCAACCCCAAGCCTGACAGTGGAGGTGACACGGAATAGACAGTAACTTCTCTTTCTCCTTCATCCTGACCCATCCTGGCAACTTCCTTCTCCATTCTTTTTGTTTCACTTAAACAATTTAAGATGAAGTCATTAGAACATATTACCATGTTAAAATAGACAGGATTTTCATTTTCTTGGTATTTGGTGGTGTTTGATGGTATGTTTCCTCTTAACAGAGTGAAACAGTAGTGCTTTGGAAAATGTAAACACATCCACACAAAGTCCTCCAGCAGGAGCTTAGTTGGAGAATTGCTGCATAAACCAGGGACCCATTCCAGTTTTTCCCACTGGAGAGCGTTTGCAGTAAAACTGTTGCCTATTTGTGTGTTCCTTGGTCTTGCTCAGTTATAGCTAGTCTTGAAGAATTTGAGATCAGAGACCCCATGGATAATCATACTCCAAGATCATCTGGAAGACTAAATTCATAGTTATTCTAACTTCTACCAGATCTTTTTACAGAGTTGCTACAATTCAGGCTGTACGTGAAATCTGGCTTACTTTACTTCTTCTGCAGAGTTTACCATGTATTCGCCCTGGTGACAGCTCTGTTGCCCTTCCCGGGCTCTGCTGGTCTGCATTGGGCTGATGTTGACAAACATCACTTCCCAGGCTCTTTTGTCACGTGTTTCCTTCTTAGGTTCATCCAGTGGGAAGCAGTGGGTGGAGACTGAAGGACAAATGAAAGAGCTCCCACAACTTGCCTCCTTCTCTTGTGCCCCCATCTCTTCAGGAAGCTCTTCCCTCCACGACTCCACATCTGTCCAAATGGCTGCATTTTCTCCATGGTCCCAGATCTAGTCCCACAGCTCTGGCCTTGTCTCCTCTGAGGGTGGCACCTTCGTGGCTATCTGGGTTTCTGGTTCCCTCATGCCAAACCCAGTTCCTGGACTCTAACATAATATGCCTTATCTTTGTTGTTTTGATCCTTTGAGGCAGTAGCACTTGTTAAGTCTCTGGGTTACCTCACCTTCCTCTATATTCTTTCTCAACTCTTCCAATATTTTTCTAAGTAATTCTGCCGTATTAAGTTTACTCTGTTGAATTACCTTATGGATTCCATTTCCTTGAATGGTCATTGACTAATACAAAGATGATGATGATGTTTCTGTATCTCCTTATAACGTGCAGTATAATAGGAAGATCAGAAGACCTAACATTTAAATGACTTTTAAGGGAAACACAGAGACTGGAACCTCACTCATAAACACAGGTTTAGCTTGCTGAAATAGACAGGTTTTAATTTTGTGACACGGGCTCCATGTAAATAAAAAGCTTTTAAATTGTCAGAATGTGAGTTGTTTGTCACAGTGAGAGAGTAATTTTGATCTTCTGTAAAATAGAAACTACTGTTAAAACTTGTAAATATGTTAACAGAGAACCCATTTTTCAATGTTCTACCAAGTGACAAAAGGAGGTTTGCCCTTGAAACTTTTGTTCCTTGAATCTAAAAGTGGAGAATTGTGTCTGGGGTATGTGTGTGTGTGTGTTAGGGGTGGGTGTGTATTATTTTATATTAATATGTACTACATGCATCTACAGAGTAAATGTGCATGAATTAAAGTAGGGTGTACATTTATGTATATATTTTATTAAAAAACTTTTTTACTTAAATGTTTTTCTGACAAAGCAGAGAAAAGTTAAAGATAACATAAATGCATGACAAACTAAAGGCAAAACAACGAAAACAGGGATTTGTATTAGTAATTTCAGTATGGTTGTATCTGTTGTGTAATGAGATCTTGGATTTATTGTGTTAATAAATATATAATTTGAGAGGTGGGTGAAACCCTGACACTATAAACAGCAGCATTTTTGCAGCTACATGTATGTCAAAGGAGTCTAGATAGAATGTATAAGTAATTCTCAAAACCCTACACTAAAAAATAAAAGAGTTCAATTAGAAAATGGGCAAAAGACGTGAAGGGACATTTCACTGAGGAGGATATACAAATAGCAAATAAGCACATGAAAAGATGCTAAACATTAACCGTTAGCACAGTCATATTGAAACCACAATGAAATACAGATATACACTTATTTCAGAGGTATCTCATTATTCTTTTGATCCTCATATGGGTTTTTTTGTTTGTTTTTTCACAGATTACAAACAAAAGCAGAGTCAGTGATATTAACTGGAATAGGTAGCAAAACAAAATAGCTAATTGCCAAAAGAACCTATTCTGTTCCATTCCATTCCATTCCATTCTCTGATCTCCAAGCCTATGCTATTCCATTCATTCTATCCTATAAATGTTTATTCAGTATCTAGTATGTGCCAGGTGTTATTCTCAGTGGCTTGGCATGCAGCAGTGAACAAAGTGGACCAAAAAATACTGCTTTCCTAAATCTTATATCCTAAGAGGAGTCAGAAATAAAATACACATAGTGCATAAATAAATTTTTTAATGTGTTATAAGTTAGTAGGTGGTATGGAGGAAAAAAAGCTAAGCAGATGGGAGATATGGTGTCAGAATGGAGAGAAAGTTATAATTTTCAAACAAGATAAAGTGTGAGAAACCGTGAGAGGTAAAGGATTTAGACATAAATTGATCTGAGGAAAAAGTTTTTTTGGAACTCGGGTGGGAAGTGTCTGGAATGTTTATGGAGCAGCAGGGAGGCTGTTGTGTCTAAAGGAGAGTGAGAGGCAATAAATTGGAGGTGGAGTCAGAAAGGGAAAGTAAGGTCTGATCATATGGGGCTTGTGAGAGTCATGACTTTTACTCCGAACAAAATGACCAGCCAGTGTAGAGCTTTCAGCAGAGGATCACGTGATCTGAAGCGTTCAGGACCATGACTATCTCATTGAGAAAGACACTGGCTTATATTCTGCTGCTCGCAGTGGAAGTTACAGACGTGGTCGTATTATTGACACCCTCACCCACCCCCATTAAAAAACTCTTGATATTTTTAAGATGGAGCCAAAAGAATTGCCAGATGAATGTGATGTAGAGAGTGTGAAAAAATGTAAAGAAGGAACTCATCTTTCCTTCATCTGGTCTGAGGGGAATATCAGGAGTTCACTTATAAATATGGTAACTTTGTTGTTGTTCAGTTGCGTCCAGCTCTTTGCCACCCCATGGACTGCAGCATGCCAGACTTCCTTGTTTTTCGTCGTCTCCTGGAGTTTGCTCAAACTCATGTCTTTGAGCCAGTGATGCCATCCAACCATCTCATCCTCTGTCATCCCCTTCTCCTCCTGCCTTCAATCTTCCCCAGCATCAGGGTCTTTTCCAGTGAGGCAACTGTTTGCATCAGGTGGCCAAGGTATTGGAGCTTCACTTCAGCATCAGTCCTTCCAATGAATATTCTAGGTTGATTTCTTTTAGGATTGACTGGTGTGATCTCCTTGCAGTTGAAGAGACTCTCAAGAGTCTTCTTCAGCACCACAGTTTGAAGGCATCAGTTGTTTGGTGCTCAGCCTGCTTTATGGTCCAGCTGTCACATGCATACATGACTACTGGAAAAAACATAGCTTTGACTAGACAGACCTTTGTTGGCAAACTAATTTTTTAATACTCTGTCTAGGCTTGTCATAGCTTTTCTTCCAAGGAGCAAGTGCCTTTTAATTTATGACTGCAGTCACCATCTGCAGTGATTTTGGAGCCCAAGAAATTAAAGTCTGTCACTGTTTCCATTGTTTCCCCATCTATTTGCCCTGAGGTGATGGGATTGGATGCCATGATCTTCGTTTTTTGAATGTTGAGTTTTAAGCCAACTTTTTTACTCTCCTCTTTCACCTTCATCAAGAGGCTCTTTCTCTTCCCTTTCTGCTATAAGGGTAGTTTTATCTGCATATCTGAGGTTATTGATATTTCTCCTGCCAATCTTGATTCCAGCTTGGGCTTCATCCAGCCTGGCGTTTCTCATGATGTACTCTGCATATAAGTTAAAGAAGCAGGGTGACGATATACAGACTTGATGTACTTCTTTTCCAAGTTTGAACCAGTCTGTTGTTCTATGTCCAGTTCTAACTGTTGCTTCTTGACCTGCATACAGGTTTCTCTGGAGGCAGGTAAGGTGGTCTGGTATTCCCATCTTTTTCAGAATTTTCCACAGTTTGTTGTGATCCACACAGTCAAAGGCTTTAATGTAGTCAATGAAGCAGAAGTAGATATTTACAGTAAATGATCGAGGTGATGTTTTAATAAGAAGCCTATTATACTTAATTTAGGAGGCTAAATTGAAATATACTTTTTGTGTAATATTTGAAGAGAAAGAAATGAAGCTTCTTATCTTTATTAGGGTCATTTTGTTATTGTCAATATCTTTTATAAATAACACTTTTTTGTGTTACATTTTCTCTTGTGTGTGTGTACATGTTAAAAGAGTCATTATTTGACCTGGAATTATCAAATAATACTTTGTAATAACTGTGATTTAAAATTATAGAGGAATTTATTTCAGGCAGTGACTAATGCATGGAAGTTTGCATCCTACTTATTGGATTTCCCATATATTTTATTCAAGGATATCAAGTATTTATATACCAAGTACATGAAGGATGATAGGTGAAAATAGAAATTATTAGTAATGCAATTTTGCTCTCTAGGAAAACAGCTAGATTTTCAGGTTTAAAAAATTTTTTTTAAGCCTGCAGAATATTTTAAAATTAATTTGCATGTATTTTGTGTATATTTATGTTGCCTTTGGCTTCTATTCTGCAGTGCAGGCTTCTGAGTTGCCACCTCATGAGTAGGCTTTACACACCCCACAAATTACTGTAACAAAGTTAAATTTTTTTTTTTTTAAAAACCTACAAACCTAATGAACCGGACTGCTGAGAAGAACAGAGCTGAGTAAACACGAGCTTCCCTTTTCGCTGTGACTGTTCCAAACTAAGCAGAAGCTGCTTCTTTATTTCAGGGAAGGAAAAATAATGACCTGGTTTTCTTTATTTTTCTGGTGAGCAATTTAACTGCTACCTCCATTTGGCATGTTCTCCCACTCCTTTTATTGGAATGTGGCTGTAACTGTAGGTATGGCACTCTTTCCCACAGTGTATATTTTCTTTACCACAGTATATATTCTGAGCCATATTTACCGATGCAAGATATTTAATTTTTCTCTGAGGTGTAATCTTGAAGCAAGTGTTCACAGGGAAATTTGACACTAAAGCTGAAGGTACAACCATTTCCAGACATATAAGTGTGTGTGTGTGTGTGTGTGTGTGTTTGTAGAATTATCATCAAGGAGAGAAGATTATTCTCCCAGATGGCATTACCTTAATAGAAACTGCTAATATGCACATGCTTGAAAACCATTTCTCATCCAAATGTACTGACAGCATATTATTTTCAGACATAGTTGAATTAACTGTTTGAACCTTTTGTTTTATTGTCTTCTACTTTTGAACTGGGCTTTTGGAAGGATAATAGCTATCCCAAATAAGTTATTCTTTGAATATTGTATGTGTGTGTGTCCCTTTGTGTGTATTTGTGTTGTGTGTAGACCCTTGTGTATTTTGGCATGTCCCAAGTCAGCAGGAAGGCTCTGGGGTTGAGGTTGCTTTCATCCTATGTTACACCCTCACAACCTTCCTGTTTTACGATAATTCTGAAACCTAATGCTCCTGCCACTTTTAACTCAGAACTGTGTTTATTTGCCTGTGGCTTGTTTTATTGTAAAATAAAAATCTTAAGAACCCTATGTTTTAGGGTGTTTTTTTCTCAAGAACAGTATGGTTGTCTTAAAGGCTAAATGACTGTGTTTTAATGGTGTGTAAAGATTCAGTAAAAAATAAATCATGGCAATTTTGTTTTAAGAAACTTTTAAAGGTCATGCATGCTGCAGACTTCAAAAAGTCCAATAAAACAATTAAGAACAAACTGTACTTGTGTGAACATATCGTTTTATTCTGCACTTTCCATAATGTGTTAAGTCTTAAGCTTCAGAAGATTATGCTTCAATTTCAGGTGACCATTGGTAGAGGATTAGAGCCACAATTATTTCAAAATAAGTTTTCACGGATCTTGAATGTTTCTAAGGAATTTTCTGCCTGTGGCACATGATAGAGGGAATTATAACTGATTTGCTTTCTCTGCCAATGTAAACAATTAGGTGGCTACCATTGATTTTATTTCACAGACTGGCAGCTTACAGACTCATCACTGGTCACGCTTCTCATGGTGGTGCATGATAAGTAGTAAATTATGAGATGGTGAAGTACTTTGACCATTTAAATTGTTTTTGAAATGCTGCTGTTTTTGATGTTAATCTATCCAAAGGTATTTACATTGTTTACATATCTATCATCCATGTGTTCTAGGTGTGATGAAGGTAGCGTACATAAAATACCATTTTTGTCCTCAGGGAACTTCAGGTCTGGCTCAGCATGTCTTAAGAAAGGAGGGTTTTTCCATTTTAGGTGGAACAGTGCTTTCTTATATGGGAATGTCTCTCACAAGTTAAAATTCCCTGTCTCCCAACAAGTGAACATCAGTGGTTCCATTATTTATGATATGTTTATCAAATGCCCCCTAAAGAGTCTGTTAATGATACTGCTTCCTCCTGAGAACAGTTGGAGGCACTAAAGTATACCCTATATGGCTAGAACGTGATTATAGAACTCCCTTGTTGAAACTGTGTTAAAAGATACATACAACAATAAAAGTTCACAAAAGACAAGAGAAAAGGCTGGAGCTGTTACACCTATTTATACCAATTTATATTATAGATTACTCTTAAAAATTCCATGATGATCCTTCTGCTGTGACTATCCTCATTTTTTTGAGGGGAGGGTCCCTACTTTTTCTTCTCCTGGCTAATTCCTACTCAATCATCATGATAAACTACATTGTTATGGCTTCCAAGAAGCTTTTGGTAACTTTCTCTTTTCTCAGATGGGGTTGGGTGAGTCCTGTCTTGATTCTCAGAAATCCTTGGGCATATCTCTACCATTGTCTTTGTTAACATATTGACATCATCTCTTATGGATCAATTCTGGAGGCTCAATAGCTTATATGCTTATTGTGGTCAGGAATTAGGCTATCCATCCTTCCTACTGAGTTAAATTCTGAGGTGAGTACATGTTTAATGAGCTGACTTGAACTTAACAGGTAAATGATGGAAACACATAAAGTTGAATAGTTTCATTGTTTCTTGACATCAAATTTAAATTGTGTTTCAAAGTCTCCTTAATGTTTAACTACGCTCATTTTAAGAAAATTTTCTTGCCTTGCTGTTGGAAATGTAATTTGGTACAATGCTTTTGGAAAGTCATTTGGCAGTAGGTATCATGAGATTTACAAGTTCATGGCATTTGATTTATTAATTCCATTTCTGGGAACCTCTCCTAAGGAAACAACTCTAATTATAGAAAAAGCCTATGCACAAAAGTCTCCATTTCAGCACTGTTACTAATAGTAAGAAGTCTTCAGCAAGTCTGGGTAGTAAAAAAGGGACTTTGCTAATTTTCAAAAGACCAATTCTAATGGACAGTTTGGAGGAATTATGTGTGAATATGATCTGGCTTTTAGACGAGATGAAATTATTCTGAAAATGAAAGATGGAGATTGTTAACCCAGAAAAATAATATAGCTACAAAATAATATGCATATGTTATCTCATTATAGTATACATATACATACACAAATAGATACACACATGTATGTATATACATAAAAGATTTAATAGGATATATTAAAACCTAAAACAATAGTAACCTCTGGGTGTTAGGAATTTATGTTTATATTTTCTGATTTTTCTTTGTGTTTCCTAATTTTTTACAATACCCATTTCACACATATAGTAATAAAAGGATATTTTTAAAAAACAAAGAACTGAAAACAAATAATAGTGCAGTAACTTCACAGTGGTTAAATTATTTATTATATCTCTGCACTTTGGATTATTTTCATTACATTTTCAGACAGCATTTATGACTGTATTGAAATAAAAATAACACTTAGTGCTATAACTATATTTAGAAGGAAATATTATTGGGTTGGCCAGAAAGTTCATTCAGGTTTTTCTCTAATTTCGTACGAACAAACTTTTTGCCCAATCTAATGTCTTTTATAAGAATAGGGTAAGAATCTACAAACTTCTTATAGGCAAAGATGGTCCCAAAGATTTGTATATAAATTCAGCATAAAGGTAGGTTCCTTAGTATTACCTTTCATTAAGTCATTGATTCACTCATTCATTCAACAGTTATTCATAGAACATAGACATTAGTGCTAGAAATTAGAAGAAAGAAATATAAGAGGAGACATAAAATTGACTATTGTCTTACCTTTTGCCACAAGAATGAAAGGCTAAATTTTCTTAGGACAGCAGTATTGCATGTGATCAAAAGTGTAAAGCCTCGTTATTATCTGAGTAATATTTACTGAATTTCCAGATGTTTTCCTAGCTCTTTAATTAGGTTCCCTGATTTCTGTTTCATTCCAGTGTTGAAGTCAGCAGCCAAATGCCACATATGGAAAAATGTTCCTCTGAAAATAAATTGAATGTTTAAAATTTACTGTCACTTATCTTAATATTTAACTCAATAAAACTTCTGTTTCTCAGTGTTTCTCCACACATTTTCATGTGTCTGTTAAATTGTTGGTAATGCTACATAATTCAGCAGAAAACTAAATGGATTCTACCTCATTTAGAATAGTATTAAGGGTAATGCTATAGATCATTCTTTGAAATAATTAAATAAATCTAATAAGTATCATTTTATTTTTTATTGGTTTAACCACCTTTACGTTCTATATGGTAAAGTCAGAAAGCTATTAATACTACTATTTATTCAGAGGGCTTCTGAATATCTTTTAATGAGAAAAAAATCTATCTAGTAATAGTAGAAAATTATGGAATCCAAAAGATTCAGGGGGAATTTTTAATGGATCTCATTAACATTTGAGTTTTAGTTGAGAGAATATTCTTTGCTCACACTCCCAGCTACTTTAGGAATAGTATGATTATGGTTATTTTTAAACCCTGAAGAAACCCTATTTTAGAGTCCTTGTTACTTCAACTTTCTAGATCTATTCTCCATGTGATATTGACTTAAAATTTAAAAAGCAGATGTAGGTCAAAGGAGATTCTGCAAACACTTTCAGTGTTTTATCCTGAGTCTTTGACGACTTTAAAGCAGTGGCATGATGGTGAGTTTTTTTTTTTTTTAATATCTAACTTACATATTCCTGGTAAAATTTTAAGTCATCTCTCTGTAAATTTTCTGTATTACAAGTGAAAATAAAATATATATTTATTATGCTTATTCTTTATTTCAGCAATGGTATCTGTTTTGTCCATAATACATAGAGAATGAAATTTAACATTTCATGAAAGATAGATAGACGAGAAACTGTTAATGGGGATTTCTTCTAGCAGTGGGAGTGGGAGGTAAGGAGTGAGAAGGAGGACTTGTCCCTTCTACTTTTCTCTGTAGTGTTGATGTAGTTTGACAGGAATATACTATTAATTTTATAATTCAAAACAAGAAGACAAAGTTTAATTTATTTATTTACAAATAATAAGTTTATGTTTAACTTTTGGCATATTGTGATCTTCATAAGTATTTAATGAAATTTCAGCATTTACTTGCTT